>NC_041809.1:18675337-19925337 GCF_900964775.1 Scleropages formosus
GCTGGCTCGTTTTCCACCCCCACCCTTATTCTCCAGCTTGTCATTTCAAAAGAGAAATTATAATTCAGTTGACTAACCTGGTCAAATAGGCACAAATGTGATTTATGGTGCCTGTACTCAAGGTGGCAAATGTGTGTAGTATCACCACATATGCCATGGAAAACATACATTACAAAGACATACTCCTCTTCTTATTACTGCCTTGAATACAACGAGAACAACTGGAACAGAGATGCAAAACTAATTTTTTTTGTTGTAGATTCAAATTTTCATTTCAGTTCAAAAGATGAATATGAGGATAAATGTACAAAATGTAATTTTTTTCTTCAGGGTAATGTTTTTCATACATCCTAAAACCATGCTGGAGCAAAGTAATTCATTGTGTTCAGCCCCCCACCCCCCATTTCAGCTGAGCATATATATAGGGACAAATGGCTGACAGGTGTTTCGATTTGAGCCTTATGCCCTGAGTTGCTGGGTTAGGCTCCGGTTCCCCGTGACCCCGTATGGGACAAGCGCTTCAGAAAGTGTGTGTGTGTGTGTGTGTGTGTGTGTGTGTGTGTTTCGATTTGCCCGAGTGTTTCGTGTCACCTTAGTTGTCCACACATGAAACAGCTGTGAATGCGAAGGATTTATTTTAGCCATTAGAGTTGCCTTTTGAGTCTAGTTTTGAGGTAAAAAACTAGAAACCAAGATGAAACTATAGAACTATGTTGGAACTATGATGGAAAAGCAACCAACTTTGAACATGAAATTAAGGCCAGTTAGAACTAATGCAGAGCACTTGGGCATCCAAACAACAATAGCATGGGACATGTTGGGAAAAAAAAAAAAAAAAAAAAACTGGAACAGTAAGCAATTTACTATGACCAGGTTGTCCAAGGAAGACCACAGCAACTGGTAACAGAAAAATCATTAGACCTGTGATGGAAAACTCCAAAATAACAGCCAAAGAAATCACAGATCATCTACAGTGCTCAAGGTTGACAGTATCACCACTCGCAATTCACTCAAGTGCAGTGCAAAAGCTACACTGCAAGATGCAAACCTTTCATCAGCACCAAGAACAGGAAGGCGAGAAGGGAATTTACAAAGTACAAATATAAGCTAGAGTTCTGGAACAGTTCTATGAAGAGAAGAGGTAGAGATGGACCTTTGTCAAAGTGATGGAAAGGGAAGAGTGAGGAGAAAGAGAGGGACTGCGAATGACCCCAAGCAGCCACCCTCATCTGTAAAAGACTGTACAGGTACTGTCCTGGCATGGCTGCCTCTGGAACTGGCTGATTTGTCTTTACTGAGGATATACTGTAAATGACGATGGCAGCAGAAGAGGAATTTTGAAGTGTACAGGAACATCTTGTCTTCTTATATCCAGAAAAATGCCTCCAAATATACTGCAGCAAGACAATGACCCAAAACATACTGTACACTTAACCAGGGAGTTCAACGGATAGAAAAAGTGGAAATTTATAAACTGGGCTAGTGAGCCTCCCAATTCAAATCCAACTGAACACGCATTTTAATCAATCTGAATTCAACTTCTCATCATGCAAGTCAATGAGAGTACGCACAGGGTGTTTCACCAAATAATTCACACACACACACACTGCTTGAATCGCTTGTCCCATACAGGGTCACGGGGAGCCGGAGCCTAACCCAGCAACACAGGGTATAAGGTTGGAGGGGGAGGGGACACACCCAGGACAGGACGCCAGTCCATCGCAAGGCACCCCAAGTGGGACTCAAGCCCCAGACCCACCGGAGAGCAGGACCTGGTCCAACCCACTGCGCCACCACGCCCCCCCAAATAGTTCACACAAGTTTAATTTGCTTCAAATGCATATGTTCCAGTATTTATGCTCATTTAAAACTGGGGTACTGAACACAAAAATTACCCACATTTCTGCTTTCCATCATTAGCTGGCAGCAGTCAAATAGAATAGAAATATTCTCAGACTCAAAGGGTCATATGGGGTGATTCAGAAAGGGAGGAGAGCTACACCATCATGCAGCAGTGCTGAAGATATTTTACTCAAGAGATTTTTCATTTATTATTGCTACAGCCGAGACTTCAGCAGAAACGATGAAGCAAATAAATGGAGTACGTCTCAATTATTGAACTGTTTTGATTGCAAACTGAAAGTGATCAGACTCTGGCAACCATTCTTATAACTATAACTGGTCGTTTCCTCACGTCCTGATTTTTTGTCCCCAGCTGCAAATGAGAGATGCAGTTGATATATATATATATATAAAGAAATTTTTTATTATGCTGTCCCCACTTTATACTCCATTTCATGCCAACTTACTCTCCAATGTCTATTCCGCTGTTTCCCACTGTTCAATTCACCTATGGCACCTGCTATGCAGGAAAAATGTGAGATTGCCTGTTTAAATTAGACTTTAACATTGTTTCACGTTAATAAAACACAATAAAATTAATTGCTTTCCATCTCCTCTCTCCTGCCCAGTGTTTCCAGGATAGAGGAACACTGAGACCCTGCATTATAGGAGCTGTTGGTACAAGTAGAATAAATAAATGTCATACACTGACTTTTTAATTTATTACAGTTTTTTTCTGATCCTTTAAATAGAACCTCAACTTTGAATAAATCGAGGGTTTGAGCTCTATTTTAAGCTTTTAAGTGACTGTAAGGTAGTGGTTGGATTTAGGCACAATTCTAGTTAGGAGCAGACTTCCGGTCCAACTTTTGTTTCTAAGTGTCGGTCCACATGTATTGATGTTTAAATTCTCAATCTGACATCACGTGGAAATTATGCATATTGTCACAGCAATACTTAATGGATTGCGAGAATTGCATTCCACTATGTGTTATGAGCCCTGCAACAAAAACAACGTAGTTCCTGCTGAAGTCTGGAGAAAAACACAGGATTATTTTGGATGGCTTATCGGTGCAGTCTGTAAGAAGCCAATCGCATTCACAAGGCCTTGTTTTTTTCTTCTCGGCTGTGACGTTCTAGCACCGATAAAAATAAGAGGCACGGTGTAGTAGGTGGTGAAACCAGGCTCTCTGCGCCTTCTGAGCTCTCTTTCCCTGAAGAAACGCAACACTTCTCCCAGCTATGAGTAAAGTGTGATTGAGTCGGTTTGTCACTGCCGAAGGTTCGGCAGAGGACGGGGGGAGGGGGGTGACAGTCATGTGCACTCTACATGGAAGGACAGCATGCAGCCTCCCTCCTTCTGGTTGATGACATGCAATGCTAATCCACAAGTGGGCTGGGTGAGAGGCACTGAGGAGGGTGACGCTGTGATTTTCACTAAGTGCCATCGGAGAACTAATAACGGAAATGTGAACTTGAAAAAAAAAAAAATTACACATTTGTGATAATCAATAGCACTATGGAAATATCAAGTCAGGTCATGTCATACGAAAGTTCATTTTTCATGCCCCAAGCTGATCAGTCTAGACAGCTTTCTTATCATGTGCCAGGGGTTTGAGACAAATGTGAAATGTTTTTATACATTTAGTTATTTGGGGTTCAAAGCCGATGACCACATAGCAACTTTCAGCTATCTGTTGCATTGTGAGTAAAAAAATGGCAATAAACAAGCACTAGTATTTTGGGTATGTTAACTATTTGCTGGGAAATGCGCACGCACACACTTTCTGAACTGCTTGTCCCATACAGGGTCGCAGGGAGCCGGAGCCTAACCCGGCAACACAGGGCGTAAGGCTGGAGGGGGAGGCGACGCACCCAGGACGGGACGCCAGTCTGTCACAAGGCACCCCAAGTGGGACTCCAACCCCAGACCCACCGGAGAGCAGGACCCGGCCCAACCCACTGAACCACCGCACCCCCCGCTGGGAAATGTAACTGTTGAACAAAATCCCTTTCTGAGTGTGAACAAGTCATCTAATTTGACCATACATATGAGGACTGCTGGTAGGGTAGTGGTTAGAGCTACTGCCTTTGGCTGAAAGGTTGTAGGTTTGATTTCCCCCTCTGGTTGTAGTACTGTTGAGCAAGATACTTACTCTAAGTTGCTCCAATAAAATTAGCCCTGTCAATAATTTTAGCATTGTAAGTTGCTTTGGAGAAAAGCATCAGATGAACGCACACATATCTGATACCATATAGCCAAGTTTTATTTTCCAAGAAAGAGGCATGGTAAAAAATAAGAGGAAAAGGTCTACAAAAAAATGATGGTAAGCATACTGTCTATATAAAGGTGCAAACTACAGAGAAGCTCCTATGAATGGAACTAATTACATGTTCTTCTTTCTACACCTGTGTCCAGCTATTTCGTCGGGAGCTCAATTAATCTTTTCAGGAAGGCCTCATCGTATCGGTATCAAAAGACACAAAAGTCTATTTTACCCAGTGAGAGAGGTGAAATGGCACCCACCTTTTTTTGAGAAAAAAAATGTTAAAAATCATAGGTATTGCCTGAAGTAATTTTCTTTTCCCCGTTTCTGTTGGGAAAGAATGGTTCCACAAATATTGAAAGCTATGAGATAAAATAATACAAATGCACAGTCAAACTTCTGACCAAATCTGGTTCTCGAATTTAGACACAAGGATGGCAGATTGAATGAAACCAATCAAATTCACATATGCTTTTGTAAATAGATGCTGTCAATTCTATTATTTTGCTTCTCTTCTCATTTACTTTTCTCATAGTAGGGCACTTCTTCAATGAGGACTTTTTTTGTCGCATCCTGATACACTCAGATGAATGCACTGTTTTGTCTTCGATTAAACAAAGGTGGTTTGAAATTATTCATAATCTTTCTTAACAACAAGAATGAACTTAAAAGCATATTTTCATTTTGTCAGTAATTGCTCAAAGGCCATCTGAAATGAATTATACTCAGACTGAATGGAATTTGAAATGAATTAAATTTAATTTATAACTGGAATTATATTTTGCTGCACCAGACAGAAGGGGTGGCATGGTGGCACAGCGGCACAACGAGTAGCACTGCTGTCTCACAGCGCCTGGGTGGTGTGAAAGAACGTGGGTTTGATCCCTGCTCAGTCTGTGTGGAGTTTGCATGTTCTCCCTGCGTCTGTGTGGGTTTCCTCCCACGGTCCAAAGACATGCTGTTTAGGCTCCCCCATAGTGTGTGAATGAGACAGAGAGAGTGCGTTCCACTGATGTATGGGTGAGTGACTGATTGTAAGTAGTGTATCTAGCAGTGTAAGTCACCTTGGTGAATAAGGTGTGTGGACTGATAACACTACATGGTATTCATTGTAAGTTGCTTTGGAGAAAAGTGTCTGCTAAGTGAATAAATATAATAAATGTGTGATGGTACAATGGGTCTGGCCAGGTCCTTCCCTCTGGTGGGTCTGGGGTTTGAGCCCTGCTTGGGGTGCCTTGTGATGGGCTAGCATCCCATCCTGGGTGTGTCCCCTCCTCCCCCTCCAGCGTTGTGTCCTGTGTTGCTGGGTTAGGCTGTGGTTTGCTGTGACCCCTGCTTGGGACAAGCAATTTTGGACAGTGTGTGTGTGTGTGTGTGTGTGTGTGTGTGTGTGTGTGTGTGTGTGCACCAGATAGTGAAAACTGTAACATATACCTATATTTCCATTCCGAAAAAGTATGTGCTCATGTTTCCTGCATGGGTCAGATAAGCATTCATTCTCTTCAGGTCAGTGAGGTCTTGAGGTTTTGATTTTGAGTGAAGTCACCAGCCAAAAAGTAGCAAAGATACAGAATGGAAAGAAGAAAACCTTACAGAACCTGCAGTAAAAAAAAAAAATAATAATAATAAAGAAATACTCAGAGATGAATAGAAGCAAGCACAAACTATACTTAAATAACCAGAAAGCAGAGGTCACATCTTGGAAATATTCACTTTGGCCACAAGAAAAGATCAAATGAAATAGCATTGAGAAAAAAGCGGTGTGCTTTTCAGGGTGCAGTGGAAAAAAAATAAACAACACAAGAAGAATTTCTATGATACTTAGTTGAAAATTCAGACCTGGAACATCTGGCTAAGCATATTATACATGTGAAATAAATAGGAGCAGTCTAATTTTTTTTTTTTTTTTCCTTCAGGAAAGCTGTCTTTGTATGTGTGAATATTCACCATGCCACTACACTTTATTTTGAATATGCAAAGCAATAATAAACTGCATTTATTGCACATCCAACGGAATCTTTCGCAAATTTTTAGCCTAAAATAAGGTATCTAAAAAAATTCCACATGGAGACAGCTGATCTACAGCAACTAAAAATTCTGCGGTGCTGCTGAGCTCTTTCGGAGACACATTGCATCGCTACTGCCACATGTTATTTACTGTAATTACAAGCACTAATTGAAAGTTTAATTCCATTCAGCTATTTAAAAAAAAGCAGTATACCGTCACAAAGTATGAAAACAGAAATTTGTCAGACAGCAATAGAACAATCCCTTATTGAAAACTATATTTTTATTTTTGTCAACAGGCCAGCGTTCTGCACTCAAGTTTGCCTTCGTTTGGTTTTGCACCTTTTGGCAGAGTTCAAATGAGTCATGCATCTTGTCCTCCACTGTTCTGCCTTCTTTATATGTCGAACCCGGGTCGGGGACGATTCAGCTTGCCTCCATCAGCCCGGAGACAACGGGTGACACCCCCCCCCGTGCCAGGAGGGAGGAACCGTCACTCTGTGGGCATGACATGTCTGGCAGCACCGCCGTAAGCCTCTTTTAAGGTGCCTGACATATTCCAGCAGCCACCCCATCAGGAACATGGGCACGTGCTTGTGATAAGCTATGCTCCGCCGCGATTATGTCACAAACGTCGCCGCGTTCCAGGCGTTCCGAAGCCCTCCGCCTCCCGCCCCTCCCCCCACCCCCGCTGAATTACAGAGGGGCTTTACATCAAGGGTTTATATGGGCTTAATTGCGTGACAATAAACGAGTGTGGCATCGCGACAACACCGGCAGCCCCGCGGCAGGAGTGACAGAGAGAGATGGGTCTGGAAAGGAACCGGTGAGGTGGCGAGCACTCGGGAGACTGTCTAAGAAATCACCAGACCGCTTTAATCTTGTTTTAAAAAATGAATAAATAAAAATTAGACTCTATGCTAAAATGTGAGATGCGCTGTATAATTTATGGCCCACGCAGACATCTCCTCTGGTCATCAGATGACCCACTTTTTAATATCTGAAGGTGTCATTTGCGGTTTAGGCTTGCGGGTGGGTGGCTGGGTGGGTGGAGGGCAGAGGGGTTTGTTGTTGTGGTTCCCTGTGTCCCTGAGTCCCAGTAAAACATCTCCACTGCAGCATCCCTGAAACACAGAGGTCATCTGTGCAGTCGCCGGCACCCTTGGTTTTTACTCACTCCTAAAGCAGGTAAATTACTCACACAGACAACCGCCTGCTTCTCTTTCAGCTCACGGGCACCTGGCATGCCAAAAGACTAATCGCAGGGGTTTTTCACTTCACAGGCTCAAATAATCATCTGTAGCAATGGGAGAATCATAAGAAAAAAACAACGCTTTATTATATGGCACTTTGCTTATACTGCTCTAAATGAGTTTGAATCCATAAGTCAAAAATATATTTTTTTAATTTATATACTTGGAATGACTTTAAGCAAATGCTACATTGAGGAGGCACTTTGCCAGTGTAAAATTAAACTATAATGAACGGGTTATTATGAATTACAGACTCCTTAACTGTGGAGCTGTGAAGGCCACCTGCACTTGCAGTTCTTAAGAACAATAAGGCTTCTGAGTGCTAAGACTTGTTAGTTACAATCATACTTGGACATGCAATGGGAATTAGCTGGTTTTAATGTTATATGATAAAAATAACTGTAATAATTTTGGTTACTACTGTTGTGTTAAACTACCAATACTTATTTGAAAGGGTGCAGACAGGTCAATCAGGTGCTTCTTGTTTTGAAACTTAAAAAAAAAAAGTAGATATTATGATGTGTACATCAGTGTGTTACACATCTTTAAATTGCATGTGTTCCACGAAATAGTTCTACGTGGTTTTCTGGTATGCAAGACTTATCTGACTGATGCAACTCCGTTAATCTGTAAGAAATCCCCCTCTATTTTAAATTATTCAATTATTTTCCGTTTTAATTCATTTCTATTAGACGGGCTCATTTAAATAATGTTTTCAGCCTGAACAGTAAACACATATCGCCCTTCCTGCTTATGATAAAACATCCATACAGACAGTCGCAGGAATGTACAATTCACACAATTACTTAATGTACGTGCAAATATGTGTAAATGACGAAGGACAATTCTGATCCCCAGCAAGCCTCCTTCGTATATTTTTGCACCGTACGTGTATTTGGATACAAACATTGTGACGTTAACGTAACAATAATGAAATTGAATTCTGCAGCGGTAACGCAACGTGGCTGCTATAACAGCCGAACGGCGGATGACAAGGGATGATGATGATGCAGATAGCTGTAGCGTGTGCGCAACCCTTCCCCAATTAGCTTGGCACACAGAGGACCGCTTTTCCGGCACGGCGAGCTGCCAGAGCGGTTGCTGTTCCCGACGCCTCCTCCTGGAGGAACGAGGAATGGCACCGGGGGAATAGCTTGTGTGCCGTAGGCTCTCGCTGCCTCTGCTGATCACTCTGCTCACCACACGCAGTTTCCCCTCCCATCGGACTGAGTGCAGCTGGAGCTGCCCCATGCATAACGATTGCCTGCAGGAAGTGATTGACATGTGAATCGCCGGTGCCAGAAATGTGAATATTAAACGAGGGTGGGTTAGGGCATGTAGGTGTGCGTTGTCACCTGCTCTCTTTCATTGTGTACAGTCATTCTGGATCCCTACCTTTATCATCCCTCAGGGGGATTATAAACAGCCTGTCATGTTTCATGATGCCTCAGACAAATGCTCCTTCGCTTGAACCTTTTGAAGGAGTCTGAGCTCTGGGGAAAAAAGCAATTTGGGGAGACTATAAAACTCCCTGCATTAACTGCTGGCTCCTTAGAAAAAGTGCAGAATGTTTTGAACTAGAACACATAGATGACAATTTATTTTTAAAGTAGCTGATAAGGTAACTGGTAAACTATTTTAAATATTAACTACAGGCTTTGTTAGATAGGAATATTATTTTGGTGGCCTTAAGATGCAAAAAAAAAGAAAAAAGTTATTTAAAAAAATTGCTTTATGTCACATTTGCCCATACGCATTTTTGCCCGTTTAATTAATTTTCTTCTCTATTTATCGAAAATAACTTGTATTATTTTCCACCATAATAAATGATATATTCCTCAAAGAATTCAAAAACAAATCTGACATATTACGATAATACTGAACAAACAGTTATGAATTATTGAATTACCCACCAAGGAAATACATTTCTAATGAGCCCTTGACTAGTGTTAATAATAAACGAATAAGACAGGGGAACGGTGAACGACAGTGTTTGATGTTTCATGGCATGCTTATTGAGTTGCTATGTTAACATAGCACTAAATTAATTTTTTTTTTTTGTTCCCCTGATGTGACTTACCCAAGACATGAAAAGTTCAGTTGCAACATACCTTCTGTTGCAGAGGTTCTGTTACTTGAACAGGTGTTATTTATAACCAAATAAATATTAAATATATGGCTCACGGAATAATAAAAACCTGACAGAAGTGAGCGTCAACTCACTGGAGTATTATGAAAATAAATAACACCTCAGCCTAGTTTTTCCCTGTTGTCAAGCAGTGAATATTTAGTTGTTGCCTGGTTTCATCCATTTTATACATGTATCATTTCATATCAAATTACCCATTTATTAATGAGGGCTAAAATGCTGTGAAAACTTGCCAGTTATTGACGCAATGTTGAGATGTGAGATGTTGCACATATCTCAGCTCAATCAGTCGTAAAACAATTTTCCTTCAGATAAAAATGATGTATAAGTACTACACCTAAACGAGTAGGAAACACATGCTTTATTAATCTCAGAAACTGAGAAAGCTGTAAGTACTTGATTCCGTAGCAAATGCCAAGATGAATGCAGGTTTCACTGTGGATGTAGTAGTGATAAAAAACAAGCGCGATATATGTGAGCAGCCTAAGGGACTTGCAAATGCAGCGCATCATTCTTGATGTGATTTGTTCTGAAACTTGTATTCTCTTTTTTCCCTCCATTTTTCTGTAGATGACATGCCCTTTTGTTTTCCAGCAGCATTCTCTGCACGGTTGCCTATTGTGACAGTCTTCTGAAGATCTCAACCCCAGATAAATAAAACAGGGGAAACTGATTCATTTTTAGATTTACTGCTAAATACAGCTATTTCCATACGGCAGAGTGACAATATAAACACTACATAAGAACTCAATATTATTCTAAGATGCCTATGTTTTAAAGCCTAAGCGCCATCCTCCTAAATTTCTTCACTGCCTGTAGCCCTGCGTGTCTCAGAGTCCGTGCAAAAAGAATCTAATGCATAGCAATTTTTTTATGAGATTTAAATGTGGATGACAAGTCCCCAAGGTAGCTTGTCTGAGCGCTGCAGCGGAGATGATGCTCGCTTCCCAAAATAGGCGAGTGTCAAATGCACCTTGTTTACCGTCACAAGCTGCATTTCGAGCGCTGAGTGCTAGGTCAAACGTAGCCATAGCCACAGCTGGTTTCCCCAAGTATCAAACAGCGCTATAGCCCAGGTGTTATTCCATGACATTTTCACTTCCCATAATGTAAAAAAAAAAAAAAAGCACGTTCATATCAAGACTCCTAATCCAGACAGCAAAATAAAAGGCCGCTTGCATTGCTATGTCTTTCGTATTCGCTTTTCAACAGTAGCTTGATCTAAGACTAATCGCTAGTCTTAGCTATCATACCAGCCAGGGGTTTCAGGTGTCACCAGCTACCAAATGCAGGACATTAGTTTATGCTGAAGACTTACAAAGGCCTCCTACGGATTTCTGATTAGTAAATGGGACTCGTAGTGAAGTTACTGACGTGTGAAGTTGTTTCCTCCCCTTTCATAAGTGTTCCATGGGGAGGAGAAAGGCATGAAATTGCCCGCCTCGTTGCCCTTGCTGCTCGCTCCACCCAGATCACACCGGACTTGTCCCAGAACGACCTTCCTGTCAGCGCAACTTTCAGCTCCCGGCTAATTCCAGCGTGCCCCCAGTGACTTCAATTTCCTTGTTGTAATCCGGACGCCTGCCGGGTGGTCCCTCCTCGGCCCGGTTAATGCTCCGGCCTCCATGTCTGCAGGAAAGCTTCCCGCTCGGAATTCCTGCTGCAGCAAGTCTGGAGCGCATTTCAATTTCCCCGGGTGCAATGGGACAGAACTCCCTACAAATTTAATATCTAAGACAAACAATTACCTCAAGAGCCGTACTCTTAAAAAAAAAATGATAAAAAAACAATGGTGCGAAACCCTTTTTTTACCCCTGTAAGTAAACACACCGAAGGAAAGTAGCTAAAACCGAACATCTCCTCACCGAGCTGCAGCTGCTAATAGATTTCTTCCCCCAGTGAATGTAAATGCTAATCTGAAGTCTACATCTCTTTGAAGTAAAAGAGGACACTTGAGGTGGATTATTTATGGCTGTATAGCTGCAGCCTAAATCCAGTTAAGTGTACACAAACGGTCTCAGAGTGGCGGCCGAAAGCACATTAGCCGTTGGCTGGAAATGTTTGCCACCGCGGCCCGGCGTTGTTTTCCAGGGGTGGATTTGTGAGACAGCGGCTGTGATGTCAGGGCTCAGATGTGCGCTTCCTCCACAGCTCCGTCAGGCCGCTTCCACGCTGCCCCCTGGCACTGCGCACTCGGACTTGATCTGTAATGACATATGCTTTTCCCTCCGAGAGCTTTGACCCAAATCGTTACATAACAAAATGCCTGGGCATTTAGGCGGCTGGTTTTTACGGCCGTTGCAGCATCCTGGTAGCAACGGGCTCTGTGCTTGCCTATACAGTATTTGCATGCGCATGTTTTCTTTGCAAAGAAACGCAAGGAAGGCCTCAGCTCATCATCTGTAAAGTAGGTCACTGCCTTTCATTTCCATCCAAATTGTTGACGGTACCACTTCACCCCCCAGTGGATTGTCTCCACATTGCAACACTGAAATTGTTTCAATTATTCCGCACATGATTATAGGTATGAATTACCAGTAATGGTCAGTGGTCATCTGTACTTAGTCTAACATGGAATATAACGTCTATGTGTTATGCTTTTCCAGCATTACAAACGTACAACTGAAAACGAGTACATAGTAAAATTCAGTGCAGTCCACTTCGGGGGACCTAGATAGTTTCAAACAAAACCAGCTCACTGGGAGAGAGTCAACTCTCACACAGTGTAATTATGTATCTCGAGTTCAGTAGGGTTAAGTTAGGTACAGGTAACTAATGCATCACGTTTGACGATGATTTCAGTTTGCACAAATAAAGGACACTGACGCCCCAATGACATCAAAGCCAAGCAAGTAGCCCACGGTGAGGCTTCTCTTTGCTGTTGTCAAGTGACCTGATGGGGCACAATGCCATGACATATTGCAGTTGTGGGATCTGCACTGGCTGGAGGAACTGTGGAGGTACGGATGGAGGTCCTTCTTCCATAGCCCACCAACACAGATGAACACTTCTGTTTCCACATAGAATACTGGTTGTTTCCGGAAGAGCCCAGGGAGAAGTTGAAGTGTCCCATCCCTCCCTTTGGAATGTCAAAGGTTGTGGATGAGCACTTTCTATCTGCTTTTTTTTTTCTTTTCAAAAGCAAGTGCTGCTCATTTGAGTCGGCCTAGAATTTTTATGTGTACCGCTGGTGTTGGCGGGCCAGAAAGAGGCATTGTGCATCTCCCACAGGTATGCTCTCATGAAACTTTCATTTGCCCGCGATGCGATGGTGGCCGGCAGCGAGCGAGATCAGACGAGGCTGGACCGAAATAATCCCAACCCCCACCAGAATACTAGCACACATACAGCAGCCGTCCTCTTTATCTCCCGCACCCAAAATGCACACACTGGACCGTGTCAGTTGACCACCGTGTGTGTATAGCGCACCATCAGCCACTGCTCTTCCACTGACAAACTAGTTTCCTAAAGAGGCTGTGTACTACACAGCAGCCTAGAAAGCAAACTGTTAGAAAATTATTGATCAGCCATCTGCTGGCTACCATGCCCCTCTATTTAAAAACTGCAATTGATTATATGTTCAAACAATACCTCCCAAGTCAAGTAATTCTGACAAATTTCTACTCACTTTAATTGTGCTATCTGTATGGATTTAATGAATTCCAAACATTTGGCTGAAAATTTGTTTTCCGCTGATATGGAAAGAAAAAAAAAACTCAGCTGACTATGGTATTTTTGGTTGCATATCTAAAGTTGCTGCTCTGCTTTAAACTCTTAATAACCTTTTGCACAGTTTGTCCATAACAAGGACGTGGAGATGTCTTAGAAGTATTAACAGTATTTTGTGAAACTGGTCTGAGAAACAGGAGACAGAAAGGGGAAAATTAGAGACTTAACGCTGATAGTCACTGCACATTCACTCTATAATACCAGACAGCAATTAGTTGTATGATGTCATCAAATCAGGGGGCGTCACAATCGAGGCAGTTTAAGTAATATCATTCTGATGCAGAGCTTTGAGACATATTAGCGGTCACATTTATTCATTTAGCTGATGGCGAAACAGTGTTCACGTGTACTTAAAGCACGGAAATAAACACACTGAAAATGACAGAATGACTGAAAGCACATTCTCCACATTTAAGGCCATGCGTGAGTTTCCTGGGCTTCATATATTTTGTTCTGCCGCATCTCTTTAATTGACTGTTAAAATCAAGAATCATGAATAATTGAATTTTGAACGATATTTTGTGTGGGGAGAGCTTAGCCCCATTATCCCACACGAACCAACTGCCACTGCTGCAGCGTATACAAAGCCATAGATAATGTAGTCATTCCACATCAGCGGCAATCCCACTGTGGAGAAGGGGCCAAATGTTTAGTGCACGAGAGGGAATTGGTAAAACGCTGAAAACAAACAGCACTTGCATGGTGCATATTGAATATATTACAGTGAATAGGCTGCCTGTAAATAATGCTCACTCATTTGCTTCCATATCCACATTCTGGTCGAAAATATGCAAAGCCACGTGACCGTTCCTACATCAGCAATCAGCCATGGGAACATCTTTTTTCATCCATGAATGTTTGCGTAATAAAAGGAAACCGTTATTTACCACAGTTCTGACTAGACAAAACATACCACTCACTCACTGTCACTAACCGCTTGTCCTGGTCAGGGTTGCAGCGATCCATAGCCTAACCTGGAATCCCAGGGTGCAAAGGGGTGCAGACACTCAGGACGGGATGCCAGTCCATTGCAGGGTATAGACAAAATATACCTCCGAACAGTATAGTTTCACTTGCATTTTCTATATATAGTTGGAAATACAGACATATTTAAAAAGCTAACCTGTCAAACCTACAAAGTACATGGACCTAAACTTAGTTAGAAGAACTGCAAGAAATACAGGAATTTTAAAGTGCTAATTTGATAATACTTCACACTTTTCAGTGAGCAAAAGATGTGCATTATTAAATAATTACATTATATATTTTATATCATGGCATTATTGTATTATTTTATTAATTTATTATCGTGCCACGATATTTGCAATACGTTAAAAATATCTTCCGCAACTACGAAGGAAATGAATCTTCAAAAGAGTCGAAGAGTGTCGACCTCTCACTCTGCAGAGATGGAAGAGGAAGTCGGCAATAATGGCAGAACCCAAACGGGCCGTTCATCTTTCCTACAGGAGGTAGATGGTAATTTAGAGCTTTGTGGTTTAAAATACCGTTACTCCGCAGCTGCCTTAATCAGGTCAGACGTGGAGATGTATAATGACTCCCGCTGGATCAGTAGATTTTAGTGCACTCTTAAAAGCTATTTATGCCTCGCTAAGTTGAAATAACAAGGAAGAAGATAATTAATGTATGATCACACATGCAGCCCTGAAGATACGGTGGCAGTGCACTGCTGTTCTGGAGTTTGCATATTTCAGGCTATTTGGAGCATATATCCCATCTGAAGAGAATATGACGTACAGCACGTTCATAGTCAGTTCACGGTGCGGCGATGATGATGATGACATTCCTGCATCTTTTGCCTTCCAAAGGATTTACTTTGCCGACGCACAGATATAGGGAAGTGCGTGTACAGTACATGATTCTTTCAGTGTGTATACAGTATAAGCTTTGTAGTAAAATACAGGAGGAATAATTATGTTGTGCCTTTTTGCCTTTTATTATGTTTAAGACTATGCTTTACAATTTGTTAAGTCATGCTGTTCTTGCAGAGATGATTAATTAATCCCACCAAGCCATTATTTATCTACAAAACAGCATCATTATTTATTGTGAATACATTGAATACATAAACAAATGAGGTTGCTCTTCTGACTCATTGCCTTGCTCTTTGCTATAAAATGCAATTTTCTGTATTATTTATTGTCATCGCCGTTATAAATTTTCGTTATTAGCTTGCTCGCGGAGAGGAATGCAAGTCTACGGTGACTTTTGGAGCGTTTTAGAAGACTTTCCACTGTAACGGTGTAGGGTAAGGCTACTTCTAAGCGCACAGGGACATGACCTAACAACCTTCCGGCTGCAGATATGCTCCAATTTCTTTACTGTTTTATCGTACTGTGGTAAAGGAGCTATGATGAACAGCACAAACAGGTCTGGGGCAGCCGTCCATACTGACTGAGCTCATATTGTAAATACATACTGTACCGTACCATGTACTCAGTACTACGAGAGATTGAGAAGTTCCTTCTTGGAGAGAAGGGAGGTAAAAACGTTAATTATACTGGCTGCTCTGCAACCTCCGAGCCCTCCCTGAGCTGAGCAATCTTTGTAGCACCGTGTCCTGCTCTTCTAGTTAATTTTCCACAACTCTCTCGCTCTTGTTTGCCTTTGTAGCTCAGTCCAGCGTCCTCACAAAGACAGGAGGGGGAGGACGGGCCGCAGAGCCACACGTCTCCTTACTTAACGTTACGGCCAGAATGCTCTTTTATTCTCCGTTTACTAACTAAGTCTTTGCTGTACATGCTTTATTTCCACTTAGTTTTCAATTTATTCCAGCATTTCTTTCTTCTAGTGCCTCTGACCTGAAAATAAAATATGCCTGTTGATAATTTTTTTTTTCCTATGACACTTTCTTACTGAAACATTCATACAATTTTTGCCGTATTTTCTTACATCAGCTACTACATATTTGCCGTTGGCCCAACTTTAATCACGACAAACGCGTTTTAAAAACTTCTTTAGAGATGCAGCATGACAGATGACCCCGCCCCCCCCAGTTAGGAATTTTTTTTTTTTTTTTTGTCTTACAAAGTACCCATCTACAGAAAATGTATGCAAGGGATCTTAAGCAAGTGTTCAAATGGTTTTCCTTGTAGGACCATCTTTTGTGTCAGATCCAACTGCTACCAGTACGCGCCCTGGTGAATTTAAGCAAACCTGGGAGAAGATGTAAGAAAGGCTGAATAAGCATGTTTTCTGAGAACCGTACAGTAAACATACCCTGTGCTAAAGAAAATAACTACAGTGGTGGTGTAAATGGCGTTATTTTTCCACCATCCTCTCCTCTAGTCCAGACCTGTTCTTCTATGCTCTTTTCTCAGCTTCTTTTTACTAAGACAATAGTCTACGGCAAAAAGTATTTGGCACAAGATATCATAATGGTTAGTGCTGCCGCCTTGCGCCTACAAATCCCACCCCTTGCTGTGGTACCCATGAGCAAAGTACTTTGCTGTGAATTATTCCAGCAAAATGACCTGGTTTACATTCATGCACTTAGCTGATGCTTTTCACCAAAGCAGCTTACAGTGTCCTGCTCTCTGGCGGATCTGGGGTTCGAGTCCTGCTTGGGGTGCCTTGTGGTGGACTGGCGTCCCGTCCAGGGTGTGTCCCCTCCCCCTGCAGCCTTACACCCTGTGTTGCCGGATTAGGCTCCGGTTCACCGCGACACCGCTCGTTTCAGACAGTGTGTGTGTGACTTACAATGTTAAGCTACTTACAATTATTTACCCATTTATACAGATGGGTAATTTTTTACAGAAGCAAGTAGGGGTAAATACCTTGTTAAAGGGTACTATAGCAATAGTTGAGATTCAAACTGGCAGCCTTTGCATCCAAAGGCAGCAGCATCTTTAACCACTGCCCTAAGAGCCGCCCCCCATCGCTATATAAACAGGTAGACAATTGTATGTAACTTCTGAGAAAGGCGTCAGGTAAATAAATAAACAAATAAATAATAACAACAGAGCCTTTTTTATTACTTTTTGTTTGTTTTAGTGTGAGAAAAACATGTTAAACAGGGTCTGATTGTCCTACGGCGCAATGCCGTTAAGTTAAAGAGCATAGTGCACATATAAATAATAAATGATAATTTCCTACAGCAAGGCCACAGCAAAAGGAAAGGAAAAAGAACTTATGTACCTAGAACAAATTCAGTGCCTTGTGCAAACAGAGAGGCACAGTGGCTTCCAGGATGTGCACTGAGGACTCTGGGAATTAGACTGTAAAGCAGGCGCCCCCTAGTGGCCGTGCTTTGCTTCTACACTCAAGAGTGGACCGCCACATCCACACACTTACTGATGATGACTTCCATTATTTTCCCACTGTCAGAGTTGGATGAGAAGTTTCATAGGTGCAAAGTTCTGGACATAAAAGAAATATGAAAGCAAGAGCAACAGAGGCTGTTTCAGTAAAAAGTTCAGAGCCTCAACGTTGCATGTTTGCGATAAATCTCCGCTTTCCATTTCAGCAGACATGCTGCGGTGGGGGGCTGGGGCTTAAGAACCATATTTTAAAATTTCCTTGAGGGTGAAAAGAGATGTTGCAGAGATGTGCCAAAAAGGTATGTGTCAGAGGAAGTAAATGCACTATATCTTTCCGCAAGTATTGGGTTTGTTGTGCTTCATATCGATAATAGTATTGCTAGAGAAAGTAAATGGAGTTTGTTACCATGGGTGGCAGCATGAGGTGACCCTATCAAAGAGCGATAAACAGAAAATGGGAAAGCGATATCGAGATAGCGGCCGAGACACACAACTCCAGCTGTTGCACATTTCACAGAAAACTGAATTGCACTGTGACAATGAAATGATTTTTAAAAACTGCGCTTTGAAAGCAGTGCACGCCACTCTGATGTAACTCATTTAATCCTACACCTGTACTAAAATGTAATAAATGACAGCTAACTCCAATAAAATTCCAAAAAAGTGCAAGTATGTCAAAAAAGAGCAACATCTTAAAAACTTCATTATTACATATAAATAAATTTGTAACACTAACTAAATTAAAAAGTGCAAATATGTCTTAAAGAAGTAATTATATATTCACATCACATCATCTGAAACCACTTGTCCCATACGGGGTTGCAGGGAGCCGGAGCCTAACCCGGCAACACAGGGCGTAAGGCTGGAGGGGGAGGGAACACACCCAGGACGGGACACCAGTCCGTTGCAAGGCACCCCAAGCGGGACTCGAACCCCAGACCCACCAGAAAGCTGGACCCAGTCCAACCCACTGCGCCACTGGGCCCCCATATAATTATATTTTTTTTATTAAAAAAAAATTAACTACAGCTAGAAGAAAACTGAAAAGAAAAAAATCCAACTTTGCATAAAACACACTGAGGTACAATTCTGATAAAGCTTTCAAACACATTAATGTGAATTAGAGTGATTCCCTTTCTTTGTAGTGTGAGCATTTCAAAAAGGGGCCACAATATTAGTCTACAACTAAAACCGCTGTGGGAAAACAATAAATTATTACAGTTTTCTGCCAGCTGGTATTCCTTTGTGTGGACCAATTAATATTGTTTTTTTTTTTTTTTTTTTTTTTTGCAACGTCCACAACTGCTTATCCCAAGTGGGGTCTTGGCGAGCCAGAGCCGTACCTGGGAACACAGGGCGTAAGGCTGGAAGGGGAGGGGGCACACCCAGGACGGGACGCCAGTCCGTCACAAGGCACCCCAAGCAGGACTCGAACCCCAGACCCACCACACAGCAGGTACTGGCCAAATCAACCCCCCCCCCAACTAATATTACCGTAGTAATGTTTATGTAGTTCTGTACACTACCCAACTTAACAGCAGAGCACGTTACTGATAAATATATGATTTTAATGAATTACTGACTGTTCACTTGTACAAATGTATAAAAGTACAGAACCGTGAGCTGTTTAAGTTGATAAAAGCTAACAATGACTATTATGACAACTATTTCAACTGTTTGTTTGTGTTCGTAATCCAACATCTGCAGGGCAGCAGAGGGCACAGTAAAGGCTGCAGACATATCGCCCGAAGGGTGCTGGTTCAAGGCCCACATGTCACCAATACGACAATATGCATAAGCAAGGTACTACTCCAAAGTGCTCTGGTAAAATACCCCGTTGTGAACAAGTCAAGTTTCGTAAGCCGCATATGAGTGTCAGCTGAACAATGAATTAATAATAACTTTCCTCAGCCATGGTCCAGCTGGCCTACATTGCATGCTTAATGATAGAAATTTGACACGATATATCTGTGTTTATCTTTCCCCCAGCTCAGGTGTTCTCCTATCTTTGAACAAAAAGAAAAACATATTGATCAGCCCATGAGTATTCATGAGCATGCAAAATCTACATATATTTTCATTCTCGATGACTGGCAGTTGCAGCCGTTCCACGCATATTGATGGCTCCCGGTCTCGAAAGAAGACATGTTCCGGGCTCATTGCTAATTAATATTCAGACGCAGGCATCTGCCTTCATCGGGCCTCTGTGGATTTAACGGCAGGACAGAAAGCAAGTCTACATGCGGAACTTTATGTGTGAAAAATGGATACGCCGATATTTGAGAGACAGCCTAAATGAGGAACGGGGAATGAAGGGATTCGCCGAGATGTCAGCACAGCCTTCGTCTGCATCGTCCACACACGGATAAATCTGTGCTTCCCACTCCGAAATATAAACTTTGCAGTACTCCTCTACGTCCTTCATCCCACCACTCTGTCCTCTATATTTTAAACACACACACACACACACACACATTTTCAGAACCGCTTGTCCCATACGGGGTCACGGGGAACCGGAGCCTACCCGGCAACACAGGGCGTAAGGCCATAGGGGGAGGGGACACACCCAGGACGGGACGCCAGTCCGTCGCAAGGCACCCCAAGCGGGACTCGAACCCCAGACCCACCGGAGAGGAGGACTGTGGTCCAACCCACTGCGCCACCGCACCCCCCTCATATTTTAAACATTTTCATATATTCTACTTTTGCTTTATATAAACAGTGTGTGTGTGTGTGTGACAATGACACAACCATTGTGCAGAATAACATATTTTCGTCACTGTCTGAAGCGAAAGATAGCCATCGTCCACTTATATGAAAGGTACAGCTGCACCTACGTGGTTCAGGCAGGAGGTATCAGTCCCGACGACATCATGGCACGATGTGTTTTGTGTTGTAGTTACAGCTGGTTTGTGTTACATCCAAAAAGAATACACAGAATGGGATGTTCACTGTCTCTGGGCACTCGTCCAAGTCAGGGCTGCAGTGCTCCAGAGTCTATCCTGGAATTATAGGGTGCAGGACTAGTCAGGGTACACTTCATCACAGGCTGGTCGCTCACCCACGCGCACACACTTTCGTCACACAATCACAGACCGCTGGTAACTGAGCGACCAGCCCATCCGAAACACGTCTTTGTACCGCAGTACGAAGCCAGGGAACCCGGAGGAAACCCGCACGAACACGGGAAGCGCATGCAAACTCCACACAGGTTGAAGTGGATACAAAGCCATGAATAAACAGTCCAGGTGCTTTAAGAGAGCTCCCACGGTACCCCGCAGTGAAATGGAACAAAATCATTTGAGCTCATTTATTCTTTTCCCTTTAGTTAAGGAATTTAGGAGATTTCTCACACTTCGCTGAATATATCCGTGCAGGACACACACTCCTGTTGCTGAACCAAGGTCTTCAATTTCACACAGAGCTCCTTTCGATCCCATGAAAATATGTGTTCAATACAGAAGGCGGGCGAAGGCTTCCCTTTGTAATGCTCAGAAAGAGTAAAAATAGGAATCATGTTAAAGACAGCATGGCCCAATATACCTCTCTTCACCTGCCCTTCTCTTGATTGATTCCCTATCTAATACATGTGACACAATATATTTCTATTTCTTCGCTTCTTTCTTTCCTCTATCAATCCTATGCCCCTGTAATGCGTACGATTTATTCCAAGTGCACGTCCAAGACGTCTTTCGCAACGATCTGATGGAAACAACAAAGCGAAAGAGCAAAACAAAGAAAAAAAAAGCTTTGTACGGTGCCGTAATGATATTGCTCGTTTTATCTGCACAACATTACAAGATTCTCAATTTCAAAGGTTAGCGTGCAAATTGTCTGTAAATAGTGATCTCCAAATTTAGCCCAGCTATTATTATTTTCGCTTTTGATTCAGTCCAAGTGCAATAAAAGTTTCCCTATTAAGACCAGAGAGAGTTGATGTTTGTTATCTTGAACAACCATGTTGTTAATAGACCGCCAGATCTTGACATTGTCTCGACATGAATGATAATCATAATAATCTCCATCCATCCATTCATCTCTTCATTGTCTTTAAGCTTGTCATGATCACGGCAGTCCAAAGCATATCCCAAAATCATTGGTTGCAAAGGGGGGGGGGTGACACCCTGTACAGGACATCACTCCATTGCAAGATTAATCACAACCACAAAAAACGAGAAATGGACAGCAAATTGATGGATTTCCTTTTAGGAGTAAACTCCTTCAGTGCCACCTTGTCTTACCTACACCAGAATTCTGCACAGCCAAACAGTGCTTTCCCTTCAAAATTTACCACATCACCACTTAGAAGCTGAGATTTGTCTTAATGAATGACTACAGCACGAAGTCCTGCACATGGAAACTAAAAACAATGTTTCCTTTATGTACAACGTATTGCATCATATATAATGTATTCTCTTCCTTTTTTACCCACCTATTTGCATTTGAACCTATTTAAAGTCACTGCACATGTAAAGGGTAAATGAAAGGACATACTTGGCGTCTGTTTTCTCGTATAAAATCCCAGAGAAAACTGTCCCAGCAGATGTCAGTGTTACTCTAAGTGAACATAAAACCCAAAGTAAATTCAGAAGCCCTCTTCTGTTCCAGGGATATACAACCAGTAATAATGAACCCAGTGCTACGTGCCCTACACACAAACCCAGTATTTCAGTATAGCATAAGTAATTTTTCCAACCGATACTTTGGGTGATATCGAGCGAAATCAGCCCAGCGCATGGTGCTCCTACCAGTTATAGCCGATAAGCATCTAACAAGTTTTTAATAGGAATAGAATTTAATTATAGCTTTCCATGTAAGGCCGTAATCATTGATTTGGCTGTTAGCCTTTAATGAATGCAGATAAGATTGAGTACAGCTGTGCAATAAGACAAACGCATTGTATAAGAGCCAGTTAAAAATCATCTTGCAGCTTTTTATCTGCTCCCCTTTGTTACCTAATGACAAATCAAATAAATTCCACCGCACTCATGCACAAATTTACATGCCGAACACTGGAATATCTGCGATATTCCTTCGGATGGATAATTATATTATAAAGGCAATACAGCTTGGCCTCTTGAATAGTATTTTAGTATATGACTCTTTTTATATCCTTTCCAGTTTTGGCTTTTTGTTATATAAAAAAAGTAATGTTAAAGTTTTTTTCTTGTGCCATAATACTAACAAATAAGCCAAAAAAGCATTTGCACTTTGAAGTACATCTCCACACAACATGACGCTGAGGACAATAAATTTGAACAGAATATGGGACACCACTTTTCCAAGCAGCGCAGTCTCGAAAGTGTGAGTGATCTGCTCTTAGCAGATAAAAGGCCCAAGGTCAGAGGATGAAGGGTCACGGCAGCCGGCCCAAGTTTCCGTCATCGTGCACATTAAGGCACCGCCACGTTAAAGGGGAACGTGGTGATGCCGTGTACCATTTGTCGTACCAAGGAAATCCTTATTACAAGGTGCAGAGCGGGATCAGTAAATGTTTCTGAGACCCTTGGCGGCCACAGTTCCAACGGAAAAGCATCTAATTAATTTATGGAAACATAAATGAATGTAATTACCATCCAGGGACGAGAGTGATAGATTGCAAGAGTGTCGTTAAAAGGGTCTGCTTGGCAGTCACCGTCATGGAGACATCTGCGCTTTCAAGTATATGGGAAACCGTTCGTATTTACGGCACTGCGAGAACAGTTATACGTCCATTGTGCCAGGGAAACATCAAGGTATTAACAACACCAACACTCATCTGATTAGTGAACTTTTGCTGAAGCCTGTCAGTTAATACGAGTCTGCAGATATGAAATTATTCGCATAATGAGAAGAAGATGTCCCTTCTGCTTTATCATTCTTCTGTACCGCTTGTACCTATAAACCGACTGAATTAGTGACTAGTAAACGTTTGCGGTGACCTTTGGAAGACGTTTCATCGGAACATTTGCTCAGAATTTGGTCCTTAGGAGTGTAAATGAGCCTTTTTGGAACGAGGGATTCCAGCAATTCATTAGCAAATTGAAAATGTCCTGTCTTTAATGTTCTATAATTGGTTCTTTAATGACTGAATCACCAGGATCGTGTGTTTGCCTCGACTAGTCTTTCAGACCATCATTTCAAAGAAAACGATGAAATGAACATTGAAAATGAGCGCACTCTTTTTTCCCGGTTCAATATTCTGTCTAGAAATAGAACACATTCGGAAGAAAGAACTTTGCATGGCGCTTTCTTCAAAGAACCAACGACAGCGGCTCTCAATAAGTGACTTACTGTTTCTTTGTCTTCTGTATGAATGACGTACAAACCCAAACTGGGCTTTATGAAGGTATTTAGCAGAAGCAAGCTGGTTAAAAGCCCTTGTTTTTGCTCGAGGCGCTACTGCCATCCTTCTTACTCACTGAGGTTTATAACACTAGATGCAATATATTTTATTTCCACCAGTCTGGAAAAAGTCATGTTAAAGGAACAAGCGGTTGTTGACAATGGATGGGAAAAAAAGAGAAAGAGAAAAGCAAAAACCATTTGTTGAGTATTGTAGTGGCTGGAGCTGGAGGTGCGAGACCAGATCTGGGAGGTAGTTCTGGTATCAGGACAAAGACACAGCTACAGCAGTGGTGGCTTTAGGGGTTAGTTAGGGGGCATCTGATGGAGCTCAACATCTCAACTGGCCTCTCCATGAGCGCCTCATAGGGAGCTGTGAGAGGGCCGCACACTGCTGGGGATCCACTGAGAGCTACCCCAGCTCTAATGCATGTCTGCCTGGCCCTGGTCTTCCCTCCACCAAGCTCCTCACTAATCAGGCGTGACACACAGTTCTAGACATTCCTCATTTCTTTCCGAGATATTTTTCCGATTAAAAAAAAAAAAAAAAAAAAAAAAGGTTCTTACTGGAAAGCCAAGATATTAATTTTTATCCCTTAAAAACAGTAAACAGCCAAAAGTAATTACGGCAAATATCTTAAATCAGATAAGTAATTAAATAACTGATTAGATTAAGTTGAATACTCATTTGTAATAGTACTTGAGATGCACAAATTAATCAAATCAAATTAAGCTTCTGTGACACGTTTTACTATACCTTTAAATTTGTAGAAACTTAGATGTAGCCGAAACACCGCTTTTGAAGGATCCAAAATGTGAGTATACGATGGATATGGATCCAATATAATACTTGTGAGAGCCTAATAAAACTTGTTTAATTAATTAAAAGGTTAGAACAACAGCGACAACAGGAATGCATCCAGGGGGTTGTAACACCCAGATTGAACAACATCACTCTCCGGCGTGATGCTGTGTAACTACTAGCAGGCACAGCAACCACTGGGCTTCATGGGGGACCTTATCAGAGCTGTGCACACCCCCTGCCTCTGTGACATTCTGGTGGGACACCGTATTGAAAAAGTATTTCATAACTAGAATTCAGCCACATGCATTGGTCTAGCTCAGCGGTTCTCAATTTTGTCCTGGTGAGTCGCAGTATGCGTCTTCGCTCGGTGCCGAGAGAGAAAACTGGCCTGGACCGGTTAGGGTAATAATTAGTTGCACTAAGCGCAAACGTGCCCATGACAATTGAAAACTGGTTTACACTGCAGCTTTGCAGGGCCATGGTTGAGAACCACTGGTCTAACTTGATTATCAAGGGCTCGGGGAAGCATTTTCTTTTTTCACCTTATCGAACAATTTATTTTCTGTTATTTCGTGTCTGTAAAATCTACTGCAAATTGTTCTGACACAACTATTGCACCTGTAGTTTGGAAAGATGCAGTAAACTAAAAATAAATATGATGGACATATGATGTACCGGCACCCTGGGCTTCTGTACATTTACATTTATGTACATTTACATTGACATGTACATGTATTTTCTCCAAAGTATCTCCAAGGAGAATGCAAAAAGTGTATTGCATCCCCAGAAGGAGAGATTTGGATGCAGACATGTGATTCTTGAGTGCAGTCAGTTTGTGTCAAACCACAATATAACCATTGTACATTAATTATACCAGTGGCAGGATATACTTTTTAAAAAATGTTTAAATAAAGACAATGCAGTACAGTGCATGGTGGTTATGGAGCACATAGCCAATCAGGGGAGAAGTGAGTCCAGAAGAGGTGAGTTTTGAGACCCATCTTAAATGTAGAGAGGGATTCAGCAGTTCTGAGTCGGGGGGGGGGGGGGGCATTCCATCACATCGGAACCAGAACCGAGAACCTTCGTGCTTTTGTGCAAGGGACCACCAAGTGGGAAGATTTGGAAGATCGTAGCAGTCTGGTTTCGCTGTAGCGGATGATCAGGTCTTGTAGATATCTGGGAGCAGATCCATTGATGGTTTGTAGGCCATACCCAGGGTCTTAAATTTAATCTGCGCAATTATTGGAAGCCAATGCAGAGAGACGAGGAGATACATGGAAACACTTCAGCAGGTCAAACACGACTTGTGCAGCAGCTTTCTGTATCAGCTGTAGATGTTTGATGGCAGAGGCCAGAAGACCAGACTGGAGAGGTTTTCAGTAGTTCAAGTCGGATGTTACCATGACATGGACAAGGAGTTCTGTAGAGTCTGTTGTGACATGGGGCAGGTCCAGTGGTGTTATGCAGGATGTGTCTGTGCTGGGTTGTGGGTTCGATATGTTGAAAGAAAGACAGACTTGAGCCAGTCATCACTCCCAGACTTTTAGATGATCAAGTATGTGAAATGAGTAAGTTGTCCAGTTTGATAGCGAGTTCTCGACAGGAAGATGGACCACCTGGGAGATGAAGGATCTCTGTTTTGGAAAGATTGAGCTGTAGGTGGTGATCAGACATCCAGACGGAGATGTCCGCAAGACAGGCAGCAAATATATTTGTATATTATATATACAGTATCTGCATACAGCTCACAATATTGCAATTCTGCTTATTATGAAAAAAACAAAATTTCACTTAGATTAATTTGATCTTTCTCCCTTTTACAAACCTGTAGTTGGACATTTTGTCATTTACTTCTCCAGATGTGCTAACCTGTCCGCTTCACGTTTAACATAATAATATACTTCCAAGTGTCCGATTATTTTTTAAATGTTTAAATTGATGCAGTGCAAAAGTACACTTTAGATTTTAAAGTTGAAGGCATCTTGATAAATTCCATCTCACTGGCTGCTTTAAAACTAACTTTTTAAAAAACTGCAACAGCAGTACTACTGGGTCACAGTGACATACGGAGGCAAAGGCAACAATACAGACTAATACTGGAAACAGCTGTAAAGACTAAGAAAATCCATCACTAAGATACAAATTAACTTCATTAAAAGCACCATGCTTAGGAGGACCAAACTGCAGTGCAATGTAAAATATTATGCAATTTTTAGCTGACACCTTTATCCAAGGTGACCTACAGTGTCAGATACATGGTACTAAACTCCCTAAAGTCATTCACATTCACATCTGTACAAGAGAGCAATATGTCATACATAGAGAGACCCTACAGTAAATTTAGAGCAACTTAGTTCACCCGAAACACATCTTTGGATTGTGGGAGGAAACCAGAGCACCAATAGAAAACCTGCACAAACACAAAACAACATGCAAACATTTTAGCAGTCCATAGTCCAGGTGCTACAAGATGCCAGGGGTTACCCACTGCACCACTGTGCCACTCAATCCAGAGACCAGATTAACTTCTCAACCTCCATTAAAGTGTTTGTCAGTTTCACCTATTAAAATCTAAGAAAAGTAATGATGGTCCCTGTTTGTACTATCCCAAGATAGTTTCTTCAATGAGTGTCAACTCATTTGTTTCTTTTTCGTAGATTTTTTTTTGGATTAAACATGAAATTAATACATAGACGTTGAGTATCATGTGCACATGTTTTGTTTGTGAGAATTTATTAAGTGTATTGTGTGTAATAGTTACAAAAGAGCTGAATGAGAGCAGATAGACATCACCATACAGTATTATTGAGTGATATAAAGCAATGGAAGAAAACTGCCTTTTTGTGTTGGTTTATGATAAGTAATGTTAACTATGGAGGGAACTATGTCCATTTTAATGGGATTTTGTAGTAGTTTACCATAAATGGGTGGTAATTTTAGGGCTCACATAATAAAGTACTTTACATTGATTCACTTAGCAGACACTTATTTCCAAAGCAACTTACAATGAACTCTATGTAGTGCTATCAGCCTAAACACACACCTTATTCACCGTGGTGACTTACACTGCTAGATACACTACTTAGAATGGGTCACTCATCCATACATCAGTGGAACACACTCTCTCTGTCACTCACACACTACAGGGAACCAGAACAGCATGTCTTTCAAGTGTGGGAGGAAACCAGAGCACCTGGAGGAAACTGACACAGACACAGGGAGAACATGCAAACTCCACACAGACTGAGCAAGGATCAAACTCATGTTCTCTCACACCACCCAGGCACTGTGAGACAGCAGTGCTACTCACTGTGCCACCATGCCACCCAGATGCCAGGCCATCTGACAAAGGGTTTTTCAGGAACAGATTACCTCTGTAAGGTGCAGAAGATTGTACAGCTCTGGATCTTCCATTTCCTCAGGTACAACAGCTTCTAACAATATATAATGCTTAAGGTCCCTCAGTCACACTGCATCATATTGTTCTAGTGGTGAAAGACAGCAGATCGCCAATGAGTTTACATTATCGTTTCTATGTCTTTAAGTTTACATTTTCTTTCTACTTTGCAGTGTTGGAACCCAAGTACCTCTGGCACGTGTCTTCTGTCTACAAGCTGTCGGAGACCTCTTGGCCAAGGGAAAAGTAAGAAAACCTGTCATTTCGCACTCAGTCTATGGGGGCTCAGACTGGCCTGGTACTCGCAGGTACACAATACTGGTACTTATAACATTTTCATATTTACATATCTTGTGCTTCATCATGAAAATAATGTTACCTTTTCTATTCTAATTCTAGTACTACATGAGATGTTTTTAACAAAGGGGTGTATGGAACTGAAGTATGGAATGATTACAGTAATACATGTTGCGCAGCACCGAAACAGCATGTAAAACCCTGTAAAAATATCCACCGCATTCCCAGCAAAAATGGTTTGCATACATTTGTAGGAAGCTGGTTAAACTACAACGCCAAACATGTGGAATCATGTAAAAACATATAATGTCTTCTGTAAGAGGAATCGGGACTGTATTGTATTGTAGAATTTACATTAAACATATGTGCTCTAGAGTGAGGGGGTGCAGTGGTGCAGCAGATTTAGCTGGGTCCTGCTCTCTGGTGGGTCTGGGGTTCGAGTCCCGCTTGGGGTGCCTTGCGATGGACTGGCGTCCCATCCTGGGTGCGTCCCCTCCCCCTCCCGCCTTGTGCCCTGTGTTTGCCGTGACCCTGCTTGGGACAAGGCGTTTCAGCCAATGTGTGTGTGTGTGTCCTCTAGAGTAGACAAAATAAAATAAATGGCTCTCAGGAAGTTATGACACCTTGGCACTATTAAAAATATGTAAACACTTTTAACTTTTAAGAAAATACTAAATTCATTACTATATGCTGAACTGAATACACTCAGAGTGTAGAGAAAGCCTGTGCTGTCAATTTGGTCTCCAAACAGAAGCATGCATGTTCTCCTCTGTTCGTCTTGGTGTATGTTGAAGTGATGCGACTGTTTATCTTAAACGGTTCTGCTGAAAACTGCTCTTTATGTCTGTTCTCATAAATATGCATGTGCAGAAAAGCCCGGAGAGCATTCTGAGTTTGAGCAATCTCAAGGAAGTTGCACCTTCTGTAACCGCTAGAATAAGTCTTCAGATCTTATTGGTAATATCTGAGTCCATGAAACCACCTGAGCTCCTTCTCTTCTCAAGTACGTCAAGTCGGCATGAGCAGCTTCAACTTCCACTGTCGAGAAAGTAGAGCTATAGAAGTGAGTCCATCAGAGTTCCTCATTTATGATCAAAATGACCAGATGTTTCTGGATATTTAATTTAATTAGGATGTGGTTAGTTAAGACCTAGTCAGCATGTAGGTTTGCTTTGTACTGCACTTTTAGCTCTTCAATGTATTATCTAGACTATACAGGGAAGCAATTATACAATGCTGTATTCTAACAACTTATTCCTCCCTTAGAAGTCTAATTTTTCCTATGCATATTGATGTTCTGGATGATCTGCTGTTTTTTTTCGATTATACACGCAATCTTTTCCATTACCACTGATAATCAAGGGTACAGTTGACTAGACCATAAAACAGTGCAATCCAGTATATTCATTCTTGCCTTATTACCATACAAATTCAGTCTTCCCCAGGGGCTCTGTTCAGTTAGTTAACCTCAATCTAGGATGATGAAATTTCAAAAGCTCCATCAAATATTTTCTCTTTCATAGTGCAAAGCAATTTGAAATCTGGGCATTTGCTACTGGGAACAGACTTTACAGGATACTAGACAACTCTGGACTGGGTTGATTTGTTTATTAGGGTATATATGGCTTTATATTATGTTAGTAGATGTTTGAGTGGTACTCGAGTCACGTATTTTTGCTGATGTATCTAGTCTCGGGGGGCAGGGTGGCGCAGCGGGTTTAGCCAGGTCCCGCTCTCTGGTGAGTCTGGGGTTTGAGCCCTGCTTAGGGTGCCCTGCAATGGATTGGCGTTCCCTCCTGGGTGTGTCCCCTCCCCATCCAGCCTCGTGCCCTGTGTTGCTGGGTTAGGCTCTGTTTTGCTGCGACGCCGCTCGGGACAAGCGGTTTTTGTGTGTCTATATAGTTCTTGCTGATGCTACCACAGTAAAACAGTTTCATGGTGATATAAACAAATTTCACTTTCTTGGTCTGCATATATTTCAATGTGCTAGTACCATATAGTCTGATGTATTGCTTCAATTTTGTAATGTTGTTAATAGGTATAAGTGCAGGAATTCCTTTTGTGCAGACTCTATATTAGGCTCCGTATGAAGTTCTAAGTGACTGCAGGAGAAAATTATATTATTAGATTTCCAATAATGTTAGTATTAATTTAGGTGACTAATAGTGTCGGGGGTTATTATATCTCTTGGGTTTCAAAGTATACAGTATAGTGTAAAAATTCTTCCCATCCCTGGTGAATCTACCACAAACGTTATGTCCAGGGTGAGGAACAGATGTGGACAAAATAACAGAGATAATCAAACAATATATAAATATCAGGGACTCATGAGGAACAGGACCCTCCAAACAGCTTCATTTGCCCCCGGGATGCCGTCGGACAAATCCCAAACTATGTACAGAGGCATAATGGATTCGGAAATGAAAAAATCTGTGTTTTCTAACGAGTTAAGGAAGTAAAAATATACTTGGTCTTGTACTTATTCTGTGTTTCAGAATGTCCTGTAAAAGTTCAGTGATGCCTAGATCTGGTAGTTAGACATTCCATGGAAGTCATTAGACTCAACAGTTTCCGCAATGTGTCTACTAATACCATTGCAGATCCGCCAACATGTTTAACAACTGGCAACAGGCTGTGTGCATGGCAGCAATATTCTGGCTTTCTCCTAAATGCATTCAGGAAGAAAAGGAAGAAAAAAATTACTTACAATAACATATTTCCTTGTCGCTCTTCTGAACAGCTCGAGTTTTATGCTCTTTACTCCAATTTTTTAAATTTTAGACTGGCCTTGGACATATGCAATACCTGAATGGCAGCTTTACCATAACTGCAATGTTTGGCAGACCTCAAAAAGCTCTTTTTTTTTTTTTTTTTTGCTGGGAAACCCTATTTGTTTGCCATTTCGCTGAGTGTTCGGCATTAACAGCACTTTACAAAGGGATTCTTCACGCCACTCGTTCTCAATCCCTACATTTCGTTCTCGCCCTAACCTTCGATTAAGCTCGCCATTTAAAAATCAAACACAAAGGTCTTAATATGACACGTGTACCGTATCACATTCTGAGCAAGAGCAACGGAAGAGCTTCGTGTAACTAAAATCTTCCTGAGTCAGACAGCGAAAACACATCCATCGCAAGGGACAATGTGCTCTTTTTCCCCCTAAGATCGACTGTTGCATAGCTGCCTCAGCCTGGTTCCCTTTATGAAAACAGAAGGCACCTTGATGTAATTACCCGCTGACATCTGGACACAGCTTTTCATCTGGCAGATCACGCCGAGGTTAGAACCAATTGTTTATTTGCTGTCAATGCCTCCCCTTGCCTCTCGGCCCCGCTCCCAGAACGAGCTCCTCCCTCACTCTTCGGAATGACACTGATAAAATGGCGCAGGTTTTTACGCCTTACGGTTGGTTCTTGGGAACAGGTCTCAGCATGACACATGCTGAATCCTGCCATGTGGGGAGCTAGAGCGATGGGCTGCAACATCAAAGCGTGAAAAGCACCGAGGCAGGGCAATGCTGTCATGTTTTCTGTGTAGCTTCAGGCTCAACGTGTGCATCATTCTTGACAGAATCATTTCACGTGCAGCCACATCTTATAATCGGTTGACAGATGGATCAATAACAAGGTTTCAAAACAGTAATGTTCTTATTAAATATACAAATTGACATTTACGTTTAATTTTACTATTGGAAAAATTTGAATCTATTCATTTGGCTGTGATAGTTTGGTAGTACAGCAATTAGGTGGGATGGATAATGACTTTTTTTTTTTTTTTTTTATGTTGATCTCCTACTATATGAATACAGGTCCAAGGGGGCTGAAAAGATTGAACTTGCTTCAATGAGCATAGCTGTTTACCCAGCAACAAGTAATTTCCAAGGAATTAATACATAAGTTTCATCCATTGCAGAAATAATGTAGCTGTCCAGTTAAAAAAGGTTATGCAGTTATACAGTGGAGGTTTTTAAACATACATGTACCTTTATGCATGTTGTAGACTGTTTTCTACAAAGGGAAGCATACCTCAAAGTGAACAAAAATACATTCCACAACAGATGAGGAGCTTTAGACATAGATTAGCTCAGATCAACAGGAAGCACAGGCCCACAATCCGGTAGATGAAGCCCTGGGGGCCAGATGTATTTCAGACTTCGGAATTTTTGGGATTTTAGAAAGGTAATATGGTGCATACACCATTATATTTCTTGACACCCCCAGTGGCATGTGAGCCAGCATCATTATCAAAAACATTACAATTCCTGGACAAAACGTATGAATGTTCTCACTAAGTGAGATAAAAAAGAGTATAAAGAGAATTACTGTTTATTTCCAGTTTACTTATATAGCAATAAACTGGTAAAAAAAATAATGGGATAAAAATATACCATAAATGTTCGTACTTCTTCCAAGCAAAACGTTCATCGAAACTTCAAACATAAACAGGTTCAAACTAAGATAAATACGTGTACATACACTCATTCACCTGATGCTCTTCTCCAAAGCGACTTACAACGTTAACGTTACAGTTATTTACCCATTTATACAGCTGGGTAATTTCTTTAACTGGAACAATTTAGAGTAAGTACCTTGCTCAAGGGTACTACAGCTGGATGTGGGTATATATACATATATATGTACATATAGATGCAATAAATGTTCATTATATCTAGTTGCTTGAGGACCTCAGAGAAGAGGGGACTTCAGTGTTGCCATCATCATAGTCATGAGATTTTTTACAGGTTTGGTGCCAAACTTACAAAAATTTTCGGTTTTAAGAACTTTTCAGATTTCGGATAAGGGATTATAGACCTGTGCTATCAAGTTACATTAGAGAACACACCACCATACAATAATGACATTTTATTATTTACAGGTTACTTCATTACCCTTTCAATTCTCACAATTATATTACTATATATGCACACTAATTTTAATACAAATTAATTTTATATCCTCAAAAAAATCCCTAATGAGATAGCTGATAGCATAGTGCTAGAGCTACTGCCTGCAGACCCAAAGATCGCAGGTTCACTTCCCACCTCTGGCTGTAGTCCCCTTGAGCATGGTACTTACCCTAAATTGTTCCAGTTAAAAAAATTACCCTGTTGTATAAATGGGTAAATAATTGTAAGTCGCTTTGGAAAAAAAAGTGTCAGCTCAATAAATACGCTAAAATGGAAACCAAAGTGGCCAGGCTGTACTCCTGATGCGTGAATATTTGAGAGCAGCCCACTTAAGGCATAATTTGAGGAAGGACCTTGCAATAGAGTGCTTCTCAGTGAGGGCAGCGACCCCCCGCTGTCTGCCAATACCTTGCGAAGGCCCATTTCAGTGTGGAGGCTCGGTTTAACAAAAGGCACAGAAGCAGCTGCTGCTTCGATGAGAGGATATTCAGCCCTACATTGATTGTCATTTATTTATGCATGTATACATGCAGTTTGATGGCTTTTTTGGATAGAGGCTGTTCCACTGAAAGGAGAACATGATGATGTGACATAAAAGGATGTTTTTGTTCAGCTAAAGAGACAAGTCTGTTACTGTTTGCATTGACGTCCAAGAAAGAGCGAAAACCCGATTATCTGTTCTACTCCTCTGCATCGGCTACTGCGTGGTTGCCAGGCTTTAAATGTTTAGGCAGGTGCCTTAAATCTTTAATATTAAGCATTAGTATTTAATTACAATATACTTATTGCTTTCGGTTCAAAGTTATTCCAGAGTTGCCTACATTTTACAATTTTCAATGTTACCAATATCTGAGCTGGAGAAGTGTTTACATTATGGTCATCTCTCCTTAAACCTCAGCTAAACCATGTGTAAAGCAGATTTAAGATAAACCCAAAAACAGTGACCCTGAGTGGCAGTTCAGCAATTTCTAAATGACATAGCGGTTGGATTGGTTTAAAACAAGGTGCGCCTTAAACTTCAGGATCAGACGACCGCATGAATGGTTCTGGTTTAAACTCGTATTAAGCTGTAAACTGCGGCCAAGTTAACAGTAGAGCAATAAACCTATGATTACCAAAGCACAGATTTTTTAATACCATCAGTTTGCTATCACACATAACTGCAGTTATAAGTGACACAAGAATAGCTAAATAAATATAGAAAATATTAAAATGTTTATTTTTGTTTTGACTCATGTTTGCATCACTTTTTTTACGATTTCTTTAGAAAATTCTGTTTTTCGCTCCTTATGAGAACTATGGGTCTCTATATTTTGTTTGAATATTGTCACTTTGTAATTGACTGAGTTTCTACTAAATCTTTATTGCCTTTAAGTCCCCTGGAGCCCAAGATTCCTCAGTCAATCAGTTATTCGTATTATGGTTTCATTCTCTGTTAATATTATCAACAGCAATTGACAATTTTAAACATTTACTGGAGTTATTTAGTCACAACTGCACAGTGATCACAGTCGTCACATTCATGCTGTAGCCACATATTCATCAGTTTGCATAAATGATCATGTTTTGTTTATTTCCTGTCATAATTCTTACGAACATTATCTTCCACCTTTTGGAATTATGCAACTCGTACCTTTTGTTTTTGCTCAATATTTATGCAGCGACATTTGTTGGTCGAAAAAACAAGCTGCCTGGATGCTTCTTTGAATCATGGTGATGTACCTTTGTGAATCCTTCGTAAAAGTTTCACACCTGTTAATATCACAGCTGTGCATCTTCTCTGATTAGAACTTCTTTCCCAACCCAAATAAAATTAGCAGAAGCGGCAATCAACACAATCGTTGAAAATGCAAACTCCAGTCTTTTATTGTAATTTATTACCCAGTTTAAGTGGCAGTGCTCACAACTAAGGTTCAGCCTGCATAATTTGTCACAATTATTGGTGATTGTTATCTTCTTTCAAAATAAATTCAGTAATTCCCAAGCTCACATCTGCAGCTACACTGTATTGGTCTCTTACATTGTCCAATAGACACGGCTTTTAATGTATGTCTTGTAATCTTGTGTAAACTGTAAAACTTTCGTAAAATATAAGCATCTTGTAATGTCTGTGGTTTTAATAGTGTAGTATTTCCTACTATAAGCGTTCTCCTTAAGAGTTGCATGCCAGCCATATGGGCAATTTCTCACATGATTACATGCAAAATCACCCTGTAGTTATTGCCACTTTGCTAACTCGGGAAATGTGTCATGCTTGGAATCATACACATTAATCATGTACCGATATGATACAGTATGTTCTGTCCTGTAGCGCCTCAGCTGACATTCATGTGACTGTTTATGAGCATCTTCTCCTCAGTTTATGAGTAGAACATTTTAGTAGAATTCCATCCCACCAAGTGCCCTACTTTTAAAAACAAAGTGACTGTTGTGCCATCTATAGAGCTGACAACAGATTAAACGGTGCACAGATGAAACTATCCTGGTAAATCTGCTGTGCAGTTGCTGCATTTCAGTAGGTGTATATTTTAAATAAAAGAATGGCCACATGAGTAAAAAAAGAAAAGAGTAATCAACTCCAAGGAAAATATCACTCACAATGTGCAATTAATATTGTGTACTTTCAGAGATATTAAACTACAATGCTGCTGTATTATAACTGCATAAGGAAGGGAGAAAGACTTTTAAGGAAAGCTGAATTTTTCACTTTTCCACCAATCAAGAAATTTGCAAACAATAAACATAAGGACTGGTTTGTAGTCAAATGGAAATATGACTTTTTGATAGTGTACTAACAATAACCTTCAGATATTTCCTACTATGCAGGTGGTCCCTGATTTACGATGATTTGACTTATGATTTTGTTTCAACTTTTTTACAATGGTGAGCTGGTGAAACACATTTGGTAGAAACCATACTTTGAATTTTGATTTTTTTTTTTCCCCAGGCAAGCAATATGCAAAGGGATACGCTCTTACGATGCTGGGCAGCGGCCTGCATCTCCCAGGCTGTCACATAGAGGTGTGCATTAGGTGTATTTTCAACTTATGATAGGTTTTGTGGAACGTAACCGCATCATAAATCAGGGACCACCTGTATAGTCACTGACAAGTTCTTTATCATTGCCCTTGTGCTAATTGCCCTGGGTAACCCACGCACGCATGCATGCATGCATACACACGTGTACAACCACTTGTCCTGAGTGGGTTCACAGTGAACTGGAGCCTAACCCAGCAACACAGGGCCCAAAGCTGGAGGGGGAGGAGACACAGTCCAGATGGGACACTAGTCTGCCGCAAGGCACCCCAAGCAGGACTCGAACCCCAAACCCACCACAGAGCAGTGCCTGGCCCAACCCACTGCGTCATCGTACCCCCCAGTGATATTTATTAGTTCTGCAATACCTCTGGTTCCATGATTGTTAGGGTCAGGGTTAAGGAACGTGAGTTTATTAACTTGACTGGCAATGCCAGAGCTTGTGTGATATCTGGATTCATAATCATATGTTTCTGTGACAGGTTTTTCCTTCCTATAGCTGTCCCAAAGCTCTTTGGAGAACATTTTCAGGTTAGCATGTTAACTTACATAAGCAGATGGCTTTGAAGGACTGTGCTTAATCAGCATTGTGGCAAAGGATACAGCCAGTGGTTGAAATTAAGAGTCCTATTGTAAGAAGAAATTCATTTCCATAGAAAACATCCCAGTGAGACACATCACAGCCTATTAATATTGCATGCCATTATTAAACATGAGCTGAATTTTACTGCCACAATGTGTCTGCTTCAATTGTGCACTAATTGATATTCCTTTACAGCTCAGCTGTCCTCACTAAAGTAGCTTTTAGCATCTGCAGAAGACATGAAATGCCAGTGCTGTTGGTTTCGCTGCTGACAGCTGTTATTATGTGGTGATTCCGGCCACTTTAGCTGCGCTCTCTGTTTTCATCATGATGTCTCACTCAGTCAGAATGTCAACAGAATCCTGCTCTTGCAGTTCTCTGTTCAGATCTGTAGCATTTTGAATGTATGAAGTTGAGCACAAGGCATAACTACTGCGGGTCATGTTGAGACCTCATATGTACGGCGGTGGCACAATGGCACAGCAAGTAGCGCTGCTGTCTTGCAGTGCCTGGGTGGTATGAGAGGACATGGGTTTGATCCCTGCTCAGTCTGTATGGAGTTAGCATGTTCTTGCCATGTCTGCATGGGTTTCCTCCTGCAGTCCAAAGACATGCTGTTCAGGCTCCCCCATCATGTGTGAGTGACAGAGTGTATGTTGCACTGATGTATGGATGAGTGACCCATTGCAAGTAGTGTATCTAGCAGTGTAAGTCACCATGGTGAATAAGGTGTGTTGGCTCATAACACTATGTAGAGTTCACTGGAAGGTGCTTTGAAGAAAAGTGTCTGCCAAATAAATAACTATATATATTTCTCCACTTTCAAATTCAGTAACCAATTTCAACAACTGCTTGTCTGTGATCTAGAGCCTATCATGAAATCACTAAATGCAAGACTGAAGTGGGGTACATGCTTGTCTATTGCACGGTAGTCACACTCACCCATTCACACAATGTGTGCAATTTAGTGTCACCAGTCCACCTGAACTGCAGGTTTTTGGACTGCAGGAGGAAACCTGATAACCTGAACTAATCTCATGCAGATGCAGGAAGAACATGTAAACTCTCTGTATCTAAAATAATCATTCCTGTTACTGAGCAGTGTCACGTTTGAGCAGGAACAGATGCTCATTTTAAGTAGTTGTGGATATTTAGAATTGTGGGAAAAATGCAAAATAGTTCTCTAACCGTTGTGGGGGCTGATAGGGACAATAAGGGGGCGAGTGCCTGTTGGGTAGCGTGGGATGATTAAAGAAAGCTTGAAAAAGGTTAAGAATCCTGGAAAGGCAGGCTTGAGATGCAGATCCTTGAGGAAAAGGGGTCCTCAGACTGAGAGCATTCTTTCTCTTGGTGTGTGCCGATACCTCTTACTGTGTGCTGGTGCTCCAATAAACGTTCATCGTAGATGCTGTCTGTGTGTCCTTCTTTTCCTCATCTGAACCCGGAGTGCAGCATGCTGCTATATAGTATATATATTTCTATTTGATCTTCCATATTCTAAACCACTTTTGTCACACTGTAATATATGAAGCACCTACACCTCTGTCAGTTGCATATATAATGACAGCACTTTTCATGCTGTGGTGTCATTAAGTCACATGCCTCAGGAAAAGTAATATGGTTAGTTAAAAAAAGGAAAGCGATGTGCAAATTCATTAGAAGAAGTACATGTTTTAGAGTGTTTCTAACTCTTCATTAGACGGAAAATGTATTCGAGGGAAATGTAACCCTCCATCCGGCTGGATTTTCAACGCGCCAGATAAACAGGACAAGCAGCCAGAAAATTCAGCAGCCACAAAATAAATTGGAGAAAAATGTGTGAAAGGGATTGTCCGTGAATATTTGCGCATAGCGTGCAGTTGAGGCAGCCATTAATCCAAAGGGAAAGCAGTGCTGAATGAGGGCTGGCAGTAAAGGCTCTGCATCCCTGTCACTGCTGCTCCTGGTACTTGGTGGCGCTACGCTGAGATGAGGCATTTACACTCCCCCAAAACCCCCACCCTCTGGGTGCCCTGGCTTCCTGGAAGGGGCTCCCTGTGCTCTGAGCACTGGATGATGCTGTAATTGACGCTGTTAAGCCTGGCGCGTGACAGCCGCTGATGCCTGGCCGGTAGATAGAGGGCTCTGCTCCGCCTCGCCGCTGCCGACAGCACCCGGGTTCAAACTAAGCCATCTGTGGGGCTTGAAGCAGCTGCCGCTGACACACAGATGTGCCTAAAGGGATCACCATGAGTGCTTCACGGCCTCCGCATCCAGAGGTGGTCTTCTGAAGTATGTGAGACACAAAACAGTGCAGCATGCACACAGTAGGCTGTACTGTTTTGGTACTGGGATTCATTCAAGTTTCTTATTTTGGGGGATAGAATTCAGTTCAGACTTTGACAAGCAAATTTGACAATATATATACTCTGTGTGTGTGTGTGTGTGTGTGTGTGTGCATTTCTTTTTACTTGTACAAATCAAGGTCACGGGGGTCGGAAATACAGAGAATAGGGAATCTTTGATGGAATGCTGTTTAACATGAATGCTGTGTATTTTTGTTAAAAGTACAATTCTTTTACTGCTTTTTAATGGGTACACAAATGCATCTGGAAAACAAAGTTTTATTAATGAGTTTTATACTAGGGGATTGAAAATCAATTAAGTCCTGAAGTCTTGGACTCTCAAGATTTCTCTGCAGTACCGGTACCTTTTGTTGCTCAGTGAATCTGTTTAGCACTAAACACAAGCTCCTCAACGTAGAAACACAACTGTGACCAGAAGGCTGTTCATAACTCGTTTTGTTTCATTTTCACCCCTAAGTCAAACTCAAAAAAATCTCACAGGAAGATGTCCCTCAATTTATTCACAATTTACGTTCTGTAAAAAACCATGCAAATAGCTATAATAAATAAACTGCTCTGTATTCCAACATTACTTTTCAGTGCATTTATTTTTATTAACTTCGAGCTACATTAAAATAAACAGTAATCATAAACAAATGCCGTCGTTGCAAACTCCTGTTCAGTCCTGATTATAAATTGATTCATCCCATAAACCTGTCTGACATTTTTCATCTTCTTGCCATGATCACTTTCAGCTGACAATTTACCATAGAAAATCTGTAACTTTGTAAAGTTTGTAACTTGGAAAGAACGTGTCAAATGTATCAGCCTCCCCGTAATATTTTGTATATATTCATACATATTTATTCAGCACACGCACTCGAACTACACTATTCGATTTAACATTTTTTTTTATTTTTTGTACTCTGTCAGCTGATGTGGAATGACAAAGGCTCACTTTACTGCAGTGATCCCTTATTTTAGGATAGTATATTGTTGAAAATGAAGTCTGCAGCTTTAGGTGCGCAAACAGATTTGTTCAGGAAATGTTTACCGTGTTTCTTTTCATCGCCCAGGAAAAAAAGAATGTTTGTGCAGGCCTGTGAGAACACATTTCATTTCTTTTACATTAAAATACACTTCGGCTGCTTTTGCCAACTCTGGAGCCTCAGTTATCTGAGAAATACACAATATTCATACATCATTTGCTGACAGGACATGGTGAAAATATTTGTAAGTGCAAGTGAAAGCTTCACAGATGTAATATTTTGTGACTATAGTAGCAGCGCCACTGAGTTTTATTTGCAGAGCGTGCAATAACAACTGTCAGCCCGGGCTGCATTTTTCCCCATTATGCATTTCAAAGTTTCATTTCAACCACCCTACTGTAAAGAGGCACTGTGATACTACTGTCTGTTATATTCCCAGGCTACACAACCACATTTTGACACTTAATCTTCCCATTTAACATTTTTATTTTCCCACAAGTCAGAGCGGCTCACTTTCTTGCAGCTTTTTTTCGGCGAATGAAGATCATCAATGTCTTTTTTTATTCAAGGTGCCTTAACCACACTTATGCATGAGTATCCTGTGACTGTGGAAACAAGGCTCAAGGGAAGGAAGATGAGTGTACCGGTGGCACAGGTGACACTAGAGCACTGGAAAAACCTAATAGATAGATTGCAAATCTCAACCAGCTGAAAACACACACATTTTCTGAACCGCTTGTCCCATACGGGGTCGTGGGGAACCGGAGCCTACCCAGCAACACAGGGTGTAAGGCCGGAGGGGGAGGGGACACACCCAGGACGGGACGCCAGTCCGTCGCAAGGCACCCCAAGCGGGACTCGAACCCCAGACCCACCGGAGAGCAGGACCCGGCCCAACCCACTACGCCACCGCGCCCCCCCAGCTGAACACATTAGCTTGTATTATATACATTTACATTTGTTTTATTTAGCAGATGCTTTTCTCCGAAGTGACCTGAATGTTAAGCTGCTTCCATTTATTTATCCATTTAAACATCTAGGTAATTTTAACTGGAGAAAAAATGGGACAACATGCACAAGCTTACCAAAATACTCTTTTAGATGGACACGATTTTGCAGGAATCTTCCATCAGCGTACGAGTGATATACAGACAGTCCCCGACTTACGATGGGTTTACGTTCTGCTAAACTTACTACACACAGCACACACTGTCTGAAACCGCTTGTCCCGAGGGGGGTCGCGGTGAGCTGGAGCCTAACCTGGTAACACAGGGCGCAAGAGGAAGCATCCAGGACGGAACGTCAATCCATCGCAAGGCGCCCCAAGTGGGACTTGAACCCCAGACCCACCAGAGAGGAGGATCAGGCCAAACCTGCTATGCCACTGCGCCCCCCCGATAAACATCATAGCCTAGCATATATGTGATGGCCATTACGGGCATGCCACTTTCAAGCTGGGCAATTATCTTGAGTTTCTCCTCAAGACTAGTTGCCCTCCTCTTCTTCTTCCCACCAGTAGCAGGAGACACAGATGGGCGTTTCGTAGACATGTTGATGCACAAAACACACCACAGATACAGGGTGCATATCCAAAAAAATGTTGGGAACACAGAACACTGTAGAGTATCAGTTGTATACGCGAGTGACCGCGTTGCAGACTGGGAGACTGCCCAACATCTCAAGAGAGTATCGTACCGCATATTGCTTGCCCAGGAAAAAAATCTAAATTCAAAGTACAGTTTCTACTGAATGCGTATCACTATTTAAGTTGAAAAATCATAAGTCGGACCATAGTAACTCGGAGACCATCTGTATATACAGTTGACATATATACCATAACATATATAAAGGTCGTCCTGTCCTGGGTGTGTCCCCTCCCCCTCCGGCCTTACGCCCTGAGTTGCCGGGTAGGCTCCGGTTCCCCGCGACCCCGTATGGGACAAGCGGTTCAGAAAATGTGTGTGTATATAAAGGTGTTAGGTCATGAAGCAGGAAATTACATCACCATCAGTGGACCAGTCAATCCAACTGGTCCACAGTTTTCAGAACACGCAGGTACGCTAATGAAGGTATCCCGCTAAAACACGACTGTCCTGAAAAATAAAGGTTTTTTTGGTAATATTCTGTGTGCTCTCCGAGCTTTCGTTATTTTACGTAAATCGGGGGATCTGAGCAGCCAAGCCCTTCACTTGATCATACTAACTTGAGTGCGTGTTCAGTTTTTTTTCTTATTTCAGCGTGAGTAATTCAGAATGGGTATCGTACTCAAAGGTACTAGAGCAGGAGGTGGGATTTGAAACCGTAATCTCCAAGTCCAAAAGTACTAACCACCGTGCTACCTGCTGCCCTCAGAAACAAATTCATTTGTTTTTTATTCTTGATTTATTTATTGCCCTCATTTAATATCCTGCACGTAGGCTTAATAGCCCCAAAAGTGAGGAGGAAAATGACGGTCGTGTACAAGTAGGGTACCAGGTGGAATACAGTACACCTTAACAACCTTGGAATGTTCCACTTCACACCTTCCTGCTCGCCAAGACCCCCCCGTGTCCGCGTGGACACCAGAGACCTGTGCTTTGGCCATGTGAGTGCACTGAGCTGCTCTCTCCAGCGCTGTGGAATGTCACATAGTTCGGCCCATTCCCCGCTCTCACCTGCGGCAGTAACCTGTGAGCCAGCCACCGTTCCATTGCTAGAAAACAAACAGAAGCAACTGCTTCTGGAAAGCAAGCTGCTGTTCCGGATAAATGCCATCCTTGCTATATTGCTCGCGTGTATAAGATCCTCCTAAAATGTGCCAAACAAGCATCTTATGCGCATTCATACTGACGTTTTTCAATCCATGCCGGAGTGTGAACGCTACGGATCTAAAGCGGTGCAGAAAGTTTCAAGCGAAACGAAATAAACAATTTTGTGGTTGGTTGCCTTTGTTTATAGTAAGCCATAATTGTGCAACTGGAGTCCATTCAATACTGTGACGTCTGGCCTTAATTACACATACCAGCAGTCTTAGATTATTCACTTCAAAGTGGTATATTGTGTATAGAATTGCTTCTAGTGCAAATAAGTATTTATAACTGTATAGGCCTGTTTTTCTAAAAAGTCTAAACACAGCTGAGCACTTGACATCTTAGGAAATAATAAGTACAAAGGAAATGTTTCTGAAGCACACTTACAACTAAATACGTAATGCTCACTGAATATGCAGTAGGGGGAAGCGGGGATGACCTTGAATGTCAAATTATGGGGTGAATCTGACTGTACATTTCCTGTCTCCCAGCAGTGTATGGAATGTGTAAAATGCTAAGCATCTCAATGTTGGGAACGATTCCTTTTTTTCTTCTGGAGGAGATTTGCATCAAATTCATGCTTCTGTGATTTTCAGACCAGCTAACCCTGTTTAATATTAATATGCAGAGTGTATATTTTGAAAAGTTATTACAGGTCCTTTCGTTGTTTCAAATACATTTTTTGTTTTACTTTGCATTTTACATAAATGGCATAATAATACATTAATTTTCTACATCAGAAAATATCGGTTTCAAAACAGATTTAGACAAGCTACGTTTGTACCATCACCTTGAAGTGCATCCCTTACGCCAAATAATTAACTACTCATTTGATTGTGCACTGAGGGCAATTAACATAGTGTTAAAAAACCTTTGATTAAAAACACACACCCTTCAATTTTTACACTGTTTAGAGTACAACTCAAAGTCTTTTTGCTCACAAGTTAACAAGTTTGAGCGGGAAATGAGCCCACATGTCTTCCCAGCTCTTCTGCAGCGGTTGCCAGAGATTTAGGACACTTATGTGCCACTTTCCTTTCACTGTTACTGTTCTGCCGAGTTCATCTCATACTACAAGTATTGCCCAGGTGTACTCAAACTTTTGGTTGGCATCCTTCAATTTTCATCTGTGAGAAATGAAATCGTCTGAAACTTATTTTGGTGTTTTACTTCTTATTTATTTATTTATTGACTCACTTACTTATTTTCTGTTTACCATTTATGCTTTTTTTATTCATGAGAAAAATGTTATCAAAGAAGAAGGTAGCGTGCGCCTGCTAAGCGGGTATGTTAATAAACTTGCTCTGAGAGCGAAGCCTGTCTGTGCCTTCAAAGCAGGAAGGACAAAATATGAAGCCCAAACGGGAGAATCAAAGGTAGAATCTACTACATATAATATTAAAGAAGTGGTATGAAGAGACAAAATGTTTTCTCTTTGGTATCTCAGATGACAGAACAGATGGTCATGTTGTGATAGCTTTGCAACAGGGGAACACTGTTGTTCTCTCAACAGCCTGCAGACAGCAGGAAGGCTGTAATGTGAAAACTGAAGAGGGACGTCCCATCTCCCCCCCCCCACGCCCCCGACTCGCCGTGGAACCTCGATGCAGTGGGAAGGTGTCGAGATGGAGACACTGGCCTCGACTCAATTTGTCATCCTTGGCGCCGCTCCTCGGCGTCTAGAGAGGAGTTTTAGCAAATATTCAATTTCTAGCTTTTACCTGTTTTTGTGATTGACTGCCAAAGTTCTTCAAAGATAAAAAATCTATCAAAAACATGTAAATCTATTTTGATTTCATTGTGCGCCGTTCCAGCGCCGTATCAGACGAATCATATCATAATCGTGTTTTTTTTTTCTTTCATGAAAGTAAAACAAGATTAAAAGTAGTGACTACTAATTCAGCTTCTGTCTGATATGATTTCTGAAATTTGAAACGATTGATAAGGCTAAGTTTACTCCGGAGAGAACTGCAACACAGTAAAATGACAGGCTTATTATCATATGACATTTACTCGGTACAACACAGATAAGACCCTTTAACTTAATGTCATGTTTGCAAATATAGGCCTATTGCTGTGGAAAACCTCATGTGACAAATTACCTTCATCTCAGCTTGTTGGTTTCTGCTGGTTTCTTTTATATTGAAAAAATTCTTAACAAACAAGAACATCTTGTTTACATCTTGGTCCCAGTACTGCATTAGTATTTATAAAGCACAGCATTAGAGATGTTTGTAAGACTTTCAACAGCAACTCATGTGGAATAAAAACAAAGAGGCTGAAGGGTGATACGCAGCTAAATTATTGGAAGTGTTTGTGAATTATTTATTCACTCTGATTCAGAGCAACATGAAACACAATTTAGTTGGAAAGCTGCAGCAAATTTTATGCGGCTTTATTTTTTACACGAGCCGAAGAGGTAAAGTACACGCTGTAGCTGGATTACAGTACCCCAGTGGCACTGTGTACATGGCAATAAAATTCTTGCTTTGACATTACAACATGTATCGTGGGGAAACTAGGTGCAATACATGCAAAACTTTGCAAAAAGTCTGTGTACTGCGTTTTGTCTTTGAAATATCAAAAGAATGTACGAATCCAAGGAGAAGCACTGTATAATCAATAAAGGATTACTTTTTTTTTTGAAAAAGGATGGCATTGCTTCTTGATTCAAAATTTTGCCTCGTTTTTTTAACGAAACATCTGAACTAAAATGACAATTTCTAGCTCTGCATTTCAAAAGAGCAATAAATAAATGGGAAGAAGATGGGAAAAAAAACTGCATCAAAAAGATCTAGTTTGATCATTTTTAATAAGATTAATATCATTATGTACAGAATGCTGTACAGCATTATTGTGACCAGTGGTGCCATGGTGGCACAGGGTACTACTGCTATGGGTTTGACTCCTCCTCCGCCTGTGTTTACATGGGATCCCTCCACCAGACCAAAGATGTGTGGTAAGCGAATCGGTGACTGTAAATTGACAGCAGTGTGTCAATGTGTGTGTCGGTGAATGTGTGTGAGTGGCTGCCCCGCAATGGGCTGGTGCCCAGTCTAGGTCCTACCCCGCACTGTGCCCTATATGATCGGAATAGGCTTCAGACCACCAAGACGGGGCGTTAGGACAAGATGTTATCCGTACTGAATGAATAAATCATTGTAAACATATTTTTTTCCTGTTTCCACCTAATAGCTGTAGGTAGCAAATAATTTTAATCTTTATGTGAATCAACAAGCATCATTAGAAAAAAGCACCACTATATCACAGTCTGGTATCAAACATATCAACTTTCATATATTTTCAGAAACTACTCATCCCTTATACAGTAATGACGGTCCAGAGGAAATCACAGGAAGCACGGTACAGGGCAGGGTACACCTTTGTAGGGATGCAGTTGCAGACACACATGCCAGGGCACAGACACACTCTCAACAACTGACTTTCACGCTGAGGCACACATCTTTAAATGTGGGAAGGAGCATAATGATCCCTAAGAAACGCGTATAAACTCTACATAAAGACAGTTGGATTCCAACCCAGACCTTAAACCAAAGCCCATTAGCGGTGCCACCATAACATGTCAACGTGTATGTACCAACTTCTTTGAGATGTTTAATTAATTGCAACCCAAATGACTGTTCAATGGTATGAAAGCTGATGATGCAGTTATTACATGTCAACACCCTCTAGGGAACTTGTACAACATGAAAACGCATGAAAAATAATTTAAATATTACTTTTAATCACCATCATACCCTAAAATTTGGCTTCCAATTACTTCTTAATTGTATCAGTACTTTTACTGATAACAAACAGCAGCTTTAGCAAAGATTTCTGGGACCAGATTCATGGATTACTGCCTACATGCTTTTAATTTGCTTACATTAATCTTAAAGTATTATGATACTTCTGTTTAAACAAGATACTGCTGTTAAATCCAGATTCTTAAAACATTAAAATACTCTGTCCTCCCAATATGTGCTACAATGTTTAACTATTTCTCTTAATGTTGCAGGATCTTTTCTGTGTTTAAATGTGTTTTTTTTTTCTATTTTCACGAAAGAGGGGTGCAGTGGCTTGGACTGGGTCATGCTCTCCGGTGGGTCCAAGGTTCAAGTCCTGCTTGGGGTACATTGCAATAGACTGGCATCCTTTCCTGGGTGTGTCCCCTCCCCCTACAGCCTTTTGCCCTGCCTTGCTGGGTTAGGCTCTGGCTCCGCGTGACCCCAGGGTTAGGCTCTGCCTCCCCATTTATATCCCAGGAAGCAAAGAGCAGGTGGCACATGATGCTGGTTCCTGTAGGAGCTGCTCACTAAATCGCCAGATTGGAGGCACTACCTCAACCAAATGTCACTTCATTGTTTCCTAACCGGGCAACACGGGACGCAAGGGGACACACCCAGGATGGGACACCAGTCCGCCACAAGGCACCCCAAGCACGTGTCAAACTCCAGACCCACCACAAAGCAGGTCCCGGGCAAATCCACCGCGCTGCTGCGCCACTGCGCCACCGCACACTTTCCTAATTAAAAAAAAAGTGTAAAAGTTCTACTATACCTTATATACAGTGTAAAAGAACTAAGCTTAGCAGTTAATAGCAATTTTATGGTGTTTTTTTAACAGATGGGAGGGTGAGAGATTTTAGCTTCGTTTTGTTTCTGCATCAAATGGGGTTGTGCATTGTGGCTTTTTATTCTGTGGATTGAACTTTTTGGTCAACGAGAGGGTAAAAAATCCTGAAATACACACGCGCACACACACACACACACACTTTCTGAACCACTTGTCCCACACAGGGTCGCGGGGAGCCGGAGCCTAACCCAGCAACTCAGGGCGTAAGGCCGGAGGGGGAGGGGACACACCCAGGACGGGAAGCCAGTCCGTTGCAAGGCACCCCAAGCACGATTTGAACCCCAGACCCACCGGAGAGCAGGACCCGGTCCAACCCACTGCGCCACCGCACCCCCATCTTGAAATATAAATAAATAAATAAAAAGAGGGGGGTGCGGTGGCGCAGTGGATTGGACCACAGTCCTGCTGTCCAGTGGGTCTGGGGTTCGAGTCCCGCTTGGGGTACCTTGCGATGGACTGGCGTCCCATCCTGGGTGTGTCCCCTCCCCCTCCGGCCTTACGCCCTGTGTTGCCGGGTAGGCTCCAGTTCCCCGTGACCTCATATGGGACAAGCGGTTCTGGAAATGTGTGTGTGTGTGCGTAAATAAAAAGACTATTTTCAACAAAGGGGATTTTAGTAGTGACTGGTGTTCCGCTGATGGCTTTGCACACTTATAATGCTCAATACACTGTAAGGCCTACAGTCATTCACCCATCTACAGAGCAGAGTAATGCAGCACGCACACACACACGCACACGCTGTGGGTAATCTAGATTCACCAGTTCACCTGAAACACGTGTCTTTGGACTGCGGGAGGACGCCTACGTAAACGCAGGCAAAGGATGCAGACTTCACACGGGCTTGAATCGGAACGCACAGCAGGGGGTGGGAAGAAGCTGCACCACCCGCTGTGCCAGCACGTCACCCTGTTGCCGGACATCCCCATATACCATATATACTGAAAATTTGTACATTACACTGTTTTCTCACTTCTGGTTTAATTGTTTTTTTGTGTTTTCGAGATGAATAAAAGTGATCCTGCCGCTGCAGGAGCAGTGGGAGGTTGCGTTGCAGTCCCCGGGTAACCAGCCAAACGAAAATAGTGCACTTTTTGATATTTTTGTTATGTTCGTGCTTACACTGTACCCGGAGAAATGAGTACCACGTGACATCAGCCAACACCATATTTGGATTTTTTTTTCTTTTTTTGTTTTTTTCTTATGAATTATTACCCCAAACAAAAAATGTCACGAGAAATGCATCTGCAGCAGCGCACTGTCGTCAAAGAAAAACAGATCAAAGAAACGGATAAATGGAGATCAAAGGAAGAGCCCGTGGTAAAGAATTTATGCGTCTCCGGTGTTAACCAGTTTGTTTTAATACCTTGCTTCTCCTTCTATCACATTACTTGCTATGATGACTATTTATTTATTGGTAAGCGCTGCTGCCACTTGCACCTCTTTGAAATGTTATCGACGTCATGTTACCGACTTGCTCAAACGACACAAATTCTCATACTGAGCGAAGCCGATGCAGAGAGAAGCGCGGCCACTTTGAGGCTTTTAAAGGTTTTAATTAATTTCTTACATTCCGTCCAATTTGGAAGCTGTCCACTCCACCGTGAGCCTGACGGGGAGGGGAATCAATTCATGGCCACCGTCCTATGACTTTATGAGGAGGCCAATTCACTGCACATATTCACTTGTCTTTAATGTTTCCCTCAGACTTAATTATTATGGATGAAAATCTGAACGCACAAGAACTTCGCTGAGCCAAGATGAACTTGTGCACCTAACTATCATTTTGACTGTATCCTTCTACGAACCTCAGCCGCAAACTTTTCTCTTCTTTAAACCAAAACAACATCACTCCTGTGTATTTTTCATGTTTTAAAATGGGGAAAATGTTTAACAGGATGATTAAACAGCGCCGGAAAAACGCCTTTGGCATTGAAGCCTTTTTCAATATGTTCTGTACGTGCTCAACAGTAATCTGCTGGTACTATAGTAATTAGACTGATATTAACCAGAGGGAGACAGATTATATCATGTTAGAAATGTCCCTAATCAAGCAGATGTCACTTTACAAAACTGAAATTCATATTTAAACTCATTTCATTTATATTTAAATGCAATTCAGTGCAATGAGTTGTTAACGATGCATAATTTAAGTCCGAACTCTTATTATCCTTATTTCCGAATAAAAGCAGAGCCCATTATGCAACTGTTTGTTTTATGAAAAGTACATAAATAATAATAATGAATAAACTACAGAGAGGACAGCTGGTAGCGTAGTGGTTAGAGCTGCTGCCTTTGGATCTAAAGGTTGCAGTCTGAGCCTCGCCTCTGGCTATAGTGTCCGTGACGAAGGTACTTACCCTGAATTGCTCAAGTAAAATTACCTAGCTGTATGAATGGGTAAATAATTCTAAGCTTGTAATAATCGGAATCCAATTTACGTGGCCAAGCATCCACATACATACAAGGAATATTGCTTCGGTTCCCAATGGCTCATATTGTAGGGTAGACAAAAAAAAAAAAAAGTTGTAGGTCACTTTGGAGAAAAGTGTCAGCTAAATGAATAAATGTAAATAAAAGCAAGCCTGTTACAGTGTGGGTTGAGAGAACATCTATGTTATGTATTAGAAGTTTGGCGAGCGCACAGTACTGGATCGTCCGGTCTCACTCCAGCCTGGACAGTCTAACAAGAACTAAAGGCAGGATGGAGAAGCAAAAAGTGTCTGTTGGTGATCTGCACTGGCGCAGCGAGAAATGGGCTTTTTATGTGTGTTTTTATCCGAAAGGGACGTTTATGTAGTTCTAGAATGATGAGTAAAAGCTTTAAAGTGGCCCTAAAATTTTCCAAGTTCCAAATTTTCCAATTTTCCACTCTGAGCAAGACATGCCTGGTGTGTCAATCACTTATATCTGTGACACTGTTTAACTCTCTGCTCACAACGCTCTTTACACCTCCCCCCCACACCCCCGTATATTCTGCGTCCGCGAGCTTGTAAATCCGCTGTCAAGTCTCTCGGAAACTTCTGCGCCCTCCTTTCAGTCAAGTTCTTTTTTCCTTTCTGCCCCGATTGCCTTCCGCTCGGTGTTCTCTGACAGCCGCTCCATGGTGTTGCTGTCTCTCCAGCGCCTTTTTCTAACCAAGTCCAAACTCTCAGTGTCCTGTTTCCTCCGAATCTCTCGGCCCACCGCATGGCTCATTCCATCACAAGTGGTGCTGAATTGAAAGAGGTTAGCAAAGGAAGCCCTGGATAATCTCAACTCCATCACTAAGTCTGCCAGATGACGCTCTATCGCTTGAAGACGAAGGCTCCTGCCGACTACTCTTTATGCCGGTCCATCTCCACCACCACTCCCCTCCTCAGCTTCTCACTCCTGAAAATTGACCTCTTTCTTTGCCTTCAGGATTTCAGAAAGCCATAAATTGCTCACTCTTCTTCCTTAGCTGCAGCCACACTCCCCAGCACCTTGGTGATCTCTGAACCAGAAGACTTCAGATGACAGTGTACCTTTTCTCTGGAGCATTTCATCTTCAGTATTGACCCCGTTCACTTCTGCAGTTACACAAACTTGACTCGTACATGCAAGACCCTCCTCTGTCTGTCCTCCTCCAAGACGTAACACCTCCATCGCCCCTCATTCGCGTACTTGCTCAGGTGCCCTCAAACCACTAGCTGCTTCACTTAAACCTGCAAAAACATCTGGGTAAGTCCACTCATTGACACACAAGTATCACCGTGTTTTCTTTAGCCCTTCCAAAGCAACGGAGCGCCGCTCATGACAACTCAGTTTTTTCCCTCCGAAAGTCACACACACTTTCAGCGATCATCTAGTGTCGATGCTCCTCACTGCTGATAGAAAAGTCCACGTTTCAACAAATGAGTCATGCATCTTTGTTACCGAATACATTCAAGGAAGACCTAATCAAAGATGTAATTTTTCTGTGGTGTGAGTGCAATAAAACTCATATTTGCTGCATAATTTCAGGAAAATTGCTGGCAGATGAAAGAAACGAGGGTCATCCTGTGAGATTTAGCACAAAAAAATTAATTTTCAGAAGAGTGAATTTTAAGTGCTTTGTGGATGCCCCCACTCTGTAAGAGTTATATTAAAATGACACAATTGTCATTGATAGATCACTTTTAATCCTTCATTCTGAGTTGTCGCATGCGCTCAGTTAACTTTTCCACTAATCCAATAGAGCAGAAAATATGTCTGCAAGCCTGCAAATGACTTTCTTTTGCTTTATATTTTTCTTTTGCACAGGACTCGGAGACTTCAAAACATATTTGGGTGAGCTGTGGATAATTAGTGTGGGGTTTCAATTCCAGCATTATGCTTTCTTTAATTAAAACCCTTTATATGTAATCCCGAAAGAGGCAATCAATACATTCTATCAGTCTGTAATAGTTATCGACATGTCTGCTGGCTGTGAGTAATCACTAGTTCCCTGTTTTTAACAGTTAACTGGTTAAATTTAATTTAACTTTGCAACGTTGTTAAATTGCTAAATTATACACAGCAGCTTCAGTAATGGTTCCTCTTACACGCTGCAGTGAATTGGTACACTTAGATTGCCCTTCTTGCATACTCTGAAATAGCATTTTATTCTTTTATACTATATGCATGAAATGCATTGCAAGACATTATTGGTTTTGAACAGGACTATTGCCAGGACTATTTTAGGGGTTAAAATATTCTTAGTAGAGCTTAGAACTGCTAACGCATATCCCAATTACTCTGGAATCTCTGTAGTCGTATTATTTATAATGCATTATTCATCCACCCTTTTACAACTTACTGAGCAGTCATAGACACAAGTGTCGGCTACAATAAAAGGTGAAAATTGCACTTTAATCTCATAAAGAAAAAGGCTGGACTTCATTCCTTTTCACTGCGTAGCACTTATTACACCGACGGTACGTTCTAGAAATGACAGTGGCAGTCACTTTCTGCACAAAAGTAAATAAACACTATATGATTTATCAGTGGGTTTTTATAAACATTCCAAAAGTTTACATTATTGGTTTTTCACATGTGTAGAACATGGAACCAAAAGAATGGTTTACATTTATTCATCTAGCTGACGCTTTTCTCCAAAGAGACTTACAATGTTAAGCTACTTATTACTTACCGTTTATACATTGATAGGCAGGAGCACTAACCACTACACTACCAGCTGTCTCAGGATAACAAAATCCAGTGTCTGTTTAGATTGGAACAAAACGCATCAGTGAACTTTGGAACAGTCAAAAGCAGAATAAAGAAAATCAGAAGAATAAAGACTGTACACAAATCTATCCCAAAGGAATATGATGTAGAGAATATAAAATGTATCTCCGCACATGCATTCTGCTCTGCAAAGGTCTGCAGAGATGAGAGCAGTGCTACGGCATTCTTACACTATTTTATGCAGAGACGGCCCGTGTTGACGTCACCCAAACATGACAGCTCGTGAGCACTGCAGTTGTGTGTGTTCGTGGTCTCTTTGCCCATACAGATGATCTCTTTTCTCTACTTTGCCAAATAAAGGTCTTAACTGCTCAGGAGAGGTTAGAAGTTTGTGAAATTGCATGGTGCCTCTGTTTGCAAGTCTTTGATATGCACTTAAAGTAGATCCATCAAATTCAAATCGATATAATAACAGCTCATAAACAATATTTCTTCTGCTTGCTGAAGTGAGTTTTCTTTTTTTCTTTTTTTTTTTACATTAGTAGGAAAAAAATGACAATCTTCCTGCTTAATCATTTCTATCCTTCATTGGGTAATTAGGAATTAGTAAAGAATGGAGAATGAGAACAATGTTTCCCGGCTCAAACAAATTAGCATTTTGCTTTTATTTATGTGTAATTTATCTTTTATCTCCACTAAGTGTTATGAAACGATTGTGTTAACATGGGAGATGCCTGTCAACACCACAGGCAAAAGGCACTGAAATCTCTGTAACCTGTTCCAAGTGAGAAATTGTAAAATCACAGGCAAGGTGCAAATCTTCAAATCTTGTTAAAAGCAATTTCCAGGCAGGGGGACGCTCTTCGAGACCGACGGCACTGCAAACTGGGCTCTGGCTCCTGCGTGGATTAGGCAGGCAGGTGGTCGCAGAATTTCACAGCTGAACGTCCGTCTCTCGCAGGTTGATTTATTCATGCGGCCCACGGCGTCGGTGCTCACTTGGTTATACAGCATTTTAATTATGGGAAGTGTCCTCTTTTTTAGTGCAAACACGCAGAGAGATGCTCATCTGAAATGATACTTCTAAAACTATTATTGTCATTAATTACTATGATTTCTACTACTAATGCTACTACTACCACTAGACAAATGTTTCCCGCTAAATTTCCCCGTAGCTAATACAATGTAATATGCTGTTTTTTTTTTTTTTTTTTTTGCTGAAATTGAGCTCATGGGGGCTAAATAAGATATTGGTAATTGTTAATTAATTTACCATTTCTGCGGCTGACTGTTTTAATCTCATGTCATCTTCACCACTGGTTTTTGTGATGAGGACTTCAGTTAAACACATTTATGGAAATGCAATAGTGAATCATGCAGTATACTGCTGAAAGATACATACACACATGCACACACACACACAATGCGAATGAGTTTTAAACTTGTTATCAAAGCAAACCTAAATCCTGCACTTACATTTTTCAAGAGCCTTGAGGCAACATTCTGCATCTGGGAACAAATTGAGCTTATGACCTTGAAAGTCCTCTCAGTTCAGCTTTCTTTCGCTGCATTAAAATATTGCCACTTTTTTTTTTTTGGTTGGTGTTCTTCCACAGCATGCAGTCATGCTTTTGAAAACCATACTATACTGTCCCAGCTACAGGACATCATATTGTGTTGACTCATATGGGAGAAAAAAGAACAGGTAAAACAAAACTCTTGTAACAGTTCATCTCCATTTTATGCAGAATAAACATTTGTTTGCAAGCAAGTTAATATATATGAGAATACATATTCTAATTGTAATTGTTTATAGAGTATATTGCATATTTTTATGCTTGAATTGTTGTTTGAATTGCATAAACTGAATGTAAAATAGAAAACTAATATTTTGCAATTAAACAGGGTAAGAATAGTGTAACATGAGTTTATGTAAGCCTTATTTTACATTTATTTTTTAAACTAGAACACACTAGCGTAACAGTTGTATACACGTCAGGGCATCAGGATGGCTGAGCTATTTATTTTGTTTTAAACAGATTTTTTTAAAATATTAGTTGACAAAGAAATAAATAAATATAATCACAATCTGAACTCAGGAGCGTGCCTGAATATGTCTTGATGGGAGGTTGATGTATTGGATGTACTGCCAATTATTTAAGGAGAAATGCATTGTGTTGAAGCTCCATTAGTCAAGTGTCTGCTGTGAATAATCACGCCATTCTGGAAGCGATTTAAATATTATGCTGTCGGAATTTCTCAGAATATTACTAACAGCTCTTCTAGATGGACGTCCCTTTAGGCTATTTTGTCATCTTTATGACCTTTTTTTCACTAAAAACCTGATGTTTTATTATAAATACAGGAAAGAACTGACTCCTATTTAAATTTTAAAGCATGTGTATGCGAGATCAATAGGAGTTGCCATTGCCTTTTTGACTCTTACATTCACACAGAGCTGTTTTTCAGTGCGCTACATGCCCTGTAACTTCTCTGTATGATATGTCTGCCCCATTTTCAATGTTAATATTCATGTACATGCAAGTTATGGGTCGAACAAGCTTCTTCAAACCTTCAAGACACCAGCAACAAGTACAGATCCAACAGCAGTGCCAAGCTGTTTAAGAATTTACGAGGTACTGAAACCAAACGTACTTCCTCTTACTATCATTTATATCCGTATTTCAGTATCTTTATGGTTTCCTTCACTTCTCTGTCTTGAAAGGCACAAATAAATGCATAAAGTATGATACTGGAAGATGTTACCACTCGAAAACGGAAATGTATCAATAAAACTGGGTGGCATGGCGGCGCAGCGAGTAGAACTGCTGTCTCACAGCACTGGGGTGGCATGAGAGAACGTGGGTTCAATCCCCATTGAGTCTGTGTGGAGTTTGCATGTTCTCCCTGTGTTATTGTGGGTTTTCTCCCACAGTCCAAAGACATGCTCTTGAGGTTCACCCATAGTGACAGAGAGAGTGTCTTCCACTGATGAGTGATCCATTGTAGTAGTGTATCAAGCAGTGTAACTCACCTTGGTAAATAAGGTGTGTGTGGACTGTTAACACTACATCGAGTTCATTGAAAGCTGCTTTGAAGAAAAGCATCTGCTGAAATCAATAAATGTAACAGTATTATATCCTTGCTTTAAATTCTGATTTTTACAGTCACATATACAAAAATAACCTCATGCACCGTATAAATCATGTGAATTATGACAATTTTTGTGTGCTCTAACTAAAATGGAATTCTCTTCCTAAAATATGTTTCGCATTTATGAAAAGCGTGGGATTTGGCTTTACAGTTCCATGCACAGTACTATTAGTTATATAATGTGCACAAATCTGCTAATGTAAATGGGTCTATGTAACATTTTCAGATATGATTAACCGGGGCTGCCCTTTCAGTCATTGTCAGCTTAATAGGGAAATATCTTTTTTCATTTCTTTAAACCAGCTGTGCAACCAGAAGAGCTCCCACACCATCATCAAGCTAATGTTTGGGCTCTGTTGGAGTTACACAACAGTGCATATAATCTGTTTGGTTAGGACCATGAAAATCGGGTCCCAAATGAGAGTGGCTTATGCCTGTCCAGACACATTATATTGTCCTAAATCATGCTAAGCATTTATATCCACGGTGCACACGATTTGGAATGTGTGCCGAAGTTCCGCATCTGAAAGGTTTGGTTTGTTGATAAGCACTGCTTGAGCCTTCAGATCTGGACGAGAATCAATGCAATTGACATGACCAAATGCCCAGGCAACCACCATTTGTGTGCCCACAGTGCATAAATTGCCCATATTACAGCAATAAATTATAAAGGGCAATAAAATGTGAGGCTTTAATGTATAATTTCTGCAAAGATTTGGCTTTGACACTATCATCATTACAAGCCACCCACTGTAATTAAGTACTATGTGCTAGACATAATATTATCAAGCAAACTTGCCTTTCAAATGTATTTAAAGTATCTGGTTATTTGTGAGACAGACAGCCAGACAGACAATAATATTATAATCTACGTTTTGCTTAAATGATGGACTAATATCAAGGACAGCATCCACTGGCTTTGTAGACACTGCGTGAATAGACGTGACTAAATTGAAATCAACTATCGTATGCTAAGGCAAGTATCGCTTGCCAAGACATGGTGAACAATAATCCATGTGACTGCCAGGCTAAAAAAATGTAGGAGAAGAGGCAGAAATGCTCTGCGTGACATCGCATCGGCCTCTCGAGGTTTAAGGCACCATTCCGCAGGCACAGCCCTTTCCTCAGCGGTGACACACCAGGGTTTTTTTCGTGAACGTTATGTGACAGAAAAAAATGCTGCAATTTTCAATTTTTTTTTCCAATTTAGAACAACAACCTCAATAAAACAAAAAATAAAAGAACGAAAACACAAAAAAAATTAAGCACTGCGGTAGCAAAGTGGAGAAGCTGAAAAGGTGAGCTGACATCCTGCTTTGGTTCCCGCAGAGATCCGCCCACAGTCCAATCTGAGCCACGGGCGTCCTGCTAGACTACTGTGGACAGCAATTATTTTCCGTGCGACCCTGCAAACCGCGGACAGCGCGTGGAACCGTCCTCTGTGCCGGCCCAGGGGACATGCATAACTGGATCCATGCATATCAAATAACTAAACCATTGAGCTTCCTGCAAAGCGCCATGGCTGATGGGGGACTTTTTTCTATTTATGCTTCCCTCATTCCTCCCCGCACCCAAAGGCCACAAAACACCAGCTCTTCTTAATCAATTTCTTCACATTTTACGCGGCGCTGAAAACTATTGAATTTCTCTTACCAATATTGGCAACGTTTAATTATTGCGTGTGACATTTACATCGTCGTGGTTGTTTCACAGCTTGCTTTATTAATCGGTTTTGGCTACGCTATTGGCATTTCATTATCTTCTACTGACCACTGGGGCATTGTGGTTGCTTTCTTTGAGGAATGTCAGAATCTGTGGATTTGGTGACTAGCGCTGTCAGAGGAAGATAAAGCTTAAAAACGTTGATTAAGGCTGCTCCAAAGCGGGCGCTTCGGAACGTTCCTGAACATTTCAAGAAGCGCTCTACAATTTCTCAAAGCAGACTTTAAAGTAGACCTTGATTTTTTCGTTTTTTTTTTTTTTTTTTAAATTAATCTTTACTTTTAATAGAGTGTGTATCACGTTTGAAAGACATAGGTGCCTTAAATGAATTGTTACAGCCCGGCTTCATACAATTTACGAGAGGCCAGGGGAAATGCGTCACGGTCCATACCTTTGACAGACAAAGCCTATACATAGTTTGAAGTCTCACAGCTGGCAGGTTATGAGGCAGATGTGCGGTTCACCGCAGCACAGAAGGCCCGGCAGCGCACACCGCAGTCGACACAGATTCATGCGAAAGCCGAGATTATTTGCGTGTGCCGGGGACGGCTCGTCTTCTCATTAGTGGAGTTGATCTGGGCGGGTACCGAGGACCCACTCGGGGCCTGTCTGTGCACTTGGCATGCCTCCCTCCTCTTGCTTCCCAGATGCATGGCGGCGCCCAATTAAACAACTCCAGTCGTCTCCTGACTAAAAAGACCGCCGTTCCGAGCACTCATGAATACATCTTTGTGTATTCTTTTTGACTCATCATTTCCCTCTTTAGAAATTCAGCGTGTTCCATTTTTAATTCCTCAGCCCTCGGTGAATGATGTTGTTTACTGTGTTTTTCGTGGCAGACTTCTTTACCCTGGGAGACTTACACAACACTACTAATCCAGTTACACAAAGTGAAAGAAAGCATTTCTGGATCATGTGGGGGTGACCACATGTCAAACCCTATTGTCAACATGCGTGCAGTTGTCAGTTTACAACTGCGTCCGGTGCCTGGGGGAATGCGAGTCTCCTCTTGATCTGGCGGCTAAATCGAGGGTGAGTTAAAGCTCCCTTTTTTTCCTTGCGCATCTCAAATTGTTCAGTGAAATCGTTAATTTTGTTCCAAGACAGCACCTTGTGTGCGAGCTGCCCCAGACTAATCTCAAGGTTGAACAACCGGATCCGCTGCTCAGTAAGATCGGCGGAGCCCCTATGGGACTGCCGAGACATAATAGGGCCACCGAAACTCGCGCATGTGATGGACGATCAACTGGTTAAATGCCGTGAAGGGAGGCGGAGACACATCCGAGGAGGGTGCTGAAGAAGGTTCCGCTGATACTCACGGAGGGGGCTGAGGGGGTTTGCAAAAAACATCGAAAATGGGGACGCCTGGCAGAGGGAAGCTGGCAGCCCCGTGCCGCGTAGCCCACACACTGGCACCGCAAAGCACAAGGCTGTGAAAATATTAGCTTGGTGTCCATCTGCACTGCAGTCGGTATTGGTCAGCTTTCCAAGGGAATCCATACCGGTTGTGAAAATGACAAGTGTAAAAAAAGTGGAAGAAAAAAAAAAAAAAAAAAAAGAAAAACTGTATGTAGTTACCAGTGTAATATGAACTGATATATACGTTGGTATGAGACAAATTGACTGTACTCAGGAATCAAGTGTCCGCACTTAGATTTCTCCTTTACTTGGTGCGATGCACTGTTGTATTGTTCTCTGAGATGCGCATCGCTTTGGAGAAAAGCATCTGCTAAATAAGTAAATGTAAATGTATACGTGCAAGTCCGTGAGATCCCCCATCATCCAGCTGCCCGGGTCATATATTGCGATCGTTTCAGGGCCTCACACATCGGATCACGGCAGCTGCCACACACAGACCACAGCTGTGGATAATCTAATGTAACAGTCCCTTCGCATGCTGCCAGGGCGGCAGCTCCAAACAGGGCTCTGGACCCCGCCTGCCTCCACGTAGCTTACTCAGCTCCGGGCGCCTGTAATCAGTGGGTCGTACTTCATTAAGGCTCAATACACACATGATTTATGATAGCGATACTTGTTATTCACAGACGATGCTTGCCTGCCCATCAATATTCTGCTTCAGCAATACCGGAACGCCGAGCCAAATCGTTTGCAGGGGTTGGCCAAACATTACAGGTGGTGTGAACGAGAGTGAACATTTAATTTACTACGAAGAGTGAGCGAAGCTCCGAAGTGCTTTACTTGTCGTTTTTGTTCTACTGAAAGTGATACTCTTGGTATCTCAAGAGACGCAGGTGTGGCGTAAACCGCTATTTAAATGCATAACAGATCTTTTTTTGTTCCCTTTTATTACTTGAAAAATGCCGCAGATGTCCTAATGTAGCAATTCCAAAAACAGGAAAGGACGTCATCTTCGGTAACTTCCAGAGTAAGCGCTGTGTAAAACTTGCAAAGGGGAGATTTCATATTTTGATTAGACTATGTCAAGCTACGTATGACTGGTTCCCTTATCGAATCAATTTCTGCATGAGTTTAAAGCCACTGTCATTTCATTGTAATAGAAATCAGAATGTAAAGCATGTTTGTGATTTTACTGTGTATCATATATATATTATTATATGTATTATATCTATATATATATATAAAATCAACCCCTCGATCCATTTTCCAAATTAATTTTTGAGCCACTACTAAATAATTTAACACAATGGATTTCTAACGGAACTGGTGCATTTGAAATGAAAAGAAGGATTTAGTAGCTTTGGTACAGTACGTCAGACAAGAACTTTGTTCCTTCATCCAGACAACTCTTGGTATCACTAGACGTGGCACTCTGGTTGTTTCCGCAATGAAATTTTGCACCGGAGGAGTCGTTTTACCCTGTAGGAATATGGTTCTACCTATTCTCCTGAGACACACTGCCTCTCCCGGTGCAATTAGCTCGCTGCATGGCTGTCAGCCCTCTTGTTCCAGCATTTTGCACAGTGTCGCAGTAACTTTACTGCATTTACTTAGCTCACTGGCAGACAGTTTGATGGAAAAGAAACTTTCCTTGTTTTCTGTTCTCTGTTCTTTGTGTTCTTATGTTCTTTTCCTTATTTTCTTATTTACAGGAGCTCTTTAGGTTAAATAGAGCACCTCACCGGAAACTCCAGGACGTCGTCCACCCAAATTTGACTTCGCAACGCTCTGCTGAAGGTCCAATGAAATTTATTAAGCGGATGACTCTACAGATGAAACACGACATCGTCCTCCCGGGAATCTGGAGCTTGTCTGTGTGTTTCTATGAGATGGGAGAACTCACTGCATTGTTTATACCTGCATGTGTTTGTCTTGCGACACTTCGATCCACCTCAGTTTCATATGTCCATTAAGGAAAGAATCAACGGCTTACCTGCGAAGACAAAAAAGACAAACAGATGCTATGGGCTGGGGAAAACAAGTGAAAGATATCAGCAATACTTGAATCATGTTATTTACCTGCCAGTAAAATGCGTACGCTTTGTGTTCCGAAACCTTGACGGGAGCATAACAGTAGTGCATTATGCAGAGTGAACAGAGCTATTTTGTGTGCCGCCAGCAAGAACTCAGGCTAACCAAACAAAACATGAGCTCTTGCAGCGATGTTGCGAATCACAGAACTCCGTCGTCCTCCTTTGCAGTAGAGCATAAGGCTGAGCATCAGTTCACGGGAGCACGACTTAAATATTGATCTTTACCGTCGGCGATGAAATCTCCCCGGTTAAGAAGCAGTTTGGGTTGACAGTTTATTTTCTGATGTTAAAGGTACACAAAACACACGTATGAAGTAACGCGGGAGACAGAAGACTGAACACACCGGCGATATCTGGGGGCAGACAGTAAAAATCCCCTTTTATCTTGGAGGGACACGCCTGCAACTCTCACCCAGTGCTGTGTTGTTAACTTTACAGGAGCAGCAGCTGGTTGTTAGGCAGTGGTTAGAGGTACCACGATCACTGTGGTTGCAGGGTCAAATCCCACCTCCAGCTATAGAACCTTTGAGCAATGTGCTTACCCCGAAATGAAAACAATCCAGCTGTACAAATGGGTAAGAAAGTGTAAGTCGTCTCACTGTTGTAAGCCACTTTGAAGGAAAGGGTTAGGGAAATTAATATATTTAAATGTAAATGTTATACTAAGACTACTCGGTAGGCCATTGCACTCTACGGAACTTGGTGTTTGACTCAAGCCAAAGACAATGTAGGGAGTGCCTTAAAGCTGCATGCAGGAGAGGGGCCCACACAGCCGCCATTCTGTCATGCATCATGATTTATGCCTAATCGCTTGGCACAACATGTTCTCCCTCCTCATAGAGGTGACTAGGGGGAGGCTTCAGCTGCCATATAAAAATGTGATTCGCCACTGCTTTGTGTCACAGACAGACTTCCAGTGCTCTACATATCTCATGATTGAGCACATGCCTCATGCACATGACCGAGTACATGCCTCATGGGTTCCGAAATACAAAGCAGACCAGTAAAAATGCAACTATTAGACAGCCCCTGAAAGCACAACCAACAATACACATACAGTGGAAAGACTTTGCTTTTTTATCAATATATTTAGTAAATATTTTTAGCTTTTCTTCAAAGTATCTTACAAATTAAGGTACCTAGAATTATTTAGACATTTAATTTTCACTCAAGGAATTCTGGGTAAGTACCTTGATCGCGGTGCTGAAGCAAGAGCAGGGATTCGAATGTAAGGTTGCAAGGTGATGACTCCAACCGCTCTGACCACAACCTGCTGTTCCGCCAGATGTACAGCTTGTTTTTTACAGTACAGAATTTGAATTCTGTGCAGAAAATAAATCTATGAGGAAGACGTGCAATAACAGGATACAATAAATGTGTTCTAAATGCAGTAATTCAGGCAGAAGATAATGATACTGCAATAGGTTTCCCAATATACAGCTGTACAACAGCGTCATACAAAGGAATGTGTGATATACTTCAAAACATATTGGAGCCCACTGTGTGTTTTCACAATGTGGGAGGCGCTAAATGAGAAAACCATTGCATTGGGAAGATCGGAGATAAACTCTGGATCATGCACTGCTCGTTACTCCATCGCTATGAAGTTCTTGACTTCCTTTGCCCAGCAGAAGAAAGTATTATTTTCTGAATGCACACACACACACACACACACACATACAATGTCTACAACCGCTTGTCCCGAGCGGGGACCCGGCAAACCGGAGCCTAACCCAGTAACACAGGGCGCAAGGCTGAAGGGGGAGGGGGCACACCCAGGAGGGAACGCCAATCCATCGCAAGGCACCCCAAGCGGGACTCAAACCCCAGACCCACTTTCTGAATATAGATATATATATATATTTATACAGTGTATATATATATATATATATATATATATATACAAACTGTATAATATACAGTATATGTACACAGTATATATATATATATATATATTCAGAAAAAGTAAAAGAATACACATATAATAAAATGTTTTACTTAGAAAAAAATTATCATATATAGTGTCTGATAGTGTCTGATATGTGCTCATCAGTATTTATTGCTTAGTTAAATCTGTCAACAGAACACCGAGAGTAAACGTGTTTTGCACCAGATCGATTACGGTGTTTCTGAAAAAAGAAAAGCCTTTCTGATCTTTTCAAAGGGCGATAAAGCAGACCTTTTTTGAACATTTTCCTTCACGGATCTCTGCAAGTTTTGATAACAGGCCTTTGTAATTTTTCTGATGCTTTTTAACAATATGGCTTTGTGCATTCTACTGAGTATATGAATCTTTTGGATTTAGTATTTGTTCCCCCTGGATTTTCTCTGTTACTCTGTGTTTACTGTGATAATAATACTGTCTGATCTGCAGTTGCTCTTTCCAGAAATATTGAACCAAATTTCAGTAAAAACGTGTTGTGAGATGTTATGTATTTTCTAATATGACACTTTTTTCAAAACATTAAAAAATGTAAATAAAAATATAAATACAATTTCATACCATAGCAGTACCCTAACAGACTTTACATACATTATAAGAGTAATGATTTTATTCTAGGAATGCAAAAATAAATTAGCTGGTAGAATAAATTTTTGCTTTCGTAACTGATGCAAATGCCATTGCTAGTATGTTGTTGTAGATAAATATGTACTGTGTGCATTTATGCTGCGTTTACTAGATGAAAACAACATTCAAAAATTATTGGAAAGAACAGAGGATAAAATCATTTCTTGCAACCATTCTGGCTATTTTTACCAAATGAACAGTGTTTCTGCGGAACTACATGAGACTCAATCTTATTGAGTCACAATTCTGATATTCCCTTTGGAGCTGGAATTGAATCCCCAGTGGTCCTCCATCAAAGCCGGTGTCACAACAGGAGGAAAATAATTTCTTTGCACAAGAAGTAGATAGCACAGTGATTAAAGATATGGATTTGTAACCCAAAGGTTGCTGGCTCATGTCCTAGGACAGGTCTTTACTGTGATACTCCAGTAAAATATGCACTGGCCACAGGGCTAAACATTCCTTGTGTCTTAGTAAAAAATGTAACATGAATGTAAGACAAGAAGCTTTTAAAAGTTTCATTATACAAACTGCTTTTATAGTGCATGTTGAAAAGTATTTCGGTGCCTATCCAGGACCATAAAAAGCTAATTAAACAGCATGCTTGGTGTGGCTCTCACACCAGATCAGTCTTAAAAATGAGTTAACTTCTCAAAAGATTCGCAAACAAGTGATGCTATGACATCAATTGCAGTTCAGTTTCTATTAATTAACTTACATTGTTCAATTAATTCATTTAATTCATTTTCAAGTTCATTGTAAGGCAAAGCCCGGTAGGCAGCAGGAAAACAATTAAAGATTCTCAGAATGTTTTTTTTTTTTTTTTTTTCAGACATCTGCCTGCTTACTGCTGTTGTTATGCATTATATTTCTTTCATTCAGTTCAGGAGCTGATGCTGTTTAACAGTGATCGAAAATATTTACTTTGCCATAGTCCAGAATTTGCTGTCATTTATGGGGAAACTGCATATTAGACGGTTTCTCGCAAGCTTGAAATCATAATTTTCTTGTTTATGTATCCATAAATGTAGGGTTCGACAGGCTGGAGGTTGATTTATTCTAATGCTGGTCCAGTAATATTTCATACCAGGTTTATTTGGAAAAAATCTTAACAAGCTTCTATAATTCTATAATTTTAGAAAGAAGTTATAAAATACTAATATTAATTTGGTTAAGTCAAAACAACTTGTAAAACGTAAATGCTTTGACGCAGCTAATGCCAATGAAACTAGATTGATTTATTGATTCAATTTTTTTCCCCCCTCACCTATACTGCTCGTGTTAATCAGGACCCAGCAAGCAGCAAGTTATCCTCCATTTGTCTGGCTGACTTCAGCGCGTCGTACTTAAGCTCTTATCCGGTTCTATCCAGCAAGATGGTACTTTGGCAGGAGCAGTGAGTGACACAGCCTGCAGCTTGCCACCTAACAGGTGGTGGGAGGACGAGACGAGTGAGCTTGCACAGAGCGCCCCACTGCCTGCCTGCCTGCCTGCCTGTCTTTCAGTCTGTCTGTCTGTCTTTGGGAATGAGTCCTGAATGCAGTACACCGGAGAGCTTCGGCTCCGTGCCCATGATCGACTGGGTGTGTTTGGGCGTGCGTGTGGGGGGAGGCTGCGGTGTGTGGAGACTGACAGCCGAGCTAAGGCGCTCGGACGTTTTACCGATTCTGCAGGCTCTCTGCCTTTTACATTGATTACAGTAGTTTGAATCTTATCAGAGTTGCTTTCAGGTGTGTGTGTTCATATATGTTGCAGTATATAAGCGAGTATCCTAATCACAAGCAGCCAACCATGGGAGGTTTCTAACATTTTACTGCACAGATTCAAGGCTACTACCTACCACTGAAACTTTAATTAAGGTACAAAGCATCTGAGAGGCACGTATTTTTTTTTTTCCCCTCGCACATACATCACTCACAGATACCAAAGAGCAGGAAGTCCACAAAAAAAAAGGATGGCTTTGTAAAGAATGGGTAGGATATAAAGGTTAATATTGAATGGCATTCCCTTTGCAATCCGCTGACCTCTTGTATCCCTTGGCAACTTCGGAATCAGAATCTTTTTGTGTGCGCCATTAAAAAAATAAGGGCCATTTCTTCTCCTGCTGCTGTTAGTTCAGTCGGGTTTCTTCCTCTCTCCACCAAGTACAAAACCAACAAAGAAAGCAAGAGGGCATTTTCTTGACAGCCCCTTTTCTACCTACATGCTGTTAAAAAGTGCTAGCTCAACCTCATAAAATGCCAAATACACACACACACACACACACACCTGAGAGATGCTGATGCAGTCCCAAAAGTAAGGACGACCTTAGATGGATGTGTGCGTGCTTCATTCTGAAAGCAGAACAGTTGTGGCAGCAAACCAGCCTCTGCCCTTCGAAGCTTCACCTCCCTGAAAGCATTTCACTGAACTTGGACCAGAGCCATGCTATGTCTGCTCTTGGAGAAAGTCCCAACAATGACATCTCATTGCTGTTTTTCACTGTGGCTGTTAAATTAATTCTTGTTATTGAGGGTCACGTTTCATATGAATATATATTATATGTATCGGTATTCTCAGCTAATTAAGTAATAATTACCCTGATCCCATAAACTACTATTTCAGTGTTAATATGGTGTTTTAGTGATGAACTTCTATTGCTAGGCTAAAGGTCAGCAAGTTCATATATGAGGAGATGGGCCCAGTGACATTTCTTCCTGAATTACGAAGTGGACATTAATACAATGAATTAACTTTATGAAATTATAAGCTAACATTGGCATCTTTCAGTGAGTTGCAGTGCTCTCAGCTGAACAGGACCATTTCGGCATAGATGTACATTTTCTGGAATCATCACATCAGATTAAGTAAATAGACAACCGTATGTCTATTTATTTAATATCATTTAAATCTTACGTCTTGGTGGCACTGATGTTCCAAACTAAGTTAAACGTCTTAGTATGAGATTTCAAGATTGTGTTTCTGTAAGGGGGAACTGTGCACTTCAGACTTTGCTCTCTCTCAACTTAATTCTCCAGTGTCTGATGTTCTGAGATGAGCTTCGAATCATGGAGAGCAAACAAGGGGATGTGAGATGAGAATAAGTCAGAGAGGCAGAAGAAAGTCAAGGCAGAGCCACAGAGGAATCCGAGAGGTCACGGTTTTCTAACAAGTCTTACACATCTATTCAAACCCAAACCGAGCGTGCAGACCAAAAATATTTCTTAACAGTGGACATCGCATCGTCCGATTCATACGCGATTCACGACAGCTGGCCAAGGTATGCAAGGTGTGAAAGGGAGAATTTCACAAGTCAGAGTCCATCTGAATAACAGTGAGCATTTAAATATCCATTTGTAAGAAGGAATAAGATGCCCATGGCAACTTCATTCTGTTTGGCTGACTTATTTACATTTATTCATTTTACAGATGCTTTTCTCAACATCATCTTTCAATGTTAAGCTATTTACAACTATTTACCCATATATGTAGCTGGGTAATTTTTGGCTGGAGCAATTTAGGGTAAGTACCTTGTTCACCAGTATGACAGCAGGGGGGTGGGATTCAAACCAGCATTCTGTAGATCTGAAAACAGCAGCTCTCTCCATTATGCTGTCAGCTGCCCTTTGTTCATTAAATTAACCTTTATTCTTGGTATGTACCTGTTATGGGTATGTTATAAATTTACAGGATGCAAGGGTTTTTTATCGTGTTAACTCTGAAATAATGATGTACTTTTGCTTATATACATGGGGCAGTACAGTGACACAGCGAGTAGCGCTGTTGTCTCACAGTGCCTGGGTGGTGCAAAAGGACATGGGTTCGATCCCCCGCTCAGTCTGCGTGGAGTCTGTATGGAGTCTGCATGTTCTTCTTGCGTCTGTGTGGGTTTCCTCCAGGTGCTCTGGTTTCCTCCCACAGTCTAAAGACATGCCGTTCAGGTTTACCCATAGTGTGTGAGTGGCAGAGAGAGTGTGTTCCACTGATGTATGGATGAGTGATCCTTGTAAGTAGTATATCTAGCAGTGTAAGTCACCTTGGTGAATAAGGTGTGTGGGCTGGTAACACTACATAGAGCTCATTGGAAGTTACTTTGGAGAAAAGCATCTGCTAAATAAATAAATGTAAATACATGGAGTTGTAAATAACTAATTGTCTATTTGGAAGTCACTGACAAATGAAGTGTAGCAGCGCAAGGGATTTAAGGCATTTGTGACAATATATGGATGGACAATTTAAAAGTGACAATTTAATTAATGATAAAATAAATACAATCAAGAGAAAACAAACATATTGTTTTGGTATGGTTTTGTTTTCCAAACAAAGGTTTCCATTTACAATCCTAGGGATTAATAATCGTGCGTAATACCTTTCAGGTTGCTTCTTCTGACAGATATTCTCGATGAAAAACCTGCCCAAGAAAAAAAAACTCTTGGACAGGTTTTTACTTTACCTTTATCTGCCCAAAACACCTTCCCAGTTTGGATACTAAAATATCTCAACAGTACTTGAGGTGAATATCTTCAGAATACGTCTCATGTGAATGACGTGGATGCTGTGACTGACTTATACAAGCTTTGCAGGTTTGACATTTTAAGCAGTTTTGCACTGAATGCTTACAATCACTGTTGGAAATTGGTGATAGAAGTTAACATGAATAGAGCCACAAAAGAAGCAGAAAACCATTCAAGTTTAATAATTTACATTTTTTACACGTTATATAAGGATTTGGGGGTTAAATTCACTGTTATATTACAGTTCTCACTCACTTTCAGTAACCATTTCTCATGGTCAGGGTCACAGCAATCCAGAGCCTAGGCCAGAAAAACTGGGCAAAGAGTAAGGGTAGCGGCACATAAAAAAGGGCCATTTAGAGCATCCACTTTATCTGAACTGTATGTCTTCGGACTGTGGACGGAAACCAAAGCACTCGGAGGAAACCCACACACACATGGGGAGAACATGTGAACTTCACGCAGACTGAAATGGGTTGGATTCTATGCCCAAACAGCCCAGGAGCTATAAGATAGAGACATAACCCGCAGTGTCCGCATGCCACCGAAAGCAGAGCTTTAACACTGTATTTGTGGAGTGTAGGGTTGGGCAACTATTTCTTAGTATTTGTGCCAACAAAGCATGGGTACTGCAGAGTAAACAAGCTAGAAAAAAGAAAATGTGGACTTCTGCTCTGTCAAGAAAATTGTAAGGCTCACAAAACCCCTTTTGAGCACATTCTAAACATGATGTGATTTTCCCTTTCGCCTGTATCTAGCTCTAGGTCTGATAAATGGTTTATCTGAAAATATAAATAAGTAAACACAAGAAGCCCATGTCTTATGTGTGGCTGATGATTTCCTCTACATATAAACTCAGAACGTCATTTCTTAGCACTGAACACCATTAGGAAGTGTAGCACCACCTTTAATTCCAAACCTGCCAGGATTAATTAACAAAAAAAGAATTGTCATGCTTCATTTAATTTGTATTTATTGGCGGGCACTACAGTAATTTTTGCAAGTGGGTTTTAGTATGTAAAGAAATGTGTAGCCACCAGTGGTGCAATGCATCATACAGTATTTACACACACACACACACATTTTCAGAACCGCTCATCCCATACGGGGTCACGGGGAACCGGAGCCTACCCGGCAACACAGGGCGTAAGGCCGGAGGGGGAGGGGACACACCCAGGACGGGACGCCAGTCCGTCGCAAGGCACCTCAAGCGGGACTCGAACCCCAGACCCACCGGAGAGTCGGACTGTGGTCCAACCCACTGCACCACCGCACCCCCTGCCATACAGTATTTATTATAAATAAATTCTAAATCTTGAACTCAACTTATTTTCAGTAGAACTAATTTCTCTAAAGAATTAAGGAAGGGAGCTGAATCTTCAGGGAACAGAGTCTGGTCCTCTATCTTACAGGAAAGGACACCTAGTATGAAGATTGGTAGGCAAACTCAATAGAGGACCAAAAATGTTCCAAAACGTAGGGTTGAATTAGGTACCAGCTTGAACCCTCTGACTGTATAGACTCTGCATGTTGGCTTTAATATTCAAGACTCAATTAAGTTTCATGTGGCTTTACCTCAGACATCCTGGAGACCTGCTGTAATGTCAAGTCATACTCAGAATGAGTTGTGTGGGTGACAGAGGACCAATGTCCCAAAAACCACCCCGCTTTATCTATACCTTATCCATCAAGATCCCTGGAAAAGCCCTGGATCACTGTGACCTTGATTGGATGAGCAGTTACTGGAAATTGAAAGATATCCATGAAGTTGGGATGTTTGATTCAAGGGCCACATAACAGCACAATTTAAGAACAGGAAGATGGAAGGAAGGGAACAAAATATTTAGAAGATGTTATTTTGTAAGGAAAACATTCCACCAGAGAGCTGTCAGTGCTTGGGGCTTTGCTGTTTTGCAGTGATTTAATGACTTAATTTATTTTCGCAATGCAAGAAAACTCCTGAAGATCGGCTTAGCTTTGATGGTTGACAGCAGGAAATGGGAGATGGCGAATGTAAAAAGATCAGTTAGGGAGGAATCTGCTTGCGATTCTGACCTATATAATTCAAAATAAAAGATTCTGAAATGTATCTTTAATTCCCATTTCATGTGCGTAGGTCTTACCTCATTGAAAATGAGGTTGAGTGATTAAGCGTGAAGTTGCATACAGTCATAATTCGCGAGTTTAATTTTTTCATGGGCAAACACAGAGCCGTTATCTGTGTGCTTATTATTTTCTCGGCAAGTTTTACAGACCTTACAAATACATTTATTAATCTAGTAGACCACAGAGTTAAACTTTTACATACAGTATATACATATAACTTGATATTTGGAGCTTATTTTTTCATCTCTCCATAGAGCTCTAGCTCCCTGTTATTTAGGCTTCTAATTAAAAGTCCTTAGCCACTGCCTCATGTAGGTGCAAGGCCAAGCAAATCATAACTGCGTTGAGATATGATCAGAAAAACATTGTCACACAGTTAATACAAGGTAAAGTTAGCAATATGCACAGATTCAGCGCACAACACACTACCCTGAGGGTTATTTTCAATATAAAGTATAGTGAGAAGTCACAATGCATTCGCAATCAGATGACCGCAAACTATTGGATATTGGACAAATAACCCTTCTGCCCAGGCTACAGCGGTGGCTGCAACAATAGAAGCCAATCTGTACAAACAACAAAGTCCAGCTCCTCTGATGGCCACTGCCCTCAGCTCTCAATCATGATGACGGCGCCATGAAAACTGCTTCACTCCATTAGCTGATGCCCACAGTGGTAATCTAAAGGAATCAGTCATCCCATCACTTGCACCTGCTTATCAGCTTCCGGAGTACAATTAAGCAGCTGTGTCATCCTACACAGAAGAAAAACCCATAACTGGAGAGATATTTTGACAAGGTGCCATCTGAGCTGCAGATTCTGTTGAGTAGATGAAGGAACCACACTTGAAATCAAAGTGTTGCCAGTTCAAGTCCCAGCCTTAAGTACTACTTCAGGTGCCTTGCTGTTGTCCCTTGAGCAAAGTATGCCCTCTTATTTAGCTACGGTGAAATATTGTCACCCAATGTGTAAAGTGAGATAAAGCTGTGAACCAAATTGATGTTAGCATATCCATATGTATGCGTTATGAATATATAGCTACTTCGCATCCACCTCAATGCCAGCAACTAGAAGACGGCAGACTTAGGGTGTTTGCCACTGATGGGGAGCCACAAAGCTGCTGCAAATAAGCTCTTGGCATGAGGTAAATTTCCCGTAAACTCCGTGTGCCCAAGATGCTTCCAGCCGTTCACAGTAAGCTAGCCGAACAAAAGCCCAAATTCTCCCATTTTCACAAGGGGAGATAGTCCCACCTCGAGTTACTCCCCAGCCTTCAAGAACGAAGGCTCAGCTTTATTCTTCCTGCTGTTTCCGAAGTCTGTCTGCAGCCCATATTTCACAATTGCTTATATAGTTAGTGAACCAGCTTCGGTTACGACCACTGAACGCTCCCCACCCCAAGTGCAGTTCCACCTGTTTTAATACAGTACCTTAAATTTATTGAAATATTTCCTTATAAACAGGCTGCAGAGCTCTACAATGTTAAATCATAATGCTGTCCAGGTTGTACCTGTCCTTTTATAGATGGCCTTTGTTCTGTTAGTGACTCTTCTATTACATATGATATGTAGGGTATTCTGTTGAACATGACCTTTAAGATATGGAGGTGGGGAGGGTTCAGTGTTTCGAAAAACGAAGCGTGCACCGAGGTTTGTGAATAATGTGTCTGCATAGATTATGGAATAAATTATTTATTGCTACATGATGGGAAGACTTGCTTCATAAGATAAGTAGGTCGCCATTGAGTGTATGCTCTGAGATACCTTTTTAGCTGAAAACAAACTCACTTTTCTGACCAACGTGCATTAAATTGCCTTACAGTGATGGGGGGTATGGGTATGGGGAAGGGGCTGGGAAACCCATTACATGGGACTCAAAACATAGCATGAATTAATGCATTTTTTTTAATGGGGAAAACTATTATACACTAGTGTTTATGTAAATGAACATAGCACACAAAATTAGCTATTAAATAATATGGAGATGCATCGTGGAGGATGAATTTTCAATACAGATCATTTTTTCATAAAATACTTGTTTTACATGCTGCTTGTGTGTTTTTTTAATGTGCCTTTGAGCACTTTTTTGTTATTATTTTTGGTGAACAGCTAATTTTACACCATTGAAGAGCAATTTTAATATAAACATGTCATTGATTCCTCAAAGACCTGTATCACCTTACTGCACCTTAAGAGCAGATTGTAAATGCTTGTTACGCAATAATATTAAATTCAAGATTCATTTAGGTCTACCTTTGAAATATCTTTATACAACTGTATTTCGTTCTCTGTCGAACCCCCGTGTGAGAGTGGATTGACAGTAAAGTCAACCTCGGACCTCGATATTTCTGTTCCACATGTGCAATAGCTCGTTTTCACATGGCTGACTTACAGTACATGAGAAGCTACTGAAATTAATTACTGTTGAGTGCTGTGGCTGTTTTACATGACAGGGACAGTCGGGTGGACAGGGAGTGCCGCACCGAGGCTTGCCGCACAATAAAGCTGTGACCTAGCGGGGTCTCGTAGCCTGTGACATTGCCAATGGATGGTCTGTATGTTCGGGGGTGACATCAGCACAGCAGATTGCCCCGGAACACTTGTGCTGGACCAATGAAACGATGCCACTGTGCTGCGCGCACACCCTCGAGCCACACGGCACTAAATGAGTACTGACAGCTGTAGAAACAAATGACCTGCTGCACTTTCTAATTGGGTTACTTTAAAAGATTTTTGGGGAAAAAAAATACACGTGACTGCACAAGAGCACAGATGGTTAAAATTATAAACAGAAAATATTGCTGAAATATGGGTGCATAGCATTGCAGAGAATCTTGCCTCTCTGAGATGATGACAACGTAGTGGGGGGTATACTAAAGCTTTGATCCAGATAGTGCAGGATTTATTGTGCTTGGGTGTCCATGTGCTCCTGAATGCTTTAATAGTTCTTTTATTAGCAGGCCACTGAGTGCTGATTCATGGTAGTCCTTGTGTAACCTTCCCACTGATCTGTGTGGAACGGACAGGTTGAACACACATGGAGACTGCCTGGAGTCATCGCTCCAGACGTTTTGTGTCCAGTGGGAAGAATTGCATGCTTTCATCAATAAGTCATGAATTGAAGAACTATTTCTGCGTCTTAATTCATTTCATTTCTGTAACCTTGGGCTTTCTGAAAAATAGATTGGCTGGAGTAAATTGGCTTGTTTTCCTGTTTGTCCCGCTGAATCAAAATGCATTTTTATATATGAAAAGACATGAATAAATGTTTATGGTTATGCGCAGTATGCGCAATCCATTTACAACACTTGCTGAGGTTTAAAGAATTCTCCATTTTCCTGGCCTTGCTGATGCACGGGGGAAAAAACTCAGACATGAATTGGAGGACAGTCAGTTTTAAATGGACAGTTGATGAATGCTAAACATTTCAGTGAAAATTTGAGACGGAAATCAAAGAGCCACAAAATATAACCACAGTTTAAAAATTATACTATTGTTTTAAATTCAATCAGATTCGTAACAAACGGTCTGCAGTCCCACTTGTCTGGCGACAGAAGAATCTCAAGGATAGATGCTTGTTTTTACCCACTGGTTCTCAGTGGCTGATTATTGTAATTGGATTTAAACCTCTGCATGTATTAGGCTGGCCTATATGGTGATGATTAATACACTGGGCTGTTGAATACTAGAATACTGCTATTTACTATACACCACGGCACTTTACTTCTGCCTACAAAAAAATAAGCTGCATGTTTATAGTGGATAAGCAAATGAATACTGAAGGTGATATTTTCTATGTCTAAGGATGAGAGGATTTTGTGGCCAAGGCTCGTGTTTTATATTAAACCATTTATTGATGTGAATTGCTTTCTGTACTTGCACTAGTGGCAAACAGCAAAACTATCCTGACTTAGAAGCCTTGAATAGTAACAGATTTGCACATGTATTAAAATACTTGAGAAATAATACAATATAAATAAATGAGTTTTGGGTGACAACATATGTGGAAAAAACCAAAATAAGTGCATATAAGAAATCCCTAAAACTGTGTGCTATCATTGATGTTCTTGTTGATTGTTTTAATTGCACTCAGTGGGTGTTTCATGTATGTCATAATTTGACATATGGATGAGACAAGGAGACAGCCTGTTTTAGCAAACATTTAACAAGTTATCCTTGATGTGCCCTGGACTGTCAGGGTGTTCCTATAGCCATATGGCCTCCTGTCTTCTACTTTGGTAGGAAACAAGAAGTTGTTCCTTTATTATGCTTTATGTAGCTCATGTCTCCCCATTAAATGTTATTTATTTATATTATATATGGGTAACAATCTCATTCACTTCCACTCGCTGACTAATTTGTGAACAGCTTGTCCAAGTGTGGGTCACAATCTATATATTTCACTACATACTGTATATTAACATATTATATTACAATGGTTTAAATATGCTTTCAGTCTATGGATCACTGGGTCACTAACTCATGACATTCACCTTGTCCTTTGGCAAAGAGGTGTATGCTGTGCAACATTTAGCAAAATGTAATATAATTTTGACTTCATTTACAGAAAATGGAAATTAGTAAGATAATTATGATTTTGAGGAAGGGTTAATGATTAATCCTGCTCTTCAGTGGGTCCAGGGTTTGAGTCCCGCTTGGGGTGCCTTGCGATGGATTGGTGTTCCATCCTGGGTGTGTCCCCTCCCCCTACAGCCTTTCGCCCTGTGTTGCCGGGTTAGGCTCCGGCTCCTCGTGACCTCGTATGGGACAAGTGGTTCAGACAGTGTGTGTGTGTGTGTGTGTGTGTGTGTGTGTGTGTGTGTGTGTGTGTGTGTGTGTTGGTTAATGATATTGTAAAAATTATACAAATAAACAATGTTATACTAAATTATTGATGGAGCTGACCTTAGGTATCTTAAAAAATACACCTATTATAATGTGAAACTACAATTTCATCATGGTGTTTTCTGAAAGAAAAAAAAAACAATCATTCTACAGCTGTGACAGTCTATTAACATAGTCACATGTAATCTATTTAACTTAAGGTTAAAGAGTATAGTGTAAAATGGTGACTGAAAAGCAATAATTATTACTTTTATTATTAAAATTAGGAGACACTGACAGTTTCAGGACACATGAACAGCATGTTCAGGAAGTGTAAGAGACAGCATTGTAGTTAAAGTTACAGTTTAGCAGATTATAGTTGTTTGGTGAAAATCCTCCTTAGGGGTAATAATGAAAGAAATCACAGCACTTTGTGTAACATGTAAGTAGCTCCAGATAAGAGCATCCAAGGGTAACACAGAGACTATATGCCAGGGATTAGACTGCTTTTGCAGTATTATTTTTAATGAGATGCAAATTTCTTAAATCATCGAACTGGATGGCATGGATATCCTGAATGTTTTGGTATTTTAATGACAAGTATTTTGTTCTTTCATTCTTCCATTTTTCCCTAGATAGTCCCATGTTGCTCCTTAAAATTTAAATATAAACAGACTATATTATGACTCTGGTTGTAAGATCACAGAATGCTGCACGAATAGGCTTGGTCAGTGCTTAAATAAAAGCTCCTAAAGGAAGGCGTGTTGTTGCTAGAAGGACTTCTTTTCTGAGGTGACTTCAGTCAGACTTCATGCCAGGAAGTCTACAGTATTAGATATGGTGCTCATCTTTAATATCAGTATCCGTATAATTAGTGTACAGTCATGTGCCACTTAATGACATTTCGGGCAACAACTGACCACATATTCGATGGCGGATCCATACGATTATTACGGAGCTGAAAAATTCAAATCGACTAGCGACATCGTGGCCATCGTAACATCGTAGCGCAACGTGTTACCCACATGTTCGTGGTGGTGCTGCTATAAACAAATCTACTGTGCTGCCATAGGATACTCGATAATGATAATAAATACCTATGTTACTGGTTTATGTATTTACTATACTATACTTTTTCTCGTTATTTTAGAGTGTACTCTTTCAACTAAAAAGTTTACTGTGAAACAGTACCTCTTTTACACTGTGTTACACCAGCAGCAGCAGCATAACTCTCGTGTTTACCGCGTCTTTTGACTGCATCAAGGCTAAACCATCAAGGTTTGTATAGGTACACCCTATAATGTTCGCACAATGATGAAATTGCCTAACGATGCATTTCTCAGAATGTATCCCTGTCGTTAAGCAATGTGTGTCTGTATTAATAAAATGTCAGCAGGTGAGGTTCATTCTGAGGCCTTGCCTTCAATGTAGGATAGGCCTTCATGAGATCTCTGTAAGATCCTGATGTGGTTTACACTTTGATCTCCAGCAGAATCTCACCCCGTTGCCATTGTGGAACTCCAAACCAAAAATCACCACCGCAGATGGATGTATACATAAGCATGAGTACCCTAACACAACCTTGTTTCTCACATTTTCTCTGCAAAGAGATTTTAGTCTTCTGACTGAAAATCTTACGGCATTAATTTAAGTGATCACATTTTTAAAATGCACACAAGGCTAACTGACTCCCTTTCTGAGAAGGGAGTGAATCAAGAAAAGAAGAAACGCTCCTCTGCAAGATGCTTAACAGCTTAACAACAATTTTAGCGTTATTTGACCTTTATCATATTGTACTTCTCAGTGATTCACTTTAACACTGTACAGCTACTCTACAAAAATCCTCCACAGGGAAACTGAACAAAAACAGCTAATGAAATTGTGTCTTAGATAAAAAATGTATATCAAGCTGTTGTGAAAGACAGTATTTTTCATCAGAATCAGTCTAACCAATATACCTTGAGATGAGTGATGCATCCAAGATAACTGACTGCTGTGCTACCATGGTTTACAGGACTGAAAACGGGTGTAAAGGCAGTAATATCTTACCTTTACGTAATTCTTGTGTTTAACTACTATTAGCTGAAGCCAAAGGAAATTGTGTTTGGTTATTCTTAGACAGACCCTTCCTGAACTCCAGAGGAAGAACAGCTGTAAATTCCACAGCTGTATAAATACATAGTTTTAGGTAGATTAACATTGTAAAAAGCATCAGCTAAATGAATAAATGTAGAGGTAAATGACGCTTAGTAATCACATTTATTACATTTAATTTCTACAAAAAACTATACGTCACTATCTGACTGCAAAATACATCAGCACAATTCATTTAGCATATTTGCAAATGTTCGCTGGTATGTTTTTCAGAGTCTTTGTTATTTGCCATTTCTCTGTTACTAGACGGAGGTGTCAACAGGCAAAACTATTCAAATGTGCAGAATAGCAGAAAGATTTGTCCTTTGTAGCAAAGGATTTGTTATGATCATCTTTTTTCCTTGCCAAGGAAGTAAGGGAATTTCAACATTAAAACATTCAATGACATGAAAGGAATGCAGTATTTTAGTCAATGTCAATATCAGCTCCTTGAGAATGACTGGCATTCTTAGAGCATCAGTTCTTGACTTGCCAATGATAGGAAATGTAAAAATGGATATCATGTCGTTTCTAAAAACAGAATTGAGCTGCCAGGTATTTCTCTTTTAGTTTCCCCTGTCAGCATATGATGTCCACTAATGGGGACTGCTTTGTCAATGCAACAACAGCAAATAAGACATGCGTTTGATCTCAAATTTAATTTTTTGCATTTTAGCCTGTATTGTTGCACCTGAGCCGTGTAAATAGGTTAAGACTGAACTGTTCTCTCAAGTGTCTGCGGTGTGCTTTAAGATGCACTTAATAACAATCTTTCAAGCTGTCTTTAATATGCACGGTGCAGATCAGGTGTTTGACAGCCCTCAAACCCGAGCTTTATGAACTTCAGTCAGAAGTACAGATGGAAACACATACGTTTGAGTTAAATATGGAAAGGCAAGAACAGTTTGTTTCCTGTTGGTTATTTTAAACTTTGTAATGAGCAGCGGTTTTCCCACCAGGCGTCGTGGCAAACAACTTATGTTAACTTTGATTCTCCCAAAGTTAACAACCTTTAAGTTAATTATCTGTCCCCTTCAGCAGCTGAGCGAGAACGTTGGCTCTTTAGTCGTCTTATTAGACATCCATTTCACCTCAGGCTTACCGAGCAGTCTAATGCAAACAGACATTATTTAACGTTACTCTAAGATCATGTTCTTGCATCTTCTCAATAAATTATCTTAACACTGGAAAGTTGAGTGTTGCTAGAAAATTGATTTCAAGATGTCATGTTTGAATACTTTTATTATGCTACACGGTATAAAATGAATTAAATTTAGCTTGTATTAAACAGCCCTCTACGTCTTAATGAAGGGCTACAGATTATAAAAATGCTGTCGATTCATTGAAATAATTAATATTGTTTTATGGCTTGTTAGACCGGGCTACATGGTTATTCAGGAATCAACAGAGGATAAGCGTTCTGTTTAGGTACTAAGATCTTCCCACTGTGTGCTCACTGCGTAGGCGTCTTCCTCTGAGCAAGAAGTTCAGCCTGCTGCCTGCTCACAACTTTTGTTGAACTGAACTTTCATTCCCACATCTTGCTCACAGTCTGACATACTGATGTCAAAGATGGGGTGTTTGTCAAGATTTGTTTTGTGCATTTCCTCATTTCAAGCAGAAAGACCAAGGAGAGTGACTGAGAGGCTAATGTGCACTTACAACTGGACTCTGCCTGTCTCCACGTAACAAGTATTCTACAAGGATGCTACCATTACGGCATTTTAATTGTGCCCTGGCTTCTGCTTTCAGACAGGGGGTGTTTTTGAGCTTCATAAGAATAACAAACCCTACTGTCTTGGAAACTGGAAGGCGAAACTCTGGGGTACATCAATGTCTTGCTGGTTTATCACCATCAGAGCATAACATTTGCACCAGGAGAAAGGAAAGAGCAAAGATAAGAAGACAAAGGGATGAAATATTAGATAGGAGGAGCAAATGGGTGTGTCGCGCATCTAACGATTGACAGCGTCGACTCTGCTTTCCCAAACTGAAAGGATTAACATTTAAAAGCTCATTTTAGTTGATGCATTGTAACACGTGAGGCCACCCTTACCGGTTAGCTGCCTATTGCTTTTATTGGCTAAATGTCTGAAAGAGTTCAGAACGCATTTTGCCATCACCAGGGAAAATTCTCATTCCAGTTCTCTAGGGGATGACTAGGGGATCTGAAGAGAATCGATGGTGCAATACAGCGGACAGACTCTCTTTATGAAAATACAAGCATACTTAATCAGTTATGGAATTTGCAGAAGAGAATCTCATTAAGATTAAAAAGACAATTACTCATTCGCTGATGTGTTAAAACTTTATAGGTTTTTCCTCTAAAATTATGTTTGTAATCCTTCCTCCTAAATCCTTAATTTGAAAAGGAAATCATTCAAATATAAGCCATAAGGACTGAATATAAACTGTCATTCTTTACTTCTATTGTAACATTTTTTTTAAATAAATGTTTAAGAGTTTTCATTTAAAAAAATCATTTGGTCAGCGACTGCAGTTTTTTCGAGGGCACATTCTAGACAGAATCATTGTGAAACAAACATTTTTCATTTGCTAGTAGCTATTAGCAGCTATTATTTATTCTATTCAAATTTACAGTAAATTACAGTCTCTTTCATGTGTCTAGTCTCTTCTCTGTATTTTCCTTCATTTCTCTCAGACTAATTTAAAACCAAAAAAAAAAAAAAGTTTTTGAATGCTTGGCAGCATATTTGTTAGAGATGTCCCAACCCACCTCCAAGCAAGATGACAACATGATAATGTCAATTTATTAAAACAAGTTTTAATTACAGTTACATGCTGAGAAAGGACAAATATGTCAGCCAGCAACCTCAGAAAACTGCAAAAACCTTGGAGATTACTGTCATTTCGTATGAAAGCTGTAGGAGCTTCCTATTTCCATTCTGACCAGACTGCCGCAATTTAATGTGTTGACAACATTTCTTTGGGGGGGAATTTGGGAGATCCAGGCTGATTAGTCAATAAAGTCTGCATCAAAGTATATCGCTGCTAATGCTTTTGGGGAAATGATTGAGCGAATGCTAAGGAAGTGCCATCATAATTATAGCCAGCTGGCTCCGCATCACTTAAAACTCCATCATGTACATATGAATTTGTGCGAGTCTGTCCAAATTAAAGACAGGACGTCTACGCGCCAACTTTAAAACCTCAATTACTGGCCTGAAAGTATGTCAGGAATACAGAGATTGTCATATGGATGACGAACGTCCCATAAAGTATTCAATGTCAGATTTGTTCTAATGTCTGTTTTCAATTAATAAATTTCAGTATTGTTGGGTGCAAAAATTGCCTTTCCTTTCCATTTAAATACTGCTTACCTCAAGAGACCAGAGCCAACATTTTGATAATGATGACATTTTAATGATACCACCGTCTGGTTCAGGAAATCATTTTCAGAAATACCAGATTTGTTTATTTGTTTGTTTGTTTGTTATTTTGTTTATTTATTTGTTTACTTAGTTATTTAGTAATGCTAAAAAATTCCATGCTGCTCCAAAAAAATTCATGTTGTAATTTATGAGCTCTTGACAGATATTTTTGACTTAATGGCAGGTTGTTTGCAAGTCTAATTTGGTTATGTTGCTTCATCTGTGTTGTTTCAGCCACCCTGATTACATCTATAGCCGCCCTCATTCTGGCTGTCCTTGAATAGTGCTGTAAGCAGCAGATGTCAAGATCACTATTTGAACAAAACGCTGATTCCTCCACTTAAAATAATGACATTTGTCACGGAGGGAGAGCATGTTCTTGAGGTCTAATTTCATGTCGGCTTCACTGGAAACAATGATAGAGGTAGGACATTAGACTTCTGACCTACATGTAATTATATTAAATTATACTATACCAAACATTAGTTTAAAATGTCCTTTTTGCCCTTTGTATCTGAACTCTAATTAAACACATCTTTTTTAACAAATATTTGATTTCTTTCCTTGTATCATCCCATGCAAGTAGATCCATTTTCTTTGCCACTTGATGAAAACAAAATGAAAGATGTTATTTTTATTTTTTGTCATTCAGTTGCAACTTTTCCCCAATCCGTCTTATAGTGCTAAGCTACCTAAATTATTTACCCATGTAAACATGAGTCATTCCTCCTGGAGAAACTTAGGGTAAGTACATTGCTAAAGGGTAATATAGCTGGAAGTGGAATTGAAACCCGCAACCCTTTGTCCAGAGGCAGCAGCTCTAACCCCCAGGCTACCAGCTGACCCCTATGGTGTATGTAATGCACTGAATTAATTACATACGGTTATACAATTAGAACTTCAAGTAGTGCAGAAAAAGTATGTGTCACTCAGCGCTGGTGACTGCAGTACAGTGAAAACAAATAAGCTGAACAAACACAGTGTGGCCAACAACAATGGACCGTTTCACTGCTACTCGTAAGAGTGCTCATTGTTTTTCCACATTTCCTGGTGTGTGCGCCACAATCAAAACACTCTTTGTTTCTTCTCTTTTTTACCTTATTTTTCTAATTTTTCAAAAGAAGTATGTTATGAGTAGTTTATATTTTGTTGAAAAAAAACAGAAGACGTGTTTAAGAATCCAGTCAAGCGTTTGGATGCTAAATGCGGGTACACTGATGAAGGCATTCCGCCAAAACACGTGCGCCCAATTACAAAAACCAATACCATTTCAGTAAGCTTGTGTCCTCACCAATCTTTTATATTATACTTTATACAAATACCAGAAAGGAGTCTAGTTTCTGGTTCAAGATCCCCAGACTATGTATTCAGCTTCATGCTTTGGTAGGATTAGGCTATGGATCATATACGTAAAATCTATAGACCAGAGGTCATATCAGCGATGCAGACTGAAGAACTTTGTGGTCAGCAGATGTCTTTACCACAGCCAGCTCCTTCACTTCATTCACGCCATTTTTTAGCCTCTTTTTATTCAGCATTTACATTACGTGTATTTATTGATCTGAAACTTGTCTCCAAAGCAACTTACAATGTTAAGCTACCCGCAATGATTTACTCATTTATGCAGTTGGGTCATTTTACTTTAGGAAAAGTAACCTTGTTCAAGGGTACTGCAGTAGTAGCAGAGATTCAAATCAACAACCTTTGGACCAGCAGCAGAGGAGCTCTACCCATTCTACAAACTACACTACCAGCCATCCCCAATCTGCAACAGAGGTATTTTCACTGTCATTCCTGTTAATATCCATATATACATTTTAATTTCTGTTTATAATGGTGTATCTGTGAGTCACCGGTCATGTAGTCTCAGTTCTCAAAAACTGCAAATCTGGAAAGACTGGGTTTGTTACTCTTAAAGATTTGTTACTGTTAAATAAAACATACTGTTTAGATGGTTTCTTTTGTTCTCACCTTCAGGATGGCCAAGTGTGGTTTTTAAACTGCTATTTGCATATCAGGGTTCAAAGCTATACCCACTAATGATTATATTGAAATCTGGTGAGATTTCCAGTCTGTGATGCCAAATCAGTAAAATATCAGTTTCTAGCCACACAACTGAACACAATATGGACTAAGTTAATTCATGTAATGTTCAGCATGCCACATCTCATTTTCATGTACTTAATGAAATTCAGGAGACGCGGCACTAAAAATGAGCTGCTTTCCTCAGGTCGGGGCAATGAAGAAAGTGTCCCTTTTACTAATACAACAAATGCAACGGATTCCAGTATCACGATTTTCACTGCACAAATGGCTTTGCACAAGCTGTTTACACCAGGTGACGGGACATTCATACAGCAGTATGCTCTCACTGCCTAAGAACCTTTGACTGTTGTACTACACAGAAGTAGAAAAGGACCTAAAATAGAGACAGGTGACACTGAAGGTTTGCTTGGCCCTGACCGCTTGAGTCAGAACTGTTTATCTTTTGCACATCTACACCTATGTTTTTATTCAACAGTCTTTCCAAAGTTACAAAGGATACCAGTTCAAAGATCACTTAATGCTATAGTACCCTTGAGCAGGGTACTTACCCTAAATTGCTCCAGTAAAATTACCCAATCTTTAAAAAGGATCAGTAAATGCAGGTAGTTTAACAGAATAAGTCACTTTGTAGAAAAGGATCAGCTAATTGAATAAACGCAAATGCAAAAACTGTCAGCTTTTCAGTGCTTTTTTCTATTAATTGCCACTCTAAGCAGTAAGTTAATTAGTAGTTATATTTTTGGTGGAAGGGTCTCCGCTGCATGAATAAACAGTGCACATGTAGAGGGAACAGAAGTGAAAGTGCCTCTAATCTTTTGTTTGTGCTCTCCCATAAGCACAGATCCAAAAATGTGCAAAGCTCCTGCAGCAAATGGCATGCTGCAAAAATCGGTGCAGCTAAATTAACTCAAGTTTATCGGAATGCTTATTCGGGACGTAAATGGCTACTGAGCGAAAACAGAATTCAAAAGCTGTGCCTTGCTTGGGAAAATATAATGAATGCTTGAAACTGTCAAGTGGCTTTTGTGATTGCTGTTATAATGCTTCCTGTTACTGCAGAAAGCTTGGCCCAAGGGTGCTCTGCTGCCTGACAAACACACCTTCGCACACATGCGACTGTACCCTACATTTTTGTTTGTCCACCCCACACTTTCTAAATATTGCATCTCACTCTCTTGTCAAAGGAAGTTGTTTGTGTGGTTCAAAAATGACAAACTGCTTCACGATTGTTAGCTTCTCCCAGACACTGGATTCTGGAGAAAGAACTCAGCTCTTCGAGACAGAATATAACTGTACTGTTAAACAGTAACGTCTTAATTTAGCTGACACTTTTCTCCAAAGCGGCTTACAATGTTAGCTTCGAATAGTAGACGACTGAGAATGACTTACCCCCTCATACGGTAGGATTTAAATTTGTTTTAAAAAAAAAAAAAAATTAGTAGGAAGGTTATCAGGATTCACCTATCCTGCATTTTATGCGCCTACGCGAGTAATGAACATCGGTGCATGAAGCGGACAGTAACAAACTAGGTTTACTTAAGAGTCACGTCTGCAGCCATGTCTCTTTCTCCTAATGCAATGCACACATTTGTATTTTTGCTGAGGTGTACGTTGCTTTGGAGAAAGCGTCTGCTAAATGAATAAATGTACCGCAGCTACAGTATACAAGTACCATTCTCAAGGTGGAAGAGTTGACAGTGGGATTCGAGCCTGAACCCTTTGAGCGTGAGGAAACTGCACCAACCACCGAGCCACTCACTGCCTTAATTCACTCTAACTGCTGTTCAGGGACTTATGAAATCAGGTTGACAGCTGTATTTTTTTCATCATTTCTTAAATTGTTGCAGTGCACATTCCGACACATGAACACCCACAGTTATGTACACAGCTGAGAACAATTTGCATTTGTGTCACAGGGAAGCAGTTCCCTTCGTTGAAAGAAAAACTCCTTCACTATATGTTGAACGCAGCATTTTTGCTTACGAAACCCTGACCTTCTGTCTTGAACCAGACACCAGTGGGTTTGGCTCAACTTGTTATGTATATAAGCCTCATCCTCAGAAAATCACTACTTTCACAAAGCCCATGTAGAAGGCCTGGCTAGATCTCCCGCTTATTGGATAATTAGCAAATTTTTCATTTTCCTTGAGTCCATGGGGGGGTGAAAATACATTGTGTCACAAAACTCAGCTCTGGCACCCCCTGTAAATTTTCATTACAGTTACATTTACAATTATTCCTTTAGCAGAAACTTTCCTTTAACGCAACGTATGACTCAGATCCCTAAACAGCCTTAAGGGACTGCAGGCCACTGGTCAACAGTCTCTGAGTCGTAGCTCTAGTGACAGAAATCTGCTGAAAAATGGCAATGAATCCTTGTCCTTGACAAACAACATCCTCCGAGTATGGGAAGTAAAGGGTTGACCAACACTGTCGCTCCCCCCAACGGGCTCAGTATGTGACATGATGTGAGACATAATGTAACTCGCGGGTAAGTCTAGATGAGCACAAAGGGGAGGGGGGCGGGACTGCAGAAAACACAGGATGTACAATGGAGCATGGTGGGAAACAGAATTGTTACTACACAACCACAGACATGGGACAATGGCAAACAGGATTCATGCTTTATGGTTTCCTCCTCGCCCTACACCCAAAGAAGCTCCAACAAGACAAGACGGTGAAGACTAATTTCGGGTGGGTTTAATGATCCCTCCTGGTGCTTGTTGACGACAATGTCCACAGCTGAGTCAGATCATAAAATAAATAACTGAATAAATAAAAAGTGGATGGCACACTGATGCTGATGGCAGCACGCTCACCTCACAGCACTTTAGGGTTAGGGCTTAGGTGTAGAAGGTTGGAGTCCAGTTAACTTCCTGTAGAGTCTGAATTTTATTCTGATGCCTGAGTGAATAGCTGTCAATAGAAAAAATCTGAATCTGAACTGGGGCGGGGGGAGTTTATTATTATCATCATCATCATTGTTATTGCTTTTATTGTCATATAGTTTTAGATTGCTGAAATACAGAGTGTAACTGAGCAAAAAAAAATCAATTTTTGAGCAGGTTTACTAGACATGGTGGTTTGCAATACTCATGCAGGAACCCGAGCTGTGATCGGTTCTGCGAAGCAATCACATGGGGTGAGTATGATGCTCATGCCCAGAAGCAAGTATCAAATGGTTGATTAAAAAGACGGATCAGAGACGAGTGTGTGGGTGGTGGTGGTGTGTGTGGTGATTTTTATTATTTCTTTTTTTATGGAAAGCGGAATTCGTCATGAAAAAATTGTAAGTTCTGTACTCAGTGTTGAAAATATCAAAAATTCCAGGATAATAGGAAGGGTTCGCAGCTATGCTGAGTGAGTTTCCTCGCACAGTTCAAATACATGCAGTTGAGATCAACTGCCCATAGTGTGTGAATGTGTGTGTGGCTACCCTATGATGGACTGCCATCCCAATCAGGGTGCACCCCTTCCAACCTTGCACCCAGTACTTCTGAGACAGGCTCCGGACTGCTGTGACCCTGACAAGGACAAGCAGTTAACGAAAGTCAGTGAGTGTAAAAATAAAAGTGCAGCTACATCGTGTCAAGGGAGCGTTCTTCACCTAGGGCGAGGTCACGCTAGCACTGCTATTCTGGACAACATGCTTGAGAAACTGGACAGACAGTTCGATTATGGATATATTTCTGAAGACATGTCGGGAACAACTGTCAGTCTGTTTCTCTTGCCATTCTCTTTTCAATATTTTTTCTTTTTTATTGGTATCTTATTTCATTTCAAGTGAATATTCCTAGTACTGAAACATCAATTGACATTTTCATAATTCAGGTATCCTCCAGGTGTAATAAAAAAGCTACATTCTAAGGAGACGGTCCTTTTTCCACAATGCCCAGTTCTAGAAGCAAACAAATGCAAATCTAACTCAAATTCAATAAAATTGCAGAAACAGAATTTGAGAAGCTAATGACGGCTGAAAAAATGCACGGCTTCAGATATCATGGTCTTGGTCTTGCTCTTTAATTTATTTCAGTTTGTTTCAGTTTAGTTTTGCTGCCTTACCAACATGTTGCCACAGTTTTCTCAACACAGAATATTGCAAAAAGTAACAAGTTGAATCAGTAACAGCAATGATATTTATACAAGCACAAGCTCGGAAAAACCAGACTTTAAAGTATTCTAAAAACTAAAATCATTATTCGGTTGGTATTTGTTCGTTTGTTATAAGGTAAAAAGGCTAAATACTCAGTGTTCAAATTTTTTTCTGAAGGCCCGCGGATACTGCCTTAAATAATAATCAGTGCTGTTACCATTATTAAAAATGTTTATTTCATACAAAAGTAACTACAGAAAGGAGATGTATGATGCTTCATTCATTTATTTAAAATAGAACCAACTGTCTGTGCAGAAATTGTGACTACTTAATATTGATATTTAAGTTAAACAGACTGGTTGGCATATAATGTAATCATATAAACAAACATCCATCAATCCATCCGTTTTAATTAACTGCCTGTCTAGTGCAGTGTTCCAAGGGTGCCAAGCCAGTTCTGGAAATCTTGGGTAGGATGCGGGGTACACTCTGGACAGGACGCCAGTCCATTGCAGGGCAATTACACACACAGGTATTCACTCACACATGCACATACTACAGGCAATTTAGAGTCAGTGATTCTCCTGAAACACAGTTTGGACTGTGGATTCCTCCTGTAGCTCCGGTTTCCAGGGTCCAAAACGTGTTTCAGGTGAATTACTGACTCTAACTCGGTCCAAATGCACACAGCGAGAGCACACAAACTCCCCATAGACTGAGCTGGGCTCGAACCTACATCCAAACCTACAGCCAAGGAGAAAAGTCCCTACTGTTATGTGCTGAGTGACTGTACCACCATTCTGCCGTATGAATGAGCGTGTGTGTAAAATAAATGCTACAAAAACATGTAAATAAAGGGTGCATAAATATGCATGATATACATATTGCATAGTTGCAATGCTACATCCACTTTCATCTCTTAAATACTGAATATTTTTTCCGGATTTCTGGAAGTAATTTGTGTTAAAGTAGCTTGCGGTTAATTCTGTTATTACTCTTATATACACTATATAGGAAATGTGTTGAGTTGATGTATTTTGGGTTCCCCAGCAACTAAATCTTTTTGCATTTTCATCTAATTATACAACGTGACAGTTAATTTGTTCCATTCCACATTACCACACATACAGTATAAACATATGACTACATGGCAGACAGTTAGTGAGACTGAAATCCCTCCCAATTATTTTTAAACTTGATAAGGGAATAGTTTTAAGTACCACATAGAACTTTCAGCCTTTCTGTAACAAAATCCTCGTTGTAGGACATTTACGGTTGTTCCGCTAAGTGGGCTCACATTGACGTCAAGGCTCTACAGCTGACTATCCTAACAGCATTAAACGAAAGCAGTCCACCATTTGTAATTAACCTTGAATGCCATTTCATTTTATGATTCATTTCATGACTAGATTATAAAACCATTCATGCAAACTGTAACTTAAAACATTATAAGTGGACAAGGATTTTTGTTTTATCAGCTACATAATACAACATTTGTATTCCTGCACACTTAATCGTTAAAACCCTTATGAACTGAAAAATACAGAGGAATAAATACCTTCATTATGAAACATACACTCCAAAAGTTTAAACAATTTCCCGCCACACGTTTTTGGAAAAATGTTGACAGCTTCGGAGAGTTCATTTCAAGTTGTTTTCATAATCTACCATGTAAACTTATAGTTTGATATAGTTTGCCTTTTTCCTCCTTTCATTAGTACTGCAACATACAGTACTTGTCCAATGAATCAAATCTCTTCACGGACGTAACTAAAGCAGTTAATATCAGGAAAAGGCACCTAAAACAATAACAATGAGTTAGAAAATTTCAGATGAACTAGTCAATTACAAATCAGATTTAAAAGGCAGAATAATTCTGAGTTACCTTAATGTCTTAATTGTGTGAAATGACTGACAGACATTCCATATTCTCAGCAACATAGAGAACATTGTACATTAAGCGTCCTTAACATGAATATTTGAAGAATATTGAGTGATTTTGGGGACAAAGCTATTATTTATGTTAATTTTCTGCACAAGTTCAGTCAAGGCATTTTAAGGTTGTTTGAACAGGAAATACAGGTTTATTATTACTAAATGCAGCTTTACATAAAGATATGACCAAGTAAGACCAAAACACAGTGGTTTTTTGGCAGTTAAACAGTAATGTCAGTCCTTTATACATGCAAATCATAATGAAAATATCATGTAGAGCATACAGATGGTGTTGTGGTTCCTCTTTACCCTATTCAATTTTTTAAATATGACTGCACCTGTTGTGATTCCATATTATGTGTGGTAATCAGTAAACTAATTTATAAGGACCTGTTTACAGTGTTTCCTCATAGTGAAAAACACTCCTTAATGCATCCGATTGGAGCTTGAAAGGTAAATCCAGTTAATGACTAACCCTACAGTAATTAGGCCAGTTAAGGTGTAATGAAGTGGCTCGAATTTTGGTAATTTTTTTTGGAGGGCCGTTAATAGAGTGTAAACAGCTGTTGAGACGCCTTTCCTGCAGCGACCTGGGCACCCTGTATTCATTTTTCAATAAGCCATGTTTCTTTTTTTTTGGACCCCTTGTTCCTGTGCTTCTCCTTCCAGTGGAAGTCTTGACTGATGACTAATTATAATTCATCTCACTCCGAGGCTGATCCGTAAGGTGAACAGAGGCGTATTTAGCACCTTGTCAGCAAAATCTTTCACTAAAATAAAATCCCCTTATCCTCTCATTTATGAAGCTTTTGTCCAAAAGCTTCCATTAAACTGAGAACAATTTTATGTACGTCAAGTTCTTACAAATTTCCAGCTTGCTGATTACAGGCAATGTTAGTACCTGTAAAATTACATTTTTATTCAACTTTCAATCAAACGATATTTGGTGAAAGTAATGACACAGCACCATGATATAAATGCTGTCCAAAAATATGTTTGTTGATATTAAAGGCAAAACTACGTTGTGTTTCATTACAGAACACTGCAAACAATAGCCATGGTGGGATTTACCAGAAGAAAACCTTACTCAATGGGAAACATCCACACATTTTAGATTTTAGAGTTAAGTTCTATGTAATAGACCATGTTGCCTGAAATATTATTCTTAATATCAAAGACATGATGCATGCTTGTATTTTCGAATGGGGCCTACTCCACTAATGAAGCAACCGTGACCCCGTGTCTTGAACAAACCGCATTAGCTTCGACCGGGTACTGAACCCACATTCTCATCAACAATGGCCTGCTTGTCTTCCAACAAGGGAAAGATTATCCATTAACGGAATCTGAAAACAGTTCCACAGAATGTCAAACAAGCCAAAGAAACATTAGATTTTTTAGCATTTTAAAATAGCTTTCATGCTTCCTAAAAACATTTTTTTCACTGCATGTATGAGAAAGTATCTCAGAACTATGCAAGATTTCTTGGCTCCATATCCTTACTTTTGCCGTAATGAGCTCAGATAGAACACTAGAGGTTTCAAAGGTCAGACAGAGGCGTATTGCAGATTATCTCAGCCATGTCATACATTTAGGTGCCAGAGAGAGCAACTCTTCCAAAGGGGACACATTTTAAGTTAAAGAACAGTCTGAAAGAGTTTGTATTCAGTAATGCTGCGTCCTACCGTGATTCACCATGTTCTGTAGGCAATGTCGTTGCACATAATGTATTTTCAGACATTTCACACCATCCTGCAGCAGATTAGATTCATGTTTATTTTGCAAATGTTTTTTCTGCATGATATTTATCATGTACTAAATTGGATTCTGCCGGCTGTTGAGAAAGACTCGGTATTGTATGTGCCCATTAACGCGGAAATCAATCTTTCTGCTTCACAGTTGGACTTCAAAGACAAGTAAGGTGTAGCAACACTTTTAAGATGGAATTAGTTCTGTGTCACTAACAGAATATGTTTTTTACTTTAATTTAATTTAGATGTATAAAATGTATCTCGGTACTACAACTGACTAGATCCTCCTAGGTAAAATTCTATGCCCTTAGCTAGTACGCTACCGTGCTGCAACCACAAACATCTTTTTTAAGTCCTTCCGGTGCCTAGTTGTGTCACCAAGTGGAGCTGAGTGTGTGAGATCAGTATATGGCTGTTAGTCAAGCAACTGGATCACCGCCTGGCACAGGATCCACTGCTGTGTGTCCCCTCCTCTCTGAGTTGACTGCCCTTGTTGGCCAGGCGCCTCAGCTTTCATCAGCCACTCCAACTTCTGGCCACTGAAGCTGGCCAGTCTGCCTTTGATTATAGGCTGCTTTTCAGCTTTTTGTATACATCCATTCTCGCATCAGTGACATTTTTTTAAAATTCTGACCTTAGGCCAGAATATCCCAGGGGTTATTATTTCACCATCACTTCTACTGGCCATAGTTTGCTTCTGAGTTAGCAGGATTCTGTTTTGTTTCTCATGGCGGATGGTAGTTGTATGACTTAGCGTGTCAATGATTTTCAAGGAAAAAATATTTCATTAGAAGTCAGAATTTTTTTGATGGAAAGGGCATCACGGGAACAATTGTCATAAAAAACATGGCCTGATGAAAAATGAGTGTTGTCTACAGCAATTTAACATCAGAAGCCTCATCTCACCTTTGCAGGTTTTCAGTCATGCAACAAGAGACTTCTTCAGAAGCCTACTGCACAGTGTGAACATACCCATGACCCAGGATATGAAGCATGGCTTAGCGATGATGAAGTACTCTAATACACTGACAATCTGACCACAGCACTGCAATGTACCCTGACTGGAGTGAAATCCTGGGACACTACACTGCATGATCGCATCAGCTGAGAAGATTTAGCAGCACTCGTCTCAACCCATAAAACGCAAGTTGGGGACTGGACAATGGAAAAGGGAGCAGTCAGCATCTTGAGCAACAGGACACGTGCATCCAGATAGCCTGCTGCTGTCTGTGTAGATGTAGTGTTTCTCAAGATCCTCTGATGGAAAATGAGTTTTAGGAAAAAATCACCACTGCCCAAATAAATCGTAGGTTTAAAGGATATTACATAAGTTTTTTTTTTGGACAGCTAGTTTTGCAGTGGTGTGGCATGTACAGTACATATTGATCTGGAAAACATGTCTAAAATTTGAATTGCAATAACAATCAGTTCTATGTTTTTTTTTCAACATAAAGAAAAAAGGAGCAATTTCTGTTGCTCTTTTTTTACACTTTGACAGTGTATTTACTTATTTGTATATGTATTCATTAGCTGTTTTGTACACAATCTGTGAAGTCATTCATTTCTTTTCCAGGACTGTCAAGCCCAAAGGGATTCTGCCCAGCGACACCACAAGGGTTTCTTCCCACACCTGCACTGCACCACTGTAATCAAAGAGGGCTTATAAGGATCACAGAGACAAGCAGTCCACCTGGAATCTCATATGAGACTTGATGCTCCATGACCTTCTGAGGAAACCATGCAAAGCCAAGTCCCTGTCATCATGTGCATCGTCCTGCCTCCTGTGTTTTCCTTTCAAGTCTCCACATCTGCAAAAACCACTCAGTTTGTAAATAAACTCCACGCTTGGGTTCCTCACAAACCTTGCATTATTTCCAAATGCATTATTTTCTTTCTTTTAAAGTAACAAAGTACTTGTCATATTAAAATTCTCCAGATAATTCATTAATGAGTCTTCATAATGAAATTAAACAACAGCTATTAACCTTCGTGCACAACTAAAAAAATCAATTACTTAAATCAAGGGATGTGTGGCATCACAAATAGATAAACTGTGCCAAAGAGTCCCACATTTCAAATATCTTCTGGTTAAAATCAGCCTGAAGGTGTTTTTAAAATATCTCCATAAACTCCAGTGTACTGGGCTTGCACTTCATGATAGAGGCTCATCCTTTGTGAAGTACGCTTGAGGGTTATGCTTCAACACAAAAATGTTATCGCCTAATATTTTCTGAAACCGCCATGGTCACTGTGGTCATAGACTTTGAGGGAATTAGACAACCATGCTTGTTGTTGAGGTCTAATATAAACTCTAACAACCTTTACAAAGTAATTTGTTTTCCCCAGGTCACTTACGTGCAGCTCTTCCAGTGTGGTAAATATTCTCTCTTGGTAAAATCCAACAACAATGAAGCGATGAAAAAAATTTCATTTTTGTTATTTTATATGTACGTAGATAGATAGATAGATAGATAGATAGATAGATAGATAGATAGATCTCACACACCATCTTTCAAGCTTACTTCAGAGAAGCTTACATGACATCCTAGAAACTGCCTTGCAAAAACAAATGAATAAGTATTTTTCAAAATGGAGCAATTCTATCTAAAATGAAGACTGGACAAACAATCTGGAGATGCAAGTGGAAGGGCATCCATATGCGTTGAGGGGGTGGGCATGCAAGAAAGTTTTAGTCGTGGTTAGATTGTGAGAGAAAGCATTTGGTGTGATGTAAAATCTGTGGCATAAAAGAGAGACTGGTTCAGTAATAAAAGAGTTGAAGTTTCAAGATATGTTTTTCTTTTACCAGACATTCACCTTTGGAATTTCCTTAAAACTGATTTAGTTATGCATCTGTCTTCACTTATGAGCATCAGCAGCTGTATTACAACAGTATCCATAATATTATCACCTCATTCCTTAGCTGATACTTTTAGCCAAAAAAATAAGAATATTCTGTTTGTTTATTCTGCACGCATAAATCATACGAAGTGGGGTGTAATTTCACCTGTAGAATATTTTAAAGAAAATTATAATGTTAAGTAATATTTGTGGACCATTCTTTTTGATTTTTCCAAAGCATATAATATAAAGAGCACAGAAGCACATAAAAGAAATCCTTCACAGTTGCACATCAGAATACTGTATAATGTTAATATTGGCACTATTCACATGGTGGAAAGAAACAAACTAACTGTATTTTAAAATCAAGTGTCTGCATCCAAGTCTTTCTTCCTGCTAAGGTTATGAACACATTGTATTTTCTATGAGATGTACATCACTTTGAAGAAAAGCATCTGTTAAATGAAAAAATCAAAATGTACTATTCTTGTATCAACAATATAATCAATGTAGTACTTTCCATGCCTTTCTGCAGCTGTAAAACATTTTTTGTGGTTTCAGTAAGTAATTTTGTTGGAAGTTTGATGGGTGCGGGATGTTTTTTTTATCAAAACCTTGTTGCTAATTATAATACTGTCAGAGATTTCAGTAGATTTTTTTTTTCCTCTTAAGTAACTCATATTAGAGTTGCTTTTGCCTTTTTGTCCCTTACTCTTAAGGCGTATTCACACTAAAACTATGCACTAAATATCAAAACATTTGCTTTACAAATAAATTGGCACAACACTTGAAACCAGGACTGAAAATGTGTTACAACACACAAATGAGCAATAAAAGCAACACTTTCACTGTACTGAAATTACACTAATTAAGAAGTGATTACTCCTTGAAATCTCTGTAATCCTTCCAGAAAACGAGCAAAATCAACCTGTACGAGTGACTTAGTGGTCCTCTGCTTGTCATTTTGACTAATGGTTCCATTAATTCAAGCTGAGAAAATGGGATGACACTGCCTGGATGGAGAGGCCTCACAGGAGCTGTACTGTATGCTTTTTACAAGGACTGTGTGCCTTGAATTTCCCAGGACCATCTGCCACGGAGCAGTTTGGGGACCCTTCCAGGATGGAGTTCGTCACAGCCCGTGCTCGGCGAAGTGGAATTCACAGCGTGCCCCTCCGATCAATGCCGCACATGCCATCGTGGGGTTTGAGGCATGTGGGAGTCAGGATAATTAAGATTACATCTGAACGTTAACTTGATGTTCCCCATCAGAGACAGGCCCGTCATTAGATCGGCTCCTCTCCCCTGCATGAACATATAATGCATCAGCAGGTGTAGCTGTAGAAGAGCAGAGCTGGGACCCGTGAGATGAAACATTACAGCTAAATGATCTGAACTTTGGAGTCTTTCCTGAATCGCCAGCCGTTTTCACAGTTGCTAGTGTGAATTTTAGGTGCCATTAGTCTTTAAGAGGTATTTTTCTTTGTTGCAGCTGGCAGTTTCAGGGAATCTGGGGAGCAAATGCAACTAACGCTGCTTTAAGGCAGACGATGGTTGTAAGCCATTGAATGTTAAAATACAATAGCTTATCATAATACCTCATCTTCAACAATGTATGACTTCCGTGAGGTCGCCCTGTGTCCTAGCTGATATACCTTTTTTCTTTTTATTTAAAAAATAAGAAAACTGCTTGTGTTGGTAATATGCAAGGAAATTGGAATCCTGTGGCGTTCTACAGGTTGATTAGGCGATATTAAAAGCAAAATAAACTGTGAAAAGTGTTTCATGGTTAGATGTTTGTTCGGATAGTACTGAGCAGCAGAAAGGACTCTATGGAGAATTTTAAATGCAAAGAAACTGTATTAAGAAAGAATTAACAAAATGGCTCTTGAGAATAAGTGTAGTTTATGTACTGGTGTATATTCTCACCATGCTAACTGATCGACAAAGCCAATATGGTGAAACACTCCCACCTGATGCCCAAGAAGGACATCTGAAGGCCCACTCGTTTTTTTGTTGTTGACGTGAAAAAAAGCTTAGTCTGCCACAGTGCTCTAAATGCAACCAGTCGTTCCAGCACATAAATCTCCTTTGTTTGCTCTCTGAATCGTAAGTGTGGTGTCAACCAGACAGCTGCACATTTCGATCTCCTGTTTCGCTCCCACCGAGAACAGTTAACGTCTTAGTCGTTTCTCTGATCCATTTTATAAGAGCAACAGCATCAACAAGAGCAAGTAAGCACAAAAGGTAGAGTGTTATCTAGGGACAACCAGAGACAACGTATTCTTGACTCAGGACTAATCAATTTAAGTTTCAAACAATTAAAGTAAACTTTAAGAGAAGCGATTTTCAGTTTAGCTGAACTGTGGAAGGCAAGGGCTGCATAACAGTAAATCTGATTTTCCAGAGAGATTCAGAAAAAATGGAAATTAATTTGAAGGGGTAGATGTATAAAGGGTGTACTGGGTACCATATCAAAGGTGATAGATTTTAGATGCCTCTTAAATACTGCAGAAGCGTGAAACTGCCTGACGGCTTGCTGAATAACAAAGACGAGGAAAGGAGAAGGCTATTTTGTCTAGATATGTTTTATTACACAAATATGCACATTATTTTCATATCAAACAGAGCAGGAAGCTGATTACTTCAACAGCAAGTAAACAGAGCATGTGGTTTGCGATGGAAAAGAGATCCAAATATCTGCAAGACCCTTTTCAAAATCTGTGAGCGGAAATAATCGTTTTTCCTACAAAGATTCTTTGGACTTGAAAATTGAGCCAAAATGACCATTTGTGCAGCACAGAGGAGAAACTGAAAAATGGACTAGTGTGTTGAAACTTTTGGAATTAACTACTGAAAATCTAATACTTTTATAGCTTTAAAAAAGCAAAACTGAACAGAATGCATCTGTAGGAGCATCTTGCTTAACAAAATTATAGCAAGGCTTTGGAAATACAATAATATTGAAACTGCATTTGCTATTAAAAGTTTTCACTTTTTTTATGGCATAAAAAAACGTCTTTATGTTGCTCACAATGTAGCAACTGCATATTGATTGAGCAAAGACCACACATTATTTATAGCTCTTTTATTCTTTTTTCATAAAAGCCTGTGAAACTGAAATTTTTATGTGTACTTAAATTAAGCAGTTAATAATTCCATTAATTATACAGTTTCACGTGCATATTATACAAGTGAAAATGCATCACAGAAGTGATATGAGCCACACATCTACATGTTAAGGCTAAGCGGAAAAGGGATGCAGTTTCCCAAAAGACTACACAACATTTATAGTTCTTTTATACTAGAACTAAAGACATATCTGTTGTATCTGTCGACTTTTAGCACACCGCACATGGTAAAACTAACTTGCTCGGTGATACTATCCATCCATCCATTTTCAATAACCACTTGTTCTGAGCAGCCTATCCCAGAAGCACTGGACAGAAGGCTGGGAGGAGGAAGTGTGTGTGGGGGGGGGATGCTGGGACAGGATGCCAGTCCCTCACAGATCAGTGATACTTGCAAGACTTTATAGGGATAGTTAAACTTCCACAGATGTAGGGAGATTGTAAAGAATTTTTTTAACTTAATTTTCACATCTCCTGGTGCAGGTCGTGCCGCTCCAGAGCCTATCCCAGAATTGCAATGCAATAGGCTGGGAGGATGATACACCCTGGAAAGGACCCCTCAAAGAATTAATATTCTGTGAAAAATTCTTTAATTGCTACGGAACACTAACTTTAAACTTATAAATGTGAATGCACCACATTAATGTAATTTTAAAAGCCTCTCTTATTTTGTAAATTGTGCATTTATTCCACACTTTTCTCCAAAGTGACTTACAATGTTAAGGTTACAATTGTTTACCCATTTATACACCTGGGTAATTTTTTGTTACCGGAGCAATTCGAGGTAAGTAACTTGCTCAAGGGCACTACAGCTGGAAGCAAGACTCAAACCTGCAACCTTTGGGTCCAAAGGCAGTCACACTAACCACTATACTACTAGCTGTATTTAACTGGAATGATGTGACAACTGTCTTGGTATACTCCACATGTATACATACATAATGGAACACAACTGCGTAATGTACTTAAATGCTTACTATTCATTATGTCTTATTTCAGGTTTACTCGCAAGCTCAAGTTTCACAGCTAGGTTTTTACACAAGATCCATAAATGCAAAAAAACCCAAGTCTAAGTTTGATTAACGTGTTTGTTTAACGCACATGAATACTGTGTCTTGGACCATGTACTCTCGTGTTTCAAGTTGGTCTGTTATTTACTCAGCAATAGTAATAAAGTCATGACCTTTTCAAAATGATATGTTTTGGAAAAACCCCACACTATTAATATCTTTTCACTTTGCTGTATTCCACGGAAATCAATAGTCTATGTGACCTGAAAATATACTGTGAACTTGTGAATTGTATAAAATGTCCTTCTCTATGGTATCATTAACTGTTTAAATCCATTTTTGAACTATAGAAATAAGAAAGAGAAATAATCAGTTCCACATCCCAAAGTGATGAAAGTGCATTGCTTTCAGGTATCTGCATTTGAAAATCACATGTGAATTTGTACAAAGTTTATACCATTGGCACCTTTACTCCCTCAACAAATTTAAAGCTTGCCTTCAGAAGTTTGTGAAATGACTTTTACCAAACAAAACATGAAATAAGCTCAAAGGAACAAAGTATTTTACAGGGACAAGAAATACACTGCACAGACAAATTAAATGTTGATTTTGCCAGGAAAAGCAGGCAACCAAAGGACAGAGAAACAGTGATGTGAAAGAGTCTCACCAATGAAGGATAGTCAGCACATTACATTAGATGTGTCTTTATAACTACCTGAGGACTTATTGTGATGAGCTCCACAGTTAAGAGATTGTTCTTGGCCCCATTTCATCAATTTAGTACTGGCTCTGCAAAAAAACATTAATAAACACAGGGCAATAGGACTTGCATGCTACCATTTACTTAAGATCGTGACTAACATCTTCTACTTTTATAGGAGGTATATTTATATTTCCTACTTGTAATATTTCCTACAAAAGCATGAGGAAAAAGTACTGCTATAGCTGTAAATATACAATAATAGACATGGTGTTGACCTAAATGGATGCTGCAGAAATGTTATTGTTCCTGAAGTCACAACATCAGTGATGTAACCTTGGGCTATGGGTTGTTTCAGGTCTTTCCACCTCAGATAGCCTCTCCCAGGCAACCTAACCAGGGCTGATCAGAGTCCAACCTAGGTAGCACTTCCTTGAACCCATGGCTCACCTTCTGTAACCTCAGTAACACCTTTCATAGCAGTCCTTCAGTTTAATTCACAAATTTTATAGCCTTTCTTGCCATCCAACAGGTCCTACTGTATGTTGTTCCAACACTGAAAAATTCTGCCACCATCTTCAGCACCTGGTCATGGCACCAGGGACAGTAGCGCTCACAGCTGCTAAACTGGTGCTCAAATGTTGCTTTCTTCAAAGATAATGGACATGATGTAAAATCAAGTTTTCACCAGTTATACAGGTTAAATGGTCCTGGTAGCACATTATTAAGTGCCTGTATCAAGAACTTCATATGATGAAACTCTGACCTCCAGAGTTCCGATCACAACAACTTATGCTCCAGTGCTTGTTCCTACCTAGTTCACGCTTCCTGTTGTTGAATTCCTACCATCCAAGGCATCTACTGTAGACTCATAAAGGGTAACTTTAGCTTGTTACTCTGATTCTACAAGGCAATGCTGCTTGGACTTCAAGGTACACCAAACCACCTGCAGAGGTAACAGCTTATCTTTCTCTCAAATGCCACAAATGTCGATACTGGGACTTCGTAAACCAGAAGGGGGCAGGATACCATACTGATATACAATGATCTAAACTTTGTCGAAAGTCCTGTCTTACCCACTGATGTTAGCCACCCCGTCAGCCTTCCGCAAGTTGCCTGAATCCCTCACTGTCCCTCAGCTCTTCACCGGCTTCTCCAAAATGAGTGGGATCAGCAACAATTATTCAGCACAATTATTTCTTATTATTAGGATTTATACTTTTTTCCCTCGACATAGTACAATTTATCCCCTTGAAGGAAATATTGATGAACAAGCTTCTAAAAATAGCACGAAAAAATGTTGCGCAGAAACCCTCATCTACAGGAAGGTTTAAAATAAAAAAAAAAAATTTTAAAAATTGGTGTGGGTATCCGGATTTGTCTGTGTCTTATGCACCTACTTGAACGATGAACCTCAGTGCAGCAAGTGGTAGGGAACAAACTAGGTTTGCTTGAGACTTTCATGTCTGCAGCTATGTCTCTGTCTCTCGATGTAATGCATAAATTGTACTTTTGCTGAGATGTACGTCGCTTTGGACAAAAGCGTCTGCTAAATGAATAAATGTAAATGTACTCACACACACACTGGCTGAAGCTGCTTGTCCCGAGTGGGGTTGCAGCAAGCCAGAGCCTAACTGGGCAACACAGAGCGCAAGGCTGCAGGGGGGAAGGGACCCACCCGGAAGGGACCCACCCAGGGTGGGATGCCAGTCCATCGCAAGGCACCCCACACAGGACTCGAACCCCAGACCCACCAGAGAACAGGACCTGGTCAAACCCGCTGTGTCACCGCACCCCTCTACCAGTAGTATACTTTACCTTTTAATATGTCTCAGCCCAGAGACTGAACCATTCACAACTGTTACCCTATATTTTGGCAAATACATTACTGTAGTCAAGTATGTGTTTCCCAGAAGTCCGTGTAGCATTCCCTAAAACTTAAATGTCATGCTAATCTACTGTGTGTCGAGGCAATTACATAGAGTATTTTGAATTCAAAGGCTCATAGTAGCTTTGTGCCAGATCTCTGTCAAGGTACATGCCTGTTGGAGGCAATCAGAGCAGGAAAGCAGGATACTGATTATATATTTATTAGGTAGCCCTCAGAGAATTGCATTGTATTAAATGATATACAACTCTTGACTTATACCGCTAGGATTGGTTTCTGCTGAATTTTGCATGAACGTAACTGAAACTGTCAAAAAAGTAAATCAAACCGAAAGGCTCGGGCTATATCATAGCTGCCTTGTAATGACTGATTATGCATATTTGGATCAGTTGCTAGAAAGGCATAATTCAGTCCTTTTCATCTCAGGTAAACTAAGACTGATTCTTTTGAGGCTTCTGTTATTAATGAATGAACTGACAGGAGCAAGAGGTTAATCTTCAGATAATCACAGTGCACCGAACAGAAATTCTGCATGGAGGCTGAACAGCATGAGCGAAACTAGATCACAATTACGCTGGCAGGCATTTTGGATTCAGGCAACTATTGGCAGCTTTGTGTGTCATTTCTGAACTTCTAAAAATCACCTTGATTATGTTGCTTACTCCTCACGAGTAAGTGGGTTCATTCCTCTTTGACAAATTTCAAAGCTTAACTCTTTCTGCATGCAGAGAAGCGCACACTGTGCACTTTGTAACATTTTCGTCAACTAAAGGATACACAGACAGCTTATACACGCATAATTAAACATAAAATAATGTTTTGTTAATGTTGTATAATACTATGATTATGTTCCCTGAAAACCTTCAAAATTGGTTATTTTAAAAAACCATGGATAATGATTCTATTAATATTGGCATGAATTTGACTTAGGAAACGATCAGACAGCTAAGTGAAAACAGCTGCGTGGAATGTTCCTTCTTCAAACGAAAGGGGCATGGGTATATTTCTGTATGCCCTCAGGGTGAGATTTTGTATGGCTGTTACAAAAGAAAATACTCAAATCCAGTTTGGTATGAAGCCAAGGTTTATTCAATAATTGTGCAGCTGCTACTGATCATTTTCCCTGGGTCCATTCACTCTACCCGGTCTAGAGGATGCCCAAGAACATCATTTGTTGTAGTGGTAAACTTACTGGGCTTTTAACCAAAAGGCTGCACATTGAAATCCCAGAAGAGTGACCCTTGAGCAAAGTACTTAACCTGAACTCCTTCAGTAAACTGCAGTTATATATAACATTGTACTAATGCACAGTGTTTATGCTAAAAGTGACTACTGGCAAGTTTTAGAAATATTTCATTTCTGTTGAAAATAAACGATAGCTGCTTATACAACTGCTCACTTCTGCATGAACTGCAAAAGCTGTTAAGTATAGGGCATAAAAGAAAGATGTTAAACTGGAAACATACAGAATCCACTTAGTGCAGTAGCTCCGTGCATCCGTTGTACCTGGAGAGTCTCCAAAGCTCCAAAGTGCCTACATAGCACTAAAGTGAGAAATTACACCTACCAGTGTCCAACATGTCAGGTATTAAGGAGACCAAAAAACACAAGCAAGCATAGCTGAGTTATAAACAAACACTGGGGGACACATTAGGGGTGCTTGAACATTACTGGGGACACAGTACCCAGCCCTGCTCCTTCTTACACCCGTGGTACCCATCAAGAAGCCTTGTGTCTCTTTGCATTTAAAGCCACTGTATTTTGTATCTGTATTTTATTTAAAAGTGGAGGTTTGCTTTTACCTTGCTCTAGTTTTTACCATCCATGAATGAAATTTTAAAATGCATTGGCTGATCAAAGGGTTTTCAAGGGGAAGCCAGTTTATGTTTCATTGTCAAATAGCTCAGCTATTTATTAGCATGATTTTCCAGAAATGATGTGCCTCAGGTAGTTTTTCACTGAGGCTAAGCAATGGCCTGTTTGCATATGTTAGCTACACAAAAAAATCCTTTAAACTGAAGGTAAATCCCATCTGATGTACTAAGAGCATCTTCCATATTTCTGTGACTTCTGGGCAGACAATATCTTAAACTTTAGAAGAGCACTGAAAGAAGGCCTTTCTTTACGTTCTCATGGGAGAGAAACGCAGAGATAAAAAGCCCTGGTTTGGATTTGATATTCCAGGTCTGGACTGATCTATCCAACTTTGAGATCCATCCTAGCAAGAAGTTCCTTAGCCATTCTATGTTACTACAAGCTTTTTGCAGATTCTTCTTTTTCATCTCTAAATAATTTATCTTGAGACAAGGTTGAAGGCTTTCAAGATCTACAGTTATTATTTCAGCATGAGTAGAAATGTCAGAGTTGAACTTGAAGGGTCTTTGATGTCGATGCAAATACAATTTATCTTCAGTCTTGAAGCTGAAGTTAAAATGTAGTGCATGTTGTACAAAAACCACGGAGAATGAGGCAGTGGTGCTTTTGTGAGAATGACTTCATTTTTTCATGTCAAGTTGTGAAATCATCTGAGGCATTCCTGTCAGTTCTCTCACTGTGACAGAAACCATTTGGGAAGTCAACAGTTTTGGAGTTACTGGACAGGTTTGGCCTACAATAACTGATTAAGCCTTGATAGAGATGTGAGCGTTTTTTCCTTATCTTACACAGCTGTAAACTTGGATGGCATATACTTTTCACTCTAAAAATGTTGTGATAATTTTTCCTGTATTTTGTACAACAGACCGCAGCCTTCACTTCTGCTAGCTGATGAAGATGACACACACCTGATTTATTCATAATGTGTAAACAATTTAATTTATTCATGAGTACCAAACAGAATTCTGACACCTACAATAAGTAGTCTATGATTTTTTTTCTGTACAAAGCAATCAATTCAAGAGATATTTAAAAATGGTCACAGGAAAAGTCATGCTATGTAGCAGCAACTAACTGAACTCTACAGAAACACATGCATTTCACATTTCCTGCATTACATTACATTCACATTTATTCGATTAGCAGATGCTTTTCTCCAAAGCAATGCACATATAGAAAATGCAACGTGTCCATTACATCAGCAGAAAGAGAGTTAGATGCATACGCGTGATTTAAACTACAGTTAGTTTGTTACTGTCCATCATATGAACTAATGTACGTCACACGAGTAGCTGCATAAAGGCGGCGAAAAAATTATTTGGAAAGGTTCTCCAGTAGTGCAAAATTCACCTGTTTTCATTTATTTATTCTTTTATTTTCATATAAAGAATAAACATTTCTAGAGTGAAGCTGTATTTTATTTTATTCACCCTTTCACCGATGTATATTTTTCATGTCACTTTAACTTTTTTCTATGAAGAAAAAAAAAAACTAATGCAAATATATCAGTGTGGGGAAAGACGTGCAAACAATCCCAGAGCCTGTAAGGCCTTTCATTGTCACTTTGATTGATGATATGGCTTTTTGGGGGTGCAGATTTCAAACCAAAGGACGAATTGCCTCAAATGAAATTTTTCATCAGCTAAAACTTTTGTAACTTTGGCTTAGATCACCGACTGAGTTCACTCTTTTGCATAAAGAAACTTCAAATTGTTCAAATCATTGTGACCCCTGACCTTTACTATGTTAATCTCATATTTTGCTGCGACTCAAATCGATAACCCATTATTAGTGGTTTAGCCATCCTCAAAAAGGTAGAAGACTCTGGATGTTAGCCTAAGGAGAACTGTATGCCCTGTATGCCTGAACTCACCCCAGACAGTCCGTACCTCAAATACTGCCCCCAGAGACTCCTCACCCTTAAAGTGCTTCACGAGATTTTATAAATCCCAAATACTCCACTACCTACACTCTTCTCAACTAGACACACTGCCTTCCTACACACTGTGCCCAACTAAATACACCCCAGAGAACTTACCTCCGAGACACTCCACCTCCTGTACAACAAGTTCGACACCTATTTGTCCAGTGGAGTCTCAGGCAGTATGTCTCACACCCCAACGCACTCCACTGTCATTCAGTTTCCTCCTTAACAAAGACATCTGTGACAGGTAGATCTCCTGGATAGTACGAAAAGAATACTCTAGGTGGTGAAGAGATCAAGCCTACAAGGTATGTTTAAAATGCGTGAGTGTATGGAGGTTAACTGGAGACCAGCAACACTAACACAGTACAGTTAAATGAGAAGTCCTCCTTGAATAACCTTCATGTTCCCCATGAACTTAAATAATAATTTAAATCAGGAGACAGTTACCTTGTATCGGTGGTAGAAAAGATGATCTCCTTTATGATCTATGTTTGAGTAACCAAAAATCTACACATTATGAAGAATGATTTTGAAATGCCTCTCAAATATGGCATGATAAGGACTTTGAAACTCCAGAGGTTATTTGCATTTTCACATTTGTTTTATTCGGCAAAGGAAACAATTTTCCTCTCCACCAGAGCTCTATTTTCATCTTACATAGACAGTGTGTGTGTGTGTCTGTCTGTGTGGCTGTGTTCATGCGTGCATGGAAGTGCACGATATTTTGACTGGCTCCTGTACTGGAGTGTACAAAAATTAAACTGCTGGGGTAGGATGTAGGTTTTGTGTAATTGCAGTTATGAATAACTCCTGCCATGACAATTAGGCCAGACAACAGGTTTCATGGAAAGCTAAGGCTCTCCTACCTAACAAAAAGTGCCTTTTTAAATGTCAAAGGATTAAATTTCCCTGTTGTTTGTGTTGCACGGTTTCAAAGAATGCGTGTTAATACATTTTCCTTGCAAATACTTGCTTACGATGTCTTTAAAACCTCACTGGAAGAACTGTAACAAATTGTAAGCACGATTAAATCGGCCCCCACCCTAAACAAAATATCCTCTTAGTGTATTAAAACAAGGAATCATTCTGCCACATTCTCAAATGTATTGACTCAACTTTAAAAGTGAGCAAGTCCAAGCACATCCCATGACTCAATCTGTGCTTCCAGACAGAATCTGTAGAGGGGGGGGGCGGAAATCACTGACCATCTAAAGGCTGTTCTTATGCAGTGTTTTTGTGTGTTTTTGGAGACAAAAGCTGAGCCATCAATATTCATTACAGCAGAACCGAAATGCCCTGGGCATCCCCCTGGCAAGAGGTTTATTGCAGAAAACATCTTCATTTAGCCATTGCCAGGACGGAGCCCGACTGCCTCGATGCTCACCTGATGATCTCCATGACAGTAAGTCTTATTACCTGAACAGACTCAACAGAGCAGTCATTCACTGGCATTAGTGTCCATCTGGATCAGCCTTCATGTACAACAACATAACCCTAACTCGGCCCCCTCCCCCCAACCCCAGGCTAGACACATTGTTATGACATGCACCGTTATTGTTCTGTCCTCTCTGCTAATTACTCATCATCAGTCTGCCAGTGCCAACATCTCTGGAAACAACTTTTTTTTTCCTCCAAAAACTGTTGCGAGAGACACTGACTGAACCACCTTCCACGCCGACCGCTTCTCTTGCTGCTGCGCACCCACTTTTGGACGCGCGCGCGCGCGCGCGGGTCCTGACGCGCTCGCGCCGATGTGACAGGACTGCGTGGCGGCGCGTGCCCACTGACTGTGAATTCAGAGACTTCTCGCCGCGATGCTCAGCCGCGAAAGGAACCAGCAGCAGCTCCCCTTCCCCCGAAGAGAGAAAAGGCAGTGTCTTTACCTGGAAACACGAGCAGCGCAAACACCCACGACAGGATGAGGAAGCAGACTGAATTATGCATTTTTCAGTGTTCTGTTGACGTTGTCTCTTTTTCTCTGCCTTTTCCCGCTTCTTTTTTCCACAACAGAGTCAGTCAGTGCCGTGTGTTCTGTTAAGCTGCTCTCGGTCCTTTTTCTCTCTTTTTTTAGAATTTATTTGGAACCCTTTTGGTTCTCCTTTTTCCCCCTGATGCCGTTGTGTGTGAAGGTGATTTAAATCCAGCGCAAGTTGAGGCGGACGAAAGACTGAGAGCTCATTGACTATTCTACACTGACACGGGAATACTCCGCAGTCTTGAGGAGAGAGGGGCGGGGCGGGGGAGCGCGGTGGGGGGGGGGGGTGACTGCACTCCTGCACTCTGATTGGCTGAGGCCGGTCGGCTGGAAACAGGCTCTCCGCTGTTCGTGGGGCTGCTTGCGGTGCCTCTTTGCCCGAGCCGTATGAAATTAAACTGGTGCAAAGAAAGCAGCGATCATGACAGGCGGCCAGTAAGTGGCCACTCAATTTGTGTGCAGCAGAACCACATTAGGTGCCTACAATTAATTTGACTCCTTCCTCATTTGCAAAGCAGCGTTTGGTGATTGTTAGTTGCTGTATTAAACCCAGAGGGTAATTTTTTTCCAGAAGCCAGGCCATGCCATTTTCGGTTTACATGTATCTTCCATCAATACCATTTTTTTCATTTGAAAGTTAATTTGAAAACTAGTGTTACAAAGCATATATGCGCAAAGTACATGGAGTGAGGGGGGCGCGGTGGCGCAGTGGGTTGGACCGGGTCCTGCTCTCCAGTGGGTCTGGGGTTTGAGTCCTGCTTGGGGTGCCTTGCGGTGGACTGGTGTCCTGTCCTGGGTGTGTCCCCTCCCTCTCTGGCCGTACACCCTGTGTTACCGGGTAGGCTCTGGTCCCCCGCGACCCTGTATGGGACAAGCGGTTCCAAAAATGTGTGTGTGTGTGTGTGTGTGTGTGTGTGTGTGTGTATGTGTACATGGAGTGTATATAGGCTTATGTTTGAGTCTCTTACAGGCTTGCAAAAAACTAACCGTGGGGAGTGCAGTTGTTTTTGACTGTAATGCCATGTGGTAAAAAAATTTGCCTGTTTGTGTATGTGTGTGTGTGTGTGTGTGTGTGCGCTGCAAATATGAGTTGTAAGTAGATGTTTTTTGAACATCTCGCTGAACATTAGTTAGTTTGAATTTGATGCCTTTCAGTCCCACTTCATTGTGCTTAAGAGCAGAGGTCAACTTGTCTACATGCATGTGTTGTCTGAATATCAGACCAATTACCAACACACATTTATTCAAATTAAATGCTTTTGTTTCAGTACAACACTGATAAAAACAGTGACAAAAGGTTTATTGCATGCTTTCTGCTTTCATGCTTTGAAGCCTGATAATTAGATCTGAATCAAAGTAAAAAAGGTGTACATGATTTTGTTCAGTTACAGGTCCCAGCTTTGAGTATGTATTGCTGTAAAAGCACGCATTGGATAAAGATCTCATTATTTCTGTTTTTCATCATCAGTGTCATTGCGTATCATGATAAATCTCTAACGTGTAGCACAGTGATTATTCTAAACCATCTAGCCATGCATTTGCAAGTGTTTTGTATCAGTCAAACATATTGGCTTATGATATCTTTGGCATGGATTCATATTCTCTGAAGATTATCATAAAACTTAAGAATTTGTGTTAATTAATATCAGCTTTCACATTAATTAATAATAGCTTTCAGCATTTCAGCTGGAGTCTTCCTGAAAGGTGGAAGTTCCAAGACTGATTACAAAATATACGAGGGTAACTCAAAAAGTGTTCGTAATTTTTTTTTTTTTTTTGGATAAATATGTTGAGGGTACTTTTTGACTTGCCCTCGTACATTTTCTGGCACAACTCTCTGTTGGAAATGGGATATTGACAGAGAATTATGCATATGGTGTCTGGTACCTTTCATGTTACATAAGTGAACAGGTCTGATGATTTATAAAACACAGATGGCACACCATGTTTTTGCACCCTTCATCTACCCAGTGCATTTCCCTCAGTTTGCAAGTCATGCATACATTGTGTCTTTATCCACCTTTGCTTGACAATACAAAGATCGGTTGGTTTGCAGAGCTCATCAGAGACCCTGTTTTATCATACTTGCTTCCAGCTTTCCATTTTATCCATTTTGAATGGAGTGTCAACCTGTCGGTCTCCTGAGGATCGAGCACTGACAAGCAGCCCACTGCCACCATTGGATGTGACCCTCCAGGCAGTTTGGGCTATGTCAGAGTATTCGGATCAAGCACCATCTCACAAGACACAGCTTGCTACAAGTTCAGTGTACATCAGACCTGGGCAGTTCTCTTTTTTTGCTATCCCATCTTCCCAAATATCAATAGAAATGTTTTGTACTGATTCACTTAGGTATACCCAGCACTCCTTACTCCTTTATGTTCTTCTCTGTTGTGCATATTTAGTTCTTTAACAGATGCTTTTATTGAATGCTACTTACATTAGCTGGCAATTTTACACTTCACCCATTTGTAAAATGCAGCAGATTTTTTTCTTCTCCCCTGAAGCAATTCAGGTTAAGTACCTTGCAACAACAGAGCTCCAACTGGGACTTGAACTGCCATCCTCTTCTTTAATCACTCTACTGATTTACCAGTTCACCAGTATGCCACCTGTTTGTGGAATAGGTCCTGTTTGAATTGGTTGTTTTGTGTGCTTTTGTTTCTAAAGGGAACCCCTTTTAGTTGTTTCCAGAGGAACTTTTGGCTGGCGTTTCGCCTGTCAGAGCAGGCAGAGCCCAACTAGTGTCTGTATCCTCTTGAGATCGTGCCTGTTGGGCAGGTCCTGTGGGTTCCTTTTGTGTCACTGTTCATTGAATATGACACGGATGCCATGGATGTTTCACTTGGCAGTGTCTTCCAGAATGCTGCTTTTGGCTGCCAGGGGCATAGCCTCTGGTATGCCCCTCCTTTTAGGCATGTGTCTAGAGCATCTGGCAAAGAGGGATCAGGGTCATTCTGCCTTTTGATGCTCCCGACTCCTGTCCCTTGGTCCCCCACTCCTCCCTGATGGGACCCGACGGCTGGCATCTGGCTGGGTCAGATGCTGACTCTCATCTCCATCTCAGCAGCATTCTTCCTGGAGTGTCACCGGCTGTTCCCCTGGCTGCAGGAACTTTAAATTAGCTTTGCTGTCTCCTGCAAGTTCCCAAAGCCCTTGGATGGTCTCAAGGCATGATGGCACCCCTTTCCTCCAGAGGACTTCAAGTGGCCTGAGGTATTTTTCCATTTGGGAATTATTTGCTGTTTACTGGCAAGTCCTTTGGGGGTTACACCAGAGGCTTCTAGCAGAACTCTGGCCCGAGTGATCCCATTGACTGGTAACTGCTGGGTTCTTGGCGGCTCTACCAGAAGGATATTTTAGCCTTTATATTAGTAGTTAGATGAGCTGAAGATTGCCAGATTGCTAAAGGTATGTATGCGGTGTCTCAGATTCCCTGATCACATTTTAGAACAGATTTCCTTATGGGTCCTCTCCAGTTGACATTTGCATTTATTTATTTAGCAGACACTTTCCCCAAAGCAACTTCCAATGAACTGTATGTAGTCTAATCAGCCCACGCACCTTATTCACCAAGGTGACTTACACTGCTAGATAGACTACTTACAAGGATCACTCATCCATACATCAGTGGAACACACTCTGTCTGTCACTCACACACTATGGGTGAACCTGAACGGCATGTCTTTGGACTGTGGGAGGAAACCCACGCACATACACATGCAAACTCCACACGGACTGAGCAGAGATCGAACCTACGTCCTCTCGCACCACCCAGGTGCTGTGACACAGCAACGCTACTCTGTGTGCCAACATGCCACCCCCTACATTTCATAGTGGACAAATCAGAATGTATCATGCACAAAGGCAATAATACCACAGTACAACCTAAATACTCATGGGTGACTGAGACATTACTGCTTCTTCATGAGAATGTAGGTCATTCTGGTAATTTCAGGACATGTGGAAAACCTCATTAGAGTTAGATGTCAGTACAAAGGTTTAGATGTTGTATTTACTCCTTGCCAATAAAATAAACATAACATTTCAGCTCTCTTGTGGGGATGGATCGGTTACACAAGATAACAACTGTGCTTAATTACGAGTCCTCGGGACTTCTGCAAAGTGTAAGCAGCACTTAAAGTTTCATAATTTGTTGGCTAATTTCTTTCTGATTAAAATCAACATTCAGCAACAAGCGAAAAGGATCCATTTTGAATTGCGCTGAAGCTGTACGAAGGGGAAATATCCGCCAGTCCTACTGGGACTCTAATCAACAGTGCTCGAATGCAATGCTTGATATAGTTTTGAGCTGTGTTGTTTTTACTCACTAATTTCCCGAAAAGTTGTTTTGCCTTTCTGAAAATGCAGGAAGAACGTTAATGAATAATAGTGTCACCTGTGCATCTAAATGTTGGTACACACACTTCAAGAAAGAAGATAACCAAAACAAAATAAGACATTTTAGCCTCATGGCATTTGACAGGTGATCAAAAGATTATGGCTTCCTCTGTACAGTACTGTCAGAGATTTACTGTCAAGTTGACTGAGATAAATATATCATGGTAGTTCTAACTGTCCATATATTTATGGACACACGTTGTCTAAAACCACTTGTCCCAAGCAGGGTTACGGAGCCTAACCCAGCAGCACAGGGCACGGGGCTGGAGGGGGAGGGGACACACCCTGGGCAGGACACCGGTCTGCCACAAAGCACTCCAAGTGGGACTCGAATCCCAGACCCGCCAGAGAGCAGCTCCCAGCCAAACCCGCTGCACCACCACACCCGCCACATATACATATGCATATACACACACACATTTTCAGAACCACTTGTCCCTTACGGGGTCATGGGGAACCGGAGCCTACCCGGCAACACAGGGCGTAAGGCCAGAGGGGGAAGGGGACACACCCAGGACGGGACACCAGTCCATCACAAGGCACCCCAAGCAGGACTCGAACCCCAGACCCACCGGAGAGTAGGACTGCGGTCCAACCCACTGCACCACCGCACCCCCTTACTCCATATGCATATACATTGTGCATAAATAACATACAACACAGAGTATATGTTTCAGATACATGTCTAACATATTTATCCATTTCTGATGATAACCTTTCTTCAAAATATTCAAAGCATTTCATTAAATTAATCTCATAAATGTATTCCGTGATGTATTCTCTCCAGAACTTTCTAGAAACTGTAAAAAAAAAGTTAGACCTCATCTAGCATGAACATTGCTGCCTGTAAATCGCATTTCTAAATGTATAAGCTCCTCCTTCCCAGTGATCTTTCAGCTTTCTAGTGGGAAGGCCACACATCTTTGTTACAGACAAGAAGAGACAGAGGCTTGACCCACCCACCGACCTGCACCTGTGACCTGCTGAGTGTCCAGTCAAAGAAATCAATAGCACTCACCCACAAAGCCTTGTGTCCACATTTTACGCTTCGCTCGTCTCAACAGATCTGGCTGGATGAAATCCTTCCAGGGGGTTTCTTCTTCCTTTGCGAGAGATAGTCATAATCAAGAAATACACACACACACACACACACATTTTCAGAACCGCTTGTCCCATACAGGGTCACGGGGAACCGGAGCCTACCCGGCAACACAGGGCGTAAGGCCGGAGGGGAAGGGGACACACCCAGGACGGGACGCCAGTCCGTCGCAAGGCACCCCAAGCGGGACTCGAACCCCAGACCCACCAGAGAGCAGGACTGTGGTCCAACCCACTGCGCCACCGCACCCCTAAATCAAGAAATAAAGATTTGTTTTTTTTTTTTCTTGTCAAAACATGCCTTTCAGATAACTAGGTTTTTAATTTTATATTCGTTGTTTGTCCATATTAACCTTCTACAATTATATATATTTATATATATATTGTGTAAACTTGATGTGAAGTTGAAAAAACAGGCTCATCACCGCTAAGCTTATTCATGTTATTACCACTGTAGGTGAGTTCAGACTCCCGTTGTAACAATATCCACTCATTAAACGGCAAATGCGGTGCTACAATTTGCCAATATTTCAAACATTAGCAGTATGTGCCAGTGGGGTCTGTTTGAAGTACAGATGAGGACTTTATAACATTATTACCTTCATTATCAATAATGTCTATATTTTTCACACTGTGAAGTGAGAGCTCCTTCCCATGTCAAATGCAATATAAATGTAAATTGCACAGGGGACACCTTCCCTACCTATGTATCTCAATTTTATCTTGTCAAACTGACATATCATTACATCTCAACCAGTGTTGTGTTATGTACAGCCTTGATTAAAACTTTTATTTTTATTAAATGGGTGAAATTGTTAAGGTGTGCTCCGGAGACTGGAGATGACACTTAGTTTAACTAAATAAAATGGGAAATCAAGTTGCGAGTAAATTGAGGCACACTCTAGAAAATGTGCTCAGATTTTTCATGCAAATATTACTGCTCGGGTTTACAAGTCATGATGAGCGACACTAAAGAATGAGTTTAAACTGGAGACTTTTGCTAAATTAAATTGTTGAATTAATCTTACCTTTGTGTTTTCCTGACAGTCCTAATGTACAAAACAATGTGTTTACCTGTAAGGGTAGTCCCACATCAGCTGTGTTAGCTATGCTCATTTTTTATGTCTGTATTGGAAGCATTGAAATTTTACAATTTTTAAACATTTACAATGGAACTGCAACATAATTATTTTATAACTGTACCGTAAAATGCAACTGATGAATTATTTCACGTTCGGTTAAAAGTGTTTAACCTTATTTGTATGAGAATATGGCACAATACAGTACTGTAAAAATCCAAATCAATAATCTTTCACATTATCTGGTGTGTCCGGTAAACTAATAAAATCACAGGAAAAACTGTATAAATGTACAAAAGTCCTGGAAATAAAACTTAGCTTAATGTCATTATCTCTCACACACATATTTTCTGAACTGCTTGTCCCATACAGGGTCGCGGAGAACTGGAGCCTATCCAGCAACACAGGGTATAAGGCCAGAGGGGGAGGGGACACACCCAGGATGGGACGCCAGCTCGTCGCAAGGGACCCCGAGTGGGACTCGAACCCCAGACCCACCAGAGAGCAGGACCCGGTCCAACCCACTGCACCACCGCGCCCCTGTGGTATTATCAGTGAAAGTATTATTTATGGGTTGTTTTTTAATTAAAAAATCATGTTTAGTTCAATCAAAGTGATCCTGAATCAACCCAGGAAGCCTCAAGTGTAGCACAAGCTACATCTTAACTAATGTACCAGACTACCACACTAACAGATTCACTCATAAATAGTTTGCAATATTCATTTTCAAATAGGAGAAATAACCTGACAGCAGTGTTAAATAATTATTGAAGTGTAGATCACAAGTTAGAAAAATACTAACCTCAGTAGGCCTATGCAAAAGGAAACAAAGCAAATCAAGTTTCTTGACTTTTCAGAGATTTTTAAAACTACAGTTTATTACTCTTGTATTGTTATCTTTCTGCTCACATTTGCACCTCAATTAACCCCATTTCACTTATGATAACAAAATGCAACTATGGCAAACATAAAACTAAATCATTGTCTGAGTGTAAAACCGTGTTAAAGAAACACTCAGATAATCTTGTAATTAGAGACGTGGATCTAAGTACCTCTTTTTCAAATTGAAAATATTGCTAATTAAGTACAAATGAAGGGGCATATCTCACACGTAATTTATAACAAAACTTTTAGGAGATATGGTACTATTTTCATAATGAATTCAGAAATTATGTGCCTTGTCAAAATTAAAAAGTGATGCCCCATCAGTGAAAAATGACAGCATTTCATGCCATTTGCACATGGAAAATATATTCTTTCTTATGGATGCAAACTGTACTTAGATGCTGAGATGCCCTGTCAGAGCTCTTTGAAAATCTCATTCAAGACCAAGGATAGAAAAGCTCTAGGTGGATGAAAAGAAAGGAAATAAAAGACGTGTGGCTGTGGTTTCGAGAACAGGCATTCCCAACCAAAGCTGAGATTCCCTCCGGGATGTGCTACTTATTATTCCTACCACCATTTTTATTGTGTCTGCATCACTGGGCTACTGATACATGTCACACTTGACAATATTGTCTGTGCTGCTACTTAGTCCACTGCCTTTGAAACTGTTGCATGTTGCATTAATCACACATGAAGCACAAGTGAGGACGGAAAAGTGCTGAAATGCACCTCCGATATTTGACGCAATAGTCTTCCAAAGAATTACGGCTTTGATGGTGTAATCTGCTGCACTCTTACTATTCATCGGGGATTCGGAACCTTTCCTGAACTCATGAAAAGAAGTAGAAATGAGCATGGTTTTTCATATATCTTTAGGCGGTAGGTAACATAGAGATTAAGGTCATGGACTCTAAGGCTGCTAGTTTGCGTCCTTCTCCCACAAACTGCTGTAGTAATCTTGAGCAAAGTACTTAGTCTGAATTGTTCCAGTAAAAATATCCATCGCTATAAAGAGGTCACATACCGCAACACTTTTTTCGATAATAGTGTCAGCTAAGTAACAAGTTAATAATAATAGAATATTAATTTTAAGCAGCATAAATTGATGTTTCTGGAATGATCTTGAACTGGAAAACTCTAGAAATAGCGCTACTGCTTTGCTCTGCCACATTACTTGCTACACATTTTACTTTTCATGAGATTCCAAGAGGGCCCTTTCAACAAAGTTTTGTGTTCATAGTTAGACATGTGCCTTTGTCAGCACAGAATGACCTCACTTTAAGGCACATACCGAAGTTTTTCCCATTATAATGTATAACCGATGTTTCCTCATCGGTTTTATGATGCTCATCTCCATCATGAAGCAGCTTCACTCCTCACAATGTCTCGACTGCTCAGATTTTTCCATTTTTTTTCTTCCAGGTCAGTAATTATGTGTCTTTCTTTTGGTGTGTCCTTATTTTCTGTACCCCTGGCTGTTTTTGAGTGTCTGTTTTATTTCCCAGACAGAGAAAAGAATAAGAAGGGGAATTTTCCCCCTTTCCATTATGTACTGCAGCGCTGAAGATCCTGTTATCAAAAACTCAGCTGGACCCATGCTAAAGGGCAGATGGATTTATTTTGACTCATAAAGACTTCATCTTGTGTGCTTTTCACTCACTGCAGGACTCTGGGACATTTCGTTGGTCTTTATTGGACTCTCCGCACACGAGTAGAGCAATCCCAATCTTTTTGCAACGAATGCTAACAACAAGGAGACCATATAGCATTTTATCCCTAAACAACACACAATGGCTCCCTGCCCATGTAGATACAATGCAGCTCACCTGCAGTTTGTGTGTGCGCTGAGAAGTAATTACCTGGCACAATCTCCTTTCATTTCCTTTGTATAAAACATGATGATTCAGCAGTCATAAAGAATCTGAGAGAAGTGGTTGGATTACTAGGAAACGGCCAGAAACCAGAGACGGTGAAGCGGCAAATTCACAAGGACGGGCTGCTAGCGCCAGCAAAAGACAGATGTGTCTTATTGTGCTTTGTTTCTTGTGTTCTGGTGAAATTAAATTGTGGTTACCTGAAAAGGGTGCCGAAGTTCCAGAAGTTCCTCCCGGACTGCTCAACATCTGCGTCAACATGAGCAGCAACTAATTAGCTCGTGCGTGTGATAAGTTTTGTGGATGCTAAGTCTTCCCTTGTGTTTTAAACTAATGAAAGCAAAGTAGTCACAGGGCTTCTGCCAGTGAATATTACCTAACTGGCAAAACTTGAACATGTATTTGAAGATAACAATGATTAGAATTATGCAAATCATCCCAGACTGAGCCAGAAAAACTGATTTGAGGTGTTGCCAAGAGGGAAGGGTGGAATCACCACAGGCGTACATTCGTCTCGGATGCACTGGTTGTTCTTTGGAGTGAACGGATGTGCTGTATTGCGGTTAGGGTCGGAAGCTGTGGGTTTGCCTCAAGCTGGGACTGCTGCTCATCAAACCCATTTATTACACAAGGCAGGTCTAACACCCACCATCAAATGAATGCGCAAGATTAATGTGAGAAATAGCACGGTCAGGGTAAATTCCATATTTATCCTGGAGATTGTTTCATAATTGTGTTCAGACGTATTTATGTTTTTAATTATTTACAAAATATAGCCACATATTTAAAATATGCATAATGAAAAATAACGGCAAGTGTTGTTACAACTGGTATTCATTTGAATATGGACCAGAGAAAAACTACTTCATTTATTGCAGGGAACTGTGTGAAATATTTGAATTATCTGCATATATTTATGTCTGCATCTGACAGTGTTTGCAAAACTGTTTGCCCTGAACCATATACTGTCAATAAAAGTAAGAGGTGTTGTGACACATACTGTGTCTAAAAGGAGATCTTAATGGAAAACATAGAACAGAATAAAACTCTGACAACGTGTACCCTGAGTACAGCGATAATTTTTCATATCTGCCATTTTTCCGTTTGATGTGCTTGCTCAATTCCATATATTACTCCTTTCATATGTCATATCTGATTTGCTATTTATTTCACTCTGTTAACGTTTCACTGTGTCTTTCAAACAACATTTGAGGTAATATGTAACACTACCACAGAAAAAACATTGGCTGAAACAGAGGCGAAATGACTGATCTTGGACCTTTGGATAATTCTCAGCAATAAACGCTCAACAACCACTATGTACCAACTTTTTACAACTGTGGCTACCCAGCTGTCTTTGCAGGAGTCTGGCATGGAACAGTTTCCTATTTGGCTCGCACCTCCCCCGTTGAGTACAATTTCAGGACGTTTAGGACACTTACTCGTCACTGCCCTGATGTGTCACCTTGACTCATTTATGGGAGACTCTTAGTATAATGAGACTGAACAGCACCCGTTGGCAGCATCTGCGTCACAGTGAGGAGGATACTCTAGCACCTGGTCAGTGCTATTGGGCAGCAGTTTTTTGCTGTTGTAATAGATATGATTTAACGCCTGCTCTGGATAACATGACAGAACAAGAGTGATAGCGTCTACACAGAATCACCCGAACAAGCTTCTTCATCCATTTTGGTTTTTTGTTTGCTTTCCTCAACCCCTCCCTGCAAATTTCTGCCCAAATTCAGAGCAGTCTTTTTTGTCACTTAGCAGAATGGATCACCTCCAGGGCTACCTTCAGACAGGGTGTGTGTGCCTCTGATAAAGTCCCCTGGCATTTTTTAAGTAAGTGAGATGTGAACTTGTGTAATGAACAAGTTCACTGTTTGATTTGTCACACAGTAGGTTATTTCCACTTCCAGAAGAAACTTTTCCTTGACAATATGCATTTGAAGTGATATTAGTCAAAGTTTAATACTGAAAATTAAAGCACAAAAAAGTTTACAAGATATTAAATGGATTCAGGGGGATCCGGTGGCGCAGTGGGTTGGACCAGGTCCTGCTCTCCGGTGGGTCTGGGGTTCGAGTCCTGCTTGGGGTGTCTCCCCTCCCCCTCCAGCCCCATGCCCTGCGTTGCTGGGTTAGGCTCCGACCCTGTGTGGGACAAGCAGTTCAGAAAATGTGTCTGTGTAAATGGGTTCAAATGAAACCAAAATTAAATACATTAATCAAATAAACCAGAAGAGAAAAAGTTAGTTTCACAGTCTTTATGAACCTTCTTGTATCCATTTCATTAACATCTTCACATCAAAACCCACCTCTTTCTTGCATGTGAAAATGCTTGCCTATTCATTCACACACACAGTCTGAAACTGCTCATGGCAAACCGAAGCTTAACCCAGCAACATGGGTGCAAGGGATGCATCCAGCATGGGATGCCAGTCTGTCAAGCCCCCGGGAACAAGAAGAGCGGCAACACTTGTGGCTAACTGATGACATTCAGGATATAAGGAGTTCCGTAACAACGACACGATGCGGATTCTTGCAAACGCCCTCATGGTTTTGCAGTCTCAGCAGTTTCTTGTCCAGTGCCTACGATTTCTGTTCTTGTTCTCTGACCATAGCCTGTTTTCCAACCTCCGAGTTTGCCTTGCCGTTGTAGTGACATTCGCGCCCCGAAGACCTTTGCCTGTTCCTGAGGTTGATTGTGTCCTGCCCTTCGAACCAGGAGAAAAGAATAAACTCAACCCGCACTTGGGTTCACAACTTACCTGTCTATCTCCAGTCCATCTGTTGCTATGACAGAGTCTGCCGCAAGACACCTCAAGCAGGACTCGAACCCCGGACTTACCAGAGAGTGGGACCCGGCCAAACCCGCCAAACCCCTTCTGTTCATTCACTTAACTTTTTTTATTTACTATTCCACTTATTTAAATTACTACATTATTTTTCTACTTATTTCAATGTTTGGCTATTCATATTTGTTGTCTGTTATTGTTAGTGTACATAGGTTGTGTGCATGTATATACATTGTAGATTGTATGCTGCCACAACAAAAGTGAATTTACTTCCAGGATTATTAAAGTTTCATTCATTCATTCATTTATTCATAAAACAAACAAAATTGCATCAAACATTCTATATAAATTAAAATATAAATTTAACTCCATTAAAAACATTTTAACAATCCACCAAAATTGACGTTTAAGAGAGTACCTTAACTGCAGCTAGGAGTAAATTAAGATGAAGCTTGCTTCTGTTGGAAGGCTCTCAATGGTTTGTATAATGTTGGAAAACAGCTATAAAAGTTGTCTAAATCTGGTTATTTTTCTTATTTTTTTACCGGTTATTTTTTTCCACACTGATGGACACGTTTACAATTACCAGTAGACTGAAGCAGGCAGGAAGTAGAATTCATGTGCATTTGGGTCCAATTAATATTGCTTAAATCTTTTTTTATAAAAAGAAAAACAATTAAATGTCCAATATTGTATAGCATTATGGCAAATTTTAGATCCATGTCATTACAGTAGGTCTCTGCACAAAGCAATTCTGGGAATAAAAACTGGTGGGGGAAAGAATTAGACTGCATACTTCATATATGGAACTACTATTCTATTTGCTATGTCTTCATTAGCTCAGAATCCCAAGATAGTTTAACACAAGTGTGCAATGAGCTCTCACTCCCTTGACAAGCTAATTTAATGACATGGCTATTGAATTCGCACGATCTTTGTAATGAACAACACTCTTCCTGCTAGTTTTGAATGTAAGGTGCAACATTTCCTCTCTGCTCACACAGTTTATGTCAGTGCACCCTACAATTCTAGTCTTAATTTATCTCTTTTTTTTTGCTTTAGTTCTCAGAGGGTTTTTCTACCCACTTTTCTTTCTCTTCTTTTTTTTTCTTTTCTATCTTTCTTTTTCTATGGCAGTGCCTGCGAAAGAGAACACGTAAATAGTTGATCAATGGGGAAAGGATTTTGAGAAAGATGGGAGGTTTAAAAGGCACATGGATTTAGTCAGATCAGCTCGAACAGAATGAAAGATCTCTCTGTTGCTTGTGCTAAGGCCAAAGAGGAATACTTGAATTGCCATGAGACTTTACATATATAAATGGAAATATGTAAGGTGATTTTGGGAGCACAAATGCATTCCATTCTAAATGTAAAATAGTTCAAACTAGTCCTGAGCTTTAGGGACAGCAAATTATTGTCCTAATATCATCAGTACATCTATCTGCATCACTTGAACTTGTAGGTACTACTCAGATTCCTGCTACTTGCAAAAACACTACCATTGTTTCCTACAGAACCCCACTTAATGCTGCCTTGGTTAGAGCTGTTTCCATATTGGACACATGCCAACGGAATCCGGAAGCGCTGCTCTTTCTCTATCTATGATAAGGATGATATTACATAAAACACTGGTTATTTAGCATCGGCAGGTTGCGGTCCACACGTGTGTGTGTGTGGGTGACAGCCCAGTGCTTTCAGCGCTGTAAAGTGCCACCAGGAGCCCATTATGCGTAGTCCAGCTGTGCTATGTGCCTTGTGTTCCCTGTGTCCATTCAGTTCAGTGGCACTAAAGGGGTGAATGAGACGCTGCTGTTCGCATGCACCATCTCACTAGTGTATTCATGAAATACTTTGTGACCCATTTTATTTACTCTGTGTACAACAGAGGAAGGCTTCAGCTGACGATCAATTAATGCACGTTTCAGTGCTGTTGGAAGAAACACTATACGAAATTTTCAGCAAAAATGAAACCCAAATACTTCTGTAACTGTTGAGCAAGAAAATCCAACTTACTTTGTATATGTACTTGATGACACAAGAATGTTATGAAAAGGGGATGGCGCTGCTCTAAGGCATGTGTCAAACACTTGGCTCTGACACATTGCTCTTGATCAGTCCCCTTGCTTAATCAAAGTCTGGGTGGCAGAATTGGTCCGTCTCATTTGTATAATGTTATACTGCTGACTTGATTGTTTATTTGCAAGCATAGATGGATAATCGCTTCAGCAGGGATGAAAGAATGTCTACAGATCCATTAGTCCTAGTCTGCTGCTTTGCCTTTGACCACTAAGGCCTTTCTTGACAACAATAAGCAAACCACTCCTTCTGTCTAAGCTGCCCACTGATAATCCCTGTTTGACAGGAACTATCAGATCCTCCCAAGTGGTGCGACCCGTATAGCACAGCTAATTCTGTTTAAGGAAACATTTCATTCTGAAGAAGTAAAGTATAGATTAAAGGATTATCAAGATATGAAGCAATATTGCACAATCTTATGTCTTTCTGGTTATCATTTACAAAACCCCAAAAACACCAAGCAGGAAACCTCTTATGTACAACATACAATACTGGTGAAAATTTTTAGCATATGTGTTGGAAATGTTTTTTTTTTTCTTTTTTTTTTTTTTACATTAGGCATTCAGTGCACAAGTTTGAAGAGAAAATCAACTGACATGTCATCCCAGCTCCTGTGTGGCAATCCCTGGAGATGTGGAACACTTCTGAACTGCTTTACTTCAACTTTTGTGAAAAGTTCTTCTCATACAGATGTTGTCAGGTGTACCCAGACTTTTGACTGGTACTGTATGTGAATATATACAAAAAGAAAAATATTTAAGCAGATTGTTTGTTGCATACAACAATTTTTCAGATGCATGTGACTTAAGTAGCTGCCTACCGAAGTGACATACAAAAAGCAAATACATAGATAAAAGTGAAAGACTTATTTCTGAAGCTGTTAGGCATTAGTTAGTCATCATTATTCTGAAAAGGAGATTGAATCTGTTTAACCACCTCCAGGATTGAGAAGCCACAGAGTTTAAACTTCTCATGAGCCACAAAACAAGATAGTTAAAAGTGGAGGTGAATAATGAACTTGCTGATATTGGTATGGTATTGTAGTGGGTAAACCTGCTACCTTTGGACCCAAAGGTTGCAGGTTTGAATCACACCTCTGGCTGTAGTACCCTTGAGCAGCATACTTACCTGAAATTGCTCCAATAACGTTGCCCAGCTGTGCAAATGGGTCAGTAGTTTTAGATACATTAACATTCTAAGTCGCTTTGGAGAAAAGAGTCAGCTAAATGATTAAATATGTGTAGGAACTGATCACATCCTGTACATATTGTGGTGCTGATCCTTTGACTCTCTTTTAGGCTATAATCAGAGTTATACAGAGGCAGAGAGTGAATGAAGAAAGACAAGGTAGAGAAATGCAAGGGGAACCTTTGGCAGGTTAAAAACAGCTCCTTCCATCATTTGCACAAATTAGTCATAGTATGAGTGATAATGTGTATGAAAAATACACTGCAATTACTCATAAAAATAACTCAGATATCAAAATATACCCTTACTGTGATGATAAGGGCAAGGAAAAGTTGGTGGATCCATGCGCAGAGCAGCTGGTGAATCTTGATAAAAGAATTCATGCAGGCTAGCAAGGCTAACTCGAAACAGGAAAGCAAATGGAGCAGAAGAACAAAGCTATTTCAAAAGAAGGCAAGGCTCGGCAGGATCTGTCTGTTAGCTCTAGCAAAACCGAGACAACGTGTGACAGGTCTGTTCAGGCAAAAGCTTCCCCTTAGTGGTCCAATGAAGGAATAGTGACCAGAGATGTGACAGCAGGCTCTTCTCTTTTAAGTGCCTCCTCATGCTGTTTGACTCTATGGAGGACAGCTTCCTCTGGGTCAAGATTCGAATCCTTGTGGATGTGCCCTGTGAAATTCGAAGGTCAGGGAGCGATCTAGAATGTCTCATGGTGGCACTCAGGATTACTCCAGGCTGTATGCCTCTCGGTCCTCCCCTAGGTAATGTGTGCATCTTCCTCTCCAGCTAAAGAGAATGCAAGTATTAAATACTGAAAATTTTCTAATTATTTGCCCCCGATGCTGCTTAATTCTTTAGACTGACATGCCAGAGTGAGATTGTTAATTTTTTCCTCACACTCAGTTAGAATTACATAATTGCTTCCGAGGTACAGCAAGCAAACAAAAATAAAAACTGAATCATGAATCATAGTGAGAAGACTGTGTAAGTCAGCAGCTTATTTAGTTTGAGTGTTGATGGGCAATTCGAGCAAATGTAGCTTTTTAATCATCATTCTTAACCTGACATTAATCACTGCCAGCAAGCACAGCTGGAAATAAGCCGCTGCTATTGGTAATTTTGATATGGAGGAAAGATGCATCACAGGGGGTCTTTTTGTGGGTTTGGGTTAAACAAATAAAGCTTCATGTCTGCATTGCTGGACAAGAGAGAGAAAAAGGTGGAGAAAGTAAAAAAAAAAAAAAAATGAATGAGCAAAAGGCAGTTAACTGTGATGGTCGGTCCAATGGTAGATATGCTTTCAGGGCTGCAGCCGAACAGGACATAAGCAATCAGCACATTTGACCTTCAGAATAACCTTGGGGCTGAATCATCCTGTTGCAGCGTGCTGCTATTTTTCTGACCATTCCTGACCACTTTACCAGAGTGAGCTGATACCATTTCTGTAACGTTATTTACTTGAGGGGCAAGAAATAGGGAATGCATGCATTGTGGTAGCAGTACATGGCACCATTGCATCAGTTATAGCTGTAGGAATGCCATAGCGCAATAGAAACAGGCAGGTTTCATTTCTCCGGTTTTCATTTTGTAGCGAGGTGACAGACAAACAATTTCACGGTGAATAAAATTACTGCATAGTTGTGTTTACTGCTGGCACTGTGTTTTATAATTATTCTTGGGGTTCAGCAGTTTAATGGTCAAAGCTCATTCAATTTTGTGAAATTTAAGAGTCATTAAACATCTACATATAGTGGGGCCAGTGGGTCACCCAGGGTTATTTGGTTTGTTTGTTTTTTTTTTTAACTAGACTTGTGAACACAAAAAAGTAAGTAAGTAAGTAAGTAAATAATAATAATAATAATAATAATAATAATAATAATAATAATAATATCTTCAGAGCTTTTTTAATTTGCATTATCTCAAATTCAACATAAGGATAAGGCAAGGATATCTTATTGTTCCTTCCAACATCCAAAAGTGTGCTGTTTACTTTGAGTATAGTCTTGTAAAATAAAAGAATCCTGACTGGACAATACAATGAAGAAATGTTTTCATGTGCACTTTTCCCAACTGCATACTGTGATACTGGGTAATGGATGTGTAACTTAGGTATATTTTGTACAGACTTTATATACAAACTTTGTACATATTCAGTAATTCCAGGGCTCCTGCCAAAATCATTCCAGTTGCACTGGAAACTCTGAACTAAGGATCATCAATCTTATTAACCAAAAGCCAGACATGATTACTAAATTCATTTGAGCCCCTACAATATGAAAATACTGCAAATATAATAAGTGGTTATGTAGGTTGTGAAAACCTACAAGAGGCCATGCATTAAGTGGTGTTTCAGCACATTTACATTTATTCAGGGAGCTGATGAGGGGGTGCCGTGGCGCAGTGGGTTGGTCATAGTTCTGCTTTTCAGTGGGTCAGGGGTTCGAGTCCTGCCCTTGGTGGGTGCCTTGTGATGGACTGGTGCCCTATCCTGGGTGTTTCCCCTCCTCCTCTGGCCTTATGCCCTGTGTGCCGGGTTAGGCTCCTGTGTCCTGTATGGGGTGAGTGGTTTGGATGGATTCAGCTGATGCTTTTCTCCAAAGCTACTTATAGTTGCTTCCTCTCTATACAGCTGAGTTGTTTTACCGGAGCAATTCTGCATAAGTGCCTTGCTCATGGGGACTGCAGCTTGAGGTGGGATTTGAAACTGTGACTTCTACGTCCAAAAGAAGCAATTCTTACCATTACGCCACCAGCTGTCCCTAATAAAGGTTTAATTTCAATTATATCTTTAAACACTGAATTTAGATATGAGATACAAATGAAAGTCCTATCAAGTTAGTGTGCTACCATGTCCCTGAAACTAAAGGGAATTCAACTGTATATTTTCTGTAATCCCAAAGATTTTGATAACAGTGTATTTTAATAATTAGGATGGCTGCACACTGGGTACATCAATCTTAAATATGATTTTCTAGGGTTCAGATTAAGCAGGCCATTAACAAGCAAGCAAACAATCTAGCTATTTGGAAGTTGATTATACATGGAATAGTATACACACACACACACACACACTTTCTGAACCGCTCGTCCCATACAGGGTCGCAACGAACCGGAGCCTAACCCGGCAACACAGGGCATAAGGCCAGAGGGGGAGGGGACACAGCCAGGACGGGACGCCAGTCCGCCGCAAGGCACCCCAAGCAGGACTCGAACCCCAGACCCACTGGAGAGCAGGACCTGGTCCAACCCACTGCACCACCGCGCCCCCTAGTAAACATCACATTTTATTTTATTTTATTTTATGTTTGGAATTTTCAGTCATATTAACTTGTTAATTTTAAACAACTAAAATCAGATTTTGTGGGACATAATCAAGCCTGTCCATGGCAGGAATGTGAAGATCAAGAAGAGAAAGTGGTATGATTCAAATGTCATCCTCAGTCACTGACATGCTGCCATTTCCTTGAAGATTACTGGGAAATGTCTGATCAAAAGGTTAATTCTGAGCTTTTATTGTACAGGTGCCCAGTCTGGTACATGTTCACCTTATTCAGGAAATTCCTAACTGCTTTGACTGATAGAACCACTGAAGGCAAAACAGAATGGAACCTAACTGCATTTTTTGACCTTTTCTGAGCACTGACACCACATGGGTGCATGTAATAACAGCATTACTGATCATTGACATACCACTCATGTAATCCACTGACATGACAAAGCAAAGACATTAAGAAAAGGGACTAAATAAACTGGTCTGATATACATTAGTGTCATATCGTAAATCTCTTTTGAGTAGGACTATATATTTGTGTTTCCATGGTATGACCAGAAACAACACTACGTTTTTGCAGCTTTGGCAATTGTTATAGTGTAAGACATTCTTACCAAGATAATTTTTTTCCAGTCTCTAATTTTTATATAAGATAAAAATTAAGCATTAAGCATTGTGGTGAAATCTAGGTGAAACTCTAAAATAAGCATTAATTAGTTGAAAAACAACAGGGCAAAGTATACAATACAGAATTGTCTTAGGAAGCCTGAGGGATTTAAGCCATAGGGGGGTAAAAACACATTAAATTGGAGAATTTTTTCCTAACGTAATGAGGGCCTTGACTTTTCCTTAACCTATTTCCTCGACAAGGCCTTTAATGATATTCTACTAGACATCCACAAAGTCAGTACAATAGGATTATTGGTCCACATTATGAGGTTACACCATCTTGCTAATTAGCCTTAGACATGTCTGTAGAGTTCAGCAAGGCATTTGCTTCTAATGTCATATAAGCCTTTAAAAACAGGAAAGACAGTGTAATATATGTGAATGTCTTAAGAAGTGGATGGGGGTGGGGTGTATTCATTGAACAGATGTTGATTTGTTTAATAAACAACTGAAATTAAAATTGAATTTGCTCTCCATGAGAATGGAGTGTAATTTATCAGTTTTGTACATTTTTGACACAGCCTGCAACCAGACATAATCTATGAGGAAATTAAATAGCCCAGTGTGAAAGATTAATATTAAACAGAATTAACTCTACATTTAATGAGGAAATGTAAAAAGTCCTTCATGGATTAATAATTAAGTCTAACTTTAAATGAATGTTACTTGAATTTTGCCAGTGCAATAACAGCAGTGAGATATAAAATAAGGAGGCATCAGAGTTTTCAGAATTACATGTATTTAAATGACATTTCAGTAGAAATTCAATGTCATTTCAACAAACAAAAAACTGTGCTACTGTTTAAGGCAAACCTTAAAAGGATAACATATACCTAATATTGTATATCTGCTACTGTTTTAAAGTGGAGCTTATGTTCAGCATTCCTATTTATTGTCCTACTACAAAAAATAACTTATTCCTTGACTTTACAGGCTGCCTTGGCTCTTAAAGAACGAAAAAGAAAGCATTAGTGATAAACAAAAGGTAAATAAATAATGTCAACAATAAGTGGTCGGTCCACGTAAGCCAGGCCTGTGTGACACATCTTTGCCTCAACGCCTCCACTGGATAATTTGCTGGGCAATTCAGTTCCTTTCCCTGCAGCAGAGTTACCGAGATAGGTTCGCAAATCTTCCAGAAGCCACCAAGCAGTAACCCACTTGCTTGGTGTTTACTCCTAAGGGGAGATACTGACCTGCTTTCAGAGCACCGGTCAACTTTTCCATCGTAGAAGGAGGACTGAGAGAACGCATTGTGTACGTGAACGTCTGTCTCTGTCATCATGTGCTCACGATAAGTGTATCTGTATGAGTATGCACACTAGTAGGTCTATCTGCATCCACACTGCTACATTCAACCTGGATATGGAAGTTGCTGTGTATGAACGGGAAATAACGTGTTAAAATTGAGTCTGACATCGTCGCATTTCAGGGACAGCAAGAAGATCGGAAATGATGAGTTCACACTTGGCAGAAATACTGTTGTTGCTGTTGTGTTATCTTTTCTTCAGTATATTTTTTTTCTTCCTGCACCACACTCTACAGTGAAGACCTGACAGGAAACACAAGCAGAAAAAGTAAGATTCTGCTCAGATGAACAGTTGGTTGCGATATGGTGACTCAGTGAGTATCATTGTCACCTTATAGCTCAAGGGTTTGGATTCAGTCCATGCCCAGCTCCGTTTATAAGGCCTTTGTAGTTCTGATGAATCTCTGGTGGCCCCCAATGTTACAAAAGTGACCTACTGACTGCCAATTTTGCTTAGAGTATGTGTGCACTTACTATTCAGAGAGCACCTAAGCCAGATGTTCAGGCTAACTCTGGATTGCTGTGGAGGAAGTGTATGCTGATCATGAACGAATGGGTTAACATGTTTAAAAATATAATGATTTGCGCAATGTAAAATGAGTGAGAGAGTTTAAGATGACAACTTGAATTGCATCCCCTCTACAGTCAATATTTTTCTACAGTTAGTGTCAGGTTGTCAGGTATCATTGGTGCCAATAGTATCAACGGCATTGTCCTGACAATAAAAACTCCAAAAACAGATACTGGTCATTAAGCCTCTGAAGCTCTGAAGAAATGACTGCTAGTTTGACTTCCAGACTTGCAACCATCAGTGTCCCAGGGAAAAAACTGTGTGCATCACTGCTTCAGGAAGCTATTGCTTGTGTAAATGAACAAGGCAATTTAGAAATTTCACTCTGGATAAAAGTGTTTCACAGTAAATAAATAACTTGTGAAAAATGATGTAAGGAAGCACAAGCTTGTCCCGTAAAGCACAATTTAATTAATTTGACTGTAGAAATTGAAGGGAACAATTTTTTTCTGGGATATGATGACGTCTGCCTTATTTTAACCAAGGCACATTGTTGCTCTTAGTGTCGTCATTCCAACAGTTGCAGCAGTAGTCTCACTAAAGCACATTACAATAAACACTCCTACCCCTGGCAGGAGTAGCCTGTGGCAGCTCTCCACATCTCAGGAGTGGCGGGCCCTTGCTTCCATGAGGATCTGTTATTCCCACTTTGCTGTAAGAGAGTTCATCCAGACAGAGCTGCTGAGAACCCAGGTTGCGGAGGGGTTGTGCTTCAGGGACCCTACACAACAAAGAGACGTAGTCATTCCCTTGCTGAATGACTGTATCTCTTTGTTGCTTAGGGTCCCCATCAGCTGTGACAAAAGGTCTGGGTCTTTAGACACTTGCACTGGAAGTAGAGCAGAAAGTAAAGAAGCAGGAAGTTTTCTCTGCACTGGCTTTTCATAGCTGCCCGAATCAAATTTAATACCCTGGTTATGGCCTATAAATCAATCTATCAGTAGAACTGCTCCCAGCTATCTACAAGACTTGATCATTCGCTACACACCTACCAGACTGCTACGCTCTTCCACATCTGTCCGCTTGGTGGTCCCACACACGAAAGATAAAGCACAAAGGTCCTCAGTTCTGGCCCCGTTGTGGTGGAACGACCTCCCCCTCTCGCTCAGAATGGCTGAATCTTTGTCCACATCTTTTCCGGACTCACTTCGCCCATGAGGTGGACAAAGACCACATGATGACCTTCATGTAACGTATAATTGTTTATGATCATGCCCGGATAAATCCTCTACAGAGCCACTCCTGCAATGTTACAGAAATGTTTAAATGTACTTAAAAAAAAAAACTACTAAAAAGGTGATTAGGAATTGGCGATATTCTGGTGAAATTTTATGCAGCTACTTGTGTGATGAACGTCGGTGCATATGGTGAAGTAAAAAAACAAACAGTATTTAAGAGTCACACATCTGCAGTTATGTCTCTTTCTCCTAAGGTAATACACAAATTGTATTTTCGATGAGATGTACATTGCTTTGGAGAAAAGCATCTGCTAAATGAATAGATGTAAATGTAAAATGTAAGTGCAACAGAAAGCAAGTTGATTCAGGCCCCTTGTTAAAAATGTGTCAAATAAGACTCCATGCCATGCTTGAAGTTGTGGAGGGACTATCAAAACAGATGTTACACTATGGCCTTGAAGGGCTGAGTCCAGCAACTTGCCTAGTTGTCCTTACTTCCTCAAAAGCTCAAAAAGGAGTTAAATGGGTTCAGTGAAGACAGAGAGTGAAATCTTGTGCTTCACTGCCCAGCTAGAACAAAAACATGTTGGACCTCCAAGATTGTCTTAGCCATAGATTCACAATGCCCGTAAAAGACGTCGCACAGACTAGCAAATGAGCCACGTGAGACTTATTGTGTAGAGACTGGCAGCAAACGAGATGGGTTGAACGGTTTTGTTCTCGTTTGAATTAAAACTCGATGTCATTTCAGTACGAACATATTTCTGTAATTCATCAGCAATAAGAGCAGTGGCTTAGGGTAGAAGCAACGCCAGGATAATTAATGGGTTACTAAAAACTGATAGCTGTGATTGACAGGGGAAGAAACCACAGCGACAGCAGCAGTGCCTGAAAATAGATCCTTACATGTTCATGGGTTCAGTGTCATCCAGAATACCACTGGAGGACTATCGGAGGAGAGGTCTGATCCTCCATCACATATCATGCACATTTCTTGTTTAGCTGCGGAACTAAGGGAATTTTTGGCGGCAGCTGTGTAAAGGTTAAAAAAAACGGCCGCTATTTTAATGCCTTGTGGTGCCATCGGTGTGCACACAGATCCACTCTCAGTTTCATTATTTTTTAATTTTGTTTTCTTATTTTTATTCCTCTTTATTTAATTGACACCTTTGTCCAAAGCAATTTGAAATATTTCTACACTATGCATACGTATACTCTGTATACATATAAACTAAAATGATTATAGATGTTTATACAAGACACTTTTACTATATAGATTTATACAATTATTTATATTTTTGTATAGCTGGTATTTTTGCTCTAGTTAACCACTGCACTGAAACTGATGTTGTCCCTGATATTCTTAAATCCATGCTAAAAATTAAATTTTAAGTTATGTATTTTATGCAACCCACTTTCTTATGTGGACAGCTTGGCCATCTTTTACTTATTAAAACTTTTGTTCTGTGGGTCTCATGGCAACACTGTAAGCAGCACTATTGACACAGGCACAATGCCTGGGCAATGTGAGAGAACATGGGTTCCATCCCTGTTCAATTTGTGTGGAGTTTGCATGTTCTCTCCCTGTTCTTGTGAGTTTCCTCTGGTTTCCAGGCACAGTCCAAAGATTTGTTTCAAGTGAACTGGTGACTCCAAATTGCCCATGGTGTGTATGTGAGAAAGACAAAGTGTGTTCCACAGGTGTACAGATGTGTAACTGTAGGTAGTGTATCTAGAATTGTAGGTAATCTTGGAGAGGTATCTGCTAAATGAATACATGTAATGTTTACATACTCAGGGGGGTGCGGTGGCGCAGTGGGTTGGACCGCAGTCCTACTCTTCGGTGGGTCTGGGGTTCGAGTCCCGCTTGGGGTGCCTTGTGACGGACTGGCGTCCCGTCCTGGGTGCGTCCCCTTCCCCCTCCGGCCTTACGCCCTGTGTTGCCGGGTAGGCTCCGGTTCCCCATGACCCCGTAAGGGATGAGCGGTTCTGAAAATGTGTGTGTGTGTTTACATACTCATTATACAAGTAAAAATGACATTATCCTTTAAGTGTTAATCCCAGTGTTACCAGTTGTATAACCTGAGGAGGGAAGGCGTAAAGAAATTGCAGGTTTTGCTCCAGAAGTCCGTAACTGGAATGTACTTGGCTCATGTCCTTCTGAAAAACATAACTTGCTGCAGTGCATTGAAGCAGCCCAGTTCCATTCTTTCCATAATGTAATACTAGGCTGACTTCAGGACTGTATCAAAAATGAATTCAATAAACCTAAAAGATGCTTCAACCTTTTTTTAAAAAAAATGTTCCCTTGGGATAAACATACAGTTGGTTCTGGATCAATGCTGAGAGAAGAAAAATCAAGTAATTATTGATGAAAACAATACTTCGTTGTGTACGTCTGAGGTCTCACTAAATTAATCAAGAACTTCAGGTATCATTCTTCCAAGGAAACACCAAGACCTTCACTCTCACCTACTGGTTAATGCAGGTATCATTAGAAAGCAATACCGTACAATTATTTTTTCCAGTGCAATTTCCTTTTTATCATGCATAGAGCTCACCTACACCTACGGATTTAAACCCGTAAAAGTTACACTGATTAACAAAAAATTATTTTAATCTGTCCATAAAAATATGTCTAAGTTGCTCACATTTTGAGCTCCAGTATAATCTTCTGAAGCCATGTAACACAATATGAAGTATACTCATGAATAATTTAGGTATTATGTATCCACACTACAGCAGAAAGTAGGCTGTGTGGATTCTTCCTCTGCAACAAAATCCTCCTTTCCTGGTGTTGCATGCTTCCCAGCTTTTTTGTTACCAACTAACCACCTTATACTGAGAAAGAAGCTTAGTTAATATCAGTAAAATAAATGGTTCAAGCAAGTTTTTAAGTGCTCAGATAAAATCCCTTACTGCTGGCCCCAAAGTTAAAGTGTGAAGACCAAAGTTCTTCCAAATAATACACTTATTCTATCTTTTCACCTGGATTGCTGCAACTCTATTCCAGGTTGGTCATCAAGAACCTTTTAGATTAACCAGAACTTAACTGTTGTTGTGTTTTTCAACTTCCTCGCTGTAGATACAATTCTGTCGCTTCAGTCTCCTCCACACATTTCTCTGATGGCTTCTCAGTGTAGTCTGGGTTGATTCAAAACTGTCTTTTTTTCCCCTCCTACCAAGCACTAAATGATGCAGGACCTTAAAACTTTTAATATATCATCAGCTTCTGAATCTCTGCCAGATGACTTCAATTGACATCCCTCCTCAGGGTGCTTAGACTTGTTCTATTCAGCCTCTTTCCTTCTCCCATTTATGGTCTCCACCACACAGCTCCAAGGCATGAGGTTGAACTGGACTTGATGCATAGCTTTTCAAAGCTATGTCCGTGCCAGTCTGTTCAAATAATGAGAAGGCTTTGATGAAGAAGTTAGTGAAGAATGAAGAGGTAGGTAATGTGAGAATTAAGAATTTATTTATTAAAGTGTAGGGTAATTTCACTGGTATTCTAGGTTCTTCCTAATAAAAACTGTTTGATCATCTTATTGTTTTGAGCCTTTACCCTGTTCTCTGCCTCTACATCCCCACCCAAAGTGATTTATTGTACCAAGAAATCATAGAAATGCAGCTGTGATTACAGATCTGTTTCACATATTGCTGTTGTATTGTAATTAGTATATGTTTTTCAAAAGAAATATTTTGAAATATGTTTCCATGTATAGAACATTTATTTAGTTCCAGTTTACTGTCAATGAAAACTTTGCATTTATACCCATGGAATGGTGGGTATTTCTCCTGTTAGTGAAATAATAACTCCAAGCTATTTAAGATAAATGGGATTTCTGCATCCATTGATGCACTGTTCATAGTGGTTTCAGTAAGTGATTACTGATTAAAATTTCATATAAACTGCGAGTGAGCAAAATCCCTTCTGAAAACCGCAAATGGACTGAATTGAGCTTTTATAATGAATAAGATATCCTGTACATTTAGCCATAATTTATGGATATAACAGCTAGCATCAAAAAGCTGCCAGAGTAGCAGCTACATTTCTCAGACATGACTATTAACAGCTGATTTGGCAAATGTAAAAGTACCAGATGGAACAAAAAATTCTGAATTTAGTGTCTTGGCAAAGACAAAAATACATTAAATGTCTTCATTAATTAGGCTTCCATAGCAAATTTAAATGCTGTGTTTATTTTCCTAACCTTTTACCTTTGTGTTTTGGGAACTGATGTGCTTAAATGATCTTGACACATTACAATATTTATTTTTTTTGTCTCATGAGCATCTCTGAGCTATTCAGCTGGCTTTTGTTTACTAGAGTCACCATGCCTAACACATGTTCTTTGTTTCCATTTAAATGATTTGACTGCTTGTATAATGTGTCCTTTGTGTACAAGAGATCGTCTTTGACAGGGGCTGGTGCTGTCCGGTGCAAGGAGTCCATGGGATCCATCGAAACAGCACCATCCATCTTCCACGTTCACCTGTGTGCTACTAATGTCTACATCATAGCAAGCAAGAATTATTGTGTGTCGTAATCCTTAAAGAGAGCAAAGATGTGTTATAGACAGAGTTGCTAAAGACAAATGATTTTATAGACAGAGGATTATGTAAGAAACAATACATCTGAGAGGTAAAGTACAGAGAGCTCAACATTTCAAGTTTAATCTGCTTCAGACTCGGCTTATGGAAATGAAATGCGCTTGTATGGACTGTGGCTGTTACCACACCTTGAGCAGCTTGTTGCGTACGATGATTGACTGCACTGCTTACCCACCAGACGAGTCACTTTCCTCATCTTTTTGACAAAGGGAATGAAAACTTCCACAAAGTTATGGGAAAGAAACAGTGGCTTGTTTCTATCATTCCAGGTTGTTAATGTGAATGAAGCCCGAATACATTTTTCATGATTTTGCTACCTTTGATTCCTCACTTCCCTACACATGAGCATCGTTTCTTTCCTGTCACTTCTCCAATGGAAAACTGACAATAGCCTCCAAGAAAAATCTGGCAGTTTTTTACAACAAATTTCCCTCGGTGGGGCAAGCTCAGATAAAAGGGAAAATGGCACAAAAAGAATGTCTGTTTTGCGCTCATATGATTTAGGCAGCTAATAACTAAACAAACAGAAAACGTTTATAAGAAATGCAATTAAGAATCTGTTTTCTGTAAGCTGCTGAGGTAAAGGTTGTAATTGAATAACAGAATAATGAATAAGTCGTGTGCAAGCTGTTTTAATTACTGGCAGCTAAATCAGTGCACATAATAATTCATTATCGGTAACCAGTGGTTAGTAATGTGGTGTGCTTTCTTTTGCTTTTAATCTACTTTGCCTGTGACAATCTCAGCTGTTTCGACATACAGAAACATAAAAAGAAGATTGTGTCAATGGTGCAGATTGGCTGAATTCATTTATATCTGCAGTTCTGTGAGCAGGAATAATTCTCATGTTATGGAATAAAAAAGCAGACAAAGCATCCAATGGAACAGATTCATTTCCTAGTAGTCATAAGTTACACACACACACACACACTGTCTGAACCGCTTGTCCCATACGGGGTTGCGGAGAGCCGGAGCCCAACCTGGCAACATAGGGCGTAAGGCTGGAGGGGGAGGGGGCACACCCAGGATGAGACACGAGTCCGTCGCAAGGCACCCCAAGTGGGACTTGAACCCAAGACCCACCGAGAGCTAGACCCAGTCCACCCCACTGCACCACCACACCCCCCTCTAGTCGTAAGTCGTGACTCAAATTGTTAAAAGGAAAATAGTTAGTGGAAAAAATACATTGTATCAGCTTGGGTTATAAACATCACTTATAACAGCAGAGTTGTTAATGATATTTACATTTACTTAGCAGATGTTTTTCATCAAAGCAACTTCTGGTGAACTCTACATAGTGTTCATGAGCCCAAACACCTTATTCATCAAGGTGACTTACACTGCTAGATACCATGCTTACACTATGTCACTCACCCATATATCAGTAGAACCCACTCTCTCTGTCACTCACACACAATAGGGGAACCTCACCAGAATGTCTTTGAACTATGCATGGAAACAAGAGCACCTCAAGGAAACCTATGCAGACATGGGGAGAACAGGCAAACTTCAGACAGACTGAGCAGGGATTGAACCCATATTCTCTTGCACCATCCTGGTGCTGTGAAACAGCAGCTCTACTCACTGTGCCACACTGCTCCCCCTGACAGAGGGAATGATATAGATTAAGGGTCTCGGAGCCAGTTTGCCACATAATTTCAAAGTTAAGCTTACATATATCAGTTTCATCCAAATAAAACGGCCAGTTAGCACAATAATTGCAAGTGCAATGGATGCGTCTAATAAATTCAAGGAATACCAAAGACAGTGATGACAAGTGTTTTGGCTGCTACCGAAGAAGCCACAGAGCAGCAGAGTAGTAGAGGGGAAAAGAAGAGCCAAGGATGTGTAGTGTTACTCTTCAGACATAAGCTGTTATGCATCAGCGGAAGAGCAGTGCCAGACTACATGGGGTAAAGTGAGATACACTTGAATGTAATTTGTAATGCGCAGACTGCCAGGAAAATAATACAGCCAAGGGATGTGGCATATACAATAAATGCAACGAGAACAGATCAAGCATCGAACCTGTGGTACCACTATTATTAAGGGTCATAACAACCCTTCCTTCTAACCATTTTATACTTTGACTTTTTGTTATTTTCATTTTCTGCATAATAACTTCCTAACAAAAAATGTTCAGATCAGGGAAATGTAGCTAATCAATCTGAATAGTATGACATTAGCCATGTGTGTGGATCAGCATGAGAAAAGTCGTTGATTTTTACACGTTGTGTAATTTTCCCAACTTCAAATACGTTAATACCATCAGTCATTCATGAAGCTTCTCTAAATTTATGTATCTGTAACACTTTAGCTCATATTCTATAGTTAAAATGATGATGCTGACTTACTTGTCAAGTGTGTACAAGAAAATCTATAGTCCTGCCAAGGGCTTTTGTTCAGTTGTCTTAAACATACATGGCAATTATTGTCTTGGCAATTAAAGTTTTTGATTTTAATCACATTTTTCCGAAACAGAAATGATGTTGTTGACAAATTAATAAAGATTACATATTTACTTGTGAATATGAATCTGTGGTTGAACAGATCATATAGATAGATAGTTTTTCAGAATACCCGTAATACCTCCCCTTTAGAACTAATTCGGGATACAGTGCAGATGCATATTATCTGCTTGTAGCCGGGCTTACATTTTTGTCTCTGAAATGCACTTGTGTTAGAAGAAAAATTCAAATATGCCTTAAATTACTGATAGTGCTGAAATTCTTTAGGTTTACCAGGAGAATCTTGTTGAACGTAATATCTGAAGCTATTTGTATAGCAGTGTGAATGGTCCACTAATAAACCGTTTTTTTTTTTAAAAAGAAGCACATAAACATTCAAGCAAACTACACAAATTAATCATGATGGTGCTGTAATAGTATAATTAATAATCCTTCATAGAAAGTTGCCAAATTTCAAACACAAAGAAAAATGCATGAATCCTTTTCTAAAGCTGACACACAGCACAGTGGGGTTGATTGTGGGGCTCAGCGCAAAGGCTGTTTTATCATTACAAAAAGAGAGAAAATGCAGACAGCGCTGGCCTTGAAAGAAAAAAAAAACAGATAGCAACCCATTTCCAATTACACTGTGTTCTGCAAAGTCTCAAAGCCACTCAATGACATTATTTGTTGATAATCTGCTGAACAGTTACCACGCAACAGTGCTAATTAGGGGAGACAGGCAAGATCTGACCCATTTATCTTAAACATCTGCAATCAGTCTGAATCGTTCTTATTCGCAGACATTGGGAGCTATGAATTGTGACAGAGGGGACAATAATAAAGGCTGTCAGATGACTGAGGGGTCGGCTTTATGGGGACCCGGTACTGTGTGGGTGGACAGAGCGTCAGGGAGCGGCAGTCCGAGATAAAGGATCATTGTACAGAGCGTGCTCCCACACAGAACATGTCAGCCCCTCTTGACATGAAAGCCATAATTAGGGGGTGTGCATGTGGAGTGTCAGATTCATTATAGTTCCATACGTTTCCCAGCAGGCTTGTTCTTGGCAGCACGGTTGTCCAGGAAATAGTCAAAGGCTTGCAAACTGCCCACTCCTTGTTGCCACTCATTGCAATGTCATTTCTACAGCTACAGCAGTTCCCTCTGTTATTATGAAGAGAAACTTTGCTTTTATCGTCACATCGCAGCATTCACTTGCAGACACTGTAAATGCTGTGGGAAATGGAGGTATAGCTGTGGGTAATTTTTCTTTCTTCCTTGCACAAAGTTATCCTAAGGTACATTATACGTCTAATATAGGTGACTTTTTTATTTAATATTGCCCTTAATGTGGACAATGTAAACGTGATGGCATAAGGGGAATCATTGTCATGGGTCTTTCCTCTCAGTGAGTCTTGGTGTATGTAGGCGTACAATGAATGGTGACAGAATGGATGAATAACGAAGAGTGTTTGAAATTTGCCAAAGAAAAGGTAAGCATGGCAAGGTCCCGAAGCTAAGGATAAGAGAATATGAGTGCAATGATGGTTATTCAGCTGCTTTTTTTCACCAGACTTCTCTGACCTTGAGATGTAGGTGCTTCTCTAAGTTAAAGAACAGAAAGTAACTGTGGCAGATTCTAAGCTCAGTGCCGTGCCTCACCTGGTTTCCCTCTGGAGAGTCAAAGGTCCAGGCATGGCGCTTACATCCCCAGGGGTGCTTCCAGGGACCCCCAGTCAGCAGTATGTGATGCCATTTCTACTGCACACTCAGGAAATCTATGGCCTTGAGTGGTTATGCAATGGTTTTAGCTAATTTTGGGAAGTGGGTGGCAACGCTACTAGCATGTGCGAGGACCACTCCTTTTCCTCATCATTGTAAGTCTGCTGGTGGGACGAGTTGGACATGTCATTGCTGAATTATGTGAGAAGCATCCATGCATGTCTATATCTACATGAAGCGTACTGGAGGGTGATTTACAGTGTTGTAGCATGCCTTTACCTCCCTGTTTAAACAGACTATGACAGCTTGGACACAGTGAAGAGCAATTTAAGAGTTTCACCAGTGACAGCCAGGCGAAAGCATCTAAAATCAACAAAGTGTCCTCGAGGATTCAATTTTGTGCTGGGCTACTGGAATGTGACTTTATCCTACTCTGACCTTGTGACAAGAAGGGTATTTGCAAGTTAAATAAAGCAAACTTTAGCGTCATTGCCAATAAAGCAGATGTATTGGACTTTTTGTGGGGCTTGAAAGCCTTTTGAGGAAATCACTAAAATCTGCATTCGCTAGCATGGAGGCAGACGCCCCCAGTCCTCTGACAAAACAAGGGATTGTTTCCTCTTGTGAGTTTAATAGCAGAACAAGATCAGAGATATGGTTCAGCTCAGGGCAGGGATTTGCGATGCTCTGCTCCAGGAACGCCTCTGCCCGCAGTGCCCCATGCCTCGGGTGAAATATCCTTGCGGGCTCTGAATTGCAACATAGAAAAAAGAAAGAAAAAGTGAAGCTCCACTGTGCATAGTGGGGCACGTTGTAGAGTCATGACTACAAATGCCGGCAGAAAGACTTGGGTCACCATGGCAGGAGCACAGGATTGCCATGATGAGCTTCTGCTCATGCACAAGTACATTAGGACCAAAACACAAGGGTGAAATCAACATAGCAAAACGCGAAACACAAGGGTGAAATCAACATAGCAAAACGACCATACTCCAGTTGCAAGGGATTACAATCACTATTTGCCTATGTGTCTATGGTGAAATCAAAACATCTTCAAGATGAACATTGCTTACTAATTTTTTAAGTTAAAAAAACTAACCTTTGGCTCTTGTTTAAAATATTACTTTGAAATTCCTCAGTTACATAAACTTTTAAATACCTATTACAAATGTAACGTGTCTTTATAACAAGCAAATGTGGTGTCACTTTCTAATTAGCAATGTGGGCACTTAGTACATAGTGCTTGAAGTTTGAATTGCTGAGCCTATTTATTTCTTCCCCATGATCTGTTTTACTGCCTAATACACTGGAAGTAAAGTTCTCCAGTTTGCCTGCAGTAAGAGGCCAAGGAATGGATCATTGCCCCTTCAAACTGTTTATTGCACCGAGTATTTTGCTGTTAAGAGCTCATAAGCGTATCTAAACATGTGGTGTGACTAGTACTAGTTGCTGGCTTTACACCAACCTCAACAAAGGTATCGCTTTGGAAATCTAAATTCTCACACACACACACATCTTCAGAACCGCTTGTCCCATACAGGGTCGCAGGGAACTGGAGCCTACCTGGTAACACAGGGCATAAGGCCAGAGGGGGAGGGGACACACCCAGGACGGGACGCCAGTCCGCAGCAAGGCACCCCAAGCAGGATTCAAACCCCAGACCCACCGGAGAGCAGGACCGTGGTCCAACCCACTGCGCCACCGCACCCCCAATCTAAATTCAGCAAACTTTAATATTTTAATGATATTAAAACAGAGGGATGCAGTGGTGCAGTGGGTTGGACCGGGTCCTGCTCTCCGGTAGGTCTGGGGTTCGAGTCCCACTTGGGGTGCCTTGCGGCGGACTGGCGTCCTGTCTTGGGTGTGTCCCCTCCCCCTCCAGCCTTACGCCCTGAGTTGCCAGGTTAGGCTCTGGTTCCCCGTGACCCCGTATGGGATAAGCTGTTTAGAAAATGTGTATGTGTGATATTAAAATAGCAAACTCTTGAAATCATTGAAGTTTATGTCATATTGTCCTTTCAGTAATTGTCAGCTTTCCATATTACATGGAATATTGTGGCAGTGATATGCCTATTACACATTCTTTTTTTTGGCATCTCACTGCCACATCAGTATCTTGCATTCCATATGGAGAGTATAGTATGTGTATTTAACCATTCTAGTGGGTTATTAAAGGTGAAAAGACAACAGCAACCATTACAGACACTGAGTCTAGTTATTACTGGGATCATGCTACAACAGTAATACAGTGGGTCCACAACTTTCCATCACAACTCAGAGTTTGTAACTCAATTTGTTTGGCCACCATCCATTTACATTTATTCATTTAAGCTGACACTTCTATCCAAAGCTACTTACAATGTTAAACTACTTATAATTATTTACTCATTTATACAGCTGAATAATTTTACTGGAGCAGTTTATGATATGTACCTTACTCAAGGTCCCTACAGCTGGAGGTAGGATTCAAATCTATGACCCTTGGGTCCAAAGGCAGCATCTCTAACCACTTGCCTACCAGGTGCCCCCTGCTTGCTAACAGGGGAGTATAAATAAATAAAGGTAAAATCTCTCCATAAATTAAACATAAAACCAATCCATCCCATAAACTCAAGATAAATTCTTCATCTTGCTATTGCTCATCGACACTCAGGAATACACTACAAGTTGAATAAAGGCATTCCATACTGCTATTCTGCTACTATTCCAAGGGCCTCTTAATGTCCACTTAAGACTGGGTGTGGAAATGTAGGTGGCAGTAACAGACAGAAATTTTAGGAATCTTTAAATAAATAAACAGGATTTTTCTTAATCTTCAAACATTCCTACCTTAAATGTTAATTTCAACAGGTGTCAGTGGACTGTAAATTGTTAATGGTCTGGGGGGCCTAGATTATGCACACGCTTACAGCTCCCAAGTACTACCTGTGTTCACCTTACCTTTCTACTCGATTTGAGCCAGTGATCATTCCAGCTGACTGTTTTGCAGGACTGACAGCTTTTACCGCAGGCACAACCCCACCACCTACTAAGGTTTAGCTCTCTTGCAACATGTGCCCCTTCCACACATAAATCTTGAGCTACAGTATGTTTGCTACCTTTTGTGGCTTTACTTACAAAATGTCTTGGCCGAATCTGTTTTCATAGGATATTCTATGTATTTGCAGTTGGTCGTTGATCGATTGAAAGACAGATTGATTGAGATAGCTGGAGCCGAGACTTTAGATTACACCTAAAAGAGGGGTTCTTAAACCAGGTGAACATCAGAGTCCACAGTCAATTGGACACTGCATCACTTCAGTAAGATTTTCCATGTTCCTTGCCCTTGTCTGGAGGTCAGCATGTTATTTTCTTCTATTATTAAGCAAACCAGGAAGAAAGAATTTTTTTGGCTGTAAAACCTTTTTATCATGACAGATTTCCATGCTACTGATTTGTGCTGCTGTGTATTTAACAACATGAGGTTTATGATCAGGTATTTATATGAAAGTGTAATTGAATGGTGATAGGGGATGGGTACACTGGGAACAGACTTGGAGCACTAATTTGACAAAAAATAGTGTTTTTGGTTATTACATAATAGCTTTTCTGTGGTTTTCATAGGATGTATGTGGACAACTTCTTTATTTCCAGGGAAAAGTGAGTTTTGAATCATTGTGATAGAAATCAATTATGAATGAGCCTACTCTAGTCTATACCCAGTTATACAGATTGCATGTCCTTAATATGAAACTGTTTATTATCAATTTGCTTTTTACTGTTTTGTAATAGTTCATATAAAGGAAATCCTCTTAATTAAGACCATGAGTGTGTTTCACAATAAAGGTGTAAAAATCACACACATTGACTAAAACTGCTTGTCCCAAGCAGGGTTGTGGCAAACCAGAGCCTAACCTGGCAACACAGGGAGTAGGGACACCCAGGACAGGATGCCAGTCCATCACAAGGCACCCCAAGCAGGGCTTGAACCCTAGACCCGCTGGAGAGCAGGATCCAGTCAAACCCGCTATGCCACCATGCCCCCGGCGTGAAAATATGAAAGGTTATTTCTGTCAAAATTAAATGACAAAATGACAAACGAACTGAGAAAATTAAAAACTGCCAAAAAAAAAATGAATTACCAGCTGAGGGCCTTCCCATCTTGATGGCTTCAGATTCCATGTTTGTGCTTAGTATGTGAAGTATTTACCAAAAAAGCATGTGAACATTCCTCTGGTTCCACTCTCTGAGAATATGAGTAAATACACCTCGAAAACACTTTGAAAATTGAAAAATAGAAAGGTTTGATTGATTGTAGAGTTCACTTCATAGCTGACTTTCTGTGTCTGTGATTTTTAATTTACATTTATTCATTTAGCAGACGCTTTTCTCCAAAACGACGTAAAGCTCAGCAAAAATAGAGTTTGTGCATTACATTAAGAGAAAGAGACATGACTGCAGATACGTGATTCTTAAGTAAACCTAGTTTGTTACTTTCCACTTGATGCACCGATGTTCATCACTCGCGTAGGTGCATAAAATGTAGGATAGATGAATCCTGATGACTTCATACCATTTTTTTTGTTTTTTTTAAGAATAAGGTACACAAACAAACAATCACATACAATGCCAGAGTAGTGGCTGTGTAAAAAGCCTATCTGGGGAAGATCATGAAGTTACAGTGCGTGAACTTTTACACCACTTTGGAGAGATCTTGAATTTCCAGAACTGTATTATTTTCACAAGTTAATGTATGTTTTGTATAATAAGAGATATAGGGGACTAAAAGGAGATATAACATTTTATTATTTCTTTGTGCTTCTGGATATGTGTGGAAGGTCTCTTATTATATCCATAGCTGTGTTATCAAATTTGAATTCTGTATGAAGCATTTTTATGTTACCATGCATTTCCACGTATCTGACATTTTGCATGTTTGAGTGCTTAGCAATGGATTAGTATCCTGTTTATCTTGCCTTTGACCCTCTGCTTGATTGCATTGTCTTAAGGTCTTCAGGAAGCCTGATTTGGTTATTGAAGTGCTCTGCATGCAAAATGAGGTCGGTCCATCCATCCATCCATCCATCCATCCATCCATCCATCCATCCATCCAAGCCCTTATCAATGACTTCTTGCTCAGCACAGATTAAAAAACCAGGAAACAAATATGTTCAGTATTCATAATTCTCATACTATCTGACAGTTGGCAAAGTATAAATAAACATTAATATAATTGTATACAGGGGGGTGCGGTGGTGCAGCAGGTTTGGCCAGGTCCTGCTCTCTGGTGGGTCTGGGGTTCAAGTCCTGCCTTATGACAGACTGGCATCCTGTCCTGGGTGTGTCCCTCCCCCCTCCAGCCCTGCGTTGCCAGGTTCAGCTCTGGTTTGCCATGACCCCCACTTGGGACAAGCAGTTTCAGACAGTGTGTGTGTAATTGTAATACCTTTGTAGAATACAGTAAATGAACACGTTAGAAACAAAATTCTTATGAAAAACCAAAGTTGAAACATTTTTCTTGCTGTTACATAAATAAATGCACGTACAGACATTACACATTTGACTTGTAATTGTTCTTTTATGCAGAGCAATCCTTTTTTATTGGGGCAAATTAGGATGTTGCTTATGGGTGCTGCACTAAAAGGTAGAATCCAAACCTCAAACCTTCACAGTCAAAGGCAATAGACCTAACCACTACACTACCTGATGCCCTATGCTTACATGCCAAGTCTTAAAAACTGTAAACATGACTGTTATGCCATAGTCTTCATTTAAGAGGCTTGCACACTAAATTCATTTCAATCGATACTGAACTACAGGAGGGACCACAGGTCGCCGCATAGTGGCAGATGTGTACAGACAAACGAAGCACCAACTCACATTTGTAATTGAATAGAAGGTTCATTTTCTACTTGCTCCACTGGCAACTGCTCAAGTCTTTATCACATTTGCCAGGTGGCAAGGGACAGCTATCGTCTGATTGTTTAGTACTCAATATTTCAAACACAATTTAAATGAGCTAAACCTGTCAAAACATTACAGCTTGAAAGCTGATATGTTTCTGCTTTTGCAGACACAAGGGGGTCAGTTAAATCAATCCTTTAATTCTTTGTTTAATTCAAGGAAAAAAAACATTTTTATAGTTTCATATAGATGTTACAAATTGCTTTCATCAGTTGAACTGCTGTGTAATTGCACTACTTACAAAGCATGAGCACAAGAGTTTGCATTTCATTTTCCCACCTTAGCCATAATGTGGGCTATTTTCCCTGTCTCTAAGACAAAAAACAGAAAATTTCCAACATTTTAAAAGTTACGACTGTATATTCCAGACCATCTTGGTTGGGTATCCAAACAGAGATAGCTGAGTTTATTATGAATGAGGTCTGAATTGATTGCTGGGTTTGAGTTCAAAAGGCATGCTCAGGCAGGGATTCGACTACCAGCGTGCAAGAGCCAAGCAGGATCATTAATAATCCAGACAAACATTGAGCAGGGGCTTGCTGTTCAGCTCCAGCATCACCATCTGCACCGTGACCTACTGCAGCTACACTACACAAGAGACAGAGCACCGAGGCCTGGCTGCATTCACAGCGCACACATAGATGGGCTCAAACCATGTTGCAGCCAATACGTTCATACATGGCATGCTGGGTTTTGCTTCAGCCTTCATTAAGAATGTAAGTGCTCTTTATTGAAACTCCAAGTAGAAATGACAGCCAAGTCTTTACAAGTACATGCATCAGCCTTGCCAGAAAGTGGTGAATCTACTTGTTGGTAGCTAGCGATACAAAGGTTGCTATGAAAGTGCTCACGCTATTGATCGTGATGATAGTTTGGTGTTTTCACCATTAGATAATGACACAGTATATTGCTGTAGAGACGTGATTGATAATTCCTTACGTATATGGACAGCTCCCTAGTTTGGGATTCATTGGCATGGAAGAATTTCTAACAGTTTCCTCAGGTGTAAAATCTATAAGATGCACCACTTTGAGAGGATATACATGGGAAGAGAAGAGAAGAGAAGAGAAGAGAAACACAAATTGACAGTATCTAAGTTTCTATACTCAAGTTTCTTTAGAAAAACAAATTCTTACAACATAAACCACAAACAGGGATGACATTAAATAAAATGGGTGATGATTTGGCTGGCCTGAGATCATCTCTCTTTCAACATAATGTTTGCATCTTCTGAGATAGCTATAGTGATCAATAGGCAACTGGAATATGAACTTTCAGTCCACAGGTTACAAGTCCTTGTTACACTGCTGCTTGAAAGTGTGTACTGTAAATCCTATTGGAATGGTCATTATTCTTGTATAAAATATTAGAACAAACTTATAAAATGAATGAGTGATTATGCAACTTGGGGTTCAGTTATTTTTGCACCTGCACTCCTGTTTTTCTTCTACACACAATTTCCTCTACAGAAACATACAGAATTGGTATTCACACAACTGTTATGTCAGATGAGAAAGACTGCTTCTCATTAAACAGCTATTACATGGTAAAACTAAGGGAGGCCAGGGGTTCAAATACTTTCAAGCAGAACTGTGAGCATTTGTCCATTAATTCTTCAATAACACTGCTTGAAGGCAGTGTTTGCAGCAAAGTAAGGAGGTAAATTTAGGTATGACACTCCAAGAAAATGAAGCTGACTATTTTCTTCTACACAAACACTGATGGCTTCTAGAAGAATCGGGGAGAAGAGGTGCAATGGAGTCCAGGCAGAACTGCAGACAAGCAGCTCACTGTTGTGATGTGTAGAAAGGAGTGTGGGGGTGGAAGAAAAATGTAACGCTAAGAGGAATGGCAGAACTTGGATTGTGCTGACTATTAGGAGGGAATCTCAGGACGAAGTAGTGGTCAAGGGGAGACATGATGGAGGCACAAAGACAACCATGAAGGAGACAAGAAGAAGCTGCAGATGTCAGCACCTGTTACTGAAGATCCTGGCAGTACGGTCTGCCGTGAGGAGAGGCAGGGAGAGGGAAGGCAGGGGGTGGGTGGGTTGAGAAAGTGGAACACTTTGCAGTGACTAGCATTAAATTGGATTCTTGACTGGTAATATGTTAGCATGGCTGTAGAGAGTTATAAAGGGAGAGATTTGTAGTGGCCGGCTTCAAAATTGCTCTTAAATTTCCTGCGTTTCGTTACCGTGCCACTTTTGATTGTAGCCCCGCTGGGCACGGAGAGCCAGGAACTGGGGACGAGCGAGTGTAGGGCAGCCCTGGGTAAAACAAGAGAGCATGCTGTGTCAAGAAGGGTGTCTGTCCCACTGCTCGGTTCTTTTTTTCAGGTAATTGTATTAATTGTCTGGTGGAAGTCATTATTCGGATAGCAGGTCACTTCAGAAATCAGTCGCTAATTGAAATGTAACTCAGAAAGCAGCAGGACAGCAGGCCCCGTGGGTGAGGGAGTGCCCACCTATGGATCAGAGGGTTTAAGTGATGTGGCAGACGGAAGTGGCTGCAGTGCAGCTCTGTCTCATCCCTACAGGGAACTGATTAATTGTAGAGCAGCCGGAGGAAACCAACAACAAGGGTCCTGGAGGGTGTCATCATCCCGAGCGTTGTCCTCAGGATTAAGTGAGAAGGTCTTAAATTCCAAGCAGTATTAATTTATTTATTTGATTTCAGTTCAATGTGTTATCGAGTAGTATTGCGCATTGTTAATTACTGATGACAGCTGATGACACATATGGAAAGTAACAAAGTAGTGTCCGTTTATACAGCTGAACATTTTTATTGGAGCAATTCAGGTTCAGTGCCCGAATTTAAACCACAACTACTCTAATTATAGGTGAGTGTCCTTTAATACACAATGTGCACTACTCAGATGCTGTGCACCACTTTAATAATTCCTTTTTTATATTTCATAATCATTGCAAAAGGCTACCATGTGACTCCAGTATGCTGGAATGAGGTCCCTCCCTCACTCAGAACTGCTGAAACTCTCTCAGCTTTCAAGAAGGGCCTCAAAACACATATTTTTCAGTCTCACTTCTCCCACAGCCTCCTGTGTGCTCAATAAGAACTATGCTTTTTATTTAAAAAATAAACAAAGACATAAATAAATAAAACCTCTGTAAGCAGCAACGGGTGCGATGTATACAGGTCTGTACGGTGGTATGAGACAAATTGACTATATTCAAGAATCATGTGTCTGCATCCAAATCTCTCTTTCTGTTGGTATATTGCACTATCATTCTCTGAGAAGTATGTCACTTTGGAGAAAAGCATCCGTTACAGGAATAAAGGTAAACGCAATTGTAAATTTATTTATTTGCACGCCCCATCTTCTTGAACATAGCGTAGCCTTTTTCAGGATCCAAACGTCCTCTATAAGCGTAGGTATATTTAGCGCCAGGGATATCCTTCAGTGCTGTGTAAGGGTCAATCAAATCAGGTTGAGATAAACAGAAAACACCCTCATATTCACACCAAATTAAAAACGCCTACATATTTGGAACACAATCAGAACAAGACTGCAGGATTAAAGACCATGCCATCTGCAATCATTTGTGATGGTTTTTAATTTAATTCTCAGTTTGGGATAAGAAAGTTGCACTGATGTACAGAATTTGATGCGAGGAAAAAAAAATGATTTGATTTATTGGGAACAGCGGCAATAATTTGTTTATGGAGGTGTTGTTTGGGAGGTGGACACCTGCACCATGTATAAAACAGGGGAGGGCTGGGAGATTAATGGAGAGGAGTATACAGAGATGCACCGAGGAAGGTCAAGAAAACCGCACAAGAAAGCAATCCTATAAAATGATTGAGATGTAATAAACCGCACTTTATTGCATCTCAATCACATCCAATAAAAGAAAACAGTAATCATTTTTACACTTTTTGTAACTTCTTACTTGTTGTCCAGCTCGTTTGACTTTATCTCCACGGCATCCAGTTGTGCAGGGGCGGTAGCTTGTGAAATGTATACTGTGTTGAGCAGTGGGAGATTATACTCTGAAACACATGTTGCCCCCTGTGTCCTTATTCTTTTACTTTTAATACTGGCAACAGATTAAATATATTTCTTCAGCTCTTGGGAGCACGCTCACATACCAGCTGTATAGGAGATTCTGTCAAGGTGTGCTACAAAGGAAGGCCACCACTGTTTGGGATTTCATCTAAGGTGACCAGCTGCCCTTATTATTCACCAAAGGCTCCCTGTTTTGCAGCACCTTCCCACAGATGCAGCAGAAGGAGCTTTGATTCCCCCTTGTGCATATCCGCCACAGTGCCAGGCTTGCGGGAACAAAACTGCAGGGTGTCCTGCGAGGGGAAGCCTTTGAAGGTGTACTCCGGCCATGCCGCTGCAGATCTGCTTCAGGTACCTAGAAGGTATTTGGTGGCTGTGCCCTCAAAATGAGTGGCGCTCGCGAACACCGAGGTAGGTGGTCCGAGGCCAGAGTGGCTCTCGGTACGAGATTTCAAATTTGTCCCCGTTCCTCTGAGGCTGGAGTAATGCGGCGGTTGGAAATGTTCCTCGTCAGCTTTGCCGCAGTGTCTGATGCAGCAAAGCCGGTGATGTAGATCTATAATGTGTCAGCTTCTGAACTTTTGAGAGATTGAAAAAAAGTGGGATTTGAAAATTACCCCTTTTCCGCTGGCGGAAAGCGTTCATCATAAAACAAATTTATTTACATGTTTCGGTTGATGCACTTGCACTGCGCTGGGTGCCTACAACACTGCATTTAACATAGTAAGTGTGGTAAAAAAGAAAATCCTTGACTGTCCATATTTGTAATGTATAACTCTATTAAAGTTTTCTATGTTGCAAAATATCGTATCTTGGCCAGAAGAACAATGCAGTTCTGATTGCATGCTTTGCACTGTTTGCTGCAAAGTGATTCAAGAAGGAGGCAATAAACGGCACTCTGAATTTTAATGAGGTATGTTACATTTTCAGTTGAAGTGGCTCCTTCACATCCAGTGTATGTCCCTAGATTTATATCAATATTTAGAATGATTTTCAGTCCTTGATACACTAAAATTTTTTAATTTCATGTGACAAAAATGTAAGGCATATTTAAATGAATTACAACCCCACTGTGTGGTTGGAGGAACATTTCAAACAATAACAGTGGAGAAAGCTGACTTATAACAAAGAAAGAGAAGGTGGAAGCTGCCAGCTATGCTGTACTGCGTGCTAAGCGAAAACTGGCACATCAAGCTACCACCAAGCGACCACGGATACTGTACCGACTTCACCACAGGTAAAGTGTGAAGTAAGTTCACTGCTATTAAAATAGTCTATGTCAGAGCTTAAGATAGTAGTGCTGTCTCATCAAAATATGGGATTTCCAGCCACAACGCCTTCTACCACTGATGTGTTCTCTGGCTGAACTGATGCCACGTGTGTATGAAAGTGTGCACGGCATGTATGAATGGCCTGGAACACATTGGCATCTAATCCAGATTGTACCTGGCTGCGGGCCCCTACATGGTACCGACTCCCGATCACAGCCCTAACTGGGTAAGCAATCACTGCAAATAAACAGGGCAAGGAAAAGTCAGGTAAAGTCAAGGCGAAATATTGGCTTTGGGTGTTCACTGCAAAAAAAAAAAAAAGAGAGAAAAAATCAACAACATGAGAAAACCTTGCGGAGCGTCATTGATTTTTATTGTTTCTGACAGGATATATTTTCTCTAAACATTTACCAAATTAAACCCCGAATTGGATTTTAAATGAGTTGCTCATTAGTGCAGGCAGACTGTCTTCTTCCCTGTCGTTACTGCTGCAGCCTCGTGCACTGAAAACACACGTGTGTTCCCCTCTTATTCCTCACTATCTATGGCGAACATAGAGACATGTTCATGTTAATCAAGCGAGGAGGGTGACACACCAGAGTAACTTGCCTGTAACCCGTCTTGGAAATTACTGAAACGTATCGTGGTGTTCCATAAGATTTCCGACACCCACAGGGCAGCTGACAGTTTGCGCTGGGAATGGAAGTGCCGCTTTTGAGCTGTTGGCCCTAATAAGACGGACTTGTCCCCCTCTAATAGGTCGCTGCCATGTGCTCTCCGTGGGGGTCCGTGTCTTTCAAGACAGAGATACTTAGTACAAATGGCTGAAATAATGTGATAATTTTTCCTGCAGCTCTTCCTTCCTCTCACTTTGTGAGCAGATTCTAGTAGTTTACAGATGGGTGGAATGAAACTGTTTTGGCATGCCTGTTGTATTTATATAAGTTTTTTTTTTTGGAAATCTGTGACAGAGGCACAGGGAGATAAGTGAGAGTCTTATTCATACGAATGGATTGGAGACGTATGTGATCAAAACTCATAACGTCTCAGTAAGAGCTCTCGGGGCATGTCTTCGGCTGGTTGTACGTAAGAAACAAATGAAGTGTCTGTTATCTTTTATTGACACTGGGCGCTTCTCTGCCTTACACACTTTGCAGCTGGCAAATACCTGTCAGTCTAAAAAAAAGTATGAAATCCTCATCAATACTTAACGCCGTTCGACATTCACGGAGGCTTACATTGGCACAGGCTGCACAATAAACGCTAACAGGGCTGATGGTTAAAGATTCATAAAAGGAGAATAATTTGCAGAACAACTGTCTCAACTGCATAGGCCTGGGTCTCTGCGCAGAGAGTCTTCAGATTGTAATTTTCAACCCCGAGTCAAAGTCAGCGACAGCTTTTCAGTCCTCATTTGTGGCTAATTAAGTAAATTCTTGGCACGGCAGAGAGAATAATAATAATATATCGATTGCTTTCAAGGTTAGACACCCTTGAATATTCAACGTCTGTTTTAATGGCGGTGCGACTTGGATGCTCAGCAGCCCACACAACAATCGCTGTCTGTCGACTGTGACTGCTTGAACTGCAGTGTCCCTCTTTTCTCCCTTTTTCTTCCCCCTCCTCTCTAAGGAGAATGAGTCAGTCTTTTTTCCAGGCACAGTAGCGGCAAAGAGGAGTCAACAATGAAGACGTTGAAAAATGACGATGGCAGGCCGATCCCTTATCGGATTCCAGCGATGTGGGCAACAGAGTTCGGGTCGGCGACCTGGCCTCCACTTGGCACCCAGGCATTCCTAAGTGGGAGGCCTGGCTTCCATTTAGACTGTTGCTTCAACGGGAAGGGTATGATGGGGAAGTGAGTGGGGTGTACTCTTCGGAATGAAATACTTTCAGTCAATGCCAACGGCCATCCTAAGGAAATTAATGGCCCCTCTTCAACACCTGTTACTTCAGCTTGTTTTTATATATGTCCAACACAAAGGCAGAGGAAGAGTCTGTGATCTTTTTTGCTTCTGACCACACTCAGGACATGAGTCGCATAGGATGAGGAAAACTTCAGTCTCCATTGATCTTTGTGGCCTTTCAAGGTGCAAGGAGGCGCTGCTGCTTTAAATGAGGGAGGTTGGAAATGTCACAAAAAAAACCCTGACTTACAGCACAGAGGCCGCTCATCGACGCCAAGTTAGAGTTGCCTTTACTCCCTACCATCCTCGCTGGTTCTGTGCCTTCTTTGCCCCTTGTGTATTATACAAGATTGCTATTTTGGATTGCACAAAGCTTCTTGTCACTATGTTTAATCTGCCACCTCATCGCAGGCACTTTAAAGGCACTGCGTTTGCTCCGTCGTATGGCACTATCGACACCTGCTTGAAGGTGCCATAGACTGACATCTGTGTGTTCTTCTGGAGAGAGAGACGATCCTCAGAGCACGCAGTTCTGGGCGACTTGACAAGAGCAGTGGGAGTATGGGATTGCTTTTTGTAATACCTGCACATGGCATTAATCATATGATTTCCATAAATAAATCAAGTACAAAAAAAAAATTTTTCAGGCACATGACACCCCTCATGTGGTGATGCATCAGTACCCTGTTAACTGACATGTTAATTGTTGTCACGGTAATTATCTTGATCAAAGTCTCTATCAATTTTTCTTTGGAAAAAAATATGGCCAGAAGGAATCCAGCTCCAATTGTTTCAGAAGAACACTGTTAAAGCTGACTGTAATATAAAATGAGAGCTTTATTACATGTCTTAATTGTAATTCGGCTGTCAAGAGGATTAATGTAGCTCATGTGTGGGAATGTGGCCATGCACATAGCTTTGTGTGAGCAGCTAAGATGTTTTTGTGTAATTGGAAGACAGAAGCAGTCAGGTATGAATAGGTACCAATCATATTTCAGTGGACCCTCTATTGTTTTCAAGTTCATTTTTACAGCACATTAAAGAACTGTAATTTCATAGATGACAACTGTAAGGATATCCTATGCAATCCATTTCAAACTCTATAATATAATGTGCACTCTGGGACCGAGAGGCAAAACAATAACAAACAGATTATTGTCCATCCATCCAGCTTTAATATCCACTTCACCTTGTCAGGGTCTTGGTGATCCGGAGCCTATCCTGGAATCTTTGGGCACAATGCTGAAGGATGGTACAGCCTGGGTGGGATATCTGTCCATCACAGGATAGCCACACACACACACACACACACACACACACAGAGTCACTCACCCATTCGCACACTAGGGGCAATTTAGTATTGCCATTCCAATTGAACTGCAAGTCTTTGGACTGTGGTTGGGAATCCGCACAGACACAGGATCCAGTGTAGTTTCACTGTTGTCCAGAACTCATCCTGAAAACACAGGGCCTGAGGCAAGGAGCACCCTATAAATAAATAAATAAATAAACAAACAAATAAATAAAAATACAGGGTCCAAGTCTGGGGTTTTGCTGCTTTGTATGAATATATAGTATGATTTCCTCTAAGAAAATATAAAGCTACATATTTGGTTGGTATGTTTACACTTCCTTGGGCAGTAGTGCCACCTAAGCAATAATAATAATAATAATACTGGGCATGAAACTGTACTCTAACATCAAGTCACAGTGCTGCAAGTAAAGTGAATAAATTGCATTGTCAAGCAAGTTGCGATTTTTGGTCAGGTGTTCAAACGAAAATGCGCCTGGCCAGCATCCAAAGAGAGCACCTGGTGTGCCACCTAAACGCGAGGACAACACACTCCATGTGGGCATTAAAGCTGACAGATGGGCTACAAAATTCCAGAAGAACATTAGCTTGTCGTAATGGTGGCGTTCTTCGAAAAGCGCTATGCTTTATAACGTGCTTTGTCAGCTGCATGCGTAATTAGTTTTTATTTGTGAACGTTAGCACAGATTTGTGCCTTGTGTTCTGAAGCTACTTTCCTTCCAATAATTGCTTTGTAAATAATGCGAGGCATTCATTTACCTGAGGCCTTGTTCTTCGGACTGTGCGAATCGAGGAGAGATGACTACATTCTCTCGTGACTGGGCTCCCTTGTCCCGCTGCAATGCTAACAGGGTGGATGCAGCCGCTCGGCCTACTGCTGCGGTATCCTTTACCCGATCGCTCCAGGATTCGGATTCTGCTGTAGTGCTCGTAGATCCGGTTTGAGGAATTCATTCAGCCGTCGTGTTCTTTGCAAGCTCACATTCAGCCGGAAATGGTTGCCGGTGGCATGAGCGAGCTCGCACCAGTTACAGCGTCAGGATTAGCTTCTCTTCTCACCGTCCAAATAAGGTTAGCGATCGGTCACGGTGCTCCTGGACAGCCGAGCACCTTGCATCAATGGTTATCTGCTTCTTGGCGCTCGTGTGGGTTCTTTCCAAACTCATCAGACCGGCCTGGGAAGCGCTTGGTGCCGGTGTAATACGTATGAATCGATTCTTCAGAGCATCTTATTCTACTGTATTGCTCGTGGTGCCGTGTTCACGGCGCGAACGCGTGCGTAAGCACAACTGCAGCCGAAGCAATTACTGCATGGTTCGTTCGGTGTTTCTTTTTGCATTTACATCAGTCGCATTAACCTCTAGAAAAAGTCGACATCAGCTGCTGAGCGTTGTAGGGCTGCACGCCTGTGAACCATAAAATTAGGATCAAGCGTATGCTGCAGCACTGCATCGGGAGCAGGCCCACAGCCAACACGTTGCTGCCTTCAGAAACTGCAGCTAATTGTATAATCAGGCAGCAGTTTGACTGCACAAGTAATAATGTAGCGCTAACGGGCCGTGAAAATCAGGAGTAACAAAGTACAGGAAAACTCTTATTATTTTGCTTATTTTAGCCAAGGAAAAAACACCAGGAGAAACAGCAGTGCGTGTATAAAGAAGAACACAGTACAGTGAATATGAGGGTGTGGAGGTCACTTTTTTCAGTCACTTCAAAATAGACCATTTTAATTTTGTTTCAAGTTAATAAAAGGTAATAAAAGCCCTGTGATAGATAGGTTGGGGAGTCCATGGTTCCCAGCCTCACGTCATGTGTTTCCAGAATAGACTTCGAAACATTGCGACCTGGCATTGGATGATTGGCTAAGGAAAACACAATAAATAAAGTTAATTTTTTATTCATTGAAGCTTTACCTAAGGTATTTGTTCACGAAACCTAACCTGGGAATAAATGGAGGAATGCCAATATTACAAAGCTTTCACTGACTGTGACATAGTGGTTGGATTTACAAACGATAGGACCTACGATCAGACTTCTGGTCCCAATTGTGTCAGTAAGTTGAGGACCCAGTAGACATTCTAATAGAATTAATGTACTGGACATTTTCTCTTTTTCAACCAAAATGTTCTATTCTAAATACTTACTAAATACACAATTCTAAATACTTGTACAGCTACATATTTCTGAAGTATAATTGCAGGTATGTGTTGCTCGCATGCAGGTCAGGGGTATAACTCTCATTAATAAATCTTGCAAAATCTGTGATTTTTACTTGTGCAACACTTAGGCAACTGTGCTGTTTTTGAAGAAAGAAAGCATGGGAATATAATCACTTCTTATGACATCAGCCTAAGGGAGTAGGGTATGTGAAACATAATTATGATCAGACTCGTGAAATAGCACCACACCTGGTTTACAGCGTTAGAATGTATGTGCAGTATTTGAGTGCATAACACGATATTTAACACATGGCCTACGCTGCAGTGCTGTGAGGTGGTGTGAGATCTCATATGCATTTGGAATGATTAGATTCCAGAAAGATTAGATGGGCCAAACTGCGGTGACTGGAATATCAATCCCCGCCTAATTTGCTTAGATGCTTTTTAATCCAAAAATGACCTACCACAGTTTCATATTTTAATATATTCACAGAAATTAGTATTTTTTTAAAACAGGCTCTACTTCTTGGGTAATGATTGTAAGGTTAAACTGAGTATCCAGTTAAAATTAATACTTGTGTTAGTATTACTGTACTTCGGAGGGCTTTAATGTGTTGAAATACGTATTAAACTAATTTAAAATTCAGTCTGCTCATAATTTCTTTGAAATATTGTCCTGCGTCAGGTTTGTTTATTTATTCATTCTTTTGTTTGTTTGCTTATTTATTCATTTATTCTTAACTTTTGTAGTCATCTATAAGGAATTTCCCTTTATATGGAAGTTGTTAGTGATTCATTTTCTTCTGACTGATATAATTTTATCTGAATGACAACTTATGGGTTCATGCTCTTTTGGACAACAGACTTACAAAGTTAATCACTTCTGAGAAACATTGTAATTTGCTCTCCTTGATTAATACTTGCAGTTGCAGCTCCATTGTACTCTGTATTGTTGCCATACTCTGTATATCACTGTGAACCAGTGCCCCTGTTGTTGCAATTAAAAAAAAACACAGTTTTTTATTGTCAGCCTATAACAGTAGTACAGGCAATCCCCTGATTACGAACGACTTCCATTCCTCAGTCTGTCTTTGTTGGATTTCTACGTAAGTCAAAACAGTTAGTCAAATGTTTGTCTAAGTATATACTGCAGTATATCGTGTACCTTTCTATGCATAAAAAACATTAAAGAAACACTTCTGGATACACTAAAACATCTTTAATCTAACAATACAGTAATAATAATAATAATAATAATAATACAATGTAATGATGTAATGATAATAATGATAACAATAATAATAAATGTAACTGCAGTATTTATAATAGAGAGGGACATAGAAACAGATAATAATAATAAATGTTATTATAGTATTTAAAGAGGAAAGAGGAGGAGGAGAGAGAAATGTGTGTGTGTGTGTGTGTGTGTGTGTGTGTGTGTGTGTGTGTGTGTGTGTGTGTGTAGGTAGGTAGGTATTAAAAACTTCAAAGCTTTTCGAATGTTCGTTGGTGTTTCACCTTTTTGTGATCACCTAATTATTGCTACTTTAGTTTCAGGCATGTTTGGTTTCCTTTTCTTTGATGCATCACCATCACTTGCATCACATTTACACTTACAGTAGGTGCCATTGTTAGGAGGGTAAAAACAAAAAAATTAAAGCCAAATACAGTAGCGAATGAAGGAAGTCTTTGTCCTACCTCGTGCCCATGTGTCCACGAGCCGACGAACCGCTGTAGTCAGGCAATGTTTCGATGCGTGTTGTTACGGATCATTGTATGCAACTCAAATTTTAAATATAATAGGTTTTACAAGGGGTGGTTTGTAACTACGGGTTTTATGTAAGTTGGATGTTTGTAAACCAGGGACTACCTGTACTTTTTTAAGGAATTTGAACCTGTGCTCCTAGAGTCCCTGCTCTTAAACATATTAACGCTTAATTAGAGTTATTTTAAGAATGCAAATATATGCAGAAGAGAAGGTCAAAGGGTCACATGGGTCAAAACTCAAACATTAATTCTGTACACTTGAACAATAAATATCAAGGCTGTAAATCTTTCACACGTTAAATTCATAATATGGTCTAAATAATGTCATAATGACATTAAATGAATATAAAATTTCTTTTCTAAAATGATCCTGAATTAATGGATTTTTATAAATGTACCATAATTCAATTGTATGCATTATCCTATTCAGTTTGAAAAGGAATAGAAAATCTCTTATTTGTGCTTATTCTGAGTCTCAGAAAAAAAAACTGAATTTCAAATAGAATTTTCACAGAGTACTCTGTAGAAATTTCCCACAGTGTGAGAATTAATGTAGCATAACTGACAATTCCACAAGTCACTTCACCGTATTGCCACATGGGGACGAAAAATTGCATTTGTTGCACAAAAATTAAGAAACATTAAACCATAATGCTTGCAGTAACACTGAGACTCGGAGCCACAGAACTGTGAATCCACTGTGTATATTCTAACACCACTGTGAAATCGTATTTGCTACAAGACCGTTATTATCAGTGTTGTCTTGGGAAAAGGGTTCTGCAGTGACGTTAGTTCATCTTTTGGATGACGGTGACCCTATTGCCTATTTCACCAGGAATGTGGAACAGTTCATTTGCAACGTTCCCGTTTGAATGTGCTAAATATATTGGACGGCATCATTCATTTAATGTGACATTAATAGCCTGTAATTTATATGGCTTATTCTTCTTAGTACGCATGATAAAGAGAGTAAGAGGTACCATATTATCATAGCTACATAATAAAAAAACAGTCAAACAGCTATGGGGTGTGGTTTCTAATCATAAGTCTAATGAATCACTACCTCTGCCAGTAATTTACAACTTGCATTACCGTGACTTAGAGGGAACTTTATAAATACACACTACAGACATGCACAACGATCTACTGCAAGCAAGGTGCTATTGTCAGAGGCGAGATTCTCAGCGTATATCCAAAAGGAGTGAGCAAACATGAAAGCAGTGCGTGTTAAAGTGGTTCTTTGAGTTTGCGTGGAAAATGAATCTGACCCTCCGAGTGGCTGTTGGTCTGCTTGCACTTGCTTGTTCAATGGTCCTCAAAATGGATTTGCATAGTCAATCTCTTCCAAAGTGGACAGAGCCGGCATTGTGAGTCATTTTTTTTTTAGGGAGGGTTAAAAGACAGATCTTTGCAATGGTGGAATTTGTGCTTCTAATGTTTGTTTTCATTTGTGGGGAATGCAACATTTTTACCTGCACGCTGCGCTTTGACGGACATTTAAAATGTTCCTGTTTTGAAGAAATGAAACATTTTCAGAGTGCTGACTAAGGGTCTGACATAATATATCATAAATCGGACGTTGTGAGCAGTGCTACCTTTCACTTGCTTCAAATGATCAAGGCAAAGGAGGTTAAAAATTTACATATCTGGTTAAAAAAAAGCACTGGTCTTTGCTTTAAGTCACACTGATGAGCTATTGATTTTGATTAATGCCCTGGCTTTTTGGAATGAGTCATAAAACAATAACCTATTACTCGGGGTAGTTGATCATGTGGAAAATCTATTAAATTTTTTCCCATGGTTGGAATTAATGACTTTGTAATATTTATCAAGGCTTTGAGGCCCATAATTTATTAACTAGCTAGCATATGAAAACTCTGCCAAGGCTAAGTGAAACTTGTAAGGTCTCCAGCACAGAGTTACATTGAGCACTTTTTGAAGCTCAGATTTTTTCGATAATTTTTGTTTTCATTTGCAGGGGCTCGTTTCACACTAATCACATTTAATGTAGTTCAGCCTTATCTGGACTCTGCAAGGTAAAAACACATTTACTGTGCATGATGATCAATGAATGTCTTGTGGTGATTTTACCATTATGTGCATCTTTAGAGCAAATGGATGGGGGAATTTAATATTCATGATTGCTCAGTGTACTGATACACAAATAAATAGATGTGATTAGATATTTTGCCTGAAACATAATTCAGCGCATAAGAAAACTCACATTTCATACTTAACAGCACAAAGAGAAAGACTGTGCATCCATGTGATTTCTCCTTGGGCAGGGAAGTTCAAAGCTGTTCAGCTGACCGGTTCTTTTACACGTTCCTTTAAAGCCCTGAAGTGACACGTGCCTGTTTCCCTCTGTGCCGTTTATGATTTGATTTGATTTTTTTTTCTAAAAGTTTGCGAGTCGGTTAGTGATTTCTGCGAGCTTTATCACAACAAGTCAATCCGCAGCTTTCAGTGATCATTCTGGACTACCTGCACCTCAAAGGGCTGCTGAATTTCCCGAGTGGTTTCCAGTTCAAACAGCATGAGGCTGCATGGGGCACTTCGCCTCATACAGGCCCTTCAGAGAACTCAGCTGTTTCATCTCGTGATATTTGAAATGTGCAGTTTGTGGTCTCCCTCCGGTGCCTCGTGACTTTAGCAGATTTATAGCCGTGATATACAAGGCCGTGCACCTCTGTGATTGGCTGTCTTAGAAGTCCAGTTATGTCCAGTGTAATAAAAGAACAGCTATAGATTCTTAAGACAATTACTGTAGAAGCAACCAGATCTTTTGGAATGTGGTGTGGCCAGTCAACCACAAGTCACATGTGTAACTGAAAACCAATGGGAGGCCCAGCATGTCTACGTTTCAGCTCGCAAAATTTCCCTCTCCAACAGGTATTTGTTTGTGATGAGTTCTTCATTACGTGGAAATGAAAGGAAAAACAGAAATATGATGTTTTTCCTCATAGTTCTTACTCTATGAAGACCATAAGTTGACCATAAAGATATCTGTCTGTGTGACTCAAGAAAGCAAACAGAGGGCTTCGGCAGAATGGGAGTTCTGCATGGGGTTTTGCTTCCTTACAACTCCACAGGTGTGGGTTCAGATTTGCTTTTGTGTGGAGTCCTGTGTTCTCCCTCTGTTTGCGTGGGTCCCTTCACACACATCACAAGGAGGACATGGGAGATGTGTCCTTTGGTGTTCAAGCAACCCTGAAGCTGCACCGTAAAAAAAAAAATTGTGTACAACTCCACTGAGTATTATTGCCTGGATTTTTTTGTGCCCCCCAGAACCTGACATGGTCTTACTCCACTTGGGTCCCTTCACGAGCACAGCCAGGTCAGGAGAATACCTCCGAACCACAACTCTTTCATTGTACTACGTTACCAGCCGGGGGTTTGGAAATCATGTCTATCAAAAGTCTGTTAGAAAAGATGTATTTTCAGGAAATTTCTGCAACTTACACATCATTTAGGACCAAAAACCAAGTTGGAAGTGTTTGAGTTGCTTACTCTGTTTGCTTGCCATAGACACGTAAAAGCTACTTGTACAGTTCTATAGTTTCAAATTTATTGAGCAGAACAAAACATAATAATCTGACATTATGACTAAATATGAGACAGCTGTTAATAGAGATTATTTTTCTATTTTTATCAAAGAAATTCTAGTTTAACAGACCCTTGAATTCATGATGGTCAAACTCTTCCTGTTATTTAAACTTCCAGTCTTTAGACTACAAGCGCAGCCAAAACACTGAACTCTGCTGCTTCTAACAGTTCTAACAACACGGATATTTAGAGACATAGTCGCAATCAAGACTTGTACGAGTTGTGTTCAGTTGCCGTTAGGACATTGCCACTGAGCAATTTATGGCCAGCAGCTTGCTGCTGAATGATGGAATGAGTTCTGGGTTCCCCTCCTAGTTAAAGGACATTCTGTTAAAATATATCTCTATGAGCTACCATTTCTGTAACTCAGACTGTACATGAAACAGTTTTTCAGTTCACTCTTCACGGTAAAATAAAGGTCACGTCTAACATAATTTCTAAAAATCAAAGTATAGCATTATCCAGAGCATATACTGTAGAAGAAAATTCCAGTATAGCTTTCAAAACCCTCTGAAGAGTATTATATACCTCAAGAGTCTATTTGAAACAATGTGAAAATCTGTGTGTGGATTTGTACCCAGGACAGAATGTGTTCTTTAGCCATCCACTTTCTAGTCTTGTCCCCTACTCAGCACATTTTCAGGAACTTTGTTAACTAAAATTTCCCCACTGAAGAGTTCATTGACTCAGGAGCAGGTGCTCAAAACTCAATACAGACAAATCACTGCAGGCGAATCATGAGAAGACAAGGTCCATTTTCTCCTGGAGCTTGTACATTATGAGCATGGCACAGCGATTTGCAGGTGAGCTTCAGACAGAAAGAGAAAGCCAGGTGTCTGGGGGATGCCGTGGTCCCTGCTTTCACTGCAGGGGTGAGACTGCGAGTCTCATGCAGCAATACTAAAGCATCTACTTACAGCTGAACCACACTTGTGACTGTGTCAGCATGCCATCCAGCGGCCCTTTCCCAAAGCAATACTACAGCCAAGTGGTGAGAAATACGCACTGCTGTACAAACACTAATCTAAGAATTAAAGTGTTGAAAGAATTTGAAAATAAAGACCTTGTGAAAAAAAACCATAAACCTGCTATTAATAATCTCTTGTCCAGTTCATGGTCATGGTGGTAAGGAGCCAGTCTCAGAGGCTTAGTTTATGATTCAGGGTAGACCCTGGACAGGATGCCCTTGATTTTATGGCAAACCCTAAAAACAACATGATTTTTACTGTATCGGCTCAGTGTAGGCACCTAATTGTCCTGCAGCAGGAGTGGATCTAAAACCTTCAGGCTACAGACCATCAGTTCTATGCACTCTGCTACTTGCTACCCCAGAAAATTTGTAGTAGATGTGTGATCTTTAAGGGGGGGTGCGGTGGCGCAGTGGGTTAGACCACAGTCCTGCTGTCCGGTGGGTCTGGGGTTCAAGTCCCGCTTGGGGTGCCTTGCGACGGACTGGCGTCCCGTCCTGGGTGTGTTCCCTCCCCCTCTGGCCTTACGCCCCTGTGTTCCCGGGTAGGCTCCGTGACCCCATATGGGACAAGCGGTTCTGAAAGTGTGTGTATGTGTGTGTGATCTTTGATGCTGAAGCATCTTGGCTAAGACTGATCTTTTCTGAGCAGCACATGGCATACAGTTTCTGAATAACACTTGGAGGTCAGGCTTTGGTGCAGCAACACCAAACAGTTTGGTCTTTTTTCTCAGCGATGTCAAACAAACACAGTGCATCTCAATGGGACGAATGAAGTGCAGAGACATGTTTTCATGAACACAGCAGTTTCTATCGCACCGTCAGCCGCCACATGATTGACTGAGTTTCCTCAGAAAAAAGCAGAGGATTAGAGTCGAGCACAAAACTCCAATTTATATTCTCAAAATCCATAAATATCTTTCAGAAGATTTGAAGCTCTGCTTTAATAGTTGCTTATTCAAGTGTTCAACTGCTGGATTTAAAAACATATTTAGACTGATAATTCTTTTTTATATAGGAATATTACTCGTTTTTCACTGTCAGGATTTATTGTTTACCATCAATAATGAGGAAATGAGCCGGAGTAGAACAAAAGAAAAATCTCTGTAACATGTGAGTCAATGACTGTTTCCTGATGTCCTTTACAGTCAAGTTTGTCAAATGACACAAAATACACGTCAGATGCAGAGAGATGTTTAAAGTTTCAGTGCCACAATCCACTCTTCTACCAGTGAGTATTCGGCCAGCGAATATTTTTTTAAAGCCCTCTGGTTCTGACGTCCACGTTTTGATCCTATTCGTCTGTAGAGATGTCCGCCAATTCCATATTCCTTCAGAATAACGCACGCATTTCAGTGTAGTGGTCAGCAGGGTGGATTGGGTGCCTTCTTTGTGCATTAACTGGTATCCATCTGCTGTCAATGTCCCCTACCTGGCACTGTGGCTCACTGAACAAGTCAAGGGTTTAAACCCAGCAAAAATCCTTTGATTCATATTTATGAGAGAGCTACGATATCCCCAGAGGAGAAATTACATCAGTGAGATATTTTATTCCAAGATCGAATTAATCGACTCTGACATGCTTTTCAAATGACACCATCAAATCTGGAATGCAAGCAGTACAGTTACAGCCAGTGGCTTTGTGCAAAATCCACTATCAATGAACAACATATTGCTTGGTTGGAAATACATATCACTGCTGATGTTACTTGGACAGTGATTTAAGTGGCAGCTCATTTCTGAAATTTGAATATTGTTGCCATGTAGCTTGGCATCCAGCAGTCACTTAGCCCTCAAAGCAGCTGTGGCTGTATGTGTATATTGCATTTGCTGAATTTCATGAGCTGTGACAAAGTGCGAAGTGCACCAGCACTGTCTGGACACTGTTAATAATAGAAACAGAATCGATGTGTGATGACTTTTGCAACACTACGTGGTTGTTAATGAGTACAAGTGAAAAATATAGAGCCAGTTTCCCTTATCGGAATGATGTCAAGACATCAAGGAGGCCAGGAATATGGTTAGACAGCAGGTGGTAAGGCTTGCCGGATGCAAACGGGAATGAATAAAACAAATATATTGGCATCAGAAGACAAAATACATGGATATATAAAACCTGTGGAACGGAAACCATTGCCAGTTTTCTTGTTTTGCCCACCGACCTTCAGCTGTTGTTGTCGCAGAATACGTGTGGAAAGTTCAATTAGTCAAAAGTTATTAAACCACGCGCACCGCACATGGATTGTCGAATGGATAAAACACAAAAATTACTGGTATTTCAGTCTGTCCGAGTTGTCCTTTTGAGTTATGTCAGTTGTAAGACGGGGCGCCATTTGCGATTTTACTGGGTGTACGTTGTTTTCAAAACAAGGGACTAAATTGAAAAAAATAAAATATGAAGCAGCAGGCTTCTGGAAGTTAGACTTTTTATTCCCCTCTATCTGACAGCAGATTAATTGTGGATTTGTATCCCAGTTCTCTGTACCTTGAAGGCCCGGGCATAATATACGAGAAAAACAGAAGCCGGTATGAGCTTGTTTATTACATTAGGAGCCCTGATTGTCCTTCTCTGTTAATCTCTGTGCCCGTAAGACTCTTTATCACGGCTCTCACTGTCCTCAGCCCGATTCTTGTTCCTGACCTTCTCGGGTCCTTCCACTGACAAGCCACTACTTTATCTGAGCTCTCCTGCTATCGCCAGACAGGGCAGAGAAATGCGAACGCTCCTTCCAAATGAAGCCAGCGATAAAGTCTTTTCCACTTTAAATTTTGTTAAACAGTCCCTGTCATGTGTCATATCCTTCCGGTGCCTTCCAGTATATCAGCACACAAGGCACAGCCTCGAACCGCATTCTGCTAATGCTGACTGACAGAAAGGTCCCTTTCTGTTTTTTCCCTCCTGCAGCTGGACATCATAAATCCAGCTAACACACGATATTCTCTTAGCGTTACGGCGACATCACGACACTGCGATAACCTTTCCGTTGCACTTAAAAAAAAAATAAAAATTCGGAACGACATATACGCTTTACTTGGATGTCGTCAACTTTTCAACGCATACAGTATATTATTCCCTGGGTATGGGGACATAACTCGCCTTGGTGCTTTGTCCTTCGACAGCACAGGGAGGTTGTCCACATTTACCGTTTAATGTGGGCATCTGTCTTCATTTGCCACGCCCATAAACAAAGGCGAGTCCTATCGATCGGCGCTAAGCCACACGTCTCACGCCGTGCGCCGCGCTTCACGCCAGCGGGTAGTGTTTTCTTTCCATTTGGGGCCTCAGCAGCACTTAACTGTAGTAATCATGGTTTCACCAGGGGCGCTGGAGCTTAACGAAGGTCTCCCAGTGTGCTGCCCTCACCTTACTTGGATTAGGAACCATTACGGCTATCGCGCGGGTGCCGGGCAAACCGAGGCCTAGCCGCTTAATTGTTAGTGAACGCGAAGGCTGCATCCATCACCAGACATCCTATTACGCCTGCTTTCCCGTCACTAAACAAACATTCATCTTAATTGGCGAGTCGTTAAACCCCCCGCAGAGCGGGCTGTCAGCAGCAGAGCTCATTGCGGGACTCACCGCAAAACGAAATAGCAATAAAATGAAGCGGGGGGGAAAAAAAAAAAAAAACGTCAAGAAATTTTCCACTTAGCATTTCTGCTAGGTTGTTATTTTTCCCAGCGTCTGAAGCAAATGCTGGAGCGATCCAAATCACAGAGAGGTGCTTTTATCGTTATGGTGACTCGCCGCTCTACTTGGGGGTAAACATCTCTATGAGGCTTGTTGTAACGAGAGTGGATAATTGCCTGACTGATTGGGTAATTATCGAAGCCAGGCGACTCTCCGCAAAGCGGCGCCTCCAGCCGTTCACAATCAAGTCTCGTTAAAGGAGCTTCTCCTTTGGCGTCCCACGCAAAACGTGCTCTCGGCGCCATCGCGGTTCACATACTAGGCCGTCGGGGGCCACGCGTGCAGGTCACAGGGAAGGAGGTGTACCGGGAAACATATGCACCTCCCGTGAGGCTCCCCAACACCCGAGAGGTTCTTCAGGACTGCTAAAGCTGGCAAACCGGAATATAATTTGCATTCCCCTCCCGAACACAATAAACAAGTGCTGTGAGAATTTCATTTTAGATGCACATTAAATCGCTAGCCCTAATGTATCTATGACGTATGATTCAACGGAACCTAAAGCAATTCAAAAGAAGAGAAGAAGAGAATATGGAATCTGAGATGCTGTATGTCACCGCTGCCTACATCTGACATTTCAGAAAGATTTTCGGCTCCTCTAATCAAAGAAGGTTCGGAGAACCTAAATAACAATAGGAAGACACCTAAGTCCATAAGCAAGTAGTGTTTCCAACCTGGAGATCTACAAGAGACCTTTATTATAGTGTGCTCTTTAATTTTCATTTATTTTTCATGCGATTCAGCTAAATTTCCACCTTCATAATTATTAACGCAGGTTGTCCGTCAAATAATCTACTCTACAATTATTTACCCACTTATGCAGCAGGATATTCTTACTGCCTGAAGTGAGGGGTATGATGCTCAAGGGTATTACAGCAGGAACCTTCAGATTTTAGGGCATCAGCCCCGGACCCTACGCTACTGCTGCTTCTGATGTCTTTCACGGTGTTGTTTATTTTGCCACTTGATGTCTGTACACTTATTACCTGAAAAATTGTCAAGAGTTGAAGAATTGTCATTTTTTCAAAACCCGTACCTCCTTAAGCAGTCTTCATACATTTACTTGTTTAGCTGGTGCTTCTATCCCTAGAGCAACTTACAATTATTTATCCATTTACACAGCTAGGTCATTTTTACTGGAGCTATTTAGGGTTGTGTACCTTGCTCAGAGGTACTACAGCTGCAGGTGGCTTACAAACCTGCAACCTTTGGATGCAGAGGCAGTAACTGTAACCACGACACTACCCACCGCCTCTGCATACACTAAGACCCAATATTCAGTCTGTGAAAATAAAGAACACACACACACACACACACATTTTCAGAACCGCTTGTCCCTTACGGGGTCACGGGGAACCGGAGCCTACCCGGCAACACAGGGCGTAAGGCCAGAGGGGGAAGGGGACGCACCCAGGACGGGACGCCAGTCCGCCGCAAGGCACCCCAAGTGGGACTCGAACCCCAGACCCACCGGAGAGCAGGACTGCGGTCCAACCCACTGCGCCACCGCACCCCCTAAAATAAAGAACAATGGGCATTAATAAAATATTGTTTGCCTGATTGAGTCAATTTACTTTTGTATATGAAATGTAAAGGAAAGCTCTGCACATTTGTTGTTCAGCTGTATTAAAAACTTAGAAATGCTGTTTCATGATCAGGTGCTTCTTCTGAGAACCACAAGAGGGCGCGATTGAGCTTCTATTATGGATGTCAAACGTTGCATCCTTGTCTGAGTTTCTTTGTTCTTGCAGTCTTACCCAAGATGACCCCCTCTCCTTACAGCTTTACACTTTTACACTTTGGTCTGCAGCATTCAGGTCAGAACTTGGTCCTTATTCTTATTCCTATAATTTCACTTCTGTCAGAAAATTGACTCTATGGAGTTGTACTTTTGTGTTATTATTCAACAGCAGATGCACACACACAACATCTACAACCGCTTGTCCCGAGCCTAACCCGGCAACACAGGGCACAGGGCTGGAGAGGGAGGGGACACACTCTGGATGGGACACCAGTCCACCACCAGGTACCCCAAGCAGGATTCGAACCCCAGACCCAACACCGGGCAAGCCCTGGCCAAACTCTGCGCCCCCACAGCAGATACAAATACATTCATTTTTTTCTATTTTACTGATTTCCTGATAAACCAAAGATAAATCTATTTTATGATTTTTTTTTCATTTTTTAAATTTTAAGAACGGAAATGTTTGAATTTCATTTTGATCTCATTTAGGGTTTGAGGGCTTTTGCCTGTTTGTTAAAAGACCAGCTTCTTTCTACAACTGAAGAGTCCGGTGCTTCTCCATCATTGTTTGTTCTATAGAAGAACCAGGAATCAGTTCTGATGGTTTGATCTTTTAAATAATTTGACATCTCTGTGTCATTAAATATTCAAAGCTCATCCCATTAGTAGGACCTCACAAATGGTCTTCAGAGGCTCCTTTGGTGATGGAGATACAAGAGCAAATGTCACTGTTGAGTAAATACTAGTTCTGATAAAGGGTGCAACGGAAAAAGGTTCAGATGGCAGTCCATGTGTAAATGAGGACCATATCATAGTAAATTAAAAGGAAGAGTGCGTGGCTAAGGGTTACAGTTAGGGTGGAGGTCATTTGTCGATGAGTCACCTTTTGCTCAATCTGAGGAGAAAATCCTCCGAACGTGGAATATCCTTTGCGATCCTCAGAATCGCAAACACAACGTAAGATTCCACTCATATGCTGACACACAGCTATATGTTTCATTTAAGCCTGATGACTTTGTGGTGTCTAGCTAATTGTTTTACCAATATAAAACTATGGATGAGCAAAAATTTTTTATCTGTAAATGCCAGTAAAACAGAGGTACTTGTGCGTGGTGATGCCTAAACTCTTGACATGATCACAGCAATCTTTACCACAAATGATATTAGCTTCAAGCGTACAGATTGTGTTAAGGATTTGGGTGTCTTGTTGGATGGAAAGTTGTCATTTGTACGTTTTGACTAAGTCGTGCTTCATTCCATTAAGAAAAATAGCTAAATTATGGCGATTCCTATGTAGACAGGATGCTGAGAAACTGGTTCATGCTTTTGTTTCAAGCAGGCTGGACTATTGTAATCCTTTATTGTCAGGTTGTCCATACCAGACAGTATCCAGGCTACACTTGGTTCAAAATGCTGCTGTGAGAATTGTCACTAGAACTAGAAAGTACGACCATATAACACCGGTACTGAAATCACTGCATTGGCTAACGGTTGTTTTTTTTTTTTTGGCCAAGCCAAGGCTGGTTAAATCCTCATGGAGACCCGCCAAAAGTTATACAGAGGTACCGTCATACTCTTACCGACTAAAACTCCAACCTCATTGGACAATATTTTGACTGTGTTATGAACGCGCAGTCGGCACTCAAGAAAGCAGGCTAAGTACCCTCCCTACTCCGGTGATGACCTCCCAAAAGGTTTAGGTCACCCCCATCACAAGTCTCCCTTTAAAAGGCAGCACCCTCTCGTTTTAGTACACGGTGTTTTGTGGTACTTCTTTTAAAAGTGTCCGCCATTACTACACTCCCCATCAAGGCCCTTACTCCCAGGAAGTATATACTTTCCTTAGGCAAGCGAACCATCCCATGAAGGGGTTCTAGGATGTCTTGGTAACCTCTTGATGTAATTAAATCTATAAGAGCCTTTTTGATACTATTATGCCTGAGCACACGTTTATCATGTACTCTACTACAGGACTGCATGATATGGCCAGGACTCTCTGCGGCGTTGCAGCCTTCGCTGCACTTTGGGGCTGGTTCTCGCCCTCTGACGCTTCTCTGTTTAGTCTCGTAGAGGTTGCCTCGTATTTTAATGTATTTTGATGTAATTTTCGCCAGTTTATAATTTCGTCCCATTGCCAACTCAAGTGTTGGCCTGTGGGCACTAGGTGATGTTTTACGTTCCATGCCATCCCGGCTACTGCGGAGTTGTAGGGCCCAATAGGCCCTATATGCTGCCTTATTGTTTATTGTTGTTCCGCCTTGCTCTATCAGCTGGGCATCCTTTTGTAATATGGTGTTAAACTTGTACGTGGTGGTTATATTACAGGTGTCTGCTTCTAGAGTCTTTTTTCAGATTCTGCATCCTGTTTAAGGGTATCTGCGTTCTTAGATTAGCTACGCCCAGCCCCCCGTCAAGTATATTGCTGTGAAAGAATTCCTTTGACGTGTCATGGGGCAGCCTCAGCACCATTCTAACAAAAACTCTAATCATGTTATCAAATTTATTTACCAGTTTAGCTCTGACCCTCCAAAGCACGAGTTGATGTAAAACTTTAGGAACCACACAAGTCCTTAGCAAGAACATCCTCTGCTGGGGTTTAAGCGGGACTTTCTTCAAGTTGTTTAACTTGGCTGTATGATGTGCTTCCTAACAAACCCATAGGATTTACAAATTCAAAAGAATACCAGGTTCTCAGTTGTTGGCCAGCTGAGTCCACTTTCAGAACTGTTGCCATGGCAGGTCTTCCCAGCAGGTCCGTCCCCCTGTTGGGAACTCTATATCAAACTGGACAACTTGCTCATCTTGTCCGCTTTATTGGATAAGGGCCTGGGAGTGATAACTCAAGTCTCTGCATTTTTGTTGTGGACACATCACATTGAAGCCACAGTGTTGTATAGATTATCGAGCACAACATTCACAGACTCTGCCGTTATCGCACACCACAGTTTACATTTCACCTTGTCCAGGTCATGGTGATATCTTGCCTGGATCACTGAAGATCGCTCCTGTCTGATCTACTAGCGTCTGTAAGTATTCCTTTTTATGCCCCTACTTCGTCTTCTGGCTTCCAGTCCAGCTGTCAGTACGCACCATGTCAAGTTCAAGGCTTTGGTGGTCCCACATACAGGAGATTCAAAATTGAAATGTTCTCTGGTTCTAGCTCTAATGTGGTGAAATGATCTCCCCCTCTCACTCAGAACTGCTGAATCCCTCTCATCATTTAAGAAGGCTTTCAAAACACATGTTAGATTCTGGATCTCCTTTCTGCTCCATAAACTTTTACAACATAATCAGTTTTAAAAAACTACAATTGTGTAGTTTTCAGCTGACCATGTAATGTATGCATGCAAAAACAGTGGTATTGGATTAACTGACTCCTTCATAAATGCATGTCTCCATCTCTCTACCTGTTGAAATTCTGAGTTGTATGCTGCTTTGGAGAAAAGTATCTGCCAAATAAATAAATGTCAATGTAAAATCTTTGAAATGTAAATATTTTTCAATTCAAATTGCAAAAAGATGCCGTTATTAATAATGTTCATATAATAATAGCCTTGAGCATCTATCAGCTGCCTTACAGTGAGCAGCAATTTCATTGCATGCATCTTAAAGTTTTACAAACTTGAACAGCTGTAGCTTTTCACAGTGTTTGTCATTTTCACATGAGAAAAAGAATACCCAAGGTTCTTCGTATGCTTATATGTTTATAAGTGCAAAAAAGCAAAAGGAACCTTGTATTTGGTATAGTTTCAGATGCCTTAGAGGCCATAAAGCTTTTGAATTTGTCCAGTGATTCGATGGGAAGTGGGTGTAACTTCCATACAGGTGGAGTCCAGAAAGTCCTTCCCACAGTGGCATACAGTATGTTTTCTGTAAAACCAAAAGCACATGCTGTAAGGAATTCTCTAGTATTTGCTGTGCAAATATAATCAGGTGTTGGCAACAAAAAAAATCTCTACCCCAAGTGTTTCCACTGGTGTAAAATGCTGCATTTCATGTGTTTTCATTGAGAGGCAACGTATTGTGTGATATGTAAATAAAAGGAACAGTTTGGCTCAAGCTGTGTCGTCTTCAGAGATGAGTGTGAATTATGTCAAAAAGTATTGAAACGGTGTTGAAAAACGTGGTGCAAATTGTGCAATTGATCTACTCCATCTGTGATTTTTGCTGTGTGTAAGTGTTTTACCTGAACTCAAGGCACACGCACACACACACACACACACAAACACACACACACACACACACACAGGCATGAAGTGTGTAGAGGATTCCCATGGAGCTCAAGCTGCTGCAGTGACTCACGGTACTGTGGCACCTCCCCACGTCCGGGAATCCGGGCAGACATGGAGGGAGCCAAACCGAGTCATCCACAAATGCCATCTGGATTAGAGGATGAACATGAGACAGCTGTGAAAGAGCTCAACAACAGTGCTGTGCGTTAAAAGGGGTGGACAAAATAAGAAAAAACCCAACAGTATTTTTGACATGAAGGACGTAATAAGGAGCAGAGCGTTTACCTTCGATTCAGTCATTTTTGAGGTTGGAATATTGGGGCATTTTTCTAGTTTTATGTTCCATTTTCTGATGCATCTTGTTAGTGTTTGGCATAAGTATGCTGTTTTTGTGACTGATGCACCTTCATTTCAGGCTCTGACTATTTAGCCTCTTTGGAGCTCTGTTAGTTACCTCATGTTGCTTCGAAACTCATATATCTAAGTGCTAGTTGTTAGACCTCTTTTACAATGAATCTAACGTGACTCACCGTCGCAGCTGCGTTGTAACTATGATCTCGTCACCTGCAATGTGAATTCTTCGTTTGTGTGGCGTTTCTGTTATTTTGTCCACCCCCATACAATGGCGTTTCCGCAGTATGCGTAACACACCGCGTGCCTTCAGCGCTAAGGAGATGTCACACTCCACACAGGTGAGCTGAACAATCCAAGCTGTATGTGGTGGAGATTTACACGTCTTTATTTACTATAATAATTACACTGGTAAATACATCAAGTCAGTCAGTAAAAAAAAAAGGAGGAGCAGGGATCAAGCAGGAAGAGCATGACTCCACAAAATCAAAATCATGTCGGAATTGCAGTAATTACTCCCCCCCCGCCCGAGGCCTTAATTGCAGGGGAGACTTCCGGATGCGCGTTCCGGATGTTCAAACCCCGCAGTACCTCTTCCTCAGCCGCAAGCTCTCTGAAGCATTCTGACCTCATGGCTTTGCACGTGAGCTGAGGCTGCCCTTAACACCCCCGGCCCAAAACACGAACACCCCCTCTGCTGTTTCAGTCCACTGGCGGGAGGTTTAGGCATAACTACATGATGGAGTCTCCTTCAATTCATGGTACCCCTGGCGCTTAGAGGGCTCTGTGAAGAGACAGAGAGGGCAGTTAGGGCTGTGAGGGCAGCATCCTTGCAGCTCACTTATTTACAGTTTACTAAACACATATTCAATCCGCCTGTTTTACCCTGCCCCTCATTAACAATACAAAAACATGCACATTTACCCCTCAACATTTACACTTCAGGAAGTGAAAATGATGCGGCGGTATAAATGATATGCATGCATGGTACCGTAGTTTGGAACAATTTTGGCGGTTCTTGCATTCTGAAAGTAATGCGTTGATATAAACATAACTGGTGCAGGTAGTGGTGGTATTGAAAAGCTTTGAAGATTACAAGGTGAATTTTACATTAAATTAAAAAAATGGTCACACTGCTACATAATTTCACTGAGTAAATTCATATTACATTTGTGGCATCTGCAGTGAGAGGGTTCATTCACTTGGTTAATTTCTGAACGTCCCATATTATATAAACAAAAATCCCCAGAAGCAATAAACGTTTCAGAACGTAGATGAGGGTTACGGTACCAAGACTCAAATTTTCCACTACCAGGGGACTGTGATCCTTGCAGTTTGTAACGCTTCCTCGAGCCCTTCCCAGGAGAGTCAAGATATCCACCAGGTTGTGTCTTCCTTCTTCTCTGGCCTCCCGTGCCTCCTCTTCCATCTCCTCCAAGGCCTCCATGGCCTCCTCCGCCTCCTCGGCGCTCATCTTTCCGTGCGCCCTGACGGCCGCCCCCCGAATCTGCGGGGGTGCCAGCGAGCACATGGCCCTCAGCCGGCCGTAGGAGCGCAGCTGCGTGACGTTGGCGCGCAGGAAAAGGAGCAGCACGTTGAGGTCGTTGAGCGGGCAGCCCAACTTGCGGCCGCTGATGAGGCCCAGGCCCGGCAGCACCTCGTACAGCGAGAGGAAGGTGGTGTCCCAGCAGAAGAGGCGCAGGAGGCTGAAGAGGACGACGGGGGCCAGCAGCACGTAGATGACGCCGTTGGCCACACTGATGACTTGGAAGACCAGCAGGGCCGTCATCTTGCACTGCACCAGCTCCGGCACCCAAGGCTGGTCGCGCAGCAGACCCGTCCGCACAAAGCAGCTGAACTCGTCCTGGAGGAAGGCTGACAGGTGGAAGTAGACCAGGTAGAGGCAGGAGGCCGACATGAAGAGCAGCAGCAGGAAGCCACGCAGGAACAGCATGCTGACCAGGAAGTAGGAGCGCTGCTTGCACTGCATGTATCTCTCCAGCAGGGGGTACTCAAAGTACCTTTTCCGCCGAGCTCTGTCAGATCAAAGCATATTTTTCATGGATCGGTTTGCAAACTGAGACTATTGAGAAACCATTCCAGAAATGCTCTTGATAGATCATCGCTGGTTTCCGAAGGAGTTGTTGCGTCAAGCTCTGCTGCCTAGCTACGAGAAGTTCAAATGTCCCTTCGCTGACTCCCAGTAAGAGTTAACGACCAACTTTGAACATTTTATAGCTTATTCGCAAGGCTCTTCGGGGTTTTGCCCTTACTTATTTAACTCTGTGAGAGCTCGCTAATAAATACAAGCGAGAGAACACTCCTCTATCCTAGGATGCAGCCTTTTTTGTGATTCATAGAATAAATTAATAATGTGGGCTGCAGGTTGTTGGCGGTACAGATTTTCATTATAGGACCATAAACAGCCAAACAGTCTACCAGCGGTGGCTCTCGACTCGGCACATTCGGATGTTGGGTTCAAGCCCTCTCTTCTTCTAAAGCGCACCCTCAGTGTCGTGGTCAGTGCTGCTCTTCGTCTGCCTGTCTGTGTACCTGTCTGTCCACCTGCCATTTATACCTGTTATTGTCCCCTCCAACTCCCCTGGGCATCAGAGCTGCAAACCCTCACCTTTAGTATGGCCTGGCCCGATGAGGACCATCTGCTGACCGCACAGAGTCCTCACGAGCCCTTTGACCGTTTCACGAATGTTCACAAAACACTCATGTGACCTCCTACTTACGCGCTGTTACTAATACCAGGAAGAACAGACAGCCAGTTGACCGTGAACCTGCGCATTTATTTTTCTCCTCGACTCTTTTCGGGAGTTCTGTTTCTCCTACAATTCCGTAAAACTGCGTTTATGTGCGATTACTACTAATGCTGCCTGAGTCGTGTTAGCTCAACTTTTCACATTGTGCCATGCAAAAGACAACATGCTGAGAAGACCACCACAGAAAAATTGACTGATCCATGCATGGACGCCCCCTACCAAATGTTCTCATTTATTGTCGGGTCGACAGCATGTCAACATCAGACATTTGAGCGATGTTGTTTAAGACCAAATCCCTACCTCACTATAGAACTTAACCTGAATTAATAAACCTATGAAGAATATGCAGGTGTAAATACTGGTAAAAATTATGTCACTTTTGCTGAAACTGTCAGTTACATAAAAAATATAGTATTGCCCACCTTCATCACTTATGGTGATGGCCAGTCCTGTTAAACAAATACCCAGAATTCCCTGCTCTGCTCTGGCAATTCCGGCTCTCACCTCTCCAGCTCAGCCTGAAACTCCATCTGGCAGGGAGCATTCTGCTGCAGCTCCAGGATGCTCTGGGCAATGCGCACCGAGCGGTTGTAGGACATGTCCAGCTCGTCTATGATGAAGAGCAGGTCCGCGCCCAGACACGGCATCACCAGGAAGCGCCAAATAAGGGCGGGAAGGTACATCAGCATCGCCATGGCCAGGAGGGAGTACGGGAACATCTGGGATGGGAAAGGGAGCCCTTAGGCACAAGGCATGGAGAACAACGTGCAATTACCCTGCTAGAGTTAGAGAAACAGGACAGTCGCAACCCTTCCGCATTTGGAAACACCACCATTTGAAATGACATGGTTCGTTCTGGAATAACTGCAGAAATTATTACTTTTGACTTTGTTTATGTGAACATGTGCATATTCTTGTAGATGGAAGCTCAGATGTCTGTACAATTTTGAGATTGTCTAGACAGATCTGGTAAGATTTGGATTGTATAATTTGTGTTTTTGTGACCAAATACCCCCAAGAATGAGAAAAGTACAACAAAATTGTGAAAATGTGCGGTGGAAATAATGACATAGTTTGCAGGGGTTTGCAGTGCTTTGCCGCCCCAGGAAGGTAGGTTTGGGAAGGATGATCACTCCATACTTTGTGCACCCACAGAGAGCGCTCCTCGAAGTTGCCATCAGCGTCAAACTCATGGTGCATGAGAGAGTCCCAGCAGTACGTGTCCACGTAGCCCGCTTGTTTGGCTGTAAAATTGGTCGGTGGAAAGCAACTGATCTGAGGACCTTGGAAAGGCAAAGACAAAGAGCCACCTGAGCAGACTGACGGGGAATCACGATTCCATAAAGACACTAAAAATCCTTGTCGAGTGACTTTGAATTTTTGGGAAGTTCCTTTGTTGTCACTGGCTCTTGCTTCTGTTTCTACTTCAGAAGAGGAACATCTTTAAATTTCCAGCAACTGAGCCTGAAGACACCCCAATAGACAGGCCCACGGTTCTTTTTTGGGACCTGGGTCCACCGTACACCCTGCAGATGTAGAAACCACAGAAGAGGCGGTCACACCCAGCCAGCGTTCCCCCTCTGGGTGGAGATGGTGGAGAACCCTCCCGCCCCAGCATGAGTCCTGTTTTTATGGCTAGCCCAAAAAGTCAACCACACTTTCCAAGAATTGCACTAGAGCCACAATTTACTTACAGTACATGTGACGCCTGCACTCCAGTTGCCCATTAAAGACCACTCTACATGTACCCTGGACTTTGAAACCCTATATTTATATTCTAGCCAACAAGAACAGGAAAATGTAAACATGCATTTGAAGCAAAATATTAATTTAGTGCCAACTGTAAAACAAAATCAATTTGCCACCTTTTTTACTTATTTTGAAGTTATATCTTGAAAAGAAATCATTTTTACTATTCTTGATGGTCCTTTTTTGTAGTCTTACTGGTTTCCTCGTTAAATGTACATCTGAATAGAATGCCTTTTTTTCACTTAGTCTTTCATTGCTCTACTCCTATGCAATCTCGATAATTTACAGAACCTCTCGTTGAACACAGAGCACATAAACTGGAAGAAACATACCCATTCTGCACAGTCCCGTTGTTTCCTGAAATCAAGTGACTGTCTGCAACAGCAGTGGCTCATGGGAGTCCAGTCAGTCCAGCATCTCAGACTGCTTTTCATCGGGCTCCACAATGTATGAAATTGCTTCCAAATCACACAGTGGGTAAGTTTGCTGGCTCAGGATTCTGAAAAGGTCCTGCTGTACTAACCTTGAGACATGGTACTTATTCTTTGTCACTACAGTAAAATGTCTCACTGGGTAGAACTGCCTTGGATAAAAGATTCAGCAAAGCAATGAAATAGTAAAACCTACCGGACCTCATCAGGCTCTACACTACGCTCCTCCATGTCTGCCTGGTAGCTTGTCCAGCTCAAGAAGGATTCAAAATCTAAAGCCTGTCAATTCTTTGTCTCAATGAAACAAACTCCCTCTGTCACTCAAAACTGCTGAATCCCTCCCAGTATTCAAGAAAGGCCCGAAAATCCATCTCTCATTGATCCATTTTCCTTCTAGTCTTCTGACACCTTTGTAAGTGGGTCCATCACCATTCACTATGTTCCTCCACACATTTACTGTTCTTATCTCACCTCTACAGGCAGTGGCTTGAGTAACCAGCTAAACAGTGGTTAAATGGGGCAAAATCATCTGCCAACAGCACAGTTGTAAAATGTAATAATAATGGTAATCATAGAATAATAATAATCATGCATTTTCTGCACTAAGCGTCTCGATGAATTTCTTTGGTCACTTGTTGAGATCTGAATTTGTCAAGAACAGGTTGAAATATTCAAGTAATAATAATAATAATAATAAAAACTGCTGAGACCACTGCCCTCCTTTGAAACAGACAGAAGAGTGACTCCTGCAGACCCGAGGGCTGGCGGCGAGGGGCTAACCGATGGTTATTTCTCTGGCGAAGGCCATGGACACCAGCAGCAGCGGCAGCCCCACCGACACAAATTTGATAACCTTGTCGAGGGGCAGCTCCAGCTCGAGGCTCCGAATGCGGCTGTCGACCGGGCCGTCACGGAGCAAGGCATCCGACAGCATGGCCTGGGCGGCCGTGTTGGCGATGGACATGATTGCAGCTAAAGAGAGGAGCACAAGAACAGGCTGTCGACTCTCCAAAAAGCCTTCTGAACGAATCAGCGTCGTCCTAAAAAGATCTCATCTGCAGTGAATTTGGATTTATTCACAAAATTTCACCAGAGGCATGATAGAACAAAGATATAATATCTCAACAGAAATTTAAATACCTGAATTTAGTCATTAACACAGACACATTACTTGAAAATGACTTCATATCCAAAAAAATCTGTGTATATCCACTCTGAAGTCAATGTAAAAAATTAAGCAATACATCCTTCTCTGTTAATATTATTTCACACTTTTTTATGCAATGAAACAAAAACCAAACCACATAATCCAAAGCAAAAGCTAAATAGATCAAGGACCCATATCACCCACCATCACCTCTTTTCGAAAAAGCTACATCGATCTGTAACTAATGAATCTTAACTACATGATCCCAACGATATGTAGTTACATAAATAATATGAAGGTGCACAGTTGTCCACTTGACTCCAGTTGCTGGTTCCCACGGTACCTTGGTGAAACGCGCCTCTGGCTGCAGTCTCCTGTAGGATATGAGCGCGGCGGTGGAGTGATGTGGAACTGGAGGCCAGCTTCGCTTGGCGAGCCCTTTAAGTGCTGCAGGGAACACGTCCTAAATGAGAGGCTCTGCTGGGCTCGCCCCACATGTAATTAGAGGGTCTCTCCGGATCACCAGGGCCCATATGGTCACGGAACAGAACATGCAGGACAAGTCGGCAGAGAGATGCTGGGGGCACCACGGCCCAGTGGGCTTGCCCAGGTTCCCCGTGGCCCCCCGCCCACTTCAAACGGGCGGCTTGGTACTTGTGGCTTTTACAGTCCCTGTCATTTCCCTCCTATTTATACCCGCTGTGGCTCCGGCCCTGGGCAGACCTGCAGCGTAGACTTTTCTGAGAATTGCTGCCGAGGCCCGTCTGTCGCTATTTCGGCCCCGGTGGACCTTGGGAGCAGCTCTTCCATGCAATTTCTCTACCTGACATTGCAGAAGCCCATCCCAGTGATTTGTGTATAAGACATGGTTGAGCAAAAATGGACTGGATGGAGGTGCCCTGGGGTTCATGGTGGGGAAAACAATGATTTTCCTCTCGTGTCACAATAACACGTTTCCCACTGGCACATGTGTAATCCTTGCATAGTTTTAGTAACTGTCAGTTGCTACTTGTATGACAAATTTATGGGTTTGCAGATATTGTCAAGTATGATCAAACTCAAACCCAAAAAAGGAGCAGAACACACACACACATTTTCAGAACCGCTTGTCCCATACGGGGTCGCGGAGAACCGGAGCCTACCCGGTAACACAGGGCGTAAGGCTGGAGGGGGAGGGGACACACCCTGGACGGGACGCCAGTCCGTCGCAAGGCACTCCAAGCGGGACTCGAACCCCAGACCCACCGGAAAGCAGGACCATGGTCCAACCCACTGCGCCACCGCACCCCCCTAGGAGCAGAACACTAAACACAATATATAGTGTATATACGTGTGTGTGTGTGTGTGTGTGTGTGTGTGTGTGTGTGTGTGCACGTGAACTTACTGTATATGCTGTAATTTCCTTAATGGCATGTTTCTGTATTAATGGGTGCATAAGGAAAAAAAGGTGAAACATTCTTTGAAAAACTAACAGATTAGAGAGCATCATGCTGCCAGTGAACCCTCAGAGATACCACAGTATCTGTAATATATGTTGGTTATTGTACAGAGGCTAACAGTTACGTGTCCCACACGTATGAGGGCATGCTCTGCATACATATAGGACTTCATGTACTGTATGTGTGAAACTAAAGTTGATGTGTATGTGCGCCTACATTTTTTTTTATTATTTATTTATCACATTCTATGGATTTGTCATCATGAACTCAGCATTATACGTGTGTTTTGCATGTGTGATGTTTATTATGTTTTAGGGTTATAAAGTTTACTTTGTTTTAATGTGATTGTTTTTGTAAATCAGTTTATGGCAACTGTGCATAAATGCACACAGAGAAACATACTGAGTGAGAATTTCAGAATAGTTCTGAGTTACAGTTAAATTGACATTTACCACATTTATATGTCCTTGACTGACGAGGGACATTTGAAGTAGTTATTTTTTTAATCATTAAAAAACATTCTATTGAAACACAATAGATTATGCCAACAATGTATACAAACAAAATAAAAATGTTCCTATTCGTAACTTGCTCTGGAGAAAAAGCATTTAAAAAGCAAGCGCAACTGTAAAACAAGAATGAGAAACAGACTCCACGAAGAACAATTTCAATGAACATTCAAGAAAGGATTTTTTTTTCTTCTGAAAGTCACATGAGCAAACAGGTGATCTGAACTTTTCTCGCAGATTCATTTAGCACAAAAAGGGCAGAAATAATTTTTCACAGTTTGTAAATTGTTCACATAAAAAAGAGAATCCGTCTAGTCTATAATTTGCTCCGGATAAGCCTCCCTTCAAAATGATTCTTTCATACTTGTTCAGCCGTCTGTCCGGACCTTATTCGACTGCGTTAAGAGCAACACCACTGTAAGTCCAAGGAGTTTCAACATTTTTTCCTGCCAAACAAGGCAGCTGAAAAACCTTCATTGCGGCTCGGCCTGCTCGCTTTCTCCGAGTCGCGAACCCGTGCTCCCGTCAGATCGCATCTCAGCCGAGTGGAAGACCAATGTGCGCCCCTTTCCCTCCTGAACGGAAAGATTGAAAGAACACAGGACAGCAACCTCTGAGTACTTAAAGTGGGTGTTGCACAGAAGTTTGGGGGAACCGTTTAACCGTCCCCGACCCCCAGCTCTACACTGCAGCTTGGAAAGGCAAATGTACGCATTGCGCTTCCCTTTTGCACTCGTTTGCATGTTGTCCTTGATATTGATAATGAACTATAATAAATCATGCTTCTAAGAAAACATCCATTTGTGGCAATGTAGAGTCTCTGCTGGTTCATGTATGGAAACACTCGAATGGTCAACCGAATAACTGTGAAACAAAATCAACCTGAGAGGGTGTGGAGTGTTTGGCCAAGCCTACGGCAGAACCCGGCATTCAGCAGGAGACGGTCCAGTTGCCCGGCCAGCAGAAACCTCTGAATCGTGGATGACTGAGCAATGTACATAATTAAATGTAGCTACTAATATACAGGCATCCCTCAATTTACGAACTGTCTTCATCCGAAATTTCGGTATAACAGCTCTTGGCTTTTGATAGCTAATTTTCAATTTCCAGAAAGAAAAATCAGTACAAGGAAAAAAAAAAAAAAAAAAAACTGATAGTCGCATGAGTGAAGCGGAAGTGCAGAAATCTACTATAATTGGCACTAGTGTACCACCAGCTGTTTCATACTGGTATCCTGCATCCTGTTCGCTTTGTTTCCACAACTTTGTGCAGCGGCAGTGCAAGAATGACTTCCAAGTCTCCGCCCTCCTCCACCCACCACATCTCACAGTTAACTGGTCTTCTCTTCGCTCGCTGAGTACAGTAACAGGTCATAATAGTACAGTGTCTTATTTACTTTTAATTGCGATCTGCACTTATTTTTTTTAACAAATTTTTGTTATTGAATGTTTGCTGCTGTCTGCTAAATATAAGGAAAGTATAATTAGGTTCCAAAATGTACTGCCTAGGAACATACCCATTAATGTGTCTCATATTGTGCTGAAATCATGGGTTAACAGCAATACAGGTGTTTTACAGTGTTCTAGGGATAGTTGGGAAAATTGGTTTGGTGTTTTCGGATGGATGGGAACTCATTACTATTTTTCCCATTTAAAATAATGGGAAACAGGTTTTTGGTATCCAAATTTCAGTATCCACATTATTTTCAGGAACAGATTCATTTCGTAAATCGAGGGATTGCTGTATTCCAAGTCTTTCAGCGAGATCAGCTACGAACACCAAATCAGTTTCTATGTGTTTAAAACACACACAAAACCAAAGAGGGTTAGTTTGACACACAATACCTAATTTTTCTGTCGGAAATACAAAACATTTTTCTTTTGTTATCACAATCTTTAACAGTGCTTTTAACTCCCCTCTTCATGTCCCAAAATTGGGCGTCACAGTTCAGGTAAGAACTTGTACAGTTTTGCACAAGAGAAGGATGGAGGCCCAGGTGCAGTGCATCCTGTCTGATGCAGATGAATGACTGGGGAGGGTCAGTGTGTGTGTGTGTGTATGTGTGGGTGTCTGTGTGTGTGTGCGTGTGTGTGCATGAGCATGCGTTGTGCTTCTGCCGCTCTGCTAGCACTCCTTCACTCGACACCCTCGCCGTGCTCCAGGCCCAGGTCCCGCACGCTGGCACCGTGCAGCTGTCGCCCCCTCGCCCTCTCCTCCACCGCCTCCTCCTGGTCCTCCTCGTCTTCCACGCCTTCCTCCTCCTCCTCGTCTTCCTCGTCATCCTCCTCCGAGCCGTCCATGGAGTCATCTCCTCCTCCTAGCATGGCCTGCTGCATGGCCAGCGTGGCCGAGTCAGAGGATAGTGGCTGAAGGCTGTCCATGGCTAGGGAGCCTGCAGAGTGCACAGAGAAGGGGTGTGTATCCCCATTCCACCACCAGAGGAAGCACTAGAGCCACAGCTCAGAAGAGCTACCACGGTGCCTTTTTCCAGCTCGTTCAAGAGCTAACTGGTCCCAGTAATAAGAGAGACGTTTGCGGTTCCATTAAAAGCACCTCACACTGTGGCCTCATGGAGCTTGGAGCGAACAACTCACAGCAGTGTGTAACATGTTGAATCCTTATGTGACCTAAGTTCAAGTTGAGAATTTTCAAAGATGCAAATGCTTCTTCCGTTTATATCTTATTTTTAATTGTATTGGTTTTTCATTTGACTGTTTTAAGAATTTTGCAATTAGAGTCACAAACATGACCTGTATTATCTGCACTTATCCAGTAGTCGGCAGTAGAACATTTCCAAAACAACAATGTGGGAGTACGTGAGCTCAGCTTGCTTCCACTGTGTTTACGTGATCAATAAAAAGATTGTAAGTACTGCACGTATTTATGGGATAATTCAGTCGACGACTGGTATCGAACAGGATGTGGTATGGATAACATTTTTATTTTTTTCAATCCATCCATCCAGCTTGCCTTCATCAGGGTCATGGGGGTCTAGAGCCTATCCCAGAATCACTGGACAATACTGGGATCAGAATCACTGCGATGGAGGAGTACATCCTAGATGGGATGTCAGTCCATCGCAGGTATTTCCATGTTAAATAAATTTAATTTTTATGTTTTCACATGGTTATAAACTTTGAAAGATATACTTTTTATACAGTTCAAAGTTAACAAACATGTTTAAAGGAAGTGTGGCAGTATAGTTTTAATTTGTGATAGCTACAGTACATCCCAGAGTTCATCAAATCTAATCCAGAAAATAAATCAAGGAGCACTTCTGTTATCATGACTTACGGTAACTGATTGCACAGGTAATAAAACAAATATTAAGTGGTCAGTTGTTGTTCAATGTTGGACATGCTTGTGTGAGGAATCACTCAACAATCGGCACTGAATCCAAATCCACGGAACAATTTGCAGAACCAAGCCCATGGCTGTTTTATTAAGGGGGTGTTCACTGATTACAGTGTAATGCCAATAGTCTCTCTGAATTCATGAACAAACTGAGTTAGAAACACACCTGGGATACCAATTGAGTGAACAATGAATGAATGAAACTTTATTAAGTCAAAAAAGTAATATAAAGGTAAATAAAGTAACAGCTGGATGAACAGGCAAGCACATTTAAATGCGAGAGCGGAGGAGTGCACTGAAGTGAGGTGATGAGGGAATGTGAGGTGGTGCAGGATGTGGTAGGACACAGAGCAGCTTGGTGCCACTCGGTCATTAAGAAGTCACCACTCTTTCAATGTGAATACTCATTGTTGAGCCTGATGGAACAGTGCAACTGGAACAGCCTGCTGCTGAAAGCGGTCCCTTGTTTTATTGTGGTCGCATGCAGAGGGTGTGAGTTATTGTCCATGATGGACTAGAGTTTGCATTTGTGAGGTCTTTAGCGTACACAGTACTTTCTTTAATTTGCACAATGAGCATGAAGGAAACAAGACAAACCGTATTGTGACAGGGGATAGGAAAGGGTGGAGCGAGTATGAGGCTAAAAACTGGCGACAGCGAGGAAGACAGCAGTCCAAGGCTGGGTGAACACCACGAGTGGGACCAGATCCCGACAGCTGTGAGGATCCGAGAAGGAAGGCTAACCGAGGGGAAAAAATAAACATATGGGAGTGGCGGCGCTAAGAGACCGGAGGCAGAGGGAGACTCACTGTCTGAATTGTTGGTGGCATGTGTCCCATGGGTCTGGAGAACGCCAGCCACAATGGAGTCAGGCCAGAAGCGCTGCGTTGGGCGGTGCTGCGATTTCATCTTCTTGGCCTTGGGGGCGGGGTCGGGGTTGCTGGCATCCAGCATGGGCTGCAGGATTCGCCGCCGGGCGTTGATGAACCTGGAAAAACCAAACGCGGTGAGCTGTTGTGAGGCACCAAGAAGGCTGCAGTCGACACGCCATTTCCTGCACGGCCCTTCTGGGGTGTCAGGCCTTTCAAAAAATGCAACATGTAACGTCTCATTGCGACCACCAGGTGGAGACAAAACCCAACAAATGCATCTACGCTTATAAGTGGAACACAAACACAGCAAGTTCTAAAGCAAGTGGGCAAGTGTCCCCAAGGGATGTGTCCCCAACCAAAAACTGTGACATTAAGAGCACCATTTGCTGGTGAAGACATTCAAGGACAAAAACATCCTCCCACTTAACTGTGACTTGGTTTCGCAGTCACATTAAAATGAATTCTGCGATTTCCCTTGTCTAGGGGTACTGGCTACATAGCAAATGTTAAATGTATTTTTATTATCATTATTATTATTGGTAGTAGTAGTAGTAATAATAAATATAATAATAATAATAATGTCTTTGTGACATAATGGCAATATAATCTTTTCCCAGCTTTGTCAATAAACCCACAGTGACAGAGCTTGTGTCACTTACCAGTTGTTGACCTGCAATAAGGTGAGGTTTGTCTGTGCAGCAATCTGCCGTTTCTCATCCTCTGTGGGATAAGGGTGCTAAAAATACACAAGGGGTAAAACTGGTTACTGTTGATGCTATGCTAAAGGTTCAATTCTCTACATCTCATTTGAAACAATTGAAAACAAAGTGCTCACAGTAACTAAAGATTTTACAGCAATTATCTGTGTCAGTCTCTAGTTGTAGTAGTTTAACGTTGCTGATGTACTGATGTTACTGTCCGTATGTGGGTTAGTGAACCTTCAGTGTTGTACTCAGCTCCCTTGGAATGGTAAACAAGTTTGTACCCAGCATCCTCTGACAAATGGATCCTACCCGTTAATTCAAACCTTAGGCCCCCCATCAACCAGATCACCCCCACCTGCTGTCCACCTACCATGAGGTGCTGGAAGAGCCAGGAGCGCATGATGTTGGTGGCATGCTTAGGCAGGACCCCCCGCTTGTTTTTTGACTTCTTATCCTCATTGTCGAGAAGGGAAGACAGGTCCAGGTTTACCTTAGAAGAGGGGGGTGGGGTGCGTTAGTGTTGCCATGGTGACCACTGTGCCAAGCTCTTTGCATTTTTCTGGCACCGAGGCATTTTATCGCCATAGCAACACACTTGTTTTCTATTGTTGATATCAAAAATATAATGGGATGAACAGATTTTCAACAACTTGTCTGAAGAAGAAATGTTAAGTATTTTGTCATCTATGGTGTTTTCTTCTTTGCTCCCACTGCCAAATACTGTAGTGAAAAAGCCAAAGAAGGCAGCTGTGTCTTAAGTGTCAGATGCCCCGTTTGGGTCATGTGTATGTCCACACTGCAGCTGGCGCTCCACCCCATGGTCACCAGATTGACACCTTCTTGACCCCAGAGCCCTGGCAGAGACGAGACTGGCTTCTGGCCCCCTGGGACAGGGAGGGGCCTTTTGCATTAGCTGGGCTCTGCTGCCCCAGACTCTGCCATTAGCCTCAGTGTATTACAGGTATTAATGGGGAGGAATTAGCAGCTGTGAGTTGTCATGTCAACTGCAGAATGTCAGATAATAACTTTTGTTCAGTCCAGTAACCAACACTTTGTTTCCTCTGGCGGCCTGCGGCTTGGACTGGATGAGCACCGGTATGCATGCAGTGTGACAAACTGACACAGAGGGAGGCAGACAGGCGTATAGACAGACAGATTACAGACAGAGACAGAAAGACATACAGACAAAAAAAAAAAAAGACAGGTAGGCAGGCAGGCAGACAGACAGGTAGGTAGTTCCTCACAGATCAGTATGTGACACTGCAGCAAGATGGACAGAAAGACAAGTATAAAGAGAAGAATAGTTGGCAGGGCAGATTCACAGGCAGAAACGGAGAAGAAACAGACGGACTTGTACCGCATTAAGGAGAGAGACGTGGCACAGTGGTGACTTTTTAAATCATATCCTTATTTCGATTCCCGAGATGCTGCACGGAGCACGGAGAGCCATCTAGGGCTCTGCTGTCAGGCACCTAGAGGGACACCCCGGCCGGTGGCACACGTCTGAAGTCCGGAGACGGAGCCTCGCTGCAGGGGACAGCCTCCATGTCCCCAATTACGCCTGCCTAGGAGGGCTCATTTCAAGCCTTTTCACAGGCCATCTGCGCTCCGCTCCGGCTTGGACTCGCGCTCGATTGCTGCCATTTCTCAGGATAATAGCGGCACTATGGGGGATTGCTGGAGCTCGCCGCGGCACGGCGCCGCGCAAACTCAACGGGGGAAAATACTGCGGAGATAATGGTGTTTCTCACATTCAGAATATTCATAATGTGTCCGCGCGCTGCAAACACTCACCGTACGGGGGTATGTGGAAACCCCTCGTACAAAACGATATACATCTACAATTACAAGGACTTTGACGCGTTTGGAGGCCGAAGATCTCGAAAAAGGGTAAATAGGTAAATAAATAAATAAATAGAAACATTTCAGCTTCCCAGTTTAAAAATAAATGTAATTAATTTAATGCAGACTCTGGCAATGCAAGTCACAAGGAGGGGGGTGGGGGGGTGGGAACAGCTCCCTGCTGATTAGAAAATAAATAAATAATAATCACAGGCACAAAAAAAGCCTCATTACCATTGCAGCTGGGTGTCACGTGGAAATCCCTCCCCCACACCCCTCAGCCCAGGAATTTGCATGTTCCGGGAAGCAGGCTGAATTAATTGGCAGCACCGAAGCTGGGTATCATTACCAGGCACTTGTCGGGGATGTAGCTGCGGGCCGCACTCTATTCCCGGCCCTCGTGTACCGCGTAGCCTTGGCCGGGCCCCGGGTGTTTGCGGAGGGCGCTGCCGCTGTCTGTCAAACATAGGATTTACCTGGCTGACCCTCTGGCGGCGTCATGTGCTGCCACCGCAGCCTCCGTACGGAGCATGTTCGCGCTGTGTCCTGCCTCTGCCAGCTGTGGTGCAAGGAGAAATGACCCCCTCGCCCTCCTCACCACCAGCACCACCACACATCTAGCCTCAGATCCCAGTCTCTGTCACCCCCCACCTCCCAATCCCCTTCCAGCCAACCTCGACTCTCTTAGTCTCTCACCTGTGTGTTCTGGATCTGGATGGTTCCCTGGGGTAAAGCCTGGGTTAGCACCTGCCCCTGTGAAGTCACCATGGTAACTGGCTGATACAACGTCCCACCTGGTTGGAAAGCACCGTAGTCACTGATAGTGGAGCACCGGACGGGGGGAGGGTGTCACAGATTCTCACTACATGTCAGAAAATCGCCTAGAACAAATGCTGCGAGCGTAGAAGCGACATAAAGAGAAATGGAGGGAAACGCTTTAATCCGTGTCCTGGAGAGATGGGTTATCTTTACGGCCGTGCAATGAAGCCTCCAGGACAAAGAGAGGGCTACCCTTGGTGCACACAGGGCCGATAAGAGAAGGATCCTTGGGGAGCGAGCCCACCTGACACCACTTGTGAGTTGATGGTTGTCATGGCAACGCTGCCTTGCTGCAGGGCGTTGGTGGGTACCACGATGCCTGAGGGGTTCACAGAGCTGGACACGGCTGTCATGGAGGGGGCAGAGCCCTGCATCAGGTCCTGGGGGGAAGAGAGCGAGGGGTGAGGCCCGGCCATCCTTCCAGATGCTAGGAAACTCTATGGAGGCACAAATGAGGCTGCTGATTTAATACAAACTTGAAGAGCTCAAATTCAAAATCACTACATCTTGATCACACACATCCTTTTCGAGCCATAAATCAGTCCAGAAAGTCTTTGGTCTTTTAGCCAGATTTTTTTTTGAAAATTCTCAATCCCTAAATGAAAGACAGAGAAGTGTATTGAGAGCAAGACCTTCTACAAGTGAAACATACCATCTGAGAATGTATAATATGGAATGTGTGCATAATCCGCTTTCACGCAGGAAATAACATCCTATAAGCTGTGGCAGCACATTTTCACTGCATCAAAACTATTTGTAGGTTTTTATCAAGAGCACAACTCGGAACAAAAGAAGTAAGCCTGACATTCAAATGCTTAGAATAAGTGATCCTGAGGAAATACAGACTTGTTATTGCGATCGATGTCAACTTGGATCTTTAAAATGTCCTCCAAAGTTCACACACATGCAGTACGCGAACTTTGAAAAGGGAAAAGTGGAGTAAGTGCGGTACATCTGAGAAAATGTTGGTTTGCATGCAGAACTGGCCCTTGGACCCCTACAGTTCCATACTGGACCATAAATAGGATGCAGCAAATTCATAGTAAAAAAAAAATAATAAAAAATAAGCAGCTCTAAGTTTTAGGTTCACAGCAAAAAAAAAAAAACCCTGTTGTTCCTTTGTAAAAAAAAACAGTCCAGTAGGTACATCTAACCTTTCACCACTGATCAAACCCACACTGTCTATTAAAAAGCTGTGTCCCAAACAGCACCCACATGCAATGATGGGAAACATACAGCACTGATTCTTCTCAAGGTTTAGCCTTAACAAGAAGGCACCTTTAAAGCAGTTCTTCACGTATATTTAGCCTCCTTCCAAGCCACCTGACCGACAGAAGAACCCCATAGTCATCATTCACATCATCATCACGACCCCTGCTACACACCGCAGCCTTTTGGGAGACACAGTGCATTACAGTGCAGCTGAACAAGGCGCCAGGAAATGTTTTTGTGCCATTAAGGATAAAAGCGCACATTCAGGTTAGTCAGAGCGATGGAATCCATCAGCTGCTCCTTCTCCCTTCCTTCTTCCGCTGTCTGTGGTAAACGTCTCCTTTCATTAGTCATTATGCACGTGTGTTTATGGTACGTCACTGGACAGATGTGGCCGGTTACTGTGGAAACACGCACTGGGGGTAACTTGTGGACACTGGTACGGGCCTATCAGCCAGTTTGTCACGTGCCGATGCCAAGCTGCACTCTACAGGTCTATGTGCTAGAGGCAGAGCGCGTGGGGGGGTGGGGTGGGGGGTGGGTGCGGTGCGAGGTGTCCTACCCATTCGCTTCCTGCAGAAGGCCTAGCAGTCTGCGTTAAGACTGCGGATGCTGAGGCCGTGGGGTCAGTGAGCAGCTGAGAGACAAGACATGAGAAAAGGCAGGACAGCCGACTCAGACACTTGAGAAGCAGCATGGCCACATGCGCCAAACGACACCCCCACCACACGCCCTTCCCAAAGTAATGATGGGCCTGGGAGCAGCTAGCACAGTGGTTAAGGACAAAGAAAGCTGCTGGGGCAAATTCCCAGAGGGGGTCCTGCGGCAGTGCCCTTCAACAATGGATTCAATTATTCCAGTTAAACATTCAGCAGTACAAGTGTGATGAAAGTTCAGGTATTAGACCCTCTGCTCGAAGCTTCCACCCGTAACACGCAGCAGATCCCGGAAGCAGAGTCTTCGCTTCATTTCATATTTACTCTTACGTATCTAACACTTGTGTCGTCTATATATATTTTACCTGCTGGAGGTCAGGGGCGCGGGCAGGGGTGCAACACCTGTCTGATCTGTCTGAAAGCAACTGGGGTGGGGTGGGGTCCATGTGAGGAGGAGGAGGGGGACACGAACGCGGACTCACCTGCTGCAGGCCAAGCGAGGTGTGCGAAGGGGAGTAGGGCCCCCCCAGGTCATTCCTCAGCAGGTTGTCGCTGTGCATCTTGGTCTTGAGGCAGGTGATGTAGCGGTTGCAGAAGTCCTTGCAGAGCTCGTTCACCTTCTCCAGCTCCAAGAGGTGGATCCGCAGCACCTGGATGGCTTTCACCATCTGCGGGTCACAGGGGGGTGAACTGGTAATGCCAACTGCATGGTGGCCCAAAGGCCCCAGGGCCAGGGCAGTTGTACCCGTGGGAACAGAAAACCTGTCTGGCTTTAGGGAACAGCCCACATAAATCCGTAAACATGTAATGACACGTTTCAAATGCTGGATGCCGTGAGGAACAGCTCTGAATGTTAGCATTTGGAATGTATCACATAACTGTAGGCCAAGAAAATGAAAAAAGGAGGCCAGGTGATTATGTTTAATGAACCCATGGCGCAGCCTGAGTGGTCTTTGCACTCCCCTTCACGTGTACGCTTGTAGTACACACAGCAGGCACCAGGCGGTGCAGTGGTTTGAGACCCTGCCTCTGGATTCAGGGTTTTACGTTACATTTTATACCGATCAGCCAAAACACTAAAACCACCCGCCTAGTATTGTGTAGGTCCCCTCATGCTGCTAAAAAAGCTCTGACCTGTGAAGGCATAGACTCCACAAGACCTCTGAAGGTGTCCTGTGGTATCTGGCACCAAGATGTTAGCAGCAAATCCTTTAAGTCCTGTAAGTTGTGAGATAGGGCCTGAATCCGACTTATTTTTCCAGCACATCCCACAGATGCTCGACTGGATTGAGATCTGGGGAATTTAGAGGCCAACTCAACACCTTGAACTCTTTGTCATGTTCCTCAAACCATTCCTGAACAGTTTTTTGCAGTGTTGCAGGGTGCGTTATCCTGCTGAAAGAGGCCACTGCCATCAGGGAATACCGTTGCCATGAAGGGGTGGACGTGGTCTGCAACAATCTTTAGGTATGTGGTACATATCAAAGTAACATCTACATGAATGCCAGGACCCAAGGTTTCCCAGCAGAACATTGCACAGAGCATCACACTGCCTCTGCTGGCTTCCCATAGTGCATCCTGCTGCCATCTTTTCCCCAGGTAAACGACGCACATGCACCCGGTCATCCACATGATCTAAAAGAAAACGTGATTCATCAGACCAGGCCACCTTCTTCCATTGCTCCATGGTCCAGTTCTGATGCTCCCATATTCATTGTAGGCGCTTTCGGCAGTGGACAGGGGTCAGCATAGGCAGTCTGACCGGTCTGCGGCTACACAGCCCCATACGCAGCAAGCTGTGTGTCCTGACACCTTTCTATCACGGCCAGCATTAAGGTTCAACAATTTGTGCTACAGTAGCTCTTCTGTGGGATCGGACCAGACGGACTAGCCTTCGTTCCCCATGAGCATCAGAGAGCCTTGGGCGCCCATGATCCTGTCACCAGTTCACCGGTTCTGCTTCCTTGGACCACTTTTGGTAGGTACTAACCATTGCATATCGGGAACACCCCACAAGACCTGCCATTTTGGAGATGCTCTGACCCAGTTGTCTAGCCACCACAAGTTGGAGCTTGTCAAAGTCGCTTCGTATCCTTACACTTGCCCATTTTTCCTGCTTTCAACACATGAAATTCAAGAACTGACTGTTCACTTGCTGCCTAATGTATCCCACCCTTTGATAGGTGCCACTGTAATGAGATAATCAATGTTATTCACTTCACCTCTCAGTGGTTTTAATGTTGTGGCTGATCGGTGTATGTTTACTCATTTTGCAGACGCTCTTCTCCAAAGTGACATATATCTCAGAGAACAATACAACAGGTACATCACACCTACAGGAGAGATTTGGGTGCAAACACGTGATTCTTGAGTACAGTCAATCTGTCTCATACCACAGTATAATCCAGCGTACATTACATCAGTAGCTGAATACAGGTTGTTTTTTTTTAAGAGGTAACAGTACACGTTTATCAAGCACACAGAAGATCAGGTGAGAAGCAAGTCCATGTTTTGAGACATTTTCTGAATATTAAGAGGAATTCAGCAGTTCTGAGTGAGGAGGAGAGGTCATTCAACCACATCAGAGACAGAACCAAAAACCTTTGTGCTTTTCATTTCGGACCTCTTGTACATGGACCAACAAGCAGGCAACAAAAGGTGGTGGAATCCGGAAGGGAACGCAACAAAGAATCGGGTCTTGTAGGTATCAAGGTGTAGATCTGTTGATTGTCTTGCAGGTTGTAAGCTGAATCCCACCTCCTGCTGTAGTACCCTTGAGCAAAGTATTGAACCTGAATTTCTCCAGTAAAAATGACCCTGCTGTAAAAATGGGTAAATCACTGTAAGTCACTTTGGAGAAAAAAGTCAACTAAATGATTAAATGTAAAAGCTTCACAAACCACCCTATTCATTCTTTTCGATACTGAGTAGATGCGAAGAGTGACTCAAATCCTGTCAGTGAGCATACCTGAGCCTCTGTCCATTTATGGACCTGTTTATGTATTCCCTTACATTTTCACTGCTCACAGCTAATTAGCATCTTAAATCCACAGAGAAATCACTCCAGGAGAACTCCATGCCGGTGGGACTGAGAAGCCCTGCAGCCTCCACCTGAGGGCTCCCGTCGAGTGACCTCGCACCCGATCACACCGAGGACACCAACCTGGCAATGGGCAGCCCCTTCAAACTCTAAACGTGCTTTTTAAGCGAGACTCGTGTTGTTACCCCCCCTCCCCGCAGCGTGTTCTCAAAGTCAGCACTGAAGGGCACGGAGATGGGTGGAAAAGTGCCTCGCCAAGGAGGGATAAATCTGCCAATTATTGCAGCTCATTTAATCAGGGCTCAGTGCCATCTCTCTGGGCGCCAAGGCACACAGTATAACTGTCCCGTGGAAGAGTTACGGTGCGCAGGGGCTGCCTGTGGCCAGTGTCTCGTAAAGCACACAGATGCAGAGTTAATTGACTGCGCACCACTTGTCGGCCGAGTGTCCCCCCCCCACCCCCTATAATGATCAACGCTGACCTTTTTCTTTTTTCCTCCCTCCCTAATTTCTAATTACAGCGAGCTGTCATGCAACGATCAGGGCAGGGGTGGGAGAAGTCGTGGGGAAGACAAAGGATGAGAAATCAGGCATCTTGTCTTTTCCTGCAACAACAAGTGATGCCGATGCTGATGCTGCCGGACAATGGACAGCAGGGGAAGGGGGGCAAGGGTAAAATAGCTTTAGCTCAGAGAACGGGCACGCAGTGATTTCTGACCTCCGCCAGCAGGGGGAGGCACAGAGGCGAACACGCACATAGCAGGGCGAGGTTAAGCGTGTGTGACAGCTGAGGCTTACCAGGTTGTCCAGCTCTGGATCCTCACTAAAGAAAGGCTTGTGGTCCTGCTCCTGTTGGTGGACGAAGTTCTCAATGTCAACATCGAAGCTGGCCGACGTGATGCACTCGGACCCTTGCGTCGCTTGCTCGCACTTCTCAAACAGCAGGGCCAGCAGAGGGAACAGGGGATGTCTGTGGGGGGGCAAGAGATAAGCTCCATCTACCAGAGACAATCCTTTTTTAAATTTCATATTTCCATTTAAAATAATGTCTAAGATTTTTCTGCTATTATTGCATTGGATTGCTTCAGTAATGCTTTTAACCCAAGCGATTTCCACAGCTTAGAGTGCTGCTCCTCAGCCATGGGTCACAACCCAAAAGTGGGCTGCCAGACTACTCGTGTAACATTGCAATTGTGGCGCAGTAAATGGTTTGGTGAACTCCACTCAACAAATGCCATGTTTCCATCGTTGCTAATTCAGTTCTGTTGCTGAATGATTATTTCATGTTCATCTGCATATTCCAACAAATAATAACAACACTCCATAATTCACAAAGCACGTAAAACTAAAGCATTAGCTAGTTAGTATGGACAAAAAAATAAGTATTTTTCATGAAATGCAAATGAATTGCAACAGTTTTAACCATAGTTAATTATTTAAAATAATGAGAGCTTGTTAGGTGTGGGCTGAATTTACCCTTTAATCTTTTAATATGCTCACTTCATCTTAATAACATTGTCAATAACAATGAAAATCAGCTAGGACATGGGGGGCTCTATGCTAATTCTTACAGTCATTTCATACTTCAATACTAGGTATGACTAAATTGAAAGAGCCAAAATGTAGTGATTGTTTTTAGTTATGCAACTTTAGAAACATAGACTCACATATATTTAACACTAATGGAGTAATTAACCACGATTGTGATTTCACCGGGACACTGGATTCCTCGGAGAATTCACTCTGCTGAAACCTCAATCTTTCATCACTTGGAAAAAAGAATAAAATTAATGATGTTGGGCTGAAAAGCCACACAGCACATCTCTCTTAGCAAGAACTTAGCAGACTGTAAAAAATGAGGTATTGCACCTCACACTGAGTGCTGGTGACCTTTAGACTGGCACCAACTACAGGACAGACAAAAAATAACATGTTTTTTCCAGTTAAGGGTAACTGAAATTGCAAACAACTGTCGTGCAGAATATTTCGGCAGCTCCTGGACAATAAAGGCTCAGGAAAACAGCAGCTTGACGTTTAACGGCGTGCACATTTATTCAGGTAAAGTACTCTTTTCCTCAACGGTGCAGCGGCGAAGTCAGGCCTGGAAGCCAAACTTTCAGTTACGAGGCGAACGTCACAAAAACACATCACGTTTTTCACAGCGCGCGAAGGCACCGCTCGGGAGGATCTACCCAAAGTCACATTTCAAAAAGGAAAACCGAACCGTAAACGTTGAGATCTGCATCGACGGAACGAAATTTTAACGTCACCGTCGAGGAAGGCCCAGACACCCTCCAGAGCTGAGCCAAGTCAACTTCTCCCCCTCGTGATTTCAGTCCAGCTGGGGGTTCGCAGAGGTTGTCTGTAGAGCCGGGGGGGAGGTGGGCTCTCGAGCGTGCAGGCATGCTGGCCTGCGGTGAAAGGGGCCCCCGCTCTGGCCCTAACCCATCGCTCTCATTTGCAGCCTCTAATAGCCCGGTATATTAGACTCTAATCTGCCTGATCCCAATTTAATGCGGCTCCCTTCGGCGGCCGTGACAGGAATACTAAGCAGGCTGGTCTGCGCACGGCGGTGATCCGCAGTCCCTCTGGGCTCGTCCCAGGGCTCGGCGAGTCGCCCTCAACCCCGTGGCCCAGCCCCCACCTGGTGGGCCTGCTAGACCCTGCCAGGACACATAGCCCGCATCCACCGTCAGCCGCCCTCCCCCCAGCTCTGAACGACACCTTTAGCCGATTTCCGTAGGCACCCCTACGGCGAACCTGCAGCGCAGGGCACCCGGACCGGGACGCACCCGGTCCTTCCCCCGCGTGGCCTTTTTGACAGCACCACCTCGGGAACCTGTTTGCTCCCCCTCTCCACGCAGGCCGGCCGAACAGAAAACACGCGTCCGCAGCACTGCTTCCTCCCCCGAGAGTCGATCCGTACGCGGTCCCGCTTTCCCCACACATGAAGTGGTTCGCTCGCCGACGGAAAACGGCAGAGAGAGTAGTTCTTTCGATGACGACAAGGCCTCTTGATCGCAGATTTGCATCCGAAAGTACAAAAACCTGCATTTGTGAGGTTGCCGCATGGACAGTAAACAATGAGGAGGCTTCACAGCCTTACGCAATTTATTCTTCTTTCAATTATGTGTTTTATGCATTATATTCCTATGAAGCGGGAGAAATGATCATTATTGAGGGAAAAGGATCAGCAGGCACTGAGCAGAGCTATTCTGAAGGGAGGTTTATGTCCGCCTTGCCCCTCGCTGCCTCCCTCCCCCCCCACTCCTTTCCCCGTAGCTCTGACCGCTCTGAAGGTTTTAAATCCTCACAATTTTTACAGATGGATAAGAGCTTAAATGTAGGTGCTGAGGGCGAAGCTAATCTGTTAACCTTTGAAAATGCGCGGCCCAAACCATTGAAAATTAAAAGCTTAATGCTGTTTATCCCTGACCTCAGCTTATCGCTCCCCGCGCCGAGGATGGAGTCGCAGCGCAGAGCAGCGCAGAGCAGCGCAGCGCAGCGCAGCCCCGCGAAGAGGCGGAGGCCGAAGCCGCCCGCCGACAACAGGAACCCGGAGCAGTTAGAGCGCAACTCCCTTCTTTATCTCGAGCGCAGCCTGCCGACTGCGGACTTCGCAGGGCTCCTTTCGAAACGGCAGAAACGGACCCGCCAAAGCTCTACGCGCCAAAGTAAACCTGCTCCAAATCCTCCCATTTTCATGCAAACCCGGCTTTAAAGCTATTTTATATTTAATAATAACAGCGAATTCCTCCCTAGGGCATGTTTTGCTAAATACCTTCCGTGGGGGGAAGGAGCACAGCGACTAGCGAATGTATGAAGTCGTACCGTCGCGATTTTGCTAAAACACGGGCGGGGAAGCGAGCTGTGATTCAGTCTTTCTAAGCCTGTGAAATCCCGACGAAGGACAGGATCAGCCCGAGAAAAGGCACGTTGACAGGGGTCAAATGTAATGAATCCGCTATATAATTGAATTATGGACGGAGAGGGCTGCGCGCTGGGGCCTCGCGGGGAGCGAGCGAGCGAGCGCCGCGCAAAAGGAGCTGCACTGCGGTGGACGGAGACGAGTGGCGCGGGGGTCGTTAAAGTCCCCGTAAAAGTTAGATTTACAGGACTGGAGAGGGAAGGGCGCACTACACGAATCCCACCGCATAACGGGTCGCCATGAATCAAAGTAAGGAGCCTGTGGCCCCACTTAAAATGAGGATGAACAGGGGTGAGCGGGAGAGTGAATCACGTCACGGGAGCTTTTTATTAATTATTTTCTTTCTTCCCCCCTCCCGCTAAGTGTTCAAATTTACACATTTTTCCTGAAATAAATGTTTTGAAGAACCACGTAACCTTTAGTTATATCTGTAATTCGTTCTCGGAAAGTCAGGTTGCGGCCTTGCATCCTCTGACGGGAAACGCGATGGAAATGAACACGTTTCGACCGCTTGCTGAAGCTCAACGCATCCCGCTTCGTCGCGGCAAAAGGGAGGGAAAACGCCGTTCACCGCAGACGGCCTTTTCTGCCAGTTGAGGGGCGCGACGGTCTCTCTGAATTTCTTTGATTTGTTGACGGCGCGCCCGGCTCTGCCTGTGTTTCTCATTCTAATCAAGCGCACCGTGTGCCTGTTCTCTTTATTAAAAAGCCGGTTCGCAGCGGTCCCCGCTGCGCTGTTCCTGACAAGCCTCTTCCCCCCGGCTACATGTCTGGAGCGCACCCTGCATGCGCGGCCCCGAACCAGCGGCTCACCGTGACGCCGCTGCATGGCAATGAGGCGCGTGTGCGCCGCTCGCTCACGTACCGCGCGGGGAGCTCGGGAGCGACGCGACGCCACGGGGCTCCGTCACCACACATCCGCGGCGGTGACTTTTCATCCCAGAATCAGGGCTGTCGAAACAAGTCCTGCGGTACCCGAACGCGCTACTTTTTTATGATCACTAGAACGTCATCTACAGAAAGTACAAAACCTTATTTGGTACATAAAATTTGGCAATTTAATTCTCCGTGCTCCCTTTGAGTTCCTCACATACGACACTGCGGAACGAGTCAAAAATATTTTCACGTAATAAATCTGAAAAATACACCTTCAAACACACATACACACACACATTTCCTGAACCGCTTGTCCCATACGGGGTCGCGGGGAACCGGAGCCTAACCCGGCAACTCAGGGCGTAAGGCCGGAGGGGGAGGGGACACACCCAGGACGGGACGCCAGTCCATCGCAAGGCACCCCAAGTGGGACTCGAACCCCAGACTCACTGGAGAACAGGACGGTCCAACCCACTGCGGCACCGCACCCCCCACACCTTCAAACATTTTCCCAAAAATTCACATTTATCGTACGCGTTTTTTCCCCCCCAAAAGTGAATTACAATGTTAAGCTACCTACAATTATTTACCCATTAATAACAGCTGGAAAATTTTACTGGAGTAGTTCAGGGTAAGTACCTTGATCAAAGGTACAACAGTCAGAGGTGGGATTCGAATCTGTGACCTTCAGCACCTCTGATCTCCATACCATCAGCTGCTCTCAACCACAGTATCCTGCACAACATTTTCCATGTCTTCTATACTTCTCTCCTAGATCAGGCACACTATATTTAGTAGTTAGACTAGGAGTAGCCCACAGGGCTGCTATTTTGCACAAATATGTTGATTTAAAGAAATTAATTGAGCAAACAAATGGCTTAAGTAATTAGTATTCGGCTGTGTCGAAAATTACCTTCGCAGGGACGTGTCTATATGATTGCCCATTTCACATCAGCTGTAAAATCAGCAGGAAAGTCTCAGATTTTCGGGCGTCCGCTATATCGCGGTAACAGCTTGATCCGAACATCTACAATTACATCAGTTTAGCGAAAACAATTGGCATTGCGAACACAACACCACCATAATCCTTTGACAGCAATTTCTATATTCATGGGTCATTTAAGACATTCTTAATTCTTCAAATAGTAAAGCTATTTAGAGGAAAATGGAAAACAATGCATCCAGAAAAGCCAGAGTTGTTTGGATGCTGAGAACAAATGACTGGAAAAGGCTTCACAGCGGCAAACGTAAACAGTTTATGGTACATTACAGAAGCTTCCCTGTACAGCGTCAAATGAAAGCCTCTCCCGCGGTGTGTGATATGGGCTCTGTGCCACTCTGCAGTGCCCCTGAATCTCTGCTTTATGGACACCCCACCTTCACCCTGCCTGCAAAGTCCAGGATCCCCTGGAGTTCATGCAGTGTCAGCGGGCCTCTTTGGCCTCCTGCCTCGACGCAAATATCGTTCCTTTTCCGAGAATCCAGGCACTAATCATTTAATCAAATCATACTTTTTAAATTTTCATATAGTCTTAAAATCCAGACTGAATTGCAGCGCTTCAGCATTTATATTACCTAGTATTTAGCTGATGCTTTCACTCGCTTACAATAGTAGGTATACTATGCGAAGCTACTTGCAATCATTTACACCATTTATACTGTGGTGTAATGCTTTTTTCAGGACAAGTGCATTCAAGGGTGCTACAGGTTGAGCCGGGATTTGAACACGGGTGCTTGGACTGCAAGGCATCCGATCTAACAACTCAACTTACTTACACTGATCTATTTGCTGATACCAAAGCAAATATAAGCTTTTTTTCCAGAAGAATCAAAGCTTGAAAAAGACAACATGAGGAAAGTGGCACAACTTTCCTATTGCACTGATTTATTTTCATTTTAGCCTCTGCTTGCTGCTTTGTTTGCTGTGTGCTAATGGAACAGCTGTTTAGCCTTATGCCTTCCCTTGCTAATCAGGTCTCTCACCCGGAACAACTGACACAGTGGGCAGATTTACACTGTATCCGTCCGTACAGCTCAATATAATCAGTTAAGCAGCTCGGGTTAAGGGCTGGACACATGGGTCCAACAGCAGAACCTCTGCATTCCCACCGCACTGGCACTGCTGCTTTTTTAATATCCAAAATCAAGCACAGAATAGCTGGGCACAATTTCACCATGCAGCATATAGCTTAAAGAAGAAAGTGGAGGTTTCACAAAGGGAACCCTGAAGAATACATTTAATAATTCATACTAGGTAGTGACAGAATTACAGTAAACTCAGTGCATACATATATTACCTTTAGAGGTTTTTCCTTTTACACAGCAGTGAAATCTGCTTCTTTCTCTAAATCACACCTATTTCTGCATCTGTTGACACATTTTATCATTTCCTGCAGTTAAACTGCCCTTCAGTTTGAGGAAACATCGACTATTTACACCTAAACCATCAATTATTTAGTCCAAGGTATCTCATTAACAGTTAACCATGTACTGACTGATTTTACATAACAGGACCCTTAAAAATCTCATACAATTAAAGCGATATTTATTAAAATTGATACTATGTCATTACATTTCTTTAATCACATCAATGACTGTTGCAACAGTATGTGTGCTTCACTGACAACTGGCTTGAACATTTGTCATGTACGTACCTTTCCATCCCCTGCCTGCACTCTTAATAATACAAGATAAATGCAAAAATACTTTACTGGGAATGCAGCACCTTGTTAATTACAGCATCTTGTGTTGATCCTGTTGTTAATAATTAAGCAGCTCGATCTCAGAAAATAAACGGTACATCGCTGCTGTAACTCGTAATGTATCTCCTCTAATTCGAACCCAGGCAATTAGAAAAAATAACTGACGTGAGCATAATGCTAAACAGGGCAGAGAGATACACATCCAAATCAAAGGCTTCTAAAAGTTATTCTCAACACTTTCAAAGACAGGAGCAAAATGTGGGACAGAGTACTTTTAAACGGAGCACATTCTCTTTGCAAATCATCATTTCAAAGAACTGCAATGAACAACTGTATACTGTGCTGATAATTGTGTTGATGCTCGCAACACTGCTTTTCATATATATTAAAACAATAACCATATACAGTTGTAATGCACCCTGAACATGCAGTGAAATATGTATTACTCTGGGACTGTATTAAGTTTTATCAAATCCAGTGTGACTAAAAGATGGCAATTTATTGCAATATGAACCCATACAAAAGAACATTAACTGTAATATACTATACATACATAATAAAAATATACGTTATTTATCAGCTATAAAAGATATACGACAGTCAGTTCTTTAATACGTGATTTTCTAAAGCAACATTACACCGCTAACAGATTTTAATGCCAAAATTGCAGGTGCATTTCTTTGCAGGTGTGTTTCTTTTTAATTCTGTTTGTTTCCGTCATTAAATTGCTTGAAGTAAAACGGCATGAAGTAAAAGACAAAATCAACAATTTCATTCCAGCATCAGCAAATTCAAAAAACTTGATTACACATTTGCATGCAGATCCCCAAGTATTTATCAAGATGGTGCTAAGCGTCACTACATTTACTAGCAGTGTTCATTTTCCGGGACAATTTTAAACCTTAACACCCTGCTGTGGTAAATATAAGAGTGACCTTGATATTATTTGCAACCCATATATTAAAATATTAAACCAAGCTCTACCATATGGGTAAAAAAGTCGGTTTGACATTTTCTATGTCACTTACAAAGCAAATCTTGTTGCCACATAAAAAATTGTTCTCCGGTAACTTTTTAAGCCCCATCATGAAGGCTCCTTAAAAAGCCAAACCGTTACCCAGCTTGCTCACTGTAAATAATTGTCTTAAGTGTATTTTCATTACACTTAATGAAATACACTCATGACAATTACACTTTCATTGCACTCATGTCCACTGTTATTAGCTGGTCAATCCGATCATTGTGGAGAACCCATTACCGGTGCTCTGAGCAATTCAGTAACAGCAAAGCTGAGTAAAGCAGACATCTGCTGTGTGGCTCAGAGGGTTAACTTTCCTTTGGTTTCACAGTGCACAGGTTTCAATGTGGCTACTTGCAACATGGTGCTTTAAATATAATAAAACACATACACACTGTCTGAAACCGCTCGTCCCAAGCGGTGTCACGGTGAACCGGAGCCCAACCCGGCGACACAGGGCGCAAGGCTGGAGGGGGAGGGGACACACCCAGGACAGGACTCCAGTCTGCCGCAAGGCACCCAAATTGGGACTCGGACCCCAGAACCGCCAGAGAGCGGGCCCCGGCCAAACCAGCTGCATATAATAAAACAATAACTACATAATAATGCACTTTGAACAAGCACTAACACACAGTATGTATCACTCATGGACTGTATTAAGGTCTGTTATCAAGGTCAGTGTAACTTTAAAAGCTGAAAATTTATTGTGATAGGTACCTATAAATAAATATGCATACTAAATATGTACCTATATATAGAAAAACAAATATAATATACCTCTACAGTTTTTGAGAAACTGAATATACTATATACACATAATAATGTACAATATATACATTTACAGACCCCTATATGTAGAAAATTAACTATAATATACCTTTGTACATACTATACATGCATAATAATATACAGTAGCTATCAGCTATAAAAGATATCACAATCAATCCTTTAATATGTGACTTTCTAAAGCAACTGACTGTTAAAAGATTTTAGTGCGTAAATTAGAGGTGTGTCACTCCCAATAGCAGTTTAATCATCTAATAAGGTAAGGGGAATAATGTGGAAAAATTATAAGGGTTAAGCAAACAGAGAAAAAAAACTGAATCGGAAAAGATGAACAGTGGTCGCAAGTCAAAGATCACCATTCGTGACTGATGAACACTTAACAGGATAGTGGCTAAAAACCAGAAAAGTACCATCTTGAAAATTACCACAGGATGTGATAAACACCTCTTTGACCCAGTCTTGAAAACCTGGTATTTATAGTAGGCACCATTTGTAAACCACTTGTATCCAAGGCCAGGGTGAAAAAAATGCATAACCCATAGTAACAAGCAGAAAAGCTGAACCCCTGAACACTGCGAAAAAAAAATTGTGTGATCTGATTAGTAATCCAAACCAAAGAACAGCTTTAACCCACATTGCTTGTTGTCGACTGGCAAACGTTGTGCTGGGTCTGTGATGGTATTAGCAGTAATCTTGTGAGGGTCACAGGGTTCACTGACGGCCTTGCATCATCTATTAACTGCCAAGGAATATGAAGATATTTCAAGCCACCAGATGCACTCTATGGTATAAAGAGTTTCCTTAAGATCCTCTCATATTCAAAGACAATAAGATCTAAATACATGCAAAAAGAAAAAGGTAGTCGGACTCTTTCATCACCATATCTTGTTTAGCGTTTCCATTCTTTCACTCCTCATGTTAAGTTAAATTGAAATTTAATGTCATGTGACTAACCGGCGAAGCTATTTCGATTTACTTGAAAGTTTGAAACCCTCTGTATATTCCTACCCAAATGTTCATGTATGATAATATTCCTGACATATATTTTATTCTGACACCGTGGTTTACGAGATTCCAGTTTAGGAGAACTGCCTTTTACGAGCAACTCATATTTGTAGCTTAAATTTGATTTACGAGGTACTGCCCACATTTTCAAGTAACACCTTTTGGATAGAAAAATTAGAACTCAAAAGCTGCACTCCTTCACAATGAAGAGGAGCACAGAGTGTACAAACCAGTTGTCTCAACATTCTTACGTACCGCCACGATCTTACTTCCTTATAAATAACACTTCCTTTCCAAGGATATGTTATTTTATAAAATAGCTCAGTATTAGTAAACTTCAAGCCTTCCAAGATAGTGAAAGTAAAAACAGCCTTTTAAGGTCGGGTTGCAATAACCAGTACTAAGTACGGATGCAAGTTTGCCCTTGTTTTTTCATGAACGGGTTACGATTTAGCATATTGGGGTGAAAACGGGTAAATTTTGCAAGCTTAGGGCTGCATTATAATTTCTCCCATTTAAATTAATGGTAATTTATGCCCTGGTTCAGAAGACTCAGATATACAAGCAGTTCTCAGAAATGCATTGAGGGTAAAGGTGTGTATATTATATAAATATATAAATGTGTGTGTGTGTGTGTGTGTGTGTGTGTGTGCACATAATCTGATATGACAAGACTGACAGAAATTCGGTAGGCCTCTACATGCCCGCAGAATTTAGATTTGTCGCTAGTGATGAAAAACCACGTCTTTGAAGAGCCTCGTTCTTTATTTTATCCTTCATCACTGAGTGGAGAGAAGTGCGCGGACGCTTTTGCAAGGAGGCTGCAGCTGGAAGAGGCAGTGCACCGCGCCCGGGCTCAGTCTCTGCTCCTGAGCGCCCGCAGCCACCCTTAGGCTGGCAGCACACATCAAAGGGAGACTACTATCTCAGAGGAGCTTAGAAATTCAGCCCCAGGCTTGGCAAGGCCTTCACACCGCTTGCCTTGGGGTGTATGGGGTGTGGGAGACGGGGGAGGGGGGGAACGGGAAGGGGCAGCTGGGAAACCATGGGACGCCACAGAACAGGCAAGAGGTTCAGCAAATCACAGAGGGCCAAAAAGGCTGGGAAAAAAAACTAGAGCGCAGAGTGTAGGCCACCAGCCAGCGTAACAGCAAGGAGGGATGATCAAATTAAACCTATTTTCTGCGCAACGCTCACACACACATGCAAAATATGGACACATCTGCCAAGGGATTATTGCTAAAAGTGTCAGACGTTCATTCACCCAGTGCATCGACTCACTCATTAGTGGGGGGGGGGGGGGGGGGGGAAGAAAACTGGTCTCATTTAAAACCACAGCTACCTCAGGCGCGCTGGCAGTGGTCCACAGGTTAATTTAACCAATCAATGACAAGTTTATTTGTCTGGTTTAATCTACAATAGCTTCAAACCTCCAAAAAGCGCATCGCTTCTCAACGTTCCGTGAAACTGAGTTTGCGATTTGGGAAAGTACCAAAATTTTGGACAAGAGCCCACAAGAATTCCTGGGCTTCAGCCTAAAGCTGTCTATATCTTGAGATAGCAACAGTGGAAACAAACTGATTCTGCACATTAGTGTAATCATGGACAATCTGCTAAAGCAAACTGTTATAACTGGTGACTGAACTAATGGTGAATATTCAAAGCCGCAATGAGGACGTTTCCGCCTACCTGTAAACGGCACGCTTGTCCGACTCCAGCTGGGCTTGGGGGTCAAGGGTCACACTGACCGGGGTGGCCCCTGCACCTGAGGATGCTGGTAAGTGGACCGACTGGGCCTTGGAGTTTTGCTGAGTAGTACCTGTCATCTAGGGGTTAGGGGTGCAAGAGTCAACAAAAAAAAACAAAAAAAAAAAAAAAAAAAACAATGAAAGCACAGTCTCTCCATTCAGACCGTTCACTTTCCATTTTCATACCAGCTCTGTTTAAAAACCTTGGACCGTTTCCTTTCCCATCCTTTCCTTGAAATACAATATTTGAAAGACCCCGAGAGAGCAGCTGAAAAACAATATCGGTACAGCCTGAACTCGGACTGGAAATTCAAGTCCGAATGTGCCACTACACATCGCTAGTGGGAGGTCCCGTCAGGAAGGGTGTAAAATGAGGTGCGGATATTACCGTGGATCGGTCATCCCTGCTGGTAAATCGTAAAAGAAAGTGTGTCGTTCTTGGAACTTGTCATTTCTCCCAGAGGATGAGGCTTTGACTACGTTCTGCGGTCCCACATCGCCTTCGCCTCCCAGCCGTGTCTCTGGCCCAGAGCCAAGCAGCCCTCTCTTATCACATCTCTGCCCCATTTCTTCCCCTCTACAGTTTCCCTGGCCCTCGCTGCGGTGCTGCCGTGGATTAACAAACTGTATTGTAACTGGAGGGGAGAACGTGTACTGTAGCACGAGTAATCCGTTTGAGCCGTTATTTTTTTCCAAAGAAAAGACGGGGAGGGGAAGCTGGTGAATCGAATGGTTTTTCGGGAAACGGCAGCTTTTACCTGCTGAACGAGCACACAACTGTGATTTATCCATACTATTTCCCTTAATCTAATGCCATGCTCACTGATACTTTCTCACAGTCCCGCAGTTATACTGATAATATCCCGACACATACAACACTCACCGTCTTTTTGCCCGGTTTTCACTAGGCTGGATGGCTGTGTGACCACATGATGCCAAAAAACATCAATGCAGTATATCAGGTATAATCTGTTAATCTTTTAACCAATGGTCTTTTAAGCAGTCAGTGAAACTGTACTTTTGTGCAGTCTCTGCTATGTCTGAAGCCGTTTCATACACGGGATGGATGCTCACAAGGCCGCGGTGTTAATACAGTTTTTTTGCTGCGAGTCAAAACAACGTGAGCCTGATTTATCCGGGAAGCCGCTGGGGCCTGACGGAGGTGCTCCATTCATTGCATTAAAACCTGGCTTCTGCTTGCTGCCATACAGCATCCCCTCTTTAGAGCTGCATCTCCCTGTCTGCCCCTCTCCTTCGTGATTAGCCTTTGGAATCAAGGCCCCTCCTCCACAGCCCAACCTCCCATTTCAATCTGAGAAGGAAGCTTCAAGTCTTAATCCCGACTCCAAATGGGAAATAAATTAGCTTCTTCACACTTAACTAGCTCTCATCTGCATTTGCTGTACTCCTGCAGCTCCGAATCCTCTCCCCGGCACTAATCCCCCAGGCGGGAGGAAACGGTCGCGCGGACAGCGGGAGGCAATCTGAGGAACGCGTGCGCTTCCTCCTTTCTGGAGCGCAGGCTAGCAGGGGAGGCTAAAAATGGGCACATGGGGTATCACAATATCCCATAATCCACTTCAAAGGGATGTACGTCGTCCTGTTTGTCCATTGTCAAGGACAAGGGAACAGCGGCAACGCCCAGTGAACCTCTTTCGCTGAGTATTTCTGAACTTCCTCTCCTCCAGGGACGAGGTGGAAGCAAATAAGACAACCCAGATGCTGTTCTGTGAATAAAAAGTTCTGACAGTGGTAGATGACGTGGTGTTAGTGGTAGATAGTATGATAACAGTGGTAGACAGTATGGTGTTGGGTTGTGATACAGTGAACCATGGAGCTGTTGGGAGGCCCCTCAGGGGTGTGGGTATGAGACCTGCCAGCACCCTCACCTGTTGGCTCTCCTGGTACGATGGTGGAGGAACACTCTGTGTGGCCATCATTGTCAGTGCTGGTGCTGGGGACACATGTTGCATCATGGGATAGCTTCACATCGAGACCCTGGAGGCAAGGAACATACAAATATGTTATTTTTGCACTGCCGGTACTTTTCCCCCAGTCCCAACCTGCCACTTTACAATATCTGACACAGTATTTATACAGCTGGGTATTTTCACAAGCGCAAATTAGGGTAAATATCTTGCTCAGAGGCAGCACAGCGGTAGCAGAGAGGGTTTTGAACAACCGATCTTCAGGATACAACTCCTCTGTTGCTAGGTTACCTGCTGTGTCAACAGAGCTGCACAACTTTTCATTTTCTTACATTTTAAATATTGCATAATCAAGGAGAGCTAAAGAAATATATATGGCACTGAGAACTGTCCCACACCATCATCGTGAGAAGTTAGCAAGTCTTCATCTAAACTCCGACACTTTCAGGATCAACCAGCAGGTGCTGCTGTGTCGTAACACTGGGCGATAACACTGCCCGAACTGAACTCAGCATTCTTCCGTTCCTTCTGCGCCCCTCCGTATTATTTTGTAATATTTCAGCATTCATAATTAATATTTTGGACCGCTTAAAACATTTTTACAATGCACTAGCAATACAGAGGAACACTTCTCATTTTGATTATACTTTGTGCAGTTTGTACCGTGTTTATGAAGCAAATGGAACTCCACTACTGGTCTGATTCATAATCTATAAAAAAGTATCTTTGAATGTGAAATTTAAACACCCATTGTACACCTCCTTCAAGTCAACAAACGGGAGCCAGTGGATCAAGAGAGCAGCAGTATGAGTGACCATAACTGGTATGGATTGCCCTCATGCTCAGGTAAATAGACTGGTAAAGGCAACATGGTTTCTAAGATACAGACAGCTCCCGGTAGGCTCCTGCTGAAAGCAGGGTTTACCGTTGGAGGGTGACTGGGTGATTACATTGAGCGGCAAATCGGGGCCTCATTAAAGCTGTTGTCACTCAGCTAATTGACATTCTGTAGAGCAGAGAGCGGTCCCCCGGGGCTTTGGCTAGCTGGCCCATAATTGGCCCAGACTCACTGTCTTGAGAGTTCAGGCAAGACAACAGACAGTAGCGAATCCACAAGGACCTCGGTGTCACGGGGGAGCTCTGCCTGCAAGCCTTCTAGGCACATCTATAAATCCCTTTTACATCTACTGACCTGTCTGTGAATCCTTTTCTCCACAAAGTGCCTCATCTGTGAATCCTTTCTCTATTCACTGACCAGCCTGTGAATCCTTCCTCTACTCACTGACCTGTCTGTGAATCTTTCCTCTACTCACTGACCTAACTGTGAATCCTTCTCTACTCACTAACCTAACTGCGAATCCATTCTCTGCTCACTGACCTGTCTGTGAATCCTTCCTCTACTCACTAACCTGTCTGTGAATCCTTTCTCTACACACTAACCCTCTTCGAATCTGTTTCAGTTGGTAACACATTTACAGTCATTCATTTGACAGATGCTTTTCTCCAAAGCAACTTACCACGAACACTATGTAGTTTAGCTCATCCACAGTAACTGACAGCGCTAGACACACTGCAGTACGTTGACTGCTGTCAATCAGTCATCTACACACCAGACCAACACACACAGCACGGGCAATTCAGTCATCAACTCAAATGAAAGCCACGTCTTTGGACTGTGGGAGGAAACCGGAGTACCCAGAGGAAACCCATGCAGACACAGGGAGAAAATGCTAACTCCTCACAGACTGAGTGAGGATCAAACATATGTCCTCTTGCACTGTCCAGGTGCTGTGAGACAAGAGCACGACTCACTGGGCCACAGGAAACCAGCACAACGCCTGGCTTATGAGTTCGGTGGTGGATTCGATCGCTACTCGCATCTTCTCCTTGTTTTTACATCCAAGTACTCCCAGTTCCTCCCACAATCCATAAACAGGGTGCGGACAAAATACTGGAAGCACTTCATGTAAAAGGAATTCTGAAGGAACCAGATCACAATTACAAATGCAGCTGGAAACGTGAGTCATATTACGTTGATTGCCAATGAGCAGTGTGTGTCAGTTGTAAAAGAGGTCTAACAACTAGCACTTTGATATACTGTATGAGTTTTCGGAGGGTGTGGTGGCACAGCGGGTTTGGTCGGCCCCCACTGTCTGGCGGGTCTGGGGTTTAAGTCCTGCTCGGGGTGCCTTGCAATGGACTGGCATCCCATCTAGAGTGTATCCCCTCCCTCTTCAACCTTGTGCCCTGTGTTTCTGGGATAGGCTCTGGCTTGCCGGGACCCCGCTTGGGACAAGCAGTTGTTGACGTTGGTCAGTATTTGAGTTTTCAAAGCAACGGGAGGCAACAAACAGAGGTCCAAAGAAGCCAAAAGGTCTTTCCTTCCTGCACCGGTCACAAAAACTGCCCAAATTATTTCATACGTCAAGGGGAACAGTTTCAAAAATAATGAGACAAACATGGAAAAACTGCATTGACAAAGGAGAACAGTGGTCGCAAGTTGAAGTTTGGGTGGTTGCCTATTACAGTTTTATCACCAAACTGTTTGTACTGTATTTTGAAATAACTTCGATCAACTCAAAATAGAGACTATACATTTCATATGTGAACTAAGAAGCAGAGATGTGACCAGAGTTCAGATGTTCAACCACATTTTAATCTGTTGTTCAGGCATGGAATAGCTTGGTTTTACACTGATGCCTACACAGTAATTTATTAACTGGTTAGTGATAGATCCAATGGTCAGAGAAGTAATTCAAGAAAATTTTGTTTTTTCCCCAACTGTGGGAAACATCGTGTTTATTTCATCGGACTTGTCACTGACTAGTGACTGTTTTAACAACATAGATATTAACCTGTTTCTGAATCATTTCCACACTCACAAATCTGTCTACATATCTAAACTCCATATAACCAATGTATTTGTGAATCCTTCCTCTTACTGCCTGAGCACACTTTCCACTCGTACTGACCTGTGTGTGTCTGCAACTGTTCCATCCTTGATGAAATCACTGTGAATCACTGTGAATCAGACTTATTGACCTTTTTCTGCCCTGCCGCTTATCACATGCTGGCCTGTCTGTACACCAGCAGCTTCTCTGCACTGAATTCTTTCTCCTGTCTGTCATACTTGCTGGCGTGAAACCCCTGTCTACGACCTCTTGTCCACCTAACACTCTGCTGCGCGCACACACACACACACACACACACACACACACACACAGAGCGGACATCTTATTGACTACTTGGCCTACTTGTACTTCTGTCTGCGCTTTCTGCTGACAACACAGCAGATCTCCCAGGGCACCAAGCTTTTTGCTCCCCTCCCTTTGCAGATTAATGAACCTTCATCGTGCCTGTCAAGGAACCTATCTGATGTCTTTTATCCCCCAAAAGTTCAAGTAGTATTTAAGACTGTGTACTGTGCTCGTAAGTAACATGGTGACACAGCGGGTAGCAACAGTGCCTTACAACTCCTGGGCTGTGGTTTTGAATCCGGTTCTGTCTGTATATGTTCTCTTCATGTTCATGTGGATTTCCTCCCACAGTCTAAAGACAGGCGGAGATGGAGACAACTGTAAACCTTACCACGAAAACCACGTGAGTCTGCCCTTACACGACATGAGTCAAACTCGACTTGTTGGCAGTTACCTACTCTGCAGCCTAGGCTGATTCAAAATAAAATATTTTGTGCAAACAAGCTGAATAATTGTATTTTGTGCAGATATCTGGAGAGATCGAAACACATGTTGAATACAGCAGTTACCTCTCTGTTACCTCTCGCTCTGTGTCTCTTTCTCTCTTTATGCAACACCATTCTGCCGCAAGCCTTCCCTCTCTGTTTTACACTATTGTCAGTAAAGGTAAATTAATCACCGCGCTCCTGCCAGCCCCGATTCTCCACAGGAGATTGAGATTGAGCTGCTGCCTTTATTGTGTGTTTCCTATTTCAATAAAGAGAGGCATACCTTGCCTGGGACAGAAATCAAGGATGCAGCGTTCACTTCATAAATTTGCATGGTTCAGTGTGTGTGTGTGTGTGTGTGTGTGTTCAGGAATCATACCACAGAACCCTCAACCCCTCCCAAGTGAACCTTATTAACGGTGAGAAACGGAGAGCAAGAACCTCTGGCCCAGGACAGCCCAACTGGGAGGACCGATGGCGGCGAGAGAGCAACGTGCCAAACTTGCTGCCGCTTTTGTTTTATTCTCTTTCTGGAAAGCGAAAAAGAAAGAAGTGCTCTCTCACTTGCGTTACTTTTTGCCGGCATGGACTCGCTGGCGCCAATCCCACGAACCCCCCCAACCTCTCTCTAGCTCCCTGCCGTTTGGCCACAGTGGGACGGCAGCTCCGCGGCGACGCGATGTGAAGGTTCCGCGGCATTGGAACATGTTTCCTGTCCCTGTCAAAGCGATGGATGTTACCACACTTGATTTTGGAATCGCGTTTCACTTGACGGGGGTCTCGCTTTGCATTTCATACACATCTAGCATTTTGTGCAGAAAGGCTAAGTAACTCAGCGTCTCAGCAGGGCGTTGCTCGTCCTGTCCTCCATCCCCGCTGCTGACAAAAGGCTGTGCCAAGCCAACATTAGCCAGCAGCAAGACTGCGCCCAGCGCCCTTGATCCCAGCACTGGAGCAGGACCATGCTAAGAAGCTCCGCTGCAGTCCGCGAAACAGGAAGTAGCCCTCGCTCTCAGACAGGAGGCGTTCCTCGCCGCTGAGCTCATCCCAGGCCTTGGCAGCAGCTCATGGAAAAGGCTCGGGGTGTCCAAGAAAAACGGCTATCTATTTTAGGAGCGCGAAAACAGCCTCGCCGTAATCGTATCACCGACGCTATCAGCGGAACGCCTGCGTCTTCCCGGCACTTCGAGTCAGGCTTCTCGGAATTGCCTGAAAGTTTGCAACGCAGAGAGGCCCCTGGCACCAAAAAGAGCATATTTGATTTCACAAGCTGATTCCAAATCATACAAATTGGAGAGTTTGCGTATGTGATTTGTGTACTGATTACCAACCGCGGCTGGCTGCGCACTCCATATTGTTTTCAGTTGAAAGGCATCTTCTATCTAATCGGCCCTCATTTTAATTGCAAATTCAGAGAGTGAGTTGGTAATTAAATGGAAAATTACACATTAATTGATGAGACTAAAGATAAAGTGATTCCAATTATTGCACAGTATTTTAGGGGGCCTCTGAAGTCTCACTCCCAGGTGAGAAGCCATACCTAAAACCATAAAAGCAGGGAGGTGCGGCTTTTCATGTAGCGCTACAGAGGCTTGCGTTCACACACTCGTACACCCACACACACACACACCAACACACAGGGTTGAACTGATTTACTGTATAATGAGCACAGAAGTCTCCCGGGCCTTCAGCAAGTCCCCCACGGACAAAAGACGTCTCTGTGTATAAACAGAACCGTGGAGCCCCGTGTGACTTCCCAAGGCCCACTGTTTGCCGCGTGTTCAAAGGGACACGAGACAGGCCCATTTTCTTCGCGCAGGTCCCGCTCTCAAGCTTGCCCACCTGACCTGAGACATCACTGAATACCCACCATAAGAATCCTCCCTTAAGGACATGCCGGACATGGTGTCAAAAGTACAGGTGCCCGTTTTGCCAGTAATTATATCACATCGCTCTGTGTTGTGATGGTAACATTGATCCCAGAGTTATTCCTCTGCCAAGAACGACATTTTTTCAGGATGCACACTGCATCTCGAAAAAGGAATTACATGCAATCAATACAAAAATTCAACGGGCCGCGTTCCGAATGCGTGAAATCTATCTTCAAAGCAGCCGAACATTTACGGCAAAAAACATCAAAGGTTTCTTCACTTACAGGAGGTGATGCATTTTATTTTTCATATAGTTAAACTAATTCATACCTACATTGAGAAATGAATGAATACAATTACTTTCACAGTAAGGTCTGTGGGTTTAAACCACCAGTAGTCCTGGGGTGAACTAGAAAGAACGCTATTTTCTCATAAAACTTGACGAAATAAAATAGTTCTTGATGGTTATATTGCTTGTGGCACATTGTTATGATTGCTTAACTTACACGACATTACACAGACTGCCTTTATCAAAAAGTGTGCACTTACATAGCAATGTCTCCGGTTTTAGTTGTAACATAATTCATAATTTTCACTTGAAAGGAAAAAAATACATTTTTTTCAGATTAAACACATTTCCATATGGGGCACCAGGTGGCACGGTGGTTATAGCTGGCACCTCATACTCAAAGGACCTGGGTTCATATCCCACCTCCTGCTGTAGTTAGCATAAAAATTGCTCCAGTGCAAATTACCCAGCTGTATAAATGGATAAAAAAACTGAAAATAATGTAAAGCTGCAAGATGCTTTGGAGAAAAGAATCAGATAAATAAATATAAGGGAAATACGTATGTAAAGAGAAGGAACAGGGGACAAAGGTGGATGACAAGTCTTGCACTTTTTTTGCGCCAGATAGGAATACAAAGCTTAGCCATTAGGCTTCAGATTGATCCGTCTGCCCTTCTTCTTAAAAAGCTGAACATGCCATCAATAAAGCCTGACGTGACCTGTGACCGAGGCCGTTCGGCTCTCTGATAATGAGGGATGATGTGAACAAGAACCTGGGGAATGAGACCACAGTCCAACTAGACATGTAAGCGCTACGGAACCTGCCGGTGTTTCTCTCTCACCCTCGCTCTACCCGGAGTAAACACGAGGAACTGTCGCACGGGGATCCAGCAGAAGAAGTGAAAAAACATAAACAAGAGCACAGCTGCTCTCCAACACATTTCGCTCCGGAGGCGACTCCTGTTAACGTCCCACGGCATCAACACAAGTCTTAATCAACCACGTTAAGCACAACACTTCTTTCAGGCAAAAGGTGAATTTTTATATTTCTCAAATACACGTTTTTAAGTATTTTTTTTTTCACGCGGACTTGATTGGTAGCTTTGTAAAAACACGACAAAAAAAAAAACGTCTCCTTACTCTGCATGGGAGCCGCAGTTCTCCAGAGCAGCAAGCGAGCAGGTTCCACACAAAATGGAAACAGGTGGTGCCTGGGGAAAGAGGGATGTGGCAGATTGATGTTTCACTGCACATAAACATAACCCAAATGCTTTCTACATGTGGGTTTAGAAGACACACAGACATCTGTTTTGGTCGGGCGGCTTATTTATTTATTTTTGGCTTATTCCGTTGATAAAAAAAAGTGACAACATCATACCGAACATTTTTACACTTTCGTATTCAACTGACAAATATGTTCCGCAACAAGAATTTTCCTTATTATCATACATATAAATACATCATAAAGGCGCTACAGTCATCATATTATCCTTCTTGATTTAGCTGGAGCTTTTCTCCGAAGAGACTCACAACATTAAGCTACTTACAATTATTTACCCATTTACACATCTAGAGCAATTTAGGGTAAGTACCTCGCTCAAGGGTATTACAGCCGGAGGTGAAATTTGAACCTGCGACCTTTGTGTCCAAAAGCAGTAGTTCTAGTCACCATACTACCAGCTGCCCAAAGCTATTAAACGACATTTAATACATATGTAAAGACAAAAGTCCTAAAACATGCCAGATATTTTCAGTCCAGCAACTGGGCTGGGTGGCAATATTTACTGGATTTGTTTAACAAAAAAAAAGTTATATAATGGTTACAGATTAGGCAGGAAATTTCAGTAATTTGCTGAGGCTTCAACAAGGTTACTGGATCACAAACTGGAATCACAAACTGGACTGCTAACAGACACTTTTAATATGGGAAGAAAAAGAAACCATTCACTGTACCGTTTTACCAGTGCTTGTTATAAATGTGTCTGCATATATTAATCAATATGTGTATTGTATGTACATTCATGCCTTTGTTTGTAGGGTAGTCCAGAAATATTCTTTGGTCTGAAACAAAACTATTTTAAAAACTTGAATTATTCATGCGTTTTGCCCAGATTTAGAGTTATCTGGATACGCGAAGGAGGAAACTCAATCTGAGAGAACAGCACAAACTCCACACACCGTGAATGTTAATGTCCTCACACTTGGCGCTTACTGGACGATCCATCCGCCTGCCGCTGTATAACCTCCCCAGAAGTCATCTGCTGCTGGAAAGGTTCTGTGTACAGAAGCCTGCGGCTGGCGGGGGACTCGCTCTGAGGACACTAATGACAGGAAAGGGGCTCCACTGGCACTGGTGGCGCTCGGCTCGGGGCTCAGACACAGGGCTCCGGTGGATGCCCTTGGGCCGCACAGCGACGAGCAGCCTGCTCCACTCTCCCAGTCGGGCTCATTATCCTGCAGCAGTGATGAACGCGCCCTCCACGCCCTCCGACCCACTTGTCCAGGGCACGTTATAGATATTTGAAAGCTTTCTGTTGGCACAGAACCTCCTTCCTCAGTCAACGGCAACAGCAGCCCACCTGGTAACGGTGGGCAGGGCCAGCAGCACAAAAAGTAATATAATCCTTATATCTGGTACCACAATGGAACCACTTAACCAGCCTGTAGTGATTCAACTCAATGCGAGAATAACCACTTGCTTCATCATGCACTCATTTATTTCACAGAAAATGTTGCCTTGCAAATTGTCCGACGATAAACTGAAAAAACCACATTGTTCAGCATACGACCCGTAGGCAATGTAATGGTTCAAGACAGGGACCTTCAACTTGAAAGTGTCTGATTCAAGTGGTGGTTCAAGACTAAGGAGCAGCCCTGTTGCAATATGAAGGTATTTCAGTTTAATTACTCTATTCAAATATTCAGCTACATACACAGTCATTGCCACTTGCTGTAAATGCTGCCGGAAACCGCACTTGTCCGCTAACCACGCGATTAAATGCCATATCCTATGAGTAGTGCTGTTTTAGTTAAACAGCTGGGAAATGGCTAGTTATTTTAATACAAAACATGGGCCAGCTGGTAGCATAGTGGTAAGAGCTGCTGCCAAATCCCACCTCAAGCTGTAGGACCCATGAACAAGCTACTCACCCTAAATTGCTCCAGTAAAATTACCCAACTTTATAAATGGGTAAGTAATTGTAAAGTAGCTTAAAATAAGTCATTTTGGAGAAAAGCATTAGCTAAATGAATAAATGTAAAACTTGTTGTAATAACACATAATGAATAAAATACGAACACACATTTTCTGAACCGCTTGTCCCATACGGGGTCGCGGGGAGCCGGAACCTAACCCGGCAACTCTGGGCGCAAGGCTGGAGGGGGAGGGGACACACCCAGGACGGGACGCCAGTCCGTCGCAAGGCACCGCAAGCGGGACTATGAATAAAATATTATTTATTTATATATTAAGATATACTTAACATATACTGCATATGTATTAATTTAAAAAAATATTGCCCGCATCCATCTCCAAGATCATCAGCACCACCTGACCTACATCTCTTAACTACAGTGTTTAATGGACTGATGGAGGACAGGACTGGTGTTTATGCACTTGCTCCCAAAACCTCCTGTTTTGTTTCCTTATGTATGTGTTGTACCTATTTTGTATTTTTAAACAAATATTCCGGAAGTCTGCACTGTACTGCCTCACACCTGAATGGCGACTCCCTGAAGCTGGCACACATTACGATGTGTCTTAGGTGTGTATTGGTAAATAATTAATCAATATGGATGCTTACCTAATCAGACACAGGTAAGAAATGCATGTTTGTGAGTAGCGCCGCCTGTGCGGGAGACCAGTATTCTTGGTAGGCGCCACAGTTTCGGTCAAAAGCTTGAATGTGAGCTCACTCCCTAAAGTGCCCATTAGTGAACACGGTGTCTTTGTAACAAAATGCACCATCCTTGACTATGTATGATGTCAACCTGGCAATGAGTCTATTTAATATGGATTAACAGTTGTAAGTTGGTTTAGACAAAAGGAATTACATAAATTCTAGCGTTTCCAGTGCTTAAATACAATTTTATAACAGACTCATGTGAATAATGTGAGGTCTGTTGGTAGCTTTTAAAACTGGATTTCAATAAAACCGAGGTAAATATAACAAACTTTCTGGGTGAATTGATTTAAGTACCAGAGGGCCGTCGGCTGATAAGCAGGTAAACAAGTTCAGCTACTCTCAGACTTTTTAATGGTGCCCACTGGTTGCACTGGGAGGTAAAACGAAGGAATCTGTACTTGTCGGTCTGGTCCAGCTGGAAAGAACGACAGTTTGAACATCCCCCCAACAGACGTGCTATGTCTGTCTGGGTCCAAGCAGCCAGTGACTTGAGGATCCTGTAACTCAGTTGACTCGTGGCATGAACGTGCATCCCTTGCATGATAAAAATCTGAATATAGAAGGCAGTCATCTCTGTGAAATTGGAACTCCTGAGCTACGGAGGGGGTTGGTAGGAGAGGCAATCCTCTAAAGTTCACCGTCAAATCGCTTTAGCACACCTCCTTTTCTCCGCTCTCATGTTCCCCAGAGATACGCTGGGAACATCATCTCTTTATCTGCTTTTATATCTGCTTGCTTTTTAAACCGATCCTTCTTTATCTTTGTTTGAGGGAAGCAACCTTTGCCGCGTGCAGAGAAACTTTCAAGCATCCAGCGGCCGCATCACGTCTTCTGACCGTGGATCCAAGACGAGCCCATCAGCGATACGCCTGCAGCATTTGCGAATCTGGAAAAGCTGCCTATGGTTATGCCTGTATCCGGGACAGGGCCATGCTCTCTGCAGCAGGGGTGGCTTTCAGAGTGTCAGAGGCCAGGGGGGCCATCGCAGGAGGACGAGAACAGCCAGTCGATGTCTGCGCCCTCTTCCGTGTCGCTGTCACGGAAAACAGCCCCAGCAAATGTTCGCACAGAGCAACGGGGGGTTAATGAGAACTAGGATTAGCGGCAGTGGGGAAATTGAGGCCGCCTTGATTGTCTGCAGACCCCTAACGAAGAGCTGGGGTGCCGTTTTAAAGGCTGATGGTGGAGGTGTCATGCAGCCCACCAGCAGTGGCCACACAGGAGGGAGGGGCGCAGAAAGGGGGAGTAACTGCAGGTCTGTTTTGGTCATGCCTCCCGCTGGACACTTGTGAAATGAAGAGGGTGTGAGCGCCGTAGCGGGATTACTACGCCGAGCAGAGCGGGTCATTGTTGCCGAAGGGCTGGGTGGCGAAATGCAGCATGCAGTGTGGCACGGATCCAACGATATGCCAGAAGATGAAACTGTCAGAAGGAGGGGACGTGGGACGGCCAAGCTTGCAAACAATCGAGAAGCTCACAAAACCCAAACAGCCATGGTTTCACATGGGATGTTTGATGGTTTTGTGTGTGACTTTCAGTATGTTTGTGCCATGTAGTAATAAAATTCAAAAATTAAACCAATTCCTTGGTTTCCAGAGGGTTAACCACAGAGCAATGTGATTTCAGTGTAAAGGCATGAAATTGCCTTAAGTGTACAAAAAACAATAAATGAATAAAAAAGCACAAAATTAAATGCAGTTGGGTCAAACAAAGGCAGTCTATAAGGCACCTCTGTACATTTATTTAAACAGGGGAGGAAGCCATTCGGGGGGGTGCGGTGGTGCACCGGTGCAGCAGGTTTGGCCTGTATCTGCTCTCTGATGGGTCTGGGGTTTCCGTTTGGGGTGCCTTGCGATGGACTGACGTCCCATCCTGGGTGTGTCTCCTCCCCCTCCAGCCTTGTGCCCTGTGTTGCCAGGTTAGGCTCTGGCCTGCTGTGACCCCTGCTTGGGACAAGCGGTTTCAGACGATATGTGTGTGTGTGTGTGTGTGTGTGTGTGTGTGTGTGTGTGTGTGTGTGTGTGAGGAAGCCATTCAAATCAAGTCATTGTTCATACTGTACGATATATACTTAAACGTTCTTAAAACTTTTTTTAAGCAATAAGTTCCGCAGTGATCCTGAGCCTGAAGAAAAGGGTGTCGTCAACCAAATGGATGAACACCATTCCCACTTAATTTCTGTATTAACAAGGGTTTTTTTTCCAATGCCAAAATAAAGCCGGCACCTACTGTAGTAAACAAACAAATAAATTGATGTGTCTTGTTTCTTCCAGCACAGTCAGCCGTTCCCAACAGGCTTTTTAATTACGATATCACTACCCAAAACCCCGCGTGACTTCCTCAAACAAAGAGGTAATTGCGCTCCCGTTATTGCCGGGGTAGGGGCTCCTGGGTGGTGGCAGCTATAAATGCCAGGAGAGCTGTTGATAATACAAAACAGAAAAGAGGAAAATAGACAATAAAAAAGTCCAGCAGACCCCCGAATGAAAGGAGGAATAATGAACCTGGTTCTGGTGTTTGCTGTTCTTGGCGCTGGCAGCTGGTGTTTGTCTTTGCGCAAAGGGGGGGTGGAGGCACTAGCCCAGCGAAAGGCTCCGAAACACCAAACAATCCAATATTAAATTCGCTCTGAAATGCCAAAGGGAGAGAGAGCGAGTCGGAGGGAGCGCTGAAGGGGGACAGCGAAAGGGAGAGGAAAAGAAGTGGAAAGACCCGAGCCAGATGTTTGTGGGGAAAGTGGAAGTCGTGAAGTTCTCCAGATTTAAGTTGAGAAGTAAAAGACAGGGTGTTAACTGGTGCAGCTGGCCCGTTTTGGGGTAAAACTTTCCACGGTGGGGAATGAAACGAAGAAGGTAAGCTTGTGACGTTCACCCCCAGGGAAGTCTTTTCCTCCGTGGGATGTCACGCTCGGTTGTCCATATTTGTGACAATGCTGTGCTCCCATCAGGGGGAAGATTCTTTGCATCCTGCACGCACTCCATCCTCCAGATCTTATCCTGATAACCAAGCCACATGAACTGACCAAGGGTTTGGGCCCAAACCACTTTCTCCCCCACCCTGCAGCCACCCAGCTCCTTCCATGCCTCTTCGGCTGCACATCTGGAGCAAATTAGGGCTGTGGAGAACATCGGATCTCCCCAGAGCGGCCAACTGGGTGGGTGGCCTGGCGTACCCCTTGTCAGCACCGCACCCAGGTCCCTGATTGATGGGGGCGGGCTTGTGGAGAGCTCCCCACCCACTTAACGCTCACGCCGCCACCGGGCACGATTCCATCTCTGCACAGAGGTGCTGCCATCGATACAAAAATGTGCTTATCACTGCCACTGTCAGTAATGCTGTTTTACTTTCATAGAAATTATGCAGATATAAATCAAAATTGATAGAATTCAATCACCAAAGATAACAAAAAGATTAATTTAATGCATGTCTATATTTAGTGAGATGGAATAAATATTTTGATTTTATGTTTTATTATTTATTTGTACAGTGGAATAGAATTTATATACTGAATCAATCCAACATCTAATGTGCTGTATGATTCAGAAAATGGAAAAGTATATTTGATAAAATCTATATTGCAAATGTTCTATTATTCATATCTTATATAACTGTTTTCCCTGAGTGCTAAAAACCGAGATCACTTAACGTTAATTAAAACTGGTTGCAGTCACCCAAAGAGTTCCAGTCAGCTCTACGTACTTGCAGCTCAATATGACAGAGCACAAAGACGCGGACTGAAAAATAGAAGAGTCAGTTCTTCTCAAACCCAATGCTGCCACTCACATCTGTTTCCAAATGCATCACGAGGCTTTCAAAGCGCTGGCACTGCGTGCTTCGCCACGCGCAAACCACTTGCCTTCCTCATCCTCCTCTGAAAGCTGCCAGCTTTCCACATGAAGAGCAAACCATCTCTCTATTGGATATCTCACATCCACCTTGCTGCCAGATGCACCTGCAGTCCAAGCGGGACACCAGGTCATTCTGCTGCCGGGCACTGACGACGACAGGGCCTAGGGGGCCACCGAGAGGGCATTTAGCAGGCCCTGAGCATAGGGCATGCTGGCCAATTCAGTCGCTGACCTGAAACATTCAAGCGTCTGCAGCGGAAGGCCTGTCAGCCCTGTACATGTACAGGTTTGTAGCCATACATCAGTTTTCATAATCCGTGCATGCCTAACGTGCATCAAACTGAAAAGCACACTTACATTTATTAATTTAGCTGACACTTTTCTCCAAAGTGACTTACACTGTTAAGGTTACAATTATTTACCCATTTAGACAGGTGGGTAATTTTACTGGAGCAATTTAGGGTAAGCACCTTGCTCAAGGGTACTACAGCTGGAGGTGAGGCTCGAACCTGCGCCCTTTGGGTCAAAAGGGAGTAGCGCTAACCACTACATTAGCAACTGTCCCTCCACACTATCCTGCAGGGAGAGCGCGTGTGTGTGTGTGGGACATACAGTGCAGGGACATCCCTGAGCAACACATGAACATACCTGAATTTCTTTATGTGACTTCACGGTTTTACATGTTCCCATGCATTTGTTTTCTATTTTCTCCTGGTCAGACCCTCTGTTTGCAGCACAGCACAGCACCGCAGATCTGTTTATAGCCACCTGCCACCTACAGACAATGTAGCACCCCACTGAAAGCAGGTTTCTCATCTGTGTGATGAATCGTGTCTTTGAGATGCTCTCGACTGTAAGGAGAGTGCCGTTATAAAAGATCTTCAGTAAATCAGGAAACCAGTCCTTGTTTTTATGTAACTTTTCTTATGAAAGTATATTTTATAACAAGCAAAAAGTGAAGCATCACCGGTATGCAAACACATAGCAGGTTAATACTCTTTGCCATTTGAGGAAAATGAAATAAAAAGGAATGGAAAAGGGATGGGGACGAAGTCAGAGCAGCGAAAGATTAGGGGAAGAAAAAGGACTAAAAAAAAAACGGGAAACATACATAAAGAAAGGCATCCGGACCCACTCCAATTATCTCTTCCAGCCACGCCAGTGAGGCTGACTTAATTAAACTGACTTTGAGAGGGAGGGGAGAAAATGGGACTGCAAACGGCTGAGAGGCCAGACGAGTACGTATCAGCGTTGAGCACAAAGCCCGGCGATGGCGTCGCGGCCCACTCGCACCCTTTTCAATTTAACTTCAAAAAAATGGAAGGGGGAGGGGGGGGGGACAGCAATAACAATAAAAGTGGAGTCCTTGCCGTTTAGAGCGATGCAATTGCTCCATTCAGATGATTCCTGTGTTGTCATCGGCGTTCACCCTCTCATCGAAAAATAAAAGGGGAATAAAATGATTTTACTCCTTGCCAAATCCCCAATAATCCTCTTGTGCCTTCCTGAATCTGCCTCTGACGGTGACCTTTTCGCAGGAATCCTGTTGCCATGGAAACCCATTGTGGAACCCCCCCCCCCCCCCATCTCCTTTTCCTCGGTCTCTGTTTCTCACACTGTTTGGACAGAATACCTGCGTAAGTGTCTGATGGTGCTTCCTTCCTTTTCTTAGATGTTAGTTCATCCTTCGGTACTTCTTCATTTTACAGTGTCGCTGCTTGCTTCGCCGAACTTGTGAAGACAGTTCGATTTCTTGGTAGCCAGATACACCCCTGTTGTTGCAGTTCGCCATATTTTCGGATTAAACGTATCTTTTAAGAAATCTGTTATAACAACGGCCGTTTATCCATCATTCCCATTCAATGTTTACACCGTGGATCGCTCATGTGTTATAGCACCGCAAAGCCCAGCTTGCCACATACTTCAAAACAGCAGCTTTATACCACGGCGCCTACTTTTTTGTCTCTTGTTACTCATGCAGCAACTCCGTAGGTGATAGACCCAAGACATCTGAACAGAAAACTTGAACTGGGAATCATTCATGCTACATCAAGAGGGTTGCACCGCCGAAATCTGCCATTGACCGTACGATGCATCCCAGTAAGGCCAGAAACGACAACTCTCCCAAATTCAGTTGCATTCCCTACTTGTTGACTTGTGCTGTAATGGGAATACACCATATGAGTGAAATACGTCTCACAAACTCCTGGACAATCATCTGCGATCACGCTCTAGCATCATTAACCTCTCTTAGTGAAGTAACTGTCAAACAGCGTCAGCCAGCTCTACGTTCGAGAAAAGTCTGAATTCTTGTAAACAGTTAGCGTTGCTGGAATCACGGCATCGCTTCAGTTCCAAACCTGAGGTCTGCTGACTTGTTTCAAGTCTCTGGGCCATTCCTTGAAAAAGAGGGAGGGAGGAGCAGGCACAACAAGGAGGCAAATAGGAACAAGCAGTCCATTAAATCGCTTTTTACTCCCTAAAATGTTGGCTGCAGGTTCTGGAGTCGGGAGATAAGGCTAACTGAAGAGGCCTCCCGTGGGGAGCGCGAGGTGGGGGGGGTGAAGCAGCAGGGCAGGAGGGGCGGGTTAACGTGACAACTGCTGTTTTGTCAGGCGCGCGTCGACCTTTCTCCCTCTTCCACTCTATCTCCCACTCTCAGTGCCTTTTTCTAACCACCCCCACACACACAGACACACGCACACACACACACACACACACTCCACGCCGAGAGTGCCACATTCCCCCGCGTTGAGCTCAGCGTGGAGCGTCCCGAGCTTGAGTAGCGGGATTGTTCTAGGCTCACGGGCCTTTCGTCGGTTGCCACGGAAACAGACATACCACAGCTCTGACCCCAGAGGGCCATACTGCCCCCCCCCCCAAGGCATGAGCCACTGGCAGCTGCGATACAGCTGTTACACCGAGACCCGGGTCCGGGGCTCAGGCCTCTGCGACCGACACCCCAGACCCCTCACCAAAAAGACCAAGTCACAAAGGTTGGGGCCGCGGCAGAGCCGAACAGGATCCCTACCGAACGATATTGTGGCAGAACCGAGGGAGGACGAGGGTTTGACAGGGGAGGGTCCTTTCCTTCCTCCAGACCGATTCCAGTTCACAGAGTGCTCACAGAACTACACCGGTATTGTACTCTTTATTCTGCCTTTGGAAAAACAAAGAAATAATCCAAGAGTGTTTTTCAAGGTACAACAGATTCCTATAAATGGGCTGAAACAGGGGGGGGAAACAAAAGAAACTGCTGCAAAGAAAAAAGCATGTGCAAAAGTACCAGAAATGCTGAAAACCTACATCTCCCTTTATGCATGTTAAACAGCCTTGTAATGTGCACTCCTGTCATTTCTGTAAGCACGTTTGTTGTTTTTACACTAGAAACGAAGACCTGTTAAGTTGACAAAGACTGGCTGGACAAGATGCGCAATCTGTGCACATATTAAAGCTGCAGAGGGTGAGAAGGGGGGGAGGGGGGGAGACTGGAAGTCTATATTCTAAATAAATAGGATGATCTGCTCATTTTGCAGCACTACCGCCTAGTTAATGCCTGTAAGACATTAAGCCTTCTTTCTCTGAACAATACGATTCATTGAGTCTTTGACCATCATCCAGATGCTCTTTGGCTACGTACTCCCGTCTTATACTATGTGGTGAGTATTTGTGTGCATGTGTATATACACACACACACACACACACACACACACACACACACACACATATATGTATGTATGTATATATGCATGCACTGTAAAGGAATATATCAACATTGTAGCCATTTAGTCATTTAGCTTGATCCCAGCGTTCACTTTACAATGCATGTAACAGATTTTCCATAATTCCTCCTGCAGGTGGACACTTTGCTTTATACTGCATGTAATAGCTTTTGGCAAGGCAGCCTAATGTTGGTGCCAATAAGGCCATTGAGCCGACTCCCACAGCAGGCAGAGCATGTCGGTGCTAAGATGGCATGAATGATTAAAGTGTGAGCAATGACTCTTACATGATAAGTTCAATAGATCGAGCCTGGTAATTCCTTTAAGGTGCTAACACTTTTTTAACCTTCTCCAAAACAGGAATATTGCTGTTGCTGAATTGACAAAAGGGTCTTTATGGAACAGGTCACAGCAAGAAGGTCACACTCCCCAAACCCTGTCGGTACTAAGGCCTTATGAGACTATGGCTGTTTAAATAAATGAATACATGGATGGAGGGAAATGACTTTTCATTATAAATATAACAGGTTTTAAGAATACCCCAGATAACAGGGGACACTGGGATGTCAAACTGGGATGGTCTTTCCACTCCAGGCCAGAAGGGATATTAAGGCGCATTGAATTACCCAGAAATCCAGACACCCTGACAACCAATTGCTGTAAATGGACATTCACACACTGTATCTATTGCAGTCGTCTCTGTGCTCGCAGAAAAAAAAAAGGGATTTGTTATGTATGTGCCATATCTATGTTTTATTTTCATCTGGTTAACGTTCCCAATGTGGTTTCATCTGGAGTAGTAAGGTACAGTGCCACAGAAGTTGGTCATGCACAGGGGAACTGAGACACAACCAAGTGCACTTGTTTGTAACTTGAAATCTGTGTCTAAAGCTCTTTGTCTGTTGTGAAACGCACTTCTGTATATCCTCAACTGTACTCTGCCTTGGCAGAAATCATCTGCCAACTGAGAAACTGTCAGTTTAAATGGGAAGAATGAAGAAACTTGGTACTTATAGCCTAGAGTTACTTTAATTTTGTTACCCCACAGGAGTGTGTACATTACCTCGGATGGAATTTATGAAGCTCCCTCAACCAGCAAGATGTGCTGAAGCCAATGACCCTGTCTGGTGAATGGAGATCAGCACATTTCCTGGGCAATGCAACACTCCACAACTACAAGTCATCCCACAAAAGTACTTTGCCTGTAAACCTCGAGGATTTTTTTTTCTTACATTTTGTAATACTTGTCTGTCTTTGACTTCATAAGAAATCTCTCCAAGGTACATTCCTTTGTATTCAAAAATTAATTTGTTTCCTCCTTATCTCACTATAACCCCGGAGCTTTGTTACAGCGCTATTTAATAATTTAATAGGAAGCCCTTGAAATAGTGGACCTACCGTATGTTTCACAAACAAACATGATTTAACCACACATGATGTCATCATCTCTAAGCAGAGCCACACTGCCAAACACTGGACCACTCGGTTGTATAGTTCAAACCTCTGGAGCTTCACACAGTGAGAACAATTTACCATTTCAGTTGTTCGCTGCTACTCTTTTAAACCTTAAACCCCCATGGAAATTTAAATCACAATAATTCAAACAGCGGAATATACCGCTGTAAGACTGGTAACATACCCAACATAGAGGTACAACTGCCTTTTCCCCTGAGAGCTGAAATTTTCCATCTCTTTGCCACTATTCAAGTCCTGTACCACTATAAAACTCCGCACGCAACGTATACTGTTAAAATTAAATAAGTAAACATTATATAAAGGAAAGGCTCCATTTTTCTCAGTTAAAGAAACTGACTATGGTGCTAAGTGTGTGAATAGCCCCCTCACCTCACAGCTCCATCAGATGCCACATGCGTGTGTTAGGAGGCACAAAAAAAAGATCTGCCTTGATTGTCCTCAGCTCTTCTTGGTTTTTAATCCCTCCTCACTAACATGTTCACTGTCATTTTGCGTTTACAACAAGCATCTGTAACTGTCCTGACAGTGCCGTAATGATTATGCCGAACACAGATGACACGTCTGTACATTATACGTCTGTTTCTATTCTTGTTTTGTACTTCGCTGAGTCTTCCGTCTCCTTCTGTGCTCAAATGGAGGTGTCTCCTTAGAAAGTAATGATTACACGCATTCTTACTGTACAAAAAAAAAACGGCTTCTTACAGTGGATCATTTCTTGAATCAGCTAGAGCACAAAGTCTAGTTTATTTCTAGTTTAATTGCTATTTTATTTCAAATTCGTTGAATGATAGCTCCCAGGATTTTGAAAAGCACTGAGCTCTGATTTCATTTACTTAGCTGATGCTTTTTTCCAAAGCGACTTACAATGCTAAGATACTCACAGTGATTTACCCTTTTATATAGATGGGTAATTTTACTGGAGCAAATCAGAGTAGGAACCTTGAGCAATGTTACTAGAGATGGAGGTGAGGTTCAAAGTTGGGTCCTTCGAGAACAAGGTGGCAACTGTAACCACTACGCCACCTGATGTCCTTAGTTTAGAAAGCTGGAGATTACAGTAAAAAGGACTTGTCACAGGTAAGAATTTATGTAAAAATCAAAAGTAAGAAAGTGTAAAAATGATATAAGTTGTACAAAAAAATCAGTAATCTGAAATGTTTGTTCTGTTTCATTATGAAATAACTTCCGGCATTCTAGTCTCCACAGAATTAAGCAATAGACTGGCTTCATTTTCTACAACATGTACAGGAAAGCATGTCACAGATAAAAATACATTCACATTATCTATGAAGGCATTAGGAAATTTGCTCTCCCTCATCACTCAAGTATAACACTCTAAACAACTTTAATTTCCTGTATATGTTGTACATTTCACACACCCTCACCCAGAGGTTTTGTTTCCTGCACGTTACGTAAATTTAAAAGAAAAAGTACTGCATATAGAATACCCTCTATGGTTCTTCTTCTCCCATCTGTTTTGTTTTCGCTCGATCTTCCTTTTTGATGAGCTGGGTCTTCAGTCCCCCAATAAAATCCCATTAGCTCTTAATGAAGTCGGGCGCACAGCCTCTTGGCCTCACCTCATTTACCGCGATTGTCTGGCGGCCATTAGCATGGAGGCAATTACAGCAGAGCAGCCAGAGTAATTGGAAATGCCAACAGGGACTCTAAGAAATGGGAATAAATAAAAAATATTCAAACTAATAAGCTTCCATTGAGATGGGGGGCTGCTAAGCTAAATCAACATAATTAGAACTGTGCTTGCTGAAGTAAAGATGCAGAATGGGGGGACGTGGGTAGTTGGGGCTGAGGTCAGGAGGGGAAGAGGGCTGGAACGGGGAATGCGGCTAAAGTCCAAACACATAAGAATAAGGCCGCACTGCTCTCACTAGCTCCACGGAGGTCGTTGACTCTTTCTGTAACAGAACCTTTCTTCATATTCGGTTTCGCCCCACGGATGCCCTTTAAAAACATTAACGACTTGGGACCTGTGCTTGGCAGCTCTAATCAATTGTAGCTGAAACATTTCCCAAATCATTTTGGGTGGCTCGACGCCATTTGGCAGGACATATCTTAAGCCATTATCTTAAATAATGTGATATTGTTTGGATGCATGCCACTACGACTACGAGAGACTTGAGAGCAGAACACGAAAAACACAAACTGAGTGTATCGCCATTAGGAGAACTTCTACTTCTGCTATTAATTAAGGAAACAGTAATTACTATTATTATTATAAACTGAACTTGATTGCCAATGCCCCAGTAATAATCACACATCTTAGTGATTAATTAACAATGCTGCAGACTATAAATACCTCCAAGGACTTCAAGCACAAAATGTACAGAAACTTCATTTAATCAATAGATAATCATGAATGGAAAGCGTTTAACGAAAACCAAAAATGAGCAGACTGGGGGGATTTTGCAAATTTACTTTGAAGACATAAACAAAAATGAACTAAGAATTTGCTGTAAGACTTGAAAAAGGGAAACTGTCCAGAGAGGGAAAACACAAGAGTTCAGAAACGATGTCCGTTCACCCAGCCGCACGGTGGGAGTCAACCCCCCAACCCAACCCCCTACCCCATCCGCCTTTCAGAGGCTCCGCCCCTCTCTAAAGCACTGAACAGGTGGAAGAAACCCGATCGGGCCCGGTGTTCCAACCGCGTTCCCCACAGCCATTCAACACTGACTGAGGACAGGGACGGGAGGGGAACGGGGTGTCTCTGAGCCGCAGGGAACCATGGTCTGGCACTGGGATGTCACAGCCAAATCGGGAAACAGGCGGTCAAAGCCACAATGGTGTTCTGGTCTCCTGAGGGCGCCTACAGTCATAAGTGTGTATGCCATGCTTCTCCATAGCCCACCACTAAAGTAACCCTTCCTTAAACTACTCACACTCATCTATTCATTAGATGTTAGTACTATCATTATATTGATTAGCTCACCTTTTCATTGCAAAGCTACAATTTAACTTAGTAATAAAGCTTCACTGTATACTGGGTAAATTCAGATTTCTCAAGCATCCTACAGAAGGATCCCTTCTGAGACAAGCAAACTTCAGAGTACTGGTCTGTGTCCTTAACGTGAACTCGACCTGCTGATACTCCCTTGGAACGGAGGCCGCTCCATCGCAAGGTGCTTACACGTGCGCTCTGTCACTGCTATAAAGGGTAATTCAAAGTCCTCGGCTCTTCCGCATGTTGTGTTTTTGGACTGCGGGGAAGATAAGCGGTGTACCTGGAGGGAACCCATGCAAACACAGAAAGAATATCCAAATTCGGAATTACAAGTGGATTTCAACCCGCAACACAGGATCTCCGTGAGGTAATAATGCTACCCGCCAAGTCACAGTGCCACTCGACACACATTTAAAGAACGCAGTAACAACTGCTGGCTACAAAAATTCCTCCAGATTAGGCTTTTCTGTTATACACTAGTTAGAATGTGTTATAGAGTGCATGAGCTGATAGATATGCTATGTCCACATACAAAGCAATTCCCCTCATTCAAGCAGAGTAACATACTATATGTAAAATGGTGTCTTGTTGAATTTATTGCCATGGCAACCCATAAAGGCATTCTGTTTAGACATGTACAGCCACATGTGTGTGGACTAAGAGATACATATCAGAAAACCAGTTGTGATGGGCATTGACTGGCGATTGAACGCAGGGCGACAAGGCCATGCCGCTTGGTGAGCGCTCACAAAAAAATATTGAGGCTCCGTCATCTCTTCCCAGAGCAGGAGAGCATTTGAGATGACGGCAGAGCGACAGCGGGGTGCTAACCGCGAAGCGGGACCAGTAGAAAGCATCGCTGCGGCCTCCCTTCAATCCGCCATCCTCAGCACGGCAGAGCAAAAATGTTTATTTGTCTAAAAAAGATCTACAAACAATCACTCGGCTCGACAGGAGAGAGGGTTTCCAGCCAGGAGGAGATTTAATTAGCAAAATCTCGTTAGGGCTAACGAAATTAAGCGTAAAACAATACTCGGCAGGACTCTGGGAGAGACAGGAGGTGGGAACGATTAGGGCCAGGACGATATCGAGACAGGCGCTTCCATGCTGGAGGGTGGAGGGTGGAGAGTGGGGGGTGAGGAGGCGGAGCGCTGGGTTCGGTTGGGGGGAATGACTCGGAATGCCCAGCCATTTGCGAATGCAATTAAACGAGCTCACCTCTCGATGGGTGTCCGATAACACGGAGGTCATCTGCACCGCAAACCATACTCCGTACTCACAGCACAGTCACTTCTGGTTTGTTTTCTTTTTTTGTTTCTCTTTTTGTGCCATTACAAGAAGCAATAATCCTGTAAATAACTAGCATTCAGTGCCACCAAAACCAGCATCAAACAACACATTCTAGCAAATTAAAAGCAGAAACAAAACACAAAACCAAAAACGGAAGCATGTCAAAACTGCACAAAAGCAGGGTGTTTCATTTTACTACTGGGAAACGGTTTCGTTTCTCCACTGCTGCCAGCTGACAGCTTTGCCCTGAGCTTTGATTTCAAGAAGAAAGTTGTTCCGCGTGCCACTCTGCTGTGACGTTTCCCATATCACTTGGGAAATCTCATTTTACCGCCGTCCCTATTTATACAGCAAATGAAACACTGAATCTGCCATGTTGCTTACTGCACCCGATGGCCAAAGAGCCAATAGATTTATTTTTGGGAGACGAGAAATCTATACCGTTGGCAGGCGACTCCGGGACTGTTTGGCGCTGCTACAGGCTTTTGCTTTAATTTCAAGAAAATCAGACATTTTTTAAGAGCAACATTAACCCACTCGTTGGCCATTCCAGATATTAATTCGAGCGGTTTGATTCAATCAAAGTACAGATGTCAGCAAACTCGGAACAAGCATTTAACACGAACGCAGCACAAAACATAGATTATTGCATCAGAGGAGCGGCAAAAAAGTACTTTCAATCACTTACAGATGCTATATCCACAGCAATGGAAATTCCAGAATCTTCTTTGTTGTCTGCAGAGTAATGTCCTCTCCTCTAGGTACCAGCCTGCAAAATAACCAATCCACGTCAGCACGGTTATTCATCTTACGATCTTATTTAAAAGCGCACCTCGAGTGTACCGATTGCTTCAGGTGATTCCTGTCAAATTACTCCGGGTGTAAGTTAATCATGGAGTTTATCTTGGGCAATTCCATGCTTGATGCTGGCAAAGGAAGGAACTCCTTCCCCAAATCCTTTGTGTATGTTCTGCGTTCCCCATAGGCATCCTGACTCACTTATCAGCTCAGAAATGGCACAGTGTGCTTGAACTTTTAAAGAGTCGCCATGTGTTTATGTGTGTGTGTGAGACAGCCTCTGCTGTGTTTGAAGGCCTGGGAGTAACTGAAGGCATAAGAGACACAGGGGCCGGGCTCCGGCTATCTGCAGGTCTTCGTTGTTGAGTCAGGGGGAGGATTGTGGGATATGTTTCTCAGGTTTCTCCTGGTTACAAAGACAATATTTCAGCCGTCTGTAGTCCTTCGGACCGAGGGTGTTGAGCCTCAATACCCACCCATCCCAAGGGACGGTGCCGGCCTTCCTGTTGACGTCAAAATGAATTAGAAAGCAGGCTTCTTCAGTGCAGCTCCCCCCGGGGGGCGGGAGGGCTAATCGCCGTGTTCCTCGTGAACCCACAGAGGAAGCATTAGCATTCCTCGAGTGTTGGCCCACCAAGTCAAAACCCCTCGGCCCCATCGTGCCCGGCCTCTCCCTGCCGGACTCCCTGAAACTCCTGCACCCCTAGCTTTATCGCTTCACATCAACTCCGCCAGGCAAGGCGGCTGAAACAGCTCAGTCCCGATCAGATAGGCCCAAACTCCCACTGTCAAGGAATTCTTCATTAACTCAAACAGTAGGAATGAGGAAAATCCCTTTTAATATTACTTTCAGCTGATTAATACTTAAGGAATCGGTTACGATTAAAATACCCGCACACTCCCGACGTACCCCATCCTGCTACAGCGTATGTACTGTTTCACGTCTCTACGGTGATTTATTGCAATTTAAACCGAGACATTTGTCTCTCCAAATGCTGAAATTCGTATAATAGCAACCAGTGTCAGAGATGCCGCACGTCTAGCATTTCCAAAATTCATTAGGAAATTCAGATTGTTGCCACAACATGTCCAAATTAACACGACCAGCTGGTTTTGTTTCTTTCCGTAAAGCAGCGCAGTTCACGGGGTGCAATTAGTCGATCTGTTTTGATTCAGTTGGACAGTGTCTGAAAAAGGAGTATTTCTGCACACTGTCCACAGTAAGGTTTTAAATCCTGAATGCGTTCCCAGGGGTGGTAAATGTAAGAGCTTCCAGATGGACCTTGTGTCTTTCAAAGGAATTTAACTGTTGAAGATCCAGTCGAAAATGAAGGACCTCCACAACACAAGCGGTGACGTTTATTAGGCAGACAGCAACGAGCGATCTGGATTTTTTAGCTTGAAACGTTCAGGGTGCATTTTCTCCAACATAATACACGGGCAGCGAGACCTGAGCTTGTTAGAGGAAACATCAATGCGCTGTAGCGCTGGCTGTGCTTTTCTCTTGCTCTCTTCTTTGAGATGTTTCACAAAAGGCCATTTTTTTTTCCTGAGCACATTTCAAGGGAGAATTCCTTACTGCTTCTCGCAGGAATATTTACTGTATAGTCGATTAAGCAGCATTGCACTTTTCTCTTCTGAATACACACTGGAGCGCAACACAAAAAGCTCCCGTTTTTCATCCGTATGCGTTTAATACTTGTAATCTATTTCCATTTGCTGCTCATCACTTGCAGAGTATTTTAGACTTCGCACCTAAGGTGTGAACTGGAAATGAGGAGACTAGACTAGACTGTGTTTTTTTTTTGTTTTTTTTTTTTTTTAAAAAGGGAGCTGTTCATAGTTGCCTTTAAGCATACGGTGTGCTGTAAATCAAACTCTGCAGAAAGATAAGCTTTGATTTTGATGCAGTACCTGCACTTTTCCATGTCGGTACCTAAAGGAAGACAGCAGTATATTACAGAAACAAATATTCTACCTTTGAAAAAATAAAACACAAAAGTAAACTGTATAAAGGATCCATAGATCAGGTTCAGCTGCTGTAGGTCAAGGTTGAGAATCAGAGGAGCTAGGACTCATTTCCCACAATCCCTTGCCAACAATAGCCCCCCAGCTGTTCAAAGTCTGCGATAACAACAGCTGCTATGAGGTTTAGGGCTTCTTGTTACTATGACAACGTCAGGCTGATTCATATTCATAGTCTTTCTGTTCTAATAAAGTAAGTGACATTATGCTATAATTTGATTTCCATAAAATGCAAGATGAGAGAACTGGGCTTCTCGGAGCTGAAATGTTCAGTTCAAAACAGATTTAAAAAAAAATACAATTCTGTTCACGGTAACCTCTGTGATCTGCTTGTCCCATGCTCAAATATTCACACCAGGTACACACCCTTCAGTAGATGCAAATAGCAACGTGTGCTTCCTCATGTGTCAGAACTAATAATAGGCAAGCTGTTGACACTGACTTTGACAGTTTTTTTTTTTTTTTTTTTGGACAGGATGTCATAAAAAAAATAAAAATGATAAGGAATTCAGTTATTCACATAAAGAATACCCAAGTGCTTTGACTGTCATACACATATACATAGTTCTTGACAAGAGTCAAACCCAGCTCCTGGGATGGCGTAACGTTGACCAAAAAAAAGTTCAACTTTTGTGATGTTTGCTCATCCACCTAAACATAAGTTCTGTTGAAAACTGTCCTCCTAGCACTGATGCAGAGCAGCAACTAACAGATGTAAGTCATGAAAGGATGGGGCCCCGGTCGCGGCGACACGCCACGTCTGTCACACTAATGGCCTCCGGTTGAGTGCCAGAATGTTCTGCAGACATTAGCGCACAATTGAGCCTAAATACTACAATCCTCTCCGTCTTCAGCGGCTTAATAGGAGATATTAAATGTCATCATCACCGGGCCACCACCAAAAGGAGGAAGGCCTTTTTCTCAAAACGGAAATGATCAGCCAGAGGTGTCTGTTCACTGCCCACTGCCATCTAAGAGTGCAGACAGGGTGTCATCAGCACTTTGTACCTGTTCTAGAAAGTTCAGCGCAATCGGCCCAACACGAGAGGTCGTCTGCTCCCATACATTTCAAAAAATTTAAGCTGTCCATAAATACGACAGAGGCTGATGAATCCAAATCCAAACACGAACTAACTGCAAATGAATTAGTTTCTGTTAAATATGAAATTAGAGACAAGCAAACAGCACAGTCCAGCAAAAGTATTATTTTTTTTTATCCTTAAGAGACAGAACAGGACAACTTGACTGTCCTCCCGAAGACACGAAAAACACAGCAGCAGATGTTAAAACGCCTTTTCCGCAGAGAAATAAACATCTTCTCTGGATATGTATTTGATGTTTAAATTATGCTCTCATTTCCTGTAACTTAATGCAGTAGAGTTCAACAACTGAAGGTCCACAATGAGGACGACGAGTCTTTGTTTTCAGCCCACAGTCCGAGCTAATGCAGATGTTCGGCTCGGTGAAGTTTCAGCTTGTGCTTGTGCACGTATACCTAATGGAATATATCTTTCTTCAGCAAGTCCCGATTTTTGAAATGTGGGTAACCTATTTATCCGAACAGCTGTTCATTCATTTTTATAAAATCAAGTTACATTTTTATCAACTGTTGCACTGCAAACACAATTACAATGGGTCTGTAGTTTGTTCTAATTTAAAAAACTAACAGTTAACAAATGTTTCCAGGCGAATAAAAATAGCATTTGATAAATAGCATGAAATGATTGAAACCTTTATCAATTCACAGTAAATAATATTTTTTGAAAGTTCTGAAAGGTTATGAAACAAAGTAAAAACCTTATACTGTAAATACATTTTCAATTGTTGGAAAAGCTAGATAGTTTAGTATTTTTTAAACAAATTATGTATTTATTTACTTACTGAATCAGTCAGTTAGGTAGTTTAGCTGGGGCAGCTCAGTATACTGGTTAGTGCTGCTGCCTTTGTGGGCAGAGGTCACTGGTTCAAATGGCACCTGGAGTTGTAGTACCCTTGATTAAGGAACTTAGCCTAAACTCACACACATACACACATTGTCTGAAACCGCTTTTCCCAAGCAGGGTCGCAGGGAGCCAAAGCCTAACCCGGCAACACAGGGCACAAGGTTGGAGGGGGAGGGGACACACCCAGGATGGGACACCAGTCTGTCACAAGGCACCCCAAGCGGGACTCGAACCCCAGACCCACCAGAGAGCAAGACCCAGTCAAACCCACTGCACCACTGAGCCACCACGTGTCCCCCTTTAGCTTAAACTGCTCCTGTAAAAATAACCAAGCTGTGTAAATAACTGTAGGAAGAGGAACACCATCAGTTCCTTTGGAGAAAAGCATCTGCTAAATGAGTGAACACCGAAATAATTTCATTCAAATTTGTCTCCTCTGTAATTTTGTAAGATGCAGGCACGTTCAAATGCGAAAGATGAACATACAATGTAGACGAACGTTCACCGCATTCTATTAAAAGTAAATGTACTCAGTGCTTGGAGATGTTTCGGTTCAGTGGGACCCAAGCGGAGCTGTTAGGGTGAAAGGGGGACAGAATTCCAGGGAATTAGAGAGGATTCAGAGGACAATGGCTGGTATTCCTGCAGGGGTAGGAGGACTCTGCTGAGCCTCGGAGAAGGGGGTTGGGAGGGGTTATCCTCCACATTTAACAAGCGGGCAGCTGACGCAGACAGCTGCCAAAGCGAGCGCAGGGTGCGAGCGAGGGCCGGTGCTGGACCCAAGTCGCACTCAGACACGCGCCCAGCACCCCAACACACAGAGGCCTCTCTGCCCAGCCTCCCTCTCCCAAGCTGCACAATGTGTGCACTTTGCATACATTTGCATACTTCTTTACATGGAAAAGCAGCTTTTATTTGTGATGCATTTCGTATCACAACAGCACGTGCGGTCATGAAGAAAGCAAGCAATCAAAGTGGTCTAACCAGATCAAATACGCTCAAACTGTTGAGTCATCCAGATTTTTCTGTTGCTTACCCAAAAAAAAAGAGAAATTCTCCAGTCACAACGACTCGGTTCTTGGCTTCAGTAAAAGGAGCACTCCCTGTTCAGAGCACAGCCGTGGAAGGCCAAAGAGAAAAGGAATTTAAAGCTAAAAATATCCTACAGCAAGACGATGAGTCAGGTAGGATTGAAGCTAGTTTTCTTTCCCATTGCCATTCTGTTTCTTATCCTCTTAATAACCCTCCCCATCTCTTCCGCCCTCCGCCCCCTCACACCCTCCCCAAGATCGCCACAGTCAGTCAATGTCGCAAGTGCATTTTTACATTTTAGCACCAAGGCAAGAAATGTCAGTAAATCACAGGTCTTGAAATGTAACTACTTTAGGTGATCAATACTTAATAGCTAAATATCCTACATGGCAAAGGATGCACTTGAATGCTACCAGGTAGGCAGACGAGTCTGTTTTGGACAGACATGGAGGCCCTCCATGTCCCTGCTCTGGACACCTGTATGGCACATAACTGCAGCATGGCATGACTGCAGCTTCTGCAGTTCCTTTCAAGAATGGGGCGTTCAAGGGACCGCGAGTTGGCTTGTACGTGATGGGAACCCAGGTGATCATTGGGCTTTCAGGTTAAATGGTGCCAGTTCAAATCCCAGGAGCTGGTCAGCTACTGTACCCTTGAGCAAGGTAATGTGAGCAAAATATCCAACGGGGTACCTTTGGTACCTGGAAAATGGTACCTGGGGATAAAAGAATCATCTAAGCTCAGCGATGACCCAAACCCATCTTGTCCTTGTCTCCAATTTTCACAATGACAGCGGATGCTTCCTTTTAGCAACTTCTAGTCCTGGGACTTCAGGTATGTTTCATGTGGGGAGAAGGGAAAGCCGTGATCTTTCATTGCAAACTGCTCTCTGTTGATTCTAAACGTATCGGGGCTAGGATTTAAGGCCCATAGATGTGAAGGGCCCACAGGTCTAGTGTTCCCTAGTGTTTCTGCTCTGCCAAGGCCACGACCCCTTAGCAGACAAGCTGGATTTCCTGTTTCCTATGATTTTTAAAAAATAATTAAAGAAGTGTCAGAGTATTTAGGGGTAGATTCTCTACAACGACAGCCCACCTTCCTCTGAGAAATCTCCTCTCATCCATCTGCTCACAGCCATGATGGCTAGTGATGTTTGCTTCTGTTTTTTGAGGCTGTGGTTCAATGGGAGGGGTAGGGCAGATTCGTTCCTCCGCTGATTAGCTTTGCCGTCTTCTTAAACCGACGCACCGTTTTTAAGGAACATACAGAACGAGGGCTGGGCCATGTGCAGCCACATTGCATTTCCATAAAGGTTTATAAATACCATTGCTGCAGGGACATCTGCCAGGGCAAAAAGGGGCACTCTTAAAGCGGGCAGCCAAGGGCAAGTGTGGGAGTGCACTCGCCGATGTCATGGGTTATTGCACGTTCTCCTTTCAGAGTGTTCTGACAGGCCGCCAACGACACAGCGCTTACAAGACACGCCGGTGAGGGGGGGTTCACAGGGCTCTGCGACTTAGCTGTTCCTCTAGCCGAAAACCTGCTGTCCCCATCCGCAGAGCAGCGGTCATTCTAGCGAAGCGATGGCAAAACCCCAAGCCCCTGCAAACAACTCCCGCAGCCCACCCCCTCTCCCGGCAACTCGGCGTCAGCTGTTTACATTTCACTTTTAGCATGGAGCTGTCAGCGACCCTTTTGCCAGGCAGCACTGGAAAGGGTCACCCCCAGGCTAAGAATCCAAACTGATTATTTTTTCCACTAAACATGATCGTCTTTTACGTTTTCTCAGCTAAGAAAGAGAGCTTCATTGTGTTCCACTTTTACTTCCAAACATTTGTTGAAACACAACTGTCTAATTCACACTCATTTGCTATCGAAAACTGACTGTCTTCATGCAGGGTCGAGGGCGTCTGGAGTCTATCCTGGAAACACAGGGCACTAGGCTAGGCAGTGCACAACCAGAGGACATCAGTCCACTAAAGAGTAGCCATACACACATTCACATGCATTCACACACTAACACGAGTTTCACCAGTCCGAAACACATGTCTTTGGAATGGGGGAGGAAACCAGAGCACTGGGAAGAGACCCACATAAACACAAGAAGAATATGCAAACTCCATACAGACTCAATAGGGACTGAACCTGTACAGCATATGTGCAGAAAGGCATCAGTGCTTCTTGCTGCACCACTGTGCTGCCCTTCATGGTTTAATCATTCTGATGAACTGATTTATCCACTGTCCATTTCAACCTGAACTGATATATTTCCACTGGTCCTTAAGCAGTATTTCAAGTACCAAAACTTCCAGCTTCCAAGAGCACTAGAAGGAGGCAGGGTAACGGTTAAAGGTTAAAGTGGCCAGGCCTCGACAGGCGTCCCTCCACCACTTATGAAGGTAAAGACAGCAGCACCGGCTCAAGCATCTGCTGAAGGCCAATCAGTGAGATGGTTGGGCCTGGATTCACAGAACTTACCCAGCGTCAGAGGATCCCACCCCTCCACGTTTGAGGAAGAACACAGGAAATCTCTGCGCTGTAGACAAACCTAGACGTAGGTGCACTGAAGCAGTGGAAAAACAAATAGGGGGAATTTTCCAAAGAAACTTCTAGCTCACCAGGATGTTTTCAAATACCACAGTAATATCAGTCCCAAGTGGAAGCAATCTCAGAAAGGCAGAGCAGACAGCTGAGGCTAAGATGGGCTTTATTTACTTATGTGCACTTATTTATTTTTAAGCAAATATAACAGAAATCCTCCAAAGTGGTATTTACAGGGTAGTTAAAAGTTATTAAAAAGAGCATCAGTGCCAAATGATGATAACTTTTTCCTAGAAATAATATAAGAAGCAGTTCTAAAAATATGAACATTCAACAGCAACTTAAAGAAAACTAAGAAACCAAATTTGACTATTTTTTCTCCTACATTTAAAAAGGAACAACATATTTGCCTTATGTTTGGACTTTAAAGTATGATATGTATATATGAGGGAATCTGCAGGGCGCAAAATTTGTTTACTTTTACTACAACATCCTGTCATACTTGACCAATTTAGATGCAAATGTATTGATACCTACTTTTGATGAAAATGTTACCTCAGACAGAATTCAAAATTACAACGACCTCTATAATTGGGCAGGGTAAGCACCAGGTACACGAGCTGTGCACCAATCTTTTACCTCAGGCAGCTAGAGTATCAGACTATTTGTCAGTATTTTTAGCTAGCAAACCCAAATTTTTTTTAGTATCTCTAGCAAGCAAATTTTTTTTATCAACAGTTTTTTGCTGAACCTTTTTCAATTAAATTCCCGCATGAAAACGCTTCTTGCAAAACACTGGGGGTAATGGCGGATTTTTTTTTCGGAATTTTTAGCGTAAACCATGATGTCTTTCCTCAGAAACATGACGTACAAAAGCTATTTGATGCTCATTTTACAACGAAAGGATTATATGAGGAAACGTGAGCGGGGTTGCTTCTTGCTATAAGCGATTGTTTAGGGTCTTGTTATTAAAAAAAAAAAAAAAGTACTTATTTTTACTTATTTGCTCTTGTCAGAGTCATTTATTCCGTAGTTATTTATTGTTATTTAGATTTTTATCTTATTAAGAGATTTTTTTCTGATCAAAATTAATGGAAAGAATACATTGCCTGGGGTGTCCCAAGCAGAATGTTGTTTAGGACCCATAATGTTCACATCAGGCCTGGATGTGAGTGGTCCTTTAAGAGCAGCGCTGGCCAAAACACATGTGCCTCATAAAAAGTGACAACACATAAAATCAAATTCAGTAGGACAACGTTTCAAAACAAAACATTTAGAGAACCCAGAAACACTGACGCTGCAAAGTGAAAGATAAAGCGCGCAGAGTCCTTCCATGCCCATTAATCTGCGGCGAAGGAAAACGCGTCTCGTGTGCAACGCTTTCATGTCGCATTCCTCGGAGTGAAAGTTGCGCCAGGCTTGTTTTTCCGAAAAGGACTCGCAGCGGACTCGACATGTTATCTCGTCTATACTGACCCTTGAAAGAGAATGCTTATTGGTGCCTCAAGCCCTGTCCGGGACAACGAAAGTTGTGCTTGTGGGGGCCGACACGCCGAACAGCCAGACCGGTAATGGGAAGCAGCCGTGAAGTGCTGCGGGACCTTGAAAGACGACCACAGTGATGACAAGCGGCCTGTTCCGAAAGCCTGCGGTTACGACGTCTCCGTAACACTTATTTGCAGGAACAATGTTTGTACCAAAAAACACAGAGAGCCCCGCTGTCCCAACCACGCCATTCCGAAACCGGGAATTATGGCAAATAACAGGCTCTTGTTCTGTAGGTGTTTTTCAGTGAGCATTGTGCCCAAACCTGGCAGATGAGACACCCACGAAGCAGCTGTGCCTTTATTCCTGGTAAAAATTATCTTACTGTTATAAAATTAACAATCCTTGCAGTTTCTTATCTACAAAACAATGCTACTTAGAAAATCTTCAACAATATTGGCAAAAATGTTTAAAGCTACTTGGTAGCAAAGGGACATCAAGAACATGTCCCAAGCACATACAAAAAGCCCACTTGTGTCCTCGGTGCTTTTTTTAATTATGAGGCCTTACTAGCCTTTAAATAGTTTTCTGGGTACGTATAACATCATGCCGCTGCCCACATTTGAAATTAGACTAATTCCCCTATCTGGTACTATGATAAATCTGAACGTTCTAATCAAAACTCTTGGTTTATTAAGTTGAACAAAACAGCCCTTATCTATGTTCCGCACTGAATTTCTCATGCCAGTTTACAACATCGGGGAAAATTTCAAAGTTTGCTGCTCATTAGGTGATAAAAGAAAGACTATATAACTATAACGGTCTCCCAGGTGGAAGCAAAAAAAGTTCTCCAAGCCTTAAAATTAAGCAAACAAATTCCTTCGTCTCAGAGTCTAACTGAGCTCTATTCGCAGAACGTCTGCAAGTTGGAGGTGAGGCCATATATTTTAAAAACATTAAATTATATCATATGTCAGACAGAGAAGCCACAGGCTTTCGGGTCTCCCCGAGGTCCAAAAGGCCTTAATGCATTACATTTAAGAGGAAAAAAGACCTTCCCCTTCGAGGTATCTGGGAAAAAAAACAACTAAAAGAACATGAAAAATACATTCAATAAGTGTTAAATCCTATTTTTTCCAACAACTCAAATGTTGTAATAATATGGGAAAAGCCAAACCTAAAGATCTGTCGCCAGTAAGTACTGTAGTGCCATTCTAATCCCTTCCTTAAATTATTGCTTCCCCTAAGTCAATACTCCATCACATTCATCACTTCATTTCCATTAACAAGTTGCCGCGTAAAAGAAAGGTGCCAACAACAGTTTGCGGTAAAGGGAGGGCAAATTAGACTTTGTATTGGATACTAAAATGGAACGAGATATGAGATATAGTATTTACTGGTATATTGGTGGTGTCCAGTAAAACAATAGAGTGAGACACAGGCAGGAAGAGTTTGCTGGAAAAAAGCTATTCAAGCAAATAACGTTACTGATGCAGCCTATGACAAAAAAAAAAAAAAAGTCGCCATTTTGATTCACTCTGATTTACTTCATGAAAGTATTTTGCAATTCAGTATTTTTTTTTTTAAACAGATAATTGATAGTTAGTTAGTTAGATAATAGATAGTTGATACCTGCAGTATCAACACTTATTTGTAGTCTTATTCTAGTCAAAGCAATAAAAGATAATCCCATGGAGGGGACTACTAAAAAATACATAAAAAAATCTAAAAATTAAATAAAAATCAAATGCAACCAAGTGCACCATTTCTCAAGTTCACTTCACATATGAAAACTATCCAACAAAGCACTTCTTCACTTCTGTGGAAAGAACACTCACAAGAGAAGTGCAGAGGCTGAGACGAATTCGGAGGTTTTGTTTTCTGTCTGATTTATTTTTCTAGATCACAAATGTGAAAACCGTCTACGGTGGGATTTCATCCGCTTTGATCTCTACTTGAATTATACCAAACATTTTTAACCTTTCCCTGTTTAGCTTTTGCACCAGGATCTCAAATATAATAAATTCAGGATCTGCAGGCAAAGGGGCTTCATATTTCTCTCAGTGTGGCTGTATTAATTTATAGGGATTATCAACATTCCACAAGAGATAAGAACAAAGGCACAAGAGGGTATTGCTGCCTTATTCTAAGACTTCAGATGCAGCATTAATAATCAAAAGTTGCTAATTTGATTAAGCTTTTGATCTTTGTGTAAAAGTAATTATTTCCAGCTATATTTTTTTTTTAATTTCATTTAAAACAAAAACAACAATGAAAGCAATAATAAAAGCACTGTGCCATTCTAAAATAACGATGCTATTTTCAATTTCATTGTTTACCGCTCTCTGCAGCATACACATAATTTTATTGCCGGCACCATTTTTGTCACTGTACTACTGTTATACGACCTTCTGTATATCACCAACAACTGTTCATGTTAACAACAATGCCAGGGTACATTTACAAAGTGATTAACAATGTTAAGTTACCAACAATTATTTGCCAATTGGCACAGCTTGGTAACTTTATTGGAACAATTTAGGAGAAACACCGTCTTCAAAGTGAGAACTGAACCAACAACCTTCAGAGCACAAGGCAGTGGCTCTAACCACTATACTATAAGCCACCCCCGAGGCTTTGAGAAAGTGCAGAGTATGTTTGCAATGCAGCACCGGCTGCTTCTTCTCAAGTACCTTCTTGAGACTTCATACTCATGGAGGCTTTTACCCTGGTCGTCAGCAGAACCAACCATTTTCGTGCCTCCGTTCCACGAAACAATCACGCAAAAAGGTAAAAATATGTACGCTTCCGAAAATAAACATCATTTACAACAGCCAGATGTACTGCATATAAATACCAAATCTATTTACAAAATACATTTTGTTCTGCTGAACGCCACTGATGAAGAAACCATACTGATGAAGCATTATGTCTATTTGCCGTTCGGCTGCACCATATTGCGTCTTTTAAAGAGCGAATAGGTTCTTCTGTTTTCCTCCCGTGTCATGAGCTCCCTGTTGCTATTTTGGACTGGGGATGTTATTTAGCTGATGTTTTCCACTGCTGTAAAGCTCAGGTACTACCTCTGGATGCTAATTCATAGTCTTAAAATGCATTTTCTGCAGTTTTCAGACTTGCGCGCAATGGGACGCAGCCAGCATGGATGATCATTAAACACTTCCATTGCCCGCACGACGTATAAATCAGGCAATTTATTTCTACCTCACGGGTCCCCGGTGGCCGAGCAGAAAGTTCTGCCAGCGAGGCAGAGCTGCTGAATAGGCGAAAGTGAGTTTACCATGTGCAGGAGGTCCTACGCTGGAGGAGTCCAGGAGTAATAGCAGGCCTCTGTCCCCCTTTGAGAGCCGTTGGGTATCAGCCAGGCTCGGTGCACGCGGCCATTGCCCACCCTGTGGAACACGAGCGCCGCAGCACCGTTTGTCAGCTACCGAGCGCATGTTGTTGTTTTTTCCCCCCGTTAGACCTTGAAATGCTCCAAAGATGGACCCAGCTGCTTGGACCTTATGAATAATTCCAGCGCAATTTTTCCCTTAAGAGATGGAAACCGAGTGCAATAACCAAGGTCTCTCCGACAACACTAGTTCTAAGGCTCCGGCATGAAGGACTATTAATTACGTGAGATCTAGAACCCCACAGATGAGATGTTTTCCACTACAAACAAATGCAAACATTGGGTAGTTCTTTTTGATTCGATATACCTTTGCGCGTGTAAGGGGAGGGGGGGGACACTCAAACAGGCCAAAGACATTTGCTGTTCTCACACACTGGTTATTTCCTTCATTTTGCAAAAGACTGAATTACTTTATTAGTGATAAGGGGGGAGGAAGCTGCAGGAACCACACAACGGCACATCATAATGCAATTTACCCAGAAAGGGGGAATGGGAATATGCAAATGATGTCGCATATTTTGTATTTGCTGTTTTGCCCCTGGGCTGGTTGTCCCATAACACAAATCATCAATTAAGATCCCAGCAGGGCTTGCATTTAAAGTGACATTATCCCTATCTGCCACAGAAAACGACATGCACTTACAACCTCACAGTGCCATAACATTTTAATATAATATTTAGCGGAACATCTGAATATATGCATGGTATACTCATTAGCACAGTGTACTTATAACAGAATATATAATTGCACAGATGTCATTTACCATTAATGCATTCATATCAATACTTAGGTTAAAGAGCAATTTCTCCACTGGTTTTGTTTTAGGGTACAGCAGGCATAATGAAAGATCCAATAAGCCTTTTCTTTTTGAATTATCTGTTTATCTCACATAGGATGCGCAACACCTCAACATGTGACCATAATAAGGAAGTGCGATAATGGACCTGAAGATCATGAGACCAGACAGAGATAACGCAAAAAGGACTGAAGGAAACCAATTATTATCAAGCACCATTTCCTCCACCATAAAGAGAAGGCCGGAAATGCAGATGCAGTGATATTTTTTTTCTCCCCACATTCAGTTTGTTTCAGATTAGTCATTCCTGTGTCTGCATCTGAGAATAGTAAAGCTGGGGCCGTTTGTCTCAACATAAAAACCCCAGACGTTTAGAGTCATACACCGACGTATTGTTTAACACGGTGATGTGATTATCAAATTTCCTGTACGGGGAATTCGAGGACAATGGGTATCAAAATTAGAGGCAGCACGTCTGCAGTGACAACAGCCATTCTTATCGTGAAGCATTATGTTGGACGCATACTGTCGCAAAAGACGTACACAAAAACGTAAGGGGTATGCGAGGAAATAAATTAGTGAGAGAAATGCAATGTCCGACATTTAATTAAAAACGACTTTGTTCATTGACTACGTTGTCACTCCAAAATAAAGGTTTAGCAAATATAATGACTATTTAAGTAATTTCGCTAGGAAGGCCCTAAGTGAACTAAAGCAAAAAGTGAACAACCAAAAGAAAATATCCTTTTTTTTATTTTTTCAAATTACTACAGCTAGTTTAAATTATACAGGATTAAACAACAACTACTTCGGTTCACCACAGATTCGAGGCTAGCAGCACATAGTTTTGCTACTTCTTCATTCGACACGCTTCTAATAAAACGTCGTTTCTCGAATAGCGTTAACATCTCCAGAGTAATGAGATGCACAGAAGTAAGCAGCAGCATCGCCAGAAGCTTGTACATGGATGGGATCTGATGATGATCAGTGATTAAGGCTAATTGCAATAATTGCTGATAAATATTGCGACTGATGATTGATGATTACTGGTCGAGAAACCTTAATGATGTGAGCTACAGCATCGGAGGTACGGGCAGTTAGGGGGGCACAGTCCACCTGTGGGATTTCGAATGCCTTAAGAGCACCTCTGGGATGGCCAGAAGCACTCCTGCAAGTCATGGAGCAAGTCAGTAAAATATATAAAAAAATAAATAAATAAATAAATCAGTTACACCAAAACACTGACCAATAACTTTGGAGTATCAGGAATGAGGATTTCTGATTCCGATGGACATTATTAAGAAATGAAAAGCAAAAGGAACGCAAACAGATTCTCAAACTGTGGATTTTGGTAGCTGGGATTATTTTATTATGGAAACTGTTTGCCCGGCATCCCCCAGAGATTTAAAACACATAAGAGTGAACAGTAAACGCTTACGTGTAAACATTGTGTATTGCTTTGCGTTCAATAATTTTGCTTCGCATGCACTTTTTGACACATGGGACAGCAAGCGCCAGAGTGTGGATATACTGAGGCACTAACATGGGTGTAATTAACCAAAAAAGAAATGATACCAAGCTGGCCCAAACATTGTCCTGTTCATCCTGATGCACTCCTTCCCACTTGCACCAACTAAACCAATGGTTTTATGAGCACAAATTGATTTGGTCACAGGGAAGTGAGATGTGCAAACATGAGCCAAGGGTTAGTGGACGCGTCTCCTCGGACATACGGAGACCAGAGCCAGGAAAAGCAAACACCGCACTGACCCAGTTGCTAACGGCAAGAGCCCTTCGATGGCAACATGAAATTCCCCAACTTCCACATAGCCACGACATGCAGTAAGGAAAACACAGTTTCAGCCCACGTGTTTCTTATACCCCTTTAAAATGAAAGAAACTCTAGGTCTCCTGCAGTATAAGCAGGTGATAGCCTAGTTTTCATAATACTGAAATACTGTATTGTTTTTTAAATCTGTTAGTTATGTTCATTAAAGAAAAAATTTAAAGTTTAACATACACCGTACTATTTTTCAGTGGTGCACATACTACTTCTTAAGCGGGCAAACTTAAGATGAACTACTGTTGTTCTGAAACAGACCCATTTAATGTCAAACTTCTATACAAACTGGCATTCATCCTATTTTTCGTGTAAAATCATGTAGTACAGAATCCAAAATTCTCAAATATTTGTAGAGACATATTACATATTTGTCCAATAAGTGATAATAATAATAATAATAATAATAATAATAATAATAATAATAGTGCTTTCTTTTGAAGTTTGGGTGAATAACAGGCCTCATTAATTATTTCTACCTCTTATTTTGTCTCAAATAAAAACCTAAAAAACTGTTCTCTTGAAAGGGCTCAAGTTCCATCTCCTGCGTGTTATTGACATATTTATATTTTCATCGCTTTATAATATTGTGTCTGTGTTGTGAGGACAGTTTTAACCGCTCTACAGACTTGGGCTCCGATTTCATGAACTGCTGCACAGCTTTTTATTTTATTCCACGTTATTTTCGAGAAAGTTAAAAAGAGAGGACTGTCTCTGCGAGTAAAACTGTGAAATCGCAGCCCGGAGCCCGTCGAGATGTCAGAAAATCCGCGGTTCTCTTTTTCTGATGCTTTTTTTTCTGACAGCAGCAGCAGCGTCCCAAAATATTGAAGCTAAAGTACATATCATATTTACCACAACATTTCCGTCCACGCAGTGAGAGACGCTACAGGTTAAAGCGCACATTTCGCCGCGTTTCCCCGTTTTGCAGTCGCGAAAGAAAACCTCGGAAATCACGTCGTATTTGTCGATCGTAAACTCCATAAAGCATCTTCTCCGGCATCAAGCCGCGGGTTTGCTGTCGGTACCACTTCGGTTTTATTTCGCAGACACAAAAACCAGCAAATTATGCACGAACAGAGATTGCGATTTCAGTTTAATAAACAAAAAGTCGTCGTTTGTTACAAACGTTGTGCACAGCGACGGAACGAGACCCAGGACTGAAGCACAGATCAGATTCACACACACGAAAATAAGACATAGAAAATTAAACACACATACAAACCATTACATTAGGGCATTAAAGGCACGGCTATGAACAACACGAGAAAGCGCAGCACTCTGCTGTACAAAGATGCGGAGCGAACAAGAGCCCAAAACGAGTGTCCGGACCCCCAGCAGTGCTGTCAAACACCTCCTCCGAAAGCGCACATTTGAACCCGGGACACGTCTCACTACAGCGGATCTGTCCAACACTCGCCTTCTCCACTATAACGAACGGCTTTTAAAAAAAATTTAAAAAAAAAAAAATACATGTTGTTTTTTTTTTTTCTAAATAAAATTACATTTCATTATTCCGAATTATAATTCCACCGAGAAAATGCGCGGACGGCTTTTCCACTTCGGCACACAAAAAAAAATGTATGTATTTACAATGCAATCCCTCTTTCCCGTCCTCCTCCTCCTCCCTCTATCACAGCCTCGCGCTTCTCTCTCTCTCTCTCTCTCTCTCTCTCTCTCTCTCTCACTCACTCACTCAGTCACTCACTCTTCCTCTCTCTCCCTTCTCTCACTCTCCCCTCTCTCTCTCTCTCTCTCTCTCTCTCTCTCTCTCCGCCTGCCCTGGCCCTGTCTGTATGAATAATGTCCTGCCTTTTGTAATGAGAGCGGAGGAGAAAAAAAGACGCCGCCGTGCTGCTCGGCTACTCCGTGCTCTGACATTGAAAATGAATGACAGCTTACCTGAATGCCAATCTTCATCAGACTGACACTGGGCTGACAGCACAGCCTATACTCCCCAGCACAAGCAGTGACGTCTACCATCTAAGACCCCTCCTACACCCCCCCCTCCATCAGCACCCCCCACCACACACGCTCACACTCTCACACACACACATACAACCCCCACCCCCTGCACGGAGCCCCCCCCCGCCCCCTTATAGCAGCAGCACACACACAGACACACACACACACACACACACCCGAAAGCCTCGCGCTTCCTCACCAGTGTATCTGTGGAACCTGCTGGCCCCCTGCCGGCGCCGTCTCCAACACACACGACGACGGTATCGCTGTGGAAGTGTATTGATGATGGGGGGGAAAAGTGTTCGCTGAAATCATAAATAAGAAATTACGTTTCTCACACAAAATTAGAAAAAAAAAAAAAGTGTGTTAATCTGCGACTGCAAGAAACCAGCTCTTTTACCCATTTCACTGTGCTGACACTCGGCTACCTGCCATTTATCGTTTGAAGCCAGCGCATATTTTCTCTCTAAGTGCGAGGAAACTGCTTAGAATATAAAAATAAATTTTGAATTGAGTCGAGTTAACGTTTAGCGAGAAGTTGTGTGTGTGTGTTGTACCTGAAAAGAGCACAGCAACGCTGCTGCTTGACGAACGGAATGGGAAAAAAGCGTAGGCTGCTGCAAAGTGGAGCCCACGCACGCAGCTCGTGAAGGCAGGAGAGAAGCCCCGTTCATTAGTAGCGGACGGTAATATTATAACAATATTATAGCGCCGCTCAGCAAGAGATTGCCAAAATTGGCTGTTTTGAATTGGTTTAATAAACTTTGAAATGTTTCCTGGGGAAGTGGCTTTAGGAATACTAAACACGTGATGCAAAAAGTGTTAAAATAACACAAAAATGATACTGCTATTACAGAACCGCACTTTTCTTTTACTTTTTTAAGGTGGCACAAGGAATATGAATTGCTGTGTATAACCCAAGGAATCTCCTCTGCTGCCATGTTGGCAGTGAACTACATTTAACGAACTACAATTCCCATAAATCTACGTTTTTTTGAGTCACGGCTGCGATTGGATGATTAAGAGCATCTTGTTAATACCCTATGACGACATTTTCAAGCACCCCCGTTACTAAGGAAGCCAAGGGTCTTCAAGACAGGTAAAAATGAAGTTCTTTAATCGTCGTAAATATATTTTCACATACATGCATAACCCCCCAGAGTATCTTACTGCAGCAGACCCTAAATGAGATTCAGATACCTGCGTGTCCAGACGTAACACACACAGCACGCGCACGTAGCGTAACCGAGAATCAATGCAGCAGAGCAGTCGCCTCTTTTTCGTGGATTGAGATTAGGCAGCCGATGGCTGTTTCTTAAAATGATTTCCGTGCGTGAATCGCTCTCGTGGAAGCACCAGATACTAGCTGAGTTCGCTGGTGAAACAGATCGTGGGAGACTCGCAGTGTCCTGGACAGATTCTTCCTCCCCGCATGTCCGCGTCTCGCGCCGTCGCGTGCGCTCAGCGCTGTGGTGTCGCTACTCTGCGAACGGAGCCGAATCGTGTTTATTTTATTGCTGTTTTTGTTCATATTTATGCAGGTTACAAGGATTTTTTTTTTCTTCCCCTCAGCTTGTGTTATGCGGGTCTGGCGACACTCAGCTAGCGTCTACTAGTGACTGTAAACTTACGCTGTCTGTTTTTATTTTCGTATTATTCATAAATTTGCATGTGCCATGTCCTGGAATAAAATAGCAAACAAAGTGCTCCGGAATCCTGGATGGTACAGAATAATTTCCTAAAAACACGTCTCCAGATTACGCAGTAGCCCAAAAAGGTCGAAAAATACAGTAACTTTATTTTTAAAGCTCTAACTGTGTGTGTGTCTAGATTATACACTAGGAAGATCACGTGTATAAGTTTGTTTTCATTTCAATATGTTAAGTATATTATAGCCCAATTTTCCTGTATGCGAAATAATAATTAATATTACATAAATGATGTACAAAATAAATATTTAAATATTTTTAATGTAAATATGCATGGTATTGAGGAGTACTATAGTACTGTGTATGTACATATATATAAAATGTACACACATATACTAGTGTTCATCATCTAAATATGTGTGTGTGTATATAGATATATACATTTTTACACAAATACATATGGATGGTGGAACTACTCTGTTGCATGGATTAGTATTTTTGATATTGGTTTTTTTATTATTATTATTAATATTAACTGCATGGTCCAGAGATTAGTGATACATGTGATTTGATCCCTATGCTGTGCTCAGGGTCCACATGCCATGGCGGTGACCATACTGGGAGTCGGAGAAGGGGTCTTCATCCTCGCCCTTGTGTGGATCCTCACTCTGCTCTTCGGGGTTCTTCTGTCCAGGGCATCTGGGCCGGCCAAGTCAGTCTCCAAGTGGAGAAAGATGTCCCTATATATTTATGCAAGCATTTAATTTCATTATAAATTAAGTGTTGTCTTCAAATACTTCGGATATTGTTAACAGGAAAGTGCTCTTTGTTCTGTGTCCAGCGAATAATCATCTATTTTCCAGAAATCGTAATGTTAAAAACATTAGGGCACATATTTATGTGACTCACTTTCTTCATTTTGAATGTAACTTTTTTTTTGTTGTTGTTGACCTTGAGTGTTTCTAAACAGCATTAACAAACTAAAGTATTCTGTCTGCATCCAAAACGGACTTGATGAGTTTTACAGATGAGTTTCTGTGTTTTTCCTATTACGGATGTGCAGCAATGTAATATTCAGTGAATGATCCTCCACCAGGTTCTCCATCGTGCCGCTGTTTTTCTTGGCTCTCATCATCACTCTGGTGCTGGTGTTCTTCCCACGGAGCTCCGAGGTGCCCTCCCCTGTCCGAGAGGTCGAGGTGAGAACGTCACAGTGGAAACGCGCTATACCCCTGCGCTCCAGTGGTTCACACCGACCAACAGAATCTGCTGTTTTCCACTGTCCTCTCTCTGCTGAGACCTGCACCATATTCATAGCACACATCTCTGCTCCTGCTAACAACGGTAAAATGCCACTTCATGCCAGCTGTCTAGCAGAAGTCTTATGCATCTGCGAGGAATTTTCCAGGAACCTATCGATTGTCGTCGATTTTGTCGTGTCTCTAGTCTCTCTGCCCCGCGTCACGTGCACTCTTTCGGTTTTAACAAGGACCCCTTTTCCCAGCGCCCTGCTGCTTGACGCTGGATGTGTTTCTTGAAAAAGACCAGGTCTGTTTTATCTCCTCCTAAAAGTCAAGTTGTACTCACACAGCCGGTTTTTCCTCGAGTCCTCGCCAAGAGAGTCGCCGGAGCTGCAGCCCTGGTCTCGCAGCGAGAAACTCTCCCAAGTTATTTTCTGTTCATTCCGCATGTAGAAAACAGATCTGGTTCCCTTCCAGCAGCAAATGATAATGACTGCAAAGGGCCTTTTAAAACGGGCGATTAGTCTGATTAGATTGTAAATTTTGTCATGTGTATGTTAAATTAATACATATTTATCACGTCCTGTTAGGGTTTACTGGAAACATTCGATCTGTAGGATGAAAGATGAGAAATATATTCAAGAATGAAGAAATTCCCATGCATACTTAATAATTTACAAACGTCTTATTTATTTGCTGAAAGTCTGAAGAATCGGTGCCCATTCTTTAAGGGCGATGTTTTCGAACCCGTTTGGATGGACGTCACTCGTAATGCGGTTATTTAGCTTACAGTACAAACGTCCATGACTGTGCAGCTCCGTACGGATCTAACCCACGGGGGCACTTGGTGATGTTTGTTTTACCCCGTTTTACCGCCACGTGCTGTTTTCCAGCGTGCTTTCGGACTCCTTTTCGTTTCGCAGGGTGTCGTTCCGTTTGGATGCGGTGCTTTACATTGTTGGCAAACTGAGGGCCGCGTGCACAAAGCACAGCGGAGGTGCTTTTACTCGTGTTCGGAGGAAGCGGCGCGCTCTCGCAGCCCACCGGCCCTCGGAAACGCGGCTCGTCCCTTAACAAGTGGCTGCTCCTGTGTAAGCGGCGCCTAACCTCTCACTGTCAAACAAAAGCAAAATATCACAGTGCCAATTAGGCCGGCCCCAGACAGAGGCCCCGAACACAGCGCTCGATGCTACATTAATAAAACATGGCCCCAGCTCTGTGCTTCACTGGCTGGCTAATTGGCTAATTAAAAAGTGAGATGCGTTAAACGAGAGAATATTGCATCCGCTAGAGACACCCCCTCCGCCTACTTACCCCTGCGCCCCCCACCCCCAGCTCTATCTTTAGTCAGCAGTGGGAATTTTTTTTTTTCCTTTTGGTTGCTTTCTCGTACGACTCGACATTCACACTCTGGCCCCCCCGGTCCTTGGGGAGCTCGCTTGTAGTTGGTATTCGTTCCCCCTCCCTGCGCAGCATCTCCTCTTAACAGGCAAAAGTGAAAAACAACAGCGTGTCCGAGTTTAACCTTCGCTCACTGCGCCCATTTAAGGGAGAGTGTGTCTGCTTTAAACACCCCCGCTCACCCACCGCCACCCGGTGCTCCGCGGTCAAGGGCCGTCACTCCACCTGCTGGTAGGTCCTAGCACTGCAAAGTTACTTTAAGAAAAAAAAAAAATACACAGAGGGTTCCCACTACACAGAAATATGAGTTTCATATAATAGCCACGCTTCATCTCGTGAGGCTTTTCTTTGCATTTACAAGGGCTGACTTTGGATCTCGTGTGCCTCCCGACTGCCGAGTGCCACGAGACCGGCGCCGCCGTGCACTCTTCTCGTTAGCTTCTCGGCCTTCGTTAGTCCATGTTTACTACTTTCACCGTTTATATGATCTTATCGTGGCCCCCGTTCGGACTGTCCGGATTCCATCAGCCAGTTCGGTGAGCGTGAATTTGTTTGCATCGTTTTCGTTCATTTCCTGTCTTTGCTCATCTGCTGACTTTTTAGAGAATTGATACATTAAGATGTGCGCTATTTAATCTGAAGAAAGTTTGTTTCTTCAAAAATTTGTTACCCAGCATTGTCTAGCATGAGGAGGTACTATGTTAATGTGTTGAAGAACGGTTCCGATAACACACACACACACACACACACTGACTGAAACCTAACTTGGCAACACAGGGTGCAAGGCTTGGGGGAGAGACACACACACCCAGGACGGAACACCAGTCCATCGTAAGGCACCCCAAGCAGGACTTGAATCATAGACCCACCAGGGAGCAGGGATAAGCTAAACCTGCTGTGCCACCACACCCCCTTTGGATCCAATAATAGCACAAATGAATTTTGTCACAGAATTTGCCCTTTTTGGAGGAACGGTCTTTGTACAGCTGGTAGTGAAGTGGTTCGAACTGCTGCCTTCGGACCCGAAAGGATGCATGTTTGAATCCCACCTCCAGCTGTAATACCCCTGAGCAAGGTATTGACTCTAAGTTGCTCCAGTAAAAAAAAAAATCACCCAACTGTATATTGTAAGCAGTTTAACAGTGCAAGTTGCTTTGTAGGAAAAAACATCAGCTAAATGAATCAATGTAAATAAAAAAAGTAAATTAATTAATTAAAAAAAAGGGGGAAAGGGGGTTCTGCTGACACCTGGTGGTGAAAAAGTGTAATTATTTTCATTTTGCTGACTACATGTGCACCCTGCTAGTGTTCTGTTTTATTCTGTACGCTTCCCACAGTTCTCATGTCCTTTCTCCCTTATGTTTTAGATAGTGGACAACTTCTTCATCGGCCGCTACGTGCTTCTGTCCCTGGTGAGCGCTGTGTTCCTTGCAGCCGTCTTCATGCTCCTGCCAGTTCACTTCCTGGAGCCCGTCTACGCCAGAGCACTCAGGATGAATTAGAGGTCGCGGGACATGTGCCGAGCCATGTGTCATTCCCTGCCGGTGGCACCATACGAGGAGACACCATGGTATCAGGAGTCACATTAAAAGCGAGATTAACCTCGTGGTCTTCACTGCGTTTCGAAGAATTGCCCGTGACCCAGCCTGAACTTTTAATGTCCCACATTTTTTTGGGCTTTACTATTAAGAGGTATTATCTTCATCTTCGTTTAGTTTTTGTGGAATCGCAAAGTGTGTGGCAAGTGTGTAGCATCACACAAGTGTGTGGCCTTTGCATGGCCTTGCCTGTGCAAACTCCTCCACATTCAGTTAGATGTGCTGTTTCAGCACAAAGGTATAACCTGTACATATTTTTCCTTTTATAAAACTGTTATCCAGATGGGAGTGATTTGTATTTTTGTAATTTACTTAAAAATAAATATTTTCAGTGTGATATATATGTATATATAATATACATCCTTTAAAATCTAATTTTTTTGTATAAATACATTCTGATTTCATTAATTTGTTATGCTGTTTGTTTTTTTTGTGCAAAACTGTTTTAATATTGTTGAATTCTTTATGATATCTAGTTAATGGGGTGCAGCATCAGTGCTCTACTGATGTTTCCCTGGTGGATCGAGGTCTGGAGTTGTCCCGTTCCTCTTCAGCATCAATAACCTTTTTTGGCCCCTTTTCCCAATGGATTCAGCAAGGAAAACATGTAGAATGTGCAGAAATCATTTGCATTTATTGAACTGCCGCTGATGTCGCTCAGTGCTTTTCGAGCGCTTTTGAAGGGGTCAGGTAAGCTTTTAAAAAGCGTGTTCCGCACGGCCTGCGTGGACGGAGGTTGGTTTTCTCAGGGGCCCACCTCTGTCTGGTGCTCATCGGCTCTTATGAGGGCCGTCCGCTCTCCAGTCTGAGAGGAGTGACTCCCTGACAGCGCGGCTGATCCGACTGAGCATTGTGGCGCCCGAGAGAGCAGGGAATCGCTTCCTCGGCAGATTAAAATAGACGAGCCTGTTAATTAACTACAGATACATCGTGCGTTGTGTTAAATTTGGCTGTATTTAAATCTGCTAAATTGCGTCTGCTTTCAGGCACATTGAGATGTTAATTCTCAACTCAAAGAGTGCTTTCAGGGACACTTTCGCATTCGGCACTGGAGGTAAAATGGAAGAATTGAGACTGTTGTCCAGACTTAATGCTGTTTAAATTGTGGTTCTCTTTGTATTGTAGACATGATACAGTTCTTCTTCTTTTCTGTTGTAGAAAACGTAAACAATGTGTTTTTCAACGGGGAACTGGATTTTGTACTGAATTTAAAAAGAAAAAAAAAAAAACTTTGTTGCTGATTGTTACCCCGACGTGAAAATAAGTCATGTTTCATAGTGTCAGATGGTTTGTGCATATATTTCAATAATGCAAATTCATTGACGCGTTTCATTCTGGTTGACTTCTGCGTGTTTTGTCCGTGATCAAGGACACCAGCTGATACAGTGACGCATTTTTCCAAATTCCCCCCCAATACTTCACGTCTGCGTCCCATTGCGGTCTAACGTAATGGGTACGGGTTGTGATGTTGCACAGGTCACTGGTGATGAAAATGTGGTAAGGACTGGTGAAATAGCTCGAGCGCGCGCTGGGAAGCTGAAACGAACGTGAACCCTTGGATCTGAGCTCAAAGGGCTGATATCTCAAAGGGCTGCTCTCTCTGAGGACGTGGAGCTCACAGTTACACGGCGCGATTTTGCCAGTTTGGCTTCCAGCGATTAGCATGCTGTGGGAAAGTCCGCTTTCCCGTTTTGCGCAGTGTTGCAGAAAGGGAAGGATAAACCGGCCCGGGGACGTTTAAGGGTCTATACAGTATCCTTTGTCGCCGTGGCCTCAGGTCTCGCACGTGTAAGACGGCAGGGCTGAAGTGCACCGAGGTGCCTCGCCCATTCTTCTCTTCCCATAATGCTGTGGTATATGGAGCGGAGGGGGGCAGGGCAGTCTCACGTTGAGTGTCGGCCCTTCAGAAGCGGGAGGCTCGATTACATGGGCGCCCAGTCCCGATTCCATCGTCCCCCAGAGTGCCCTCGGCGCGAGAGGCGAGCCTGGCGAGACATGCAGTGAAATTCCAACCGGGATGCAGAAAAGGAAACTAATGAATCAGATCCAATCCTATTAGTTCCAGCCCACGTCCTACACAGAGGCCATTCTGCATGGCCATCAACCTCGGGCTTTTCCTTCGGGCTCAGGGTAGGGGCACAGAGTGTGTGAGTGTGTCTCTGTAAAGCATCAGTTAAAGGTTCTCGGTTCACCTTTGTTACGGGGAGAATATTTGCAAACAGCCACCCTGTATAAGATGTGGATTTTTGAAGCTTAACAGGTGGTTCGGAAGTTGATGTAGCTCATTGGTGTATTCTTCTGCTTCTCCTCTGGTTGCACAAGTATCGTACTGTTATCTTTTTATTCTCGTTGGGTGTGTCTGTCATGGCCTGCAGTTGATCCCTGTTTGATGTGCTCAGCAACAGGTACCGTTCAAGCAACAGGGCTCCACGGTCATTCCTGAGCGTTGAGCATCACCTCGGAGCTGCTCTCCCAAGTGCAAATTGACCCGGGCAGTTAGAGAGGCAGCCCCCTCGGACCTGGATCTGTTGATTGTATTTCTGGGGGAACCAATTTATTATCGTTTTCTCCCTTCTCAATTCTGGTTTCCACACTCTCTCCGGGGAGTGGGAAAATCGGTAGAACAAAGCGTCAGAGGGACCGGGGGGGCTGGGGGAAGGCTCACTGGGAAGCCGGATCGGGAGTCTTTGTGGGGCAGCCAGCTGGACGTACAAAGAGCCGGGGTGGGTGTGGGTGCCGGGGCGGGGGGCTGACTAAGAGAGAGGGAGAGGCGTGGGGAAAGAAAGGTGTACATACAACACAGGATGTGGGGCGTTGGTGGTGGATTTCAAAGCCGGGGGGGTCTGTGTGCCTCAGACAACTGGATCTAGTATTGAGACCCACTCAAGCAGAATGCCTGCTCTCCCTTCCCCTCGGCCCACTCTGCCCCACCCCCGTCTCTTCAGCTTCTTCTTTTCGGCAATGGATGGCCTAACCAACGGCGCTCCCATCGTCTCCACACCTTGACCTGTCCCGGAGGCCCTGTACTCGTCTTGCTGAGACTTCTCCCCATTGCACCAATGTTACTCTTTCTCATTTGAATAAACACATGGGTTTTGGGTTCAGTGCCCATGTCTTGTGTGAAATTTTTTCACTCCTTGATGCCCTGGCTTTGTGTGCGTTCCCAGTGACTGGGCTTCCCTTACCGAACCTCAGAGATCTCCGCCACCACGGGTGGGTCTAATGCTCGCACCGGTGCGCTTCCATTCTCCTCCGAGAGCCCCCGTGCAAGCGTTAGACCCACGCATGGTGGTGGAGATCCTCTGAGATTGGTTAACTTCTCGCTATAGCTGGGAAACATTGCTGCGCTGAATGCTGTGCGGGGGGTTGCCACGGCAATGGCTGATGCATTTTGGGGGAGAGCAGTGTGGATTTTCTCACTGCAGCCCAGTCCCGCTCCATTACCCCCTTTGTGCGGGGCCAGAGGGTGCTGTCAGGGCCTTCACACACCCAGGCACAGCACCGTGGCCTCTACCCCTCTCCCAGGAGGGGATTACCGGAAAGCCTGTCCTCCTGGGGGGAAGATTAAGGCCCAATTTAGAGGTCAGTGTGGCGGCCAATAGTCTCCTCGCTGCTGAGCTCCAACGCCCCACGGTGGGACGAAGCGTGCCTCTTTGCCTCCGCCACCCGGGTCTCAAAACGATCTGGGGATGTGTGTCCGAGCGCCGTCCATGGCGAGGCAGGGGGTACAGCGCGGCGCACAAAGGGCAGACCACACTGTCAGACAGGGGGCTTTATTGACTATGGGTGGCGGGGGTCGGTGAAGAGAGGTAAGAGAATCCATTGCCGTGTCACCAGCGTGTCCCTGGTTACACGCAGGGGTTCCCTCATCATCTGAAGGAAAACACCTGTTAGTCCAGCATGCTGCTAATTACCATCATTACATTGGTCTTTCTGAGAGACTCCATAGCTACTGCTGTGATGCTGCAGCACAGTTTGTCCTCCTCAGCTTAGATTCTGCAACCATTGCCGGTCTGAGCCCAACTCCCCTGACTACTTACACTTACACTACTTGACAATTTGTTCGGTGTAAGTACCTTGTTCGAGGGTACTAGAGCAGGAGGTAAGATTCTAACCTGGATGCAAAGTGGCAGTTTTAACCTCTACGCCACCTGCTGGCTCTTTAGGGTATTTCTTTAGTTAAAATCAGTGACTGCACAATGGTCATAATCCTAGTGACTACAGGGTCCCAGTGGTCCAGAGCCTATCCGGGAAACACGGGGCATGAGGTACAAGATACCAGTCTATCACAAGGCTTGCTATTTTCCATTCCAGGATATATTTTAATTATGGGGGAACATCTAAGAATGAATCTAAATGACTTTTTTTGATCTGGTCTTCAGCTCTAAAATATGCTTTCCAAATGCAGATTAGAAGGTCTATTTTAAGTTCATGTCTACAAACGGTGCCCTGTTATAGAACTGGAAATCGGTTGAGTAAGCCATCAGATTTAAGACGATTTTATGGGTGACAACAGCATTCCCAGAGTAAGATGTTGGTGAGCAGGCTGAATGAGAAATGATGGGACCACCGCAGTCTCTGCTGCTCTGAGTGCTACGATACCCATTGTCTCCTCCCCAGGGCATTAACTTTGGCGACCCTCGGGTGAGAAGGACAAAGTTAAAATTAGTCGAGATGTAGCTGGGACGAAACCAGCGTTAGGTTTGTGTATGTAAGCCCAGCATGGTACTCCCCAACATCAATACCTCTTGGGCCTCTCGGACACAGCAGCAAGATGTCGGCCCTGAAAGTACAAGACATGGTGTTTTCTAACTTTTGTTGGGCCCTGATTGCTGAGCCAAGATGATGTATGGGGCACATACTGGGGGCCAGCAGACAAATTCCTGCTGGCGATGAGACCCAGGGTGACATGAGCCTATGAGGCTGGGTTGGGGGGGGGCACGCTGATGGAGATGAGGAAGAAGAAACCCTTTGTGCACTTTTTCCCTCCCTTTTAACCTCTTATTCAACAAGTGATGTGTTTCCCCGCAGGCTCTAATAATTATAAGTCATTGTCTGACTCTTACTCTGAGAGTAATTATAATCGTAAATGTCTCCACTTCAGTTGAGCCCCCTCTGCCTTGATGAACGAAAAAGCTGCCGTTTGTTTGCCAGTAATCTCAGCACACAACACTTTCATCCCTTCATTTCAGCTGCGACTGTTTGCCTTCCTCTCATGACTCAAAGGCATTCGGCGAGGCAGGTGGTGAAAGCTATCAGAGGGGGTCAGTTTTATTTCAAACCACGTGTTTTTCTAAAGCTTTCACGTCCTTCTGAGAGAGAGCGAGTTAGCTGTCTGAAGAAGAGCCGGTATATGGAGGGAAAAAATCGGGGAACTGATCTCATTATGTCCGAGGTGCTCTCAGCCAATAAGGATCTCATAGCGAATTGAACAGGCAGAACTGTGGGCTCGAGGTGATGCGTTTCGGTATGCTTGAGATATCAGGCATGTATAAGCTGTCACTGTGTGGGATTTGATCAGTCGGTGAGTAGACGGCTGATTAATGGACCTGATCCCCGGAGAATCGGGCCCCTCTTCTCCCCCAGCCCCCCAGCCCTGAGCTGGCCTTGTTTTCTCTCCCTGGTCCGTGCAGAATGAATGACACAGATGTTGTTGGAGGAGACAGGACCCCTTGGTCCCCTTCCCCGTGCTCCACGCACAGCATGGTGCCTGAAACTTGTTTTTCAATCATTGTTTCCCCCAACTTCTTTTCCCAAAAGAAAGAAAGCGAGTGGGAGAAAGAGGAGGGAGCGAGAGAGAGAGTGGCAAAGGAAGCGAAAGAGAGGGGAGGGAAGGAGGGCACAAAAGCAGGAGAGGGAGAATTAAAAAAAACATTCCTTATAACAATCTCCAAATAATTTAGTGCAGGGAGGTCCAGCAGTTGTCAAGGAAAGTGGCTGAGTTCTCCTCGCTGCCTTCAAAGTGTCCCCAGTGGGGATGGGATGCCCAGAGCGCCGCTGAGGTGCAGTGTCCCACAGAAGGAGACTCCTAGGAGAAGACCCCCGGGAGACCCTCTGACCATGCACCTCCGAGTTTGGTTGCTGCTGTGGCCATGGTGGGCTGCTGCTTGGCCCGAGGGCTCACCCCGGTGCCGGTGCCAGTGCACCTGCCTGCCCGAGCGCCAGCCGGCCCCACCCCGGCGGGGCACTTCCCACACAACACCGACGCAGCACCTCCCACCCAGGCACAGGGCCCACAGGAGGAGAGGTGAGTTCCTCGAGGTCCTGATGCTGCCCGATGTTCCTAGAGGAGCTGTTTTTTGCGGCATCACAGGGAACATGTGGCATATTAAGGTGTCTCAGTAACGCACCTGCTTTTGTCTATGGTCGATTACGTGTGCAGGCATTAGAAGTCAGCTAGAGAGCATAATGTACTTTCTGAAGGATGTCTAGGCCAGTGGTGCAGTCTTACTGAAAAGCGAAACAGTTAATTCCATAATGGATCCTGAAACCTATAAACCTTTGAAATATTACATTCTGAAAACGCTGCTTTGTTTTCATCGATCTGAACTGACATTGCAATTATGGGTGAGCATGAGCTGATTCTTCAGAAAGCCCTGCAGATGTTAATGATGCTGACAAACGGCTAAGTCTTTCACGGAATATACATGGATTCTAGTGTATTTCACTTACTTTATTGTCATATTTATACATTAGCTGTGTTATAAAATTTACTGCAACACAAAATGCTATCACAAACTCAAGAGAAACAGAAAGAATAAAATCAACAGCGTGAATCAAATGTGAGAGATAATTTCTTCCCGCATGCTCTCTAAGGGATCAGATTGACTCTCCTAGACTGGACTTTGATACAGACTTTGGGCTTTGATTTTGGTTACTGTACCTGGAACATCTCAAAATAATTCCTTCATCCGTCTGTTAGAAAATTAAGGATATACAATTTTACAAGTGGTGGAAAGTGGTGGCATATGAGATTGCGCAATTATGTCGCAAATGATATTTTTGGATTAATCTGCTTTATTTAATTTCACTTTATTTTATAGTAGGAAAACAAAAACATTTTAATAAACTAAGTCGACATAGTAGCTCATTTCATACATCTAGTGGTGGGCAATGACAAGTGTATTGGCCATTTGGCTGCAGCGAATATAAATTTCCACAATTTATCCAGTGTTTACATTTTGGTCAATCTGAAGAGCTAATGGAGTTAAATAAAATTTCTGCATTTTTTAATGTTTGTTTCTACACTTTTTCTTTTCATATGGAATTACCCTGTTGTTTGCTTTAGGATCTTAAACTAGTGTCAGATCTTTAAAGCAGGAATTTAAATCTGTGCTTAAACAATAGAAGTCTTGTGGATTTACTGAGCCCTGCAATGTCCTTTGACCTTTGGCTGTTCATCTGAACCCTGAACCCACATGATTGAAGCCTCCAGTTTCAGATGTTTCAAGGATCCAACCTGGAGGAGGATGCTTCTCCTCTACAACTAACCCTAGACCAATATGCTCACATTTCACACTGTAAGTCTGACCCAGTAACTTTAATTTGGGTAAGAAATAATTTATGACTACTGCTGATTCATCTATCCATATTGACAGATTCAGTGTCTCTGTTTCTAGTTTTAATTATCTGGTGCTGTGCGCATTTTCACTTTCTCCTTTTATGACCCTTACAAAGTTTTTTGTAAAATTTAAATTTTGTTTTAAAAGCCAGCATGGCCATCATTAATCTAAACCTTCACACACAGCGCACTTTCTCCCTGCCCTTCCTTCCCAAATGTCTTTCAACCCTTGTGGAGCGACGTGAAAGAAGCTGATTTTAAATTGTAATGAATACGCACACATCTCGCTACTGCGTGTCAGTGGGACCTGCCTCTCACCATCTCTATGCCTTTTGTTGGTCGTTGAAAGCCAGCCGACGCTGAAGCCGTCCAGCCTGAGTTGTTGGATCAATATTGGCATCCATCAGCAGGGCCTCCTCTTTGCGCGCACACAATAGCCAGTTCACTAAACAACACTTTATTTATGTGTCCTTTTAGACAAGATGAACTAGCCGACGGGACTCCACCCGTCTCCACGCTGCCATTGCGTGCCATGTATACACAGAGGCTGGTGTAATTGGGATAAGTAACCATTAGCTTCCAGCCTTGTTTTCCTTCCCTAAGATCAGCCCAGTGTTCCTGTGTGTCGTGTGTCACCATCTCACGCCATGCGTCACAAGGCCGTGTGTTTAAAAGGGGTAGGACTCGGATGACTATGCACTGCTGGCCTGCAGAAGCTGGTGGGAAAATTCTTATGGAAATACAGGAAAAACAGCCCAGTGAACCGAATTCCATAATAAGACCAATTTATATTTACATTTATTCATTTAGCAGGCGCTTTTCTCCAAAGCAACGTACATCTCCTAGAAAATACAATGTGTTCATTACCTTAGGAAAAAGACATAGCTGCAGATGTGCCACTCTTCAGTACAGTTGGTTTCCTTCACGATATGCACCGACGTTTATCACACTGCATAAAACTTTACCAGAATATCACCGATTTTCATATTAATTATGAAGGGTTTGATTTCGTTGTCTGTAGGTACAAAAAGACAGGTCAGCGTCAAAGAAATTACATCGACTGACATGATGCACTTTAAATTATTTAAACACTAAACCAAAGACTTGAAGGAGAAGCCAAAGAGAGAGTTTCTTAGGAAGTGCCAAGAGGTTCTGGAATTATATATTTGAAACGTGTCACAATCGCTTTTCTTTATTTGTTCCCGTTTTTTTTTCCTCACATTTTTCTCCATCATAGGGCCTAAAAACTTTGTAGGCCTTATCCCCTGTGCCTATAGCGCCTAGAGGGAAATCTGGCACTGTAAGTAAGTGTGGCTCGCTTTTAAACTTATTAATACACTGCACTGTCTTATTTACTATTTATTAATATTTTCTATTTTCCCACAATTTATTTTTATTATTATTACGAAGAGCAGTGGCACTGGGACTGGGTCACGATTTGAACAGCAATGTGACTTCCGTGTGAAAAGGGGAAAAGGGCCGTTGAGTCCAGCAGCAGACTGAGGCATTTCCACCCATTGTTGTGCCACTGACTACAGCTAAAATTTCCTGTTTTCCCTGTCAGCTCTAAACATGTTCCCTTCGCTTCACTTATTCTCTTCTCGATAACTGTCCAACTAAGGAGCGGGGTGCTTCAACACCACTCTGGCTGTTCTCCTTATATTAACTCGATTTAGGTCCTTTAACTTTTAAAATACAGATAAAAAAGCTTTATTTTTCGCGCCATTTTCTTACAGTTATTTGATTTTGAAGGAAAAAAATGTAAAAGGGTTTTTGGTTAAAAGACGGGAGAAATTGTTGTGTATGGTACAAACTCTGCTTTTAAGTTCGCTCATAATGCTAAGAAACGCTTCATAATTTTTTATATATATATATATGCGTGGGACACCTTCCAGTAGCTACATGGGGATGAAAATGGAGGTGATCTGAGGAGCAGAGCCGGGCGCGCGGGGGTGTCTCCGGGCGGCGGTCACGTGGCAATGTGTCTCGAGCCAGCGCGCGACTGACCCCCTGTACAGATACATGTTGACAGCTGGAGCAGTAAAGTTTAGGAAAAACTTCTTGTTCAGTTTTATTAAGTATGAGGATTCTATCGACTACTTAGTGGAGTCCAAGCAACGGTGGTAAAGGCGCGTGAAGGCGCGTTGGTACTGAGAGGGGCGCGCGCGACAGAGCAACCGCGTGGTTCTCACCGTATGATCAAACACACCGACACACTCCTGTACTGCACGCGCATCATCATGTTCACAAAGCTGCTTCCCCGCCTCTGTGTGTTAGCTGGACTTTTTCTGGATCTTCAAGTTCAAGGTAAGATTCTGTGGAGTTTTGTAATTCATGTCATTAATTCCAAGAGCAGTTTTTAATTTCGTGTCGTTGCGAAAATAATTTCTATCACGTGTATGTCATGTGTATGTGGGAAAATTTCAATTTCGTGTAAAAAGTGTCAAGACTTGCAGTAATCTTTCACTTTTTAAATAATCAGCATTACTGTAAAAACTATTATTGTTCATACATTATTTTTGTTAATGAAAACAAATTAATTATTAATAGATTTACCATCTTTTTTGTTTTACAGGCCCTCTATTACTGTTGTGGGAGGTTTCTTGTAGCAGTGATTTGAAGTCTCTGTTTACTGCTGAATTTCATCATTACTTTCTCCCTTTTCCAAAGTGCTTTTCTAATGTGCGTGAAATTATTTGTATCCTGTTATTGTTTCTGGCCTGGGCTGATTGGAGACTGGGACATTTTCTTTGGTTTCAAACATTTATAATGGGCGTTAAAAAGTACTCCTTTCAGACTAAATAGTATATAATGTAATGTTCCTTTGACATTTGTTATTTAGTTAATGGATTTTTTCCCATTTCGAAAAGGCAGTGGTATAATTCTCATAATTTACAGAACACTTTTTCCTCTTCTAATTTGTTTGGAGGAACTATTAGTGTGCTTGCATTTGTATTGTGGAAAAAGGAACAAACATACACTGCTTTGCAACCGAAACATGACCCTGTAATAGACAAAAAATGTTTTGCTTTCCTTTCCTTTTTTTCCTTGATGGCTTTCATTATGAATTTAGAACAATTAATTTAATGTGGAACTTAATTTTTTGCTTAGAAGTGCTTTTGTCATTTTTGTTATTTTCGGACATTCGTTTAGCCGAGACCCTGTGTACGTGGCATCTTATGATGGTGGATAAGTTCGCAACAATTTACCCGTTTATACAGCAGGGTATTGTTACTATAGCAATTCAGGGTAAGTACCGTACTCAAGGGTATTACAGAAGTGGGAGAACTGAACAAAAGAACTGTCACATTGCAATGCAACAGCCCCAAACACACCACCACCTGCTGCACATGGTGTGTCCACGTGCCAGCACTAGTTCAGGTCAATTAAGGTGTAAATTATCCCCCTGCGCATTTATGGTGTCTGTCATATCTTTCACATTTCATATTGTCACATTTATTTGTTAGAAAAGCTAATAAATGCACTACCCAATTCTTTATTTGATTTTACTTCTTGAACATTTTACATGGTTGTTTCAACTGTGTCACAGGATGAAGTGGCTACGTTTTGTGTTAAACTGTTTTGTTCTCACTGCTGAGGAAATTGTCCTTCAGAAGGACAATAGAAATCTTTTTTTATTTCACTAAACAATGCCAAGAATGTGACCTTTATCACATTCCAAACATCTGCATTGTTTCCCCTGCTTTTCCCACTTATGTACGATTGTTTTGCTGCGAGACACCTGGAACAGGTCCGGGACGTCTGTAACATATCTGCCCTAAAAGGTTGGAGAATAAATGAAGGGTGTAAAGAGAAGGCGATTTTATTCTCAGCACAGCTTTTGACTCGTGCACAATAGGACATTGGGGTTGCAGTGCTCAGGACTTACCGACTGCGAATCATTGTTTCGGAGACACTGTGACTGCGCACGTGATTGGCATGTTTTGGCACCGACAAACAATGTGTACATTGTCGAAGCTCCACTTTTAGCCGCGGTGCCTGCCATTCGTCCGTGTCCAGGTGACAGGATTTCCTCCCTGTATCTGATCCTGTTTGGCTGAAGACGTCTTTGTCCCTCGCGGGGTGGGAGAGCCAGCATCTTCCTGTTCATTTTTAACGCCTCCTCGAAGGACAGTTATCTCGCAGGAGTTTTCCTGCATCCACTCCAGTAGAAAGTTAAAACCAAAGGACCGACGTTCTTATTAGAATTTCTAATCAAAGCACTCGTACTCAATTACCTGCACAACACTTCATTGCTTTTCTCCAAAGCGACTTACAATGTTAGTCTACCTACAGTTATTTACCCATTTATACAGCTGGGTAATTTTACTGGAGCTATTTAGGGTAAGTACCCTGCTCAAGGGTACTACAGCCTGAGACCAGACTTGTGACCTTTGGATCCAAAGGCAGAAACTGTTACCACTACTCTACCAGCTGTCCCCTGTCAGTTTATAAGCTGTAGCAAATCATGTTAAATAATTTCATAGGGCGACAATCGCGCTGGCCCTCTGTGGATTTGAACTTCATAGCCAAAAGCCCAGATCTTTAATTATCATGCCATGTGCAGTCAGTTCAGTTTAACTACTGTTATACTGGCTTTTGTTTCAATGGAGCTCCTGCCTTGTGTTTTCAGACAGGGGAAGTTTTTAAGCCAAAGTGAATGTGGCAGGAAGGTAAGGCCCGTTAAGGCGGTACCCATCCGACGGACGTCATGCTGGTGTATCAGTGATCGCTATTAAAAAGCTTCCTGCTGCTCTAAGTAACACAGAAGAAGTGTGTGTTAATGTTAAGCTTGACGCTACAAACTGGGTCCTTTTGTCCTCCTGCCCTGTTTTTTTTTTTTTTTTTTTTTTCTCTCTTTCATTAGGGTCTTTTTTTTACCCTCACGATCACTTTCTTGTGCTCTCCTCCATATACAATGAATGCATCCTGTTGGTTTTGGGAGTGGGGCATGGCTTCCCTTGTGTTACAAGCAAGGAAATATGCAGCAGACACACATCACTGTCACACCTTCAATGTGTGGACACTCTCAGTGGCGGCGGTGAATCGTTACACATGGACATAATATGAAGGCAGAGAGATGTATAATGCCAGTTGGGCGTGCCAGTGTGCAGTTTTGATTTGTACATGATTTCAGTGTCAAAACAGAGGGGATTGCTGGACATGTAACTTTGATCTGCTGAATTACCTGTCAGAGAATATGGCTAGTTTTGTTTTGCTGCGATGGAAGTCATTTATACATAAACTCTCTTGCTGTGGAACTGATAGCAATATGCATTGTGTGTGGGGAGAAACTGGGATTTTCTCCAAATTCAGTAAAGAGTGACAGCAGAGATCTTTCAGATATATTTAGTTCCGTTACCAAGGATGCTGGTACAGTGCCAGGTGTCACTGGTTCATTCCAGTGTATTGTGCTGTTTTACACGTGGTCGGTGACACATCTGCGAATTCAGTTTTACTAAGTGAACAAGATGGAATATTGCAGTGGTGATGTGCCTTTTGTCTCCCTTGTTGTGCCGTAGGGTCCAGGTTGCGTTTGGAGGAGGTGCCCCCACGGATTGTTCACCACCCATCTGACGTGGTAGTGAAGGTGGGCAGCCCGGCCACGTTGTCCTGCCGGGCAGAAGGCCACCCCGAGCCCACCATTGAGTGGTACCGCAACGGGCTGCCCTTGGACATAGACAGGCTGGAGGGCCAGTCACGACCCATAGTCTTGTCGGAGGGCAGCCTCTTCTTTCTCAGCGTGGTCCCTGGGAGGAGGGGCTCCTCACATGAGGGCACGTACACTTGCGTGGCCCGGAACAGCGTCGGCAAAGCCACGAGTCGCAATGCCTCCCTTCATATTGCAGGTAACTCAACCATGCAGCTCAATCGGGACCTCACCGTGCTCACATGTTCGCCCCCCTTTGATCTATTAACTCCTAATTTGTTTCCACAAAAATAAATAAACAAGTCGGTCCTTCAAATCTGATTTTATTAGCAATTATGAGCAAATTGAAACCTGAACCCAAGGTCATCAGGGGAGGGGGATGTTTGAACAGTCATGGAAGGATTAAGATTGTCTGAGAGATTATGGGTGATCAGATGTCGACTTTTGTCAGTAATTAACTGCTCACATCATGCCCTGTTTACACCCCAAACAAAGTCCTGCCTGTGGCCTCAGCCTGGAGGATTGCAGAGCTGTTTGTGGTAATTCGTGCAGATTGAGAGATGTGGTAGATTTTTATTTGAAACAGGCCATTCGAGACGAGAGGCACCACAACAGGTTAGAGCATAACAAACTGGTTTATCAGTGCATAAGCCTTATAGCCGCATTCTGCGTTTTTCAATATTATCCGTCCAGATGTTGGTATTATTATGAAGACTAACATCTTGCCCATGCTCTGTGCTGCAGCTGGGAAAAAATGTTCTTCTGTTCTTTATTGCTGTATATGTTGTCTGTGTTACAGTTATATAACTGTGTGCAGAAGGTCTTTCAGTAGATGGAGTGAAATATTTCTGTATTGACCAGTATCATTTAGTCGGCTACAAGGCAATGCTCCAGTCGGAGAGTAAATGGGCTCGTAAAATAGTTCAGAACATTCATAGCATTGATTAAGGATGGATTCGGGGGGTGCTGTGGCGCAGTGGGTTGGACCACAGTCCTGCCTTCCGGTGGGTCTGGGGTTCAAGTCCCGCTTTGGGTGCCTTGCGACGGACTGGCGTCCCGTCCTGGGTGTGTCCCCTCCCCCTCTGGCCTTACGCCCTGTGTTGCCGGGTAGGCTCCGGTTCCCCGTGACCCTGTATGGGACGAGCGGTTCTGAAAATGTGTGTGTGTGTGTGTGATTAAGGATGCAGAAATGTTGGGCACCTTATATGTATGGAGTAGAGGTTGTGGAGTTTGGGACTGCTGGAGTTCACTAACTGTGACTATGTATTCTAGTTCTGCGGGATGAGTTTCAAACCCACCCCTCCAACATAGAAGTGGCAATGGGGGAGGTAGCTATCATGAACTGCACCCCACCTGTCGGTTACCCTGAGCCCAACATCACCTGGAAGAAGGACGGCATCCTACTCAACAGCACAGATGAGCACTACACTGTACGCATGGATGTCTTAGCTACAGAACATGGAATATAATGCAAAGAAAACTAAAACAGCTGATTGACACATTGTCTCTGTTTTCTTCCGTCTTTCTCAAACCTTGAGTTTATTGAGTGAAGTTATTGTAAAAGAATTCACTAACAATACCCACTACGATTTTCAGTGAGTGTGAACGCTAAGATTTAGGGGATGACAATTTCCCAAACTGGCGAATTTCCCAAAACAATTTGCTTTTGACTTCCCATAGGGGGCGCTGTTGTACTGCAGTGAATATTGTCTCTCACTGCATTCAGGTGTACAAGGGGAAGCTGGTCATTGCTCCGGCCCAGAAGAATGACTCGGGAGTGTATGTCTGTGTGGCGTCCAACAACATGGGGATGAGAGAAAGCAGAGGGGCCAGGCTTTCTGTTTTAGGTAAGATATCCCTGCATTCAGGTGGCTTGTTTCCTGTTTGCTTCCTATAGCTGGATTAAATTCAAGACTCTGGGTACGGCCTACAAAAGCATTTAAGTGAATCTGGTCCCGGATATCTACAAGACCTGATCACTCGCTACACCCCAACCAGACTGCTATGCTCCTCCACCTCTGCCATCCTGGTTCATGGTTCTGGCCCTGATGTGGTGGAATGACCTCCCCCTTTCACTTAGAACTGCTGAATCCCTGTCTACATTTAAAAGGGGTCTCTAAACTCACTTCTTTTGGACTCACTTCTCCCATGATCTCTTAAGTTCATGTAATGTGTAAATGTTCATGCTCTATAACCTTGAGATCATAACCTGAACAACAGATAAACTTTTACACAGCTACTCGTGTAATGTAAATGTTTAATTATAAAAAAATTAGAAATGTGGTTAGGAAGCATAAGTATTTGAATAAACTTTTATGTAGCTACTCGTGTGATGTACTTATAGTGGAAAGAAACTAACTGTACTTAAGAATCACGCGTCTGCATCTAAGTCTCTCTGCTAATGTACACATTGCATTTTCTGTGAGATGTACGTCGCTTTGGAGAAAAGTGTCTGCTAACGAATAAATGTAAAATGTAAATGTTTGCGCCATTGTTTCCCTGGAAAACTCACCTCTGTAGCTCCACCTGCTCCCCCTACACCCCTCCCACAGACAAGCCGGTGTTTCTTCGGAAGCCCCAGGATGTGACAGTGAATATCGGGGACACGGCGCAGTTCCACTGTGAGGCACTTGGGGACCCCATGCCTGCGGTGCAGTGGAGTCGGGATCAAGGCTCTCTGCCCAACGGGAGGTGAGAATCACACAGCAATTCCCTGCATGCTGCTGTTTGTTCACCTTATTGAGTGATTGCTTCTCATGGTCGGTTCTATTGTTCTGACACATCCTGGTATGTTCACATTACTAATACCCTGCTTCACCTTTTAGTAGGTCCTGCAGTCAGAAATAGCTCAGGTAGCATAGCAGCTACTATAGCCATCGCTTTCCAGTGGAAAGACTTACCCTGAATTGCCGCGGCATGAATAACGTCAACTTACAAATGAGCAAATGAAATGAGCTTAGTGTACAAACTTGAAAATGTAAGTAACAGCAGACAAAGGATGTTAAATAATGGCTTAGTAATAATAGCTTCCAAGGACATGGAGTTGTAGGTTTCTGGTTCAAGTTCCATTCTGCATTACTTACTGCACCGTAAAAATACACACGTGTATAAATGACTGAAGCAGTGTCCCAAGTCCCCATTTGCCTCCTGTGGTACCCATATCAAGTTAAACAGGCTGGTCCCAACGTGGAAGACTGTCAAAGGATCAGCACACAGAGGCCTTCCTACATCTCTAGCTTTTTGCTTCTCCCGCTGAGGAGGGGTCCACAACTAAATGCCTGTCAGTTTTCAGTTTTGGCCCCAGTGTCATAGAGTAAGCCCCAGCTGGTAGCGTAATAGTTAGAGCTACTGCCTTTGGGCCAAAGGGCCCAGGTTACATTTCCACCTCTGGCTATAGTAGTCTTGAGAAAGGTACTTACCTTAAATTGCTCAAATAAAATTACCCAGCATTTTAAATGGGTAAATAATTGTAAGTAGCTTAACAGTGTAAGGTGCTTTGGATAAAAGCATCAGCTAAATGAATAAATGTAAAGCTGCTATTTATTTGAGTCTCATTTCTGTAGGCAGCTCCCCAGGAAGCATGTACCGGAAAATTTGTGATGACAAACCAAGTGTGCTTTTGTAAGCGTGAGTCAGTAGCTAGTCTTGTTTGTTCTTGAAGGCAGTTTCCTTTAGATTGAGTTGCAGGTAGTGCAGTGATTTGAGCTGCTGCTGTTTGATTCAAAGGACCCAGATTCAAATCCCCACGATGCTCTAGTCCCTCCGAGTGAGGTACTTACCCTCCTCTCCCCCAGTGTGTACATGGGAAGCTAGTTGTCAGCAGTCTACTGTTGTATGTCACTTTGGAGAAAAATGTTTGCCAAATAAATGAATATAAATGATAAAAGGGTTAATAACATGTCACCTTCAACAACTGGTTGTTTATCTTTACACCATTTTTTCCTCGTTATTTATCCGTACTCTGCTGGGGTGTATTTCAGTACATCCCACTTTTGGTCTTGATCTGTCCCCTTTCGATTTAAAATTTCTCTCCCTACTCTCTCATTATTGTCATTTTCCCATAACAGTAAAAGGAAAAATGCACAAGCATTATTGGCTGTGCAGGAGAACCTTAATTTGATGGTTGACTGCGCTATATTGGGATGCTGCACGCTCAGGTACATCGTGAATCCAGATCACAGCCTTCAGGTCCACTATGTGACGGCCCAGGACGCCGGACGGTACACCTGCACTGCTACCAACGAGGTGGGTGTGTCCACAGCCAGCGCCTCCCTGACTGTGCAAGGTGAGCGACCCACTGCCGTGGCCCCTCGCCAGTGTTGGATCAGTGCCAGCTGTGAGTGTCTTTACTGATGATGTGCTCCTATCGGGGGTCATCCTGCAGAGGCCGTGAGCCCCAGCCAGAGGGACCTGCACAGGGAGCTATCGGCGCTGCGTGTGGACCTGGAGGCGGTGAACACGTTACTTTCTGCTTCCAACATGGTGCAGCTGCAGTGGAGGGTACGGATGCACTTTGACATCTGACTTGCCGCTTGGTGTTGCCACGTTTACTGCAGGCTGCACTAATAAGGCCCTGTGGAGGGCAGCATGCATACATTACATTAATTCAAATGTTTTCACTCAGCTTGCTTTCCCATGGTTCCCCTCTCTCCGTGTGTTCAGCTGCAGCCCTTGCCACAGCTGCACTATTTGGATGGGTTTGAGGTGCTGTATCGCTCCCTCCTGCCTGCCAGCTCCGACTGGTCAGCAGAGAAGGTAGCCCTGCCCCAAGCAGAAATCGGCCCCCTGAAGAGGGGGTACAAGTATGAATTCAAAGTTCGACCCTATGGCGGTGGACTGTACGGCCGTGAGAGCAACACCCGGCACTTGCGAGTTCCAGAGCTAGGTGGGTTTCCCAAGGTCGCTTGCACTGAGCTGTCATCAGTGTATCGGACCGCAGCAATTAGCCTCTTAATCGGCTTTTTACTGGTCACTGCTCCTATTAACAACTGCCAAGGACTCGAAAATGAATGACTCTCTTGGAAGTTCTAAGTAAAAGACGGGTGTGTATCCGTGCTTTAGTGTGGCTTTACAGTGTGTGTCCAGATGTGGGTTGGATCCCTGCACGGCCTTTGTGGAGTTTTCATTTTCTTCCCATGTTCTCATGGATTTTCTCCAGGTGCTCTGGTTTCCTCCTAAAATCCAAAAATGCATTTCAGGTGGATTGGTGACTGCAAACTGCCCCTAGCATGTGCGAGTCAGTGACTGTGTGTGTGTGTGTGGCTGTTCTGTAATGACATGGTGTCGTGTGCAAGGTGTACCCTTCTTCAGACCCTGGACTTTCAAGACCACCGCAACCATGCCATGTAGTTAGTGGGAGAAAAAATGGAAAAGATTTCTGTGTTCTGTAGTCCAAATTCAGCTCAATTTGTTAATGGTTTGTGAAACACAAATGGACCATGGTTTCCTTCAGTGCCCAGTGCCGCCCCGGGTGACATTGCCGTGACGATGGCCGTGGAGAGGAACAACACAGTGCATGTGAGCTGGGAGCCACCGCCCCATGAAGCTCATAATGGGATCATTCAGGGTTACCAGGTAATACTCTGATTCCCGCTGAGAGTAGCTTCAAAAGAGCATTTTCTCACTGTACCCGACTGAGAGCGTTACCACTGTTGGCATCTTTGTCACAGTCCTGTTCTTGGAATCCTGTTCCCTCAGGTGTGGTGTGTGCAGCCAGAGAGCCAGCAGTCCCTCAACTGGACCGTGAACAGCGCCACCCACAGCCTGGAGGTCACCAACCTTGAGCCGGGGAAGCGCTACTCGTTCAGAGTGGCTGCTGTCAATGGAGCTGGGGTTGGCGTGCGTAGTGCCCCCTATCGGTTGGCCATAGGTCAGTCCCACTGGTGCTTAGGTTCTTCTGGCCTCTCAGCAAGAAGCCTATGAATGAGTCTTTGCTAAGAGAAGAATGCAGCAAAATGAATCTTGAGATACATCCTGAAGCTGATATACCACAGTTGATGTACTTGGGCTGCGCTGTCAACAGAAGCATAGATTTTTGTGCAAAAATTGGTGTCTGCGGTAACCTTTGCTCTTTCTGCTCCTCTCCCTCCAGAACCACAGCAGGCCATAGCCCCTTCCCGGAATGACTCCAGCAGCCTGGTGCAGGTCCTGGCAATACTGCGAGACCCTGTGTTCATCGGTAGTGTCGGCGCCCTGCTCTGGTGCATCCTCATGGTGATGGCAGTCTGCCTGTACCGGCGCCGCACCAAAGCCTCCCGCCTCAGGCCCCGACACCGCAAGGCAGCAGGTGCTGTCTGTCACTGTGTAGCTCCTAACCATTCCATGTGCATTTCCATTTTGGTAACATGCACTTATACTTACTTAAATCTTTAGTTTTACAGCAGATATTCTTGAATGCCCGTTGGTCTCTTCATGGGCCGCAAGACTCCTGCACGCTATGTTCTTAAACTGTGCTTACGCTTCTGTTCACAGGTTTGTACCGACTGGCCAGTGATGATCTCATCATAAAACACAGGTAAGTTATCATATTGTGTACCATCACGTTTCATAGAACAAATAAAGCCTAGTGTAAGTTAGGCTTGAGAAACTCCCTGTGATTGCTGTACTAAAGTGTTGACTTCAGTGGTCGGATGCATGTGGAGTTTTGGCTCGTGGTGATGCGGCACGTTGAGAAAGATTGTGTGCCCCAGTTTGGGCTGGGTGAGATGTGTGACACTGTGAGCACACCCCTGCAGGATGGCTAGCCCTGACTCTCCTTGGATGTCTGGGGCCTGGAGGTCGGTGCAGTGCAATGAACAGTACCGCAGCTTGTGGGCACAGAGTAAGGAGAGCCTGGACTTCAAGAGATCTAGTGAGTAACAATCCACAGACTCCATCTGAAACACCATCCTGGAGTACCAGGATCCATTTGGATCAGTAACTGGTTTCCCTTTCCTTTCCCTTGAACCCAGCACTTCTGGTGTCAGAGAAGAAAGATCCAGTCCCGTTGGAAACACCTGTCCCAATTGTGCCTGACAGCTGCGGGGTTTATGGGACCTTCTATGTGGACCTAGGTGGCAATGGGCTGAAGACATTCAACAGCCCTGCCCGGCGTCCCAAAGTACCCCACCACGTCCCACAGGCTCCCGACACGGCGCAACTCTCACAGCCCGTTCTTAAGACCGCTGTCATGCGAGACGGCCAGAAGTTGTCGTGGAAGCAGGCTCTCCCTGCCCAGCCAAAAATGGGTGTGCTCAAGGAATCACTGGAGAAGAGCCAGAAACGAGGTGCGGTGCCCACTGGAATGCGAAACAAGACGTCTGACTGGTCTGTGACGCTTCTGTTAGCTCAGTTCGTGCCCCTGTAACACTAGAGGGGTCCCCTATCATTCCTTGTAGAGCTCCATGCCGTCAGCAGTGTCCCCCTGGTGTCCACACATCAGCAGGCAATGGCAGTAAGAAACATGCCCATAAACCATCTACACAGGCTTGGCCACCACCCACCAGGTAACAGGTGCTACAGGCCTTTGCTTGCTATGGAGTGACCAGGGACTGAGTGTTGTACAAAGTAGCATTTCCACTCCTGAGACTTGATCTGGCAGCATTTCCGCTGCAAACCCAATACCCCTAATTACAGCTTACCTCCACGCTCTCCTGCTTCCTACTCTTCTTGCACAGGGAGGCCCTCAGAAGTTCCCAAGCTGCACGGCTCCCCTAGGATCCTACACTACTCCGCCTCGTTGCACTTGATTGACATGCTGCCGCCGCCCCCAGTCCCACCGGAGGACACCCACAGCCTGAGCTCTGATGAGGGGTGAGTGCCCCTCGCTGGCCTCATTTGGTTGGGCTAGACCAGAGGTGCAATGGCTGCCTGCCAGACTCTGTCTATATCTGTATTCTGACCATAGAATAAGTTTAGGCAGCTGTCAGCTACATAAAAACCACAGTGTTTTTATCCAATAACCACAGGCAATTACAAGTGTTCCATCTCTCCAGTAATGGCCCTAGAGGAATCTCTGTGACCGCTGACTTTGGGATCTGAGCAGAAGCAGTAAGGCTCAGGAAACCACCCGGGCCCAGGGGTTTACAATAATAGACATGGAAGCTGTCAAAAAATTGCCCACATGGTTCATTAGAGGGCCAGGAGGAGGAGGGATTTGTGGGAAGTGAGGCCAGTGGGCGGCTGAAGGAAGTCAGCCAGCCTCATGGTCCGATTTAGAGAAGCAGAGTGTGGAACGGCCGCCTGCCAGCCCCATGCGATAAGATCTGGGAGACAGCAGGGTGCTGCACGCGCTTCGGTTCTGCGGTCCCGAGACTTCGGTGTCGTAAGGGATCAGAGAAGACCTCTTCCCCTCCTAGGTCCAGCCGCTCCACCAAGCTCACGCTGGACGGCGGCTCGCTGCTGTCCGTGTGTCCTGCTCCCAGACCTGCCCCTGGCCCAACCCCGGGTTCCGCTTCAGACTGCGCTTCCTACTCTAGCCAACCCTACAGCCGCCTTTCCACAGCATCCTTCTGCCTGTCGGTGGAAGAAGACCAGGACACGGCCCTCACCTCCCAGGAAGTGGCGCAATACCTGGAGCCGAGCCCTAAGGTGGAAAGGCGCAGGTAGGTATTTGACTCGTGTAGCATTTTAAGTGGCCTTCCTAGCTACTTAAGTCCTTTGTATGCATATTGGAACATCCATACCATATTGAGTAAATATTATTACATATATTCACAGATCATTAGCCCATAATCCTCCTGTCGATTTCTCAGTGGTTTTGGTGGAGAATGTAAAGTTGCAGTTTTTCAAGCTTCAAGAGCTGCCAGTAAAAATAATAAGAAAAATAATGCAAACATCTGCTGTCAAAAATGTTTTCCTTTCCATTTTTTGTACAAGCCTATTATTAATCAGCCTCTTTTGTCCCCTACTTTCAGCGCTCTGGCCGGGACCCCTGTTCCTCTGCCACGCCCCTTTTCTCCAACACCCACCTTTGGGTACATCTGTGGGCCACGGCGCTCGGACCCAGAAGCAGCGGACGTGAGCGAGGACACGGGCCGAGTGCAGCGGCAGGGCCCGGGCACGGCTGCCCTGAGGAGCACGCCCTCATCCTGCTGCAGCGAGTGGGAAGGCTCCCTCTGGAACACGTGGGGTTCCGTGACGGACAGCAATGTACCCAGCGCCCGTGCCAGCATCATCAGCTCCTCCGACGGCTCCTTCATGAATGACGCCAGCTTCGCTCGCGTCTTGGCCGTTTCTGCGGAGTCAGTGAGCGGAGCCAGCTGTTCAGGTACGAGTTACCCGGAGTCGTAGTACCCTCTCTGTTCTGTGAACACATTGCTCTGTGAGCACCTCATCTTACACAAGCCATTAATCCTTGAATTCCAAGTGCTATAAATGTGCTACTATTTGGGAAACCTATGTCAAAACACATTAATTAAAGTGACCTCATATAGTTTCCGCTATACCTGTGTCCGTGTCTCACTCAAAGACACTTAACCCAAGCGGGGTCACCGGCGGTAGACGCACAGAGGGATGCTCACTGTCTTGGACAGCAAAGCCTTTTGACTTAATAAGAGAACCGGAAGTTGATTGTTGCGAAAAAAATACAAATGTGTTCGTATTTTGTTTTAAAATTATTCACTTTTAGAATGAATAAAGGCTGTAAATGAAATATTTTGAATGATAAATGGCTTCGGTGAAAATACTGCAGTGGTACATATCTTTAGAGTATGGTACTGTCGGTGTTTTATACAGCAATGAGGCGTTGGTCGTTGCCTTCTGTTACAACTGCGTTATAGTTACTGTGGTACCATAATGTAGGTACAGCATCCTAAAAAAAAATAAAGGAACTATTTATTTAATGCCCAAATACTGGAACTGTTACTTGAGCAAAAAGTACAGAAGGTCATAAAATACTGTAGTAATAAGATATGAGGGATGAATGGACGTGACATCAAGTCGAACCCAACTCATGTCGACCACACTCGTGGTTTCCATGGCAAGGGCGGGAACAGAAGCGGTTTGTTCAATGTTCAAGTTAAGAATTTTTGAAGATACAAACACACACACACACACACATTTTCAGAACCGCTTGTCCCAGACGGGGTCACAGGGAACCGGAGCCAACCCGGTAACACAGGGCGGAAGGCCGGAGGGGGAGGGGACACACCCAGGACGGGACGCCAGTCCGCCACAGGGCACCCCAAGCGGGACTCGAACCCCAGACCCACCGGAGAGCAGGACTGCGGTCCAACCCACTGCGCCACCGCGCCCCTAAGATACAAACATTTTTCCTTATATTTATATATATATTTGAGTATTTTCTGTTTTTACATCACCTCTATTTCCACATCCAGGCATTAGCTGGCAGTGACACACATCCACACGAAATAGGAGTGTGGGACCTGACTAATTCAACTCACTTGCGCAGCGTTGACAGCTTGTGTCTCGTGTTTGTGAGTGCCGGTGATCAATGACAACATGATAAATTTCGAATATTTTAATGGAATGAATCAGTCAGTGACCAGAATTAAGTATGAATTTGTAGAGATGTTTTTAAGAAAAATCTCAGTCATTTTAGATTAGTTTTAATTTTAATGCTGCTTGATACTAAAAGGCATACAGCACAATTTTTAATTTATTATAGCTATACCTGGATACATTAAACAAATTGACATCTCTATTATTGCAAATTGAAAGTAGACACATGCTGACAAATCTTGCATGTTTTTTCAAGTTTATACAAGACAATAAAATAGAAGTTGTGCGGCGGACTGGCGTTTTGCCCTTGGTGTTTCCTGCCTCGTGCCGTGCGTTTCCAGGATGCGCTCCAGAGCACTGCGACCTTGTCTTAGACGAGCGCTTAATGAAAATGGAATAAATAAATAAAAATCTTTTCTGTTGATTACAGCTCTAGCTGAGGTTTTCACAGAACCTAACCCATGAATAGGTTAAGAGAAATCTGCAGTATTACGCATTTATTGATTGCGGTGTAGTGTTTGGATTTTCAAGCACATCGGGTTACAGACTTCTGGTCCCAGTTGTTTGTGAGTCGAGGACCTAGAGTGTCTTTAAAAGCTGACCAGACAGAATATACCGCTGTCCCAGCAAGCCAGCAAAAAGCTGAATAGGTCTGCAAACTTTAAATGATGTCAGATCGGTCCACATTAACAAAGTTTTCCATTATTTTTTATGGGAAAAGTAGTCGCACTGTACGTGTTTTTGCTGTAAGCAGCACTTTTCGGTGCATATTGATACAATAGGCTGGGGCTGTCAGTGCTTCTGCTTGCAGATGGTTGCTGGGCCCCGGAGTCCCTCGTGCGCTCAGCTCATGTCACAGACACTAGATGGCACACAATGATCAAAAACTGTGCCGCTGCGACGGCGTCAATAATCGCCATATACTTTATCGTGGTATTAATAATGTAAAAATCATTTAAAATAAAAATCTGAAGTTCGCTTTATAATCTCTAGTGTTTTCCTTCATCTTTGCCTTTCGTTTTATATTTATTAACATATTTTATTGACATCTCTTATGTTGCCACTTGTGCTACATACTTCAAGGATGTTTTAAATATTCCGTGGTGCCTGAAGAAGCTTTGTTTCATCCGTTTTAGTTCAGGATTCATACAGTGATCAGATGTGGTGCACAGAGCTGTCAGTCAGTGCCAGCGAAGAACGGAAGCTCCAAAGCGTTTCTTTCTGTGCAGGATAAAGACGGACATTCTTTAGCTCAGCGTGGCACGTTGTACTCTCTCATTCTGACAGCTCTGCTGACGTGTTGGTCTTATGTTCTGCCTCCTTGGTCACCGTATGAAACCGCGGTCTGAAATCCTCTGATGAGATTGTCTGCAGACTGTTTGTTTGTTTTTTTTTTTTTTTTTTTTTTTTTTTAACCCATCAGGGCAGTGGATTTCCGCGGCGGCACACTTTAGTGTTTTGGCTCTCCGTGACACTAGGCGTTCACCACAACCCACCCCCCCTTTTTACTCCGTTTGCAGCCGGCCTCCCTTCGTGCCTTAACCAAGCGCGTTTGCTTTTGGTGACCACGTTCCATCTGGAAAGCTTTCATCTAAGGCGAACTCAGACGGCTTCTGGTGACAGGTCTGGCTGTCGAGGGCGCCTGTCGACCCTTATGCTGTCTTATGAACACGGGGTGGGTCGAAAGAGTTTCAAACAAATTTCTTCCCCGCAACTGTGTCGCTACAGATGAAAGGGTAAGGTCTCCAAAAGAAACGGGCGACGCCATCTTGCGTGTGACCATCTGAGGCCGCACGCTCCTCCAGGCCTCTTTAATTGGGTTTGATGGCGCGTCAGCGCAGGGTGTCCCGCTGCGCATGGCTCGGGTGCCCATGAGGTCCCTGGGAGCGAGCAGAGGAGGAGGGCAGTCTGATTGAGGTCACCGGCGGTCTTCTGGCGCATTGTCACGCTGACGGACAGGGGGCGTGGGCTGCAGCATCACTCAGCGGTTCTCAGCAGATTGAACTGCCCCGCCGCCCCGTGAGCATTAATCAATCACGGCTCTTGAGCGGCAGCACCCCCCGCGCCCGGCGAGGGGACGTGGCTCCATTTTGCATCTTTGTCCTCGCCTGATGAAAACAGCCCCCGTAAAATCTGGTAGTGAAAACCAAAAAAAAAAAAAGCCGTTCCCTAAATACTTAGGGTTGTTCCTGCATCGACTTCGGGTGCAAATATCCGAAGGCCTTAAAAAAAAAAAAACGCTCGGATGCAAGAGTTTAGAAGGTGCCGGAGGACTCGGGCACAAGCTGTCTCCGCCAGTTGCATTTAAACGGCGAAAGGATTAAAGAAGTAGTGTTGCAGAAGTGAGCTGACAAGAGACAGAGCAACACAAAGAACATGATCGTCGGCTCATGCATTATTCAAAGGCGACGTGCTTTAAAATGTTGTTATAAGTAACAGACTCCTTTCCTGGTACTTTTGTGATGCACAGACTTCTCTCCCCCCGCCTCGCCCCTGAGCGCCCTGTTTCCACCCACCGACTGTTTCGGGGAACTGGAGCCGCTCCCGGTGTGGGAGTGGAGCGCTGCCTGGATGGAAGAGATGGAGGCGCAGTTTCGCGCCTCCAGGCCAGCGCTTGGGAGGCCGGCTGCAAACACGACGCTGGACACTTGGGGTCATCGCCAGCGGGACGGGAGAGGGACGGAGCTGCTGGCTGGAGCGAGCATCCACAATGTGCACGCCCGCCGGTGACGGCCTTCGGTCGAACTCCTTCCGGACCAACACCGCTGGCGATGCTCCGCTACATTTCCCACAATACCTCAGGGCAGCCTGTCTTCCTTTCAGTCACGTCCATCTGACCCGAGTCTCAGTGCCTTTCAGGAAAACTTGAAGAGGTGCCCTTTCAGTGTACAAGACAGTACCCGTGCGCCACGTGAGGACAGAAATCGACGGGCACCTTAACGGAGCTTTCTGAGAATGTCACTTCCTCTTAACTGCTCTTCATTAAATGCTTTATTTGACTAATAGTTTAGATTCTTCTCTTCTTTCCCCTCTTGTTATTGTTGAAGTGCAAAAGAATGAATGGATAGCAGTGCTCAGACCATTGGCATCCATATGCAATGTACTGTAAATAAATAAACCTTTTATTTAATGCCATATATTTTTCCACTATATTATTCAGCAGTTTACCCATGAAGACAGAAACTGAAAAATGCCACTTACTGTCCAGTGGTTGTGCATCTTCGTTTTGGTGTCATTTGCATTTAATGCTCTGCCAAGACATTCTGACAGGTATTATGGGATATTGCGATTTACTAGGAACCCGAGTAGGAATCCAGAGCTTTAGTTACACTTAATTTCATTCCTTGCTTAAAGCTATTTTTTTCTTATTTGCAAGTGTTTGCAGAAAATTCAACATGAAATGAGCCTTCATTCATTCTAATGTCATAATGAGCCTGATGAAATTTGTATAAATTAAAAAGTTAGCAAAGAATGTACTGAATGTGCAAAGGTTTGTAGGGTGTCTCGACAGAAGTGGCCTAATACTTCTCACCGGAGATACTATAGTAACACGTTTCCACATTATTGTATTTACCAAGTGTCACGTTTCCTGCAAAATTCATTGTAATCATGACGATCGTACCTATGTAATTGACGTGATTGTGGAATTTTGATCACTATTAAACTGCTCTTTTTAAACTGTGGACTTGCCATCTTTTCCTTTTGTGGCCTTACTGATGCAAATATAATCGATGCGTGATGTGTGGGTGCTGGGCGTCTCCCGGCTAAATCTGCGGGATTAAATCTCAGTTTCAGTGCGGCTCTCATACCTTCACAGACAACCTGTTCCCGTTTGACCGGGTGCCGTGCAGAGGCCGTGTAAATGGCTCTAAACTCCTAACCTAGGGCCGCAAATAAACAGAAATCATATTACACATCGGAGCCTGGCTGCATCTCACGCTGCCCGCAAATCCTGCAGGATTACCAGCCCCCCCGCTGAACCGCCATCATCATTTCCTTCCTGCTACCATATGCTTGGCTGAAAAAGCTGTCCCTCCTGTCCAATCAGACCTCTTGCATGATATGGAGATTCAGTGTGTATAGCTGCATCCAAAAAGCTCGCTTTTTATAGCCTGTTGCTAATCCTCTGACCCATTTTGTCAGGCGGGGGACACATCAACACATTCGCTCCCGCCCTCCCCCCATCACTTTGATGATTTCACTTTGCGGTGATTTTATTCATTTAAATCGCTGTTTATCCGAAAGGATTATATAGGACAGCAACATAAATCAGATGAACAGGTTCTGATGTTTTAAGAATAATGCATCTGCACATGGCTGTAGAATGCTTCATAAAGAATGTAAGGAAGTACAAGTCTCTCACGATAAATCCTAAGACTCCAGGCACTCTGGTTAATTATTGGTTAGTACGGTATTGCAAGATATTTACGTAGTATTGCAGTATATTTTTGCTCTCATCGCACCTACCCTATGTTATATCCAATTTTTTGACCCAGTTTGGTGTCACGAAGTACAGAATCATCCATCGGGAGTCATCTGGGAGTTGGAGTCCATCGCCACGTACATGGGGTCTGACCCATTTCTGTAACTTGATTGGCCTTTTTTGGCTCAGATCCCAGAACAGTTCCCCCTGGAGGGTGCGAACGGGTGACACGCTGGCGTGCCCAGACTGTACTCACAGTCATTTTTACTATGGGAGTGTAATGAAATTTTGCAGCTCCATATACCGATAGCAAAGAAGCAAAAGTGAGAGGCTGGTTGCCATGGGTACCTTTGTAAAAAGAGGGACTGCTAGCTTTGTAAAGTGAAGCATCCTGTTACACAGTGGGCTGCAGATACAGCTCTTATTCATTCATCGGTGGAACAATGGGGGATGAATCACTGTCGGTGTCCTACTATTGTTCCTGGAGCCAGAGCGGAAGAGACTCCGAGAGCAGGGTCCCCACCCGGGTACGAGACACATGGCAGAAGGGTCTGTCCGCTACGGTGGACGCTGCAGCTCCCAGGGCGTAACGTTCAGGCTGGGAGACTGAAGAGTTATGGAAACGGACAGCACTGGTGTAGCCATTGTTTAGACCGTTCCTTATAATAAGTTCATAAAAAGTTGCTGTGATGCCGCAATCTTTGCAACAGGTCATTGCGCGCACCCGCAGTGCATAATTATAGCGCAGCCTCATGCGATGGTGTAAGAGCCGTGCTGCAGGAGACGGGCGAAGGCTGTTCGCCGGGTACCGCTCGACGCTCGCGAAGCACGGCATCGTCGTTAGTCTGACCAAGACAAGCTAACTGGAATTTATCCCCTAACAAAGTTATCTTTTTAATTTACTTTGAAATGTTCTGAATGGCAGCCAGACCTCGCGGACAGTTTTCATCACTTGGTTTAAAGTCGTTGAAAAGTACTTCCAGATGAGACGTGACATACTGCCTCTACGGATACAGAAGCGGGAGGTGGAAGCTGCCCTGATGGCACGAACCCGGCAGGCTGGAGGAGTGGACGGTCGCCGCAAAAAAAACACCCCACCGCCTGCCCTTCAGATGGGTCCTGGAGGTCGGCTTGGGCCCGAGCCTTTTGTGTGAAGTGGGTGGCGTTCGCACCTCCCGTGTGACTGCTACAGAAACCGACATCACTCTTTGCTGAGGATTAACGTCTCCAAGTTTGTGTTGTGTTTTTTTTTTTTTTCTAGAAGCAGGAAGCAGTTACTTCTGCTCCCCTTATACTCTGAATGTAATTAACATGGAAAATGGCAAGGGGTTTTTTTTTCATCAGTTGCTGATGGCCTCGTGCCTGCCCCCGCCCGCGCTACCCGAAAGAGTGACGTGTCTATCTGCAGCCAGATAGAGGTACCTGTCAGCGCTTGTTTAATTTAGGGCTCAGTGATTTATTGGGCAAAGGAGATGAGAAACCTGGGCCACCAGGACTGTCTGCAGGGGTCAGTCCCAGAGACTATCGCTCCCTTCCAGATGGGCTGCAGGACCCCTAGAGGTCACTGAATTAGGGATATCATCCCAACACAAGAGACGCTGACAATGAGCAGTCACCGCTAACGTGATCGTACAAGCACATAAGTAATACAGGCTAACTGAGAAGCTCTTATTTTATCGGTATTATTTTACTAATTAACTGGTGCTTAGCTGACACCTTCATCCAAGTTGGCTTACAGTGTTAAATACACAGCGCTGAACTCCTGGCGGTCATTTATACAGTGGAGCAACGCAGCACACGCACACAGACTGCACGCCGTTTAGAATCACCAGTCCACCCGAGACATGACCCTGGATTGTGGGAGGAAACAGGAGCACTTAGAGGAAACTCACGCAATCATGAGGAGAACACGTAAACTCCACACAGACTGAACTGGATTGGAAGCCGTGGCTGAACCTGCAGCCCAGGAGCTGTGAGGCACCAGCGGTATCTGCGGTACCACCTGGGTAATATAAAAAAATTACATTTTGTTTTAAACATTCAGCCCACCAAAATTCAATACTCATAAAAATGCTGGCCCTTTTAGCCGTTTCACTGCTTCGGTTCTGACCGAGGGAACCACCATAGCGTTCCATTCTGCACGGCTCCGCAGGCTCCCAACCCCCTGCGGCGGGTCTCCCCCCAAAGGGGATGGCTGCTCTCAGGTGGGCTTATGAAAGTCGAGGCGTGCTCTCACACATCGCTTCCAGCTCAGCACTCAGAAGCAATTTCACGCCTTTCTCTGGGATTTCAGCCAGGTGTGATGCGCTGTGAACCATCAGCAACATTAAAAAGCACTCCGGCAAAAGGCCTCCTTTCCCTTCTCCTGCGGTGCATCTTAGCTTTGTCTTCGCTTATTCACTATGACCTTATTTCTGGAATGATGTTAGAGGGAAGAGGTGTCCTATTTCCAGGCTCTTACTGGCAACAGACATTTAGATTGTGGCGACCGAAGCCTGAGCTGACTCGAGTCGTATGATTACAGAGCGATTACACAACTGTGTCCTCCGACAGGACCGGTGCATTCTTTGAGCACCAGTTGAACCTATTTTCAGAAGGATGCGATTCAGCATTTCTCCAACAAGGAAGACCGGTTTAGTAGCTTAGCAAATCTTTTTTATTGTATTTTTACAAAACAACAAGACTACCAAAAAGTCAACAGAACAGATCATTTTGGCGTCTCAACGGAATACATCGTCACACTATTTCAGGAAACACTGCGCTGGATGATGGGAACAGCCTCCTCTAGCGGCCATCAGATCGCGAGCCTTCGCCGAAGGAGCGACGGGAAGGAGACAGGAACGAAAGCGGCAGAGGCACATTCTCATCGGAGAATGACGACAGGAGTTCGGGGATGAAGATGATGAGCAGAAGCGTCCGTGATGGCGCGGGATGGTGCGGGAGATGGGCTCTCCGATGGGCTGACTCACACAGATTGTGCTTCATGTTTTTGTTGTTCTTTGTTACAACAAGAGTGCAATAGTATTTATGCTCTTAAAGGTATACATCTCTACAAGAAGGTTGGCACATTCAAACATTAATTTTATAATATTGGACCTGTTTTTTTACATTTTGTCTTTCTTATAAATACAATATATTTTCTTTCTTTCCCTGTATCCATAAATCACATACAAACCTTACAGAGATGTCTATATACACATGAAGCTGGGAAGCTGTTGGCACAGGATCCAGGAATCATAAATAATAACAACGAAAAAAAACCTGATGTCCGTCATTGAAATTGAACAAGGCAGACAATCCTGTACACTGCTCCTCTTGCTTTCAGCTGTTTTCTTTCCGTAGAGGTGGGAGTTCAAATATAAAACTGGAGGCAACACTGACATGCCGACCAAAGAGCGTAGCAGCAGGTTGTCTTCCACTTATCTCATTTCCTGCAAATAAACAAATGTATAACGGAGTCAGAAAAACTGCCAGGGGGCAATGTGTGTATGTAGGCACATTTCAAGTATCTTTTCAGGATAAGCCCATGTAACTTTCTACTGAATAAATAAATCAAACAAGGAGGGACCAACTCAGTCAATCACACACACATACACACACACACAGACTGAAACCACTTGTCTCATGGAGGGTCATGGAGAGCTGGAGCCTAACCCAGCAGCACAGGGCATAGGGCTGGAGGGGGAGGGGGCAGGCCCAAGATGGGACACCAGTCCGTCACAAGGCACCCCAAGTGGGACTTGAACCCCAGAGCCGGCAGAGAGCAGGACCCGGTCAAATCCGCTGCACCACCATGCCACCCTCAATCAATCAATCATATGTTTGCAAATTCAAAAACTAATAATATGCAGCATTATGGTCACGAGTAGCAGCTCAGAAGGTTGTGCCGGCTGAATAGTTCTACCAGTCTAAAGCACATCCAGCACGCCCTATTCAGACACGTGACCCATTAAGGAAAGTGGAGTAAAAGTCCAGAGGTTCATCTGTAATTAGGTGATGGGGGTCAAGCTGTGTTTGACACCTGATCCCAGGTCTGAGCCCTGCCTTCCCAGCCTGGCTCAGGTGATCAGAGCAGTTGGCCATCGAGTGGGGAGAATGGAGTGAACACAAGGACAAGGGCTATTTGCAGGCCTCTCCGCTGAGGACACTGCCTTCATCAAGACTCCATTCATGCCCTCTGTCCAAGTGGAAAAGATAAAGTTAACTGCCATGACAGGAAGAGCGTAACCCGAATCCCTCCCCTCCCTGTAGAAAAGGAGAGCGGCCCTTTGTACGGCCTGCTTTCATGTCCCCCTCGGAAACCTGAGCAAGCAGCGGACTTCAGAGGGATCCGGCCCATGCAGAGGGACTGACCCCTGGGCTGGAAGCTGCCGCATTCGACAGTGTGCAATTTAACCGTGCAGAGGGTCCCTCGTTCCCACAGCAGCTTTGCTGTGCCGGCGGGCAGGAATGATGGCCTGGCGGTCCTGTTACCTATGAAACCTCGCTGATCTTAATACAGTCGCTTAACTTGCCACAAAGGCCTTTTTGGGGGACTCTTATGATCTACTGGAATCTGACCTCCAGCAGTTGGTGTCAGAGTAAATTAAAGTGCCTTAAATTAAAGTTCTACACATGTATTCGTATGCAAATTAGCTGCTCTGCAATCTGGACGGAGACTTGCAGACAAGCGTACGGATGAGTGTTTACAAACAAACACAGACACACAGAGTATAGACACATGTGTACAGGCAGATGCTCACAGACAGACGGATGTGAACAGGCCAAAGCGAATGGAGGAACGAGTATAGATGAGGTGCAGTCTTGAGTTGTGTTTAGCACTGTTCCTTAATTCCCTCGTCTTGTATGTGCAGCTTTGCTGTTACAAGAGCGCTCGTTTACAAGCCCATTATCTATGTCTTTAACAGCCAGATCCCAATATAAATCCTGTGTGTGCTCAGCCAGCCAGACACTCTTACATAAAACAGGAACCACGTGTCATAGAAGGAGCAACTGATGGAGTGTAAATGATTATAGTCCCGTGCGCCATAATTCATCCCGGTAACTTGTTGCTCGCTGGAAGCCCTCTTGTCCTTCGTGGTCCAGTAGAAGATGAGAGAACAAGGCCTGGATGGTGATGTAGTATCCCTCAACCCCAGACAGGGCAAAGCGAGTAGCACTTTGGAATCCCAGGTGCATCTGCGTGTGTCTGAAACAGGATGAGACAAAACCTTCCTCGCTGTACAAATCACCGCACCTCACTGCGCTTCCTATTTGACCCCGGCCCACGGGATCCTGTGGATCCTCGCGATGACGAACTTCCTGTTGTGGAGCAATTGCTTGACATCTGGCCCCTGGCAAGGAAGCTGGGCTTGCTGTAAGGGATTACGTCCTCATCTGCACAAGACAATGTCCAGAAAATTAGGAGAAAATACCTCAAAAGTACATCGTGAACTAGATACTAACCAGATTAAAATTCATCTGATATACGAAACCAGATTATCCCTAACCTCTGCCTGTCGGGATGAACGGATTTGTGAGTTTGCAGATGTAGTTCCTTGGTGTGTGTGTGTGTGTATGTGTTTTACAGCATAGCCAGGTTGTTTCTGTGTAAGCTTATGTGACAATCAAGCCTTGTAGAAGTGTGTTAGCAGGTGTGGAAATGAGTTACGAATGGAGAAGAGGTTGGCCAATATGATTATAAGGCATGCAGCTTCATCACATACAACTGTATAATGAGGAGTGTGCATTATAGCGAAATATGAATATAGCTATGGGGTGTGTAGATAGGCATATGTGTATGTGTCATATCTCCAGTCATATCTCCCCCCCTCCATTAAGGGCGTACTTGGTGTCATGCCCTGAGCACTTCCTGAAGCCGGCATAATTTAGAAAAATGGAAAGATGGTCATATAAATGTGTGCCTGTATAGATGTGTGTACAGTGTGTAAAAATGTGTTAGGGAATATATGTGTTTATATGTATCTTTAAACGTTTCTGCGTACATCCATGTGTGTATTTTTGTATAATTGTGTTTCCTTACCCTCCTTGCGGCGCTGTCCAGCTCCCCTCCTGTGGGCATTACTCTCTCCTCTCCTCTCCATGGAGGAGACGGGGCCCCCTTCTCTCTCCAGTGGTATCCCTCCACAGTCGAGGCCCCCCTGGGGCCGTAGGGGTTCATCCGTGGGGGGCGGCTCCGGGGGAGGCGGTAGGTCTGTGGATGCATTGTACCGTTACTCATCTGAAATAAGATGCAGCTCACTGACGCGGACTCACTGATCCACGTCACGGTTCCTCGGGGGTCGCAGGTCCTCACCTCCTTGGTTCAGCTCTCTCCTGTACTGGTTGCCCTTGGAGGTTTTCTTTTTGGCTCTGGACTTCTGCCCTGGGGGTGTGTGTGTGCTGTCTGCTGGGGAGAGGTGGGATCGACCTGCAAAATGCACAGGCACATTCTCTCAGCGTGTGTGTAGAGACTCGCTGAGTGCATCAGTGGGGTGCACACAGCAACGCACACAGCAGTATTCATAATACACACAATGTACACAAGATCATACACAACAATGTGGTTAACAATCAGCCTTGTTTTAGAACTTTTATTCCTTCTATTGGACGGCACGGGGCTGCCAAATCTGTGTTCAGATACAGCTCAGTTTCTGTGGGGTTTGAATATTTCCCGCATTGATACATAAGTTTCCTTCAATCACTCTGGTTTCCTCACACAGACCAGACACACACGTCTCAGGGAACTGGAGAGTCGACATTACTCCTAGTGTGTGTATGAGTGAGTGCGTGTGTGTATGGTTGCTGCAGGGACAGCCTCCGGACCCTGCATTGGATAAGTGATTACTGATAAAGAAGGGATGGATATTCCTTTTTTAATTGGCTAAAGGCGAACATTGTTTCTACCATTAAGGTCATTATGTCATCAATATCCGCAAACCATTCATGCCACGCAAACGTAGATTTGATCAGATTTGGTCAGATTGGTCAGTGTTTTGCTTTTTCAGATTAGATCTTTCCTATGCCGGGGTGCGCTGTGCATGATGACGATGGACACAGGTACACCGAGAAATTACTTTCTCCTTTACAGGGAAATTTGTCTCAGAAGATAATACGCAGAAGCGCATTACACAGGAGACTAGACAGAAAACAGCAAATTAGCCCAGCTCATTAGCTTAATCCGAGGACCACAAAGACAAACCCGGGTGTAGCTTTCGGGGAGACTCACCCGGTCCCCCGGTGCCGATGTTCTCCGTGCTCTGCGCTGCCCCCTGGCTGAGATCTCGCCGGTGACCGGACCGCCCTGGTGTGCCCAGCTCATGGCCATCCTGATAGGCTGAGATGTTGGGGTTGGACAGGTTCAAGGGTGGGCTCGGAGCCCGTGGCACCGGAACAGGACCGCAAGGCAACCTCCTGCGAGGACACGGGCACACACTCGGTTACGCCATCCACACACAGGCAAGTGTGCGAGAGTTTTATAATTGAGACGTAACAGAGCTTGTTTTACTCCCAGGAGGGAAACCGATGAGGCATTGCTGAGAACCTGACTTCAGTTGCCTGTGTAAACACGACTTTTCTTTTAAAAGACACTCTATATCTGAGGGAACAGAAAGTACCAGTGTCACAGCATCTATTCTTGTACACAAAGATGTGCTGTTCTTTACTGATACCCAAAAGTGGCTGAGTCTTAGTTGTTCTGAGAGTGGAATGAATAAACAAGGAACTTACACCACAGGAACGAAGCATACACACCCCAGCAGGGCGCAGCAGGCAAGTAAACAAAACTAAAGCGCTGCGCTGCACAATCAAGTTAAGAAACTCTAGTAACTAGAGTTGGACTGCTACACCCAAGCACATTGATAAATTACACTGTGACTTTAAGCATTCTCATTCTCTCGTTCTGAGTTCTCTGGCTGTCAGCTGGTATTATTGTTACTACTGTTACCACTATTTATTGCTATTGCTGTTGCACTACTCGCTGTCATTGTCACTGTTTTGTTTGTGCAGTATTTCTATTGTCTCTGTCCTTGCCCACGGTCTGTGGAGAAGCATTCAGGAAGAATTTCATGATAAACGTACATTGTAATGTATCTATGACAATAAACTTGGAACTTTTGTATTCAAATCTGATGTGGAAAGATTAAGAGAAAAATGAAACAGCAGAGGGGGGAGCGGTGGTGCAGCGGGTTGGACCGGGTCCTGCTCTCCAGTGGGTCTGGGGTTCGAGTCCCACTAGGGGTGCCTTGCGACGGACTGGTGTCCCGTCCTGGGTGTGTCCCCTCCCCCTCCGGCCTTACGCCCTGTGTTGCCGGGTAGGCTCCGGTTCCCCTCGACCCCCGTATGGGACAAGCGGTTCAGAAAATGTGTGTGTGTGTGTGTGTGTGTGTGTGTGTGTGTGTGTGTGTGTGTGTGAAACAGCAGATTAAACAGCCTGGATTTAAGGGAAAAAAAAAGTTGGCGGAGTCCCATTCCCACACATGTAAGGTACATTGGTGGGACCTGCAGCCAGGAAAGCCTGGGGGGTGCCGCTGCACATGCACTGCATGCTCACTGCACGCTCACTGCGCACACAGCACAGCCGTTCCTGCTCCGGGTCCACGCACTCTTGCCCTCTGGCTGATTACCAAAGGCCCACAAGATTAACATATGTTAATATGTTGTGTCCCTCATTTCTAATGCTAGTCCATGACAATTACATTGTTTTGTTTCTTTATTGTGGTACCATACAAGAGGAGTCAAAGGCAGACAACAAAAAGCCCCGCGTTGGGAGTACAACTTGTTTCTGCCCAGGAGGAGTCAAGCGTTAGTGAGTGACAAGTGGACTGTTGTTCTACCTTCATATACATTTTGGCCTTTATACTAGACATATCTGCACAGGTCCCGTCACCACAACGGAATGCCCAGGAAAACTGGGCAGTCCCTGGCACCTGGTACCCCTAGAGGTTTCGCTTTCTCCCCTTCTTCACAGGTGGGTTTTTTTTCCCCTCTCCTCATTTGCAAGCTGACTTATCCTAATAGTTATCGCTCTCTGCTGCCTCAGAGAATGAAAACCTTTATTGTTCCATTGGGGTGCCTTGCGACGGACTGGCGTCCCGTCCTGGGTGTGTCCCCTCCCCCTCCGGCCTTACGCCCTGTATTGCCGGGTAGGCTCCGGTTCCCCGCGACCCCGTATGGGACAAGCGGTTCTGAAAATGTGTGTGTGTGTGCCTTCTTTGTTGTACCGCTCCTTGGAGCTGCGTTCAGTATGCTGTGACATCCTGGTGAGATGAGCACTTTATAAAAATACACTGAACTAAATGAATCAAAAAGTGCACACAGCCCCTGGACTTTGATTACTGTCCTCCAACAGAGACAATATTAGGACTGGGTCTCTGCCCTTGCACCAGATGTGCGAGAGGTAAAGGCACATTTTCTACCGTGCCATACCTTGCCAGCTGGGCAGTGTCAGGGTGCTGCAGACGTGGGATGTCCTCGCAGGGCCGGCCTTCCTCACGGGGGGAAGGGGTGAGCGTGGCTGTGGACTGGTGGCTATAGGAGGTGGCCGGGGATGATGCCTCCCCACGGGGCGGCGGTGGTGGACCATCCTCCACGGAACCGTCCATTAGATACGTCCTCTCTGGCAAGGGTGGGCACCAGTCCTCCTCGTCAGAGCTGGGGGGAGGTTAAAATGTCAAGGGTCAAACACTGCACGCTGACCACAGACTTGCCACCATCCCTACAGCTGTTATGAAAACACCGTTTCTGCCTGCACACCCCGTCCACCCGATGCCTAAGTGACATGTTTATTTCGTCATGGCTTGGCCCCAGTAAGAGCATTTGACATTTCCACTGCAAATTAATCAAGCTAAACAACGCACTCAATTAGCGTCGGCAAAATGTCTGCCGCTCCTTCCTTCCCATTCTTTGACTGGCTATGACTGCAGCGCATTACCCCTGAGAACACGCGTCAGCGGCTTTGTTTATGCACTAAATCTAATATTAAAAGCCCTGTCCGATATAATCCCCCTGCTCAGGGTTTGTTTACCAGAAATGTGTCAACTTCTCAGTCTTCAGCTGCTTTGAAACAAGGGTGAATTATGTAAACCAAAAGAAAAAAAATTAAAAGCATTAATTTTGAAGTCAGGGTAGGGAACAAATTTGACATAATGGCTACGTTCTTCCAAACAGCTGAACCAAATTTAAATAGGAGGACAAACACATGATGCTGATGGATAGCTTCAGGCTAGTGTGACTGACACCGAGACTGGACTAACGGTTCCCCTTTGTCTGCGATGCTAGTGATTCTGAGGTTGGATCTCAAAGACCCTCTGCAGTAAGGCAACAGGTGACAGCCGTAATGGTTCCGCCTCTTTAACCGGAGGGGTCGACCATATCGCTCGGTGGCGTATCGATTTCCTCTGTTCACAGCCTAATTAGACAGTCAGTCTCGCCGGCCACAAAATATGTGGCTTTCAGGTCTACAGGAGGTATTAGATGTCAAAGAGATGTAAATGCATGATGTAAGGAATGGCTGGGAAAGCAACCCCCTGATCCCAGGTTTCCAGCAGCTTCCACACCCACTTTCTGATGACCTTTTCCCTAAAAAACCTCTGTAGTCTAGGCCAGCCTGCCCAGGAATATTCAGTACACATTCCATGTGGCGGAAATTTAATTCTGAAGCATATGAATACTCTCTTCATCACACAAACACAAAGCAGACGGAGATGGAGGACAAATACAGAATCTCAGCACCAGTGGAACAACTGGAAATGAGCTTCGGGAGGCGCCGCTGAGGAGTGCCAAAGGTCACCACCGCTATCCATGGTTCATCAGGAATCCGAGAACTTCACTGCAGGCTAGAAATGAGAATCAAGTGTGGTTACGCAGCGGCGGCGTCACCGGGCCGAGCTCAGTGAATTCTTCTGTGTTTCTCCTCGGGAGGTACGAGTGGAGGAACTGGGCGAACGCCGGCTAATGTCGCTACATGGGCATCAGATGGGAGACCTTGTCAAAGTCGGTCAGACTGCCCTGGTTATCTCCACAACGTGATCTACCTGTCAGCAGCGGTTGGCGACACTAGCTAATGTGCACTCCCACCCGTTCCAGCAAAATCCCGCCGATGGCTATTTGAGAGGAGTTGAGGCATGTAAACCCGATCCTCTCGTGTCAGGCTTTGCACGAACCCCAGAAGTATTTTCTCTTGTGGGAACTTGGGCCCCAGTACGCAAAACATTATTAACTCCCATCAGTTTGTGCTGTAATGTGAAACTGTAAAGAGGATGAAAGATGCATTTATTAAAAAGCTGGAGGATCTGCAATCCAAAGTTCCCTGCTATGGAACAGCCACAGACAGTGAGGAGACGTCGTGTGAAATTTCATTACACCTCACAGAGCCTGTCAGGCAAAATCACAAGAACTGCGGTGTGAGGTGGGCTGGGGTTCAAGCTGAAGTGCGGGTACACTGACCAGCAAAAATGAAATCAGGCAGCAGATGACGTAGTGGTCAGAGCTGCCACCTTGTACTCATGCCACCCAGGCTTGAATCCCACCTCCTGCTTCAGAAGCCTTGGTCAAACATACTGAATTGATTCAATTAAAATTGCCCAGCTGTGTAAATGGGTAAATCAGTGTAAGTTGCGTAACATAAATCTCTTTGGTTAATAAATAAATGTAAAAGTACATTTATTTATTTAACAGACGCTTTTCTCCAAAGCAACTTCCAGTGAACTCTATGTAGTGTTATCAGCCCACACACCTTATTCACCAAGGTGACTTACATTGCTAGATACATTACTACAATGGGTCACTCATCACTAAGTAGGAACATAAGGACCAGGGGTGATTTCACAGGAAGCGAGAGGAACTGGTGAACTGGCTACACCAATGACTGATTGTTCAAGGACTGTGGGAACCATTCAAACTTGTCCTGCAGGAGGAGCTGTGGCCTGTGACAATAGCGATAACATGTCTCACCATAGGTCCCCTTCCAGGGGGCCCTTGTCAGCCTCCGCTGTGCAGTGCTCCAGCTCCCCTGTGGAGGGGGGTGGGGGCAACGCTTCAGCCCAGCTGAGGGAGGGGGTCTTCACTGGCTTCCCCATGGACTTCTGCTTCTGTTTTACTGTCGAAACACAAGATGGAACAGAAATCTATTTGTGAACAGTGACACTGAAGTGAAAAGAAAGCAGATAGCTCTGCACTTCTGATTTCACGCACTTCTGACTTCACTTTACTAGTGTAAAAAATGGCAGGAGAAATGCAATTAGACAAACTAATGGATTACGCTGTTCCTACCGTTTTCTGTCCTGGAGCGGTCGGGCTGGGCGTACTGAGCCCCCGATGGTCCCGGCTGCAGCATCCAGTGTTTGGCCTCCTGCTCTGGGCTGCATGGTGCCTGGCTAGAAAAGGGCATGACTGGCGTGCTGGCATAGGGTGTGGTGTGCTGGGAGTAGGGGGCGCCAAAGTTGTGCAGGTCCTCGCTGGTTGGGTCAATGGTGCTGTATATGGGTCCCTCGGTGGATCCGGAGCTGTATTTTTCTGTCTGGCTTAGGTAGTTGGAGATTCCTGCTTCTGAGAAGGCAAAAACGGGAGCTGAGAAGTAGTGTCTTATGGAGGACATGGAGTCGTTACATTAATGGAACAAGAAGGAAAGAGCTTCTTCATATACATTATTGACACTTTTCTCCAAAGCAGCTTACAGTGCTGTACTACTTTCCATTATTCAACCCGTTCATAGAGCTGGGTTATTTTTTCTGGACCAATTCAGTGTAAACACCTTGCTCAGCAGTAATACACCAGGAAGTGGTATTCAAACCTACAACTTGCAGCAGCTGAAACCACTGCACTTCCAGCTGTTGTCACTCACCATGTGGTGAATGCCTGCAGTTTTAGCTGTATAAGGATGGAAGAAGAGGTCTCACCATTGTAGTACCGTTCTGTGGAGTCATGCTTGGAAGTGCAGCAGTTCACAGAGTCCTTGCCGCCATGGACAAGGTTAGTTGTTGGCCAGGAGTCAGCCAGCCATGGGTAGTTTCCCATACTGGCCCCAAGGACACCGGGTCTACAGCCAAAGAATGTGAAACACCACCCTTTATCACTGCTTTCCTCTACCATTTCTTTTTATTCCAGTAATTCATTTCCTCACGATTCTGAGATTTGTTGCCCATACCTTCCGTTGAGTCCTGACGCCTCTCCGTGTGGAAACCCAACTGCAAAACAGGCAACACATCATTGTGAGCTTTTCCATGGGGTTTTCTGTGAGTGGGCAGTAAGACGGCTGTGGAGCCAGGCCCTCGCATACCTGCAGGGGTGTAGGCGAAGGAGGCTGTGTAGTGGCTCAGCTCCTTCCTCTTCTTGCGGCGGCAGTAGATCCACACACTGAAGCCCATGAGGATGGCCCAGCAAGCACCTCCGATGCCCGCAATAAAGGCCGGCTGCTTCACCACATCGGTAATTTGCTCTGCCAGGCTCACGTTCTCATCCGCATCGGCAGGGGCAGGGGATTGCTCTGCAGGCAGCTCTGGGAGATGAGTGCCACGAGAAACGTCATGCCACAGTATGGAAAACAGGCTGTTTTTCTGCAAATGTGGCCCCTCACAATTCAGTAGCTTAAAAACTTCTGGTCTTTTTTGCGTTGAAACACAGTACACCCTTCCCTCATGTAACATAGTCCTGTACAATGAAAACCACTACAATGGCTTATGAAAATAAACTTACTATTTTTTTCATGCAATGGACTTATTACTCCGTAAAACGGAATCTTTTCCTGGTAATTTTATATTCACACCAGGTATTTTATTGGCTGTCAGCTATATGTTTCACTTTGCAAGGTTCTCGGATGTTATGCTTCTTCCATAAAAAACCCAACTACTTTTAATACATTCTATTTGCTGTCGCACTGACTCTAGATCTAATCACAATCTAAATCACAAACACTGCTTATAAAACTATCAATTAAAATATCAGATTCAATACTAAGTTTTACAAATTGTTTGAAAATGTTAATTGAACTATTTAAATCATAGAGCTTTCATGTAATATTTGATTAACAAACAGCTTTTATAACACCGATACCCTTACACTATTGTAATTAAAATGTTCATATTGTGGTTTACAACTCCAAATGCAACACACGTTGCAAAAAATTAACACTCTATTACACAATTTATAGTACCAATTTTAATAATTTGAAGAAATGATAAAATTCATAGTGATGAACATTTTTGTTTGTTAGAAATATTATAAAATGTACTGTTATAATTGTTGTGTATAAAAAAGATGATATTTTTTCCATAACAAATCATTTGTTATTTGATCCCTTAATAAGGGGGGGGGGCACAGTGGCACAGCAGGTTTGACTGGTGCCCGCTGTGTGGTGGGTCTGGGGTTTGAGCTCTGCTTAGGGTGCCTTGCGGCAGGTTGGCTTCCCTCCAGCATGTGCCCCCTCCCCCCCTCAGCGTTGCGTCCTGCAAGGCAGCGACCCTGCTCAGGACAAGGGGTTGTTGACGATGGATCCCTTAATAACAGGAATTCACCTAACAGGGTTGCAACCTTGGTACATGAGGGATGAGCATAAATATTCTACATAGACTCCATACAGCCTTTACATGCCATTCAATTAATGGTCATAATTTACATTTATTCATTTAGCAGATGCTTTTCTCTGAAGCAACGTATCTCTCATAAAATAGTACAATAATTGTTAACCTTTATTTAGCTCATGCCTTTGTCCAATTTGACATTGTTAGGTGTCAGATTTACAATCATTTACCATTTATAGACCAAGGTGTTCTTATACTATCAATCCCCTTCATCAAGGATTCGACAATAGCAGTTGTATTTGAACCCCAAACCTTCAGAGAGCAAGGGAAAAACCTTTAAAATGGTGAAATACCTTTGGGCCCAGCTGTAATAAAAATACAGTACATTGGCAGCAGGGGGGACTCACTGATGAGGACAGACACGGGCTGACTGCGTGCTCCCACCCCCGCGCTGGTGACTGCTGCCACCTCCACCTGGTACAGGACCCCTGGCAGCAGTCCCTTCAGCACTGTGGACAGCATTGTGCCATCCACCGTCTTGTTGATGTGATATCGAGTGTGGGTATCATTGCCCAGGCACCAGATCTGGAGGGATGCACACATTTAGACTGGACTGTTTCTCCATTTTGGTTTAGTAGAATCAATTGTTCTTTTAAACAGCCATCACTGTCTCTGCCCTACCTTGTATTCCTGGATGATTCCGTTCTGTGTCTCGGCAGGTGGCGGTTCCCACGAGACACTGATGCTCGAACTGTTGCCCAGCTTGACTGTCACCACGGTCACGGCTCGAGGGGGTGTACTTGGGACTGGAAATAACAAAATGTGACAAAACATTGTGTAAGGGTTTCGGACGGAGGCACTATTTAACGCTTATGAAAACAAAACACATATTTTCTCTGTAAAGGTGTGACACCAAAATAGAGTACTTCTTTAATGGAGGAATCCCAATCTGGTCTCACCTTCCTCAGGTGTGCGGACCAGCAGCACCCGGCTATCCATGCCCTGGAACTCGTCAAAATATGGCCGGACCTTGATCTCGTACTCAGTGCCTTTGCGCAGGTCAGCTATGATGGCACTACGCTCTGGGGCCGCCTTCACGTCCTGCCCTTGCCAGGTGCCGCCCTTGGGACGATAGAGCAGCCGGTAACCCTGGATGTACTGGGACTGGCGGTCCACCTGGGAAAGACAGGGCAAAAGTTAACCTGGAATTCAAAAATGATAAGACACTGAAAAATGATCCATTCAAGTATGTGTCACTACCAGAGTATAATGCAAATTTCTTCTAATACACACACACACATTTTCAGAACCGCTTGTCCCATATGGGGTCGCGGGGAACCGGAGCCTACCCGGTAACACAGGGCGCAAGGCCAGAGGGGGAGGGGACACACCCAGGACGGGACGCCAGTCCATCGCAAGGCACCCCAAGTGGGACCCGAACCCCAGACCCACCGGAGAGCAGGACCCGGTCCAACCCACTGCACCACCGCGCCCCCCTATTTCTTCTGATATTATTATTTTATTCTAATATTATAACCCTGTGGGGGTGCGGTGGCGCAGTGGGTTGGACCACGGTCTTGCTCTCGGGTGGGTCTGGGGTTCGAGTCCCGCTTGGGGTGCCTTGCGACGGACTGGCGTCCCGTCCTGGGTGTTTCCCCTCCCCCTCCGGCCTTACGCCCTGTGTTACCGGGTTAGGCTCCGGTTCCCCGTGACCCCGTATGGGACAAGCGGTTCTGAAAATGTGTGTGTGTGTGTGTATTATAAACCTTGGTATCCCATTTGGGTTACAAAAATTCAGCTTTATGAGGAATGTCATTTAACACCCCTACTTCGGCTTAAGAGGCATTTCACTGCTTTTACAAGGACTGTGAGCTTAACAACAGCTGAGCAGCATGAGACCAGAGCTGCCATGCAGCCTTCTTCACAGTTAAAGTTTGGCTTGTGCTGCGTTAAGTTCACAGCCTCCATTACACCTTGTAGTGTTTTCACTGATTTCTCATCTTTACGGTTCTGTTTATTTTGTGAGAATTTGTAATGTGCATGGTACTGTGCAGGTAGACAGCCATGCAGTATTATTAAGTAATTAATGAGGTGAAGCTGCCAATTTGTGTTACGAAAACTAACGTTAACTACTGAAGCAACCGTGTCCATTTTAATGGGATTTGGTGATATTTTAGCATACATTGGTGTCAGTTCTGGGACTCAGGAATCCCTAATAATGTTCACCATTGAAATGAATAGTAAATATATGTTTTTTAATTAGAATTCACCTTACAAAGGGCTTTTTCAGGAGCACATTACCGTCATAAGGTGGGCAAAGATTGCACAATATTTCTATGTTGAATACAAAATCATTCATTCAAAAAAACTAAAGTCTGGACCCTCAAGGGCTTCAGTAGGTTTAGGAGTTTCGGGTGTCCACCTTGCTTTGAAAATAATTGTCTAACGAAATAAATGTTAAAAAATGAAAAGTTCTACCATTATTACTGTCTACGGCATAATTCTGTTTGAAGGTAATCCATTTTCAGTGCAGTAGAGTACAATATCGTTTACTAACTTATTTACAGACATTTTTCTAGGAGAACATCCTTGGCTTTCATCAGATTCTTAGAGGGTTCATGACCTAATAAAGTTGAAGAACCTCTGAGTTGTTCTATATGGTGTTCATTATTAAATTAAATTGGGTTTGTTAGTTTGGTGGATTCAGTGTGTTGGTTTGGTGGATTTGTTGGTTTGCTGGGTTTGGTTTGGTTTGATGGTTTGGTGGGTTTGTTGGAGAAGGTAGCTAAGCTTCTTGGTCTCGGGTCATGGAGATGTCTGTTGGCTACGCTGGATGTTCTCTGTGGCTTGATGTTGGTTGGACTGGGTCTTTGTGTACAGCTGTTGATATATGTGCATGGGGTATAACATCTTGTCCTGTGTATCTTGAATGTCTTAATTAGTTGCTTTGCTCTCACTTTTATGAAAAACTGAACTACTCACAGTCCAGGAGACCTGAATACTGGAAGCAGTCAGGATTACAGGCTCTTGGAGCTGAACCACAACCTCGCCCAGCTCCCTCTGCACCTGTCTGTGGTCCACACCCTGACCCGTCGGACTGACATCTGCCCAAAGCAAGGACACATCAGACAGGTCTGTCCACTTTGCAGAGACAAATCATCAGTCCTCATTAGCTCCAGAATACAGTCAGCCTGCAAGACATCACAGCAAACATCCCGACCCAAGAACAGCTCTCATTCCGTTCCTGAAGGCACCCCCTTCCCACGGTGCAAACCTTGGGTGCGGACAGGCTCCGAGATGGGGCTGGGGTCACTGAGGCCGAAGGCGTTGACCGCTCTCACGATGAACAGGTAGACAGTGTTGGGGTACAGGCCGCTGACCGTGTGCTTCTCCAGCTTCACCAAATCGGCCACCGTTTGCCAAGTGCTACCTGCTGATTGGCTGCATCATCGAGGTTAAAGGGCAAGGTGAGCAGTCATCACTTGTAAAAAGGAGGGATTGATGCTAAAGGAACAAATTGAGCCACTCTTCACATATCTAAAGGGCACTTAAGTGGAGAAGTGATTGTGTTTTTTCCCCCGAACTCAAAGAGTCTTATTCGAGTATTCACAAGCAAGGCTGTTGTCATTCAGCCAGGCTTATTATCATTAAATGTTCTGTTCAACGATGCTTTGCATGGCTGAAGCGGCTCAGTGAGTCCCTGATTGCATTAGACATCCAGGCAATGACAAAGCTATTCTTAGCTCACTTGTGTTTTTACCCGCAAAGAATTAGATGACAGAACGATGCGGTAAATAACGCCAGCTGCAGAGATGACGGCTGAGCATTCCTTACCTCTGTACAATGCAAATGCTGCTTGTTTTCGCACATTGTGTGTGGAGGACCAGTCTAAACTCAAGTTTTATTTGTAGTGAATAATTAAAAAAACAATCGTGTAATGCTCATCTACCAAGGACAAGAACCAATAAGCAGGCCTAGCTTTGGGCAGGTCTTTTTAATTTTGTCCCCCATCCTCTGCCTTGCTGTCACTCTTGTTTAGTGCCACTGTCACGTGCTCCGGGTTCTATTTTATTTCTCCCAGCCCCCAACGTGGCAGACGGGCTGACTTTATGGCCGGCCTGCAGGATTGGACTGCGGCAGTAAAGGCCCAAGTGGGTCGTAAATATTCCTCATATGCGGACCAGGACAAGAGCCATAAATCCAAGGTCACTTTGTCGATGAGAAACACCAAGCTCCATGCACTCTCACCCCCGGAATGCCATACATAGGGAAATACACCCCCCTCCAGCCCTTGTGCCATTTTCATAACAAGGTGTCGGGGACTGAAGGCTCCGCCTGCCTTGCCTACGGCCCTCAGCACCCAGAGGTCAGGAAATGCTGCTGTAAACATTGCATTAAGCCTCTGGCTCTCTATAAAGAATCAATTTTAGGGAAGCGGTGCAGCGCTAACTGCTGCCCTGGGGGGTGGGGGTGGGGGGCGGGGGGTGGTAACCAGATCGGAGCTTTGAAGCGGCATCGAGCACCAGCGCACACACCTGCCTTCCCCTAGTGCCACACAGTCATAGTAGAGGCTGTCACACACTCCCGTGCTCCATGTGAGACCTATCTGAATTCTGTAGAGTTAACAGCAGCCCACGAACTGTGTTAGCGGGGACTGCATTTGAATTCATTACCATTTTACTTTTCAGCTCATGCACGCCTCTGCCTGTGTATGAACTGCACATAAAGGGGGTTCGGCATAGCCGTAAGTGCGGTCTTCACTCCTCCCTTGAGCCAAGGGTACCGCTATCTGAATGTGAACGAGGTCGGGTGCTGGATTCAAATAGGACTGGGAGGGGCTGTCTGTCGCACCCAGGCGCCTGCACTGGAAAGCTGACAAACAATTAATAAAGAATGAAAAATGTCTGAGTGCAGTATGCTTCTAGCAAGAGGGAGGAACAGTGTCTGAGACTGGAGGCACAAGAGGGACTATAGCACGTGCGCAAGTGTGTGTGTGTGTGTGTGTGTGTGTGTGTGAGGGCCTGCCAATTCGTCTCGTACCGTCCAATTTCTGTGTTAATTTCAGACTACGTACCAGGTGTTATCCATATGTATCTCAATGTGTCATTTTCTTACTGTATATACCTTAACACACAAAAACACAACAAACACAGTTTTAACAACTGACAGGATGCTGTGACCCCCTCACCTGAATGCCTCGATAATATAGGAGGTGACAGCAGCTCCACCCTCGTGGGGGTTGGGCTGCCACGTCAGAGTGACGCTGTTCCGGGTCACGTCAGTTACCACAGGCTTCTGGGGTGGTCCAGGAAGCTGGATGGGCTCTGAGGCCTGGGCAACAGAGGGGGCGCCCCTCTCTGTTGGGACACGCAAAGACACAGAAAGGTTAACGGTCCTCAAATCGGACTTAGCCTGAGGTCCGTTCTCGTTCTTGTCGTCAACCATTTTGATCTCTGTCATGGTGCTCTTCAGAACCTCACATCATGATGTACAAATAGAAGCACCTGTCTAAATGACTGATCTTTTATTAACACGCAAGACATCTGTTGCTGGCATGAAAGCAGTGAGGTCTGCATGAATGAGCGCTTGCAGAGTCAGGTTCAGCCATTCAAGGGAAGTGTGCACGGTGACATGAGAAACCTGGTGCACGCTGCCACCCATCACTGCGCCGCCACAGACATGCCAGCTGTTCCTGCAGTATCCTCATCAAAACTGAGCTTTATCCAACTAGGGAAGTCTGTTCCAGCCATGTTCCCTTTAAGCATAGCGAATCCTACACTTCATTACTTCTCACGTCACGTCTAGTTATTAAAAATGTGATTTTCACAGGTTGTGTCTGAATTACATGAAAAGATGGTACCTTTCACTGTGAGAATTCCACTCCAACTTGTTTCACCGCTTGAGCTGGAAGCGATGCAGGTGTAAGCTCCAGAGTCGGTCTCCTAGCAACAAAAAGGACCCAGTCAGCCCCTGTGTAGATGTATAGATGCTCAATGATTTGTCACTTTGCTTTTGCCCCTCTGAGGTTATTTTCCATTTTTTTTCTTCTTCAAGCATGAGACACTGTTAGAGCTCAAGAAGACCCTTGCACTGCAATTTCGCCCCAGAGGTACTTAAGTTCACATAAACACTTCTGTCACGAAAAGCAGGCAGTTCTGTACATCTGTGCTTGTGTTCTCATAACAGTTATCATTTGTGGCTCAATATAGTGAAATGAAATGCATTATTACAGGTTGTCAAGCGCTTGAGCCATTTCTCGCCCAACTGCAGTTAACAAACGATTGTCTCCTGTTTGTCTGCCCAGCACCAGACCAACTTGAAAAGGACACATTTCCTGCCCACACCCAACTGCCAATGCATTTAGTGTGGTGACTAACCCAAGATGAAGAGACCTTTTGTTTAAAGAGAGGGTGTTTGGGTGGGAGTCCGGCAGCAGTGATCACACCTGACAAGCCTCCCTGCTCTGATGGGCACAATGTTGCTGAACAAGTGGGAAACCAGGGCTACTTCCGCTTAGCCAGCCGATTAGCTACTGGACGTGCCCCGCAGACAAAAAGTACCTGCACATTAACATTTCATTGTGTGGCTAAGAGCGAGACAATGCCAGAAATTGCTCACAACAGCGGAAGCTAATGATGCTGGCAATTCAGATGCTGCCCATGGCTCACCACAGGAAACAGGGCCTGGATCGCAGACACCACAGGAAGCCTTCATTTCACCCACTCAGTGCCCTTGACCTCAGTGCAGTTTCAACCAATGCGTCAGTCTTTGTGAAGAGCATATTGAAATAAAATGTTGTTTTTTTTTTTTTAAGGCAAAATAAGGCAGGTCAGGGGGCAGGTCAGGATCCAAGGCTGAACATACTGTATGTATATTCTGCTCTGCTGAGAGTGTTCAGTTTCCATGACAGCAGAGTGCAAACTGTTTAGACTAGCTTTAAAAAAAAAAAATCTGTAATCCAACTGAATGAGGAGCATAAGGGGCCATTCAAGGTTGAACCCACCCCAGCCACATCTCCTCAGGATGAAACAGCCCTGTTGGCAGGCTCTTGACAACCAACCCCATTCCTGCACTGTCCAGCTGAGCCCAGGTGAGTGACACGGCTGGCGGTTGCCTGGGCACTATCTGCGGGGTAAACTGGCGGCCACCTCAGTATTAATCATGCATGGAAGCACTTGGCTGTGTGCTAAACCTGTGAAAAATGGACGAGGGAGAGTCAACAGGGAGCTAAATGTTTCTCCTTCTTTCTCTATTGGCTGCCCGATCTCTCTCTCCCTCCCTCCGTATGCCTTGTGCTTTGACACAGCAGCAAACACACACCAACCTAATATATTACATACTTCTCACAGTGTCGTGCTGTTTTACTGACAAGCAGCCCACAGTCTGTCAGAGCCTTCAGGACACAAGTGATGTCTTCCTGTTCTGATGATGGTAACAGCGCCTGAGGAACATGTGTCTCAAAAATCTGGATCACCAATTCACATTTACTGCGGTCGGGAAGGTGCGAATGTGTGTGGTGCAGTCTGTGGGGTCTGGGCTTTCAAAGAGGTTTCAGAGCACACACCTAATGGGACCTGCATGACTGAGATAGTTTTGCTGAAATTACTTTAAGGTTCATACACGATAACAGGTATATGCAGAAATAAAAGTGCAACGTCTCATTGTGCTCCCTGAGGGGCAAATCGATTTGGGGCATTTTCCTTTTAGTCAGAAACCCGGCTGCTGGTGAGAACTCGTGAGCAGGACTGCGAAACTAATGGTTTGAGAGCAGTGGGTACGCTGTATGCTGCACATGCTGTGGTGCAAACCACTTCCCAATCCTCTCCTGCCACCGCAATGAGTATTTAATTAAATCTCCAGGATCGTTAATCACTCACGGCCGCAATCAATTAACACATCCACCGCGTCCTGTGTTGCGCTCTGACCTCAGGTGAGACCTGGGTGCCAGAGGGGCCGACGAGCCGAATTTCATTACAGCTAAATGAGCGGGTGCACTAACAACTGTTTCCTCATAACCCTGTGCCGGTGCTGGGGCTTTACCGCAGTTTTGTGTCCAGCTCCGCATGATCGATTTAACCGTTATAGTGTCCGATGTGGGCATATTAATGTTTCAGTCAGTTACTGTCGCATGGATTCTTCACTCACCTTGGCCAGAAATACTTGTGTATGTGGTTATAGTTATAAAACCTGGGTCTATAATGAATTGGACTGCGAACATTTGCCCTGATACATAGATTTATCCACGGGAAGCACTACTATGAATAAACTACTATAAACAATATGGGATAGCCAGTAGGGTAGTGGTTAGAACAACTGCCTTTGGACCCTAAGGGTACAGGTTTGAGCCTTACCTCTAGCTGTAGTACCCTTAAGCAAGGTACCTACTCTCGATTGCTCCAGTAAAATTATCCAGCTGTATAAATAGGTAAATAATTGTAACCTCAACATTGTAAGTTGCTTTAGAGGAAAGTATCAGATAAATGTAAGCTGCATATTTTTTTTTTTTTTTTTTAAGTACAACAGTAATAAAGACTTATTGCTGGCATAATCATCTGTGCCAGCTCTCTGCATTGAGAGCTCTGTGTGGAAGCGCAAGAGGGAACTTCTGTAGAATTTTTATTTAAAGAATTTGAAGTCGAGTGAAAATGATTCAATGTTCGACTCTCAAGTACCATACCTGTAGGTCTGTGATCTGCAGAGTGCCATTTTCCATCAGGCTGATGCGGGGATCATTTCCCAGGATTCTTTGCCCATCCTTCTCCCACTGGATGCTGGGTAAGGGGTTACCCATCACATGGCACTGGAGGTGCATGGTGGCTCCCAGAGCCACTGTCTGATTGGCTGGACCCTGACGGATGATCGGGGGAATACGATCGGATGCCGCTAGAAAAGAAAACAGAAGGCTTCAGTTTAAAATATGAGGAAAAGCATAAAGTTGGGAAGAATTAGCATACAGAACGTGTCTGGCTTCACAGACAGTAGTAATTTGAACAAAGACAGGAGTGCTAATCGGAGACCTCAGGGTCTCTCCAAAGCAGACTGGGGGGGTGGCTCTATTAATAAGCCATTATTAACCCAAAAAGTAAGATGGGCTGAATTCTCCACACACCGCCTCAGCTCTTTCTGAAAATGGCACACAAATGACTACATGCAAACAAAATGAGCTACACTGAGATGACAACATTTTAGAATCAGTCCCTTTTTGTCCCTTTCTTATTATGTATTTGCCATGAGTATGGATTTGATATTAATGCGGTTTTGCTAGCCATTGTCCAAAAGAACATGGCTCTCAGGAAAGCTGCTAATCCGTTAGGCTCAGATCGATGGTGCGCTATGCTCTCAGACGTGTGGCCGTCTGGAAACCGCAGCCGACGATTAGTTGTGAGTAAAAAGCTAATTAAGGGCAGTGGGGGGGATTAATTGATTACTCAAGGATGCATTGCAGCTTCAGAAGGGCTTAAGGAAATGCCAGCAAAAAGGCCAGCTCTCAGCCAATCCCTGCGCTTTTCTCAATGTCCATGTCCGAAAGGAGCCATTTTCACCAACCGGACTGCCCTACACTGTCGCAATAACACGTTTATTCCAGTTTTTCTCACATCACCACAATGATGTTCACTCAAAACAGAGACATAATGGCTTAACATACCCTAGTCAGCATGAATAATACATAGCTTTTACTAGGCAAGAACCAAAACACTCTCCTTCTCTACTGACCTAAGTACGGGCAAAAGTCCAATAATAAATAAAACATGTCCTAGTTCAATATTTAACATGCACTCTGCTGAAATATGTCTTGTGGTATAAGTGCCTTGCAAGAAAAAGCAAGGATCAGTTACGCTTGATATAAAAGTAGTCAGTGAACTAATATTCCTACAGTAGCAGCCCAGGTCAAAAGCACAGAGGGAGATGGGGGACCTGGAGCACCTGATTAGAGCACTGCAAAATCCAGCTGAGGACCGTTTGTCATGGCTAGGCTCCGCTTGTGGACACAATTAAGGCCAGCCACTGATGAGGCCCCTGTGTATTGTGGGAGTTCACAAATGGGAGACAGAGGATGTGTCGGGGAGGCAGGGAAGTGTGGATAAGTACAGGAGACAGAGGGGGGCGACTGTGGTGTCTGGTAGGTAGCCGCCCTTACCTGCATGCATGCAGGGCACGTCTGACAGGCTGTTTACAAACCTCCCCCTGGGCAGTGGTGCCCTTTGCACGACCGGAGCGAGCTTCTACTTGTGTGTATGTGTGTGTGTGTGTGTGTGTGTGTGTGTGTGTGTGTGTGTGTGTGTGTGTGTGTATTAAACATGCTACTGGGACCTAGCAGTTTATGGCGTGGGACACTACGGGGTGCTTTACTACCTGGCTGTGTGTAGGCTGTGTGCTCTAAGACCAGTCACTGGGCACAACCAGCATGCTATCTACTGAAAGGGCCTCTTCTGACATGGAAGAGGCCCTTCTCTTGACAGCATAAGATTATGTTTCACAAGCATTGCTTTGCTCCCTGCAATCCCAGTGCAAGTGGAACAGAATTGAAAATGTACTAAACAATATAGGAGCTTGCCCCGATTGTACATTGCAGGCCTCAAATTCAGTGGCGCAGACGGATAAACAGTTTATCCCGTTATTGGGGAGCATGACGGAGGCGGCATATGTTCGGAGGTTATTTGCATAGCGCGATTCCAAACTTGTCCTTCTTGATTATGTCTCACGAGTCTCCTGCTGCTCACTCGTTTGGGAGGTAGAAATTTTAATTTGGACAGCTTTGAAGGGCTTCTTGTTTATTTCGTTTTTCAACAAGTGCCCAGGCTCACAGAGAGAAAAGGGAGATGAAAAAGGCTGTCGTTCAGAGGAAGTTGTGCGTCCAAAGGAACGCGTGCAGTTTTTGTCTTCGAATTAAAACGATTCATGGAAATTTTTCAGACGGTGCCCAGGGGGTGGATACACTGCACGGGTTTTCTCGATGGACCCACACTAGTGTGGGGCTACGAATGGAACAGAGCATGCACCAACTCTAATCTCCAGTTCCTGGTGGCCTGATTCCTGGGAGGTTCATGAAAGCCATGGCTTAAAGTCGTCACTCGTTAAGCTGTTTGGTCACAGATATAAAGGATCCCAAGCAAGTCATCAGTGGACAACTGGCAGAAGAGAAAGAAGCACCCGGTGATGGCGAAATGTCGTGTCATCGTGGACCGTGCCCGAAGACTCCACCCTCCATCTCCTTATCTGTGCTCTGGTTCTCACCATTCTCCACCTCCAAAAGGGCCTTGGTCAGGATGCTCCCTGCCACGCTGATAGCCTGGCAGATGTAGTACCCAGAATCCTCGCTGCGTACGTCTGTGATGGTCAGCTCCCCACTCAGAGACACAGAGAAGCGGCCTGACTGTGCTGGGGGCTGGCTGGGAAACAGCAGAATCTGTGTAAAAAACATGAAAACAGTCATTAAACCATGTATCTGCTTATCAGACTCTTTATCCCCAGTAACTTAAATTTTATAATCTGTGCAATAAACGGAAGTTCACATCAAGCACTTTTTCTCTAGGGTACAACAAGCGTACTTCCATTGGTTCATTCCAATAAAAATTTTAAACTCATCACTCTTCTTCTCAAAATACTGTTCGGTGTAATCAGCGGTCTGTCTTTAACAGTTATAGTTGGCCTTTTTCAATTCACATTTGGTGGAACCTAGCAAACCAGAGTTAATGTAGTAGGCAAGATGAGTTTCCCTGTCAAACAGCCACAAAATGAACAAATACGTATTTTAATGTTAGCAGACAGACGACAGCTTCTAGGAGCTCAGTGGTCCTCCGTAATAATATGTGTCTGTTAACTGAGAGAGCACCGAGCATTTGAAGCCAGTGCTGTATCAGATGTGCTCAAGAAGAAAAATAAATAGAGACAAGGATGGGGGGGCAGTGAAGGTCTCTCACTTCTGTGCAGGCCATACACTGACTGCTTCTTTATTGACTCAATGGTCGTGGCACGGCAGTGGGGGGGACCGGGGCTCGGAGCACGTGTCTGTCGGGGCTGGAAAGAAAGTCGGAGGTTTGGAATACAGTTGGGGATTCAGTCAAGCTGCCTCCCGCAAGGGGTTGAAACTGAATCATCGATGGGCCACGGGGTTGAGCTGATAAGGTCAGCAGATAACCCTAAAAATAAAACCCAAGGGAGGTAATGGGGGAGGGAGAGGGAGTACTCGAGACGCATTTGCTTTAAAAAAATGAAAAAAGCCGTCTGGAATTCATTTGCCGGTGGTCTGAGCCAACGTCCAGAGGCTGGAGTCTCTGAACTTCTGCTCCCCCCAGAAGGCCGAACCAGAAGGACATCCATCTCATCCCCAGAGGCACGCCGACTAAATAGTGCCTTTCATTTTTTCTACTGCCTTCTGTCAAAAGCTATTAATAGCTAGGTGGAGCACTTCTGTGAGGGTAAGTTGCTATCTGCAGGCACTCTGGCGCAGGCAGCGAGGTCCTTTTCACTGGTGGATCCCCGAGAGCCCTGTGTCTCTTGAACACCTCTGTCCCCAGCTACCCCTACACTCTCATGAGCCACCCCCATGGGCTCCCACGCGTTCCTATCTTGCCTTTCTTTGCCCAGCACAGTAGCCTACCGTGGGTGTGCTCCTTGCCTTACGCTGCCTCCCTATCTCCAGCTCCCTGACATTCCAATCTCTATTCACTGCGTGATATCTTTTGGGCCGTTTGATCCCATGCATCGTGGGGCCAATCACACAACCTCCTCTCCGCTCCCGCGTGTGTTCCAGCATACCCTGTTCTCCACGGGAGAAAGGCTGCACTGAAGAGACAGCTCCCACTTCCATGCCATGGTTCACCCACTCCACTCCCACGCGCGCCGCATCAACCAAGTGCCACTTATGTGGGCGGGAGCTGTGCGTTCCAGACTGCAGTTCGAGATCCACCATTCACTCAGACTCTGAGCAGCAGAGAGAGGACAGCCTTGAACCACAAGGCTGAGCTCCACTAACAGAACGATCAGATGCTTTGTTTGTTGACCACTCAACAGCAGAAGCGCGTGCTTTAGAGGGCACTTGTTTCAGATGTTGAGTACTTGTTCTGGTGTATGTGTATATATGCAAATGAGTGTTTCAAGGCAATAAAAAAGAATGACGAAAGAAGTGTTTTGCACTTCAATGTCAGCCTGTATAAGAATACACTTGTCAGCAAACAAACCACTTTACAAGACCACTGTCTTTATCAGACAACCACACAACACCATTGCTCTCACACAACTACAAGGTGCCACCTCAATGTCCTCATCATTGTTCCTACCTGGCTTCCTTCCTTCTGCCAGAAGACAGCTGGTGGTGGGTTGCCCTTGGTGCCGCAGAGGAAGGTGATGGTGCGGCCCTGGGCAGCGATCTGGTCCCGAGGACGGATGACAATCTGTGGGGGAACTGGTGAGAAGTGGTCCAGATGAATTGGTTTGCACAACACTGCCAACTCTGTACACAGTTTGGTTCTCTGCACAAACACACTGTGTGTCCGTAGAACTAGCAGTAATCGGGTCAAAATTGACACTGTGCTCATCAACAGAGACGGAGCGATGAGACTGGGCGGGTAGTGGCAGTTGGCTTTGTGACAATAAAAGCCTCTCGCTCCCTGCAATAACTCAGCTGAATTAACACACAATGTTAAGGGTAAGGGGAACAATTAGATCACTGAAGCCACAAATCTACAGCCTGAAACCCCTGTACACAAAGAAAACAATGTGGAATTTTGTGTGCGGAAGTTTTCTTTGTTGTCCTGACATTGTTTAACACATTTTCTTTTTACAGACCATTACAGCCGCAATGGCTTGGATTTATGTGCTAAATGGTGGTTAAATATTAACAAAGAACAATGGTAGAATATAAGGCTGAGTAAGTGCTCTGCGCAGCCTTTGAAGTAGTTAACAATGCCGGAATTCATATGCCCAGCTACCCATCGTGAAACTACAATGGAATTTCCCCGTTGCGGCTTATGTTTTCTGCTTTAACTGAGTTATTGATGCTTCTGCCATTTTACACCCACAAGTGAGGATTAAACGTGAGTAACGGACTGATACATTTATTTCCATGGAGCAAATGTAATTCAGTACGAGAGGCCTAGACACTGGCATGAGCTGTGGGCGACACGGGGAAATATTTCAAAGGATTCCTCTAGATCCCTGCGAAGGGATGTGCACATTCCACTCTGCACCACTAGTTGGGTCAGACTCACAAGACCTAGTTAGTCCTAGCTAACCACTTGTGTCTGCCCTCTCAAAGGCATCCAGCGGTGTGGCCTGATGCACATTAATCTGGCAGGCTTTTCCTTTTCTCGGGCCACTTAATGTGGTAGAATGCTGGGGTCTCAGTTTCATACAAAAGATGAGGTCATAGTTCACCTTGGCACACGATCCTCAGAAGGGGTAAGAGGTCAATCTCACCACCTACAGAAGGGGGGTGTGAGACTTGGTGGGAGGCCGTCAGCCCTTCACAGACCCCAATCCAGCACCGTATGTCCCCTCGGAATGGCCAAACACTATTGATCACACCCAGAGCAACAACCCCTACATCATGGGAGGTCACTTTGCATGGCGCCACCACCTTTGACCTTCACAGCCTAATTGATTTATCATCTTGCGCCCTCGCAGTTCTCATTCCCTTTCTGCTTGTTAGGAAAACAAGACCGCAGTGGGGTCTTCCCAACCCTGCAACCCGCCATCGCACTTTAATACCACAGCAGTTACCTTCCTTTGATCCACAACTCGTAGATCAAACGGAAACCCTTCACATTTGCAAAACAATCAAGTCACAACCTATTTGATTCTACATCCATTTTGCACATCCATGGGTTTATATAAACCAGAGTTTTGTCGGAGTCCATAAATGTGAAGCACGGAAACCAACTAGAAAGGTGGTGGTGTTCACCGTGTACCTGCAGATTGGATGGGACATCCTGCTGGTTTTCAGGGTGTGGAGGATGGGAGCTTATCTTTTGTTTGCTGCGTTGTACACACGGACCCCCAGCGCACGAGTCACCCAGACTCCTTTTCCTGCCACAGTAGCTGAGGAGAATATAAACCCCACAAATGTAATGATAGTGAGCAGGGAGGGGAGGCCCTTAGCAGAGATCACAGAGGCTGTATTCTGAGGTCAAGCCAGCAGTGTCACCCTTGCCCCTGAGGTCAGAGCTGAAAGACATTGGCTCTTTCTCTACACTTTGGCTCACACAGCCAAAAGACTAGAGACTAACCTGGAAACCCACTGATTCGGCATTCTCTATCTATCAATATCAGACTCCCAGGCACCACGTTTGATTGATTATATTGCATTCTCTGATTAGCTGATAGACCTCCTGAAATATTAAAGAAATTGTGTGGGATAACTACTCCTTCGGTAATTTCCCCAAGGAACAACACACATACTTTTTGTGCAAAGAAAGGCAATTAAAGTGCAGTCTAAAAAAAATGAGGTGAATGCTCTGTACTGACTGTGGAGTTGACTGCCCTGACACAATATACAATGAAACAATTTTGGATCTGCTGGGGGAACCCAGAACAGCCATTCATACAATGTTTTTGTCTATAGCATAGTTGGGCATAACACAAAGTTTTTCCTAATAAATCCAGTTCAGGATCTAAAGCTCTGCAACTCCTTAACAGCCAAGGAGCATGACAGAGGATTGGCAAGAAAAGCTTTGTTGCAATGGAAAAAAATGCAGAAAAATGAACTTTTCTGAATTAAGAGACGAGGGGTATAGTGTGATAAAAGGTTTAAAATATTAAAAATCTCATGTGAACTGGACAGTCAACCAAAGAAAAAAGGTCCTCAAGACTTTTTTGAAGGCCTGCTCCACACAAGCTGGGTTTGATGACATGAAAGCTTCTAGCAGTAATCCTACTGTAAGAAGTCATGCAAGAGACAGTTTGTTCCCCTCTAAACTCAAAAGATAATCGGCTAACTTAATGCAGCATGCCTGCATTTGTATCTGAAAAGGCGCAAGATCGTTTGCATTAACAAACACATTGAGCAATGCTACGAAATGAATAAAAGGAAAAAAGAAATTTGTAATAATTTTGAAAAATTGCCCCTTTTCTCCACAGGGGCTCAGTTCCAAATCAAAAGTGGAAGCAGAGCATGCCGGGATAGCGGCAGCGGAAGCATACAGACCGACTGACAGGGTGCTGAGGCTGGCACCAGAAGGCAGATTACGAGGCGGGGGGCACCGGCTGCAACATTAAAAGCTTAGAGTGTATCAGATAGTCAGCCGCCTCTCTACATCCACCATCGCTATCCTCACCACTGCTGTGCCTGTGCTCACATTGCTTACGAAAAGGGATGACCAGAGTGCAATTTCTTGCAGCACCTTATGCGTTACCATCCAGCTGCTCAAAATAAAGCACAGCGAGCTCCCTAATTGAACCGACAAAGAGCAAACAACGGAAAACCTAGCACATGTCAGTTGTGTTGGCCTTCGTACGCCGTTCTTGACAGAACTAAATGTTTTCACCTCCCAAAACAGAAGTGCACTTCCATGTAGGGAGTTAAACTGGATTACTGCTAGGACTAACCCCAACACAATTGCGAGGCCCTTCGAACCAAAGATGAGTGATGCAGAAGTGTTCCAAAGTGAAAAATTCTAATTATGGCTCAGCAGGCAAACTGAAAGCACTGCAGGACAAATGAACGTATTTAAATCTACAAGTACCACAGGGCTGTTTGAAGAGCAGGCATCACACACTGTGAATTCACAGTGCACGAGAAAACAGAATAAAATAGATAACAATGACCACAATGAGTTTATTTAAAAATTACAAAAAATAATAATAACCATGGTAAAGCCCTCACCAATCATTAATTTACTCTTTCAGAATGTACATGAATACGACTGTATTATGAACTGCATTAATTAACAGGAAAATAGTATTTTTTTAATTTGCAGCAATAAAGACGAAAAATTTGACGGCATGACCGAGATACAAATTTGCGATGACGTTTGACTGTAGTGTTTCCTTTTAATGATCTTAAAGACACTAGACATGGGTACTGTCAACCATTAATCTGGAATAAATCACTTTTTACACTGGCTTACTTCCGTCTTATTATTGTAGTCCTCAGAAATGCTAATAAAGGAAGTAGTCAGGAAATCCCACACATGGATTATTTTCACAACATGCTGTCACTTATGTAGCAGCAAGAGAAAAATCTTCTCAATCCCTGCACTGCAGTCGACTGCTATAGAGCACCGCTTATATCCTCATAGCCACTCGCTCTGGTCATCTCTACCCTCTCAAGTTCTCCACTCTCTTCTCATTTCCAGGGGTTTCCATTTTTCCAAGAAAGAAAATTCGCTTCAGTGAGCCTCCCCAGGGACCTCTGGAAATTGCTATTCCCTCAATTAGACATTGGACTTCCAAACCACTCTAAATAGAACTCAAATTCAACAATAGATACTGACTGAAAATCGGAGAAAATGAATTATGGTTTGAACAAATGCGAATTTGTTTATTAATATCCGTACCTCGTCCACCTCTGGGAAAAGGATCCCAACCCTGGCAGAGTAAAACAACTTCTGAACTGCGATATGGAGCATAATATTTCCATTTGAATTTCTTTCCCCAGTGTTTTCAATTAAAACTAAATGAAAGAAAAATAATATTTCAGATCCACACATTTAATAAACCAAGCATACCATATGTCATAATGTAGCCAGATTTAGGATGCCTGCCCAGAGCTGGTCTCGCAAAGAATCAAAAAAACGAAAATATTCACTACAGGGTGCTGAAAAAACAGAAGTCCCCAAATGTTTATCTGAGCTGTTCATGAACCCCTTTAATCTTAAATGACTGCAGATTTCATTAGGAACATGCTTGGAGCCAAACCCACATGGCTGCTGGCTGAAACCGGAGATGTAGTTTCTCGACAGCATGTTGCCATGTTTACCACCATAGAATCTAGCCCAACCCGCTGCACAGTCCACTTCCAAGCATATATCGATTGCCAGTGCCCCTTTCCTTCCTGCAAGTCTGTCAGGGTCACTGGCAATTATCGGGTGTGGTTCCAGCTCTGGCACAGATGCACAGTCCATTGTAATTCACCTGAACGCTCAAGGACAGGGCAGCAGCAGGGTCACAACTGCACGTGATCTACTAAACATTAACGTCTTAAGCATTGGTGGATTGGATGTCAGTGCTCATTTGTGTGCTGCACTGGGAGACTACATTGTCCTATGTTCATTTTCAGTCACTAACACATGATTCACGACTTCTGGGTTGCTTTCTTTGTTCCTTCCTGGATAAGAAAAGCACAGAGAAGAAAGGGCAGTTCAATGGCAAGTGCTTGTTAACATTTTTGACACGTGACTTCTTCCCCAACTACTCCGGCTTTCCGCATGCATGGTGGGCACGCGGTCATGCAGAGTGGGTCCCGCCATTGTCCAGCACCAGTCATAACCACCCCACCGAACCACTCAGCATGCAGAGAGATGATATGAAATGGATACTTACGGAATGGGCCGACTAGAATGGATGGACAAATGAAAAATAAAGGAAAAGGAAAAAAGGAAAAACATGAGATGGAGTGTGTTTTGAGTTCGACAAATTTAAAAAATGACATGAATTTGGTGAGGCAACATTTGGTTTGACTGTGCGACAGGCACTGTGGATGCAAAAAGATGGAAAAGATAGCGGGTTCCCCACTAGACTGCCTCTCTGCAGGCCTCCCCAGGGGGCGCCATTTAGCTCATAGTCGGCACGCCCACCCTGCCGTGCCCCATTAATATTTCAGCACCTCTGTACAGAAGAAAACCATTTCACCAGCAACTGTCAGATGGAATAATGCGTAAGATTTACGGAAGACCTCTGTGAGGTGTTACCGAATATTCCTAATGAAAAAGAATGGGCCTACTGCTTGTGCTGCCATGTTTTATGAAACACACACCCGAAATTGAGTAAAACCCTTTTTAATTGCGCCTGGCAGCTTTAGATTAATAGCAACTGGCACATTCGTTTCCCTCTTTCCCAGTGTGTAGCTGGGGACAGCACAGGTTTAAAGCAAACACATGCACACAGCCAGTCTTTAAAAATGAATGAGGTTTAAGAGTCTGACTGGATTTTAGCACAGGGATGTATGTACAGGGTGTTCGCATGTGTCGTACCATGGACTTGCAGCGTTGCGGAGGCTTCAGCCTTGCCCACGCTGTTCTCCGACACACAGGTGTAGGTGCCTTCGTCTTCTGCACGCACTTGGCTCAGCCGCAGGCTATTGTCGTTTCGAATTTCAGATCTGCGGGAGGAACCCGGAACAGCCACAATGAGGAAATGATGGGTGTGAGGTATGGGGTGGGAGAGGGGCACAAGCAGAGCCCTGCAATTCAGATCCTGCCTTCACCTACACTGATGGACCATGGCCACAAAGAAGTACAGAGGCTTTGTAATCAAGCTCTTATGCATTTGTGCATCTATGTTTTTCACCTTGGCCTTCTCAACACTTACAGGAGAGTGGTTCTGTACACAAAGCTATGAAGCAGGCCCCAGCTGCAGGTGAGAATGCCACTTGCCTCCCTCGTTTCCTCAGCTCACATTCCGATCTACCTAATCTGTCCCACGCAGCAGCAGGGACAATACACAGATAACACTTAATGATGTCTGTCTGCTTGCACAAAACGCTGCCATTACCAGCGAGAGGAGAGTCTCATCGCAGTAAGGAGGAAGCGATGATGGACAACGCGAGGCTGCATATCTGTGCCAGGCATGCTGCATCGGATATGAGACTCACTCTAATCAGATCTGACATTGTGTTGTTTGTATACAAGATTTAAAGTTGTAATGGAAATGTCACTGAATCCTATAGAATGGATTACAAACTGAGCTCGGATTATTACAACGTTGCACTAATTTTCATTCTGTGCAAATTCTCTTCTGTACTTTCACAATAATTTCTAGTCAGTTGCATTTTATAATATCATATGACTCTCTTTACTGCAAATGGCCACGTCCCTTTTCAGAGGGTAATTCTGAATCAGAGCCATGAACCATGAACAGTATTTCTATAGTACTGAATAGTTTGTCAGCCTAGCAGTGAGATGCTCATAATGTTTCCCTGCTTTTCATTCATCTGGTTTCTTTAGAGAAGCTGGAATCAGCTTATCCTACAATCAGAATAAATATTTCAATCCTTTTTGCTGCAAGCATCTTACTAGACACACAAAACTTTACATGGTATTTAATCATCCAAAAATCAAAATCCTTGGCTGGAAATAGGAGTGCAATGCAGTCATGCACACTGAGTGTCACATAAAAATTTTCCAGTCTTAAAACACACAATGTCCCATGACTGCTTGGACTGTACCTCAAGATACATCATAAAGTGGTACAGTGGGGCAGTTACTTCCTCTATAAACTTATGAGATACATAGGAGCTTGCAGTAAGAAAAAATGCAATTTTAAAAGGAATTCAGAGAAATTCTGGAATATCTGGACACCCTTCAGAAACTTTGCGCTATGTGATCACATCTATAAAATACTGCTTTTGACCCTTTGCCCTTGTTTTATGTGTGTGGACGTAGTTGCAATTTCTTGGTGTACCACTTCTGTCTATATGGCTGTGTCCCAGTGCTGTTCATGAAACTAATAATAAAAATCCATCCTGTCTTAAGAAACATTACAGGCCATGATTGGTTTGTCAGTCCCTCAAGAGATGAAGTGGTGCAGTGGGACAGTAAATCTGTGAGGTGCAGTGTGGCCTATGGTGCAACTGTCATTCCTTCCAGGAGAAATACTCACCTCCCCCGGGGCAATTCCCCTTCTTCCCGCTTCCAGCGCACCGTGGGGTTGGGGTCACCATGAACCTCGCATGAAAAGTCGACCGTGTCATCAGCCAGCACGACCTGGTTCACTGGCCTTCTCACAAACACAGGACGCTCTGTTGGGAGGGAGGACATCGAGTGCTCACATGAGGTGGGCTGCTACTCATGGAGGAGATGAGGGAAGTGCAAGGCAGCGTGCTCACCAAAAACCACCAGCTCCGCAGGGTCGCTGTCCTTCTCACCCACCATGTTGGTTCCCACACACACATACATCCCTGCATCACTCTTCCGGGTGTTGGAAATCATCAGCTTGCCACCACGGATCTAAAAACAAAGCCAAAGGAGAACAAGAAAGACGCTCATGAACCTGTACCTGAGTACATTTACATTTATTTATTTAGTAGATGCTTTTTGCCAAAGTGACTTCCAATGAACTCTACGTAGTGTTATCAGCCCACAAACCTTATTCACCACGGTGACTTACACTGCTAGTTACACTGCTTACAATGGGTCAGTCATCCATACATCAGTGTAAAACATTCTCTCTGTCACTCACACACTATGGGTAAACCTGAACAGCATGTCTTTGGACTGTGGGACAAAACCCACACAGACACAGGGAAACATGCAAACTTCACACAGACTGAGCAGGGATCGAACCCATGCCCTCTTACACCACCTAGGCACCGTGAGACAGCAGCGCTACATGCTGTGCCACCATGCTGCCCCCAACTAGGGAGAGTTGCTGGCGGCATCAGCAAAAGACCTTCCCGTGCAGGTCATTTGCTCCTCTGAATAAATGACAGTCCCACAAGAACTCAGGCAGCACCTATCTGAAACTGCTCTCCTTACAGAATTTCTGGATTATCTATAAACAATCCTCGTGACACAGAACTTCTCCTCCCCAGCAAACTCAACAAACATATTCAGAGCCTATCACATGGGAGACGTTGTTCACTCACAGTGATCCTCTCATCCTTGTCATTGACGCGCACGTTGTTCCTCTTCCAGGAGATGGTGGGCTCTGGGTGACCCCGGGGGGGGATGCACTCCATGACCGCCGGCTCCCCAGCCGCCACTACCACGTCACTAGGCGTCTGCCTAAAGTCGTCACGCAGTACTGGAGGAGAGCAAGAAGAGGCAGTCCAGGTGAGGCACCTTCACCACAGCAAAGGTACAGCAACATAGTGCTTCAAACGAGCCATAGAGCCACAATCAGGGATGGCAACCTACTGGAATTACAGGGGAAAAATAACATTTTTCACATCTGAAACATATAAATGTTTATGCTCATGTACCATGCATGGATTCTTCTTGGTTTCAGAAATAAAAGCGGATAAAATTTTGCTGCTCCCCAACAACTACCCAAGTCTCTCCCCCTCAGGCCTCCATTTACTCATTCTCTTGTTTGCTGTCTGTCTTTTGTCCAAATCAACACAGTCCATTTATAATGCATTTTCCAGTGTAGCACAAAGCAGATGAATAATTTAATGGCAAATGCACACATGCATAAATGCACGTGCCCACACAAACAGACACACACACACAATACCAAACATGTTATCTTCATACACACTTCCCAAAACACCGCTTTCCCTCACAATCCACTAACACCTTCAGGGCTGATTCCATCAACAAAGTGTCCAATCTTTATTTATATTTTATTGCCATTTATCAGATAGTACAGCTCCCCAACTTCTATTACTTTAATCTGTCCTGGTCTGTATCTCCCAAATTGCAATGCACTCAATCGTTATTTCAGCCCACAATTTTTCCCCCCGTTGGAATCCATGCCCTAAAGTGAACCAACACACCAGACTTGTGCTAGAATACACTTTATAAAGAGATGACCTGACAGTGCTGCATCAAACTTGACAGACTTACACAAAACTGTAAAATTCAGAAATGGAAGGATTGCAAATCACAGCTTCACATATTTCCTCATCAACAACGCTGGCTAATGCCTAAAGAAGGAGGCGAGGCACAGGAGAATCCAGCAATAGTGTCTATCCTTGACCGTCCAAACCCCACTAACAAATATCCAGTAATGCCCATCTCCAATAACGCCCAGTTCTGATAACGCCCCAACCCCGAAAACACCCATCTCTGATAACAATCATCTCCAATTACACCTAAATTCCAATAATGCCCCATTTTGAAAGCTGTCTGCATGCATCCTTAAAATATCCACCCATTATCATTAAGCGCTTGTTCAATGCAGGGACGCAGTGGGCCAGATCATATTCTGAAAGCACAGGGCACAAGGCAGGGTACACTCTGGACCACACACCAGTCCATGGCAGGACAATCACTCACTCATTCACTGACACATTCACATAACAAAGGTAATTTAAAGTTACCAATCTAAACACATCTTTGAACTCTGGGAAGAAACCCACAAGAATAATGGGATAACGTGCAACCTGTGCACAGACTGAGCCCAGATCAAACCCACGTCCAAACTCTCCATGTACCACAGTGCCGCCCCATCACTTAATATTAAAAGCTTTATGCCCACCAGTCTTGTAGGCACCAGTATTTGTCATTCGTGGGAAGTCAACTTCACAAGAAAAGTGAGAGAGAGGTCTCTGTTCTCCCTGAGAGGAGGCAGGAACACAGGCACCAAGCACACTTTGAACTAAACACCTCCCTTCAATTGCAAAGGCACTTCCTGCGCTTTTGTAACTTTTGATACCTGCAAGGTGTTATAGTATGTGTCTGGAGGCGAACAAAACCCATATGGACAACAGCTAAACTTTACTTTTTTATTTTATTTTCAGTGGGTTCTGAGATGAAGGTGCAAGTGGAAACAAAAGGAAGTAGGACAAGTTGGAGCAATTCTACCTGGCAACTATACGTCACGCAGTGACTGACAAGTTTGTTGGACAAGGTGCTTCTGAGGTTCCTGCTCATGGCTTTCTTTACTTTGTTTTGCTCTTTCTCTTCTGCCTTCTCTGGCTCAGCAATTCCTCTTTTTCTGTTATGATAGAGTGTGTTACCAGGGAGACACCATTATTTTAAGGTAATAGTATCTAAGTTCTTCCCTTACACTTACTAACCTGGAATGTCAATGTAATTAAGAGAAATGGGATTTTAACATTCTTAAAAAGATGGAAAAATAGGCTTGACATTAACTACAAGAAAGCCAAATGTGCTCATCTGCTCAACAGTGTATTTACAGCTTTAAAGGGAACAAGTGGTGTGGCAGAGATTGCTGTATACATATATGTTACTATATGTATTATATATCTCTTAAAGAATTTATATAATTATATTGGTTTGTGTCAGGGGGGTGCAGTGGCGCAGTGGGTTGGTCCACAGTCCTGCTTTCCGGTGGGTCTGGGGTTCGAGTCCTGCTTGGGGTGCCTTGCAATGGACTGGCGTCCTGTCCTGGGTATGTCCCCTCCCCCTCTGGCCTTACGCCCTGTGTCACCGGGTAGGCTCCGGTTCCCTGTGACCCCGTATGGGACAAGTGGTTCTGAAAATGTGTGTGTGTGGTTTGTGTCATCTAATGTAACGCAGTCTATAATGTGGACTTATAATTCTCGACACCCAGTTAATGTTATATAGGCAGCACTCTTCCAAAAATTGACACAGGCTTCCCTTCCATTGGAGCTGGCTGCAGGTTTAATAGCCTAGCATCCTGTATGAGCACATAAACTAGGGTGGTGTTCCTCCCTGAAGTAATTGTTCATAGCACAGTTGTTAGAACGGCTGCCTTCCGATCTAAAGGCCATAAGTTTGAATTGCAGCTACTGCCATAGTACCCTTCAGGTGTATAAACGGGGAAATAATTGCAGGTTGCTTAGCAAAATGACTGAATGTGAGATGGCCTAGTTAATTTTCAACAGAAATATTTTGATTTTAATTAATATGAATATGAGGGGGTGTGGTGGCACAGTGGGTTGGCCTGGGTCCTCCTCTCTGGTGGGTCTGGGGTTCAAGTCCCGCTTGGGGTGTCTGGCGGTGGATTGGTGTCCCGTCCTGGGTGTGTCCCCTCCCCCTCCAGCCTTACGCCCTGAGTTGCCGGGTTAGGCTCCGGTTCCCCGCGACCCCATATGGGACAAGCAGTTCAGAAAATGTGTTTGTGTGTGTAATACGAATATCCTTTTTACTTCAATCCATTCACGTTATTTACCTTACTCCAGCACATCTTTATAGGATATCTTCAAGGCTGCGTTGTTAAAGTAAGCCCATTCTGGAGAAATTATTACTAATTTATTCTGGGAATGTGATAAAGCGATAGGACACAAGCTTACTAGAGCAACATTCATTCAACCATTTGAAAGAGCTTTAAGAAAATGTTCATTTTATCCCCCTGTGATTCACACCAGAACCTCATTAACAAATGTGTGATTGTCTCAAGTATCTAATTTTCTTTCAGTACAAAGGTTAAAACTCTGCTGGATATCTTGAATGAACGCTGGAAAATCCCACCATCTTTTGGGACGTTTTCAGGATCTTCCATCCTCTTTGTATCTTTTTAGATAGTTTTACAAGACCATTCCTTCTAAATACTGTGACGTTCTTCTCAACAGTTCTGAAGTAGAACAGTTGGTAGTATAGTGGTTACAGTTGCTGCCTTCAGACCCAAAGCAACAGGTTTAAATTTACCTGTAGTACCCCTGAGCAATGTACTTACCCAAAATTGTTCCAGTAAATTTACTCATATATATAAATAGATAAACAATTGTAAGTTGCTTTATGGAAAAACATCAGCTAAAAGCAACTGTAATATATGATGTACTGATTGGCATTTTCTCCATACACTGACCATTTCAGTGTTGTTGTGACCTTGTTCTGTTTTTAAGAAAATTAAAGATAAATAAAATAACTGGCTGAAAAGAGTTTCAAGCAAACATAAAGGCTCCAAGACCATCCTCAGCAGCAGGCCACACAGGCAATAAGTGCTAAAACTTTTAAGTGCCAGCCTTACTCTCATATATTTTAATACGTGCTGAAATGTAATTTTAAAGTTCTGATGAAATTGAATATTCTCACATCAAGGCAAAGGAATGATTTATTGATAGCCAACAACTGCTGGGGGCAGATATATAGCATGCATTAGGACAGCATGATTAGCAATATCAATACCCCCTTCCATCCACCCATCGGTCTCCCTTGACAATCAACTCAAAACCACTGTGACGTACAGTGTGGTGCTGCTGAAAAAGACTTCATTAATCAGCTTTCTACTCTCATCCACTGCAGCTATATTCAAAATGTACTCCATGGTGTGATATCTAAAAGTCCATATACATCTGTATGAAGAAATAAAACAATATACTACACATAACTTGTGAAGACACAACAGTATATGAAACATCATTAAACTACTGTAAATACAGGTAATTTTCCATTCTAAGGGAACCTTCAATCTTTTTGCTGATCTCACTATTAAGAGTTACGTTCATGCTGCATAACTTTACGATCATGCCCAGATGATCACAGCCACTACTCCTGTATTATACATAAATGTTTGTGTACCTTTAAAAAAACAAATAAATAAAATGAAATTTGTAAAAAGGTGATCAGGAATCGTCTGTTCTGAGTTTTATGCACCTGCTCATGCGATGAACATCGGTGCATAAAGCGGAAAGAACCAAACAAAGTTTACTTCAGAATCACAAGTCTCCAACTATGTCTCTCTTCCTCCTAATGTAATGCACAAATTGTATTTCTCTGAGATATATATGTCACTTTGGAAAAAAGCATCTGCTAAATGAATAAATGTAAATGTAAATGTTTTGAGACACTGCTGCCAGTTGGTTTCCTTCTGTTTTACTACATAATTACGGAGAACACTGCGGTCACTTCTTCTGGTTTGTTTCTGTCCAGTGACTTTATTGTACGCTTACATCCAAAGAGAGGGAAAATGTATACTTAAGCCAAAGCATATAAGAAGAATATAAATTATAAACTGATAAATCACTAGAGAAATAGATGTGGCATGTTTTCTTGCTGGAGAGAAAGTGTGTAGTAATTGGCAAAGATGCAGATGGAAATCTGAAAAAGAACAGAATCACTAAAGGTGAATTTTCTCCCAGTAAAGCATTACCACCAAATGCCATTGCTGGCCTTCAGCTTATTAACTGGATCTGGACTTTTCTAATTAAGTCTGACTGATTAACACCCTATAACAGCAAAAAGAGAAACTTGTTTTTAACAGTGACACAATCACTTTGGGAAACCATACGTGTCACCTGCAGGGCCCTTTTTGACACCGGCAGAGCTGAAAAAGAAGTGGTTCTCTGAGCCCAGAGCCCCGCCTTCCTCCAGGTGCAGCGCTGACTGATAGCTCAATAAGCAGGGTGAGAGAAATCTTCTGGAGAGTGGTGTTGCGATGGTGTCCGATCTGGAGGCGCATTTGGAGAAGCGGTCCTCAAAGCTACAAGGCACCAGTGGCGCTCTCCTGAAACCCTCCACAGCCAGATCCTCCCAGGATAGTGGCTTGCAGTAATTGCATGGTTGATAGCCTTCTCTTCCCAAACAAAAGCCTCACAGAGCATAAAAACCACGTGTGCGTGGATGTTGAATGTGCTCAGCTGATTTGGACTAATTTGATTATGTCTAGTAATTTTTTCAGCTATCTAGGGGCTCTGCCCACCCTCACCCCACACCTTTCTTGACACGGCAGGTTTACAAGTTTAGGGTGATAATGGGAGGGTTTAGAAAGTGGTTGGGGGAAGAAAGGTGAGATTATTCTGACTGATCATTTCTGCTCCTCTGAAATGCCATCGGTCTGCGTGTATGTGAAGACCCCAGAGGTGACAGGGCAGGAGGCTTCACTGGGGCTGAATTACAGGGCTAATGTCACTGCAATGACATCATGACAGGGGAGAACAGCCCATCCTGGTTAATGTGTTCATACAGTGAGCCAGGCTAACAAACCTGCAGCCAGCTCCAACTGTGGGCAAAGGGAACTAGTGTCATCTTTTGGAAGAGCGTTGCATATTTATAACATTCACTCGGCATCTAAAATTATAAACCCACATTATGGGCTGCATTACATAAGATGACACCAAATCATATAATTATATAAGTCCTTAAAGATATATATAATATGTGCAGCAAGCTCTAGTATATGTTTAGGTTCCTCAAAAAGTATAATAATGAATGGTGTTGGCTTCGACTGACCTATACCTTCTCTTCTTTTTTCCTAAAATGGCTTTGAGGGCCTGTAGGTGGAGGTTCAGCTTTCTAAGCCCAGTTTTCACTTTCAGTTGGTCTCTCAGCTCCAATTATAGGACCTCACAGGCGTGTCAACCTTCAGCTTTAAACAGATCCTATCCCGGCTGCTATCCTGTGGTTTGAAGAGCTAAACCGTGACCCTATCAACAACATTCATTAACCCTAAGGAAGACGGCAGACAGAGAACGGGCACGGCGCCTGTTTATTCTGTGGGTTTCCTCATTTGGTCACAGTAACGCCAAATTGAAATGCCAAGTGGGACTATGGGAAGCTTGTGTTGACCTGTCATTCCGGAAGTTGGCCCCCATATACTGGTGTCTGCACTCTCACCTTCGGCTCCACTCCACTCCTAGAAACCGAGAAAGTGCACAGAGCTTGATTAGGTGCTGGCAATTACCCATAGAGCCCAGGGGGTGGCAGGCAGATTAAGCCAAGGCCCTCTGACCCCTGACTGCAGCCTCTAGGGACCCCTTGCGCTGACTACAACAAAGCCAGTGTAATCCCCCGCAAGGCCTGCGGTCCACTTCAATTAAGAACCTCCCTCCACCCCACCGGTGCAATGCATGGGGCATCGCTAACAAATCCCTGGAAATCAATTTCTACTCCTAGCCCTTCGTTAATTTTTCAGTTCAAGCTTTTACAGAGTAAATAGGCACCCAAAACATCCATCTGGCTGTCTATTCCTGGCTAATGTGCATATATATGTGTATATTTGTGTGTACATCAGCCCTCTATGTATGTGTGTCTACCAGTACGGTTGTGTGTGTAGATAAATACATACAGAGACAGATAAAAATGTACACAGATTTGCTCACTGCTGTGCTCTGTCAATTATTTTACAGCCAAAATAAGTGAGGTCTGCATGAAGAATCTTCAGCTGCAGTAACTAATTCATAACAGTTGTGTCTTCAGCTTAACATAAATATTCAAGGCAAGCTGAGCCTCCTATTTAATTAAAAACTCCGTTTATCGCAGTGATCTAAAACGCAAGACTTTGACATCTTGAATAATTTCCATTGCTTGTGAATAGATATTCAAATCTCTCAGAGAATGAGAAATATGTCTTGGGCCGTTGCTGGAAGATTCTTGTTTCAGATCTCGAGTTGGGATTCGCGGAGGTCATCTGTCAATCTGTCGGCTTGTGTGTCAGCGCAATTTGAGGTAATCTGTCATGCACTCTGGCTGGAGGTTTGTTCAGGAAAACACGACAGGGAGTCACCTCAAATTCTCATCACGTTGAAATTACTTTATGCCTCTCATTGCAGGAACTGCTCCATGTTACACATAATTATCATCTCCACACACCTCAATCAATATTTGTTAAAGAAAAATTGAAATTAAGTGCAAGGTTCACTCGATATTATCTACTGCTCATCCATAACTGCACAGACCATGTTTGTTCATGCTGAGTAAAATGAATAGCTAAACCACAACACCGCAAGGGAAACTGTCCACACCAAAGCTAAATTCCAAAGTGATGAATCCAACAGAATCCGCCCTCCGGAATCAGGCCGGTGTTATACGATCCCCTGTGCATCACTGTAATCCCCAAAAAGACAGACAGGTTTGTCTTCAGAGCAGGGGGTCTCCTGTGTACAGGTGGGTGGAACACATGACAACCGGCTGGGCTGGTAGGATAATCAATAGCCCCGATTGTGGGGGCCGATCGAGACAGATGGAGTGCTGGAAGGCACGCCCGTGGCTGAAGGGGCATCGTATGCTTTCATCAGATCCTTGCTGCACCTTCCACCACCAGCCTGACATTCCAAGGGCAACTACAGCACCAAGCCACCCCGCTCCTCTACCTGAGACAGACTCACACCGCTGGCAGGATGAACAAACATCGTACTGTCACATAAGTGTCTGAGAAAACCCCACGTAACTAACAGAGGCAGGAAGAACTCTGACATTTATTGATATTAACACACAGTGCATAGTTGGGATGTGGGTTTCTTTCAGAGAATCTAAAGCTACAGCAAGGAAAGCTTTGAACCAAGCAAATTGCTTTCCATCTTTAGAAGGAAATTGCCTTTGCTCCGAGTGTACGTCCTTCACGTGTCTGCAGCCTTCTTGTTAAAAAGGGCAATCTCCAAACAGTACTTTCCAGGGTGTCCCCACTTACAGTGTCCCCCTCCTTGTCCCACATCAAAGCAGGAGTTGAGAGAAACCTCAGAAGCCACCCACTCAAGGACAAAGGGATGATCAGCTATGTTCTCTACCAGCTATCCTGCTGGACCAGCGCAGAGGGAAAACAGCTGACATGCGAGACCAGATCAGTGCTGCAGGTCTGAGAACTTGAAAGCAATGGACAGAGAATGTGTGACTCCGGTGTGTGTGCACAGGCATTGATAATGAAACCTCCCCGACGAAGAAAGTGTGTGTTTGGCTGAGGTGTTTGAGTCTTCTGTGCTGGCTGTACCTGTATGCAGACGTTCTCCAGTTACTCAAGACGCCTCCCTGAAACAGCTATTATCTGTGGGCATTCAGACAGAAGCCGGTCCCAGTGGCAGAGACCACAGCTGTTATGGTGGATGAGGCTCCCCAAGCTGGACCTGCTTCAGACTAGGGGGCAGGCCCACTCTGTGTGTGTGTGTGTGTGTGTGTGTGTGTGTGTGTGTGTGAGGTGGGGGTTGCTGATGCTCAGAGGCACGTGCTGCCTGGACATCTGTCCCATTCTGAACTGCCCCTCCCACCCCCTGCACCCCTCCACCACTAGTATTTCATCATCTCCAAACCCCCACAGGATCAAAGAGGCCCACTCTGGATAATGAGAGCCGTGCAGTAGATATAAGCAGGGGACTGCCAGGCAGCCCGGACAGATATTGCCTTGGGGATTATGGGAAATCAGCACCGGGGGCCCCCACCGTGGACCGACACACTTTTTGTCCCTTTTTCTTTTCAATTTTGCCTTTTGTTTAAGCCTGCATGTGCTGTGCGTTTGGCTTTGCCGGGACCCTCGTTTACATCTTGTATCCCCTGTTTAGATGTCACCTGAGTCCAGTTAGGCAACAACAGCTGGGGGCCTGCAGACGGACTGTGCCACCCCACGTTCCGTTTCTGATGGACACAAATTTTCTGGCCAAAAACACCAGCAATGGAGCATGAAAAATGGTCTCTCACAATGATGGTGAAACCCTCTGACCTGGCAGGGGGGATGTTCTGGCTACTCTAAATGCTGGAAAGAGTAATCCCTGCCTCTTGCCCACACTTTCCAAACACCAAAATACTATGAATGATTAAATGAGACAGAAATATTGCTGACATGCCCAAAGCTTGCAGTAAATGCTAGGGATTCCAAATTGAGCAAAAAGCTGAGGACCTCCAGGGTGAGGCCTGCTTGCTGCAGTCTGTGATGAACTCGCGTCGGCTTCTTCCGCTTCCCAGAAGCCCATTATATGCGTTGTTTGCCAGGAAGACCTCATGAAAATGCAGTCTACATACTATAGTGCGAGTGTGCAGAAAATAACAGCAGTATTTCACTGGGGCCTGACAGCCGCAGAGCGTGGCCACAAAGCCCGTGTCGCTAACACAGGACCTGGTTGGTGGGGAAGATGGATGACATTTGTTGTCAAGGTGCATCATTTCAAGGCTTTTAACTGCTCATAAACGGCCTGGTCTGGCCATCTCCTACACCCCTGAAACCCCGGCATGTCAGGGCGACAAATTGAAAGTAATAAATTACCTCGCTTTCGCGGGAGGGCCTCATGTGCGAGGCTGTGACTGGGCCTCATTATCTGGTCCTGATGAGCGTGGCTCCTTGGCAACTGGCTCAGCACCTTGCAGCCTCGGGGGCTGCTTGACCTGCGCACACCCATCCCATCTGAAGCTCACCCAGCCCTGCGGCACACTGTATCCCACGAGCGCAGATGTTTCAGGCATGCCCTTTAAAGTTTCCCATATTTCAGGCACAGACAAGGGCAGCATCAGGAAGCCCAAAGCAGCCAAACTACTGTTCCACAGCAGCTGCAGGACGTGCACAGGGCTCGGCCAGGAGTGGCCATTCGAGCGGATGGTGCTCCGGGACCGTTGCCACCCTTGCACCACCTTGCACACAGCCATCCCTCCTTGGCCACCTCATTAATCAGGCAAAATTACAAACGCCCTCTCATTAATTCCTTTAATGACAGCAACGAGCCCACGTCTAATTGGTGCTCACTCCCAGCGCACTATCACTCAACACTGCAGAGAGCACCCCACTTCTTATCCCCCAAGGTGCAATGGAGTCTGCCCGATCCCAAGAGCGAGTTTCAACTCCACTACGACTGGGGCACGATCTCCAGTCTGTGCTCAATGGTGTGGTCTACTCGGTAAACGCTGCCGTGTTGCCCCTCAGCTAGGCTGACTGCAAAGACAACAACTGCACCCCAAATTGCACCTTTAACACCTGCAATCAGATGACGGTCCGTTCTTCATACAGAAGACGTAGAGCCATTTGTTTTTAAGCCAAAAGAAAAGAACCTGAGCATAAACATACTTCTTACTTATTTCAGGAAGTTTCCTAATGTAGTTGGTCATCGCTATGTAGATTACACATTTTATATGTTTATTCCTCAAAATATTTGTTAAACTTTCATACAAGTAACTAACATGCGCTGAGCTGGACTTGAAACACTCTACACCTGAGAATACAGTATCACCACAGAAATGCTCAACAAAAAACATTGCCAAGGACCACTGTAGGGCGGTAACTGTGATGAGTAAACACTGCGTGGAAAAAACACGCCTCCAGAAAAAGCACAGATCTGGCCATCTGCAGCATTCTCTTATTCCAAGTCCATTTCCTTTTTCATATCTTAAGATGAATGCTAAACACTGAAGAGGAAGAAGTAGCACCCAAAACGTAAAATTATTGGCTCATTCTGAGAGGACTTTAAGGCACTTTAGGGAGGGACACTGGGCGATATATCAAGCCTACCTCCCGGTCCTTTCTTGGGCTCAAACCCGTTGTATGAACAGCACCGGCCCCTCGTCACTGGACAGAAGGACGCCTCAAAACACAATGCTATGGAACAAAAAGAGGCGACAAAGGAGACCCCACTGGTATTGATGGCAGGGTCAGGGGGGCTATGCCTCCCCTGGTACTGCTCTTTTGTATGCAGATCCCAGCAACAATAAATCCATTACTAAGGTGGTCTTATCCCATGCGTGTGGTCAGGCAGCATGGCAGCTAATAGCGAGACACCACAGAGAAAGAGGATTACTTAATGTACTAATGGTCTACATTTATTAATGATATAGGAGGGTGCAGGGGATGGGGGTCAAGCCCCTTTGTTACCTTCCAGTCGAAAGGGTGGCCCAGTTTCAGGCTTTGCCCTCCCCTGTTCACTTTGCCAGCCCATCTGCTGGAACAAACACAATTGTTCGCACTGATCCAGAATACCGTTTCCAAAGACACAACCGCTATCTATTTTCAGCAAACGTGTTTTTAACTTGCGTTGTTCATAACACTCTGGGTTTTGCCACACCAGGCCAGATCACTAAGTAATGTTTCAACACACACACACACACACACACACACACACTTTTTTTTTTTAAATAAAAAAGACTCATTTCTCCTGCCAAAAGATAGGCCCTGTAAATAACATTAACAGCAAGTCAAATCACATTGTTCTAACCCAAATACAGTTTGAGGAAATTACGAGTCGGTCGAAAGCAATGAACATATTATGCAAATTGCATTATGCAAATAGGGTGCGCAAAGAGTTTGAAATCCGCTCAACCTGGCAGCGAAGCACCTTATCTGCCCACTTCACAGCAGGGGAAAACGGCACGGCTCGCCAAATCCCACAGGTCCAGGTTTCAGAGTGGCGCGCGCCTGTCTGAGAGGGCTAGAGTGCAAAACTCAGGAAAAACTTCCAGAAGCTGCCCAGTAGACAGTTCAACTCAGAAAACACATGCCCCCATACTCGACCGCACCGAACGAGGTTCAGGGTGCATGTTGATGACACTCACCACTTTTAAGATGAAAAGTCACATTTGGTTGTTGGTTCTCACTGTTTTTAAATGTATCTGTGTATTCATGGCAGACAGCATTCTCCCAGCAAGAAATTAGCATTTTAGGACATGGCGATCTGACACTACTGTTGAGTCTTGAGCTAACTATGTTTCCAACATAGGGTTCCAGAAGTCAGAAGCATCCAAATACCATTCGCAGACACTCTATGTTCATTCAACATATACTAATGGTTGGGGAGGGGAGTCTCTCCCTTCTCAGATTACAGCATCCTATGTTAGACATCTGCCTTTATTCATTTAGTTGTCACTTTTCTCCAAAGCAACTTACAGCGTTAAGCTACTTACAAATGTTTACCCATTTATACAGCTGTGGGTATTTTTTACAAGAGCGATTTGGGATAATTTTTTTCCTTAACGGTACTACAGCAAGGGGTGGGATTAAAACTTGCCTTCTAAGGCCAAAGGATGTGGCTCTAACCACTATGCTATCAGCAGTCCCTACAAACAGACCACAATATACAGTAAACACAGATTCAACAGCTTCAACAAAGCACCAGTGTGGGGCACCTTCAAAAGAGATTGCTACAGCGGTAAGGAACATGGGACCAAACCCAAGATTGTCCCACTTGGACTATTCACCACCAGTGTATGTTAACCACACTGTGATTGGAGCCTGTCATTGTGGACATCTTGTGGACATCTTCTCCAGACATTCAAGCCTATGAAAACTACATTTGACAGAAAAGTTAAGCTCTCTTCTTGGCCAACATGCATTCATGGGAGACATGTGAAGTGGGCGCAGAACAAACTGGGAGCGAATGCTGTAAATGGCAAGTAAAGGACTCCAGATTCTCTCCAGCACACAGGATTAAAAAGCAGCCAAAAATAAGATGTACTCCATGTAAGCCCACAAAAGCTACCTCTGTCTGTCCTGTTAGTGCTGTTTAACATTTAACATTCTATAAATTGGGACACGCATCGTGCTACGCATGCTGAAACGTTAGAGTACTTTATATTCTGTATTTTTAGACGTCCAAAAGCCTTCCCTGCAGCTCACTAAATGCACCAGGCGGTGGGGCCTATCTGAGGCTGTACTAGAAAGTTCCAAACCAACTTTCAAATGGCCCCTCTGCTGGCAGCAAGACTCGTGGGAGAACAACAACAAAGATGGAATAATAATTAGAACTGCAAAAACGCTGTCGGATGAGTTGGCACAGAGGGAACTTAAAACAGCAAAAAATGTTTACTGGGCTAGACCCAGGACTGTCTTTACTTTCAAAGCCAAGATCAGAAACTGGAAGAAAAATACCACTAGCACACTAGTATTTTAAGGACATACTGAACTGTTTTCCCCCAACAATCGGAATGAGTTTTCGTTGACGATTGTTCACGTTTTTTCCATGAATGTGTGCAGAGCGAGGGCAAAGAAATTGTGTCAGTCTCTCCTGAAAGAAGATTTATATCTAGCGACGCTGTGACCGCTCAACCAACGCTCCACACCCATTTAAGCAATTACAGCGAGTGAGTCAGGGAGCAGATAACGCCTGGTGAATATCCCTCAGTTGCCGTAAGAAGCAGTCATCTGTGCCGATAATTTTCTACTCTTGATTAATCACAACAGCCTATTCAGGGCCATATTGTGCTCTTCAGCCTCTTCAGTGCTTCCGTAATCTCAGACACATGGAGGCACCCAGAGGCAAAGCGGGACAGGAACAAAGGGCGTGCTTCTCAAAGCTCTTCCTCTCCCACCTGTTGTCCTCTAAGCTCCGTTGTGTTCCCCCACCACCCCTCTGCGCTTCTACCCCATCCGAATCTCCGAGCCCTAACCACCCCCCAGGCCACCAGTGCTTGAGCCTAGGCCAACCTCACATTAACCTCTAGGCAAGTCTGATGAAATCATTAATCACAGGATGAGTGGGGGGGGGGGGTGGGTGGACAGTGGGACCACCAGGGGGAGGGTGGGGCAGTGACTGCAACTCTAGGGTTAGCCTTAATCCTGTGTCTGCTCACTCGCCGCTTCATCCGTCTCTCACAGGAAGTCCTGATACCTTAAGGATGTCAAGAGTTCAGGTCAGATATGTAAGAGCCTAGATGAATATGCTTCATTCCGCAGCTTCAGTTCACATCCCGACAATGGGCTATTCTGTGTGAGGGTGAAGCAGCGAGTAATCCCAAATGCAGACAGAAACCAATTCCACGTGATAAGTAGTGCATTTGTGCATGATAACGGGTATTAACAGGATTATTTTCTATATGTACAGAATAGAAGACAATGAATAGTTTTTATCAAAAAACAGATACATATTTTTGCTGCTATGCATCAGTCATTACAGAACATTTTTCTCCAAAGTAACTTGCGATTTTAAACACACACACACACACACACACACACATTTTCAGAACCGCTTGTCCCATACGGGGTCACGGGGAACCGGAGCCTAACCCGGCAACACAGGGCGTAAGGCCGGAGGGGACACACCCAGGACGGGACGCCAGTCCCTCACAAGGCACCCCAAGCAGGACTCGAACCCCAGACCCACTGGAGAGCAGGACTGTGGTCTAACCCACTGCGCCACCGCACCCCCGCACCCCCTGATTTTAAACAACTTACAACTATTTACCCATTTATATATTTAGATATCTGGGCAATTTTTAGTGATCAGTTGAAGGTAAATACTTTTCTCAGGGGTACTACAGCAGGATGTGGGACTGGAACATGGGTCCTCTAAGTTCAAAGACAACAGTTCTAAGCACTGTGCCACCAAATTCGTTCACTGAAATGCAACAGATGTCAGTGGAGAAAATATCAATACTCATGACTTTATATCATATGTGCATATGTGGTATCAAAATTACTATCACATAATATAGTATCAATAATATTAATCATGAATTGAAAGCTACTTATTTTCAGAACACATTACAGCACCAAAATAGATATTCTATGAGATGTACATTGCTTTAGAGAAAGGCATCTGCTAAATAAATAAATGTAAACGTGAATGTAGATACAGCAATAAGTAATTGCTGCATATGCTTTTCTATGCAACTGCATACCAAAGAGAAGAGAGCATTAATTATGGCTCCTTCTCCTTGGTCATTGTCACCAACGTGTCAGCTGCATATGTGGGCACAAGGCCTGGGGGGGGGGCTGTAACAATGGTGCGGTGGGCATGGGAACCCCATCTGAGTGCATTGCCATGGGGGTTAACTGTGGATGTGGTTGCTGGTGTTCAGCCATCTGGGAGAGCTGTTGATAAAACAATATTTAATTGTTGGTCTACCACCTTGTTGGGGTTGGGGAGCTCCGTGATCTATAGTGCTCTTTGTCAATCCACAAACCTACAAAACTCAGTATCTTCTCTTCCCTTTATTCTGCAGAAAGAGGGTTGTCGTGCAGCTGTTTCTGTGCCTCGGCAAGCGGGATTACCCAGGGTGTGAAACTTGGCTGGGTCCCCACCCCCTGCCCGGCGGAATAGAGGGGAAGGGTCAGATCTTGCCCTTCACTTGTTCACTCGGCACATTCCCCTCAGGACAGCCGTCCCTGGCCCTCACCTGTTTCCCTCTGGAAAGCAAATCTGACCTCCAGCTGACCTTCCCTCCCTCCCACAGGCCCTGTTTCAAACTTCTACCACCCTGCAGGGGTGTATGTGGGCAAGCTGATATGTAAGAAAGCAGCTTTAAAAACCTCAAAACAAGCACAGAGATTCAGTCCCAAATGTGTACACATACACACACGTACAGACATACTTGCACGCAAACAGAAACATGCCAGGGGAAAAGCATGGCTCAAGAGCCTATTTGCTGGTGGCAGATGGGAGGTTTTTGAAACATGCCCCCCAGCCCCGCCCCCCGAGGCCTGACCAGATCAACAAGCTGTCAGGTGCAGAAAACCCAGGTTTTCATTATCAGCCTCTCTGTTCCGTGGCCCCCTCTGTGAGGAGAGCCACAGTGTGTGGCAGTTTGTGTCTGGGCGCTGTCTCACACAGCATTGCGCCAAAAGGCTAGACAGATCACCGCTCACAGGGTCCCTGGGGGAGAAAGAAAAACAAAAAAAACAGCCCCGCACACTGCCCCTCCAGTACGGCTCCTAAGAGGCCACGTCTGGCCCCAGATTCAGGTTGTCTCCAGCTTCACTGCATGCTCATTCTGGCTGTTCTGGTGCTGAGAAAGTAATGCCATCATCAGCAAGCCACATGGCCGTGTGAGAGCAGGGGTGGAGAGGCATAGTGGAGGATGCTCCTCAGACCTGCTGGTGTGGGATTGCCATGTGGACGTAGCGGGAGACAATGGGTACACATTCTGAAGCCAGTTACAAAGGGGGGCCTTCAGCTATCTTCTTCGAACCAGGAGGCCTTCCTCCATCCACCAAAGGCCTGGCCTACAGAGTGGACCTTCGCAAAACCATTTGTTGCAGCGACTCACGGAATGAGGCCATACAAGTCGCATGAGTTCTGACAGGAATTACAAGTTCAGAGGCGGCGGCGGTGGCCATGAGATCTGCATAATTATTACACAGAGCAAGGACACTTGCTAATTAAGTCAGAGTTTTAATTAAATACAGCTGCACCGGCAAGAATTCCACCAGCGACCCTCCACACTTTGGCTGTGCGTATATTTCTGTTACTTCCAAAAAGGTTAACAGGTATCATACCTGCGACCTCATGCTCAGCTCTTCCGTCACACTTGCCTATTAAACACACATTGGTACAGACTGCATCTGACAAGCAAACAGCGGTCTCATTAAGGTGATCAACGCTAGGAAGTGTGCGGAGTATAATGTGGCCAGGAGGAAGGGCATGAGCAGCAGAGCTCTGCTGTAGGTACCGGAGAATGCCGGACGAAGGCTGCAGAAGGCAGCGGCAGCTGTGAGGGAAACCACAGCCTCTGTAAGGAAGACACCAAGCACAGTGACCAGCTGACTTCAGATCTCATTCCATGAACTCGGTTTCACCCCCCAACTAGAACAATCGCTCTCAGTTCAGCTCATGTCTTCAGTGACAAACACAAACTCCTTATTATCTCATTTCAGACCCTTCAAGCAGACAGCCTTTATACGTCTAATATGTAATACCGTGGTCATGTGCAATACTGTACACTCTGACTGTGCAACCACGCAAACAATGAAAAACCTTACTCGCGTCCCCAAAATTGTCAGCTTAAAATAAACACTTAGAAGCAGTGAATAAAGGACATGTATCTGTGTCACAGTGGGCTTCAGTGGTGAGAGTTCAGTAGTTCAGCCCTCAGAGCTGCTTCCTTTAAACACGACCCATGTCTGCAGTCATTAAGTCAGAGACCACTCTGTTAAGACTCTCTGTTAACCGTCTAAATCAAAGGAAATTATCTGTGCATCTGTTTATACACATTTCGAATCTTCAAATAAGCAATTAAATTCTGCCTGAATTTTCAGTAAATTTGGCCAACGTGGAACTGTTTTTCCATTTACTACATAATTAATAATATATGGTACTTAGAGTTTCAGGGGCTGAAATATCTGAATAATACATATTTCATAAGTGGCATGTAACAGCTGCTTTTAAATGAATTCCTTCAGTAATATTATTTATTTTCAGGAGATGTATGTTTTATATCTGTACCATTTCAGTATTCAGAATTTTCTGACTTTCGGTTTTCTAATTGTGAATTACATTAAAAAAAAAAAAAAAAAAACTATATTTGAAATAAAGATTTGAAAAATAAAAATGTCTTACAGAACAAAACAATTTTGCATGCAAACTCAGATTTGGAACAATACCAGCCTCTTCTAGGGCACATATTTGTAACAAAGTGTTTGTCCTCTACTTGACAAAATTTGTAGGCGAAAGTGTGTCAAATAATAATAAACCACCCTGACATACGCAACTAAAACTGTTATGACAAACAGCAGAGATAATATATTGGCGCATAATTTGACTGTAAAATGAAATGGTTTTGTTGCACTATTGAATTAGAGAGTAGAAGCTACCTGCTGGCCTTCTGTTCAAACCTGGAATGAGTCCACGACAAGCATTCTACTGAGCTTGTACTTTTGGCCCAGCATCTGCTAACTGGAACAGAACCTAAGTCAAGCTCCACGGATTCCCTTAGTTTAGCATGGTCTGTCCACGGTAATGAGCACAATCAAATCACTTCTCCGCAACAATAATGATCTAATTCAATTCCTGCTCTTTATTTAAAAGCGAGTGCACTTTAGAGAGGCCTTCCTTCACCTGCTCTGCCAAAAGATGCGAGCGTGACCTTGCCTGTGGTAATGTGAAGAGAGAGGGTTACGTACTGGCGACTTCAAGGGAGGCATTACGGCTGACAGCCTCCCCTAGGTAATTGCGGGCCACGCACACATAGACGCCTTCGTCGGGTTTGCTGCGGCGCCCGTGCACGATGCGCAGGAAGAAGAGCGAGCCGCTGGGCAACAGCATGCGATGGGAGCGGGGGTCCTCGCGGTCCGTCTCCACCCGCTCACCGTCCTTGTACCACTCCACAACGGGCGCAGGGCGACCCTCTGCCTTGCAGTTGAGGGTGGCCGGCTCACCCTTGGACACAATCAGATCTGAGGGGTGCTCCACAATCCGCGGGGGGGCGTCTTCCAAGCGTGGTCGGGAGCCTGTGAGGAGGGGAAAAGGTGTTACACACCGTAAGAAGTGACCTCCTGGGTCTGTGCTACACTGAGCAAGCCAGTGTCTACAGTAAACACACAGCTATGAAGTTCTTCCCAACACTTTCCCAAGTCTAACTCAATAGCAAAGTATACAGTCTATTCACCAAGTATCTTCTGAAAGGCTCAAATTATGTTCTTAATGTCATGCATTTTTCACAGAAGAAGAAAGGTAGACATTCCCTCTTGGACAACGCTGGTACAGAGGTCAGCCTAAAATGAAAAGGAATTCATTTCAGTTTTCACACTTCTGGAGTTTTTCTTTGAAAAAAAAAAGGGGGGGGGGGGGGACAGGTAGTTATTGCAGCAGGGTTTTGATGGCTCTTTGAAATGACTCTCCTCCCTGCCAATTTGAGTGACGGCATGTTGGTGGTACAATTACGAAAGAATAACAACAGCACCGACGGAGCCTCTCCCAGAAGATATCTTTGTGCAGGGAAATGGCGACAACACAAAGATGCACCAGGTTGTGCAACGTAAATCAAAATAAATCCAAGATCAGGACTCGAACTGGCAAAATGATTTATTGACATAGGAGTGCTGTGTTTACGGTTTACCTCTACCACACATTAGACACCTGAAAAAAACCTAAAGTTAAAAAAAGCTATACAAACTTGACATTTTAAAGCCTACTATCTCAAAAAACAGCACACTTTCATTAGCTATAACGGCCTTTTAAGTTTCTTGTTCATTCTGCCCCTCATCACGTTCCCAACCCTGTCCTTCCGTGTTCTACGTTTATAGCTGTGAGCAGTGCTGTGTGTTAGGATATACACTTTCTGCTTTCCTGGTTGGCACAGGTGTGAGACTGACCCAACACACACCTTGACAATGCTGATAAGGTCGTTCAAACCCAGTGAGCGAACACCCACCTCATTCGGCAAATCCTCACTACAGTGCTAAGAACAAAATTCTGCTGCTTTTTTGATGGTGAAGATGCAAAGAACTTCCATGGCTATTTACTCACGCCGACAACATTTCCTTTAAGGATTCAAGCAGATTTATAAAACTGCAGGAATTTACATTCTAGTATGAAGATACAAGGAAGGGATGATGGATATTTCATCTGAGGAGATTTTAAATGAGGTTCTAAGTGATTACTATTCAAGCATCATACGCTCCAACATAATTCTTTAATTTTTACTTTAAAAAAATCTCAGCATCTAATCAGAGGATGTCTGTGTAGAATGTTGTCTTTCAAAGAGCTCAGGAATAGAAAATAGGTCATTCTTCACTTACGGCACCATAACTTATTAATATGGTTATTGTGAAGTAACTAACTCGTTTGATTGGGGATGACTGTGGTGAGACACTGAGTCCTATCAGCCCACGAGATCCTGTCTCCAGCAAAAGTCAGCCATTAAAATCCATCCGTGGGCTAAACACTAAAAGAGCGCCTGGGAACCTATTGCTAGACAATCAGATGTGGAAAATGAACACGACAGTTTCGCAGAGTACCTCTACCTTGAGCAAGGGGGGGCGTTGTGACTGCAGACATCAGACTAATAGCTTTTGGGAGATGCATACATAACGATGAACAGACTTTGGTTGGTAGAGGGAACTGGGGAAAGCCAGAAGGACGAGGAACCGAGAGCTGCTTTATAAATATTACAGTTGGGCTGGTAGGACCTGGCCAAGTGGAAATGTTACACAGAGGTTTTTAAAGGGGAAATGGCAGCAGGAGACTGATATAAACTGCCGCCAGGGCAGAGGCCCATCCTTTGCTCCCTGGGTGGCATGAGCAATCAACCCGCAGAGAAGCCAAGAGCCGACAAACATGGAGAGCCCACCCAGCCACTCTCTCCTAGGACCTTCTAACACCTGGGTTTACTACAAAGGAGGTAAACAGGTCTGAGCACAAGCTTTCACTGCAGCTGAAGAACCCAGAGGGTTCTAAGGCTGGCACTACTCAGTCATTCACGAGTACTAATGCTGGCACATGTGGGGAAAGTAAACGATAATCAAAATGCCGATTCTGGGCCAAGTAAATAAGCTGGAGGTGTGTGAAGGGCAGCTTTTCAAATGTGTTTGGGATTTATTTCTTGCAGGGCCAGAAGCCGGAGCACGCCGACGACAGATAAGAACTGGTCTTGTTGCTTTTAAGCCTTGTCGAATTTCCTAAGTGATCCACCTTCAGGGCACCGAGGACTCGGCAGGTTGTGTTCCAAGAGGTCCAAAGATACTGAGCAAACCTGAACTCAGCCAGAAGGGGATACTCAAATTTCATTCATTTGTCAGTGATTTAGGACAGAGTGCAAGGCAGACAGCAAATATATATTATATGTACGCACCCACACACACGCAAGTGGCCACTTTATGAGGAACCCCACTGTAATACTGGGTAGGACACCACTTTGCACTCAGAACAGCATGAATTCTTCATGGCATGGATTCAGCAAGGTGCTGGAAACATTCCTTAGAGATTCTGGTCCATGTTGACATGATTGCATCATGTAATTGCTGCAGATTTGTCAACTGCACATTCATGCTGTGAATCTCCCGTTACACATTCCAAAGGCGCTCTACTGAATTCAGATATAATGATTGGGGAGGAGGCCACTGAAGAGCAGTTTATTCTTTGTCATGTGCATGAAACCAGTTTGAGGTGACTTGTGCTTTGTGACATGCCGCATTATTCTCCTGGAAGCAGCCATTACAAGACAGGTAAAGCGTGCCCATAAAGGGATGGACCTGGTCAGCAACAATACTCAGATAGGCCGTGACATTCAAAGGATGCTTAATTGGTATTAGGGGCCCAGGATGTGCCAAGAAAACATTCTCTACACCATTACACCACCACCAGCAGGCTGAACTGTTGACACAAGGCAGGTTGGGTCCATGGATTCATGCTGTTTGCGCCAAATGGACCCTACCATATGCAGGTCGCAGTAGAAAGTGAGATTCATCATATAAGACGAGTCAATCTTCAACTATCCAGTTTCCAATTTATATCTATACATATATTCATTCATTTTCATAAACCACTTTGTCCTGGCCAGGGTCAAGGAGGTTCAGAGTCTATCGCAGTATCACTGGGCACAAAGCTGGGGGGCACACCTTGGATAGGACACCGGTCCATTGCAGGGCAGCCACACACACTCACTTTTCCAGTCACACACCATGGGCACTTTAGAATCACCAGTCCCCCCTGAACTACATGTCTTAGGACTGTGGAAGGAAACTGAAGCACTGAAGGAAACCCACACAGACACAGGGAGAACATGAAAACTCCATAAAGACTGCGCCAGATGTGAACCTACACCCAAGCCGCCCCTATATATAGTGTTGCTTGAAAGTATGTGGAACTCTTTGTCCCTTAGTTTTACCACGTAATGGCTATTTAATAAGAAGCAGTCATTCTCATCAGACATAATAGGTGTGTAATTACCAATTCCATATGTTGCTTTAGAGGAAATCATGAGTTTAGCAGAAAATGGAAGTGGCGCAGGTGCAAAAATAAGTGAACTCCAAGTTGGTAAGCAGAATCAGGTGTGTAAATCATAATCATTTATTCATTTTCTTTGTTTTAAATTTGATAAAAACTAAGTTTATTTTAATACTTTGTATAAGAACAATGGTGATCTCTATAGGGTTCACACTTTCAAGCAGCACTATATACATTGCATCTGCAATTTAGTCACAAAAGGAGAACAAACTCATCTTAGTTCAGTACAAAGACATTTACAACTTGCAATAGACAACTTACAAATCAAAACTTATGGTGGCAATGAGAGATAAATGTCAGGAACGGCCTCTGGGGGGGGACTCAACAGTCCAACACTTCAGGTCCCTTGACTGTTTCTATTTAAAATGTTAGTGTTGTCTGTATTTTCAGATAAATATTTCTTCCTTCTTCAGAATTTGTGAGCTGCCAGAATCTGGTCATGCTCAACTTAGTAGCCTCCATTTTGGTTTACTGACACAGTCCACTCCCATACGCACATACTGTCTGAAACCACTCATCGCAAGCAGGGTAGCAGTGAACCGGAGCCTAACCCAGCAACACAGGGTGCAAGGACACACCCAGGACGGGACGCCGCTCCATCGCAGGGCACCCTAGCCAGGACTCAAACCCCAGAGCCACCAGAGTGCAGGCCCCGGCCAAACCTGCTGCGTCACTGAGTCCCCCTCACTGCCATATGGACTCCACATTAATGTAAAAACCCTCATAGCTGTACAAGCAACGGACATTGGCCCCACTTACACAATACTCTAGATCTCCGTTGATGTGGATAACCTCTCAGTAACCAACAGCCTCCACCATAAGATGACATTTTAAAGCAAATGTACAAACTGTCTTGTAATCTGCAAGCATTTTGCAGAAAGAAGCCCTGCTGCGACTGGTAAAATTAGACGGGAATCAGTTTGCCACATATGACCCTGCCTTCATGGTACACACAATGTAGGAAAAAATATAAGAGCTACTTGTGTATGTAAGTGGAAGAGACATGTAATTACAGAGAAACCTGAGGCCTGTGTGCTGGTCTGCTGTAAGTTCAGGAGCACCAGACCAGTGCTGCGACGCTGACAGGGCTCAACACCATTTTGGCTGAATGCGCATTGGTAGAGCCAAACTTGTCCCACAGCAGAGAAAATGAAAAAGGCTGGAAATGCTGAGATGCTGATCCTCGGTTCTCTAGAAAGGCACGGCAGGCAAGGGCTGACCGTGCTGTCTCAGACAGAGAATCGTGCCAGCGCCAGTGGATCGCACTGTCTTCTGCCAGCTGCCCCTGTGCTGCAACATCTCCCAGCTGCCAAAATGGACTTTTAGCACCAAGCATGTTCAGGGCTTAGGTGGAAAAAGGTGATTTTTTTTTTGTTTAAAACCACAAACTCTACCAAGTGACACTGACCAAGACTTTCAATGCTCATATTACATAGGACCACAATATATTTCTGCATAAACACGACAGACAATCCAAACTTTCAACATAACATATGTTCTGTGATAGAGACCATATGTTCAGTCCATGTCTTAATTAAAATTAATTTTCTCATCATAAGCAAAAATTGTAAAGAAATTACTTATTGAGCATACTGTCAGCAGCATACAGTCTTAAAGTGTTTTCATTGCAAAACTTGTTAGTATATATACAGTATATACAGTACAAACATACATGTATATACATACAGCATCAGTGAAAAAGCAAGGTGCTGGAAAACTAGTTTTTGTTCACAAGGCATTCAGTTTGATCAGGAAATTAGCCGACTTGTCTTCCCAGCTCTTGTGCAGCAGTTCCCAGAGATGTAGGACCCTTATGGGTTGCTTTTCCTTCACTCTTTTGTCCAATTAGCCCGACACAGGTATTGCCCAGGTTGGCCATGTGTACTCAGACTTTTGACTTCTATGATACATGTAGATGAAAGAGAAATGTTTATTCAGTGAAAAGATGGGCAAACGCAATTCTACTGGAACAAAACTAAAAGCAGATACTGAAGGACATTCTTAAGGCCATTCCCTTCCATAAATTCATGGTCTCCCGTGCACTAAGAGGTGATCATGTGTCAGGGGTTTCAACATTGTGCGACTCCTGGACAATAACTCTGAAAGTTCATTGAGAGACAAAGAACCAATTTACACACACATACATACATACAGACACATTGGCTGAAACCACTTGTCCCAAGCGGGGTCATGGCGAGTCGGAGCCTAACCTGGCAACACAGGGCTGAAGGCTAGAGTGGGACGGGACACACCCAGGATGGGACGCCAGTCCATCACAAGGAACCCCAGACCCATCAGAGAGCAGGACTCAGCCAAGCCCGCTGTGCCACCGTGCCCCAATCCCCCCGGAGAACCAGTTTAGTGTTTTTAATTTTTTGACGTAGAACTACATCTTTCTCCTCACTAGGTGGTGGGGGGGGGGGGGGGGGTAACTTGGGAATTGACCGTCATGTAAAAATGCAAACCGGCATGAAAAAATGCAACCCCCTCTCACCGCTACAGCTAACAAATGAAAAGACACAGAGAGATACTGCATATACTGCTGGACAGAGGAAGAAACACCGCATCACACGACATATGAATAGCCGCTGCCAGTTCAACCTGAGCGAGCTGGCAACATTGCGAAAATGTCCCACATTTGGTTCGTTATGGAGTTATCATCACGTTCGAACCATGTCATAGCGCTGACGTCAGCACCTCAGTTCGTTGCTAGAGAGCCGCTCTACCGGACACGTATCGCACCAGCAGGAAAACCTTCATTTAGGCCAAGGTAGGAGGCCTGAATGCGGATCATCGAATTAAACATTTCAAAGATGCCCAACAAACACGACGCAAAGTATTATCGCAACCGACGAGCTGCACTTAAGGAGCAAGCCGAGGCCTCTGGGATTCGAAAGACACCAGCCAAGATACCTCGGAGCCGCAACCATCGACTTCTCGCGCACCCGACATCACCGTGCAGCATGAGCCCACGGACGTGGATGCAGCAGTGACCGACCTGATATCTGGGCCGAGTGGGTCGGGGCTCACCACCCACACGTAGTTCTACGTAAAGATATGCAGCACAGTAAAGCAATGCACCTGAAAAATTAAAAAAAAAAAAAAATTCAATTAATCAAGCCAGACCTTGAACTCCCCCACTGTAACATTTCCTGCTTAACACAAACCTACATAAATAACCAGTATTACCAAAAGTACAGAGTTTATTTAAATGCAGTGCAAATGGCACAAGAGGTGAGAATGGAAAATCCAGCTTTTAAACTCCTTTATGTGGTAAAATGGATATGAACCCCAACCTGGGATATATAAGCCTATTCAGTTTGGTGTTTTATTTAAAAACCTTAAGATAATGCCTTTCATTTCTGACATAGGCCTTTGGAAATAAATCAAACCGGCCCTATAACAACCCCGCAATTCAAATCCCTAGCACACTGTGGAAAAAAGATTAGGCGATGCAATGGCTTCCAATTTCAAATCACAGCTACCCGCTACACCCCATCCCCCGGATCACAATCCCAGTGTCCGTGCCCTTTCAAATTGTAATTCCAGTACAGTTGCTATAGATATGGTGTCCGCTGGACAACGAAGAGGGGGACGAGGCTATGGAGTAGGGGGAATAAAGAAAGAGCATGGCAGAGAGACGGAACGAGAAAGGAAGAAGAAAACTACCAACTTTCTTCTTTAATCCTCATCTGCAATTCTTTTTACAATTTACACCACCTACCCAGCGCTACACCCCCAAACCCAAGTTTGTTGTTTTACACCCAGCCTACTTCTCTCCTTCGCTGGAACAGAGGAATTGATTTGCAAATGCACTGCTGTTCCCCCCACCAGTTACACTGGCAGCAAAGACAGGGGTCTCCGGGTACCCCCGCTCCACAAGTCCTATTTGAGCTTAGCGACAACAAAGGGCTGCTTGCATGCGAATACAAACTACAGGCTATAAAGGCATGGCCTTCATAATTAGGGCTCTGCTGTACAAAGGAGAATGGGCCATCGTCTTTTTAAAAAGGAAATTACTTGGCACAGCTTTGGACAAACACTTTCTTCACTTGGGTCTGTGTGTTTGTGTGTGTGTGTGAATGAGAGGGAGAGAAGCTGGCTCTCGGCAAAGTTCCTCGACAGCCCCAACCACAACACTGACACCTTAAGGTCGATGAAAGCAGCTTATGGCCATTCCTCCGACATCCGTACGTCACCGCAGCAACTCGTGACAGAAAGTGTTTTCAGCAGAACCAAGGCAGCAGATTAGTGTCAGTGCCATTAACAGACACTCGTGCGATCCAAAAATAAAGTTGCCATTTCAGTGCAGGGGTGGAATAAAGCTTTGTGTCTGTTAAACTGAGACTTAAAAGACACAGAACAATGACTTGGTCAACAGAGACTCCACTGCACAGAGATGGAAATGTTTGCTTTGCCTAAACAGTCAGTGTGCCATCATCAACACCTTCCACTCCTCTTGGCGTTTAGGCCGCCAACAAGGGCTCTCCAGGCATCCCTGTCCTGTTTCAAAGAACTGACATGTCTTGAAGTCTCCTTTCCAAGGGACTCTTAAATGTGAATTATAACCAAGAAAACAGTAGGTAGAGAAATCTGAAAGGAAAAGGACAGACGTTCTCAGTTCGCAAGCTGTCGAAACTGATTTAGAAGCAAAACAAGAGCTGAAAGAGCATAATGGCTGTTTTAACTCTTAAACGTTCATTATGCATCATCTCTAAGAGCTGCTCATGTAGTCTGACAGAAATTGGTAGTGGTATTCTAAGTAAACACAGTGCACAAACATTTTCTATTCTTCAGTTGCACTATTATGGCACACTTAGGGGCACGCCTGCAAAAACACACAGGCGAACAAGGGCTCAGACAAACTGCAACGGCTTTGTTGAATATGCTGCGTGTCATTCCACCTGCAGCTAGACAACGCAGTGAAATCCTCCGAGGCACAGTTGTCGGTGGAGGGCCTTGCCGAGTTCCTATTCCCTCAGGCACTAGTGCCAGGGAAAACCTTGGGAGCGCAGGGGGCCCAGTGGGTCAGACACCTGTGTAGCAGAGCACCCAGAGGTGGCGAACCTGTAGGATGCTCAAGGCACTGGAGCAACGAGGGCCAGCAGAGCATGGGGCCTTCTGATGTGTCTCCACTGCAGCGTTTGTGGATTCCCTGCCAACTCCACAGTAAGAGGATAAGAGCTCCAGCTCTTCTTATAACAGTCCTGCCAGCTGAAAAGCAGATGTCCTATGTCACTGCATTTATGGCTTTATGTGGGTGTTACAGAAGCATTAACGCATATTATAGCTCAGAACCAGTAGGCGTTTCACAAGTTTAAATAAGACTACGAATTGGCAAAACATAGCACAGTGGCTTTGGCCTCAGGACTTTGACATGAAAAGGTTCCTAGAGGTTACTACAGGTGCTCCTAGACTTGTGACATATGCGTCTTACAATGACCTGCACTTATGATAGCCGTGCCGTTAATCTTATATTATTTTGGAGTCCCATATTCCCAAGGCACCATATTTCTTATTGACTCAGTTGGTGTGTTTTTCAATGAGTGTGTTTAATTTACAGAACTTTTTGTTTGTGATTCTTTTCAAGTAAATTTTTTGAAGAGCTAGTAACCAGAAAAGCGAATGTTCTAGTGGTGCACAAGAGGAAAAGCAAAAAAAAAAAAAAAAAAACGATTTAGAAGTAAAAGTGAAAATAAGAGCGCAGCATGAAAATATAATACTAAACAACATCTATAATATTATTCTACCCGAAGTATTAGTAACACAAATAATGTATGAAATTAGTGGATGAAATACAACAAAGACCTATTATACAATGTAGCATTCACACACACACACACACATTTTCAGAACCGCTCGTCCCACACGGGGTCGCGGGGAACCAGAGCCCACCCGGTAACACAGGGCGTAAGGCCGGAGGGGGAGGGGACACACCCAGGACGGGATGCCAGTCCATCGCAAGGCACCCCAAGCGGGACTCGAACCCCAGACCCACTGGAGAGCAGGACTGTGGTCCAACCCACTGCGCCACCGCACCCCCACAATGAAGCATTCATCCATGCTAATTATTAGCATATTTTTACAGTTCATACAATACGGTATAAGGGGATGTGCAACATACGCCAATCTGTGCTGACCTACCTCAGAACAGAACCCTATCATAAGTCAAGAACTACCTGTAGTTTCAGTCCCTGTTTTGTCATTACTGTTACACCTTTTGAAAATTTACTTACCCTGAAATGTTAAACATTTCGCTATATAAATGGGTAAACCTGTAAGTCTGTCTGGCAGTACAGAAGGTCACTGCTGTTGTCTGTGTGAGTCTGTGTGAAGTTTTCATGTTCTCCCCTCTACTATGGGTTTCCTCCCACCAAAGACATGTGTTTCACGATAACTGGTAACTTAAAAAACTTGGACAAGTGGTTAGTGATAATGAGTATAAGTCTATTCTCATAAAAAGTGTTTGCTAAGCAAAAAACTAATGTAATTGCGCTTGCTTGAAGAAATCTAATTCCAAACAAAGGATTTCTGACCCTCAGATGAACATGCATCTTGCCCACTGGCCTGTGGAGTGCCGTGGAAGGCCCTTGCTAGCACACATCTGGACAACAAATTGAAAAAGGATTATGTTTCATCCGGGGGGGGGAGCACTTCCAGCTAACGACTGTCATTTCAGAGGTGACAGGAAGGGGGTGCGGGGCTATACAAAGTGCACTCGTGCAGTGTTTGACATAAAAACCCTGGGGTATGCCACAAAAAGACGTAAGTGGGGTGGGAAGGGGAATGCAGTAATGCAGCTGGAAGAGATAGCATCGACATCCCGGTTCCTAACCCATTGCAACGGGCTACGCATTCCAACAGATTAGCCCCACTGGACGCAGAGGAACCCCCCCCCCCCACTACCACATCCTGTCTGATCCAGATAGCAGAGGAGCCAGGCCAAGTCAGCAAGCAAGGATGCCATGGAGGAAGGAGCACACAATAGGAAAAACCTGTAGAGGATAGAGAGTGGCGGGACCAAGCAGCAGAACAGTGGATGCTGCTGTATATTAAACAACACTGGGGGCCCACATTCTGTCCCATATCCAGCTCTGTCCCACATCTCATTTTTTCGTAAATCCACAGTACTCACAGTCATGCTGCAGGGCTTACATCCAGCCATTCTGCTGGGCTAAGAGTTTTGCCCCTTGATCCCTAAAGTCTTGCAGCTTTTATCCCCCATCTAAGTGGACTGCCAAGGTGTTTCTGGGAAGGAGCATGATGCTCCTTGATCAGCACTTTTGCCATTCGCACAAGAAAATCGGAGGAAAGCTGTTAATAAGAGGCACTGCTGACAAATGGTGTTATTTTTATTGACCGGACTTTTTTGTACAAAATGAGCAGGAGCCTCATTCAAATGCAACAAGCTTGGCTGCCACCGCTGCGCTGCCACCGGCTGCAATTACAGCACCTGGGAAAACATAGATAACGGGGCAGGTGGGCACAGGGCACGGATGGGGAAGCACTGAATCCTGGATGGAGAGGCTCATCTGGGGGGCCCTTTTGACAGTCACCCCCTCCCGAGCAATGCTGTGCACAGACATATCCATGTGGACATCTCATCGTGCAAAGACACACTTCCTGCTCTCTCCGTGAGCCCTGGCAGGATGCACTACTTGCATTTCGGAAGTATCCTCATTTTCTTATTGAGGTGTCAGGTCCAGAAGTGTTCCGAAAACAAGAAGGAGCCAGCTTTACCTCTTGGGTAGCAGCTTGTGTTTACCACCATCCTCTGCACACCCCCTCTTGATACAGTACTGTATTTTAAAAAGTAGTACTATCACTTGAGAGCAGAAGTTGCTTTGACGCAGGTACGCTGATCATTTCTGGATAAATGGATCCAAATTCAAAAGGCATTCATTCTGAATCTCAGGGACAACTCTTAATGACAGATTACACTGTAATAGGCTCTCTTGTTAGAACTGCCTGAATTTCAAAATCCGCGACACAAATGGGTCCCATTGAGATGGAGGAGATTGCAAATTATGATTAATCATCCCATTTTCAGAACTAATCCTCGAAAATTAGAAGCTTACGAAAGATAACAGATGTCCCGCAGCCAATCTGCAGTGCCATTAACAATCAAAGAGGTAATTAGCGGTTAGCAGTCTTACTGGGAGAGGAGAAGAGAGGAAGTGTGGCCGAAGGCACGCTGACCAGACAGACCCGGCTGCTCCTGGGAAGGCAGCGAAGCGTCCAGCCGTGTCTCCGTGAGTTACTCATCCGCCCACGTCAATCACTGATGTAGGACGGGAGTTCATCTTCCCTGGCACTCCAGCACTCTGCCAGTCCTGCTCGGAGCGAGCAGGAGTCATGTCCGTCAGAAAGGAGAGACTCTCAGATAAACACACCCGGAGAGATAAGATCATCCATTATACCTGCCTCGGCAATAATCCCATGAAAATAAATACTGCTTAACAGACACTTAGAGCATTCCAGAGGGGACAAAAAGAGGGCAGATAGCAGTATTCCTGGATAGGGGAGCACTATCTCAGTCAGGCTGCAATTCAGAAAATACAGTTTACACAATTAAATGATTTTAAACTCCTCACAATACACCTTCCATTGCGACAACTTAAAACTTTATTCACATTACAGAAGCCTGTCAAAAAGTAACAAAAAAAGATAAAATACAAATGGACCTGCAATTGTGTTCATGGGAGTGGGGGAGGTGCAAGCTACCAGGGTTGATCGGGGGGGGGGGGGGGGGTGTAGAGGAAGTATGCTAATGAAAATTATATGTTTTAAGCAAGAAGAGTAGTCTTTAAACAAAGAATTCCTAACAAGTTGGCATACATGATTCAGATGTTGTGGTATGTCTCTCCAAGGCCACAGGAAAGTAGTTAAGCACTGTTTTCCTCAACATACACAAAACAGCACCATCGTCCATGTACTGTGCTCTTCTAACTCCTATACTGCAGCAAAGAAGTGGTAAGTCACCTTGGACGAACACATCAGACAAATAAAAAATAACTAAAAACGGAAATAATATATACACATGGGGAATTCAGCACAGAGAAGTACCCAATATGCACCAGCTTAGATGTAGTCGACGGGATGTGCACACTCATATCCATGGGCATGTAGAAACACCCTCGCGCTATTCTGACATCTCGGACAGCTGTATCCCGTGTTCTGTGAGACGGGAGAAAGGATGCAAGAAAGGATGCGCCATCCCTGTTATCGCCACATCGCTTCCTGCAGGTGTTTGGTTATGTTTTCGCAATCTAACTTTGGCAGGCTAATCTACCGAAGCCTCATTTTTCTGTTACTTCCAGAACTCTTGAGATGGATCTTTGCCGATTCTGAGAATAAACGGTCTGCTGGTAATTAAGTGATGCTTAAATTTGTAAGTCAAATTTAGCTTGATTGCATGTGAGCCCATGTCTCATCCTCAGCTCAAGCATTTTTGCTCAAGTCCTCCTTCTTTTGCTGTTCTCTTTTTTCCCCAGTTAATTCACTTTTGCTGGGGGGTGGCTTTGCATAAATGCACAAGTGGGGTGGGTGGAGCAATTAGTTTACTGAGGAATTAACATAACCTACACACTGCATGCATGTAAAATTACATTTATATTAGATTTCCCCTAATTAAATATGACATAATTGAAAAATGCATTACTAACTTACTTGTCCTCGCAAAAAATTCTTAAGAAAATGTAAAATTATTTAAAAAAAAAAAACACACACACACACACAAAAGAAACAGCATAATACAATTTAGTAACACATTCCAAAAGAGATAATTTTTCTTATTGAATTGCCTCATGACATCCAGCGCATCAATAATTTCACAAGCAAAAGTTAATGCCATGGCGCAGCTGATATAGCGAGACTAAACTGGTTCTCTAAAATATGCAATGAGCAAACATAAGTTGCACATGCCTACATAAAGCACATGCAGATTGCACAGAGATGAAGACAATATTACCCCAACTTGTGCGAATTGCCTGATCATCGGATGGCTGTGTGCCACAAACCCCCTCACCATCAGGGCCTCTGACATCAGCCCCTCCACCACCATACAATCTGTAGCTATAGCAACCTCTTCACCCCACCCACAGTTCCCCTACCCCAGCATCGAAAGGCAGCGGCTGGCCTGCTCCCCCAGTCCCTGTGCAGGCTCAATCACCACCACTACGGCACGTCTTTGGCAGCAATCCACTGCGGCGTTTGTTGGCCCGGCACCAGAGGCTCAACAGTCACTCGCCGCAGCCTCAGCATGTCTCACAATAGACTCTCTGTGTGGTGCAGCACCAATGAGACAGGTAAGTCAATCGTCGAGTGGCCACTCCAGAATGGCAGGGTGCCAACGAAAGAAGGGGTCCTGCAATGAAACCCATTCGGAGTCTACAATGCCCTGGGTTTTTTGGAAAGCCTCCATCGCAAAACAGTGCTGACAGGCAGCGGGTGCTAGCGTGTTTCAGCGAACCGGCCCTGTTGATGAAGCGTGGCAGGTCGAACTTGCAGGAGGGCCTCTGTTGCGGTACTTTCCAACAAGGTGCTTAACCTGCAGTCGCTCAGCTGTACGAACAGGTAAAACTAGAAGTTACACAAATCCTTTTAGACACAAGAACCTGGTAAAGCAAGGGAACGAGGCAATGTATAACTGTAGATTAGCACAGCATCGAATAGTATTTATCTGGGATCACTTTGTACCTTTTGCTGTTGTGGTGTCTCAGATAACCATGAAGGCGTAAACAGGGCCTTACTGAAGATGACAGGGTGTGAAGTGACAGCAGCTCATCTCCAATGCCTGCTGCAGGGCCTTCTTTGCCCACCCCACTTAGCTGCTTCCAGTCGGGGTACACGTCCAGCAGTGACGACGATATGTTGCTGTGCTCCATTTCCCTACTGGGGCCTACTTCTTGACCTCAGGGTCTTGAGGTTAAATAGGTTCTGTTGCTATACTGACGATGCATCACTGACTCTTTACTATGGGAGGCCCTAAAAAAACCCTTGAAGTAACTATATATATTCTAATAATAAAAAACACAATATATAAAACACAAGGCCCCAACAGCAAGAGTTCCTTCAGCTCTTTTTAACACAACTGAAGGCTAAACAAATCACCTTTCACATATCTACAATTCCAGCGGCAAACTACTGAGCGTTGACAACCTAAAATGACACCAGCACGGCCTACAAATGGCTCATCTCAGGAGACTATGCAACATACTGACAGGATGATAAATCTGAAGGCAAACAGATGGGTACACAGGGAGGCAAAGGGGCAAGGTTCAAGCTACTGAAAAACGCAACGTATGACACAGCTTCGTAAACAGCAACTTGGTCAAGATTGGAGACCCGGTCAAACAGGAACTGGGGGAGGTGGTACCCTTCGCTGGAAGATGATACACTTGGTTCCCAGGTTTAGTCCCAAAACGCTCAGCCATTCATAAGGGCAGGGCAGGACAGGAAGTAACGCGGCCGCTACACTTTGGTGAGTCATCCCCCGACACATGTAGCAGCTGTGCTAAAACACTGTCTTGCTCATGTAATAGCATACCCTAAGACAGTCATTTCAAAGTTGTGGGCAAACATGCCACCTGGAAACTGATGGAGATGACAACCAAAAAATATAGTACAGTGGGTAGGGCATTGTTTATGCAACAAAAGATTTTCTCTTAGATAATTCATAAAAGAACTGGTATTATACAGTGAAAAAAGTATTTTTTTTGTCCAAATAACACATTAGGTCAGCTGAATTTTAGTCTCCTTAAATTCATTCACAAACTATTTAAGTTTATTTGTGAATTTGATGTAAATTCCTAATTTCTTGAATTTATAGCAAAATACCTTAACAAAGACCCCCCCCGGTCTTTGACCTACATTTTAAGAGCAATTAAAAAAACACATTGGCATCAGCTAAATTAGTCACAGGCATTTTTGCTTCTCTTTCCATTTAGAGCCTGGTTTGAAATGTGTAACTACAGTGGGAGTCGTCTAGGCGGTCTCAGGCCAACTCGGCGACAACCAGAAAACTGACAGCTGTTCTGAAGCTGTTTAAAATGACTTCAAAGGAGACCGAACAAACAAAGAAACTTCTCACAATTACCCATCTTTCAAGGAACACGAATGAATCCTCCTCAAGGACAATGAAATTCCATACCAAAATGTCAGAAGACCCTTGTAACGTCTGAAAAAGCAACGGAAGAAAAGCAAGAAGGATCTTGTGTTGGCTGCTGCCAAGGACCGCGGCTACTCTACATTAACACTAAACAAAGGTCTGTATTCTGTGCAATAACACATCTGACTGTAGCACTCAAGAAAACATGAGGAAAAAAATAATTTCTTATTTACATGTTATTTAAATCATTCTCGTCAACAGTATGTGCATTAAAAAAATACAAACTCAGTGGGGGATGTTACATCTAAATAGCTTAGAATGGAGGAAGCACAGAGATCATGTCACACATGGTCAAATACGCATACAATCCTTTTCACCCCAAAGACCGTGCGTTCCTACATTGAATCCAGACTAGAGCACAAGATAGTGGTCACTTAAACAAAAAAGGTATGTGTGTTGTATAAAAGCTCCCGAAAAAAAACAACAGAAAGTGCACAAGTACACAAAACATGCCTGTCGACCTGATGACAGCTGACAGCAGTTTCAGACATTCTGTGTAATTCTGCAAAGTGACACCGGACTTACAGAGCGGTAAACAAGCAACTCGGTCTGTACGCAACGTGCCTCATTGGAGCATCTGGACTCGTTGAGGGTTTATTCCCACAGATGTTGCAATACCCTGCACTGCAATGTTTACGGCCTGACGTAAAAAAACACACACACACACACACACACACATACACACACACACACACAGTTCAGCCCTAGCTATCATCCTGTAAGAAAAGGGCAAAATCCCAATAAGCCCAGGAAAATCCGCTCTTGTATCCAGGAAACATTAACAGCCAGACATTAATTATTTAAAAAAACATCAACAAATATGTGTCAAATTAGTGAATTGTTTCACGTGACAAGAAGTCATCTGATAGCATCTCCCAAAAAATGAGAACAACACACATCTCTGTGGATACATATTAACAGACAACAGCGAACACTTGCAGCAGGCTTATATGGCCAGCCTATTAATGTCACCAGCCAGCATTAAAAGGTTAAGTCCAGCTTTCATTAAAAGGTTACGCTACACTCAGCTTTCTTTAAAAGGTGAGGTCCAGCTTTCATTAAGAGGTTTGGGCTGCTCCAGCTTTCGTTACTGAGCTCTAAAGCCCAGGAAGGACTTGGCACGGACAGTGTTCTGCAGCAGTGCCTTGTTTATTCTTAGACTGCAGTTGTATTTTACCTTAACCATTCCCGTGGGATACGGCGTGCACCGTAATTCTTTAGGGTCACCAAGTGAGTTTGAAAAGGAGAATAGAAGGAGAAAAATGTCATCTTCCGCACCATGTGTGTTCCAGGCAGAGGTTGCCATCCTGTCAAGGACCTTTATAAAGACACCTCTGTCCAGCAACACAGATCCAAACAGTGGAAAACTGACAGAGCTGAGAATAGGAGGACAGCAAACCCTCCACAAGCTCATTCTCATTAACCAAAAGGTCCTTCTCCCATTTGAGTTCCAATTAAGAGCCGCCATTTCCAGGAGCCCATCCAATAAGCAAATGATGACACATCAGTCTGAATCAGTGTGTGTGCGAGTGTGTGAGGGGGGCACCACAATGTACAGTGTGACATTAGTATGATAAATCACGAGTGTCAGTAGCAGTGGGTACTGCAGTGGGTAGGGCTGTCAGCAGGACCGTCACTAGTGGGGTGCACTGTGGTAAATATTCTATGGGCTCACACAATGGAGATGACTCACAAAAATTCCAATGTAGCAATTAATTTATTTTATTGGGATGGGGCTATCTTCAGGGGGCCCAGAATTGCTAGGAGGTACACCACTGGCTGTCACCTAGTCTGATGGATGGTTGCTGACTGGAATCCCCTCCTACTGTAGCACCCTCGATCGAGGTACTTTCCACAAGTTAATACAGTATAAATGTAAATCCGTGTAAAGCTGATTATCTAACACCGCACACTTCCTCAGCGATATATATTATTATAAAAAAAACTGCCAATGTTACAATAACTGCATGTATTACTCTCTACACAATGCTGTGGAAGGAAAAGGCTTGGCTACCTTATTTATTAGTTTCTTCCTCCGAAGATGTGTGGCTGACATTGATTGTCATTGTAATAAACAAGGCAGAAAAGAGTCGTTGTTGATGTCAGCGCTGTGTGTTGTGCGCGGAGCCCAAGTTGAGCGAACATTCAACAGGACGCGGAAGAGCGGCTTTACAGCTATAGTATATTATAGTATATATAGTCATAGTGCTGTACATGTACAGTATAACTCGTCCCGGGCGTAAGGGCGCTGAAGTACGTGTTATTTATCCCCAGTGCTCCCACTAACCTTGTTTCCCCGTGTTTTGTGTGTAACTCCGATTGTACCGCTGGCAGTTCGGTCCCCACGCGAGTCGATACAACACCGGCTCGTGCACATACAGTTTAAACATGTCATTTGTCATGAAATTAAACTGCACTTTATGCGTTTACGTTCACGTCATACGGGAGGGGGGATACCTGTCCATAATACAACCGACACTTCATATAATATTAGTCGCTATGCATTTGATTTGTGTCTCCCAAAGCCGCAGTCTGCAAGGCGTCCGCTCCGACAGCGCTTCCACGCGGTTTCAGTATTTAAAAAAATAGTCGAGTTCAAAATGCGAGGGTTGAGAACTGGGTTGTATTTCGTGTTAGTAAACATAGCGCGTAAAATAAGGTAATAACGACGCGCTGAGGACACGCGTTTTTCATTTCAGCGCGACTGTGCGGCTCGTGAGAAACTTACCTGAGGCGACGCAGAGCAGCGCGAGCACAAGTGGCAGGACGTCCACAGTCGCGGGAAACTCCATCTCTCTCTCTCTCTCTAGCAAAGTGTACCGACTGTATAAATATACAGATAAATATATACTGTAAAAAAAATGCTATCGTATCCCAGGAAAGACTCCAAATTGCGCGCGGGCACACACCGAGACCCGCATCAGCGCGAACTTTGAGAAGTGGGTTCGAGAGCTCGAGTCAGTGCCCACCGCGGCAGCACGCGCATCTCACAGCATCAGCTTCCCGCGCGTGTGACCCGCGGAAAAAAACAAACCCCCACTTCGTGGCGTTAAATCCTGCTGGTGGAAAAAAAATCGTTTGGTGCGGAGACAGGCAGCCCACGGAGCGACGTTATATTTCTTTTCGCGCGGAGCTGTATATTCACTCCTCCTACGGCCACGGGTTTGCTCATTCATTGATCGCTGCTATTTCCGCGGGTGGGTGGGCGAGTGCCTGTTCAGCTCCCGACGATCACTCCCATCCCCGTGGACTCCCCCTGTCCTTCTGTGAGCGCAAGTGAAGGAGAGCGCGGTCCCACCGTCCAGCGTCGGGAGCGCGAAGTCGCGGCAGCAGCCCACCCCAGAGGACCCTCGACACACCGATCGGCGGTTTTAAAGAGACAGCGACCCGAAAGAGCGCCATTGTTCGCCCGGTGCCACGCGCGGCAGCTCGCGGACGCCCGAGCTCAGTACTGTGCCACAGAAGTTAATACACGACACATCACCCAGGCTGGAAAATTCTTATTATCTGCGACTTATTCAACCGTGCACCTTTGTGTCTGCCTGTTACATAATCAAATATCAACGTAAAAGGGATCCTTTTTCCCGCACATAAAGTTATTATGTATAAATTATTATTATAAACTTACTTTTCGAATATGTTAGTATAACTATCTTTGCAGCAATGGGGGCAGTTTGAATGAACGTGTGTTTTAAAGAGTTTTTAATCTAAGTTTATGAGTAAAATGAGAATATAAGTAGCTTTACGTTATTCTCCTATGTTTTTTACTACATCTTTTCATCCCTTTCCATTATTTGAGGTTAGCTTTAGTTTTGGTTCTTTAACATTATGGATTTCGTCTAAGTATACCTGGTGTTAAATTAAGATTATATAATTGGCTATCAGTTGTGACTTTCCAGTCTCACGAAACTACAATGATATCTAGATGACACAATGGAAGGCTGGGACTTATGCCTGTTAGTCAGACAGTCAGAGGAGAGAAGGAGTGAAGGTAGTCCTCTACAGGTAGGAGAACATCAAATGGTTTTGGGCAGGCTGGAACCCATGCCTATGTCTGATCAGAAGTTAAACTCTTAATGACTTAAGCACACAATTCTGCACAAGCTTCAGAGCAGGAGAGACAGCCCAGCTAAATAGGATCCTGACAATCCTGTGGCTTAATGGAAAGCAAAACATGGGAATGCCGGTGGCCCAGCAACACGAATAAGCCGTAATATCCGTCCGATTTACTAAAATCCAAGAAACGCGTGGAATGAGATTCTGATGCAAGGTAACAAAAAGGCTGCTTTGGTTAAGCCATAGCAAAAGGCAAGAGGTACGTGACACATTGGAGTAATGTTCATCATTAAACATGACTTCAGGCTGACTTTATACTGTAGTATAACATAGAGTGGAGGCACTTTAGCATTTTGTATATATTTCTACTGGTAATGGAGCTAAAAATCAAAAGCTGAAATCTTGCTAAACAGTTATGTCAGATACCCTTGATGTTGCCCTTATGTTTCATGCATATGGAAGTTTAACTTGATTGCAGCACTGATTAGTTGAGCCGTGCTGTTTAATTGGATAAAACATTATGGCACAACCTCTAAATACATTTAAGATCTGCTATGACTGATGTTTCATGTTAAGGCCTTCCATCACACAGTATCAGTGACCCAGAACATTTAGTGAGCTTGTCAGAAGTACTCAGCAGTCAATAAATTTTTAACAATCATTTTCCCAATAAATGTCTTGCATTTGTGATGACAGTAAATCAGCACTTTGTTGCGGTGATTGAAATAGTGCTTTGATATTTAGACGTGAGGTTTGTGCGCCGTCACAATGAGATCTTCCCAGTTTCTTTTTAAAATTATTTTTGCATTTTTACCAAAGTAATGCTTATTTGATCTTCATATCTAAACATCGACAGATCTGTCATAACTTGTCAAAACTGCAAGGTAAAATTGAGAATGCTTCACAAGAAACAAGTTAAATACTCATTTGCTACAACAGAGCTGATTGAGATAAAACTTTAGCGCTTAGAAAAGTTTGAATCTATAAAAGCTTAAATTTTCTATTGCACTTATAATGGAAAAAAGTTAAATTCCCAATAGCATGGCCCATACCCTGAGTCATAATTTATTTCAGTCAGGCACACCTTTCCAAAGATGTCCCAGAATACTCCATCTGCTAGGCATAGGTGCTCTATAACTAAGTGTATTTTGAATGATATTGCATATTTAACCTCTGCCTTGACTGCTCTTAGCAGATGGATGATGGATATTTGCAGAAGACATCGTGCCTCGGCATAATCAGGGGAAGCTAGAGGAAATGTTGTCCAAGGGAATAGCTTGTATGTTCAATAACACTCGCTTGTCAGCACAACACCTGATGCCACAATGCAGCCTACAGTGATGCCACATTTAAAAAGGAAATATCCTTTCCCTCTTTATAGCATTAAGGCTAATTAATCCATCGACTGCGGACTGGGTTTCAGCAAGTGCCAGTGGAACATGATTAATTACCCCAGCAGTGAAGGCAGACAATTGAAATTGGGCACTGGCTAAGTAATCTTGTGTCATGAATCTTGTGTCAGATGACTCTCCTTTTCACTACATCATTTTAAAGCTACTTCATAAAATATTAAATGTTTATGTCTGATGATTCCCACTGAAGTGCTGGATCCAGTTTCAAATGTACAAATAAGCAAATATTAGGGGAATTTCTAAGCATTCATATTCTACAAATGAGGGCCGCAAGACAGAGGACAGAGATAACCAAGGAACCATCTAAATGATAAAGTATCTATACAGCTAATATATACTGTACATATGTGTGTGCATATACACATACTTTTTATATAATATGTATGTCATATATACATCATATACAGTTAATATATACAAATTATATAGAAATATTTAGCATATATTAACTGTAACTGTATATATTAACTATAACTGCATATTAACTGTATAAAAGATGCACATATTACATATATAATACATAAATATATGCACACAGATATAGACAGTATATATAAGTTATATAGATACATTATCCTTTAGATGGTGAATATATATTCACTGTGTATATATTTCTGTTTTCATAAATTAATCAAGACCTTAAAGCTTTAGTTTCACTCTGTAATTGAAATTCAGTCGCCATCCATATCAAGTATGGCATCAGTTATCTGCTACAACAAAAGATGGTGAAAAATGTGGATTGTGGCTAAACACACTCAGTGTTTTGTTTCTTGCTGTCCACCTTGCTCTCTAGTGCTCAGCTTCTCATCTGCTCATCTTCTCCTCTACATCTAGTGACTGAAAGCCTACTGAGCCACCAGAAAGGTCAGAAACCTCACCAAATGGTTTGTAAACAATTTATAATTTTTAAGACACCTAATACCCTTTAAGCATTGCTTCTGGCCTCCTTGGTGAAATGTGTTTGCATGTTGCACACAAATAAGTGATCTGAGAGCCTCCTGCAAAGTGTAACTGCCATTGCCATGGAGACACTCGCAGGAAACCAGCCTCTGGATATATTTGGTCTTATTTCGTCTTTGTTTCAGAAGATAGTAAGGGAGAGACTGTGCAATGAAATGCAACAGATAAATCAAAAAGGGAAATCTATGAAGTCGCCTACAGCAAACTTACAGCTCATACAAATAATCAGACTTTCTTCAACGTACATGTGCGTATGACCATAATGTAAACTGTTCATCTGAATAATGTAATGTGTGTTTTAAACATGCTACAATTCACAGTACAATAATATCCATGTCATAGTATTGTACACTGTAGATCCTATTGTCGTCCTAAAGACATCTACTCTAGTTCTACAGAGCTGTACACATTATAGTAAATGTCTCAACTGGAGTATTTGTTACTGACCAAATTCTTATTTTTTGCATCACTGTAGCAAGACACTTCTAACAATAGCAATAATAATAACAATAACAATAACAATAACAGTTCATTGGAATGAAATAAGCAAAATTCAGAGTAACTAGCTGTGGTTGACTGAGACCAGCTGGACCCCTGTTTTTAGAGAAAGCCCTCAGCATGGTGCTACACTGTGATGAAAGGAAAGAAAGTAAGTTATATATAATGCTATACAATTCATAAATGAAAATCACAGTGAACTTTAAGCCCACCCTGAGATTCATTGAATAAAGAGTTTAATAATTCCAGCCAAATGTGCTGGACCTGAGCACAACACAATACTCTATACGTGTAATGGGGAAGGAGCTTTTTTTGTCGTTACTTTCTGTATTTAATTACGAGAGACAATAAGGCTGCCTTCCTTACTGGGACCCAAGACCCGGTCCTCCCTGAGGGCTTGCCTCCCCCAGATCTCACCTTTTTCAGGCGAAAACTGGCCCTTTAAGGAGGCGCATAAATTTCAGTATGGATTAATTGATTAAGAAGGTGCTGCTGGAAAACGACAAATCTACCCCCTTCCATTGATCTGCCTCTCAATGGGATTCACAGCAACCCATCCTCCTGAGGATGAGAGAGGGAAGACAGAGGGAGAGCAAGAGAGAGAGACACGAGCATGCATGGGGGGCGTCCAATTTCCTGTTTCTCCCTATAGTCCTCATTCCTTTCTGGCCCTCGCTCCTGCCTGTCTGCGCTTTGTCTTCATGTCTTTCTGAGAGGGGCCTGCTTAATTGCAGGGCTGTGAAGCGAGGATGGCCCTCTGTTCCTCTTTGCACCTCTGAATGGGACTGGAAATTGATGCATGAAAAGGGGGGGTGAGACTCCAGGCTTCTGTTTTCCACATAAATATAAAGATAAGACGGGCAGGACCGAGGGCTGAAATTAACCCCTTGTCTAATAAAAGGTTTGTCCATTCATGAGAACAAATGTTGGCTTAATTACTTCTCGAAGCCGGAACATATCTTTGTTATTAAAAATAATTAAACCACCACAAAGAATAACACAGAAGCCGTAAGAGAGGTTGTCAGTGAATATGCTGGAATTTGTTTTCCGTAATCCCTTATTAGATAATGATTAAGATTTTTTTAAAAAGATTTCACAGGCGCTGATGGACACCTCAGGCTTCCCGGCTGAGCGGAAAGCTCCTCGCGCCGCCTGCTAATTTGTCCGCAGCTTCTGCAGGTCCTTGCTAATGATACGCCGCCGCACATCCTTCTCTTCCCTGAACTTCTGGTGGGAAAATTGGAGGTCCCATCTTTTCATCTCCTGGGAGATGAAGTGACTCGTGTGATTCCCACAGCCTCGCGCTGTGTCCAAGACAGAGATGACAGCAATTACGGTCTCCACTTTCCTGTGTTGCACTGGATGGGTTTTCTGACAGTGCCAATGAAGGCACTGGCTTCTGTGAATTCCAGGGAAGAATGGTTAAATACAGGTAACTTGCCTGTACTGGGGACCCGTGTGCCACCCCAAACATTGTCGTGGTCGGGAGGATCGGATTAAATCGAAGGAACATCTGGGGAGGATCAATGTCAGCAGGTCTGTGTTTGCATTACTAGGAATGCAGAGCATACATTAAGCTGACCTCTCCCAGGCAGTAGGGCTATGCTCGCGGGTGCGAAAACACTCATGTGGTGCTGAAAGCGGGAGCCTTCCAATGTGCTTATTTGCTAAATCATGGATTTCGTGTGTTAAAACACACATTCATTTGACCGAATGCATTAACCAATTTTCTGAAGCAGCGGGAAAAGGGAAATCAGAAGAAGCAGAGGGAAGGTGAGCTGTTTTCATCTCCGATTTACTCAGTCATGTTATTCCTGTGGGAGACGCTGTCTCATGTGATGCCGGGGTGTTCCATTTGATGAGACCTGCAGTTCTGCACTATTCCCTGCTCACGAGCATTAGCGTTAGACAGGCAGGCCTTGCATTTCCCTTTGCGCTGCTGTCGGGAGAACTCGGGGGCTCGGAGACAGCGGTGGAGCGCAGCACCTCTGCGACACGCTATTAGCTTTTATTATGCGGCTGTTGTTTTCTGTCGAGCAGTGACTTTTTTTTTAATCCACCAACAAGGCGCCTCAAAATCCTGAAATTTGCAGAATTCTTTTGTTGAAAAGGGTACTTTTCAAAAGCTGTTTGATATCTTCTGAAAAAAAAGAATTATTTATTGTGGGTGACTTTTATATTTTCAAAAAACATGTACAGCTGGAGGAGGTGTGCAGGGAAGTCTGGGGGGCTCTGCTTGGACTACTGCCCCCGCGACCCGGTCCCGGATAAGCGGAGGAAGATGGATGGGTGGATGGATGGATGGATGGATGGGTGGATGTACAAAATAATAAAGGCATCTAACACAGTAGTAGCCTTAATTTAAATATGGTACATGCTGTGCCACCAACACTGCTCTGGAACATTCCGCTGCTGCCAGACGCGGAGAGAGGGAGACAGCTACCGTGAAAACGACAACACAGCTTCGCCTCACCTCTTTTTCAGGATTGTCAGGGCCTGTGCCCAAAGTGCTGAGGGGGAAAATGAGAGAGGACGGCTGACTGCTAGGGAACGGTTCCCAGAGTGGAGGGCACAGTTCTTCTGGCGCTTGTTTACTGGCGTGAGCAATGGCTCCAGGGATCGAGGGCCCTGGACCTGGAGAGCCGACCCACCCTGACAGCCTGAGTAAACAACGGGGGAGAAGCAGGAGGGCCCCAGCCTCACGAGCCTCTAAAAATAAACTGTCAGGGGTGTTTTACATCCGTGTAGCGCCCGAGGGCACCCCGGGCCACGGCTGCACAGGCCACGGTTAACTTGGAGTCCGATAAATCGCATCTCACTTAACAAGCACCACGGTGCATCCGTCCCCTGTGCAGCTTTATGGAGACTGCAACCTGGCCCAGACCTTGAGACTTCCAAATTCTCACAGTTCCGAACAATTCACACTCATATATTTCTCTTCATCTTCTTTCTACTTAAACACAGCCAATGTCAGATTGGTGATCCAAGAAGCAGGGGACCTGAAATGCACCTCAGATGAGTCTGCTGCTACCTGGCCCCCAGATTGAAGGTGCAAGATGTCTGCTTCTTTGCTTTAAATCATCCTTGGCCATGTGGCTCCCTTCTTCCCTCACTGCTTTTCTGCCTCCCATCTCTCCTTCCTTGATTCCTTGCCATCATGCCTTTGTTTCCCACACTATTGGCTTCTAATCCTCACACTGCTGGGGGCTTCTGGGCCTTGTTCTCACTTTAATGTGGCCCTCACTGACTCTTCCCCACAGCTCGGATTTCCCTTGATTTACAGTGCTTCAGTGGCCTGGATGGGGGGGCAGGGGAGGTGCAGAACTTTTACTGCACCTCTGTCCCTTTATTTATGGTACCTCAAGCAATTGTCGGGATGTGCAGTGCCCAAGGGAATGACCTGCTTTCTGGAAGAGAGGCCTTGATTCTTCTTTGGCCTCGGACGACAACTTCATGGCTCTCCGTGGTCAAGAGACAATACTGCTTGCCCATCAATAAGAATAGGTTGGCTGTGATTTGTTGGGGGTGGGGCTGGGATAGAATTTGCCATCACAAAAGCCAAACCATTTTTTAAAAAATTATACCGTAACTGTGACAACATTCAGACCTTACTGTGATGCTTGTAACATGTCAAAGCCCTTTATGTCTGCTGTCACTGTGGTAAAAACGAACAACACAACCGGGCCACAAATCAGACCTTGGAGGCTGAAAAATCTTCATTTTATGGAACACAGTACGTTACATTAGCTTTTGACAATAACCATACATTTGCCAGAGTGAAGATGGTGTAGAACACTACAAATACTATACTAGCATATTAGGTTTCCTGAATTACATGCACAATAGCATGATTTACCGTATATGCCAGTAACAGGACCTACTAGCTATTACATAGATCAGAGATAAGCCAGTGGCAGGGTTCTCCTCTGTAATGACCACTCTGCTTTGTTCGGGGTGCCAGAAGGTGTACAATACAGAGTTCAAAGGTTACCATTTGTCAGAAACTAGAGCCAAGATTCAAAAAGCCAGCATGCAGACACATGAAGAATTCTCTACATTTTTAATTTCTTATATGGCTTAGATGAAGCCCTCACTCTACCGTCATGATATGTGTATGAAGTTCCCCTATATTAAAGAGAAATGTATTAATTGATTATTACTTAAGACTGAGGACAACACAGGTTAGCTGTTGCTCTCATCATGGAAATCTGCCACTTTGTCTCCTGAGAATGTGAATGCTCCAAGGGTCCCAAAGTGCATGTGTCTCTGAAATTTGTTGGACGACAGGTCCTCTTTATAAATGGTGGGCGGGTTGCCCACTTCTTCAGCAGAACATGTGGGGTGAAAAGAGTGTCAGGGCTGTAGGGAGGCTTCTCAAGCAGTTTGTCCCACCGGATGTTAATCTCTGCATGCGGCAGCCAGAGGGGGGGCTCCCTTCAGCAACATCTAATTCCCACTCAACAAGTTCGGATGCCTTGGCAGAGATATAATCTCGCATGAATATGGGGCTCTGGTAGTCTTGGGCTGTAAATCCCCCATCTTGTCCCAAGGCACCGATGTTGGCATAACCTCCACCGATGTCCCCTTATACGACTGCATCCAGGGACTGGTGGCTGCTCCTGTGTGGTTTTAAAAGTGAAAGCAGCACATTGCTGCGGTATTATTTAACACACTGTCCATAGTCAGGCCCACGGGGTGATTACAAGCGCAGCATTAAAGCTGCTTTACCAGCGAAGCTACAGGATCCCAACAGTAATCACGTAGTCTGGGGAAACAGAGTGGTTTGGAAGATGACTTTGGACCATGGAAGAAGCATGTAGGACATATGGCACATATTCTTTCCCATTTTTAATAAAATTTATCCCAAGGTATGCCATCAGTCTCTGTGAACGACTGCACATTGTCAGGCTTCCTTTCAATGACAGCTGCGTTCTTTGTGCAGGTTTATTATCTAAAAGATTATTTTTATTTTTTGACCTAGTTTTACAGAACTAAATATTGTAAATAAACCTGTTTATGCTGCATCCTAAAAAATATATGCTGACATCAGCCTCCGTGTCACAACATTTTTATTAGTTTCTGACTGGAAAGGTGCAGTATAATAAGCAATGCCTTTCGGAGTTAAGGTGGCCCTCTATTTGAAAAAGCGTAAAATCGAAACACCAGAAGACTGATGTAGGCTTTCAGCATGCTTTCTCAACTGATGATATGATATACATTTAATCCATTAAAAAAATAAATAAATAAAACAAAACATTAATACTGAACTATCTGAGGGGCGGGGGGCGCGGTGGTGCAGTGGGTTGGACCGGGTCCTGCTCTCCGGTGGGTCTGGGGTTTGAGTCCCACTTGGGGTGCCTTGCGACGGACTGGCGTCCCGTCCTGGGTGTGTCCCCTCCCCCTCCGGCCTTACGCCCTGTGTTGCCGGGTAGGCTCCGGTTCCCTGCGACCCCATATGGGACAAGCGGTTCAGAAAATGTGTGTGTGTGTGTGTGTGTGTGTGTGTATCTGAGGGGCCACAGTATTGGCATGATTTTACTTTCATTGAATTTGAACACTAAATGGCATATCCTGAACACAGGTGAGTATATATGTATTTGTTCAGCTCATGCTTTTCTCCAAAGTAACTTACACTGTTAACCTGCTTACAACTACTTACCCGCTTGTATAGGTGGGTAATTTTATTGGGGCGGTTTATTGTAAGTACTTTGCTCAAGGGTACTACAGCTAGAGATGGGATCAAACCTGTAACCTGTAGGTCCCAAGGCAGCAAGCTCTAACCTGTACACTACACTTCTGCCTCGCTGTAAAATTACATGAGAGAATTCTTATTTCTCAGAATACTGAAAATACAATAATATTCCCCCATATAGTTGCCTTTTATATGAGGAAAACAGAGGCAATGTGTTTTCAGTCTAGCAGGAAAGTCAGTTATATTTCATGGCTTCCGTGTATTTGCGTCTTTTTGAAATTAAATTGTAAAAATTAGCAGTCTCTTGCATCAGAATACATATATGACAAAAATATGCACTTTTAAAATTGAATTTAAAATAATTGCTAATTAACTACTGAATTAATTACATGTACTGAGGAATCTTGATGAGAGCAATTTAAGCACTATATCGGCCTAATTAAACTTCCTAATTAGGAGTATTTTGCAATTGCAGACCTTGAGATACATTAAACATTAGTTATTCGATATCAAGTTCTTGTGCTATTTTTCTCAAAATGAAGCCTCTTCAGGTATGTCAATTTCATGCTAAGTACTATCTGCATAACAAGACGAGGTGATATTAAATATTAAAAGTCAATGACAGCAGATGTGTGTGGCAAAATGAAGCTCTTTAGCAGAAGAGAATAACAGAGGTTTTAAGCAGGACCAGTTATTGACAGTAACATGGGCATTTTTAATGGTGCGGGTTGCCACAAAAACATAATATCACTTTCATTTTGTATTAATGCGGAGTTTCCACTGCAGTACGGATCGAATCCAGCTGAATCATTGTTTCTCTACTTAAATGCTGCTTTCAGCCTTTCTTGTTTATATATGAAAGGTTTCCCTATTATATCAATACCATTTATGAAAACATTACAATGCCTTTTGTTGTACAATGGCAGCAGGGCTGTTTTGAGCAATGTGCCGTAAGTGGTTTCGGCATGGAGGGTCCAGTCCTGACAGCACACATCACACTGGCAGAGAAAAAGGGAACAAAACACACTTTAGGGTGCTCACTACTGGATGTGTGGCGAAGGGAGTGGACACAGTCTCAAAGCGCATGCTGCTTCTGTAGGGTTGCCGACACTGTGGGCACCTTTCAGATCAGGAGGCACCTTCGGGGACAGAAAGCGCACAAAAAGTCTTTCACAACAGCATAGAGAGGCAGAATGAAAGATAGCAAAGGTGTGAATAAGACGTGGAAGTAGCCTTGCCGCAGAGGACGAGTTGTGTGGGAGCAAGGATACAGTTCCTCCATCTAAAGAAGAAAAATGTTTAATCATGCTATGCATACACAGTACTACCACTGAGATTTGAATGCCATGGAGGGGGACTGAGGGACTGAGGGAGGGTTAGTCCCCATCCCTGCTGTCAAAGGAGAGAGTGAATCCTGGAGCGGACGGCGGGGGGCAGGCTGTTGTGTTTGTTAGTGGCGCCGAACAACTGAGATGTTCAGCTGTCTGTCCAAGGCCGTGACCTCCCGCCCCCTATCACACCCTACCGGCCATTCCAAAGCCTGGGGTCACAGCTGCCCAGGCCGCATCACTGTCGCTACCACACAAAGGGTGACATGCAAATACGACCTTCGAGGAGAAAACACGCAGACAGCAACTGTGTGAGAAGGTTCCAGAAAGAACTGGCATGGTTTGCCAATGCTGATTGTTGGAGCGCTCTGACATAAAACGCTCTCCAGCCTGGTAAACGCACACTGATTTACTCCAGGATACGTGGTGGTATGCCGCCTGTTTCACATTTCTGCTTGCTGCTTGTGCCCTTGCAGAGTGCGGCTATGTGCTGTCGTGCCTTATTTACCCTGTCCGTGAGAGTGACTCCCTGAGCCCCAGAGAACAGCAGCTGCCGGAGCTGCTACCCAAACCCTGGTGGACCTCAGCTGCCCCAATGTCACTTCTGTTGCAGCAATTAATCCAACACTTTACAGATGGGTGACATTATTATTTATCTGGGACAATAATGCTTGGAACCTCTATGAGAGCTAACTCTGCAACTATTGCTCCTTCCGTACTGACAAAGAGAGCTTGAGTTCCTACTGAGCTGTGATGTGATAGTTACTTTTAGCACCAAATTATTTTAGATCCTCAGCAGGATTTAACAAATGTTTCATGAATCATTCATGTGTCTCATACCATTTATGGATGGTTGGAATTGCCAAAAAAGTTGAGTCCAACTCAACCACTCATGTGGTTTCCAAGGAGGAACAGAAGTGCTTTGGCAGTACCTTCTTCCATCTATGTCTGGGGGGTGCAAATTTGCTAACTCTGCACACCCTGAGCTGGGCTTGAACCCCAGGTCCACCTTCTGTGCCACTCGTCCCCCACAGGGTCTTTAATTTCTAGCTTTTCATTTCTTTCCATCAGCACCTGAAGTGCTGAAACATACTTAAGCATTGTCAGACAATACCATCCAGGAAAAGGGAGCTTGGTCACAAAATTGTGGTGTTGTGAGTGGAAAGTACATGGCAGGATGGGGCAGGTTTCAATCGGAGCTATTCCTGGTGCTTGTGGTACAAGGACAGGCACATTTCTAGTCTGAGAGTGAGGAATCGTGTCGAGCCAAAATAACCTGTAATTGTTTTGCGTGTGATGTTTTTGGACATACTCACTTTCTTCTTCAGCTCAGCTTTCTTCCACATATACACCACACTGCAGTGCTGACATATATATATATCTATATATATATATTATCTCAAAGGCTACAGCTCATTCTTCCATGTTGCCAGTTCTAGTTTTGACATAGCTTTCCACTATTAACAGATCCTTAATTTCTGATCACAATGAGCAAAACCACTTTCCAGCCACCAAAAAGGCCACTGCCGTGCAGCCTTTGACCATTGCTCAAGAACCGCAAGTTCACGCATGATTATGTCAGCGGGCGGCGGAAGTCACCGTCGTATTTGATTGCACAGCTCGGTGCACTGCTTCTGGCCACGTCCGTGTCTAAAGTGCTCACCTGCACTCCAGAGAAGGTGAATTCCTGCTCAGTGCTGAAGGCCTGCTAATTTACGAAGCAGGCGCTGGACAGCATTTCAGAGGGCTGCACACAAAAGAGAAAATGTATGAAAAAAGTATGAAATTATAGCTGAAAGTTAAATATGTGCCCACCAGAAGGAATAGGGCAAATTACCAACATGGGTGCTGAAGCCTCAAGAAAAAACAGAAATAAATATAAACAAGGCCAGCGCTCAGGGAATTGACTATATTCATTTATATATTCTGAACACAAAGCTGAGAATCTAACCTAGTAGATTAGGATACGCGCTGACGAAGGCTTAAGGCATTTATATTTTATTTAAGTATGAAATTAGGCAATTATCAGGCTGCAACAGTCCTTCAAATGCTACCTGGAAGCTGGAAAGCCGGCTGTTTTGCTGGGTGATGGGGAGGGGGAATGCGACAGACAGGGCGGTGTGGTGCCGGCGCAGCAGAACTGGTTTTGCCATTCGTCTGATTCAGCAGTAACTGGTCAACCTTGATGGCCTTCCTTCTAATAGGAACTTTCCTTCCACTTCAAATCCAGTCACCAGAAAAAAGCGAGCTCACACCCTCTCAGCTGAAAGGGCCAAAATACCGAGTTCTAAATTTATATCTGATTTATTGTGTTGCCAGTTTTCATGTCACCGTCTCTCATAAATCATGCCAAAGCTCATGAATGGGCATACAACTATTCTCTGCTACCCCGTGCTACAGCGGTTTAAAATATGGTTTACATTCAACCGTGTTCGAAATATAAAGCCACAAGTGTATTTCTGTTGCTTAACCTGAGGCAACAGGTAGTGGAGAGGTTTAGAACTGCTGTGTTTATAGGTTCAAATCTCACCTCCTACTGTAGCCCCCTTGAGCAAGGTGCTTAGTCTAGGTTCCAAAAAATTACACGGCTCTACAAATGGCTAAATCATTGTAAGCCCCTTCAGAGAAATGCATTACCTAGTTAAAGAAACCTCCCCTGGTTATGCTGTTCCACATGTACAGGAAGCTAGTGTCTTACACCACAACGAGTGTGTAAAACTGAGATTAACATGCAATTTCAAACCCTCAGGGACATCTGCTATGTTTCTGGCCAACAAAGTGCTTACGGGCATCTTATCTCGAGAATGGAGTCATTTGCGTGCAGCTATTAGCTGTATTGATTTAGCTAGCTAGCATTGCAGTGAAAATTAATTTGATGGTGCAGGAGTGCGTAGGACTTAGCTAAGCAACCGGTCCACTTTGAGGAAGGAGCCACGAACCCTCCATCGTCTCAGACTGTCCTGTAGTGGTGATGCAAACAAGTTGATTTTTTTTGGGAGCTCAATGAGGGCAGAGGAGAACCGACAGACCACTGTCAAACCACCTGTCACTCGGATCAGCTGAAAGGAATGGTGCGGCAGACGAAGCTGCTCTTCATGCCACAGATGCCACAAAAAACAACTTGGTTTAATGGCATCAGGCAGACGTCTGTTGTTCACCTGCAGAGTGTACTGTTATTATGCACAGCTGCACAAGCCGCACGGAGAATAAAAACGTACCAGCCGTGGCTGCATAAATCGCCTCTGAAAATAAAAGCGAGAGTGAAACCTGTGATGACAGGCATGTGTTTTGTTCATCACTTCATTGCACCAGCCTTGGCGCACCGCCTCCGGTGCTTTTGAGTTTCCATGAAACGTGCGCATACCCCATGTTCGAGGTCTAATTAAATGATCCTTGTTAATATCGCACATGATCATTTTCTACATTCGCGGGAGTCTCGCAATGACACCAGACTCTGTCTTCAGTGACTTTAAACTACAAACACACACACACACTGCAGGGGCCCAAAAGACTTTGATAAAAGAAAAGAATTACATTTTATTGTGGAGTAAATATTCATGCTCTCCGGGGTCTGTTGCCAGACATTCGAAAAAAGAATTAAAAGTCACACAGTAACCAAGAAAGCGTTTTTTTTTTTTTAAACCAGAGCACAGCAGACTGGGCAATTTCTAAAATTGGCATGTCCTCATACTGCCTGTTGTTGAGCACAGTGCAGCAACCAATCACTGCAATAACTCCAAAATGTTCAAACTGCTTGTTCCACCACGAGAATTTTGCAGCTTTTGTTATAAGTATGTGTTCCGCATCAATTCAAACTGTTCGGACAGAAAATCACATGGCAGGAGGCATTGCTCTTCAGCAAAGCAACAAGCACTAATAACAATATGCAGTTGTGGGTCAAGTGGTGAACAGGGCACGGGTAATGGATTGCCAGCAAGAGGAGAAATAAGAGGGTCTGATGAATTGTCTTTCGCTGTGTATTCGAGCCCAGTGGCAGCACGATGTAGTTGAGAGGCCAAAAGGACTTGGTTCCAAAGTTAAAAAGCTTCTGACAGTTCCATCGTTGGCAGACAGCACTGTCTCTCTGCATGGCCTCAGTCCAGTTACTGCATTAAAAAACCCAGTTGTTGCTGCCTGCTTTGAGAATGTTCTTAGTAATTACCCGTAAGCCTGATGCAGCATTTCTTTACCATTTGGGAGGAATGTCCCATTGAGGGGGGATGCCGTGGCGCAGTGGGTTGGACCGCAGTCCTGCTGTCCAGTGGGTCTGGGGTTTGAGTCCTGCTTGGGGTGCCTTGCGACGGACTGGCGTCCCGTCCTGGGTGTGTCCCCTTCCCCCTCCGGCCTTACGCCCTGTGTTGCCGGGTAGGCTCCGGTTTCCCGTGACCCCGTGAGGGACAAGCGGTTCTGAAAGTGTGTGTGTGTGTGTCCCATTGAGGAGACTTGGATAAAGTTATCCGTCTTCTGCAGCATCTTTAATTGCTGGACCTGGTCCCATAAAACACTAGGAGGTTATGAGTTGAGGTGACCAGCAGAGAGACATCTGCCTGCCCAAAAAAACAACAAAAACTAGAACGTCACCCTTGGACAGCTGCCGTGCTAGCTACTTATGGAGCTCGGAACATCAACCAAAGCCGGAACCTGCCAGAATATGTCATCCAAGACCACTACGGAGTAAGAGCTTTGATGCAGCTGAGGTCTATGTCTCCACCACTTTACTGCAAAATGTCTCCTCACCTTATTTTTACTTGGCTTTTCAGTGCCATAGCTAATGCCTGTGGAAACGACAGAGTATTGAGAAAACATTGCATGTACTCCAATATATGTCATAGTCCTGAACAAACTCAAAAGTATCTATAGGTCTAGACAGCGGCCCTTTAATCACCCAGCCTCATTAGCCTCTTCATATAAAATCTTGCTTGTTTTTCACCAGCTCTAAAGGGTTCATAGAAGATATGAATCACAATCACTCTTCTATTTTCTGCAGTAATCTCCTGCAACATTGTATGTTATAATTTTGCAGCTGATTATCATTACCGTTTGGATGCTGTCAAAATTATTCTTGAAACCAGTGCAAGGTGATACTCAGCATCTCAATGGAGCCACTCAACAGAACTCCTAGGTCATTTATTAAATAGGCCCAAGCTTTCAAAAACATAGAGAAAGTTACGCCTTATCACTAGGTTTTTAATTATTACCTTCCTTTGTGGGATCTCTTATAATCTTGCTGGGGTGAATGTGACACATTTCTCAAACAATTAATTTCTGAAGTTTTACACACCTAGTGATGATTAACTGACGATTTTTAAAGAATGGAAATTTTGTTAATGTGCTGCAAGATTTGTAGGGATGATCCTACGGGAAAGCAAACCTTCGCAAGCCTATTCTCCGTTTCCACATACCTGAGCCTCCCAGGACTTCTGTGCAACATGTTTGTCTCACTGAGGCAACATAAACCATTGAAACTTCACAGGACGCTTGGGTTTTCCTAAAGCTCAGAGCTGCAAAGAAAAGAGCCGCAGAGAAGATTCAAGGACTGCTCCCTCACAAGGTAGCCTCAAACATGCCGAAGAAGATATGCACCTTCATTTTTTTAAACTAACATGCAAACTGCTCCATTAACAGGAGGTAAAACAGGAAACTCACAACATCCCAGACTGCTTTTCGGAATTCGCAGTCTTCCCTGTGAGCCGGTGTACAGCTTTAATTACAAATTACAAGCAGACTGATGACTGCAGAGCGCTGCATTTCCTTCGCCGTACCCTCCACACAATGCTAATTGGGATGAGGATATATTTAGACAATGTCTGTATCCCAGAATGTTTAATTAGTGAATTGAGACCTTTCAATCTTATGGGACTTTGAAGAGTAGTTCATTTCTTTCTAGTTTCAGATTTCACTTGCATATAACAGATATCTTACACTAAGGGGGTGTGCTTTATGTGCTGCGCATGCAATAGGTTTTCCATTCTCTAAAGAGAGCGGGGAGAAATTTCTAGAAAGTAAATTAAAATAAACCCTTGACCTATTTCTTCCCACAGTTCAAGGGAGTGACTCAACACACTCTTGTTTTCAAACTGCATTTTTTTTTACAGTCTGCTAATTCAGCGTTTAAAACTGCTTTATTCAATGCACAGGGCTCCTCATTAAAAACTCTGCATAAACAGACGGGCAAAGCCTAGCGAACCCAGCGCAGACGCAAGGAACAGTCACCAAAGAAGACCGTTGCAGTAACACAGTGAATTACGTGCTTTCTCAGCAGCACGCCTGCCTTTTAATAAATGCAAATTAGTCCCCACAGCAGGGAATTACTTTCATTGCCATTATTAGGATTTTTGCAATGTTGTTCCCTTTGTTTATTTCAGTTGTGAATGCATTTTTCCAGAGTTGTATTTTTACACATTGCATATTTTCAGTCACTGATGCAGCTAATTTTCAAAACAGAATACTGTGACGCAAGCAGTCGCTTCACCATGCGCAAGCAGCAGACCATCCAAAAAGTTAATGCGCAGAATGACTCAGGTCATAAACCGATAGCACTGGCAGGACTGATGTTAATTAAATGTTTGCTGCAACGCCTTTCTCAGTGATGAACAGCAAGAGAAATACTGTATGTTTTAGGTGGTGCCATGACAATGCAACCGTATTGCTGAGATAAGTCATTTCATATTGTCCCAGAAAGTGGTGGGAAGTAGACGTGATACCATCTGCTTCAAAGGGTTTGTGCAGGTACAAGTTAAAAAAAATGGAAATAAAACATAGGAGTCTTGACATATCATGAGAATGTATTTGTGAGATGTGTGACGGTGCACACAGGTCATGAAGGATACCGAAGCCAGTATTGCTGAGTAACTGTTGCAAACTGATGCCATAGAAGGGCCTGCATGGGTGTAGGTGTATTTATCAATAATAATTTATGATGTGTGGACATTTCTGTTGCACCGCAGGTTTTTCTGTGGATTTACTCTGCCCCCTGCTTTTTGCACATGAGTTTCTAGGAGGTAAACCTATTGACCAGGCAGACATCTTTCTTGTTAAGGGTGTAAGAGAAGTGAGAAGAGGTGAGAGAGGGAAAAGATGGAATCCCTGATATGTAAAATATGTTAAATAACCTAAACATGAGGGGGGTGCGGTGGTGCAACAGGTTTGGCCTGTGCCTGCTCTCTGGTGGGCCTGGGGTTCAAGTCCCGCTTGGGGTGCCCTGCGGCGGACTGGCGTCCCATCCTGGGTGTGTCCACTCCCCCTCCAGCTCCATGCCCTGCGTTGCCGAGCTGGGCTCCGGCTCACCGCGACCCTGCTCGGGACATGCAGTTTCAGACAGTGTGTGTTTGTGTGTGTGCGTACTAAATACGTAAAGGAACAAAAGAAAACAAATGCACAGCATACTATTATATTTTTACTGCTCCAAATCAGAATGAATTTTTTGATCAAGGGCCACAGAAGAGTAGAGAGATTTGAACCGGGAATCTTCATACTAGAAGGCAGCAGCTCAAACCCCTACAGTATCTGTGACCCCCACTATGTTTAGTGTAAAAGCAGGATTTGATAAAAGATTCACCAGCACTCTAGTATGGGGAGCTGATTGGAAAGGCTGTTCTCCAAAGAGCCAAGCACACTTTAAGAAGAGGCAGCAGAGCCACGACCCCCAATCAGCGTCACCAGTTGCACACGGGGTTGTTCAGAAGAATTGTGGGGAATATTGTTTCTGCGGTTCAACAAATAGCAGTGCATATCATTTGTGCAAGTCTGAAAAACGAAGGCACTCGCCAAACAAATCCAATCACCTTCAGGCTAAAAATACTCCAGGGATTCAATTAAAGCAGGCAATTATCTCGCACGTGGACCCCCCCACCCACCACTTCCAGCTGCAAAGTGGAGTGATTTAGGCGAAGAGTGAGGAATACGAGGCACCCAAATTTCCCCCTGAGTGCCACGATAACTGCTTTAACCTGAACCGCAGAAGGCAGATCATTAGAATGCATTTCAAAATAGAATTTGCTCAGTACCTCAGGGACACAGTGAAAACATCCAGTTTGGTGTGTGTTTAATGTTAATATGTGCCGCGTGCGTGTAAGCGCAGTGGTGAGAGACTCAAGTGCTCAGATGTTTAGTAAACTGAGTGTCAATGTGCCTGTTCACATATCCTTTCAGCTTGGAGCTTCTGCATACACTCTGTGAAAGGAAACAATGTGTGGGCCTGTCTCAGTGTGAGCCTGAAGGTCCACCAAAGGTGCCCTGGGGTCCATTCCCACGGAAGCAGCCGGTGACGCGGTCTGGAGTTCCGCGGGGTCATTTTCACTCTCCGTGTCTCCGTCTTTCACAGTGTGCCCGTGTGACATATCATGGCCTGTATGTGTGCGGGTGTCTGTGTGGCCCGTGGCTTGGATGTGAGGTCGGGGATCCGTGGGGAGATGCAGGAAGCCACCACACGACATGCATCCGGGTGTCAGCACTCTCCCTCATCGTCGCGGTCGCCACTGATGTTAATTTGAAGCGCTCAGCCCATCAGGCACCGTGTCCCACTTTCACAATCCACTGATGCTAAATAAATCTAATAAGTGCCACAAACATGACGCAAACACATTGAGTGCACCGTTTCCCCCTTCTTCTTCACGCGCCTCTGCCACTTGGGCACTTTGCCCACAGTGTCATCGTGTTTAAAACAGGTTTAAAATCTGTGAAACAGAAGACTCCCATATAGCTTCTTCTTGGCCTGTAAAATGAGTGTAACATTTGCTCAAAGCCTGCTGCTATACTCATAAAAATTATATACAGTATATATAAATATATATACATAAATTAACTCCGCCATGGACGGTCCCAAGCCTGGCTGAGGAAGGAGGAGGGTTGGGCATGGGGCTAGCTACCCCACACCGTAGAAACCTTGCCAGCTACAGAAACGCCAACAAGGAAACTTTATAACATCTCAGCTCTTAGGGATGCCTGGAGAGCCCTTGTTGGCGGCCTATGCCCCTGGAGGGGTGGAAGACATAAAAAGAAGAAGATATATATAAATTATATATGTTATATTGTAAATTAAGTATATAAAATATAAATATAATGTGCCTGGTGAAATCAAGGGCAGGTGCTGCTGTAGTTGTTAGTGCTACTGCCTTTGGACCCAAAGGTCAATCCCACCTCCAGCTGTACTACCCCTGAGCAAGGTACTTACCCTAAATTACACTAATAAAAATACCCAGCTGTATAAATGGGTAAATAATTCTAAGCATCTTAACATCATAAGTCGCTTCGGAGAAAGTGTCAGCTTAATGAACAAATGTAATTTTTTTCCGGTTAACGAGAACATCATTCTTATACTTTTCGATAGGAATTAATGAGCAAGTCCAGCGAATCAGCAGTCGCATAATGTTGTTTTTATAAAAATAATGATGTGCATCCAGAGGATGGGAGGTTCTGTGGTGTTGGTCATAAGGCTCATCTTACATTAGCACGATATATCTTTTACAACTGGGTCTTTGAAGTCGCGGTTGACCTTGGGGTCATTTTTGGGGTGTCTGCACACACAGGTATAGCACTTGAAAGCGTAGGGGGAGACTGGCACAGGACCCGGGGGAAGGTCTGCGAAACAAGCAAGGGGAGAGTGGTACAGAGGGAGCCTGGGTCCCAGCACAGTGCTTTGGCTTGGGAATATAAAAGAGAATAATTTGCGTTCAGTAGTGCAAATGTACGTGCCTTCGAAATCCACGGCCTGCCGGCGTAGGATGGGCGGGGGCTCTTTGCGGCTGCAACTCGATGTTTTTTAGCCAGCACTCATGAAACATTAATCGCTGGTATTGATTGTGTGCCCTTTGCCTGGGACAGACTGGGACACGGACATGTGTATGCACACTGACACACACCGCCGTCCTACCAAAAGACAACATAAACATTTTGACAGAATGATTGCCCACCGATGGCTGCAAGCCTTTCAAATTCATCCTCAGGTTTTCCCCGAAAACGGCACAATTAAGGGTTCGTTTCAAAGTCCTGCCTTCGAAGACACTTTATCCGCGACATCAGACCTCACTCACACGGTTTTCCTTACTGCCGTTGGTTGGTTTCCCGCAATGAAGCTTCGCCTCTGACCTTGTAAGGTTACAGATGTAAAGGAAAATTTATTCCCGGAGCCTTCTGTTCCATCTTCAGTTTTATTCTTTTTTGAAGAGGAAATAAAATTATGGGCAGATACTGATATTGATCCACTGGGTGTCATTAAAGAAGGTTGGGAAAGGGGAACGTGTGGAAATAAAGTTGTTCAGACCTCACACTTTTCCCCCGTTCACTCATTTTAAAGGTATCGCGCCTGCATAATTCTCGCTAAAGCCCATTCCCACCACCTAAACAGCTGCAAAAAAATTAGCCTCGCTCAAAAAAATGTACGTGATCTTGCTGTGCCACTCATACCATACAAGTAGGCATTTTATTTCCTTGGTTTATGGTATTCCTCTGCCATCATCTAACATACTCCGCATTGTTTTGAGCAAGTTCAGATTTAAACCGCCGCATTGCCAGGGAATTTCCACTTCATGAATGCTGCTCAGCTTCGTCTCTCACTAGCCTCTGCATTTTCCAGACACAGCGAAAGCGCACCATGCTACATCAAACACACTGAAAGTCAAAAAATTACTTTTTTTTCTATGCAAAGAAAAGCCTACATGTACAGCAGCGCTAACAAAGACACTGTGTTTGCCCAAAAATATAAACCCCTCAGCGCCCCGCTTGTGCTGCTGGGCGGAGTATGTAAACGAGAGCAGCCACTTTCTACAAATGCTCTTTATGGTTTTTATATGTTTCATGCACACGTGGAAAGCCAAGGATTTGCACGTGAAAATAACGAGTGGAAAATGCATGATCTCTGCGGTTTTGAATGGGAAAGAAACGCATTGCTGCGACAAATTAATTTGCTCAATTAGATTTCCAGGGTCTGTTACGTGTGCCTGGTGTATGGACATAGTATTGTACGGGCTAATGTGTTTGCCGAATGAAGCATTTAATCACGAGCAATTGAACATTGTTCAGATAGCCGTGCATTGTTATGCGGTCTATTGTTATTTCAGTATTGCCTTCTAGAAGCGTCATAATAAAACAACTGTGCAGCAGCTCGTGCGTTGGGCTAGATTGAACATTTTCCAAAATCGCAAGGAGGGCGGGAACGGCAGAGCGCCGGCAGGGGAGCGGCGTAGATTGGCTAAAGGCTTCATTGCATGGTGCGACACGAACCTGCTGTTGCTGCGGACTCTGACACGCTGCAGCCGTGTCAAAACTGACCTTTAGGGAAACAGCTCTGTCATGTCCTTGTTATAAATTTCCATTTTCACTTGATTTGATTTCATTGGCTTAATTGCGTTCATTCTCTCCACACTCATATGCATAAATACGTTTTATACAAAGGTCCTCTATCAGCCAGTCACAGACCTCGCTGGCATTACAATAAAAAAGTCAACTGAAACAATAACTGTCAGACTCTCTTCATTGTTTCATAAAATCTTCACCAGTTGTGTGGCCATTATTTCAAAACATTGCTTTTAATTAATAACCCCTTGTTGAGTAAATAGCCTCAAAATCTTATTAAAAATGTCAAAACAAGGAAGAAACGGCATGCTAATATTACATTGTCTCAGCAATAAGAGCGAATGCCAAAGATGGAAACTGCGATAGGAAAAACTCGCTTTATTGCATGTTTGAAAGTCTTTGCAAATTTGATTTGTGTGTCTTGCTGGCCTGTTCCTGTGCAGGTTCCCGCCGCTCGAAACACGGACGAGGCCTTCGGACAATCCGACCGAGACTCCTGCAGGGCTCCGTGCGTACATGGGTGGGAATCTCATAATGGAAACGCGGTACAACGCTTTCCACTCGCGAGCTCAGCAGGCATGGCTTGGATCCGTGGTGAAAGTGGGAACACGTGCACATGTGCACGCAGATATTACCATATAGAGACCTGTAAACACAGCGGTGGCAGAGGGAGCCACGGTGGGAGGCGGGAGAGAAATCGGACCCGACACGCAGACGAGGGGAAAGAGGAGGCCATGAGCTATGGGGTGTCTGGCTGAGAGGGAGGTTTAATTCTGGCTGATTTCATTGCTCCCCAGGCCTGAACCCTCATTTGGGCCAAAAAAAAGGGGGGGAAAAATGGGAACCACATCCAGAGGAGGGGAAAAAACATTTCTCCGGTAATGGGAGGTTATGAGGCTCCAGCATTTGGAAATACTGTCAGCAGAGAGTTGTCGCGCCGAGCGTCATTAGCTACCTCCAGCTGGTTCCATAATGTCTCCGCTTCATTTCACTTCAAAGGGCGCCCACGGCAGCGGACGACACCTCCTCGCAAACGCCAGCAATTTGGACCAATCTTTGCTTTTGCTTTCTGATGTCTAATGGAAGCTCTTTAAACAACGACATCAGTAGATTTCAGAAATTGCCGCAAGTGCGCTTCCTTGTTTCTCTCCACGCTGTCAGTCTTTCTCCCCCCCCCCCCCCCCCCCCCCTTAAATTCAGCACTATTACCGTTAATAAGGAATTTATAGTTTTCATAGCGGGACTGAGTACTTGTTCAGCATGGCCGTTATTGCGCTTTTCTCGAGTCTTAATTGCGTCTTAGAGCATCATCGCCGCTCCTGGTCTTTTGTGCCTAAGCTAGCACTTTGGGTGATGGAGTAGCGACGCACGCGTGCGAGGGTATGAAAGTGATGGGCCTCACCTCCACAAGGACACCGGGTTCGTGCGCCTTGTGTGCCTGCGTGAGCGTGTGCACGTGCCGGGATTACCCACTGCTCCATTCCCCTCACGCTAATGATAATTTAGTAATGTCATGTCGGACAAGAGGATGCCTTCATTTGCGACTGCTGATTAACTGTCATGGAAGAGAAACGACCCTTCTCCACCCCAGCCACCCCTCTTCCCGATGGTCCCTAACATCTAGCTGCAGGTAGAAAGCACTTTAACCCTTCTGCCCCCACCAGTCGCTCTGCAAGGCACCTTCAAGGGCTCGGTTATTTATTACTTGGCGCTATCCACAGAGTGCAGCTAACGCTGCAGCCGGACGAGATAAAGGGGCCGGTGATTGCGATCGTGGAGCGTCAGCATTGGACCCACTTCTCGAATGTGATGCTTTACCCACCCGGTCTTCACGTGACAAAAAGCGAGCAGAAAATATATGAGTGTTATACACTTCATGTCATTTTTGTTTTTCGTGAGGACCCCACACGCTCCTGTTAGACCGAATTCTAACAGCTTATCTCCATTTTCCCACTGCATCTTTAAGATATCCAATAATAAATACAATAATAAATAAATAAGAAAATAAATATGAAACTCATGGCACACAAAATAAATGTGTATTTCCCTCATGTATTTCTGATTTTGCAGATGTTGCTGTGCTATGCCACTACCGTGCGTTACGGGCCCTCGGAGACTCTGAGCAATCTTTCTCAATGTCTGTAAGGAACGAGGAGGCCCTACCGTGGCTGTGAAAACTGGGGTTGGGCCAAACATTGGGTGTCCTTGTCATTTGTTGCATCTTAATTAACGCACACAACCGGAACCCAGCGGAAAGGGGAAATAGGCGATGGGGGAGGAGTGTGATTGATTCTGGGGGAAGAAAAGCAGATTTGTAAAGGAAAACGAATAACTGTCTGTAAATCAGTCTCTATTAATCTGTGTTCCATACTTATCGCTCACTGCAGAATTAGAAATGAATTCAGTGATGCTACTGTTCAGGCTTAAAAAAGTGTATTGAAGAGGGTGGCATCTCTTTCCCTAAAACAGCATTTTTTTGACATTTTGAGACAATCACACAGGAATCACATGGGAATAAACAACAAAATAAACTAAACCTGGTCCATGATGAAGCAGATATTAAAATTTGAGAAATTAGGCTGCATTTTCAGATTTCATTGAGGTAGGTTCATCCGACAAAAAATGCCGCTGCTATTGGATTTCCTCAACGATGACGATCCATATGGATTGGCTGACAAGTTACAGTGAGCACAGTCTATGATGCATCCCAACTGGAATGATTTCCGCACTTGTACTGTTGGCAAGCCATTTATGCAAGCCTCGCCAAGTACTGTCTCAAATCCAGTCATTTATTTCACCCCTTGGCCTCAGAATCAGGACCCTGCTGGAGATCCGTCTTATCTCCCAGCAGCCCTGCATTCAAGCCTGACCGGCAACTGGCCCCCTTATGCTGCCATTCTTACCCATGGAAGCTCCCGCTTAAGAGAAGCTATGGTAAAAAAATCAAATGAACAAACAAATTTCTCAAAAAGGAGACTTGCTGTGGTAAAGGCTGAGGTTTGGATTAGGTGAGACAGCTTAAAATGGGTATTTGGAGCCACCTGATGAGTGTATAACAGCCTGATTCAGCAGGTCTGGGTCAGATAAGACAAGAATGTATCTTTAGATAGATAGATAGATAGATAGATAGATAGATAGATAGATAGATAGATAGATAGATAGATAGATGTTTTGTCTTCATTTCATGGGGATGGCAGATCTTTATTGGGTATAAATCTGCTGTGGAAATATTTTTATGGTTTCATTTAAAGCTAGTGAAACGCACTGGTATGATTAGATCTCAGTAAAACCATATAGAGACATTACCACCTGAGCCCACTACCCTGTGTAACTGTGCAGACTTAGAGATCACCCGAACACTCAGCTATGAGTAAAGTCAAGCGCTAACAAATAAATGAAAGTTCATGTGTGTTTACTTGGAAGTCCCATAAATCCAGTACAGACCCACAAAAACACTATATAACAAATCAATTATCGAGCCATCCTCATGTTAGCTGTCTGGGTCAGGGCAGTTTCCGATGGGACTTATCTCATGGAGATCGGCCAGGGGGCACGTTTCAGGGCCCAGTTGACCGAGCACTAACGGTTCAGCGGATTCAGAGGGTGTTGGGGAAGCTGAAGGCACCACAGCGGGATCGCTCCCTAACAGTGGGCACAGTGAGACGCTCGTGCCGCGTGACAGACCTTCGCTGTCGTGCCATCCAGATCAACAGATGCATGCCGCTTGCTGCCCTCTTTGCCCATCCAATACGCATCACTGCAGACATGTTTGAACTCCAGACTCGCTGGACCAGGATGCAGCTTTCTACTAAAGGTCTATATATAACATCGGGACTACCCAAGAGCAGAGCACCACTGGATCTGGATTTATTCCAAGGATAAAGAGCAGATCCACTATATGACCCCCTGAAGCTGCCCACACCCTAGATATCGCAACAGATCCTCAAACACCTCCAAAACTTGACTTATACCAGAAATATCAACTGAGATTTCTTCAAGACGTAATTCTGATGCACCACACACCACATAAGGGTTTGCAGTGAGCCTTGTAACACATATATCATTCTGGACCTCTAGCAATGATACCATGCTAGCATATAGTTTATTTTCCCTTTTAATTCAGCTATTTGACAGGCTCAGATATGTGCTTTTCCCTGCAGGTTTGTATTATTTGCTGCAGTATCACCTTCTGAACATAGAGGTGTTTTGATCTGCGGCTCCATATTTTTCCCTGCAGATGAGCGCGAAAAAAAGAGTACCAGAGTAAGTGTTTTGATGACAAATACAAGGAGATGTTCTGTGAAGGAGATATTCTGCCATAAAATTGGGCCTCTTCAATCCCTAACCACGACAGCTGGCTGTTTGAATAAGTGGAGATAGGAGGAAATGAGGCTGGAGATTAACATCTCTCTGCATTCTCGCACCACGCCACGATACCTACATATTTACTTTTGTCTAGGGTATCGTCAAGGCCAACTTTACGAGCCTGAACTACACAACCTTTTCTGGCATTTTTATTACTTTTCCCTTTATCGGGATTCCTAACCATAACTCTGTCCCAGCACAAACTCTAGCCCTCACCACGGCCCAAACATAAATTTAGCACTAAATTACAACCGCCTTTTATTTATAGCGTTCCTTTAAGGTGAAATAAATAGCCAATCAAGGATCTGAGAAACAAACCGCAGCCAGCAAACAAAGCAATATAATTTCATCTGTTTTGTGAATTAATTGCTCAACCCATATTATTAGCTGGATAGACAAAAAAACACTACCACAACAGCAAAGCATACACATTATATTTCATCTCCCTCCCACTTTTCATCACGTGCTTGGTAACTACTGAGGTTAATTTTTGACTTTTTTTAAACTTATTGAAAGCAGCCCTTTTATTATAGAGCTTTTGAACATCAGCTGTCTTCTAAATGACCTCAAATTAATTGACAGCAGTGTCAGTAGTCTGTGCGAATGTGAAAGTGGATTTTTTTTTTTTTGTTTGGTTCTCAAAGCGTCATTGCTGTTTGCAGCGCTCAAGATCAATGACAAATAGTCAAGCCTTACAATTTGTTTTCTTGCTCCGAGAAGCCGGAAGACAGTTAATTGCAGTTTATGTTGTACGTGCTTAGCTTCTCTCCGCTGTTATTTAGCCAGATCCTGATCTCCTTGCACATGCAGGGCCACTAAAGTGCAGCACTCTAAAGCTTACAGTGAAGATGTACTTTACCGGAACATTCCGGAATAAAGGTGTAAAGGTATAAATGCACACATTGTATTTTCTATGAGAGGTATGTCGCTTTGGAGAAAAGTCTCTTCTAAATGAATAAATGTAAATGTAAAGGTGTACACTGATGATCAAGATCAGGTGAAGGAATTCTCTGGACCGGTCTTTGGCACTACTTTTCCCCCAGCGTGTGAGTCCTAAAACAACCTCTTTTTTTTTTAACCGTTCCATCGTTTATTTTCAGTAGCTGTTTCAGTTTTATTTCTTTTTAGTAACTTTTTACTGCTTTTGTTTTAAAGTCCCGAAATTTTTTCAGGATCAGACCCCAGATAAATGAAAAAATATGAAAGTAAGAGGCTTAGATGCAAAAATGGAAATAAAAAAGTGAGGCAGTATCTAACACAGTTCTTTGTACTAAGAGCGGTTTGCTTCAGTCTCAGTCGAGCAAAAAGCCGTCGCCATTGACCTTTAATACAAAGAGGCTATACAGTAATGCCTATCTCTCTTTCATATTTTCTACAGAGTATACTGTATTGATTAAACTGCCTCTCAATTTCTCCAAGAGTTCTCAATAGACTACGGACTCAATACTCGATTCCTGCTACTGAATTCAATTTCATAGAAGTACAAGTCGACACAGAAAGTATCCATGCTGTAATAATTGGTTCTTTTACAGCTGTGTTTCACACTGCTTGGTTAATATTTCAAACGCCTGTCCTCTCCACTAGCTACTGGTTTCTGTATTGATTTATCCGTGGCCCCAGATACTACCTCTAGAGCAAGAGACGATATATTATAGAATTTAATTTCTTTCAAGAACCTCATTCCAGCTTGGAAAATAACCAGGAATCACTTTGATTTCCCTGACTCCTGGATCCATCACAGAATACGCATATTTCTGCCAAGACTGTAACAGCGGGAAGAAAAAAAAAAAAGCTCGGGGAAAGCAAGTTTCAAAGCTGTTGTTCTGCAATCTGGCGCATCATCGTATAGCGCACGTTGTGCTGGAAAGGACAAAGAAGAGGAAGTCAGAGCAAACGTCCTCTGACCTCTCCCGTTATTCTCTTCCCTCGTACGGAACTGAAAATCTCGCATTCCTAGTTCTGTCATTTCATTTATCTGGGGGGTAATTAGGGAGCTTGGCTGCAGCTTCCTGTCATGCGCCGGCCCGCGTGACACGCCGTGACGCGGAGGTTTCTAATCTGGGTACAGTAGTGCCGGTGCCGATAGTGGTCGCCGAAATGCGAAGCGGAGTGAACCGAGCTGTCCTTCTCACGTCCTCCTGACATCCGTCTCGCATCCTGCCTCTTGTTAATCATCCGGCAAACAAATGAGTCACAGCGGGGAAAGAGCGAGTGCGAAAGTTTTATTTTAGTGTCGAAAAGCAGTTTTTGGGGGTGTACCGTCGCAATCTCAAGGTCCTCGCTCTGAATTTTCACACCTGCTCTAGTGCCCTGGATCCGGGCATTTACCCCAAGTAAGAAGAGTGTGCTGTAGAAATGGAGTCAATGATTGTAAAGTCTATTATCTAACATTATAATTATCCTCAGGTCTTAGCTGAGTAAAGGTTAATACTAATATTACCTGTGACCTGTGCATTTGTTGCAGATGTCACTCATGTTTTTCAGTTTCACTTGACCTGTTATACAGCAGCACTGCCCAAGCAAAGAATCCAATATCAAAGCCCACAGCGATCATTTGTAATTTATTTAGCCCAACACCCCCCCCCCCCTCAAATGCCAATAAATTGCCATAAATCTACAATGCAAATTAAAGATTAGCAAGTCAGATATTTCTGCACATGAGAAACTGCTGACTTCTTTCCTTTAAACGGAGCTTGGTGTGAACGAAGTTCAAGGATCACAGCCGTAAAATGTGTTGCTGCAGAATGACCTGGAGCGAAACTCGGATGCGAGAGAAACCCAGGTGTGGAAATGCTCGGGAATCGAGAGCCGCGGCCTCTGGGTGACCGTTCTGGTCACCGGCATGACTAAATCGCCATCCCCTGTCCTTCAAGGGCCGCGATCTAGGGAATTCCGCCATCCGGCTACGTGTGCGCACCTAAGGTCAGCTCCCGCAAAGGAATAAATCGGACGCAGCTTCGATGATGGCACGCGGTCGACTGTATCGCCTGGGCATTGATCCCGCATTGAGAAGTATGGGGCGGGAGGCTGGGCTGGAGGAACGAGGCACTCTGGAAAGCTGCGACTTGGTGCTGTGCTTTCATTTTAAGCCACTGGAGCATTTAGAGGAATAAGTCCTTCTTTTACATGCTTCGCTTGGTCTTCAAATGGTACACGCAAAGTAATCCCTGGCCTCCGCATGTTTTCCACTCTGCTGCGGGGGGTAATATTTCCTGCGACCAAACTGTGTGAAGGCAGCATTATACCCTGAAACTGCAGCACGGACCCTACAGAAAGAGCTTGCCTCTCCTTGCCTTTCCTCCTCTTTACTCCTATTTATGATGACCGCATCTTCACCGTCGATATTTCACGGACTTAATACGGACGAGCGCAATTGCTCACGTGATCAGCGAGGCGGATTCGTGGCTCCACCACGCAGAAACGCACACGGGTTCCGATAATCGTTTTGCAGCCATCCACTCCCACATCACCCTTTCTCAGCCACTGGGCTGGAACTGTTTTGTTTCTGGAACCGCGTGGGGTGTAAATCTTCCCACAGTGAGCTTAGAAGGAGCTGGGGGTGGGGGTGGGGGGCAGAAGCCACCGTCATGAATTATGGACACGGAAAAACAAAAGCAAAACAGAAAAATGCTCCCTGGGAAGAACAACAGGAAGGAGATAAGACATCAAGCTTGGTATGGAAATGATTTACTGGTCATAATAATCCTTTTCCTGGTCTCAAAACACCCAGCAGCAGGGGAAACCTAGCAGTGCTTCCTACTAGACGTCTAGAGAGGGTTCGCCGAAATCTTGCGGCTCGTATTGGTTGCGGAATATCGGAGGGAGCTCAAAGAGCGGCTAACCCTAACCCTAACCCTAAAGAGTTACCTCTCACATACACATTCATACATTTAGCAGCTGCTTTTCTCCCAAGCATCTCCAAGAACAATACAAAGAGTGTATTACATCCCCAGAAGGAGAGATTTGGATGCAGACAACGTGATTCTTGAGCGCAGTCAGTGTGTCGAACCACAGTAAAACCATTGTACATTAATTACAGCAGTAGATGCATAGAGGTTTTTTAAAATATTTAAACAGACGTGAAATAACACCAAAGAAATAAGAACAAATATGAACGATAAATAAAATTCAAAATTTAATAAATAAAACGACATGAAATAACAGCAAATAAAGCAGAAAAGAACACCAGATATTTAAAAATAAAATATAAGCAAAAAATTGAAATAGCACCAAAGAAATAACATCCACATAAAAGAATGGTTGTAGAAGCATCTTTTTAAAAATATCGCAATGGCTTTGCGTGCTAAAGATGGGCCCTGAGCGACGTGGCACTTTGTCACCCAGAATTCGGGATTGTGTGCAATCTGGTGATGACACGGCACTAGCGGAGGGGCCCGCATACCCCCCACTCTCCTGGCAACCTGAGTGAAGGATCAATGCTGGAAAGGAAGAAATCAATATGGGTGGAAGAAGAAATACGCACGCTCAGGGTACGAAGATATATTTAGGCGGTCAGAGCCTCATTAGCGAAATGCACCGTGTGGGAAGGAGAACTTGGACACGTTTTGGAGGCGCTCAGCTGAGCAGTCGACAGAACATGGTCCATTCCGCGAAGCTGGGTCAGCTTTTACCACCGTGTGTCCGTGGCACAATCGTGCGCTCACATCGTGAGGTCGTGCGTTTCCCCAGGAGTGACTCATAAGATGTTTAGATCCGACTCTTCGATGATCACACTCCAGCCCTTCTGCCACGTCTGTCTAGAGGGGTGCCGGCGGACCTTTTCTGCTACGCTAAGCCTTCTGTGGACATATGGCCGCCCCTTCCCCAAATTCTGTTAGAGACAGCCTGCGTTTTCCTGTCATCAGTGGTCCATGGGGGACTGGGGGACGCACCCTCTGACAGAAGGTCACACTCAGACACACATGCACACACACACACACACACACACACACACATACACACACACACGCGGCAGTGTGCGTGAACGTGCGCGTGCAAAGACACAAGATGCAAGGCATTGACCAATTTGTCAGAGCCTGATCATGCAGAGCTGGCGGATGGGGCAGGGGTGTCACTGCCTTCTTGGGGAGGTGGGGAGGGGTTGGGGAGCAAAGCTTTCCCAACAGCCCCGGGGGCCATGGGGTATGGCACAGCGCAGGGTGGCTTGGAGCAGACCAAACCCGCCCACACACCTGCCACACCACACAACAAAAAGCCCGATCATGACCATCATAATTCTAATTAAGGCCCCCCTCCCAGCCCCTTCCCATAATCCCCCTCTTTGTCATACATTGTTCTTTTTACCCACAGTTAGCTTCAGGGAAACGGACTCTCTGGAGTCAGAGGTGACACATTAAGATTGAGAATAAAAGTTTAAGGGATATATTTTCACACAGAAGAGGTCATGGCCTGTTGAAAATTCAGCATTCGTGATAAAATATGGTTGGTTAGACATAATCTCATTTAATGGGGGTACAATTAATTAAGAGGCGTATGATTACAGTGGAATTATTAGTGGAGAGTCACGCGATCGCTAATGGAGCGACAAATGATTACAATGAAATTATATAAAAAGCACAGCTCTATTTTTGAGCCCTTGAGCTCCCCTTCGCCACCGCCGTCCCACCCACCATTTTTCCGTAGCGTTTCACCCTGATCTATTTGTACTGATCCAAAACAAGTCACCAACAAAAACACCACCTTTAAAACAGCTAGAATTTAGACAATCCTCAAACAATTCTACTGCAAAGAGTGTAGAGCCTCTGCTTAAAAAGGGGGAAAAAAAATGAAATAACTGGAAATTCCAGTGACATCATAGTGAAAGATAATCCTGATTCTATTTTTAATATGTTGTTCGTTGTAGAGGCATGCACCCGTGGGTGAGGTTTTCAAAATATCATATTTAATCCCTTTGTTATTGTACTATTACTGCCGCTTTTCATTGTGAAAGCATCAACAGCACTTTGATTAGCGGAACTGTTAGAGAACTGTTCTGAGAAATCAGATGATGGTAAATTATGGTAAATGAGGTGATCTGTTGTTGCATAGGCCTATAGAGAAAGAAGCAGTGATGAGGGCCTGAGAGGAGTGAACAAGGGTTTGGGGCAGCTGCCAGTGTAGTGGATAGAGCTGCTGCTTAGGACTCAGGTTGGAATCCCACCTCCAGCTGTAGTACCCTTGAACAAGGTACTTACCCTAAATTGTTCCAGTAAAATGACCCAGCTGCATAAATGGGTAAATACTTGCAAATACCTTAACATTATAAGTCGCTTTCGGGAAAAGAATCAGCTGAACGTATCAATGTAAATGAGTAAATTTGTGTCGACTCACACTGAATACACGGCACCACTTCAGCGAAAGCACATACAGCTTTCAGCAACATGCAGCTGTTGAGCAGGATAATGTCTGCATGGAAGCTGTGAATGATCAGCATCACACTGTGTCTGATAAGCAAATAATAGCTGTAATAGAACCATCTGGTGAGGTTCCAACGCATCAGTGTTGTATTGTTGCCCTCTAGCGGTCGAAGTGTGTAACTCCGCTCGGAACACAGTGCGCTTCTCGCTCTTTATTCTTTCCCACTTCTGTAGTCGCCCTGTTTGTCCAATAGAAATGCAAGATTTAGGCAGAGCAAATATTTGCGATGTGACTGCACTGCAAATAATAACGAAAACGTGTTTCTTGTCATCCGTGTGAAATAAGCCGTGTAAAAAATGTGCATGTTCAATTTTACCAGTTGGTTTTTGCAAAAGAAACTACCGCATTTCTTCGCAGAGTTATGTTAGTGCTTGTTAGATTTGCATTTCAAATTATATTAAAATTTCTTAACTAATAATGATCATTTAATACAATATACCATACTTCACAACTGCACAAACTGTATTTTTTATGAGATGTACGTCGTTTTGGAGAAAAGCGTCTGCTAAATGAATGTACTTCAAATTATTCGTCCAAATTATTGGCACTTCGGGGGCGTGGTGGCGCAGTGGGTTGGACCGGGTCCTGCTCTCTGGTGGGTCTGGGGTTCGAGTCCTGCTTGGAGTGCCTTGCGACGGACTGGCGTCCCGTCCTGGGTGTGTCCCCTACCCCCGCAGCCTTAGGCCCTGTGTTGCCGGGTTAGGATCCGGCTCCCCGCGACCCGGTATATAGAACAAGCGGTTCAGCGTGAGCGTTGGTATTTTTTAAAATATTTTTAAGTGGTTTTTTTCATTTTTTTTTTGTGTTGAATTGTTTAGGTTAATTCATGCTTAACTGAAGTAAAATGTTTTATATTATCATTTTTGTAAAAAAAAAACAACTTTTTTTCTTTATGTAGTCTTGTACGGAATCTACTGAAAGTGTGTTTTCGTCCATTTTCAAGTTTCAGTAAGTTTTCCCGGTTCAATTATTCGTCATGTTATTTTATAAATTCATCTAAATTTATTTATTAAAATCATTATCTTTAGGGAGAGTATTTCAATTTACTAAAACTGTGAACGACAGTGATAAAAAGAAGTGATAAGATATCTGGCGCCATCGTGTGTTCGTCTGATGGTATTGCAGGCTCTTCTCTATCCAGCATACGGAACCGGGCCAGTTTTTGAACACAGGATAATTTAGCGGGATCCCTTACAGGGGTAAGAAGATAAACACTTTAAAATACTAGATATTCCCTTTAACAACATTTCTGTGAAAAGAAGCAGTTTCAGAGTTCTAATGCCAGCCTTAAGTTTACATTTAAATAACAGATTATGAAATAGATGTTTACATGTATCCAGAGGTATGACCCTAAATTATAAAGTAAAATTATTTAAATATGCATACGCGTTAAAATCAAATTGAAAATGTAAAACGTACCATTTGAAATGTGTATCTAAAAATGGACAATTTAAGCATTTGTCAGATAGCAGAAAACTTGAAATTCCGATACAGCAGTTGACTGTTTCTGGTAAATAAAATGCAATGAACCCTCAACCCTGCTATTTTACCCATCAAGGTAATTGCTCTGAATTACTTCATCCTAAATTTCCCAGATGTATGGATAGGTGGTTAAGAATAAGTACAACGGTATACAAGCCCAACTTTGTAAATGTGGGACAAATGTGTCAGCTGAATAATAATAATAATAATAATAAAATCTTCATGCAACTACTCGTGTGATGTACATTGGTTCATATGGTGGAAAGTAACTAACCGTACTTTAGAATCGTGCATTTGCATCTATATCTCTCTTTCTAATGTAATGCATACATTGTTTTCTATGAGATGTATGTTGTTTGGTGCAGTGGCGCAGTGGGTTGGACCACAGTCCTGCTCTCCAGTGGGTCTGGGGTTTGAGTCCTGCTTGGGGTGCCTTGTGATGGACTGGTGTCCTGTCCTGGGTGTGTCCCCTCCCCCTCTGGCCTTATGCCCTGTGTTACCGGGTAGGCTCCGGTTCCCCGTGACCCCGTATGGGACAAGCGGTTCTGAAGGTGTGTGTGTGTGTCTTGGAGAAAAGCATCTGTTAAATGGATAAATATAAATGCAAACATGAAAATGGTAAGGACATGAGAAGGAAGACAGAAGGGTAAAGATAGCAGGACTGAGGGCAGGAGCATCACTGTCAGGCCTCGGAATAACTGTGGCTGTGAAGACAGGGTTGTGGACACAGTGACAGTGTATAGCTGAACTCGTAAAACTTTAAACAAAAACGATCTGAATTTTTTGCAGACCTCCCAAAAAAGCTACAGAATGGTAACTGCATATGAGTAAATATTATTGTTCCTGTTCTATAGTTAGTCTATAAACTTGCCTCCTAAACGAAGAGGTGACTCCAATAAACAGGCCGGTTTACGTCACGCAAGAAATGTTGGGAATATTCTCACGCCAACCAGCAGGGGGAGACATAACTCCGTTAATTCACCCACGTGTTTCTTAGAGGTTCACGAAGTACTTGCAGGTTAACTCTGGTGAACACATTTTAAAAAGATTTACATTTATTTATTTAGCGGACACTTTTCTTCAAAGTGACTTCCAATGAACTCTATGTAATGTTATCAGGCCACACAACTTATTCACCAAGGTGACTTACACTGCTAGATACACTACTTACACTGGGTCACTCATCTATACATCAGTGGAACACACACAGGAACACACACACTCTGTCACTCAGACACTATGGGTGAACCTGAACAGCATGCCTTTGGAGTGTTGGAGGAAACCAGAGCACCCAGAGGAAACCTACACAGACATGGGATAACAGGCAAACTCCACACAGACTGAGCAGGGATCGAACCCATGTCCTCTCACACCACCCAGGCGGTGTGAGACAGAAGCACTACTCACTGTACCACCACGTCACCAAAAAAACAGATGAGGAAATTCATTTAATAAACATCACACACAGACACTGGATGAAACCACTTGTCCCAAACGGGGTCACGGTGAGCCGGAGCCTAACCCAGCAACACAGGGCATAAGGCTGGAGGGGGAGGAGACACACCCCGGACGGGACGCCAGTCCATTACAAGGCACACCAAGCAAGACTTGAACCCAAGACCCACCAGAGAGCAGGACCCAGCCAAGCCCACTGCACCACCACGCCCCCTTGATAAATAAGTCAATATTAAATAAAAGTGGCTCGTTTTCTTCACCACTTCTCTTTGCTTCTCTTTGCGGCACAATGTTAACATATTTTTGTCAGAGAACTATTTCTGCCATCATTATTTAATATTTCTCAAATTTGGGAATACACTCTCATACAATTAAATCCATCCATCCATCATGCATAACCAGTGATAAATTTCAAAGTGCGTCACAGGGACCATGTATAATGTAGAGGCAACAGTTCAGCTGAAAAACAAGGCAGGGCACCTGGAGGAAACCCAAGAGAACGTGACTACGATCCCTGCTCACTCTGTGTGGAGTTTGCATGTTCTCCCCATTTCAGTATGGATTTCCACTAGGTGCTCTGGTTTCCTCCCACAGTGTAAAGAGATGCAGTTTGAGTGAATTGCCAACACTACATTTCCAGTAGTGTATGAATGTGTGTGGGACAACCATGCAATAGACTAGTGTCTCACCCATGGGGTACCCCCCTAGCTGAGTGTCCAGTGATTCTGGAACTGGGTCTAGACTACATTGACCCTGACAAGGGCAAGATATTAATAAGAGTGAGTGTATTTTTTTATTTCATGACATAGATGAAGATCAGGTGACACTTTAGGAGCCACTAATGCAGGAATCCAGACAATTCTCACAACTGTAACTGTTCTAAAGACACATCCTTGCACTGTGGTCCCGTTGTGCAGTCCATCTACAGCAGTGCTTTAACTATTTTACACATCACCTGTAACACACTCTGTGGTGATCTGGACACCCAAAGAAACAGTCTGTTTGTTTGACAGAATGCCCTTTGAGCTAATCCATCAGACCATCAGTCTCTCACCCTATCTGGCAGACATCACAGTGACTGCAGCAGTCCTCTTCCTCTTCACCTTCATCAAGTTACTACCCATTCACCTGCAACCTGTCTTCAGATGAAGACACTTTAGTCAAATTAATCACATTACTCTAATCTGGCTGACAAATATAGGCTCAGATTACTGTCGTCATCACTTCTGGATGTGGGGAACCAGCGTGACATCACAGGCCCAATCAGGCTGCACGGTACCCCTGTGCAGTGAGGAATGATCGCAGGATGTGTGCTTTCTGACACCAAAGTGCTTCCCTCTGCCCTGTGCGGCCATGACAGCATCACCGTGAGAGAGAATGTCGAACCGGAGCTGCTGACCATCAGTGCGAAACCCCTCCTCCTCTCTGTGAGCCGCCAGCCCTTGAGACGGCACCGTTTCGAAAAATCGATCTTCCTTCAAGTGTTGCCCCGGGTCCCGCTCTGTCTGACGAGAGAACAACGGCGCTCGGCCACTGCGGGATTAATCCCCACAGCCTCCTGCCACGTGACCATCTGTCCGACGTGCACGTCTATGTGTGCGCTCGAGGGGGAGGGGGTTCGCCGAAATGTCAGCTAGCAATCAGGTACTTTGATGAGCAGCTATCAGAGCCGACCTCCGACCCTGACATTTCCTTTCAAGTGCAGGCTTGCAAAGGCAGCCTTTCAAATGCAAAGCGGGCAGCGTGGAGCAGCGGCAGGCGGGCGAGGGGAAGGGTGCCCCCCCAGGCTCCCAATGCCCCACACTATGTCTGCGCCAGGCCCTAATTGGCAGGATAAATGTTTTTGCTCTCAGGCTAATTGCCGGAGGAGGCTAACAAACCCTGGAGGAGAGCTGTGCTGAAAGGTTACCTCCTCCCCACTCGCTCCCGACACTGGCCCATCTCTGATACCTCTCTCTTCAAACAAGGGCAAGAGCGATGAGGACTAAAATGTGGCGTTTGTACTCTGACGGGACACTGCATAACACACAGCAGTATCGTAGTGTGGATCTCAGTGCATTAGCGCACATTGATGAAAGGGTCACAAAAGCGTTACTTAGTTTATGTTTGTCAAAGGTAACTTGCACAGATCACAGTATTTTATTTTAAATTTTAAGTCTGCTAAATGAAACAATTCAAGTTAAGCATCTGTAAATTATGTAGAACTTCAGGGCTCCCTCCTTGGACCTATTAAAATATCTGCCACTTGTTGAATTCCTTAACTACCGTGCTACCTGAAGCATCATACATCTCCATTACCTAACCTGCATCCCACACCCTCCCATAAAAGCTGTGCAGACAGATCTGGAGTTCATATCCCTATGTTTACAGCTAGATGAGTCAAACCCTCACACCAGAAGCTCTCACCCATGCTCCACACGGTCCTCTGTCAGCCATGTCCCCTTCTATGTCTTCACTGCATATCAGGGCAATAATGGTGAGAACAGGTCTTATACATGCTTCTCGTATGCCCATGTTGGACATAAAATAAAAGCAATGAAACACGGAGCACCCGCAACCCTCACGAAAAGACTTAGTCATGTATGATTTAAGTGCAAATTTTAAGAACTGTAGCCCTTGGTTACAATAAGCAGTTACTGTGCACTGCTTTTACTCTGCGATGGACTGGCACTCTGTCCAGGGTGTACCCTCTCTCAGCCTTCCGCACATTGCTCGGAGGATAGACTCGGGTTTACGGCAACCCAATGTATGAAAATCAGAAAAGTCACAAATGGATCCAGGTGTCCAAGGCACCCAGGTGTCTCAATGACTTTTTCCGAGATCTCCTCAGAACCTGCGACTAAGATTGTGAGCAGCTACTTGTACACCACATTGCAATATAGTGGGTTTTATCTCTGTTCACTCCTTATTTTTAACACAGTGCTGCAGACAGTCGGTAAAATGCAACACAGGACAGCATACATAGACACACATGCTGGCTCAAGCAAGGTTCCGGCAACAGAGGGCACAAGGCTGGAGAAGGAGGGGACACAGCAAGGACAGGATGCCAGTCCCTCACAGAGCACCCCAAGCAGGACTCAAACCCCAGACCTGCCAGAGAGCAGGCAGAGGCTAAACCCGGTGTACCACCACACCCCCGTGCCCACAAACAGCATACGGTACTGCTTAAAAGTATGAGTCAACTTTCTGCAAAACTAATTTTTGTTCAAAAGGCATTTGGTGAACAGGTTTCATCAGGAAATTGTCTTCCTAGCCCTTGTGCAGCAGTTCCCAGAGATGCAGGACCCTTATGGGTCACTTTGCTTTCACTGTTCTGTCCAGTTTGTCCCATGCAAGTACTACCCAGGTTGGCCGTGTGTACTCAAACTTTTGACTAGAAGGGTACACTCTTCAATCATACAAGGGGATCCATATATGCTCAGTTTGCTGCAGAGGCTTAGGAAAATAAATCCCGATGGACATCAGATGTTTGTAGACATCAGATGCTTGTATCACAGGTTTAGCAACAGAGATACATATTTGCAGTCTCAGACCACTCACTTGGTGCCTTTGTTCCTCGGTAGTGTCAATCTGGCTATTTTCTGAATAAATCTAGCTCATTAACCTCGGGGGGTACTCGCAGAATTTATGCCGCCTTCCAGCATAAAATTCATCTTAGCTGACAAAATTATTTGTCTTCTGACCCAAAGTAAAGACGATCGAGGGAAGAGATAGTAATAAATGTATAGAGAACTTGAGGAGCGTTTGTCACACCGCTTTTGTGACTCAAGAAAGACAATGCAGGCTAAGGTCCTGGAAAAAAGAATGGGCCCTTTGTTCTGCGAGGATTTACTGTTAAATATAACAGCAAACCTGCGGTGCGATGATGGGACTGTCAGCTAAAGATGTTTGAGAAGGTTATCAGTTGCACGAACTCCATTTCTATGTCTGATTTTGACTGAGACAGATTCATCGCTTTCCTGTTTGGGGAAAGGCCAGCTATAAACTGTCAGCATCTGTTTTTGAGATGGATTGCATCTCGCTCCCGCTACTGCGCCCATTGACCTGTCTGCCACTTATTACACTGCTGCCTTGAATGAGCACAGCACACCTGCACAGCTGACAGGAGGCTCCGAAACCCAGCCAGGCATGATTCAATCTCCCCCGACTAGGCAAATGCGCAATCTCAGTGATACAAAAGAGAACTCCCGAAAAGAGAGCGAGTCTTTCGCGATCCCCACCGGCAAGCCGTTGGAAACTGGTGACCCGGGTGACCTCGTGTTTTAGAAGCGGCGAGGAAGGCCTCGGTGCCTCCCCACACCGTGAGACTCAACTTCCCCCCCAGCGAATCGCTTTGCCGCGCGGTCCCGGATGAAGTCCGACAGCTGTCCGAATGCTGCGGCTCGGGAGGGAGACCCTCACTCTGCTGGCGAGCCCGTGTGCAAGGAAAGGTCAGGTGCCATCGATTGCCATAAATAAGGTATGAGGCAGGATGGGAGTAAAGAGCCAGGAGGGAGTTACGGGGGGGATCTTCTGCATGGCGAATGGCCCGTTTTGCCGTGTTTGCCGGCCGAGGGCAGACAGCCCTGCATTCGGTTTTCTCTGATAACCTTCTCCAAACAAGTACCTGTACCCCCCCGCCCCACCTAGATTCTTGATGCCCTTCTCTGGGGGTCGCTATAGCAATGGTGCTTAAGTGTGTATGAGTGATGTGCAGCTACAGGTTAAGCATACCAATATATAATCGAGGTAATTCTTATGAAAAGGGAGAACAGGATAGAACCTCCTGAGAGCAAATTACTGTGTATCTGTCGCCCAGAAGGCAGGTTGACGAGACTTTATATCCTTTTACTGGTATTTTTGTAACCCGTTAACTTTAGCTATTAGGAAAATGTCAACTTTTACAAAAGAACCGTACTCACTTGTTAAAAATCTCACCGCATTGAGACACGGTATCCGGATTATTCAGTTAAAGTTATTTCAACACCAAGATGCTGAAACACACACACACACACACACACACACACACACACAATGGATCATTCGTACCAATGCCATCCTTCCTGGTGGAGCTGAATTCAAAGAGACGCTCTTTTACGAAAACCCGTGGCCAACATCTGATCCAAGACCGAATGCATCTTCTAGGGACATGTGGCAGAATGTCACGATTTCACCTAAGGGATAAACATCCCCGAGGCCCTATTTGTTGTGATGTGCAAAGCTGGAATGGTAACATGCGCTAGAGAACCTTTGCATGCATTCCATCTTTAAAATCCATATAATCAACAGGGCTTCTTTTCAGCTGCACAATGTGCAAATGAGAGGTACTTTACTGCGAAAATCTGAACCGCCGTACTTTGCAGGTGCCTCAGCTGAGCGAGGTGCTGTGTGGACGACCGGACCTGCTTAATGGAGCGGTTGCACAAGGAGAGGGCAGGAGGCCATTAAAACGGCGTGCGGAGCGAAAGCGGGGGTCCCGCACCCGTGCCGACTGCGCAGCTGCTCGTACCCCGAAGTGCCACCCAGGTGCATCCATTAACCCGCGGTGCAACATCAAGAGCAGGGCTTTCAGGCGCACGGGGCGCAAGGGCAGGGGCCCTCCGCGGTGCCATACAGCGCTAATTAAGAGCTTCCTTAACAAAGACACACACAACAGTTAAAAGGACCCTTCTTTCTCACGCATCGCTGAATTATTAATGCTTCCTCATTTTTTATTTGGCTCAAAAACTCAGCGGCGTGTCCGAGACTCCCGAGAGGGAGCGACGCAGACTTTTGTGCTCTTTCGCTGCCTTCTGCGTCGAGCTCTCGCCACGGCTTCCCCTCAAGCTCGGAATGTGCAGCTCAACAAAACCCACCGTCATTCACAGAATATCAACAGGCAAACTCATTAAAATAACTACGTGAAGCCAATCAGATTGCAATTACTTTCCGGGCCCACTGGGTCTTCCACTTACTCTATCGTTTTCTATTTTTTTTTTTTGGAACCGCTGCTCATGATTAATACTGTGATCCCGCATACCAATGAAGACTCCAGACAAGAGGCTGGACGCAAACACCCTATGAGTCACCCGTGAGCTCCCATCCATCCCGCTGTGGAAAGAGCGGAACTCCCAGAACCACCTGAGGGGAGCGGCGGCCAGGTGAGGTCCCGGACCTTCGCCCGTTTTCTGGTTTAACCGGCACTGCTGGGTCAAGGTACTCCGCCACCCGTAAATGGGCAGCGGCAATGCCGCCGCACGCCAACGCTCCCTGCGGTCGCTCTCTTGCTGCTGCCATGGAAACACGCTGACACCATCTCTCAGCTTGGGAAATCATACTAATAAATAGCTTTATGCTAATAGGCCCAGCAAGCAGTGGCTGTAGCTGCCAATCCTAATACACCTATTAAATTTCTATCAAGGAGACAGAGCCGGGGCGTGCTCGCCCAGCACTGACGTCCCCTGCCTCTGCACAGATTCTCCACCAGCGGCCAAAATTGGCATCTTGGCGCCTTCACCACCCCTTGCCCGCTCGCCTTGCTGTCAGAGCACAGTCTGGCCAGTTTGTCCCTCCAGCTGATTTGCGCACTGGTGACCTTGTTCCTCCGTTCCCGCACCGCAAAATGAGGCCATCGGGGAGGTTCGAGAGGGGGGCTGGCCCTCGACTTCCCGCAGAGACCCATTCGCTACGCAGCGCCGCTGCCATTCATTAAACCAGCCTCCATCTGCCCACTGGCCTCTCGGATGTTGTATGAAATCAAATGTGCAGAGTTACAATGTTTCTTTGTCGAATCTTCAGTGCCAGAGTTTCGCAGAGTGATCGAGGTTCCAAGACGGACAGGCCTGCAAGGAGAGCACTGCATTCATCGTTAATTCTGGGTGACAGCAGAAAAGCAACTGCTTAGTCTTGCCACTTAAAGTCCACTTAAGAAAGTCATTAGGGATAAAAAAGAATTAAGCGAAGAATGTGGTTCTTAAAGAAACAGAAAAGGAACAATGACTTGTTTAATGGATTAATCATGATGTCGTTGCTGTCTGACTCAATGCATCCGTGTACCGGTGTATCCATGGACTGATCACTGTAAAGAGTATCGCCACCTTGTGGGCAGCCAGGGCCATTGCAACCCAGTGGTGTACTATCTCAGAAGATTGTGCTATATTAAAATCTTACAAAGGGGGTGCGGTGGCACGGTGGGTTTGGCCTGTGCCTGCTCTCTGGTGGGTCCTGGGTTTGAGTCCTCCTTGGGGTGCCTTGTGACGGACTGGCGTCCTGTCCTGCCTGTGTCCCCTCCCCCTCCAGCCTTGCGCCCTGTACTGCTGGGTTAGGCTCCGGCTTGCTGTGACTCCTGCTTGGGATAAGCAGTTTCGGTGTGTGTAATGTCTTACATTGATTCCTTTAACTAACACTTTTCTCCAAAGCAACTTATAATGCTAAGCTACCAACAATATTTACCCATTTATCCAGCTGGGTAACTTTACTGGAGCAGTTTAGGGTAAGTACCTTGCTCAAGAGTAGACCTACTACAGCTGGAGGTGGGATTCAAAACTGCAACTGTTGGTTCCAAAGGCAGTAGCTCTAACCACAATACTCCCAGCTGCCCCATATATCCAACCACTGTCAAAGGCCTGTTCAGCTGTATGTCACTAAACACAGACACCCAGAGAGAATTACACTTACTGTATGTCCGCAATGTAAAATTTTGGAGATAATTTGTAACCCCTCCGACTGTGGCGTGTGACTGTTTGTAGACTGAGGTCCTCGCATCACAGAAGAATCAAAGTTCTTCACTATCAGTGTTTCTCAACGATAGCATCTTAGCGGCACTCTAAGCAATCAGTGTTCTTCTTCGGGTTGTCCTGACCCAATACATCAATCTGGGTCAGATCTATTTCCAAGAGGAATAAAAACAGAGTATACGCTGAGTGTAGCCTCACTGGCTTGGTGCCCATTGCTTCTGGGATAGGTACTGAACCACTGCAACATGATGCATCACTAGAGAGCTTAGGGGGAGTGAGTGATTGAGTGAGTGTAACACATTATTCCATCTCTTCACAGTATTCCAGCTAAAAAGTGAACAAATTCCTCATTTGGACGGAAGCACATCAGAGCAGCACTTGATGACAGGCAGGTACCAGGAGACTCGGGCTGATTTCTCACATACTTCCTCTCGCTGCCCCACAGTCTAACTCATGGCCAAAATCTAGGTGCAGGACAGTGGTGCAAACTTGTACTCTGATGTGAATTCCTTTCCAAAGTGTCCTGTCTGATAGGTAAAAACACCTGCTGGTGTTCTCTCCATCCAGACTTCATCCTTAAGGGTAGATATTTGTCAACAGGTCCACTGCAAATTTAAAACTAGGATTTTTTAAATTATTTTAATTCATTTAGCTGCTGCTTTTTCTGTATAGCAGCTTATAATGTCAAATTATAATAATTATTTACCAGTTTGTTTTATACAGGTGGGTAAATTTTTTTATATCACTTGCTTATATCATTTGCTCAGGAGTATTACAGCAGGCGGGCGGCGGCGCAGCACCTGATCTCTGGTGGGTCTGGGGTTCGAATCCCGCTTGGGGTGCCTCGTTACAGACTGGCGTCCTGTCCCGGGTGTGTCCCCTCCCCCTCCAGCCTTCCGCCCTGTGTTGCTGGGTTAGGCTCCGGCTCCCCGTGACCCCAAATGGGACGAGTGGTTCAGAAAGTGTGTGTGTGTGTTATAGCAGGAGCTAAGATTTGAACCCATGTCCTCTCTGTACAAGGTAACAGCTCTAACAGCAGTACTAGCTGCCCCCTTTACAATTACAAAAAATTTTGATAGGAATTCTACATTTTACTGTCATATTACTTAATTAGGACTTAGGTCTGCCTGTGCAACTGGGCACATTGGGTAGCACTGTCCAGTGATTTCGACTGGCAGCTATATTTTGTGCGTCTCCAAGTTGGAGGCCTTCCTGGGCCAAATCTTCCTTGAAGGTGCTTCTCCAAGTCTTTTTCGGTCAGCCTCTTCTAGTCACTCCTTCCGATGGTGTCCAGGTCATTGCCGTCACAGGGTGCCGATGGTCCGGCGTTCGCAACACGTTTTCTGTTACGTATAAAAACAAATCACCCTTCTTCCATGATTTCTGACATATGAGCTGCCAAAGGCTAAACAGGTCTTACTGGTGCCCAGTTAGCAGTGTGATATCCCTTATTTGTGGCTGCCTGTGTTGTTCAGATCTATTTAATACATATAAAATTAAACAACGTTGGATTATTACAGTTTGCTCTATATTGACTGGCTTTTTAGCTCTTAATGCATATCAATTATGACCTCATAATAAAGGAATTATCCTCTAATTATGGTGTAACTATCCAGGGTAGAGGCTGTTAATTCAGTTAATACCGAAACGGCTGCTCCGGAGATGGAGTCATTTCATTTCTCGGTGTTCCTTCTTGCAGATAGGTGCTGCTCCTCTCAGACATCGATCCGACCGAGATCGACAGACAGGATCAGGTCAACCTGAAGAGGAATGCTGATTGCATTCCAAGTGTGGCTGAAATGCTATCGCTGAGAAACTCTGATTGTGAAGAACTGTGATTCTCCTGTGATGTGAGTACTTCAGGGAAGGGGGAGGGGGGCGGTGATTACAAAGGACAGATGAGGATACGTTCTGTGAGGTCATTGCAGCTTTTGAAATGCCTCTGACACCCTTCGAACCTCACGCCGCCGGGCAGCATCAGAAGCAATGAAAGCAGAGCTGGGAGTTGACAGCTCATGCCACTTTTCAAGCAACTTGGATGGTTCAGGGGATGTGAGTAAATGGAGAAAAGTCTGGCTGGGGGGGGGGGGGTGGTGTTTGCAAATCAACAGCTGGATGCTGGGTAATTAATTGCCACTCAGCCTCTGTATGCGAGCGCAGCCATAATTGTGAGTGACTACATTTCAGGGTATTATTCTGGAGTTTGTCCCTGTCTGGTGGTGCACCGTGATCACTCCCGTTATTAGCGAGGATGCTACGGGGTTGGTGGGGGGGGGGGGGGGGGCTCCGCTTACCGGCTTGTGCGGAGCTCTTTCCTGCCCCTGCCTCCCTCCCTGGGGGGTGTGTGCCTGAAGGACTGACAGTGCTGCCCTATAATGACTTAATTAGTGTTTAACTGTGAAATGCTTATTGATTGGCTGCGCGGCCCCTCTCCGCAGGCCACGATTACATGCGGGGCGAGAGTGATTCATCACGTTTACGCCAAGCCTCTGGACGACGTTCACGCACTCCTGCTCCACCGCAAACCACTAATAGCCCAGGCTAATTAATCACAACCCGCATGCAGGCACATCACCGCGACTGTCACATTTCAGAAGCGATGGCGGTAATGAATCACCCCAAATAAATATAAATAAAAGCTGTGAAATGCATGGATGCTTTCACAAACCAGCCTCAGTGCATTTATACCCAAGCCCCTTATTCCAGCATTGGACTCTGAAGTCACAGGCCAACAGTTCTATACGTATCGTTGCTAATCTCAAAATGCAAATAAAACGAAAATGATTAATAAAAAGACGCAAAGCAAATAATCGCTTTAAGATATGGTAAAAACTTGAAATGAAATATAGCAAAATGATTTTTTGTAGATTTCCGCTCTGGGTCCTCATTTAACTTCACCCTGTATGTGTCTCAGGATTAGAGTCTTGCAAAGACTTAGAACTTCCTTCTGCGCATCATTTGTTAAACCGCATTCAAAATTTTAACAAAACCAAAAACAAAATGTTACTGGGTAACTCGACACGAGTTTGTAAAAAACACGGTTGCTCCAGGAGAACAAATCAGAGTGACAGCTTTTTGTTAACCTTTATCTCTGCGACTCATTTCTCCAAGGTGACTTACTGTGTTAAACAAACACAGTCTCAGCTTTACATGATCTACCCATGTATACAGCAGGGCTTTCGTACCGTATCGGTTTAGTGTAAGTACCTTGATCAAGGGCACTAGAGCAGGATTGGGATTTGAGCTAGTGACCTTCAGATTGCAATACACCAGTTTTAAGGGCTGTGCTGTCATAATGTGCATGTGCAAGTGGACGGCGTATTCATATGCGTGACATGGGCAGTACGTACATATCTATCGCCGCGGCCGAACGACATTAATTATTGTGGAAGAAACAAAAATCAGACTGTACCTGATAATCCACTTTGGTACCAGCTAAGGAGAAATAAAATTTTTCCTTCAAGAACAGTAGGTCAGAGTTCCATCAAATACAGTAGACATCTCTGCATGCGTGTACCCCATAAAGTGTATAAGTGGGGGGGGTGTTTGCAGTTGATCCGTTGGCTGGGGAATCAACTGATTACAATAACAATGCTGACAGCAGATGTTGGGAACAAAGCAGGGCACTCATTTAAAAACAGTGTGGCCACTCCATTAGGCTGCAGTGCCATTGACTTGTGTCAGAGGAGCAGAGACAAATGAACTGCTTTGCCATCTGATGATGAGGAGTGGGCCAGGGGTCAGTGTCCTTCGTCCTGACCCCCCCCGTCATCAGCACAATTAACCCCTTTCTTTCATTGACTTTTTGCTTGTTTGAGGTGCTTCCACCCCCCCCGGACAAGTGCAGTCATGCCCAAGCACCGGAACGTGGGCTTACGCAACGCTCTGGATCCCGGACGAGCGTCTGATCGGCTAGGCGGGCGGCGGGCGGCTGACACGTGCAGGGCAGTGAGATAAGCGAGCTCAGGCTGCCCATTGCATCGAGACAATCTTCTGATGTGCATTCAAGGGGCACTCCAACGGAGCGCGCTTTGCCTTCAGTTTCTTACGCTTTTGCAAGGTGTTTCCGTGGAATCCAAAATCGCCACTCTACAAGAGGCGTGCAAACAATCCAAATCAAATTTTCCACTACAAAAAGTGAGCAGTGGGGTTATTCCTTACAATTTAAAATTCATTGCTTCGTATGAACAGCGTGCTAAATGTACTATGTTCCTATGACATTCTGTGCTCCTGTGTAAGTACCTAGTCGATCTCCGATACGTATTCAACATTAATGGAAATAAATCAGTGAGCAACATGGGCAAGCTGAAATGGGCTGACCCAAAAAAAGAGAGCTCGGTCCAGCAGGGCATCTGCCTCTCTAAAGTCTAACCGTGTCAGAATGATTGACAGGTGCACAAATAACTGGGAGGTCGTCGTCTTAGACACAAACCGCAGAGAATGGCACCCAACACAACCATCCAGCAGCAATCAGCCCCACCAGTTTCATCTCTCACCAAGAATCCAGCATCAACAATCCCATCCACTGACATTTTGATTGAATACACACGCCCCCCCCCCCCCACACACACAAATACACGCGCGCACGCGAACGCCGAGGCGCATTATTTCGGAAAATTGATGTATGAAGGGCAATGTGGCAACCTTACATTTATCTTTATTCCAATTTAATCCAACACGAGCGTGGCTAAAAAGGATTCTATCTCTTCCCCAATTTCCAAACCAGTCTCCCTCAGTGCATCTGTGTGGTCGTCAGACTGCCGAATGCCTCGGTCCTTTTTAATTTGCATACTTTTCAATCAGCATTCAATGACACTCCTCAGAGTTAATGAAGAAATTGCAAAAAAAAAAGTGCATTTGCACATTAGGATATGCAGTTCCTACCTCTGGCTGTCTTTGCGCCGGCTGAAACGCACCTTTGTCACAGTCACCTTCAGACGCGGGGCTCTGGATGCGTACCGATTTCCATACATATTTTGTTATGTACATAATTCTGCATATCATCACAGAGACGGGGACATTAAAACCTGGGATTAGCTTGTCAGTGTGGGATTTCGGAGAATGTCGGAATGAGACAATCCAGCTGATTAAGCTGGAGAGGGCTCGTCCTGTACGCCCAGGAATATAAATGACAGTAATTTGCTGGTACATGACAGATATCTATTCCAAATGTTATTCATAGCCCGATGGTGGTAGAAGATTGATATAATCAGGAAGCTGTGAGATAATGCATGAAGGGGAATGGGAAAGGGAGGAGAAGTTATTGAGCAACATGCAGACTCATATTTGTACCCTCTGCAAATCTCGAGGATAACATTGTTTGCTTTTCAACCGGCAGGTGTGATCTTAAAAACATGAATTGCGCTCCTTCTCTGACCTTAATAAGACAAGAGGTCTGCTCACTGTGGAATAATAACAGGGAAGAAGCAACAGGTATTACCGCCGGTGGCAGCAGGATGAGGAAAGGCAAGAAGGCAGACAAGCGGTGCTGTGGTTAAGCAGTAGAGCTGAAATGACCCAAATGATCACAGGTTCAAATTCCAGGGTGGGGAACTGCTACTTTAATTAATAAATTAATACGTATTGCAATGTGAGTTCCATTGACAGTCTTCTTGCCTAAATAAACAATGAGAAAGAGAAGTGTGGAGGAAGAGGGACAGGGCAATAATAGGGTGAATAAGGGAACAGATGGAAACATGGGCCTCCGTCGCGGTGGCGTTTTGCAGCGAGTCACGCACCGGATGCAATGACGTCTGTGTGCCCAAGACGGGAGACCCTGCAGATGGCGCGAGCGGCGAAACCCAGCGACTCTGCTGGTCTGTGTGCTCTCAGTAAGCACAGGGCCAGGAGACCCTTCCATTAATCAGTCATTCCCTTTCTGTGCCGCGACAAAGTCCCGCCATGCAGAACAGCTGGCAGCAGAAAACTGAAAAAGGTCAGTTTTAATGACGCCGGCTCAAATTTGGCCGTCCGTGCTTGTGATATCTCGGTGCGTACCTGGGTGCGTGTGCATGTGTGCCTGTGTGCCTGTGTGTGTCTGCATATTTCTGTGCACGCATGTGAATGACGGGGAGGGGTGCCCATTAATAAGCTTCAGAGGGAGGCCAGCTGACAAATGGCAGCTTTCCGTCCGGGTTCGACGTGGGGGGGGGGAGACAGTGCAGCCTGGCACCCCCCGCTTGGTCAGCGCTGTATGAATAAACATGTTGTGTTTTGGAAAGGCTCCCCTCCCCTGCACCATTAATAATGCATCGGCGGCCGGCCGTTTTGGGCGAATAAATCAGGAGTCCCACTGTCCTGGAGGAGTGTGAATTTGCACATTTTGTGAGGGAGGGGCCTGCCAGAGGAGGCCTGTTTTTATATCCCATCACAATGGGAAGTGAAGATGAGCCTAGGCGGTGACTTTGCTGTCTCTGTAGCCACGTACTAACAGCCGAAATGAAATTGTCAGTCATACACGGCGGGGTGTTCTCGCAACAAGACATGTGTGTCACATCTGACAAATGGACTACTGGCGCCCGTGACTGACATGTCTGCGCCTAACTGAGTGGTTCTGAGATGGGCACGGTGGTCACGGTCAGGGTACAAATCTGCTTATCTTCCATGCTAAAAAGCGCCACTCGGGACCTGCAATGGAATAATAAAGAAAAGTTTAATCTTTGGTTTACGATCAAAGGTTTTAATTTCTATTACCTTCTAATAGCTGACTAGTAAAGTTACGAACAACGGTAAAGTCAGAACCAGTAGAAAACTCAAAGAAAGCACATTTTGGCACAATAAAGGGTGCAGAAGAGTTGAGAAGCGTTAGAATGGACTTTAATTTTGAAAATTTAAACTTGAGCTGTGAGGAGCAGTAATGAAAGGCAAGAGGGGAACATTCCAGAATGAGAGGAGAAAAGGGTGCAGGACTAATGACAAAAGTCTTGATAAATAGGACAGAGAGCCTACTTGACCTCTGTAAGGAGACAAATAACCACATTAGCACTGGGGGATTAGAGAACACCGCGTGCGCCACACAATGGACACGTTTCCCCAGACGACAGCGCCACCAATTAGAGAACAAGGGATTAGTCGCCCATGGTGCCAGGATGAGGGGGTCCGAAATCTTCACAGCCGCCGATATCCAAGCTGACAGCTGAGAACGAGCTCAGATAATGGGACTTAAGTCCTGGAAGTTGATGACACATGTGACGCAGGCGCTGAACCAGCGCCAAGCCCCCCGCGAAGCCCCCTGGCCCTGGAGCATCTGATGGTAAACTCTTCTCTTAACCACAGATGCAGGCTGCCTGGAACTTCTGCCTTTCCTTTTTTGGAGTAAATATGGCCTGAATGAACCGGGCAGTCTTCCTTTCAAGTATTACACCACATTGCATCACTGAAAATTTCACGAGAACGTTCGGTCTCCAAGGGCTTTATTAACATTTGGTAATTTTTAATAAAACGCATGTTCTAACATTGCCGTGTATTAGAAATAGGACACAAAGTTTTGGATATTTAATACAGGCATTCACACTTGCTTACTCTATTGCTGGTATTATAGGAAGCCCACCTTACGTAGCTAATACCCACAGGCATTGTGAGGCGTTTAATAAAATAACTACATGTGTGAGTAAGTAAAACAAATCACAGGAATCTACTGTCAAACTCAAATAAAAGCCATCGGATCAGTGGCGGTAAGCACTGCTGCCGTTGGCTCTAAGTTTTACAGCTCAAACCTCACACACTAATAGTACCACTGAGCAAGGTACTCATGTTAAATTGTTCCAGCAGAATTACCCAGCTACACAAATGAGTAAACAACTTGGTTTGGAGAAAAGTGTCAGGCAAAATGAATGAATGCAAATGTAACATGAGAGTTGGGACTTAAATCAATTAAGATCCTAATCTGGCAGTTGATAAAAGAAAAGAGAACACAAAATCTGACAAACTCCACAACACCCGGAGGTGCACTATTCCCTCTGTCTGGCCAAATCGATTATCGCTTCCTGAATCTGCTACTGCGTGTCGGTAATTTTTATCCACATCCGATTAGTTCCAAGGAGACCGTAAGAGACTGACCACTTATTCCAAAGTATTGAGTTTCTTGTCGAGACTTCAGTGGACTCTGCTACTAGTACTCCACAAGAGCGGGGAAGACAGAAGAAAAAAACAGACTTCCTCAAAGAGCAGGGCCCAGGATAATACCCTTTCTTTCATTCAAGAGATGAACCGCTGACCTTAACATCTACAAGAGGCTTTAGTTTTCAGCCACTATATAACTGTTTCTTCTTTCACCTTTGCTCCCAGGATCGTTAAAGTCATTCCCGATTCAATGCTCAGATAAGACCTACAATGAAATATTAGTCATGTCACTGAAGTTTAGTGTCACAACTCATAAAGCAAAGAAAATCCTAGAACGATATAAGCACATTGTTTTGTTGATTCCGATATAACTTATGTATCCACACTCAAAAACAGTAATCAAGGCTGACCATTGTGTTATGGTGTATTTGAACGTACATTTAACTTTGGAAGGAAGTAAAATATTCTGTGGGATTTACTGAGCTTCGTTGATTTTTGATTGGTCATAAGCCTACGATAGACAAGTGAATGTGGTCCTTTACCTACAGTCTGAAGATTTGCTTAAAATGCTGATATCTATTAACCTCTGAGAGCTTATTTAATCTAGCAAATACGTTTAATGCAAAATGAGCCGTAGTGCAAGCATAATACGATTTGGTCCGATCATTCACCAAGAAGTGCAGATGCTTAGCATTCTTGCAGCTCGGTCCAATAAATCTTCCGTAGAATTTGTAAAGGCTGCTGTTTTTTCTTTCAGCACTCTATTATTGGCCTCAGATGTGAAATAAAGAGAGCAGGGAGATAGGGTCCTCACGCTGTGGAATCAGCATTATCAATACGCTCCCACTGCTGAGATAAGCAGCTTATCCGTCCTGCATTTGTGAAGTGAATCAACCTCCTAGTCGCCAGCCTTTGAAATACCCCCCACTTTCACACCCCCAGCAACTCATCCCACTGACTTTTGACTCCATCAGTTGACAATGACAAGCTGTACAAAAATGCCATTTCTCGATCTGCCAGAAGATCGGAAGGAGCAAAGAAAAAAAGTCTCTATAAACTTACGGCATGAATACTTTTAAGGAAAAAAGTTGAAGATTGAAGATCTACTCAACCATTACGACTAGAATTCATAAAAGAACACATTTTACGCAATGTTTCACAAGAACTGACAGTCCAGTACAGTCAGACATTAAGTATTATTTAATGTTTTAAACCTTACATTAAAAAGAATTAAGCACAATTTTAAGCAAATTCAAACGATACCCGATACATTTGCAGATGATTCATCTTTAAAGAATCTTTTCGGAAAGACAATCGAATTTTCCAAAGAAGAGGGCTACGCTGTGATAACGAGCGATACATGTTTCTGAAAGTGCCACAGAGACAACAAAAGAAGACATTCAACTGCACTGTGTCAAAACTATGATGAGAACATAGTACTGAGTGAGGTGCAAAAGCATAGAGCACTAAGGTAAACTGAGCTCCACCCACTTCCCCCTCGATCCTGCACCCCCAGCACTGTCAGACCACCGGTCCTCAGAATAGCAAGGAGAGCTTCCCATCGTGCAAAGACCGCCGTCAGAACAGCCCAGGGGAAAACAGCATCACCATCAGTGAATATCAGCAGATTTCCAGCCTCATGGGCGCTCCCACACCCACTGTGAGTTTGCCTAATGCGACGTCTTGTCTCGGCCGGGCACTCGGCGTTCACCACTTGATGGGAATTAACATTTATATTACTTGTTTTTTTTTTTTTCTCTTGCCTGCAACACAAGTGTTTCATTTTTCCCTTGTCAGCTGGACAAATATTTAATTTCCAGCTAAGAAATGGTGAACGAAATCATGCGTATTTGCATGCAACACAGTAACTCTGTCAGTGGGATTCAAGCCATAATGGTATTAGTTTGTTAAAATGCAAACTCTCGGAAACGCACAGGATTACCAATGACTGGAAAATATGTAAAATTGTTAACCGAAGCAGAAATCTCAAAAAGACGTTATTCGTTAATGCAATTGTTTGTTGTGAAAAAAAACTTTTGACAACTTTTAAACAAGTTTTTTGGATTATATTTAGAAAGGACTCTTCAGTTTATATTGTTATGCTTGTCAGTAATGTAATACAAAAAACTATTTTACAGCACTGTAAAGAACAGCATGGCTGTTGTTTTAGTTTGTATTTATAGGATGAAAATGAATATAATGTACTGTATTAAAATATTGTATTTGATTTATGTATTCCGTACAACTTTAAATGAGGTTAATATAATCAGACGTATAAAAGTCATAGATATATAAATACAGCGTACGGCTGAAGGGAAGGGAACGGAAGATAGGAAAAGACTGACAGGTAGCCAAAGGAAACATCTAATGTTGGAGTGAATCAGTGTGGGAACGACTCACCGTTGAAGCTGGTGAAGTTTCCCAGGTCTAGGAAGGACGTGTTGAACGAAGGGTTGGAGGTCAGATTGAACAGCAGATCAGTGCTGTTGGACAGGTCTCTGCCCATGGTGTCGGCGAAGAGGTTCATCTGGAGCAAGGTTTTGAGCAGGTAGCGCAGCATCTTGCCTCAGCCTGCGAGGGCTGCACAGCCCCTCCGTCTCTGTCCCCTCTCTCCCGCGCGCTCTCCGCCCGTCCCCTCCGTGCGTCGTCTGCTCCTCACCTCTAGTCTTCGGATCCAGGGACGTGAGAAGACACCAGGCTCTCTGTCTCCTCTCCTTCTTACTCAGTTCGATTCAGTTCATTTTTATGCGGCGCTCTTCCCAAAAGGGTTGCCTCGGAGCTTAGTCAGGTGTGATTAAAAAAAAAAGGCGAAAAAACGATTTGAAAAGAAGTCCAGCAGTGAGTGGCGGAAGGGGGAAATAAACTTTTCCCGTTAACCGTGCTTCTCCATGGGACGTCTCAACAGGGGGTTATTCTGCTCTTCTCTTCTCGCCTCCCACGGAACGATGGTTTGATTCTTCTGCCTCTTTTGTCCGGGTCTCACATAACTTCACACACCATGAGCACAAAAACACCTCGCTGGTGTGAAAGAATCCGGCTATCTGATGACCCTTCAGAATCACTGCTCTTTTTTTCCCCCTCCCTCTGCCCCCCTCCCCTCCTCTCCCCATTTCTCTCTCTCTCTCTCTCTCTCTCTCTCTCTCTCTCGGCCCCACTCCTCTCCCTCGCTCTCCTTATCCTCGAGCTTCCTGGAACCTTGTGATGGGCTCCCGGGGGGCCTCAGCAGAGAGAGAGAGCAGGTGCTGCTGGCAATAAATGTTTAATTATTGGATTAATAATCATCCCTGGAGGGGTGGACAGGAGAAGGGGAATACACTGTCACCGTCTGACACATGCACACACGTGCAGACAAATAAAACGCGTCGTCACAATGAGACGACACAAGCAGGAGCGCACCAGAATAAACAAACATGTTCCAGCACAAACACTTCTCATCTGCTACTGTGTGAAATGCAGATGTTTCAATTATCTTCACCATCCAGCAGGTATGAAACACTGCAGACCAACTCAATGCAAGATCTGATGCCTCAAGGTTCGAAAAGTATTCCTTGCAATATATGTATTTTTATATACCGCAGCGCATTTGTTTTTTTTTTTAATGTTTACAATGAAATTTGACTGGTTACGCAAAACACAAATGAATTCGCTCTTTAGATCAATATTAAACTAACAGACTGGAATAAATAGTTCTTCAAGTATTTTCTCCTCCGGTCCTACGTCTTCCCGGTTTATATAGCGTCGGAATATAACAAACACAGGAAACACAGTGGTTATTAATAACACACGGTGGCTCGTCTCAATGAAGGATGAAAAGGAGGAGCAGATGTCTTTCGGGCTCCCTTCAAATCCGAGAAGAACGCGGATTGAAATAAAACAAAAAAATCTTTGTCTTATTCATCATTGCATTTTTTAAATGACACAATCAGCATAATCTTTTTTGTAAAGAAAAGATAAATCAAGCAAAACTGCTAGTAGTGCCACTTTTGTTTATGCGACATCTGGTCATTTCAGTTCCGCCAACATATGGACCCTCGGCAAAGCCATTTATAAAGCGCTCCTTTTTCCTCGGGGTTGCAGTAAAAACTAATTTCAGACAGGGAGCGGTTCAGAAGGTTTTTCAAACCAAAATATGAAAAAATAACTTTTTGGAAATTCACACCTATCGGGTGACTCCTGGCACTTATTGCCCTCCGCTCTGTACCTTTCAACACGTGGCAGCGGGCGCCGATGCGGGAGCAGTCTGTGGGTGGGCAGGGCTGCTGGGGTTCCTGAGCACTCGCACATGCTTTCGGGACCCCATGTGACGGGCACAGCGTGACACCCATTAGTTCGACCTGTCCCCGGACGTCCTGTAGGCACCGGGGGACAATGGAGCCCATTCCCACCGCAAAGTCGCCGTGACGACCCCCTCGTCCCGCTCACTTCTGGGAGAAGTTTTTTTTGTGCTGGCTTCATTGCCGAGACCCTACATTCATGAGCCAGCTGAGCCAGTAAATTTACCACGAGGTCCTAATCAGAGCTGAGTGCAGGGACGGCTTGAGTCCCCCGAGTCGGATCAATAGACATTTAAGTGAAATATGTATGGATGCTGCGTTGCAATGTCTCCCAGCCACACTCCTAGTAATAAGCCCCTGGTATTGCTCAAATCTCGAGGTGTTTGAGTGCCTTTCCAATAGGCTTTAAGGAGAAAGCAGTGCAGACATCATTATCAAACATCACGGAGGACAGAAAAACTCATACACCCTTCTCTGGTAAAATGACCCATACTGTATATTTGCGCAAACTGAACAGAACTTTTTAGGTACAGCTTCTGCTCCTTCACACAAGTTAATGTGTGTATACAATATTTTAATACTTTTTCTGTGTCCAAGCAGTACCTTAATTTCTTTCAACATCTTTCTTTCAAAGAATACCGTAAAATTAGTTTTTGGTCGTGTTGCTGTACTGAAAATAGCGTTCCTAGAAGTCATGCTTAGCTATTTCATAAATCCGTTCCTGCTTGTCAGAGCAATAAAAACACATAAAGCTCTTATAATTAAAACAAAGGATCCCACATAGGATAACACACAGTCTGCTATGTTTCAGCAGTGCTCTGCTTCACAAAATACATTAAAGGAATCAGAAAGACTATCACAGTGGAATACCAAAATGTTCTTTTCATCTGCTATGTGCATGGTCGAGCTAAAAAGGGTGAAAAATTATATTAAAACAAAACAAACAGATGTCTACGTGTGAGAGCCTGTACGCCTGCACAGAATATCAATGCATTATGAATAAAACGCCGAGAGAAAGACAGTGATCATCTTCAAGTACAATACAGTTAAATATGTTCTGATTTTCTTTAAGCACAACATGACAATTACTTCCAGCAGCTCTCACTGTTTTCCGATATTTACATTTACAGTATTTATTTTGTTGATGCTTTTCTCTAAAGTGACTTACAATGCTGAAGTCCCTGCAACTATTTACTCATTTGAACAACTGGATAATTTTCCTGGCAGTGGTGCAGCGGGCTTGGCCGGGTCCTGCTCTCTGCGTGGGGCTGGGGTTGGAGTCACGCTTGGGGTGTCTTGTGACGGACTGGCGCCCCGTCCTGGGTGCGTCCCCTCCCCCTCCCCCTCCAGCCTTACGCCCTGTGTTGTCAAGTTAGGCTCCAGCTCGCCGTGACCCCACTTGGGACGAGCGGCTTCAGCAAACGTGTGTGTGTGTGTGTGTGAATTTAGGGCAAGTACCTTGATTAAGGACATAACACCAGGAGATGGGATTTAAATCAGTGCCCTTCAGATTCAAAAGGTAGCAGCTCCAACCACCACCCTCTCAGCTGTCTCCCTTATTGTCTGAATTTATTATGTTCCTTTTTTGTTCACATGCTACCTGGACCTGGACTTGGCCTTCTAGATGTCAGGTTTGGTAATCCTCAAGAGCACATGCATGACTTTGACACTTCACAACCTAAAAAGGCACCCAAATTTGTATTCTGAGGGGTATAATACACACCGGTCATGGCAGGGTGCTACCCTTAAATGTAGACAGAATCCTTCTGTGTGTGTCTTTGTCCACACATCTGCCACTAAACCCAGTAAGTGCGGAGAACAAGCTGCTGCTTATTGGCACCATCTTCCCTCCATCGTCGGGTCTGACACCAGGTCCGTAGACTGAAAAGCTGGGCAGGGAAACGACACACGTTTAATGGGTATTTAGAATGCAGGCGGGACACCCCTTTCTCTTTTGCAGAAGCGCAAAGTGAAGTGCAATGAAAAAGGAATCAAGAGCACAACTAAAGTAGGCAGGACTGATATATCCACCCAAGCGACACTGACTCCTGCCAAACAGAAACATTGGAGCAAGTGATGCAGGCCGAGTGTATTTCCTTCGCTTCAGCTGTGTTATTATGGCAGACGCCAAGTCTATTTGGCTGAAGGATTGAGATGTGATAGGGAATCTACACCACCTTTTCAGGTCTGCTCTGTGAGCGATGTTACAGCACTGGCGGTTCAAGTGGCCGACTTTATTTGACCACTAGTCTTCCTCGACTTGTTAGATTTACTCATAGCTCTTTCTTTACGGTACACAGTCTCAGAAAGTTCCATGAAGTGTTTTGGAGGAGAAACTTTCGTTGCTCTTTTTTTTCCTCCTCGAGGAGCCTCCACTGCTGTAGTATGCAGTAGTGGCTCCTAACCGGCACGTTACGCCAACGACGCTCTAGGAAATCAATACACTGTCTCAGGTCCGGAGTCTGCTGCTTTCTACCAGCTCGAGAAATTTGTCGCAATCGAACTCTCATTAACTGTGTCTTCGCCGTCCCCTCCAATGATGCCCTGGAACACAATTAGCTCAGTTCCATTAAGCAGAAAACACACAGAGCAGCAGTCCGCTGACATAGCCTCACTGCTCCAGCGATGCTCCAGTTCAGAAGAGAGAAACACCTTTTATGTTCCTATGGCAGCTTTACCAGTTTCCTGTAATGAAGCTGCCAAGGGCAGAAGACTGGCTTTTGTTTCAGCAATCGTTCAAATTGAACCGCACACCTATTGGACTCTGCATATACAACACTGTTATCTCTTTCTCTTTTAAACACAATACTGGTCAAAAGGAGCAGTGGACCAGTCCCTTGACAGGACACGTGCAGAAATCCGTCAATGCCTTTTCCTGCCATTAAAAAGAAAGAATGCTGGGAAAAAAAAAAAAAAAAAAAAGTCTTGTTGGATGGACCGGCTGGCTGGAGACAAGTGACGGGAGCCCTCCCAAGGCCCACATGCCTACAGCTGGAGGGGGCTGACTCGAATCCCTGAGATGGCAGCAGTAGTGGGCCAGGACATCTGTGTCTGTCCCCACACTGCTGGGGTGCAGTGGGGCTTCCACAGGGAAGGGGGTTGTTCTGACACTGCCGGCTGGACTCTGCCGTGTCCCAGCTGGGCGCGAAGGCAGAGGGATGGGGGCCTCAGTCTGCCCCTGGGCGCCCAGGCTGCAGGTGTGCCATGCCCAGGAGCCTGCATCCTCACAGCTTGGCAGGATGGCCCCTGCAGCTGGAGCAGGGAGCGCCACCAGGAAAAGTCGCCGATAATTGGGATCATTCTGGCAATTGTACAAAGTGGCACTGACCTTCAGCTCACAAGCATTTGGTATCCCCCATTATTAAGCTGCACTTAGGGTACAGTGCCCATATGCCGGGTGGTATAATTGGTGTTTCTCTCAGATGCACTCAGATGGGAGTGCAGTAGTACCCCAGAGCAGGATGGCCAGCATGTCCTGAGGGTGGTGCCATGACAATGGCCCCATTTTTTTATCCCTACCATAAACAACCAAACCGTATATTTCAGAAGCTTATTTATTAAACTTAACTGCAGCACATTTGTACTTTTCATGCCTATTTTTTTCCTTTTCGGCCTTCTGTGACAACTTCTGAGCCCATTTTATAGTTTTTAAGCATCGCTTACATCTTCAAGGACTGTCCGTCTGTGCACGCTCTGTGCGTTTCGCTGTCTGTTTTGGGTCTTCTTTGAAGCTGAGGAACGGCGAAGGAGCACAAGAAGAGCAATGGAAAATGGGGCCGGTGCTCCAGAGTTCACCGAGGGGATTAGTTCCTCTCGTGGGGCTTGGTGTACAACCAGGGCCAGGGGTTGAGAAGTTAAACAAACGCTTTTCCCTAGCCAAGCGCCCTGTCTCGGTAAACCCAACGCAAACTTACGGTAATCGAACAACAAAGAGACAATTAGCGGCAACCCGCTGGATATTAACTGGGAAAACACACCCCTATCATTTGTACCCTTCAGACATTTGCATTTTCATGAATTTTTTCCCCTTCTCCTCTCATTTTTTTAATTCTTTTGCCCTCACAAAACCTAATTTGTGATGCAAAGTAAGGCCACATTTAAATATGCATTATTGCAGCCCCCTAAACCCAAGTGTTAATTTACAAAAGCCGTGGACCATAGACCACGTCTGCCTCAACTGGGCTGCCACCCTTCATGTCTTCTCACAAGTCTTTCTGCCACTCAGAGCCAGCAGTTTTATCAAGCCAAATGCTGATAATAACATTTACTGCAAGTAGCTAATAGTTCACATTACTCATAGCAGTGTCACTTCTATAAATAACAGTTTAATCATACACAGTGTTTGTTATGAAACCTGTTTCAATGCACTTGTAACAAAAGTAAAATTTTACTGTATATAGAGCATGTTACATAGTCCTTACTAAAAGTCATCATGGGTGGGTTACTGTGTTCAAACTTGTCGCTTTTACCTAATTAGGGTAGGAAAGTATAAGTGAGGTAAATAAGGGTAAGGAGAGTAAGTGCCATTGAGTCAGTCACTTAATTACTGCTGTGAAGTTGTGTTAACACTTGATAAAACTTATAAGAAACAAGTCTTTATCCTCAGGCATGGCTTTGAAACTGTCCTTTTTGGTTTTTTTGGTTGTCAGTGTTTAATTTCAGGTACGATGTCAAGTTTGACAGTGAACCTCAAAGCAGCTCAACATCAATACTCCTTCAAGCACTCTTTAACCATAGAAACATCTGAAGAGTTAAGCACGAGACGGTATGTCTTTATGATATATGTCTATATCCTTATGCATTTATGTCATTTTGTTGATTCTCAGAAAAATTCATAATAACCTAAAATAGTAAGTATCCACATATACAGATTCACATATTTTAAACCACAATACCATTAAAGAATCAAGGTTTAAGTAGTCTTGTGCATCATTTAAGGATTTCCAATATAATATACTGCAATTCAGAGGTCTACAAATATATAAATGTCCAATTTAGCTAAAGCCCTGTAAGAACTAATCGCATTTTTGGAAACTGATAAATGCCTGGAGGCCTTTACTGATGGATTGATGTTCGTTCCAATCAGTGCCATGAAGAGCCAGCAGTGTAGAGTGAGTGTCGGCAGCATATTGATTTGTGGGAAAAATGGTGAAGTGGGCATTATCACTGCAGTCTGAAGAAGATTGGATGATTCTTCTGATTGTTACAAAAAATAATTGTGTGTTAAGCAGACCTTCGAAATACTGAAGGATGACAGCGAACACAATCGTACCTGCTGTAGATATATTTCAAGCACTGTTACAGTAGCTGGTTTTGAAAGATGTTTTCAGATTTTTAAATGGACAGTGTCATTCTATTTGTCATAGATGCGTAGAATGAAATGAGACCTATAACAACAGAATTTCTACAAGGATAAAGGTGATATTTTTCTGTGACTAGTTAAAGAAAAGCAGACGTGAGGCTGGAGCTGAACATAACAGTCAGGTCTTCCTGATGCATTTCACCAGCCGCATTACGTCAAGCAGGTCCCAATCCGAAAAAGCAGAACGCGTGGGCCTTCCAGTCCAATCTCTTCTCGTGGCAGTCCCACAGCTGGGTCTTCAACCCTGTTCCAGGCTGACGAAGGCGGCAGGCAACAGGTAGCATCCCCAGGTGCGGGAGCTTCGCCAGGGGTTGATAACCCGGAGTGTGCCGAGCCCACAAAGCTGTGCTTAATTAGGTGAGCCGGGGCTCCCATTGGCCTGTAATGGGCCGTTATGAGAGCGGTGCGGGTGTGTGGGATTGGCATGGGCAGTATCGAGGGTGGAAGGGGGGGGTCCCTCATTTCACCTCTGCATTATGGATTTCCCCATCTGGCCACGCGAGGAGCGATGTGTCGCCGTCCAGCATAAACAAAGACGGAACGGAGAGGGGCGTGTCTGTTATCACACGCTGAATTACTGTGGCTGTTCTTCTGCCATTGTCTGCTTGATGGGCTGGGTATTCACAGCTGGGGCAGCCCAAATTGTTCTTTTATACTCTTTTATATTACCTTATTGAAGCCAGAGGGACAAGGGAATAATTAACAGGGAGCACAATGAAGGGGACCCATCTCCTCTTATTGTCAGGCTCTCCTTCTCAATTTATTTTCCCAATTTTTTTCTCCCCCCCAATGCAAATGTTCAAGCCTCGCTTGGTTAGTCGTGTCTCAGACGATCGGACCGTGGAAAATTAGAAGTCGAAGCACAGATACTGGAGGCCTGCAGAGATTTTCCAAAAAAAAGGGCGTCGATGTATGCTGTACGTGCGTGAATGGTCATTTCTGAAACATGACAACAAAAACTTTTTAAAGTTTACTATCTTGCAATCTGGCTGTCACGTCCTCATATTTGTAAAATCATTTCAAAATAAAAAGATGTAAAGAAATTCTTATTCAGTTTACAAGTATTCCAAACTTTGTTATTTTCGGGGGGCTGGTGGAACGGGATATAGACACGCGGCAACGTTTGAAAAGGCGAACGTTGTCCCCTTTTGTCCTTGACTATGCGATGCATTAACATGCTCTGCGTAATGAGAGCAATGTGTCAAATCCTTCCAAAATCCTGATTTCAATTATAAGGTCTAGAATGAAGCTGAACTTCTTGCTCAGATTTCCTGTGTTCAGCGGCTATTTTTTAGTTCACTCCGGCTCCTCTGGGGAAACGGGGTATGCCAGCTTAACAAAGCCCTTCAAATTAAGCTCAGCCCATTGCTTCTTTTTTCAGGCCTGCAGAGCCGTGTGGTAATTAGCAGGGAGGAAGGCGACTCTTTCATTAGTTTAATAAATAATAGGGTCTGGCTGGGGTGTCCCGTTGCCTGCTGCTCTTCACTTTGTTAGCCCTGAAATCTGACATCAAGTCATCCCGAAACGTGGCACGCTGAAACCATTATGCCCTGTCCCGCTCGATTCTGTCTAATAATGGTGCCTTTCCAGGAACTGATATTGCCTTAATGACAGTTTTTCATCTCACCTAAGAGACCACATGTCCAAGGAGTTTTATGATGGCTAGAGGTTTGTAAGACCATCAAGGAGAGGAATGGGCCTTGTCCCAATTACAGTTCAAAGCAAATGATACTCAAGTCTCATGTACGGTTTGATGTTGACACCATAATCCTGTGCATTTCGGTGCAGCGGGATCAAGAAAAGTACCCCTTGCAGATGGTGCCTCTAAGAATGAGCATGGCCTATTGGGTCAGGTTGAGCTGAGTTGAGTTTTCTAATATTCTTCCATCAAAATACACTGATAAATAAATAAAATGTAGAGTTTAGTAGCTGACCAACTTGGTTTGATTTAACAAAATAGCCTGATGTCAAGAGCAATGTCGAGAGGGTTGCAGCCAAAGGGGTGCTTCATGAGGCCCCACAGCCACCTGTGTGATTCAGGGGTCCCATAACAGCCAGTATGCCAGGCACAATGTCACTGGTTTGAACAAATATTGTTGTCCTCCCTTGTACTAACACGTGTGCCCGGAACAATGGGAGCTCCTGTCAGAGTAATAGCAGGGGCAGAGCCAAAACCTTCTGCTGCCAGCCGTGTGCACGCACACACATGCACACACACGCACACACACACACACACACACACACACACACACACAGAAGCATGACAGCCTGATTACAGCACAAAGAGCAGGGCAGTCTCATCCCCCAGAGAACCACTCACACTCCAGATACAATGGTAACTCGCTTACGTATTGAAACACAATAGGAATCGTGCTGTAATTAGGATAAAGATCATTTCATTGCACTAATTATGACACTCTTATTACAATTTGATGCTCAATCAACTCTGAGAGCAGGCTACAGAATGTAACAGTACTGGGGACATGCACTTCTTCTTGTTATGTGTGCTCCTGAAGTTGTTAAACAGATTCATTAACAGAGTCAATATGCAGAAACAGAAACAAAGTGGTAGAATTCTTTTAAATAAGAATTCTGCACTACCTACATAGTAAAGCTCCAGCATCTTTTATAGTATATGAAGTAACTGAAACAAACATGTAAACCTAAGTATAACTTGTATAACACTGCCATGTGTTAAAATCTACTCTCAGGCTTCAGCAGAAGGAAGTGTATTTGATTTCTTCACATAGAAAAGTAAAAAAAACTTGTTCTCAATGCAATGTTTGGAGCTTTGAGCCAGAAAAAAAAAACACTTCCGCACAGCCATTTCACGCAACCTTGGGCAGTAACATATGAAAAACTAATTTGTGTATACATATATGTGTATGTGCATCTATGACCACTGCCATCATAAACAGTTGCTGTTCCTATGTAAAAAGGCAACCTCTTAATTGCCCTGCCTGCCTCCTGGGGGGCATCAATATGGGACATCTTTATATTCTTTATTAGGAAATTCTAATATGGGGCAGAGAAGTGCAATTGGTGAGGTAGCTGTTTCCTCACCGGGGGCATATTTATCCAGCTTTGGGGGGCCAGCGGCTTCCTGTGAATATGCATGGGCTGCCAGGGCCCCGCTGGCCCCACAGCGCCAGGCTTGACAACGTGATGGACGACGGGGCCCAGGATCATCTGGGGGCTCTTCCCCTAACAATGGGCCGGCTGCCCCCCACTGATGCTCATTCTTCAGGAAACGGTTAATGAAGGGCCCATACTAATGAAGGACATGCCAGTGCTGAGGATCACTGGCCAGAGAGGGACGGAGTCCCCCAGTCAGCAATCCAGCACAGAAACCAAAAAAGATCAGCTAAATAGGTACAGGAGAGGTTTACGGGTGCACAGTACCGCTATCCATGCCTATGTGACATGTGGATTTTTAGTCATTCAAAGGTGACAGTTTGCAAGGAACTGTGAATGTATAAAGAGAAACACACTGTATTTCTGTAACTAACACAGAGGGGCTGAACTTTCAATTCAAAGCCATGATTTTACATCTGATGCCTTTTCAGTCTGGGACTGTCTCTATACTACTGGAGCTGTAGAAACCGCACAGATGCCTATACCATCTTGCCCAGATCCTAGGACTCTCTGCAGAGTGTTCACCCCTGTTTTTCTACAGTACAGTACAATAGAGTACTCTTGTGCACTCCTATACTTTCTTCTGATATAAAATACAATACAGAAAAAAACATAAGACCTACAGTATTTACACACACACACACACATTTTCTGAACCGCTTGTCCCATACGGAGTCGCGGGGAACCGGAGCCTACCCGGCAACACACAGTATTTACATTTCACATTAAAAGTTATTAAGGGTGGATACTGCTGCTGGTGTGTTATCATCCCACTGCTAGTGATGGAAAAACACTTAAGACACAGGAGAAAAGAGTGTGAACGGAAGATTCCCTACGCCCCAGAGAACTGTTCTCTCCTTCTGACATTTTGGTGGTTCCATTTACAAGGGGTCAAAAATGTAAAGCCTGACAGTTCCCAGTCTTAACCACAATGTGTCCCTCTTTCCTTCAGAACTGCTGAGTCCCTTCCAGCATTAAGAAAGATCTCAAAACTCTTTTGAACATATTTTCCACCCAAGTTCCTGACAGCTTTGTAAGTTAGTCCTTCACTATCTGTTACTTTTACTTATTTTGCTACTTTTTTTGTCACCTCTATAAACACACACACACACACACACATTTTCAGAACCGCTTGTCCCATACGGGGTCGTGGGGAACCAGAGCCTACCCGGCAACACAGGGCGTAAGGCCAGAGGGGGAGGGGACACACCCAGGACAGGACGCCAGTCCGTCACAAGGCACCCCAAGCAGGACTTGAACCCCAGACCCACCGAAGAGCAGGACTGTGGTCCAACCCACTGCGCCACTGCGCCACCGCACCCCCCTGCTTGAATATATGTGCTAGACAAATGTCGGTATCAAACAAACACGCTGTGTTTAGGAATTGTGTGTTTGCATATAAGCTGCCTGTTTGTTTGGGATTGCACTTTTATTTACCTTGAAGTTCTACATCATTTTGGAGCATCTGGCAAATGCATAAACATTAGTGTAAATGTAAAGCACAGCAAAGTCTAATCTTTCACCACCGTCTCCCCAAAACTGCTTATATCGAGTCACAGCCGATAATCTTTCAAAATACATCAGCAAAAGTCCTGCATGCTTTTTAAAAGATATATCCACCCACTGTATCTTTTAGACTGTGTTTGGTTTTGGGGCAAAAGACATTTTTTTTTAAATTTGCACATCTACAATATTATTGAAAAGTGTGAAAAGCGATTTTCATCCAGAACCCTATTTGCCATGTGACCTTAATGGCGACTACAGGGTCCCCTTAAAGGAGTCCACATCGATATAGAGTAGTGGTGCCAGACACTCTGCAATACCATTCAAACAAATGCAATTATTGTTAAAAGAATTATAGGCCCTCTCTAGTCCTCTGTTAAGGAACAATGAGGAAGGGTCCTTGTGAGATCCCATCAGGACCAGCTGGTCCCTACGAGATGTTGCTCAAGGTGGGCTTCATCCTGGACAATCACCCTGCTGGTGAAGGGAGGTTAGGCTGAACGCGCTTGCCCCCCCATACCCACCCGCCCTAAAAGGGGCACACGTGCAGTCACATTCAGGGGGTATTAGTGTGCACCGTTAATCAAAGGCAGTGAAGATGCCAGCGGCGCTGGGCGAGAAAGCCTTCCCCTCTGGTCTCAGACCCTTTTAATTAGACTCACAGCAGGGAAACTTCCATAAGACACGTGTCACAATTCTGCTTCTTCTCCACCCTTTTTCTGCCCTTCTGCATCTCTTTCTTACATTATGCTGTTCCTCTATCTGGTGGACCTCTCCATCACATTCTATGTTAGGAAGCTTCTGTCCACCGGGCCTGAGAGGTCGTGACCCAGTCGGAGTGAATGAGACGTCCAAAGATCCTCCCCAAAGTCTGGTCAATTGTCCAGTCCAGTCCATATGGATAAGAATTCTCTTTTTGACATCTAAATTAGTCCAGAGTCTTTGGACTCCTTGCCATCCAGGAGCCACGCAAGAAGAGCAAGTTTCGTGACTTCACTTTCTCAGATCTCATTTCTCACATCAGATTATTAAGAAGCATATTAAACGTTGCATTTCTGCATCAGTTGTTTTAAAGGAGTACTGCACACGTTAACATTCATAAAAAGGCCATGAGCATTACAGTAAAGCATAGACAATGAATGAAAAGGGAATTAACACCTATTATGGTTCAGGAATCCTCCTGTTCTACATGTCACTCAGCATTTATGATTCCCTTCTGCATTATGAAAGGGACATGGAAGCTGCTGACCATCTGCCCAGACCCTAAAAGTGGTGACATTCATCTTTGACCTTTAACCCAACACAAAAATGTCAGGGCACCACATTTCACCTATACACAAACAACCTTGACACCCTGTGGAAACAAAGAAGTCAAACATGATTGTTTTGCACTGTAGTTAAAAATAAAAATCCCAGCTGAAACTTAAGTAGCTGTCGAAGTCCCAAGACATCTTTTCTACTTTTTCACTAAACTGTGCCAACAAAGTTTTTTTGGCTTTTTACCAACCATGATGCTTTACATGAGTTCAAGGTACGAAATATGAGCCGTTAAAATGACGTGAAATTAAGAAAGCACCACAATAAAGGAACACAGAGGTGGTTAGGGTTAGGAATTATGAATTATACAGGGTGTGGTGAATGTTGTGGAGCACCTCTGGTTTTTTTCTTGTGATTATCAATCACCACCGTACAACAGACATCAACTGGGCTGATTTGCACAAGTGATGCACACACATTATTAAATAGTGTAAGGGTAACTGCGATTAATCCTCTATTGTCAGTTAAGTGAAACCACATTTTCTGATCTGGAGGAACTACTGAAAAGACTGGTGCTCAGCATTCAACCATTTCAATGTGACTCTCCTTCAGTCAGTAATCTTTCTCTCTGCAGTCCATAAAAAAACAGATCAGCTGTCGGTTTTGAAGAATCACTAATACTTCCCATTTTTTTTAATTCATGAAATTCGGCAATGAGTTAAATAGCGACACTGTTAAACACCCTTTTGTGTTCATTTATTTAAAAAATTCCACAAATGGCTTTTGTTCAAACACTGGAAATAACCTGGAAGGAAGTTTTATTGTCAGCATGCAAAATGTATACAGGAAAGTAGTATTAGCTGCACTTATTCTGCATTAAAGCAAATTTTAATTTTACTGTTCCATAAAGTGCAGTAAAATTGATTGCAATACCAACATGACTGAAAAAGAAGGTAAAACTCCCTTTTACCGTCAGTAAAAGTATAAACAGCTTGAATGTTAATGAATGCATTCAGCCACAGCGGAAAGCAATGGTCACCAGAGCTGAGCGAGATTGATGATGTATTGAGCTCTGGACAGCACTGGGGTCCAGGGTCCAGCTGCCTCACACCTGGGCCTGTGGGGGCCAAAGGCCTGCACTCCCTGGGACCTCTCACCACCCACGCAATGAAGTGGCCAGTTCATCACTCAGGCATCTCTCATGCACCTTATCAATGGCAGAAGCAGAATTTCTTAAGTAGGGCCATACATCAAAAAGGATGACCATTATGGATCCTTCATTCATTTTCTCTGCCTCTCTTTGACCACTGACACCGGGAAAAAACTGGGATAAAAACACAAACAATAGTATAAGTTCATACAACACATGCTCTAAAGGCTTTATATCATCTGTTCTGTTTTCTATGTGTATGTAAATATATTGTGTACAACAGATATGTAAGGAAAGAAAATAAATATGAAGCACGGTCCAGTTTTGCTTCATTAAAAATGAAATATTAAATAAAAACTTTTTTGTGAACTAAATCTGTCATGTATATAAAACTTTAAAACATAACTTTTACTTAAAAATAAATTATAGTGCATTCAGTGTTGAATAACTGCACATGTATTGGTTACTGTTTGTAATTTAGATATTCAAAGAAAAAACTATGCTTCCTGTCATTATAATTAATCACAGCCATGAATTATTCCTTCCTTCAAATTTTTTTGTTTCATTTTAAGGTCATCTGTTATTTTCAAATACCTAGGCATTACCTTATTATTGCAAAACTAAAATAAATTGCTGTCAGCCTATATTATAATGAAATTACAAGCCAATTAACAACTCCCTACTTTCACATTCATGAGATATTAATGAAAAGTGGACTAAATCAAATTCAAAATTTCACTCTCCTTCTTAAAAGGCCAAATCGCTTCAAAGGTAGCAAACAGCAATGGATCATCATTTGATTAAAAAGGGGCACAATTCAGAACTGAGCTAATCAGCCAGACATAAATAAGTTCCTGTGTTCGCCACAATTAACATCTCAGACTATTAAAGAAATTGCACAAATTTCCCTTCAAGTGAATAAAGGCTGTGCTGAAAGCGCCGATATTTTTGTGCGCAAAGATGCAGTTAAATGAAGTGTCGCCTGATATTGGTAAGCACTCGAACCCGGGACGCCCGTTAGCACTTTCTTTGTGATGCGCATTCCTCGGTGGATGGCTTTGGCCCTGACCCTGGATACCTGGCTGTTTTGTCATTGGCGGTGAGATCAGATGTTCGGAGTCATTACGCTGTCTCTCATTAGGCCTCGCCTCGTCCACATCAAGCTAATGAGACAATGTTTAATGTAAAGTTGGGCGTTGGCAAGGGACCCCAAAAGATGAGAGGGCTGTGTGTGTTTTGTGAGGTCGGAGCGAATTACCTCGCCGTCTGACTGTGGGACAGCACCTGGTCCTCCGTCGCTCGAGGGGAGGTTAACTGCAGTGTCCGTGTCCCGCGGGACACAGGTGGGGGGGTGGTGAGACCCAGCTGGGGAAGCGGTAAGGTAAATGCTCCCTGGGACACCCTGGATGTGTCGGCCTCTGCTTGCTTGAGCTGGATTGGGGTGGGGGGCCGAGATGAAGGAGGGCGTCTTTTGTTTGCTGACATGCAGGAGAATTCAGAATGACAGTCTGACTTAATTGGGAAACTCAGCTTGCAGTATGAATTTATTTGGGGCTCGGTGCCATTTTAATTTACCTATTTATATATTCATTCGAGACATTACGGGCGCTGGATTGACAGGTCTTGATAGATTCATCCATCCTCTTCTAAGCAACTCAGAGTCTCAGTAACGGCACACATTTTCCCCTAAATAATGCAGACATTAGCTTCAAATGTTTAAGAACGAGAAATCGGAAGCTGAAACACATTTCCTGTATGCTGATGAACAAAATCCGTCCCTAAAGTAATGACACTGTAACTATCTGACTTCACACAACAATATTTACACCAATTCACTGACTTTCAGCACAACTTGCATTAACTAATGTTTCAAAGTTCATTAATGTTTTGCGTTAATAACTATTGAGAGGATGCAGATGAAAGAAAAGAGGCCCATCTACAACAAGTCTCCACGCCAGACATGGAACCGCAGAAAGCATCCCCAGCGCCAGAATGGGAGGGGACGATCATTTGCACCATGCTTCTAATGATGTGAAGTGAGGACGTGTAGCAGAGGGTACTCATATGACACCGCATTCGAGGGAGGGTGTAAAAACTCACAGCACGTCCGAAAACTGCGGAAAATGCCAGAAAATGTTCTGATTATCACAAGTGTTTATACGGTTGTGCTAATTAAACAGTTTTTCACCTCTTTTTTTTTTTAACACCTTGTTTATCTGTTTTAGTTGTTTTGCATTCTATTAAGGCTCACAGCCACAATTCTGCAAATTGCAGTGTTGAGGACCAGGTTTCGTGGGAATAAGGGCAGCAGGAGAGTAGGGGTGATCGTACGAGGGGATGCTTCTGATGTTGCCCAGCCTGCAGGCATTTAATGACCAGCGCATCTGTCAGCAGACATGGCTGGGTCAGCATGAACATTACTGACATCCATTGCCAGCTAACAGCAAATGAAACAGCAAAATTGTCCTGTGGGCTGCACATGAAACGCAAGCGAGGGTTGCTTTCAAACACCTCCCTCATATGACCCGGGAATGCAGGTTCCTGTAATCGAATCTGAACACAGACAAATGTTTATCGCTGATATAAAAAGGGGGGGGGGAACTTGTCCATTAGTTGAAATGAAAGTCCGAATCTCTCATTTTAAAAAGCCAGATAAAAATACGTACGAGTGATGCAACCGTTTCAAGCACTCATTCAAAAATGCTCTCAGATTCCCCTGTTCACTGAATTTTGTTGCATGTATTCTAAGAAGAAAATAAAAAAGGAAAATTATCTATTCCATTGTATATGAAAAAATTTTTTACAGTCTCAGTTGGCAACTTAGAAAATGTTCTGGGAGTGCAGACTGTAAACCATCAGTCGTAACTTGGTCTTAAATCAGCCTTAATTTACATATTTATAATCGTATTGTAACAGGAAAGATTTTGTGGTGCACAAAAACCATAAAATAGCACAACTGAGACACGTCCATCTGAGAAATGAGTGGCAACCAGAGTATCAGTGTGATGTGAATTCTAAGGCTTTGTATTGCACAAGTACAAACATAGTCAGCCTGTCATTAATCCAAGCAATGTCGGCGCATGTCCGTGGGGTATAATGGGTCTTTTTTAATGGCACAAAGATTAAAACAAATCCCAGTCTTTTGTACTGATTTGCATATAAGAATATCAGGTCTCATATGATTAAGTATTTAAGTCTTCACTTCTTTTATTTAACTAGAGACCTATCCATTTTTTCTTTCAAATTAACAAAACTAGAATAAATTACAACTGACTGGTGTGGTTTCTAAGATGGAAACCATATTTATAGACAACATGTGAAAGACTACTACTTAACTTTTCAAAAAATTACAGGTCATACCACTTCTGTAAAGATAACGCACTCATTTCATATACCTAACCAAACTGTACCCTTTTCTTACACAGGGAATTGGAATTGCACTTTAAACTTTGTGCTCCTCTTGTCAGAAGTGTCTGTTAAGTGTACATGAAACATTTGAAGCAAACATCCAGCAGTAGTTTTTTGTTCATGAATCACTGCAGCTCTTTGATTTGATTGAAAATATGACACCAGCAATGGTATATTCTGTCAGTCTAAAGTCACCGCATCCTCTGACTGACTCTCCTGAGAATAAACTGGTTACGTCTCATTCTGACCTTTACCCGACACCTAACGCATGGACTTGTCAAAAACCATGCGGGACCAGGGAAAAGAAGGTCAGGACATCTCTTTCTCTTCAGCCAGGTCATGACCCCTGGCCTGATAGAGAAATTGACCAGCAGTGGACCAACAGCTGGCAAAGCTGAAGGAAGTCAAATCAGTGACTGTGAAAACAAAGGTGACACTGAGAATTTCTTACTCCATGAGGACCACATAAAAAAAGCAGATAGCATGGAAGCGCACAGCAGGGTTGACACCCATCCCAAAAAGTCCATCCTCATTTAGACAGAACTTGCCACATAAATTGTGTGAATGCAATATTTAAAAAAATACATCACACACAGTCATCATCAAATAATGTTTTTCTTCATATGCTTTACGTAGATGAGTGGAACACTGACTCAGTACAGCTTCAGGGTTGCAGAATGCCAACCCAGTTCAGTCTGAGTACAGCCTGAGTACAGCCTGAATGCTTCCTCTGTGTTTGTGTGCTCTTCGTCCCACATGTCAAAAACATGTTTAGCTGAATAGTGAGCCTAACAGTGTATGAGTGTCATGTAGTACAGTGTGTGTCCACTGCAGGCTGTGCCCTGAACTCCACCTTAACCTTTCCAGCGTAGATTCTGCATTGCTGCAACCTAGTAAAAATAAATGGATGACCCTTATTAAGAAAATAAACAAATTCAGTTCCATAATACAGTATGTTCGTCATCGTCATGCTTGACGAGGTTTCGCGCATTAAAATATACTATAGCTATGACCTGTTTTAAGAAATCTGTGCTGGCACATTTAGTTATCTGTAGGCTTCCCATTATTAAAATTGTGATACTACTTTCTGTCTGGGCTTCAGATAATGAAAAGGAATTTTCAATAAATTTCGTTGGTGTTTAAAAAAACAAAAAAAAGCAGCCAGAAAAATGGTTTAGAGACAAAAGCTTTTTCATTAAACAAAGACAAAGGTACTTCAAGCACTGATAGGTGCAGTGAGAAATAGGTGGCAGGGATGTTTTCCGTTCCCCTTTAATGTGATGCGATGAAACAGGGCAGGGAGCGATCCCCTGTCCCCTCTCAACGGACACTTGCACACATTGCGTGCCGTATGAATTGCAAATTGATCCTCCTGAAACGCGTGCTGCGATGCCAGGCACGCACACAGGGCTGTGGGGTTAGCGAGATACTTTAGTGTGACCAGGGAAGTCCAGAGCCACGGTCCTATTCACAGAGCAGTGGGCCTTGAGCCTCCAACCTGGCTTACAAGGCAATCTTCTTGTTCAGTAGCAGAAAGCGCAGCGCCTTTTTGTCCATGGAGATAAACCAGCCATTGAAAAGCAGAATAGGAACCAGCTGAGTGGACTTTTCCGCAACTGTAGTGCTTACCTGGGTGGAAATTTTAGCTAAATAATGTACATTCATTTCATGTGTTTTTTTGACAGGTGTACAGTTTGGAACAGGAAGGGTAGGATTACAGATCTGTGGCGCGTTTGGCTTCACACTAAATACTCTAGTGAGTAAACCTATTGATACAAGGTCTGACCAATCAATTCTGGATCCAACTGAGATTTGCAGTTAAAACTTCATACACGTTAATCTCTTACATACGTGTAAAATATGCATTGATAAACACAAATAACAGCAAAAAAAGCACAACATGTATCTCAGTAAAAAAACCTCAGAATTACATAAATCAGCACGAGACTGAATACAAAGCACTCCTTGACGTACGACATATGCGACTTATGATGGACCCGGATTTACGATGACTGTTCCATTAACCTTATATTATTTTTTGAGTCAGGACGTTTGGTAATAATAGTGTGCTGTATGATAACAAAGGGGGGCGTGGTGGCGCAGTGGGTTGGACCAGGTCCTGTTCTCCGGTGGGTCTGGGGTTCGAGTCCCTCTTGGGGTGCCTTGCGATGGACTGGTGTCCGGCCCTGGGTGTCCCCTCCGCATCCAGCCTTACGCCTTGTGTTGCCAGGTAGGCTCCCGCGACCCCGTATGGGACAAGCGGTTCTGAAAATGTGTGTTTGTGTATAATAACATTGGCTGGCCACATATTTATTATTGTTGGGGTCTCAGTTAGTCTTTGGCTGTCCTGCAGTGACCGTATTTTGTGTAGAAAACTTTTCGTTTGTGATTCCTTTTAAGGTACTTTTGTTAGAAATGGTTGCAAGTGAAAAACATGAATTTACATTTATCTGACACTTTTGTTCAAAGCGACTTACAGTCATTTACCCATTAATACAGCTGAGTAACTTTCCTGGAGCTACTTAGGGTAAGGACTTTGCACAGAAGTACTACTCCTGGAGGTGGGAATTGAACCTATGACTTGGGGGGGGTCTAAGGTAGCAGACCACTACACTAACTGTCGCAGGTGTGAAATCAAAAAGATGATTGCTGACAAGAAAAAGCGAAAGATAACAGATTTACAAATGAAGTAAAGTAACAGCGCAGCATGAAAACTGGTTTTGTATTTACGTCATTGTTATGCTGTATTATTTTATAACATTAATAACGTGTGAAATTAGTGATATCACGGAACGTAGCACACATGCGTGTTACAGTACTGTTTATCTATGCTTATGCGCTACACAATGGAGCGTAAAAGGATTTTCATCAAGTGACCAAGCGGCCTTATGGCGCGAATAGTCGGAACGGAACTCCGTGCACGCGCAGGACCGGCCGTACAGCGAAATGCTCACACCTCCACCTAGCGGCCAACTTGTTCTCTGTCCCCGTTTGACGTGGAGCAGTACACCTGTCACGGTATCCTACTTCCACAGAGAGATTTATTTAGTGTCTATTACAATATAAAAATATATCTCTGTTGTCCCTGGGATATACTTAAGAGCAGTTTGCTAACTCCTTCTTTATTTTCTTACAAATAATTAAGTGCTTCACACAGTCACCTTTCCTTGTGAAACGAACTATTTTGCGATTTACACGAACTACTGCTAATAACCAAACATGATAATGTAACACAAAGAAAATAAACAGTCTTTGCAGAACAATTAACAGATTTTGCTCCACCTGTTACTTCACACCACTACATGCGTTCTGCAAGGAGCCTTTGAGTCAAAAGAATTGCAGCATAGCCTAGCGTAGCGAAAGTAAAAGCATAAATAAATTCAATTTTTAAAACGGGTTAGTCAAAATTAATTCAATTAGCTCGCAGAACACTGCACTTTTCAAATTGAGTTACCAATTTAGGACTCTTTAAGGTTTGATTAGGGAAAAATAATGAAAAGAGTGTTCTGTTTAAAAAAGAAAAACATACAAAAAAAGAAGGCCCTAGAACAACCGATTTTGTGTTTTGAGTATAGAGTAGTTCCCGCGGTTATGACAGTTACTTCTCGTCGCCGTAAATCCACATCAATCACGCAGCACCGTCGCTCAGTAGCGTCTCGCGCCGGCTGACGTCACCCCGTCCCCCTCCCCTTAGCAACAGGACAAAGATGGCGGCGCCCAGTAACGCGGATCCTCTGGCTGAGATATCCGCGCCCACAAAGATCCCCAAAACGGAGGTTCCCTCTCCGGAGTCGGAGGACCTGAGCGACGGCAACCAGTACCATTCCAACCCGTCCACGCCGAACCGCTTCTCTCCGCTGAACGTGGGTTTGAGCGTTTCTGGGGCCGCAGGCCGAAGCGGGACGGCCTCCGGCTCCAACAGCTTCACTGCCTGCCGGGGCATGTCGTGGACCCCGTCCGAGACGAACGCGCTGATCGCCGTGTGGGGCAACGAGCGGCTCGCGGAGGCCAGGATGCAGCAGCTCGAGGTGGCGGGCACCGTGTTCTCGGGCAAGGCTCCGGGGCCGGCCATGTACGAGCGGGTGTCCAGAGCCCTGGCGGAGCTGGGCTACGAGAGAACCCCCTCGCAGTGTAGGGAGAGGATGAAGGTAAACAGAGAGAGAGCTGTGCTGGGGTGTGTGTCACTGTGTGTCACTCACTGTGTGTCTGTGTCTGTCTGTGTCTGTCTGTGTGTGTGTGTGTGTGTGTGTGTGTGTGTGTGTGTGTGTGTTGTTTAGCAGTGCATGTCACATGATGATGTGAAAACTCTGCTGCTCTCTTATGCATGATCCTTATGCCATGGCTATTATTTATTTACCCTTAATATCTGATGACTTTTCCAAGGCGATTAGAGGTGTGTTATAATCGTCTTTGTGTATTTTTTTTTTTTACTCTCTGTAGCAGGGTTTTCTTACTGTATCAGTTCAGGGTAAGTACCCTTAAAGGGTATGACAGCAGGAGAAGGATTCGAACCCAGGCCCTGCAGATTTCTCGCTGACAGCCCTAACCAAGCTGTTACCTTCTACCCCGGTCGTATATGTCCTGTAACGCTTTGATGCGTTTTAAAGACGTTATTTGCTGAATGTATGTGTCTGAGATTATCCCCCAAAACTCCTCGGTCGTTCAGGCACCTTATCCTAAATCATCCAAAGGATCACAGCTAAGGGTGGTCGCCTTTACTTTGTGGCGGGTCCTTTGGAGCTCACTCAGAATTTTAAATTAGTGCAAATAATGGTAATGATTATTATGAACCTTTCTTTTACTGATGCCTTTGTCCAAGGTTACTTTCAGTTTTAGATAATCAACTTTACACTGATTTGCCCATTTATACAACAGGACATTCTTATTGGAGCAATACAGGGTAAGTACCTTGATCAAGGGTACTACAGCAGAAGTGGGATTCGAACCGGGGACCATCAGCTTACAAGGCGACAGCTACCTGCTGCTACCTTGGACAAAGGTGAACAATGACAACGTTAATAAATGTCCAGTGATGCGTATTGTCATTGTTTGTTTTGCCCTTGACACGTGTAAGAAACTGGTCAGGGTTCCGTGTTGCTTTGCCTTGATTTCGCGTGAGCTCTGGCCATGCTGATGGACAGCGGGGCTGTCGCTGTGTTCCGACAGACTCTGCGACGGTGCTACAGTCGGGTCAAGGAACATGGCATCGGGAAGAGGAAGAGCAGCTACTCCATCGAGCAGCTGGAGAAGGTGTTCGGCCAGGGAGGCTGGGACTCCCAGACCTGCCAGCCCGTCCTCATCAACAGCAGCGGCCTCTACCAGGAGATGGAATCTGACAGCAGCACCTTGGAGGATTACCCCCAGGAGGACTGGTGCAGCCAGGACCTCAGCACCTTCCAGGAAGCAGAGCTAGAGCCAGGTTAGTGGGGCTTTGACTTTAGCTGTATGCTGCTGCTCTCAAAGCAACTCTTACTGGGTGGCATGGTAGCACAGTGAGTAGAGCTGCTGCCTCACAGTGCCTGGGTGGTGCAAGTGGACATGGGTTCGATCCCAGCTTCGTCTGTGTGAAGTTTGCATGTTCTTCCCGTGTCTGCGTGGGTTTCCACTGGGTGCTCTGGTTTCCTTCCCCAGTTGCATGCTGTTCAGGTGGATTGGTGACTCTAGAATCACCCATAGTGTGTTTCACTGATGCATGGGTGAGTGACCAATTGTAAGTAGTGTATCTAGCAGTGTAAGTCACCTTGGTGAACAAGGTGTGGGCAGATACCACTACATAGTGTTCCTTGGAAGTAGCTTTGGAGAAAAGCGTCTGCTAAATGAGGTAATGTAAATGTGTTGAGGTTGGATACCATGCTACGCTGGGGCAGCAGGTGGTGTATTTTTTGAGAAGGTGGGCTGCTAGTCCTACGGGTTGTAAGTTCAGATCCCTGGAAAGAAACCAAGTTTCTCTTCTAGCCTAAATTGATGTTAATTTCTACGATGCGCCAGTGCCCTAACTGCAGTATACCCTGCCTCCAGACCCCCGAGATGCTCGATTAGAACAAGTATGAATGAATGAGTGCTGTTGTCTTGTGGAATTTCCACCTGAGCTTGTTTAAACTCAAGAATGTATTTAATTTCAGCCAAACTGTTCATCATTTCTAATCCCCTGATGAATGGTGTATTTTCAAGTTTTTAAGGGAATCAGTAGTAACAATTTGTCATATACAGGATCCCCGACGAAAGTCAAAAATGTATTTAATACACCTAACCTACCGAACGTCATTGCTTCTTATCCTTTAAAATGGTCGAGGTCGTCGACTGTGAAAGTCCAAGTTTATGTGCGATGGCCATTACGGGCTTGCTGCCTTCATAAAAGTCAGTGACCTTATTGTCATTTCAGCTGTATACAGTGAAACAAAACAACAGGACCGTTGTGCTACATAACACAAATCTACCTACACAGGACTACATAAAGTGCACATGTGCAAGACGTGTGCAAAACAGCACAAGAAAGTACAGTAATTACTGAACAAGGAACAATAAACACAGTAATAAAACAGAAAATATTACACACACACTGACTGAAACTGCTTGTCCCAAGTGGGGTCGCGGTGAACTGGAGCCTAAGCCGGCAACACAGGGTGCAAGGCTGGACGGGGAGGGGACACACCCAGGACGGGACGCCAGTCCATTGCAAGGCACCCCAAATAAGACTTGAACTCCAGGCCTATCAGAGAGCAGGACCCTGCCAAACCTGCTGTGCCACCATGCCCCCCATGAAGATATTACAGTATAATAATAAATACTATACAAACCCCATTTCCAGAAAAGTTGGGACACTTTCTAAAAATGCAACAAAAACTAAAAACTTTAATTTGTTCAATCACTTTATTTAACTGATAAAAGTACAGAGAAAACATTTTCAGTGTTTTCACTGAAAATGCTAATTGTATTTTGTAAATATAAAAAAATAACAGAATGTGATGCCTGCAACACACTCAAAAAAAAGTTGGGACAGAGGCAAAACAAGACTGAAAAGGTTACAAGTAACACTGTTCTGGAAGGTTCCACAATTAGCAGTTTACCCACTAACAGGTGAGGTTATCAAGATTGAGTATAAAAGGAGCATCCACCAAAGGCTTAGTCTTTGCAAGCAAGGATGGGTCGTGGTTCACCACTTTGTGCCAAACTTCATGAGAGAATTGTGAGTCAGTTCATAGACGGTGTTTCTCAGTGCTAGATTGCAAAGAATTTAGGTCTTTCACCATCTACAGTTCGTAATATCGTGAAAAGATTCAGGGAGTCAGGGAAAATCTCGGTGCATAAAGGCCAAGGGCGGAAACCGCTGCCGAATGCGCGTGACCATCGAGCACTTGGGCGGTATTGTTTGAGAAACCGTCATGCTACCGTGATGGACATAGCCACATGGGCTCAGGAGTACTTTGAAAAATCATTGTCACTCAACACAGTCTGCCGCTGCATCAAGAAATGCAACTTGAAATTGTATTATGCAAAGAGGAAGCCATTTATTAATTTTGCGCACAAACGCCATCGAGTTCTCTGGGACCGAAGTCATCTGAGATGGACCGAAAGACAGTGGAAACGTGTTCTGTGGTCAGACGAGTCTACGTTTCAGCTTGTTTTTGGGAAAAACGGAATCGGATTCTACGTGCCAAAGACAAAAAAGACCATCCAGACTGTTACCAACGAAAAGTGCAAAAACCAGCCTCTGATGGTATGGGGGTGCATCAGTGCCCACGGCATGGGTGATCTGCATATATGTGAAGATACCACTGATGCGGAGGCTTATGTTGGAATTTTGGAGAGACGTATGCTGCTGTCAAGACGACGTCTTTACCTAGGAACTCCATGTCTATTTCAGCAGGACAATGCCAGGTCTCATTCTGCACGAGTTATAACAGCTTGGCTTTGGGGGCATAGAGTGCGTGTCCTTGACTGGCCTGCCTGCAGTCCAGATCTGTCTCCTATTGAAAACGTATGGCGCATCATGAAGAGGAGAATCAGACAATGGCGACCATGGACTGTTCAGCAGCTCAAGTCTTGCATACAGCAAGAATGGGCAAAAATTCCACTTGAAAAACTGCAACAATTGATTTCTTCAGTTCCCAAACGATTACAAAGTGTAATTAAAAGAAAAGGTGATGTGACCCAGCGCTAAACATGCCTCTGTCGCAACTGTTTTTTTGAGTCTGTTGCAGGCATCAGTTTCTAAATTTGTTTGTATTTAACAGATAGAATTTTCATCAGTGAAAACACTGAAAATCTTTTCTTTGTCCTTTTGTCTGTTAAATAAAGGTTCAAGTGACTGAACAGATTAGTTTTTAGTTTTTGTTGCATTTTTAGCAAGTGTCCCAATTTTTCTGGAAATGGGGTTTGTATATAAAACATACTAATTAGAGTCTCTCCTCAAGAGTAATTGCCTTCCTTCTCTTCTTCTCACCAGAACAGTAGACACAGATGGACATTTCATACACATGGTGGATGCACAAAGCACAACGTAGATACGGGGGGTATCCAAAAAAAACGCTGGCAATACAGAATGCTGTAGAGTATTGTTGTATACTAGCAACCGTATGGCAGCCTGGGAGATGCAGATCGCTGCCGCTGCCCAGCGTCACAAGAGAGTATCATACCGCATATCGCTTGCCTGGGAAAAAATCAAAATCTGAAGTATGGTTTCTATTGAATGTCGTGACATTGTAAAGTAGAAAAATTGTAAGTTGAACCATCGTAAGTCAAGGAGTATCTGTATTCGGGGACCAAAACTATTAACAATAGTACTTAATGACATTATTCACAAATACTGGGGAAGCACCTTATGCTTGCTGGAGCACAGGGTGACACACATACCCCTTGTTCAGTATATCTGTTCTGATGTGTGGATGTGAAATTTGTTTCAGCATTGAACTTTCAGACCTGCTAAAATGTTATCTAGGCATTGCGAATATAGGGGTGCACTTCATGCTTTAAGAGGACAGGTTTCTGCCATCTTTCAGTTATTTGCTCTGTAACATTCAGTGTATTTCCAAGGGTATGTATTACATCTTTTGTAATATTGTCTACCACAATTCAGCTAAATAAAACCAAGCCCTTATTACTAGTGTCTTATGTACTTTATAGGAAATTTGAAGTATAAATGAAAACCTGCTAGTTATTTATTTATTTATTTATTTATTTATTTATTTGTTTGTTTTTAAATAACTTGTCATTAATATCTTACCTGTGTTTTTGAATGCAATATATTCTGGTATTAAGCATTCTCGGAATTAACAGGACTTGTGTACGTTTCAGAGGAAATCCGACATCCAAAGAACAGGGTCCTGCAGTTAAGACAGGAATCCTCTGAAGACACCCAGTAAGTGCTGATAAGACACTTTTTTGACCCAAAATGCAACACCTAAAGTTTGGATGATTTTGTTCATTTTCCCCACATTTTTACTTGTATGTCTTGCATCTGTTTAGCGAAAGATATCAAGAGACTATTTGAGACCACAAAATGGATTAATTTTGAGTTTTGCCAATAACAGGTGTTAAGTGTGTGATCAATCTGTTTACTTATGTATTAGAAAGATGCCCGTAACACTGTAAATGTGCATGTTAGAAGAGCATCGATTAAAAATACTCTGTAGATGTGCTCCTCAAGTTAAGAACAGTTGTTTTGAATTTTCAAAAGCACAACATTGTTTATTTTTAAAAATAACAGCATGAAACGAGTTGTGGACAGTCCTCCTGTTGCGGTTGAGTAGGTAAGGTGCATGGCTGGTTTCCATTTTATTAGGTCTTTGCAGTTTTCCCTTATTGGCTTTATAGGGTTAGTGAATGCATTAGCTCCTGTACTCTACCCCAGCCTTATTCTGTCCCTCTCCCTGATATACCCTTAGGAAGCAGGAGGTGATGCAGAACGTGGTGCGCATCCTGGAGTCGGTGCAGGTCAAGTGGGAGCACTTCCAGACGTGGACGGACTTCTCCCGGCTGCACCTCTCCAACAAGCTGGCCATCTTCGGTGTGGGCTACAACACACGCTGGCGGGAGGAGATCCGCTACCATTACGCTGAGATCAGCTCCCAGGTGCCCCTGGGTAAGCGGCTACGCGAATACTTCAACCCGGAGAAGGCAGAGGGCCGTGTCATCATGACCAAGGTGCAGAAAATGAACTGGAAGAATGTGTACTACAAGTTCCTGGACATCACCATCAGCGAGGCACGCTGCCTCGAGCTGCACATGGAGGTGGACTGGATCCCCATTGCGCAGTCCCGGGTCGCCGGCTGCAGCGGCAGCTCGCAGTACCTGCTGCCCGGCGGCATCCCCAAGACGTACGGCCTTTATGCTATCGGGTACGAGGAGCTGAAGGCTGCACCGCCCTCAGGCCCTGGTGACCACCCATCCTCAACAGAGCCCAGCGAGCCCGACCTGAGCTCCACCCTAGAGGAGGGGGCAGGGGGCAAGGTGACTTACTGCTACCTCGGCATTGCAGAGGACAGGACCCTGCAGCAGTGTCTCTTCCAGCACTTTCAAAGTTCAAGCAAGCACTACGGCCGCGGGGAGCCCTCGGCCATCACTAAGTTTCTGCTGGGGAACTGTAACGTCCAGTCCAAGGAAGGTGGCTCCCCACGAGTCGCTATTTATATCAAATTCATCGAGGTGGAGTTGGACTTCCTGTCGGCCGGGTCCCTTGTGGAATGTCTAGAAATCGCCATCGGTTATTCTTTAAAGTTCAATAAGAAGGACACATTATAACACATCGCGCTTTTAATCTTATAATAACTCAAGGAAAAAAAAACACATGACTGTTAAGGGTCGGAAGGACAGAGTTGCATTCTTCCCTTCACAGCTACAGTGTTATCAGGGAGTCTGTCTACATCGCTGTCTGGGATGGCTGGGTCCCTCTGTCGGGGAGCGGGGGAGAGGAGTTTCGGACAGGGAGAAGTCGTCAGCTGATTGTGAAGCTGCCTTCTTTCACTTTCTTACTTCTTTTCTTCTCTCTGTTTTGGAAGTATAACTTCAATTCAAACCAGTGTGCCAGATAAGGTTCCTACGTGAAAGAAATGAACACGGGCAATTATTGTATGAATATATACATATATACAGGATATATACATTATATAATATATTAAATTTATCTTTCTGTGTATACATGCATACATATGTACATACATCTGTATAAATGTGTATAAGTATGTATGAATGTATGTGTGGTAAAGCATTCCACTGTTTTCAAACATGCCATGCAAAGATGAAAAAGAGATTTTTTTGTTTTATTTTTTTATTTATGAATACAGAGTGGCCGTACCATGGTATTCAGATCACCTTTTGTGTGTTTACATTGTTGAGAAAACAATAAATGAGCCCTGTTACCATCCACCTGTGATCCACTGAACAAATGGAGGTCTGAGAGTGCTCTCTGTCTTTGGTAAAGGATGAGAGGTCACTAGCACAAGCATCAGTGCACAATACAGCAGGTGATGAACCCTGAATGCTGACAAGTGTGGCAATTGCTTTATAGTGTCAGTGCTCTTGCACTGTTTTAAAGCTGCAATTGAAATAACAGAAGGCTGTCAGCCACACGTGACAAAGTTGGCATGCCTTTCGACCCTGCGTGCCACATTTCTTGCTGCCAATTTCCAGTTCAGGTTTCATGTTGTCATAAAATGTTAATGGTCACGCAAATTTGTTTTTAAAACACGCACATGTATTTTAAGCGCCGAAGAAGCTGCAAATTCTTGTTTTCAACTCAGCAAAGGTAAGTCATGTCCATCACCAGTTTCTACGCAGAGTTTTAAGTTGTGCAGTGTCTTCTTTCATTTCAGCAATTTTCTAAAAAAAATATTTGATAATGAAATGTAAATGAACTGGAAAAGCAGTTAGATAGCACCAGTCAGATGTGCTAAGGATGAATCATACATGTGCAATAACAGAAATGATAACTGTAGGGAAAGTCCTTGTGCACAGTGACATATTTAATATTGTTGCCAGCAGATGGCAGTAGAAAGCCAATGAAGCAGTTATATTTAGCAACTAAAACATTTACATTTATTACATATAAAACCTTTCCTAATTTACAAATGGATCATGCTTGGATACTCCAAAGGTGTCACAGTATGGTATTGCTATTTTCTTTTGTGATGCTGCTATGATATAGAGCATGTTATTTATAGAAAGTTAACTAACATTAATATTGTATGAGGAGCCTTAAACTTGTTCAAAAGCTGAAATATATAAATATATGATGAAATATATAGCTCTGGTATATATAAAATAAATACATCCTTAAATATTGGGGTCTTTACATTCAAGACATTTCTGTATTTTTTACCCCATATCCAGCAACGCATGTGTAGTAACCTTAACAGTAGATTGTTACATTTTTATTTCCTGCTTAAAAGAAGTCATATATTATATGTGCTTATACATAGGAAGTTAAGTAAATGGTGGACAGTGTCTCCTGTCTGAAAATGCACTCATACGCTATGATCTTCTGAAGCTCATCATAGTAATAAATAATTAAAATTTGCCATCATCATCTAACTTCTTACCAGCCCAAGACATATTAGATGACAATGTTTCTGCTGGCCACAGGCAGACCATTAATGACATTTTCAGTGCTCGTCTATTGTTATCAGTCAGATCAATTATAACAAATCTATTGTACTGCAGAAAATGCAGTTTTGAATTATTTGTATTGAAGGTCTGAGTTCCATCTTTGTTTTTTATCTGTGATATTTTTTGTAATACTTATTGCATCTCGCAATGAAGGGCTCCTGAAATGCATGTCCCTAAAAGTTTATTGCGGTACATAACCCTTAGACATGTGAATTAGGAAACTGATGAATGGAAATATATCTTGGTTATGAAGCTGTCATGAAGGTGTTTCAAACCACTTTACCTAAAATGTCAATTATATTTGCAAAGTAAAAAGTAAGTGGGTCAATTCAAAAAGTCGGTCATAGTTTGATTATGTCAAATATCTGCTTCTTTTATTCATTCCTCTGTGTGTATGAGACCAACCAAATTTTCTCAAATTTTCCTTTGCTTGTTTACTACATCACATTTGATTTATGCAAGTTACATTTCACAGCTTGTTGTAAATATTTAGCAGCCACACTGCTTATGTAAATGCCAGGGTTTTCGTTGAATGCCTTGCTATAAAATCAGTAAACTCCACATGTTGTCACAAGAGAAACACTGGGATAGTGGTCTAATTTTGGTGCAGGGGAACAATTGCCCTTTGTTCATATTTAAGGTGTCCTGCTTCTATTTACATTTGTCTATTTACTGGTAAATGCTTTTTTTCTGAGATGACGTACAATTCAGGGTATAAAAGAGTACAGGGTATACAAAAGTCCTGCATATCAATCTCTCATCTATTGCAGCTGACATTCCAGTCACAAAACAAATGTGTATTAGCGTGTGTAGTTTTTCAGTCCTTAATTGTAAAGTCTGAAAATTAAATTGTTGTGATGTGTTTTTCAGCATGGAAAATGATTGATACATCTACAGTATTGTTATACTATGTTCCAACATTAAAAACATCCGTGTGTACGATTAGATTTTTTTCGAAAACGAATGAATACTGCAGAAAGCTAAATATTTCACTACGTGAATCATCTCAGCAAAACATCACGATGCGGACACACTGACAGCCTTTAAAAAAATCACTTTCGTGCACAAAACGCATTTTAAAATGTTCTGTCATATGAAACTTTATGAGACTGAATTTTCCTTTTTCTCGTTCCTTTCTTCTCAGACACTTCATGTCAAAACCCCTGAGGTTCAAGCCCAAAATCCATTTCAGTGCGCTCTCCTGGACAAAGAGCAGACCAAGGCCAGACATTCTGATGTATATTTAGAACCAGACATGATCCAAAGCTACCGTCATGCACACCTGTAATACTGCAGCCTTAGATTTAATCACAGTGAGCTCATCCACCTCTAATAATTGAGCAGTCTTGCCGCATTAACTTCAGCCGTGTTGCCATGGCAACCCGCCAGGCCTCCGAAGCGGAGTAGAGGCGGTATTCACCTCTGAGGCCTGGCCTGTCTGCGCGCGCTGCTCCGCGTGCCGGGTAAGTGCTCCGAGTTCTACGGCACTCTGACAAGCTGCCCTGACTGCTTCACCGAATTAACCATCCGAGAAATCTAAAGAAGCAATAAAACATGAATTTGTGTCTGGAGTAAAAAAAAAAAAAAAACAAAAAAAAAATGCGGAGGCATGGCGACCTTTTCTCGTGTGTTTTGTTTATTTCGGACCTCTGTTGAAAATAGCGTGGTTGTGCAGCACCAAAAACATTTATGCCCTAAAACACAAAGATATTTTATATTAATATGGGTATATTATTATAGAATATAAGGTGTGGCAATACGCAGTTGTTAATGAGTATTTATTTTGTTTGTGGTCCAGAGAAATGTGGTGGTAAACGCATAGATTAGAATACTGTCCATGCAATTGAATTGATGTAATTGGATTATAACCCAGTTTTGTAATAACTCATATACTCATAGTACCACACTGTGAAACGGATTAAATTATTAATGAAAGGTTCTTGGTCCAGGTCTTGTCTTGATAAGAAAGTGGCCCTTCTCTTCTGGTAAAAGTGCTGTTCTTTTTTTCCTGAATTCCACGTAACACAGAGCTAAACGTACACGCTGACTGGCAGAGTATGCGTTTTCATATTTTCATCATTATTGTGTTTTGACAACGTTTTAGGCTTCTAGTATTTTCACAACGCTACAAAGTGAATTGTGTAACTAACGTGGAAGGTTCTTTCACAATTTCCACAACATGATTGGCGATACAAAGTCCGACATGGAGCAGACCGTTTCGTCCTGTGGGGTAAAGGGCGTCGAAGCGCCTGGAAACTCTGGGCTCTTTATTTTAAATAAATAAATAGTCCTAAATTAACTTAGAAGAGTGTGAAAGCGGAATAAAACGCGATGCAGGCGGTAAAACAGGCATGTTGAGGTTAAAAAAAAAACACCTGTGGAGGGAGAAGGCGTGGCGGACGCCGGGGAGGAACTGAGGCCGGACGGACAGGTGCGCGGACCGTGGACGGGGACTCTGGGGTTGGACACGGGAGGCTCGCTGCGCAAAGTGTCCGTGTTGAGAGGCGCTTGCGCACAGCGAGTGACCGCGAGCGACGAAGCAGCCTCGCGCACCTTCAGGGAGCCACAGAGGAGCGCAGTGGCGGGAAGTAGCAGCGCGTGACGAGGGGCGGAAAGTGAGAGTGGGTGTCGCCGCTCGGCAGCCGGAGAGTCGCGCTGCCGACCTGCTCCTGTTGTGAAGGAGGGACTCGAGGGACTGGGACAGGGACAGGGACATTGGGAGTAGGACCGAAGCCCCCCCTAGGCGAATCACTCCCAGATAACGGGAAATACTTAAGGCGTCGCACGCGCCCGTGGGTTCCGTGGAGCAGACAGGAGGTGGATGTGGGACTGTGGAGATGCTCACTTGGAGGAAACTTGGAGCCGCGCTCGTTCTCGTCCTGCAGTGGATACTGCCAGGTAGGCTCCGCTCCGCTGCCCTCCAACACCGGCGACACACGGGCACCTCCGTCTTTTTTCCAAGTGTTCCGCAGAGCTGCACGTTTCATTTATTTTCCCTTTAAAACCCGGTTTAGTACCGGACCATGATCTTCTGAAACGTTTTTGCAAAAAATTATTCCAAGTAACTTTCATCATAGATCATCTTAGATGAATTAAAATTTCACACAATGAAAGAAGAAATTTGTTAGCGGAATGGTGGGAGGGGAAAAAACTGATTTATTTTTTTTTTCCCTGCAAGAATGATTCGGAAACGAGCGAACATGATGATGTTCGCGGCTCGTCGTGGGGATTTAACTGTCGGAACACCTGTTCTTTGTAGTATCGTTCGGGAAAAACGGTGCGTTTCGGTGCGCTGTTTCTGTTTACACTCCGAATAGGTTCCAAGTGAGAGAAGTAAAGTGGTTAATCCACCTTCACCTGACCTACCTTCTCGCATTACCTACCCTGCTGGTGTTACCGCTGCCTCTTTCCTCTGTTTAACTCAAAAACATGGAATGTTTCTTTCCATCACATTTATTCGTTTATATATATTTTTAAATGTTTGTAGTTTTAGCTCGTCTATTTTAATATTCCATTATTTTTTTTTGCTAAGACCTATTTCCAGGTGCGTGCTGTATAAGACTGTCATATGAAACTGAACATCAGTTTTAATGGTGAGAATGAGAGTCAGCATTTACTCATTTGCAGTATTAGAACATTTTCTTTTGTTTCCAAATATAGAAGCAAGTTTATTCTAGCCATCGTTACTAAATGAATTGCCTTTAACTTTCAGCATCTTTTTTTTTTTTTTTTTTACATTTTCCAGTGAACAGGTGAAATACAACACCAATAAAGGCATTTACTTTCATTCATTTAACAGGCTCTCTTTTTCTCTAAGTGTTGTAGAATTCAGAATATGCACAAGTGCTTCAACAAGAAAGGAGTTTCTGATAAAGACAGGCTTGGAGTTGTGGTTATGATGTTCTGATTGACTGAAAAGACTGGTTTCTTATCTGGTTTCTATGCAACACCCTTTTATATTGCTTTATACCCTCATGCAGTGTTGTGTTAAGAAAACAGTCATAAATACTGCCTCTCTCAATCTATTGTAAGCTTGTCTTTGTCAACACCAGTACACCTAAGGTGTAACACCCACCATCCATCCACACAACAAGGAACAGCATCAGAGCTTTTTTCATAGCGTTAGTGTACGGTTGTTTTGGCGGTTCCCTCGTTTTCATTGCTGCTAACCATAGAAAATGAGCTAAAGGTGATGACAAATATTAAATCTACACAATGAGTTTGTACGCAAATGCATTGGATGTGTTACACCCCTAACTTGGTTTTGGATTGAGCAGCCTTGAACTCCAGGTGTCTTCCTTAGAGGTATTGTATAAGACAGGGAAGGAAGCTGGAAATGAATGGCTCCAAGTAAACGGGAAGGCACAAGACACACAATGTGTCGGTGGCCCGCCAAGTCAGCCATTAGTCACAATAGGAAATCGAATTCCCAGCACTTCCTAAAAGGAAAGATGGTTACTGTGCTTTGTTCTTGCTGTCTTTAGAATGTCTTTGTACCGGTACTTAGAAGGCAGGAAGCCAGGTTTAGATCCCCTCCCCCCTGTCCCATCAGTGTTTTGAGATGTGGTATGGAGGGAATGGTTTTTGTATGTGACTTGGTTTATTGTTTGGAACATAGCCTGAATCATAAAGCCCAACTCTTCTTGTTGAATGTAACTACCAGAAATGGCCTCAACAAATTTTTCTTTTCATTCTGGATATCAGGACTATTATGCCAGCCCTGTATATTGGGTCACATGGTATGGGTACTGTGCACTTTTTAAACCACAAATTCACTTTTAAATTGTTCATGAATTTTAGTCAGTTGAGGAGCTAGGACGGGGGGGGCGCGGTGGCGCAGTGGGTTGGACCGGGTCCTGCTCTCCAGTGGGTCTGGGGTTCGAGTCCCGCTTGGGGTGCCTTGTGACGGACTGACGTCCTGTCCTGGGTGTGTCCCCCCCGGCCTTACGCCCTGTGTTGCCGGGTAGGCTCCGGTTCCCCGCGACCCCGTCTGGGACAAGCGGTTCTGAAAGTGTGTGTGTGTGTGTGTGTGTGTGTGTGGGGAGCTAGGACAGTTAGACCCTTCTAATGGAAAACAGAAGAACAGGCTATAAAAAATTTAAGAAGAAATTATATTTTGTGTTTTTTTTTTTTTTCTTTTGGTTACCTGTTTGCTTTCTGTGTTCTGTAATGTATGAAACATAGAACGCAAATGCTTTCCATTTTGGTCTGTTTCTAAATTATAGTGCCGTTTCAGATTGTTGTGGTATATCACTTCAGATTGTCTTATCCTGATTATTGTGAGCTGTGCAAGCCTGGATGATGTACACTTAGTTTTTAGCACATCTTTTTTTTTTTTTTGCTTGAATCATATTTTAGTAGGTTTTGTTTGGTTAATCAGCAGTGGAATAACTAACCATCTGTCCCAGAACACACTCGGATTGTACATCACCAAGATTTAAAGAACTTACCCAGTTTCAGTAGCCAGCGATGGCTTTGCAACACTAAAGAGAAATGCTGGGGCAAGAATACATATTGGAAATACTTAATTTGCATGGAAAAGAGTACTTTTTGCATGCACAATTGATTTAAGGTTGAGGTGACACTGAAAAAAGGAAAAAAAAAACAGGAAACATCTGGTTGTGAAAAAAAGGCATGAAATTAGGTGAAAGAGCACACCTGTAAAACAGCTGAGCCTGGAAAAGTAAATGCCCATTAATGAATATGTAAACAATTGCATGAATAAAAAGAACAGCAAGGGATTGATCAGGGAACCATCCAATTTCTGGCGCTCTCCCATTGGTCGATGTCATGAAAAGTCTTTGTGTGTCTGAGTGTATTTCCTTCAGTGTCTGAATGGCAAAGGAAAAATTTTTCACAAGGGTCATAATAGAACTACTCCAAACTGATATCTGGAGTCCATCCTGCCTTATTGCCATATAAATGCTGGATAGGGTAAAAAAAAAATTTTTTTATTTTTTTTATTTTTATCCACAGGTTGCTTGTGCATAGGAGTGAGTTAAAGTATAGTTCAGCTGAAATGTCTTTCTCTGATGATTATAGTTACTTGTTTCCTTCAACACCCGAAGGCCAGTTACTGCACACGTTTTTGTCACGGTTGACCACTTAAGCTCTCGGTTAAACCGATCATTACCCCAATTTAGCCATCTGAGGATTTCAGCTGTTTCAAGAGAGCTGGAGGACCGCCATGCACACTGAACAGCCTTGCCCATGAGGGAAGTTTGGGACGAGAAGAAGAGAGAGAGCTGCATGTGGCCCATCTGTATCTGGGTCTTTGGCCTGTCTGACATATAGTCAGCTGACAGGCCTGACCACCGCTGTGTTTTTGGTACAGTTCCAGGTAGCCCAGGACTTGGAGAACATGAATCTACCTTCAAACATAGTGTTGTCAAAAAAACTAAAATTATTAATGTTATTCATATGTTTCATGCATCAAAGAAAGTCATTAAAGCTCTTTAAAATGAATTGATAATTAAAGCATGTGAATGTAATTGATGTCTTTGGACTGTGGGCATAAACCAGAACACCCAGAGGAAACCTATGAAAACTCCACACAGATTGAACTGCATTCAAATCCATCTCCAAACCCAGAGTCCAGGGGCTGTATCAATGTACAGCCTTCAGTTAACAAACATTAGGAGGGAAAAAGTTATGTTCGTTAAAAAAAAAACTAGCATGCAACATGCTGTAGATGCTCTCCTGGTGTTTGTAATCTAAAGACGTAGAGTAAGGCAATGGCAAACCACTTTCATACCCTTTCTTTACCATGAAAACTCTGTGTGGTTATTATGAGTTAAATTTAGCCTGATGGCACTAAGCCTTTACAGGTGCCATTCAGTTTGAAGGGTGTAGATTTCTCTCTACAGTATGTTGGCAGAATGATAGATGAAGGAGCCGAGGCTTTCTCAAGTCATCTCTAAGTCTTGGGCATGGTTTTGGTAAGATAAAAGTAATCTGAAAGGAAGATTGGGTATGTAAGACTGTCCCTCTCTTCCCATCTCAACTTTCAGTTGTGTTCCTCAGTGTTTAGGGTCTCCTCTCACATGTGTCTTGGGTAAAACTAGCAATTTATTCAGTTTCTTTCCCTCCATTTCCCTTTGTCTGTTCCTAGATGTTGGAACACCCATAATGCAAAGCAAAGCAATCCATCAAATTTATGTCAATCTCCTCTTATCTTAAATGGCTAATGTCGTAAGTTAATATGCATTGAAAGCTTGCCCAAAACTAGGCTTCAATTTCTAGCTGGTTTGCAATCTCAGGGGCTCTGCTGAACATGTGAAGTGTGATAAGCAAGGCTTCTCTGCATTTGTTATGTCAGGGGATTGGAAATTTTTCGACTCTCTTCTGCATGTCCATTGCAGGAACACTGTTTTTATACACTTACGATGGTTATAATGACCGGAATTACTACTAAATACGACATCTAATCAACAGAGATTATTTTTAACAGAGCAAGCAAATGTTGAAGAGTGTAATGAAAATTACGAGGGTTACTTGGCCCACATTTGTTAGGTATTGTAAGGAACTGGATAGTACTGCTGAGGGCTGTCATGTCTAGATTTCCATACGCCCAAAGATGGACTGCCAATCCACACAACTCCCCCAAAGTGCAAAAAACTCTAGCAAAGTTTCCTGGTCGTGTTGTCAGAGCCGTGTCGCTGTTCCTGGAGGAGCTAGCCAGGGGTCGTGAGAAAACCAGTGGGCGACTTTCCCATTACTCAGCCCAGCCTATGGGCTTCTTTAAAGACTCAAGCCACATCCACTTTATCTCCCCTCTGCACCCTTAAATGGAGATGTCCTGCACTAGGGCCGCAGATGGACGCAGAAGAGCACTGTGCACATTAGTGTGTCAGTACATACAACATGGACGTGCAGTTGCCTCAATCAGTATTAGTTTGCGTTGCTATGTTAAGATCTTCTGTGCTCTTCTTATGTTAACATAGGTGGTTATTTGTGCTGTGAAAAAATTCAGATGTACATAAGTTAAAAATAACAGAAACATAACAAAAGAAGAGCAACATCCTGCCATGGGAACCATAAAATACATAGTTTATAAAGGTTTTTTTAAAGAATTACTGCCAGATTCCTGTGGAATTTAATTTTGGGATATTCAGTGTATATATATATATATATATATTATATATGTATGTCTGTATGTATGTACGTGTGTGTGTGTGTATATATATATATATATATATATATATAAGTTTAAGGCAGATGTTCATGCAGAAATCACGATCGGTATTGTGCACATAGCTGTTGACAACCTAGGCCGATGTACTGAAGCCGACTGTTTACTTGCTTTGTCAGGTTCTCCCATGTCCTCGTTCGGTGCAAAATGACAGTCTGCTGACGCCAAACCTCCCTTTTCTTGCCTTTTGAGGCGAAACTAAACTAAGAAACGACTGTATACTGTAACTCAGAGTCGTACACAAGTCAGCACTGAGACAGCAGTGACAGGCGCTGGCATTGTCTGTCCCAACAGGGCTTTGCCTCTGCAGCAGATATTTCCCTGACATGCGCTCCGGCTTGCCTGGAGAGCGGGAGTGGGGGGGTGGCTCTAAGCATAAGAAAGCATTCAGATGAAATCCCTGCTTACTGAAAGAAAAAGATAGCCCTGGATTGTTTTTCTCCATTGAAAGTTATATATAAATAGAAAGAATTTAAGGTCTTGATGCAATATGCAGTTGCATTTGTTGAAGCTCAAACGCATTTTATTGTGGGGTGGATTTTTATCACCTCCACGTTCTCCAGGAGTATAGGTACAACAATAGCACTTAGCTCCAGGAATTAAGAATTACTGAGGAATTACTAAAAGGATGTCTTGGAATTATTGCAGGATTTATTCCACACTAATGGAGATCTACAGGTGCACCAACCTATTGCACCTCTACTTAGAGGACCCAAGACCTTTGATGCTTAAGGTATCGGATGGCTGGATTTCTCTGTCCAAGCCTGGCATGATCTGAGCATCTTAAATCACTGAGATCCCTCTGGTTTGTAGACTCTGGAAGTAGCACAGTGTTTCTTATACTTGTACAAATTTTTCTAACATAGCTAACGGAAGCTCTACATTAGTTTGTAAATATCAAGGGTAAAACCTTTCCATGGCTTTGCTTTTGACTTTTCTTTGGCCTTGCAAAATATGAGCTTTAATTTTAAGTCATTGTGATTACTAGTTATGTGTTTTCTCATTGTTAGTGTGGTAGAGGCTGGTATGATTTACACCGATGGTAAATCACTACTAACATTCAACTGGACACACTGGACTACACCCTTTATGACTTTTCGCAATCTTGTAAATATCCCTGCAGTCTTTCCAGTGACAAGCTAGCATTGTGTATGTATTTAAAACAAGAACACATTGTACAGTATTCTGTGATAGGAATACTGTTCCAGAAGCAGCATACATTTTATTCTTGGCTCTACCCAGTCTGTGTAGGCAACGGAACCTCACAAGGAGAACAAAAATTAGCTCACTGCTAGCTTACTGTATGCAAAGAGTAATCACATCTTCTCACTGTATCATGCCTGAATTTGTCTGCTTCCTTTGCCAAAGTACCTTTAATGAGGAGCTTTGGAAGTGGAATCACATGGTTCATTATGAAGGCAGCATGATGGTTTATGCACACCACCTACCATTGAGATCTTTAGATATTTGTGGACTTCAGGTTATTGCATCAGTTGAAGGGAGGAATGTATGACCTCAAATGCATTGTTCATTCAATTGTTCCTCTTATTGTTTTGGACTCCTTTCAGTGGTAGTGCATTCTGTACCATATACAGACAGCTGGTAGTGTAGTTGTTCGAATTCCACCTCTGGTTGTAGTACCCTTAAGCAAGGTACTTAAGCTAAATTGCTCTGGTAAAATTACCCAGATATATACATGGGTGAATAATTGCAAGTCGCTTAGGAGAAAAGTGTCAGGTAAATGTAAATACAAATTTCTACTCAGTAACTGATGTGTAGAGTGAATAACTGATTCAGCTGCTACTGAGGATCCTCCCTGTAATCCCCTTCTAGTTAAAGGCCAGTATTTGAGGTGATAGTAATAAGCAGGCAAACAAGTGAATGATAAAGTCGTACTGTTACGCTTGGGTGTGGGGAACTCTGGGTAAATAAAACTCTGAGAGCGGCTTTATTTTGGTCTTGGCGTGGGCTGTGGTCGCGTATTGAATGCCACTGGAGGCAGAGAAATCCCCACACATCCTTTAATGCAAGCGCGTCTTAGACGCTGTCTGTCCGAGTGTGACCCAGGCCTGGAGCCGGGGGTTAGAGGAATTAGATCCGAAGATGAAGTGCATGGCCTACTGTTCCATTTCTCGCATAATGCCACTCTGTCATGATATTATGCTCAATACGCAAAATCGCTTCAGAATTATTGTCCGAAATGGAATCTGATTGACACTGGTGTTCCATGCAGTAATTATATAGTGAAAAAAATTATGTTTTGAGCAGTGTGTAAATATCAACATGCTTGCATTGAGGTGTTTCCTTTATTACTTTTAAGTTATTCATTTATTGATGCTTTTCTCCAAAGCCAATTAAAAAATGGGTTTTATACATTGAAGTCCTTACTATGATCTAGCTATTGTCAACAACTGCTTGTTCCGAGTGGGGTCATGGCAAGCCGGAGCCTTACCCAGCAACACAGCGCGCAAGGCCGAGGGGAGAGGGGACACACCCAGGACAGGATGCCAGTCATCCCAAGGCACCCAAGCAGGTCTTGAACCCCAGACCTGCCACATAGCAGGCACTCGCTGAACTTGCTGTGCCACCACACCCATCTTCTTACTATGATGTACCCATTAATACAGCTGGCTAATTTTTATTGAAGCAATTTTGCATAATTTCCCAGCTCAAGGTGAGATTCAAACCTGGCATTCTCAGTTGTAAGGTGACAGTTCTAACCACATTGCTACCTGCTGCCCTGGCTTTTTGTCTAGGATGAGGAAGCTTAAGGGTCACCATTGAGTATAAAGCATATTTTTCATCTCAGTGAGGGTGTCACTGTGTGTTACCTGCTTTGCCGATCCGCCAAGCCCCCTCTCAATAATACACTGTTTACCTAGAGGACTGAGGTGGACCTGTCAGCACATTATCCACACCCACTGTGGCACACTCTGGTCCAGGGTGCTCTGTCAGGAGATTTTGAGATAATCCTGAAAGAAAGGTAAATCAGGATGTCTCACTTTCTCTCCTAGCACCTAGGGAAGTGTTGGTTGTCAGATATATACCTGGAATCTGGCGAAGTGGGGTTGGTCCTCGTGGGAAGGTCTCGGACTTCATGAGATCGCATGTTGCCTCTGCATGTCAGTTTTGTTTTTTCCCTCTTTTGATCAACCTGCTCCAGTCATCATGGGTGGTATTGTTTATGGATCTCTTCTGTGTTGGGGTTTATATATGCTTCGGTACGTTGAGTGCAAAGCTTTAATTATTTTGATGATAGGCTGGAGATCCTGTTTCCATCAAGTTTTTCTCTCTTCGTATTGTCATTGTCTCCCACTATCCTCCTCACCCCCTCAATTGCACACAGAAGCCTCAAACCTTTAAAATGTAACACAATGTTTTCATTGTTTTTATAACTGACGTAATCTGGGGAAAAGTAAGCGTAACTTAATCATGTCTCAAGTGTGACAGGCATTACAGGTCAGTGAGAAAAGAGTAATTAAACAGGGGATCTCAAGAGGTGGACTGTTCTAGAAAATTCTGATATATAAAATTAATACATTTAACAAGTAAATTACATTTCCACTGTCCTTATCAGAGGGACTGTTTGTTAAACCCAAAATGGCCTATAGAGAAAGGCCACTAAAAGGCATTGATCAGATAGATCAGCTTTTTGCTGGCGATCTTTCTCCACCCTTTTGGGAATCTTTAGCTACTAATGGCTCTAATTAACACCATTGAACGACCATGCCAAGCTGTGAGAGTGTATGCTGCAATGCTGTACCCTTATCTTTGTGTTTGGCTTTATAACCCTGCGATCCCACTTCCACAGGTTACTGCTTATTGAAATTGGATGCGTGGAATGTCATAAGAGGAACAAAGGCGCTGTGGCCCAACAACACCTGAAAGTCTGAGCAAGCTCTCAAAATAAATGAATTTATAGTATAATTTTGAAACATTAATAAATCGTCTCAAAATATTTGAACAATATATTTTTCCCCGTCTTCACCTTTCAAAAGAGAGCTTCAGATGCCAGTGTGAAAGTCTCTGAAGAGAAAGAATTATTTTAAAGTGAATGCTAAACAGGATCTATCTGGATTAAATCCGGATTTTAAGTTTAGCTGAGTCTGACTTTCATGTTTTTTGGGGGTACATCAAAATGTAAGTGCCTGCCATGCCAACCCCGCTGCTATGAATAACGCGATCGGAGAGCCCTTCAGGTTTTCATGCGTATCTCGGAGTAAAATTCCTGTACCTGTACAGAGACTGAAAACTAGAAAACGTCATCATCTCCACTATTTTTGCGACAAGTTTGGCACTGAGCCACAAACAGAGTGACCTTACTACAGCAGGGAAATGGAGCAGGATAGAAATTGCCCCAATGGAAGAGAAGGGCAAGTTTCTTTACTGCTGGTTGCAGCACGGATGTACCAGAATCTGATCTTTTTATGCTGGTATGGTTGTTGGTTTCCTCTACCTTTATTTATAATGCAGGCAACCAGAAGATCTGGCAAAACCAGAATATCAGTACTATTTTTAATAAGAGCAGATCAGCAACATAAGGGTGCAAAGCCAACATACATTTGTGAATAAATTGCTGTTCTGCTTCATGTGGCCTGAAAAATCAATGTGTTTTAATGATCAACCACTAATTGCAGTGAAATAGAGGGTACAAAATGGTGACAAAAACTTAGCTGAAAGCTGTTGCCAGACAGAGTGACGGACATGCAGAACACCCCTGTAATGCTCACATTTAGTATGTATGGAGAGCCCATCTCAAATATTTTACATATTGCTGTCTTTGCCATCACCTGTCTCCATGGCAGTTTGCTGCCATCCCTAAAGTGCATAATATGTGTAAACCAGTGGAAATGTGAGAGGAGAGTTTGGTTTAGGAACTAAAGGGGAGGCCAGCAAGTGCTTCAATTTACGAAAACCCGATGTCAGTTAGGTGGAATACCTTTTTATCCTTGCTTTAGTTGTTTTCACCTGTTTGCGAGAAGAATTCCATATTCAGCTATTTGCATCTCGAAAACCCCTCCACACTTTCCATTGTTGCAAACACAAGTCAGCATGCAGCGTAATTATTATTTTGCTGCATATCTGGCTTTTGGAGTTTTATCAAAAGCAATTAAAAATTTGACAGATTATTCCAGATTTATATTCTAATGGAGTTAACCAGGTTTATTTCCTGCAGTGTAGTACAATAGGGTCTCTCCTAAAGTCTAATTCCTTAATAAGTGCTTGTATCTGAATTGACTTAGTTTGATTTACTTTGATTTTAGTTGTAGGTATACATTTTTTCCTGGTTGTGCTGTCTGTCTTAAAGATCTTTTTCCCTCTCTGCTGTCCTGTGTGGCCAGCGGGGCTTGGGGAACTCAAAACATAAATCTTTTTTCATTATTACAATCATGTGTCCTCAGACATCACAAGACATTCTTACCTTCGAGGCAGTTGTAGAAATTGCTGTCAAAATGATTGCCTACGATTCCTAGAGCCACTGTGAAAAATGCATTAAGAACCATTACTGGGAGAAACCGGACTGAGCCAACCATCTCCATACTCTCCTCACCAACATAACCAATCTGTCAGAGCTCAAGGAAATGATAGAAATTATCACTGCCCCCTAAGAAATAGCTTGATCAATGCTTGGAAAGAGGGGAATTGGGGCATGGGGGGGCAGCGTAGATTTCCATTCATCAGTGTAAAAATAGTGAAGCTATTGGGTGCCTCTAGTGGAGCACTAGTACATGTCCGTATGCTCTTCAGTGGGCATCAGAGTTCCACTCCACCCATTTGTCTCCACAGGGTGGGTAAAATGGCTAGGGCCATCTCGTGTTTCACAGCAGTGTCTTCTGGGGTACGGGTTAGAATCAGGCAAAGAGCACTCTCAGATTTGGGTGTCCTCTTTGCCTGTCAAAACCTGTAGCCCACAGAGTGATGACATGCAGGCAGCTCATGCGCTGCACGTCACAGGAGCCTTGTACCTGTTTTTACCTTTCTACAGCTGGTAAGGACTACATACGTCTATGTGGAGACAGGAGTTGGTAAAGTGTATGGGTTAAGTGTGTGTGTGTGTATATGTGTGTGTGTCTATATATATATTTTATATATATATATATATATATATATATATATATGCACTACACGCAGTTATTACTGGAGGTGGTTTGATTGTGTTCAAAGGGACCTTTCCATATTGATTCTAAAGGAGATTAAAATTGCACTAATTGGATAATGGCTGTGAGGCTGCTGCATTTAACAGGGCGAGACGCGTGGTAGTGGATGGAGACGGAGAATGGGAAAGGTGCCGGCTGGAGATGCTGGGAGGAAGATGGTGCCCTGTAAATTACACAGCCTAATCGTGTACTCGAGGATTTGAGCCGGATTATGTTGGAATTCCGAGGCATAAGCAAAATTAGCCCGGTTTTTAATCTGAGATTCAAACAGAGCTCGGTGAGGGGCGAGAAAGCTCCGACAGTGACGCGGTACTGTAGGGGGTTGGGATGCTGAAATGGTTAACATGACAGACGGGGGGGGGAAGGTCCTTCTCCAAACATCATCATCAAGTAAACAGAGAATAGGGACTTCAACGTTATGCACACTGCACAAATGTACAGCCCAGAAACTGCTCATAAATATTTCTACTGCCTGCTGCATAGTATTTATATATATATATATATATATATATATATATATATACAGTGTGTGTGTGTGTGTGTATATATATATATATATAATATATATATATACACACACACACAAACATGTTTCAATAAAATATATATTGTGTGTGTTCAAGAGCAGATTGTAAAGTTGGGTAGCAAGTTCATTGGCTGTATTTCAAAACCAAAACAATTTTATTGCTGTAAAATTGATTTCTTAGAAATAATTAAGGTTTTTTCTGTAAGGGCACTACAGGGCAAAAGTCATGCAGTATCACCTGGACATTTTAGAAAGCAGACACACCTTTTTTTTCAAAATTTTGAAGTGTGTGATCATACAGTATGAAACATATATTTTCAAAATGGATGGCAAAACTGGAAGAGACATTCAGTGTTTTCCCATGGGATGAATGCAGCACGAAATTGAATAAATATGAAGTATTGCATACAGTATCTGTCAGCTGATTTCTATATGTGTGTATGTGTGTGAGTGTAAAAATGTATGTATATATTTTTTGCTTTTTCATTTACTATTTTGAAAGTCTGAAAAATTTTCTGACTTGGATGGTTCCAGTAATAAGTGCAGCAGGGCCCAAATGAAACCTGCAGAGACCAGATAAGTCGTGCGACCGTAGAGTGTGAAGGGAGCGGCTGCCCCTTGTATTATTTTTTTCTATTTATAGAGGGAAAATGAAGGTAAAGGTTTGGGACCAGTCCTTATTTGAGTGCACAGCACACCTCTGCAGAACTTCCTGTGAAAAAACGCTTGCTCTACTGATGCTTTACACTGTACGTGTTGGGGGACGTCTCTCACCAGAACCTGCATTAATGTACCGCTTGGACACTCTGTGTTCTGTCCCTACCTGTCAAATGAAATCACTGATCAGGGTATTAAGTATTACTCCCATTATGTACTTAATTCCAGACAGAAGGATGCAGATATCCCAGTAACCGGGCTGAGTCGCAAGAGGCGCCGTAAATGGCATTCCTTGAACTGTTTTAGTTAAGATGGAACTGTAATGAATGCAGCTTAATTTTGCTAAGGTTAGAATTATACCTATCACTCTTGTTATGATTTATGAACTTTGCTGGCTTATGTAATTCACATGTTTGCGTTCTTTCATGTAGAAGACGGGATGTAAAAGCGGTTATTCTCTTAAAGCCGATATGGTATGATTATGCTGTATTTGTACTTTTCCCTGTATATGTACTTTTTCATGAATCAGTTCCTTATGAAATTAAAAAGGTATTCCTTTAATTAGTCTTTTCAAATTAATTGTTAGTTTATACCCAGTCAGAGAATTCAGGGTTTCCATCTGTCCCTTAGTCATGGTAGAAGCCCTGCAAGTGTTTAGATTCCCCTTGCTGAGGTCATGTGCCAGAAAAATAGGTGTGTGTGTGTGTGTGTGTGTGTGTGTGCGAGCACACGTGCGTGTGCACGCACAAAGTCCCTGACCACTTCCAGGGCAGAGCACAGATTCTTATCCTACAGCTGCAAGGCTTTTTGTAGCTACAATGGCAGTGACATTTCTAATAGACAGGAATTATTTCTGGAAGTATGATGTTTTCCAAGAGAGCTTCTGTGAGTGGTATAATGAATAGATAGTATATGCGCTGTGATATTCAGCCAAAAATCGAATGAATAAATGTTGCTTTGAAAAGTATGTGCTAAAAGGATAAATGCAAATGTAAAATCTGTGTTTTAAAAAGCTGTTTCTAATGAAGGAAAAAACTGTTTCGCATCTTTGTATGTTACGTGAGTTTACCTATGTGGGAGTGTACCCAAAACATGACGAGGGAAAAAAAGACATAAGCAAAACTGGAATCTATCCTGTAAAGGCAAAGTATAATTTAGACGATTTACAGCATGTTATCATTGTGTTTTTCCAAGGATGTGGGGAATCCAGACTCGTAATACCCGTAAAACCGGGCAAGATTAAAGAGCCAGTGCAGACACCCAGGCCTAATCTCCTAAAGTTCCCCTCTCTGTGCTTTGTGTTAATGGGGCACATTAAACAGGCGCAAAAAGTAATTTTAAAGGATGGATCTGCAACCCGGAATGCAGTTTTTTAAAATGTTTGAAATAGTTAGCTGTAGATTTAAATGCCAGTGTTCTATAAAAGGAGACTTTGGGATCTGAGTGCCAGGTCCTATCAGAGTGCTGCCGTAAGTATGATTCAACCGAGGGAGTAATCGCAGATCGGGAAGCAGGATATTTCAGGTAATACCATAACAACAGGGCTCAAGCTGCTTCCTGCAGAGGGGCTGAGGGTAGACAGTTTCTTGTTGATCCTTTGGTTAGGGATTTCTATCTGTGCGGATCCCTGCCCAGCTCACTGCAATCAACAGGGGAAAAACAGCTGTAGGAATAGTATAAACTGAATGCTGGCATAAATGTAAAAGGCTCTTCCTGGAAACCAATTAACTGATGAACTGTGCCAGATAAATTCTGGTTAAATCATATTTATTGTGATTACCTTAGTCTATATGTGCCTAATTTAAGGCTCCCTGCTCAGCTACTTTTTAAAACATTTCCTGCTCCCTTTAACTGTTCAGTGTGAGCAATGCAAGAAACAGAATAGCATAGTGAATTGAACAGTTAATTCCAGTAGCTGATCCTGTACATCATCTATCAGCAGGAAAGGACTTGTATCCTGGTCTGTTCTTTCCCAGACCACCCCCAACCCCCCACGGCCACTTCCCTTCTCTGCCGCCTGGCCCTCCCAGATAAGCCCCCCCACCACCCTCCACCATGTTCAGCTGCAAAGCAATTCCCCCATGCCCCTGATCGCCAGGATAATGCCACCTAAATAAATAAATGTGTTTCTCCCTCTGTGCTGGAATGTGCAGAACCGTGCCACGAGATCTGACTCGGGGCTGTTGCTGCTGAACACTGTGGAAGGAGCCATCCGGACTCCTGAATGAAGTGATGAAAGCTCTCGGTCTCATGAGCAAATCCAGAGAAACGTCACAGAGTGCGGAGAAACATATCCGCGTGTTAAATTGTATTTTCATTTTCATAGATCTCATTATTAATGCTATTGTTTCTTGATAATATTTGGAGGGTTAAGCTCTTTACTCATGTGTTTTTTTTCTTTTTTTTTTTAAACCAAAGTGTACCAGGATTTGAAATTCCTGCATGGTTACCTGTGGGGCTGGAATCTGTTGACTCTGGTCTGATCTCTCAGGGGTTAAAGGGAAACTGTGCTCACAACTGCAACAGCACTGACAAGCCATAGAAACCCTCGCCCTTCCTTCCTGCCATTGGATCATTGTGCACTGCAGAAGAAACAGAGGGGTTAGACATGAGTTCCCTTCCATTGTTTCCTGTCCCAGAGGATTCTGGGAAGGCAGTGTTGTGTTGCAGGGCCTGACCACATTTGTAAACTAACACCAGAGCTGTGACACATCAAGCCAGGTCCGTGCAGTCAGGGCACAAAGGTTCCACTGGGAGGGACATGGACCGGAACGCAATGTTTTATGTGTTTTATCTCTCGAGTTGGACCCTGGTTCTTTTCCTACTCAAAGACAGCAAAGAGCTGTTTTGAATTACACTTAATCGATGTAGACGTTCTTAGATGATGCAGCACTTGCCTTAGCTTTTCAGCTTCTTGGGAGATATTAGCTCATTAATAAGTAATTGTAAGAATCTTGCACTAATCTCTGAACAATGAAATTAGAGGAGAAACAGAGGTGTAGGAGGAAAATCTAAACAATGAATTAAAAAATAAAAAACTAAAGAGCGCATTAAAAATATCCTTTGATGGATGAGTGTTGATGCTGAACAATACTTGATGACTCCTCAATATGCCAGTGAAGGACACTGGTCTTATGTCTTCAAGCACACCTCTGGAACGTGAGGAGGCTCGTATTACTTTACTGTCAGAGATGCCACCAGATCTCAAGTTGCGCAGCGGGAGCCAGAATGGTTGGGACAGCTAGTATTGCCTGCCCTTCTCTCACCTCACCCAGAGCTTACTCGCTTAACACCAGGATGCCTCTATCCTTAACTGGCCTGGCAAAATGTCTGAGGCTATTACTCACAAGCTAGTGTTGGCCCAGAGCCCTGACCTTTGCAAGTGGTCAATACTTAAGTAAAGCGTAACACTCTCGGCAAAACATAAAGTCTTGTTGTTGCATCCTGGCTGCTTGAACACCAGCCTTTAGCGGCCCTCCGAATGAGCTTGACAGGCATGTTGGGAGGAGCTTTCTTGGTGTAATCAGATTACCGTAACGGAACCATGTAGCCCGATATCACCGTGGCCGAATTAGCACCTTATTAGTTTCGGCGGGATAAAGCAGCGTGTGGCCCTATTTAGCATCTTCACGTGTCAGGTTTCACCCAGTTGTGTCTTAATATTGTATGTGTGTGGAATTACTGTGGAATAATTTCTATTTTGGGTAAAATTTTGGGTCAAGTGTCACTCAAAATTTTCTTCCTGAAACCAGTATTATTCCCCCAGCATATTCTACTTTTTAATTTGTTCTATTTTTTTTTTTTTTTTTTTTTCTTTTTGCCCTAACCTCCATCTTTTCAGACAGTGTCAGCTAAGACCGTGCTGGTGAACAGCTGTGCGTCTCACACAAGCAGCTCCTTAAATGGCAGATGAAGCGACATAATCAACATTCGCTCTCTGACCTCGATGCAGATTTGGCCCTCGTGGGCTTTTAACCCGTTGCCTGTTTGCTGTGTCGGAGCTGATAAATCTTGTTATCCTCCAAACGCTTTCCGTGGGTTTCATTTTTTAATGCTTAAGTGCCGACACGGAATCATGGACATGCAAGTCTGATATTAACATTGAAAGGATTACTTTATAATCATGTGTTCATACATTTTCATAAACCTCCAGTGGTATGATGTAACATCTAATACTCCTTATTCAGTGACAATGGGGGCTATTTTACTGAACGCAGAGCACAGTGCCATGATTGTGCCCCACTGACACGTTGTGGAAAGAATGCTGTGAAAGCGGTGTCTGTCTGTCCACTAGGACATGTCACTTTGCCGGATTCTTGAAGACCGGAATCTACAGGCATTGTTATAGCATTGTGTTGGAGTCCCGAGAACATCCCTTGGCACAGTGGATCTCTGACATTGCTTTTCCGACATGCAGTTGACATAGCACAAAGTAGATTTATAATGGCCTGTTATACAGAGGTTTAGTATTAGAGCTGGAATAAATCTGTTCAGGGAGGTGCGGTGGTGCAGTGGTGCAGTGGGTTGGACCGGGTCCTGCTCTCCGGCAGGTCTAGGGTTCGATTCCCACTTGGGGTGCCTTGCGATGGACTGGTATCCTGTCCTGGGTGTGTCCCCTCCACCTCCAGCCTTATGCCCTGTGTTGCCGGGTTAGGCTCTGGCTCCCCGTGACCCCGAATGGGATAAGTGGTTCAGACAGACAATGTAAATCTGTCCAATCTCAGAGGCTGATATTATACTCCAAAGGAGTAGTTAAAGTGTTATGGAAGACATTTGACTAGATTTTTGAAGATGCTACAAGCTGTTCAGCCATACTTGAAATGACCCTGAGATGGTGTACAGAGCAGCTGACATGTGACTGGACTGTAGTATCCCAGAACCTGCTGTCCCTGGCATCCCCTCCCTTCTTGGCTGAGAGACAAGGTAGGACCAGCACGTTAAAGATGGTATGGCTTTGACCTAGATACCGACCAAGCTCTCTTTCACAGCACATCGGTAACTGTGATAAGTTTTGTGCGCAAGTTGGAGTCTATCATTTACATGCGCACACACACACGCACACACATATTGTGGTTAACGATATTGTCCTCTTACAGTTGGAAGTGTACATGTGTATGTTTTGTGACCGCTAATTGATATTGAGGCAGAATAAAATCAGCCTCTGTGGGCACCCTTATGGGACTCCTGCTGTGTAGTGGAGAGCATCTGATTGTTGCACAACCCTATGTTTTATTTTTATTAATTAGTAATAAAAACTTAAAACTAAAACAGTGGCCCTCTTGTTTCCTGCTGTGTCAAATGTGTACCTGTAGATTTTTCAGTAGAAACAAGCACTACCCAGTTTAAAAAAAAATAAATAAAAAAACAGCGGAACAGGTGTTTACAGCAGGCACAGATTAGGAACCGGAGTTTGTCCATTTCATATCAAGGAGTAGCAGTTCCTCCTCATATAACCTCAGTAACTTATGTGGTTCCTTGCAGTCGTCTGCTTCCATCCTGGTTGTGAATGGGAGCAAATGAATCCACTCATCCCTGAATCTCTGGTAGCAGAAGAGGGTGGCTAATGGATCTCCGACTGCCCATCATTGCCTGCGTAGTCCGGTCCAGGAAAGGCTGCTCAAGGTCAGCCCTATGTCACGGCACCAAAGTGCTTCACTGTTTTCCACAGCAGACCTTGCCCTCGCATTGTGGGGTGGGAGCGCAGTCCACAGAGCGCCTGAGATTGTGTTGTCTTTCTTTCACAACAATGGGTGAGCTTGATTCTGCAGACAGCTGTGTGATGAACTGCCGTGCTGTAATTTAAAGGTGGGGGAAACGGGTGTTGCCGAGTCGATGGATGGTACGATTAGTGGTTTCACTGGACTTATTGCCATGGCAACTTGTGTCACTCTTGGTATTAATTGTTTATGTGCTCTAAGGAAATATGCACTTCAACGGAATAATGTTTCAGTATGATTTTTATGCTGACAGTTATTACCCAGGAGAAGCATAAAGTAAAAACAAAACTATTTTGCACCAACGTTTTTTGGCTAGCCTTCATTAAACTCATATGTGTACCGTATATGAATGTAGCTGAAATTTATTAGAGTTTTCCAGTAGATGTATTTTTACTTCAGTGTTTTTTTTTTTTATAGTAACATATTAAACTTTTTACAAAGAACCGAGTAATGTAGCTGGAAGTATTCTCAAGGTCTTTGAACGTACACCTAAAAGAAAAAGATGTGTATTATAATGACATAGCAGATACTAGTGGAAAGCATTTCTGCTGTGTTTATTTATACCATAGTAAAAGCATCACCGAACAAAGTCACGCTACCATCTCTGTGCTTCTTCCTGCAGGCAATGCAAGTGGCTCTTGTCAGATCTCTGAGTTTTGAAAGATGGGATCAAAGCAATAGCTGACGTGACTGTTCTCTGCTTCTTCAGTCTGTAGGTTTTTTTAAATGTCTATATGTGCAATTTTTGCTCGAATGTTAAGGAGACAAAACGTAGGCACTTAGTACACACTAATTGATAGTCATAAAACTACTTTCGGTGCTTAATTAAATGGTTCTGTACGCTGTTGAATAGTCTCCCCAGAATAAAACAAACAGGTCAGAGTATAATGGTAAGATCCATGCCCTTTTCTGTTCTCAAACTGACGTAGCTGGAGCGCTGCCAGACTTCACATACAACTATGAAGGAACCGCAGGCTGATTTTTATTTTTGGATGCTTTTTGTCAAAGCTTGGGAGTCTTGTCCTCAGCTGATGCTGTAATCCTGGGACTCGAGCCAAGGAGTTTGCAAATAAGCATTTTTCTAAAGTATTTGAGGTATTATATGTGTATACTGTGTATTTGTTGTCTGGAAATAAGTTGTCATAGGTGGAACTACACTACAGCACCTCGTGTTACTTGTTTTTGGATGGCAGCAGAAGTTGTGCATTTCATCAATTTGTCTTGCTGAAAAGAAGCAATGGCCCAGTTCATCAGACACTGGAATCTCGCCCATGTCCTACGTCCATACATGATGCTATCTATTGGTTTTGTGTTTTTTTTTTTTTTTATACCTTTCTCCCTTGGAATAGGTCACAGTATGGACTGCAGTCCAAAGGAATGACATTTTCTGTGCATGTCTGGGTTCACTGGGCGGGAGAGTTCCCAGCTTCTATGGCATAAACCCAGGCAGAGGAAGTGAGCCCATGGTTCTGAAAGGGCTCTGAAACAAAGCACATGCTGCATGTCTCCTCGTTCTTTTACCCCACAGGATGCTTAGAAGACTGAGTTACAGACTGTGTACAAGTAATGCTTCTAATAAATGTAATAATTGACCTAATTTTTTTTTTTTTTTTTTTTGGTCTGGAAAACCAATGGCCACATCACAAAAGAGAATGGCAAAGCCACAGAAAATGTAGATACCATATAGTCTCTCAGCATTTCAGACTGAATGAAACTATCACTTTATCAACACTCACCGTTACATTTCAGTCAATATACGTATACCTTAATTTTCACTGAGCATTGCTTCTCTGAGACCGTAACAAGATTACCAGAGAACTCTGTGGGTGTTTACAAAAACAAACCATAACTCAACTGATATGGAAGTGTGGGAACTAGCATCTCCCCAGAGAGTTTCATTTAATCTAAGCTGATGATGCTCCCTGCCTGCCTCGCTAATTGTTGCCTGTCTGAGTTTGCTTTGACTTAATGGTTTTATTTTTGCTCTGCATGTAAACTGTAATGGAATTTACTTTCTAATATCAACATGATTTTCTGGTGCACAGGAAATTGTATAAATACTTATGGCAAGATTAGTCTACCATTTATGATTTCAAAATGAGGTCCTGTGCTATTGTAATTGCTCGCTTTCTCTGTCAAAGAAGAGATGACTAAGGTCTAGATCATCCTTTAAATTCTTAGGTAAGGTGTCCCACAATCACACATTTACCCAAAAGATCTCGGTTTTAGCCCCAACCTATTTTATATTTTAAAATAGTGTTTGGATAATCTACATACTTTATATATGGAACATGTTTGTTTAATTCTACATTTAAAGAAAACATGTTGGACAGTGTTCCCTTTACCAGTTTTTGAAAAATAGAAGCCAGCTTGTGTATGTGGGTTTGTACACATATGCTTGTGTGTGGCATTTTGCCCCCCCCCTCCCAATTTTTTTGGGTCAAACTACTGTACTCTAAAGCACCAGGACTGAAGCCAGCTATCAATTACAGGTCAGTTGATGACAGTTAATTTACTTTTTCATGATGGCAATAGAGATAAATGTGTGAATAGTCAGTATGAGGAGATGTGATTGTCATTTACATTTAATTTAGTAGACACTTTTCTCCAAAGCGACATACATCTCATAGAAAATGCAATGTGTGCATTACATTAGCAGAAAGAGAGACACAGATGCAGATGCGTGATTCTTAAGAAATATTAATTTTATTTATGCCATTTAGGGTAATGTCTAAAACCCTAAAATCTCCTTCTGTTGGTGTAGTGCGGTTTTTGTATTTTTCTCAGAGACGTACGTCACTTTGAAAAACGGTGTCTGCTAAATGAATAAATGTACATGTAAATGTAAAACCATCTGTAATTGCTTTCCAAGACTAGTTTTCAGGTGTGCTGTTTGTCGTGCCTTAGAAAATGAAACGGTGGAAACACAGGCAAGCGGGTAACACAAGATCACTAAAAGCAATCTCAGGCTATTTGATGAGAGAGATTTGCTGGGAGCTGGACAATCTAGATCTTTTCCCAAAGTAACAACCAACCTTCCCTGAGGGTTCGAACACCATATTGTCCATGCAAATGGGTTCATCACATATCCTATGCTTTCACCCCAGGCCTCATAACATTAAGAACCATCCGAGCTGTTTAAGGTCCATATTGTCTGAAGGCTGTTAGACACACTCCAGCACCCAGAAGACCTAGATCTCTTCCTAACACATTACTTACCACTGAACTGGCTCTAAGGTTCAGTGGTAAGTAATGTGTTAAACACCATGCTGCATGCAATAATGTTTCGGGCCAACGTTCACTATGATGACATCTTTATAAGCTGTAACAACAGTGATAATGATTTCATTTGAATAGTTCACCTCTTTATTAATTTGCATGTTTTCTATGGGTTCATGTTCTGCTGCAAATGACTGAAAATGCAAGAAAAAAAAAATACAGTGAATCCCCAACTTATGAACTTTCCAGTAACGAATTGTCTCCGTTACACACCTTGAGTATTTTGGTATTTATTTTTTTCCTGATGTACTGACTGATAGTGATTGCAGACAGTAAGTGGTGCCTAAAGTTTTTCAACATCATACTCTAACTCCACCGCACCCCCCACTCAAAAAATAATATAAGGTTAATGGGACAGTCATTGTGGGGGGTGCGGTGGCGCAGTGGGTTGGACCACAGTCCTGCTCTCCGGTGGGTCTGGGGTTCGAGTCCCACTTGGGGTGCCTTGCGACGGACTGGCGTCCTGTCCTGGGTGTGTCCCCTCCCCCTCCAGCCTTACGCCCTATGTTGCCGGGTAGGCTCCGCAACCCCGTATGGGACAAGCGGTTCAGAAAGTGTGTGTGTAAGAACCCCGTCCAGGGTACTGAGAAACCCGCAGGCGCGTACACGAAGCTGTTTGCCAGCTTGGTCTCTGCGAGCTGCTTACTGAGAGAGAAATGGAAAGAGAGTCCACTGCTTTGTTCCCCTTTTAAATGCAGAGCTGTCATGTTTCTGACATTTAAATTGTATTTATTCATTTAGGTAATGCCTTTCTGCAAAGTAACACACAACTCAGAGTAAACAAAAATGTATTTCACCAAGAAACAGAGATGCAGGTTCAGACACGTGGCTGTCAAAGTACAGCAACGTAGTCCAGTACCACCATTTTTTTTCATATAGTCATTAGGGAGTAGCTGTATCGGTAATTAAAACTGAAGAAAATATACAGTTCATGACAAATCTCTTCAAGATGGTTCCTCTGACACACCTTTTGAGTAATAAACAAAGCCCTGGTTCTTAAGTGGAGAACCCACTGCGAGGGCAAACATTTCTGTATGGCTGAGTTGAGTGGCGCACCACTTTCAGAAATGCCGGATAACATGTTTAACATGTTCCGTGTGTGCCAATGGTCCTAAAGTACTTGAAAAAACAGTCACCAAAGGATGCAGACCATGCACTTTCTTCACAAGACTAAACCACTATGTTTATCATTGATATGTTGAGCCTGGTATCAGAAATTGAGCAATCACATTTTCCAGACATTGGTATCTTACACCGCCACCACCACCAGGTGAAGAACATCCAGTGGCAATATTTGCCCCTAAATGAGAAATCATACGTAGACAGACAGGCTCCTGGAAACCTGTGAGCACATCAGGTTGCTTTTACGAGGCACAAGATTAATCCTTGGTGATTTATCATGGTAAGCCAGTTCATAAGGAGGAGACCCAGGCACCTTGTTAAGCCGCCGGGCTGATAGGATTCCGTCGCCTGTTTCATCTCCGTGTTGTTCAGATTCATCTCCCAGCTGGCCGATCTCTAGGCTCAGTCGTATGTGAGGTCGTGCATTCTCCTCTTGTAAAAATGCATGCCGGAAAATCTTAGCCGTGTACAGTTGGCTCTTCTGGTCAGTGGAGGGCTCTGAGTTACTTCTACCTGTCGTGGTGGTAGAGTAAGGTATATTTTGCGTTATTTCAACAGAAAATTTACTCACCAGCCACAGTATTATGTCTTACTTTAAAGTTAATTCAGTGTGTTTGCCTATTTGCTGTTGACCATTGCAGAACACCAACTGAAATCACAGCAATAGAAATGAAAACAGACTCCACCTTCCAGGGGAAATTGCAGCCTCTTTTGTGTTTGTGAAGGCAGGATGGGGTTAAATGGGTTGGCCAAGATCCCTGGTCTCGGCCTTGACCCCTGCTTTGTGTAGTGCCCTTTCTAATTCTGTCACAACACGTGCATTATCACAGACCTCAGGTTTTTCCTGTCCTGTCCTGGCCTGCCTGCCCTTTGGTACAATGGTGAGGATGCTCTGTTTCTTTAGCCCAAGGAGAGAAGGATGGCTATATTGTTGTTGTCTTTCAGAGTCATGGCAGTCGGACTGGGGAAATGATGTATTCTGAATCTGCTGCTCTACACTAGAAAAGACACCATCTGATCCTCAACTTACTTATTTAGACCTCTTAAGAAATAAATAGTTCATCATAATGTTTGTGCAGTACATTGCACATAAGGGATTTCACATCTGCACAGAATTCCCACTGTCAAAATGGAACACAAGGATGTCCAAAATTATTCATTTTGAAGCATTCATTAAACACCAGACATCTGCGTAAACCAAAAGTGATAAACTCGGTTCAAACAGTACAACTAAGACACAAAGCAAGTGAGAGTGTAGCTATGAGGCAGTTTAAAACCTCAAATGAAATAATAAGTCTCAAATGACTTGAACCAAAAAGAAAGTACACTTATTGACTCTTTCAATGATCATTCATTATTGCTTCATCATATACTGTATGTGTGGCTATTACCCCATTTTTTTCAAATGAACCTAAAATACAGAGTAGAAAATGTATAAAACAATATAAAAATTAAGTCATGACAGTTTGACTGCTGGTTTTAAACATTTGCGCTGAGAACTCATTGTGCCCAAAACTCAAATTCATTAATAAAAGATCTTTCAGATGAATTTGGTATATACTGAGGTGTACATTTGAAGTCAATCATAATTCAAGCCTCAGTGGTCCAGCACTCGGTATTGTGCTAGTGTACGTGACTGTGTGAAAACTGAACCATGTAAAGAAACAAGTGTATCCAAAACAAGGCCTACTGATCCAAGTAGCGTGCACACACACAAACACACACACTGGCTGAAACTGCTTGTCCCAAGCGGGGTCACAGTGAACCGGAGCCTAACCCAGCAACACAGGGTGCAAGGCTGGAGGGAGAGCGAACATACTGTAACGATCCGGCTAAGCTAATGAGTTAGCCCAGATCCTCACGTGGATTCCAGAAAGGCGTAAAATTATATAAATCCAGATGGACACGGACAAAAGGAAGCTCTTCTTTTTAATATCTTGTGGGCAACTATGGATGACATATTTCACACAGCTGTCCTTACAATAAAATAAACAACATTAAAGTAATCTCCAAAACGTGCGAGGCACAAAAGGTGTACACGGCCAAGTATATCAGCCTGCGCACCCGGGAGCGAGCATCGAGGGGGCGGAGCAACCCCTTAGTCTCCACCATGATACGTCATCATTACAATACCCAGGATGGGACGCCAGTCCATTGCAGGGCATCCCAAGTAGGACTCAAACCCCAGCCCCACCAGAGAGCAGGACCTGGCCAAGCCCCCCCCCCGGAGTAGTGTGCATATAACAAAAATAGATAAATCAAAAAAAATCTGTAATGATTCATCTGTACTTCACAGATTCAGATTTGTCGGGTACTTTTTGAAGGTGAGATGAAATCTTGCTGCAACAGTCCCTCCGAAGATGCAGATGAAATTCCAGATCAGATGACCAAGTATCACCAAGTTCCACAGCTCCAATTAACTTCAAAGCCCTTAGCCAAAGTGTCCCTCCCACAGCCCTAGCTCTGAGAGTGTATCAGGCCTTGCACCATCACACCAGCCTTCTCCGCTGTAGAGGAATAAGACAGTTTCAGGAGATGAAAGGGTGGTCCTCACCCAGCAATTAAACTAATGATTTATAAATATTTCTTTCAAAGCCCAAGACGGAAGCAGCGGGGAGGTTGCGGTCGGCCGAGATTGGGTAGACAGTTTTGGTGTGATAGTGCAGACAAGTTTTAAGTTCCCGAATTTTTCTGTTAATTGCTTTCCAAGATGACCACTAGGGAATAGGAATGTGACAGTTATCTGATGGTTCTGCTGATGAGGCTGGTAATGTTCAAAGTGGAGTGTGTGCCCTCTTCAAAAGCCTTGCTGTCTCGCCATGTTGTCTTAAGGGATACGCCCAACTCAAGATGGGTCTGCATCTTCCAGTTGTCCTTTGTAACATATAAAAATTGCTCTGTAACAAAACCATTAGAACGTGACCACTGATAAGGTTTTTTCAACCAATCCATTCATCTGCACATCTATGATGGCAGGATAGCTTTTCCTGGCTGTCAGCGCTGCTCTTGGTCAGGACGTGATCGCGATGGTCGAGACCGATACTCGGAGATGGGTGATCTAATCGGCCCTTCGCGTGCGCCACGGTCCTCTTCCAAGTTGTGATTTTGGATTCTCTTGAAAGAACAGGCAAAAGCAGAAAGGTTTCAGTATGGTTCAAAGGTTGCTGACCTTGTTGACGCTTAAGCGGTTTTGAAAGTGCATGTACATATTCTCTCCAGGATGTAAAGATGCTTATATTTCCCAGGACTCCTGCTCTGTGGACCTCATTTCAAAGGACTGAGCCTTTTGCTTTTTTGCTCTGAAAAAATGCACACTTACAAATAACATTTCATTGTTGGATTGATCGATGCACCTGCTGTCAACATTACGCTTCTGTAAATGAGTATTAGCTTCAGAACAGCTGGGTGCCCCATGTGAATCATCATATTTATCCAAAAGAACTCTTAGGGGGAGGAAGTAGGGGGAGGAGGTAAACAGTTGCCGATCTGCACGTTTCCTGTCAATTAGGCTCGCTTACATCAACTTCCCCAACTTTGTGATATCCTGAATGTGGGCCCTTCCCGACACATCCCTCAGCTCCACATGATGACAGCAGCCACCGATGCACCTGTGGTGACCACCCAGGAGACTGCAGCCCACGGTGTCTCCACACAAGACTTCTCTGCCTTCTCTGAGCTGTGGTGGTACACCAATGAGACTTGTTTCTTTTTTAATATATATATTATTCCAAAGCCATCCTCGATATGACAGTAATAGTGTCTATAAAGTTATCCCAAATGTTTACTCTTATAGCTCTTTGGAAAGGTGGCTCTAAACTTTTGGCCTGCAGTGTATATATTGGTTAAGATGCCATCTTTTTGCGATTATTCATAATAAATTATTTAAAGTCAATCCATCTGCTTGCACCAGCAGGTTAATAATTCTGGCTTGGGACTAAAAGGGAAAGATGGGTCTGTATGCCAGGGGCAAGAGTGGATATGGCCCTCAATCACACCAGTAACTGTTACAAACATACACACAAGATTTTCTCTCGATCTGAAATATGCATGTTCCGAAAAGGAACCTTTTTTCGTGCAGGGTATAAAAAAGAGGTTTGCTCCATATTTAATTCCCATGTTTTTGCTTTTCTAACGTCGTCTTTTCCTTTTCCTCAACTCGTGTGTCACCGTTTCATCGTCCTGTACTCTGCCAGCTCCTGCCAAGAAACTGGCCTCTTTTTCTCGCCATATGAAATGTGAAAAACTGATTTTGCATAAGCTACACTAGCATTTCCCATTACCTGTCAAGCACTTTAACTGCTTGGTAACTACCGATACATTGAGAGCGTCAGCATATGTGAGTGCATGTTTGTGTTTGTTCACGCCTTCTTTGTGGTTTTTAAGGGGAATTGTACAAGCCGCTATAAATGCAGCTGTGAATAAAGTGCGTTAACCGACTCGCGTGCTGGAAAAAAATCGTGAAGCACGAGCGCTGGCACTTAAAGGATCTGTTGTATCAGACGATGACAAAAGCCAACTCCATGAGCTGTTAATGGTATTTGTGAAACAGAAAGTAAAAGTGAAGACCAGTGGTGCTAGCTAGGCTCGGACTTCAGTTTCCCAGGTGCGCGCCGGGGGCAGCTTGGCAGGAGGAGGCCGTTTTCACACCAATGGCTCCATGTAGGAGGGAGACATGAGAAGGAGGTTTTTGAAAGAGGAGCCGGGACAAGGCTCAATGTAATGAAAGGAGGTGGCTGTTGTCGTGGACCCACCACTGAGGACCACCAGCAAGGCACATTTGGGATGTGTTCAGAGGACATCACGCTGGGATGCTGCATGATCTGCTGATAACACACAAACCAGTAAAGACAGGCCAGTAAAAGCGGTAGTTAGCGATGGGTGTCATTCACCCAGCTGGCCCCGCGATTGGGCGTAACAGCTAACTCCCATAGCAGCGGCATATAAACCACATGGGCATTTTCTTCTGAACATTATTAATGGTTTCCAAATGGGAAATTAACACTTAACTTCCTGACTGATTTTTTTTTTTTCCCTCCCTCCTTTGATCATTATTTCTGTCTGGAATCAAATGTAATTTTGCATGTCCTATATCTCTTAATGCCAGTGCTCTTGGTAGTTCAAGACACAGACCCGAATCAATGAGCTGAGAAAAGGTGTGCTTTAAGCTGTGAAACAGCTCAAGTAAATGGTAACAAAAATAAGTGATTAATTTGAAAAGTATTGCTTTATGATTCATGAACACTCCTGGATATGTGCTGCCCCCTTTTGGTTTTGTAGGGACACTGCATTGACCTTTTCAACATGTTTCAGTATGAGAGCCCCAGTGCTATCAGCTGACTTGTACTCTTTTCAATTATTGGAACATAAAAAATAAAAGTAAATTGTTAAAACAAATATATATGGATATCAAAATGAGGAAATTCACAACAAGAAAGAAGTTTTTCTTTTTTGATGTTGAGGTACTGTATAAGGCTGGGCAGTGATGCACTTGAAAATGTTCCTCTGAAATGTTCCATAATTGAGGAGCTCTTTAGCACCCTCATCTGACCTCTTGCCACATTTAGCTTCCCCCATGTCCCAGGGCTCCTCAGGGCCATGTCCCCTGCGCTTGAGCAGCACAGATGGGGCCTCCAGGGCCTAGAAGGGATTATGGGAGATTTTCCTTTATTTAATAAACGCTTGAAAGGACACAGTCTAGGGGGATGGACCTGGGCAAGGAGCAGCAGCCAGAGACATGTCACTTCATTTTCTGGCCAGCAGAGATGCAGCGGGGTGGCCCATTTCCTTTTTCACTCTTCCCTGATTCCAGAGAAAAGAGAATCAAGATGGGGCCATGAACTACAAACAATGAAAAATGTTCAGGAACCAAAGTACGTAGTGTTGATCAGATTCACGTTTCGTGTCGCTCTTAAATCCATTCGGTCAGATATGCAGTGGCGGCTACCTATTCCCTTCTGTGTGTTTCTGCTTGTGTATGAGAAATAATCTAATCTGGGTCCACTGTACCTTTACCGGTGTAAAATCAGCATCACAAGGCCTCATTACAAGGTGTTGGATACTTTTCTCAAGGAGTACAGTATGTATAAAATTATGCCCCATCAGTGTTTTTGTCCCCATGTACAGTAACTCTAGGCAATTTTGCAGTGTTTCCTATTATGGATGATACCTTTGCGCATGCAAGTTGCTTAATTGCTCCCTTGTAATTGCAGGTGAGCCACAAATGATAATACCTCAGAAGAGCATAGAGGTGATCAGAGGCAAGTCGGTGGTGTTACAGGCCTCTTACCAACGTACGCCAAGCATAGAAAACAACGTTGTCATCTGGAACTTTGGCACCTCTAAGCAGGTTTGTATGCGGTTTTGCTTCGGTCCATACTCCTTTTCCAAATTGTCACTATTTCTCCAGATGAAGTCCAAGGAGGCAACACCCCCCTTCCCCAGTCTACCAGTACAGAACAAACCAAAAGTTATTCCTTGAAACCAGTCCTTTTCCAGGAATTTAGATCCACTGCCTCTTGCTGTTTGCCCAGGAAATGGTGAGCATCTCTCTCAAGGTGCCCCTGATTGAAACATGTACTGAACTGTATGGCTCTGAACTGCATCACTTGAACAGAGGGACAGCAGACAGCAGAATTATGAGTATGTTGGAGAGCGTAACCACCTCTGGTGGGAGTAGAGGTGTCTGCCTGTCTTCTGCAATCTACCTCCTTCAAAATTCTGCTGTCCTATTCAGAACGACAAGGCTTGAGAAGACCACCTATCCCCTTCTGGGGTCTGTGTATTACCACATTCCTGGAAGGAGCCAACACATCTCAGCTGCTGTCTGTTATATGACATGACAGAACTGCTTTAAAGCCCTCACGGCTCTAGAGGAGGGAATGGGAGTCCTTGGGGATTGGGCTGGCCCAGTTTTTGTAAAAAAAAAAGCCTTTCCTTATGTACAGGAAGACCTCTTATCGCTTCGCACTTCTGTACTGCAGCAATAGCATTCCAGCATGGAGAAACTACAAAGGACATCTTCATCATGTTAACAGGATATTGATGTCATTTGTAGTTCGTAGCTCATGAGACAGATTTGCATTGATCACTTGAAACCACTGCTGCTGAGCCTTCACAGTAACATTGACCGCTGCTTGAAAGCTCATCGCAAAGTAAGGTTTGACTTTGACCAAGTGCGCTTGTGATTTCCTGGACTGACTTTACAAAGAAGGTTCACTTCTGTTATACTGTTAATTTGGTAACCTGTTCTTTGGCACAGTAGTTGTAAAAAAATACAGTAGTAGTACCTTTCATTCATGAGTTCTTTGGAAGTCGCTTTGGAGAAAAGCATCTGCTAAATAAATTTAAAAAAATGTAGTAGTAAAAAAAAACAGCTCAATTTTGTCTTTAATGTTTTCATGTGGTGGCAATATTTAGTCATTGTTCTTGACACTGGATGCCACTTCCTGCTACAGTACCCTTGGGTGAGGTACTTACCCTAGTTGCTCCAGTAAAAATCAATTGCTTCTATAAATGGGTAAATCATTGTAAGCTAGTGTAAGAGTCCAACATTTTAAGTCACCTTGAACAAAGGCCTTAACTAATGGTTCATAATAGTTGATTCTGAATTGGGAATGCCATAAATAGAGCATAGTGAATGAACAATGGTGCTGAGTCTACACCTCTGAGGGGAGGTTAAAGAAAAGTCTTAAGCTCAAAATTACATGACGCGACTGTTGTTGAAACCTTTCGGAAGTCTCCAAATCGACGAAATAAACACGCAAGGTCTTTCCGTTCACCAGCAGCAGAAATTTATTTGCACTGCTTCTTTAAATATCCAGCTATATAAAGAAATGCCTGACTTATGTGCTTCATGTAAATAAATAAAATGTGCTCAATGTATAGCTGCTATCTGCTTATTTTTCAGGTCATATCCTACACTAAGGATGGGTCCAGCAAAGGAGATCCCCATTTTGCAGATCGGGTGTGTTTCCTTAACACTATGCCCTCGACCAATCTGTCCATTTCCATCAACAACACGATGGAGAACGACTCGGGGAGCTACGTATGCCAGGTTATCGTTCCAAATGCTTCTGGCATCGTCGGGGAGGTGACACTCACGGTCAATGGTGAGCACAGGCCTGTAGGAGCAGGGTGAGGGTGGAGGTGAGAAACTCCTCCAGGCTAGAGACCATCTAAATTAGGCTCTGAAACTGAGAACCCGAATACATTTTATTGTTTTCAAAGTGATTTGATGAGTTGAGATTGAATGGGATTGTTTGAGATAAACTGAGATGACTGTCACCGATGCACCGGTAAACATTTTGCTTGTCTCCCGCCTCAGTCCCCCCATCGTTGCCCCAGTGTCAGATGTCGGGGAAGCCTGTGCTGAAAGGAAATGTGACACTGAGCTGCAGCTCCAAAGAAGGCAAGCCAGCACCCAAATACCAATGGAGCAGGGCCCCCCCCAGGCCCGCCGTCTTCTTTCCCCCTTTGCAGGGTGAGTACCTCCACAGATCACCTCCACCTCTTCGTTGTGACATCGCCGTCCCTCTCTCTTGACTTCATCTTTACTACGAAGGGGTATTTGTCAGCAGGAAACGAGTGTCGCCCAGACAGAAGTGCTGGCAGAGTCGCCTACGAGATCATGTCTCACGGTGTATTTCGCTTTCTTGTGGTTTTCCTCAAGCACCCTAACTTAAAACAGTTAGCTTGATTTAATGAATTAGCGCTACAGTGGTTTGCCCGTGACTCAGAACACCAGAGCGAGGAGAGTGCAAAAGCCAAACCTACTGTCTACACGCTGGATGCTGCTACTTTCTAGCTATCAGATTTTAATAAGATTTAAGAAGACTCGGTGGTACAGCGAGTGGTGCTGCTGTCTCACAGCGCCTGGGTGGTGTGAGAGGACATGGGTTTGATCCCTGCTCAGTCTGTGTGGAGTTTGCATGTTCTCCCTGTTTCTGTGTTGGTTTCCTCCAGGTGCTCTGGTTTCCTCCCACAGTCCAAAGACATGCTGTTCAGGTTCACCCATAGTGTGTGTGTGTGTGTGTTCCACTGATGTATGGATGAGTGACCCATTGTAAGTAGTGTATCTAGTGTAAGTCACCTTCGTGAATAAGGTGTGTGGGCTGATAACACTACATAGGGTTCATTGGAAGTCTGTCTTCAAGTCGCTTTGGGGAAAAGCATCTGCTAAATAAGTATAAATAAATCCTTGTGCTTTTTCATCTCATAAGCTGTGACCTGTGTGTCACGTTCCCAGCTCGGAAATACAGTACATCGTTTTTTGGTTGCTTAATTGAAGTAAATTAATTGCGATGGGATCATGACAGCAGCATGCCTTCTTATTCTAGACTTGCTTTACTAGAAGGAAGGATTCGGTGGTTATGCACCGAAAATGTTACAGGCCCAGTGTAATTATTGCAATATGTAATATGTACGGAAGAGCCCAGCGAGGTGCATATTGTGCTTTCAAATCAGCGCAGCCTGGACACGTCTTTGGAAAATTGCGCTCAAACTGTCAGAGAGCGGTAGAAACTGGTTACTTGATAGGTGAAAGAACTCACGGTCTTACCCCAATTTGCTTCTGCCTCTGCGCGCAGCTGGAACGATCCGTTGTCACTGGCAACGGCAACAGCCTCGTGTCTTTTTTTTTAATGGAACTATTTTGATGAATGGTGAGTATGCTTCTGAACATCGGTGGTTTCTACAATACCTTAAATAACTATTGATTTACTGAAGAGCTCACTCGCGTAATTTGGCACATGTCCTTTTTTATTTGCTAAGCTCTGAAATTTACTGTTAGTCTGCAGATGGGTAAAATAATCTTGAGAAGCAGCGCACTGCTAACCATTGCGACGATAACTGCTATGAGAAATCTTTAGGTCGGTATAATGGTGTTGCTATCTGGGGGCTAATTGAGCTGAAGCGCTGGATGTTCATTCGCCAGCCCTCCGTCTTTTTGATTAACATCCAAATGTGCTCCCGGCCATGTCCACAGCACATAAACATCCCAAGAAACGCTGAGCATGCATAGGGAGGCTCGCGGTGTAATATTGACTTTGTTGAAAGTAGTTACACTTTTTTTGTATCGTAGTGGAGGGGGGCGCAGTGGGTTGGACCACAGTCCTGCTCTCCAGTGGGTCTGGGGTTCGAGTCCCGCTTGGGGTGCCTTGTGATGGACTGGCGTCCCGTCCTGGGTGTGTCCCCTCCCCCTGTGTTGCCGGGTTAGGCTCCGGTTCCCCGTGACCCCGTATGGGACAAGCGGTTCCGAAAATGTGTGTGTGTATCGTAGTGTATTTTGTATGTTTGTGTTCATTTGTCTTTGCTTTGGAAATATGAAGGCAGTTGTGAGAAAGTATTTGCCCCTGCTGGGAACCGGTGCTGGTGCGGCAAACGACTGGTCCGAGAAGTGCCGCAAGTCACACGGTGCAGATGCACTAACGCTGTTTAAACACCTAAAAAGACCAGATCTGATCTTTCATGTGTTGATAGGTTGTGGCAATGAGTGAATGTTGGGCACTTCTCTGTTGACGTCTGCATCATCAGGGTTTAAATGTAGTGCGAGGTGAAAGTGGACACTATGGATCGCAGCTTAGTAGGATTTTTTCCGGTTGCTGCCGCTTTTTTTTTTTACTTATTTACGGACTAACCGAACAGCCCGTCTGCACCACAAGTCACCAACACTCCGTATACATCCCACATCCTGACGTGAACTTTGCCCGGCTTCTTTAATCTGTTCTTTTGTGGGATTCAGTATCGGGTTGGAACCAGGGCAGCAGATGGCACCTATCTGGATGTGGCAGCAAGCGCCAACAGCAGCATCCTCATTCCTGAAAAATATCTGTGTTGAGCGGTCAGCTATTGCACAGAGCACCGGCGTCCAGTTCATTGGGTTCATTCTTCCCACAGCACCGTGCCGAGGGCCCAGCTCCCGCATTCCCCCTCCATGTACGGCTTATGGATGTTCGGCTGGGCCGGTCGTCTCACATGAACTCACTTCGCTGACCTGTGCTGCACTTTAAAAATCGCGACATTAACAGTGTGTTTGGCAAATTAGTCCCTGAAAAGAATCCCGTTGTCATCTTTACATAGATTATGTAAAACCACTTGTTTTGTTCGTGATTCTATAAAACAAATGAGAAAGCATGCCGTCCACCGCGGCACCGCTGCCTGATGACGCGATGAGCCGGCTCCTCCTTATTTCATCTGCAGATGAGAAGCAGGGCACGCTCAAGCTCAACAACCTAACCAGCGACATGTCAGGGAAGTACATCTGCACGGCCAACAACACAGCGGGCTCCGAGAGCTGTTACATCGAGCTCAACGTCTCCACTGGTATGTACTGTGAGCTCGGGAACGGCCCCTTTCCTCGTTCTGCCCTGCGTAAGAACTCAGCACAAAGAAATACAGCTAGTTCTGCTGCAGAACACGATACGTGCGTTCCCGAAAATGCTCGCATTATGCAAATTAGCAGGACTCATGGGGAAAGATGGGATCAGGAGCCCAAAAAGTGACCTCTGAAAACTTGTACCTGGGGTGGCCGCCATGGCTAATTCGAGTGAAAATGTGCCGTAGCTTGAACAGCACGAGGGGACAAGGAGAGGACCTTAATCACATCGGTGCTTTTTCTCCTTTTTCCAAAAGCAACCAACGCGGGGGTGATTGCCGGGGCCACGGTGGGCGCCGTGTTGGGCCTCATGGCTATCGTCCTGTTCCTCATCTTCATCCTCAGGAGGAAGAAGGACTCGGAGGATGACATGGCCAACGACATCAAGTGAGATGGCAGATCGGTTTTCTGTCTAAAGAGCTTTAATTTTGGCTGGTGCTTGTCTGCATGTTTGGGGTGTCTGTGTGATTTGCATGGAGGGGCAGCTAGTAGTGTAGTGGTTAGAACCGCTGCCTTTGGCCCCAAAAGGATGCAGGTTTGAATCCCACCTCCAGCTGTTGTGTCCTTGAACAAGATACCCTGAATTGCTCCAGTAAAGTTACCCTGATGGATAAAGAGGTAAATAATTGTAAGTAGCTTAACGCTAAGTCGCTTTGGAGAAAAGCGTCAGCTACATGAAGAAGTGTGTGTCTCTCTCTCACACACACAATCAGAGAGAAAGAAAGAGCCACGTTCAGTTAAGACGTACTGTTAACGCTTAAGAGGTACAATGATGTACAATGTAAACAGGTAAGAAAAATGTCAGGTAAAGGTAAGAGGTGAGACTCACCAGCCCATCTGTGTGTCGCAGGGAGGATGCCCAGGCGCCCAAGCGAGTTTCCTGGGCAAAAAGCGGCACGGGATCCGATATCATCTCCAAGAACGGCACCCTGTCCTCCATCACCTCGAGCCCCCATCCGCAGGACCACCTTCACAACCACCACTACCGCCAGCAAGGCGTCTCCGACACGGCTTCCATCGTCACCGCCACGGGCAGCACGGCGGGTTATAGGTCCCGCCCTGGAGAGGCCAGCCCTGCCCTGCACACGGCGCGCGGGCACAACACCTACACCACTATGCCGCGTGGATCTCCTGGACCCCCCAGCAGCAATGGAGGCTCCGTGCATAGACCCGAGCGGGCTCAGCCTCAGGCCCCGCGCCCCCCACCGGCACCCACCATTCCCACTGGCGTTACTGCCTCTAATATATGCCGCATGGGCGGGGTGCCCATCATGGTGCCTGCCCAGAACCAGGCGGGGTCCTTGGTGTAGCTCCGTCCGCTTCGGACAGTTGCTCGTGTCTTCTGTAAACTGTTATGCAAAGTGACTTTCGGGGAGATTCATGGACGCAAATGTACTACTGCAGTGGGAAACAGCCGATGTTGAGGAAGATTATTTAAATGTGAATAGAAGGCCGTACAGAAAGAGCCTGAGTGCTGTTGCATGATGTGATTTATTTCATTGATGAACACAGAGAATGCAAAGGTTTTTATTTGATTTTTTTAATAACCTGAATGTATAAAATGTGTAGATATCAATTTAATATTCCTGTATGTTTTCACGTGTATTTACTTTGTATTTTGTACGTATTTTATTTCTTTTAAGGGTTCTTTAGTTCCATTGTAAGAATCTCACCATTAGTTGGATGATGTGGTGAATGAGATGTGTGCTTGGCTTAATTTGACATATTTTTGCCGTAAAAGGAAAAGTAGGTTTGCATGTTGATGTGCCATGTTAAGCCTGAGTATTACACCACCCAGCAGTGTGTGTGACACACAGGGGCCTCCTTATCCACTGAGGTTCCAGCGGCAGCTTTCAGAATCTGTCATCCACTCATAAGTATAATTAGTGATTATGAAAAGCTTCAGATCACTGCTTTTGGGTAACTTGCATCCAGAGATTTAGGTATTGGAACATGGCTGATGCTCTGGGGTCTCTCTCTCTCTCTCTCTCTCGCACACACGCGCACACACATACACAAAACCCGGGTCGCACTCCGGAAGAGTATTGAGGCAGAACTATTTTCACCTAATGATGTCCAGCAGGTTGGCAGGATCATAAAGTGATAATGTCTGTATTTATTTTTTTGGAAAATAATTTATCACAGCTGTAATTAAATCTGATTTCATATTGTAATCCCATTGCTTGTCAGAAAGAACCAAATGCCTTTGCTTTGCCTTTATGTACCTTGACCAAAATTAAGCCAATGTTTCTGAATATTTCTTGTTTTGCTTTGTTATGTTCAATATACAGCTAAAATGAATAAAACAATGTTTTTAGAATACATGATTATGTTCAATATATGCATACTAGTTGAAATAACGTGATGATGATCTTTACTAATATAGTAGCCACTTTGAATACTAACAAAGAAGCATATGACTAATGCTGACACCATGAACATTGCTGACATTTCTCATTTTTATTATTATTTAATGGAAATTTGGAAACAATTTAATCTTGGCACAACGGCTGTTAAACTGAATATATGAAAATTTAATTTTAAAACTAGTGTTATATTTTTAAAACAACCATTTAAAGGAGCAACCCAGCTGGTTTGCATACCCATTTTCTGTAGGTTTGTCATAAAGACTTTTTAGTACTTGTAAAACTCGTTTATCTAAAATATAAAGCAGGGAAGGAAATCAATGTTTAATATTCTCACTTTTCTATTTTACTAGAAACAAAAGATTAGTATCAAGCAGCGAAAAACAAATGCAACGTATTAGGCCGTCTGATTATTTTTCATCAAAATATTGACGTATTTACTGTTTACTGTTATGACATAGATGCAAGAAACTTTTGGAAAATTAAAACCATTTTACCAGGACACATTCCAATAAATATGGACAGAGCGACATATATAACGTTTTCCTGTTCGATTTTACTGAGGACAGGTTATGTGTTTATTAATATATGTGTGGATGTCAATAGAAAAAAAATGAACAAGTTGTATTGCTATATCATTTGACTTGTATGATCTTTGCAGCCAACACAATGTTAATGTACAGTAACTGTAGAACTATGAAACTTATATGTATATGGTGTCAAGCTTCTCCCTTGTAAGCATTTTTAATTAAAACATATGGCTGGAAAAATTGTGGTTTACATTTTTGCGCTGTACTGACAGTTCCAAATGTGGCCACCAGATGGCAGTATCTCCGGGTCTATCGCCAGTGTGGGATTCTCTGCTTCATGATTGTTTCATCCCTAAGGAGCCGTTTATTAATTCATCTTCATATTACGTTTGCACAACATACCACTCTATTTTCTAACTCAGACATAAAAATTTACACATTTATTCCTGTGTTCAACTACCTTTCTGGGCATAACTAAAAGCCTTGAAGAATGCCATGTTTTCTCCATTCTGTTTCATTTTCATATGATTAATACGATTCTATATGATTAATTATCTTTGGTGTAGGTTAATATTTGGGTTTTGATTGGCCTTCTATCGCTGATGGAAGCATCTCACAAGGCTTATGAATAAAATGTTTAATGTTCACTTGTAAATAGTGTTTTAAGTCTTATAAAGCCCATCTTACACTTAATGACATGTGCAGCATGAACAGATTTTCCACGGCAATTCATCAGTGATGTTTCGTGCCCCCTTCTGGCCGGCATGGAATTGCAGGTCTGATTTTTTTCCAGCGCACTGCTGCCCTCTGTCAGACATGATTGGTATTACACCTAAGTACAATTGAACGTTTATTATTTCAGCGCTACAGACTAGTGATTATTATATAAATGTGTTTATCTGCCTTCTTTGTCTAAAGCAACTTACAATGTTGTTCGTGCACTGAGCACTTATACAGCACAGCTGTTTTTACCGCAGCAAAATCAGGGTAAGTACTGATAGCAGGAGACTGAAACCCAGAACATTCTGATTGCACAAGGACAATTGAACTAGAAGGGCACCTGCAACCCCCTGCGATGAAACATAATCACACAAAATCAGACATTCATCAATCTGCCTTGGTGCTCAAGCTACAGCACAGTTTGCTATCCGTTAAATTGATCATTTTTATAAAATTCCTGAAGATTTCCGGGGGTGCGATAAGGATGTTTGGGATACAAGTACATTCATTACTGTCTGTTACACACTGGCACTGCAGTCAGCGATCATGTCATCTGTGCATAACAGATCACCTCCCAAATCTGCCATATATTTATCTAAAATCTTTGTATTTTGTATCTTTGTGTATTTGTATCGGGGGTGTGGTGGCGCAGTGGGTTAGACCGGGTCCTGCTCTCCAGTGGGTCTGGGGTTCGAGTCCTGCTTGGGGTGTCTTGCGATGGACTGGCGTCCTGTCCTGGGTGTGTCCCCTTCCCCCTCTAGCCTTATGCCCTGTGTTGCCGGGTAGGCTCCGGTTCCCCGCGACCCTGTATGGGACTAGCGGTAAAGGGGGTGCAGTGGCGCAGTGGGTTGGACCACAGTCCTGCTCTCCGGTGGGTCTGGGGTTCGAGTCCCGCTTGGGGTGCCTTGTGATGGACTGGTGTCCTGTCCTGGGTGTGTCCCCTTCCCCCTCTAGCCTTATGCCCTGTGTTGCCGGGTAGGCTCTGGTTCCCTGTGACCCCGTATGGGACAAGTGGTTCTGAAAGTGTGTGTGTGTGTATTTGTATCTTTAATATAGTATCATGTCATCCTTACAATCCTGGTAGTGTAGTGATTAGAGCTCCTGACTTTGGCCCCAAAGGGATGGAGGTTTGAATCCCACCTCCATGTGTAATACCCTGGAACATGGTACTTATTCTATAAATTGCTCCAGTAAAATTACCCAGCTCTATAAATGAGTAAATAACCAAGTAGCCTAACACTGAAAGTTACTTTGAAGAAAAGAATCAGTTAAGGGACAGCTGGTAGTGTAGTGGTTAGAACAACTGCCTTTAGACCCAAGGGTTACAGGTTTAAGCCTCATCTCTGGCTGTAGTACCCCTGAGTAAAGTATGTATGCTTAACTGCTTCAATAAAAATTACCCAGCTGTATAAATGGGTAAATAATTGTAAGTTGCTTTGGGGAAAAGCATCACTTAAATTAATATTTCCTTTTGTACTAAGGATTATTCTTAACCTACATTTGTCAAAGTTGACATACAACATTAGGTGTGTACTCGTACAAGGTGCTCACAGATAAGTACCCAGTTATTGAGTATGGTATTTTTCTCGTGTGAATTCAGGGAATGAACCTTGAGAGTACCGTGCTAGGGAGGGGAATTCAAATGAATAAGTGGATCGCCCTAAACCAGATTCAGGGGATCATCTGCATAGTTTACATGTTCAGAGTTTCCTGAAATATTCCTCATTTGAAGGAAATAAAGCAAACAAATACAGTGGCACGATGTCACAGGGAACAGATCATCTTTAATTCATTAATGATAAAAACTGCTCATTTTAATCAAGAGACAGATGCATGGCAGCTACATTAATGATATGCAATAAATTACATGAATTCCATAATATCAAATAAATGAAATGGCTGAATAATTATTGTTGTGTTGACGAAACCCTGAGGTCTTTTTAACATGTTAGATCGCTTATGTCCTCGTATACAGTGTGCAGTGTGTGCGGGTTTACAAGCGTTCGCTGAGGTGTCAGAAGACAAAACCCTTTTTTACCTGTAATATGAGACCTGTGCGAAGGTCGTGCAGAAACACAACAACGAACAAAGGGACTGTAATGGTGTATGCTGTTTTTTTTTTTTTTTCTAAGGATAATAAAAGGTGTGTTTTTTTTTCTTTTTCTTTAAATGTCAGTTTTATGCCTTGGCATGATTTGCTACATTGAGATGTCACATTACTGTGATTGAGTCAAAGATGTGACACAGGCTGTATGACTTTCTTAGGGGAGATGCCAGCAGACAGACGACGAGAAAAGATAATAAAGTATGTTGTCTTTTTTTTTTTGACAAACACGGCAGGTTTCGTGGCTGCACTCTGAAGAATGATGCGTCGGTGTGTAACGTGTTCCCATTCCCACCCCTCCACACCTCTGGCCCACTGTGTGGAACTGAGCGAACTCTGAAACGGCTACATACATGTCACATGAACAGGGAGACATCAAAAACAGGCAGCGGCGGCACTCCCTCAGCCCTGGGTTCGAGAGGGTGCGGGACAGACGAGATGATCTCGGCAAAGGCAGACTTTTGTTCTGGCTCATGACGGGTAATGGACGATGATTACGATGCCGTGGTCCACCGTTAATAATGGATGGGAGTTCATGCAGCTTGGACTCGGGACTCGGGACGGACGGCCTCCTCACGTCTTGCGCACACTAAAGGGCACCTTTAGGTAGGACACAGGACTGGAGAGAAGAAGTCGATGCAATGCATTTAATTTTATTAGTCCTGGGTTGAGTGAAGAGGGGAAGGAAGTTGTATATAATAAAATAAATAGTTTTTGTAAAAAATAAAAGAGGATACATCACCTTTCAAAATGTAGTCCGTTAGCAGGGTTGGCACCTTCTCACTGTCCTCCTTCATTGCATAAAGAACTAGGAGACACAGAACAATCATTATTATTGGTATCCTATGTTCCTTTTCTGGATGACGGTGCTCAGACCATCTTAGACATGGACAAAACATTTAAAGTTTTGATTTAATGGGACATTAAATGGATTTTGTCACTCCTAAAGGATAATAAACCCAGTATTCCTACACTGGTCACAGCACTAAAGGTATTAAGAGAAGCCATTCACGTTCAGCTAATACCTTCCCCCAGAGCAACTTACAACTCTTTACCCACAGCTGGATAACCTTACTAGAGTAATTTAGGGCAAGTGCCTTACTCAAGGTTACTACGGCTGATCACGGGATTCAAACCTGCAACCAGTGGCTCCAAAGACAGCAGCTCTAATCACTTAACTTAGTTGCTCGAGAGACTCTGTGTTTACACACCACTACATGGCTGTTATACAATCAGAAGACCATACCGCTGGGAACCTACTTCTCGTCAGCATCTGAAGGTCCTCCACCGTGGGAGGGGTGCCCTTCTTCTCATAGGGGATCACTGTGTTCAGATACTGAACCAAACGGAAAAGGCAAAGCTCATTTACACAGTCAGTGCAGCACAACCCCATCGACAGCAGGGCGGCGAGAGATAGAGAATAAGATGCACAGACTGACGTCAGGTGAGATTTAATGACCATCTGTCCATTAACACGTCAACCACTTATGACTGATCTTTGGTTTTTAGTCAATTTACAGCAATTTTTCTAATATTATCACGTTAATCCTGGTGAACGTGTGTGTGTACGTTGCGTAGTGTATGAACACGTTCAGGCTTTTATTCACAGGTAGCTCTGTTGCTCATCACCAATCTCTTTTTACGAGAGATGCGCTGCTCTGCTCTGAGGTTACTTTACCTGTTTGTCTGTTCCTGAGTTGCCAAAGGTCTGTCGGATCCCAGTCTGCAGGATGTTGGAGAGCCCCTCCATGCTGAAGCGCTGCGGCAAAGGAAGAGAGGCTGTGACCTGGGAACCACCTGCTCGAATCATAACTAAAGACCCCTGACAAGCTTGTTATCGGTGGGCCAGCAGATGCTAATGAATGCACACCTGAACCACACAGATTCAAACCTGAGGATAGGCCCTTCTGTTGTCCCCTAGAGAAAGGCCCATATTCAAAGGTATCTTGTGAGTAAAAATACCCTGCAGTAGCAAGAAATATCTGAAAAGAACACCAGTTAAGCCACATGATAATTATTATTATTATTATTATTATTATGTGAAACGCACATGCTCCAGTCGACGAAGGACTTTCAGTGATCCTGAAAAGGAACTGCTGATGTAGGACGAGAAACAGCAGAGGCTGGGAGTTCAGTTCCAGGAATCTCCTCTAATGTGTAATGGGAAGGACCCCCCCACCCCACTCCCACCCCCACCCCTTTGCACCCTTACCATAAGCGGAGCCAAAGGCTAATGGCTCTGAGGTCCATTATGAGCACTTCTGTAAGAATCTGCCCTCTGTCTATGGAATATAACTTTTTGAAAGCATCTGCCAGGCAGCTCTCTAGAGCTTAACTTCCTTAGATCCTGTTCCCGACCGTCCATCAGGAGCTACAGCTAAGCAGGTGCGTACCTTCAGGGGCATGGAGCCAGCCTTCTCCGTGCGGCCCGTCCCCTGCAGGCTCAGGCCTTTGTCCCGGCGCCGGCGCTTGCCCACTTCCCGCTGCTCCTTCTGCCGGTTCTGCACCTCCATGAGCGCCGTGATGAAGCTGTTCTTCACCTCCTTCTCAAACTCGAGCTCATCGCGGCGGGCCAGCTGGGTCACCAGCTCCTCAGAGTACTGGCGGATGGCTGCCTCCACGCGACACAGCAACTCCAACAGCGCTGAGCTCGGCATAAGGCTCAGGCCTGGGGTCCACACACACAAATACATACACAAACGCATACACGCACGTGCGTGGAGAAGACACGTGGTTAGACAATATGTCCATCTGTGCATTACCATATGTTGATCAACAAGGCTGATCTCCGCCCCCTGTTTCTTCCTAATTATCAGCGCACGGAAGTGCGGGCTTCGACCCAAACTAAAAAACTGACACATACTGCTCCAATTTTTCACTCACTCTGGGGACAAAAAGGTCTTTCCGCTGTTCCATAAGCGGTGTTGCCCATGTCCCGACAGAGATGGATGTTTCAGGGAGGATGGACTTGCCCTCTCCGCTGTCACGACTTGGCCCCGTTGACCCAAGGTCGCTACGAGTGTGACCCCAGGGGGACAGCCTACCTTCGTAGGAGCAGTTATTGTTGGAGGCCTTGGACAGCACTCGGATCTCCTCTAGCAGGGACGGGTTGGACGGGGTCCCCGAGTCTCCAGCCTCATCCTCCTCCTCTTCTTCCGTCTCCCCCGGGTCTGGGGAGTTCTCCATCATCTCCACAATCTCCTCTATCACCTGTGCGGGGCAGCGGTATCGCGGCTCAGACTTGCTGACAAGACACTAGGGGAGTCAGAGGTAGGGGTTGGCGGTTGGGGGGGTGCAAGCTTCAAAAGCTTCGGCTGCAAACGTCACAACTTAGTTGAGCTGCTTAAGATCTTCATCGATCGCGGGGTCCCCTGCGGGTTAGCGTCTGCTGCTCTTAAGAGTCACCTTGCTGAGCGACTCTGTGCCAAATCCTCCTTCCTGTCTGCAAATGTTCAAGGGCATGGAAGGTACTCCTCATATCCCCTGTCGCCTGGCAGCCCTGCGCTGGCCTACATAAGTGCTTATGTGTCTGCTCTGGAGCGGAAGCTCTACTGCACTGCACTGAATGGACAGACAACCGTTTGACAACTTACGTGTAGGACCCAGTGAATACAAAGCATGCATTTAAACCACAGAGGGGCCTCCGCTCGCGACACGTGTAATTTACAACCACCTGGATTTATAACGGCCATCCCATTAACCTTATTATATTATTTTTGAGTCCCAGCACTTGGTGGTAACACCTAATGATGACTGCTCCACCTGCTATACCAGAACATGGGCTGTGATTGTTTGGGCCTCAGTCAGTGTATCTCTCAGCAACTGTGTTTTATTTACAAAACAGTTTTTTTATTTGCAGAACATTTTGTCATTCCATTCTAGCCATGAACAACAGATTTAAATATTAAAGTGAAAATAATAGTGGAGCATGAGAATATAATTATAATCCTGTACTGCATTTATATGATTATTCTTTATTATTATCATTTCTTCTCATTATTATTTCTTATTATTATCTATATGCAATAATACACGGGGAAAGATGTTCAACCCCTCGTGCCAAAATCAAGGGGGGCTGGACACAAACCAACCACGCCACCAGTACTCAATCCCTCCCAAAACCCCACATACCCCTCACCCCCCACCAAACAGTTCCTTCCACTTAAAAAAATAACTAAAAATCAGCCCACATCATGGGCAAGCACCATCCTCCTTGCCGGGAGCCACGGCGAACACTTCGTTGGGCTTGTCAAAAGTGGGCATCTTCCTTCGTTGATGTTTCATTGAATTGAGCCCGCGACACCTCCAGAAGGCTCAACGGCAAGATCTGGCGTCTCAGACCCACCCCTCTCCATGCCCCCAGTGCCATCCCGGCGACTCCACCCACCAAAAGACCTATATTAAAATATCTATATTATTATGAAAATGAATAATGTGCAAGGAAACTGGTGAAAAAGTATATCAAAGCCCCATTATACATTCATGCATGTTAATTGTTTCTATATCCTTACGGTTCATATAAAACAATATAAGGGATTTGCGACCAGCGACTTAGTCGACGCATGGCAAGGTCATTTGAACGGAACCCCGTCGTAAACCGAGGACCACCTGTATACTGTGCATTGCATTTCATCAGGCCCTAGGTGCGGCTATAACCCTATAGTGTGTGGCTGTTTGAGGTCACCTGGTCTGCCGTGATGAGCGGTTCCTCGCTAAGACAACTCATGTTGTCGTTCTTCTCGTTCATCTCCTCTTCCTCTTTTTCATGGATCTTGAAGGAAAAACAAGAGTCCATTTAGAGTCATATTTACACTTACATGGTCTCCAACACTCTTGGTTTCACATGGCACAGTACCAGATACACAACATCCTCTGTACCAGAAGGCTTCTCATGTACTTGCAGGGTCACAGTTTGGGGTGAAGGTAATTCCTCTATCACATCCCCCTCTCTGTGTTTAACATCACCGTTCCACTCGTATCCCGATCCTCTGAACTGCATCAACGGCACAGACAGCGATGGATTTTACAAGACACCAGCCTCGAGAACACAAGTAAACAACCAAAGCGGCTTTGACGTTATGGCGCCCGCGCTTTTATTCCGCAAGCAGACAGAGGAGAGATCACAGCAGCAGGTTCAAAGTGGGAAGCGCGTGAATGATGTAATGGCTCGTCGTCGGTCCATTATGTACCGATGCTCATGTCTGCGAGGTGCCGCCTGATCACTTTCCCAGGTACTTAGGCACTTGTGTGCTTTCGACAAGGACAGCATCAGTGCACTTGCCCTCTTCTCCTTATGATGTGCATTTTTCGATAATCGTTTTAACCTTACATGCTGTACGTTTTCAGAGCCTGAAGAAAAATACATGGTTCGGAAGGCTGACGTCACACTCGAGTTTAATGGCTGGAGGGATGTGCAGGAAATGAAATTATATAACAGTAAAAAAAATCCGAAGCAGTAAGTGTCTTCGGAGTTCAGGTTATGGACAGGCTTGACTTCAGCGGGAGGATGGGAGGTCAATTCTGCGTGCTTTGCCCGGGTTTTAGGAAGAGGTACGGTAATATGCTAAGCCTTTGATGAATTAATAATTGCAGAGGAGCTCACAAATGGCATAGTCATACACGGTGTGTGAGCAAAGGAGATGAGCAGCGGGGCGGGTGGGGGAGTGATGATGCAGCCTGGATTTGTGCTGTGCGGTGATCACACTGCAGATACATTCCGGCAGCCCCCACCGCCTCCTGCTCTCCATCCATTGCACAAGGAGGCTGCGTAAAGCCTGCAGCCGTGGTAATTTTCACCGGACCCACAAGCCCCACTTACTCTCACACTCCTGACCCTGCTCGAGGGCTCACCGTCCGTCTGGGAGCGCGCCAGCACCCGAGCGGATGTCAAGTCCGAACACACGAGCGTCACCGCACGATTCAAAGGACTGAAAATCAGCCGCGCTGCAATATGGGACTCCTGCTGTACTGTGTACACAAAGCGTGTCATGTGCCGACGGTCTGTACAGTACAGCTCAGCTTGAGACGAATTCCAGAGATGCGCAAATGAAGGCGTGAAGGCGGGTTGCTGCCGTACCTCCTGGTCGGACAGGTTTCCGTTCAGGCCCTCCGAGTTGGGGTCATCCCAGCTGGAACCAGAGGACGGCAGGTAGTTGTCGGTCAGCGCGTCCCACACACTGAGAGGGGGAGGAGAGTCGAACGCGGTGCGAAGGGCAGAAGGTCAAATGCAAATCGTGGCATTTGCTTATTGTGGCAGTTACCTACCCCTTTGCTTAAAATAAACTAAGAAATCACATTATTGTGGTTATTACCGCAAAGAACAGATTACGGTTAGAAGAAAGGAATAATTAAAATAAATGTTTGTTATGGTATTGTTATTAATATTAGATATATTTTTTTCCCTTATGCCTGTGTCGAAGCGCTCTGTGTTACTGCGTGAGAAGAGGGCTCTGTAAAAATGAACTGAATTGAATTGAATAAAAAATGCTTGTTATTGACCTTAAAAAACATAAATGGAGAATTAGAGTATATAGTAGATGAGAATTAAAAAAAAACTATTAAATGTATAAAATACACAAAAAAAAAGAAAAGTTAAATGCAATCAGAAAATGAGAAATGAGATGGTCGCGAGGGACCCTTAAAACAGCTTCATGTAGCTTCCCTGAGCAGCGTTTTTGGGGAGTTTTTAATCATCGTAAATGACACCACAAACAAATGGCATTGCTGTTCGTCTTACATCCTATTCGGCATTTCCTGCGACACACCAATAAATAATTAATAGCGCACACAAATTTAACGTCTGGTTTGTTGAAAGCCGAAACAAGCCAATGGTTTTTGAGACCGAGTTCGGTGCTAAACGCCCCACCCCACCCCTTAAATTGCACAGTAACCCGGAGACGGCCCGAAAGCTCCCTTGTGGGTCCAGGGTTCTTGGCCTCTTGTGACAGGACCCCCGCTTGTTTGCCGTGGAGAATCAGACAAAGACGGGAGGTTCAACCCTCCCTCCTGTGCCTTTGTGTCCATCTCTCAAGGCGGTGCCGCCCAGCGCTGCTAAGAACAAGCGGCTATTCATGGGCCGGCCGCCCGCCCGCCTCTCTGTCATTTGCATGCAAACATCCCCTGCAGCTTCTCCGGGGCAACGGGGGCTCGCTGGTACCAGTCGGTGCCGAGCCGACGGCCAACCGGCCACGAGAAAAGCTTCACGGCAGCAGCACCAGAGGCAAAGAAAAACACGTCTGTGAGAACGGAGGGATATGTGTTTTAGTATAATCTATTTCTGCTGTTTAGTTGATGCTTCTAAATAAATAAATAAAAACAGATGCATTATTTTAGATTTGCTATACGCTTTTACGCAGATTTTCCACATATATTTGTGGCACAGGGTGTGAATATGTTATTTTGGCAGACATGAATCAGTTTTGCCAGTACAGTAGAGTCCCTACAGTCTTTGATTGTCGAGTCTCCTGTGCGTTTGTAAAATTGTGTTTCGGTGGGATTGAAAACCCTTCCAGTTCAGAGCCGCACGCTGCACCAAGCAGTGATGTTCGCCCATCTCTCTATTCCACACAGAGACTTGTTTAGTCACTTGTTTTATTTTAAAAACATTCAAATAATGATTACCTCCTTAAGTCGAAAATGAATAAATGAATGTTTTTATAGCTGTGTATTTCATTACTAACCCTATCTAATAATCTATTTCCAAATACAGCTCATATTACATACGATTCTGGATTAACACAGCTTTACCAGTTCAGGCAGGAGAATCGAGGCACTACTGTATAGGGTGAGAAATTGTTCATTTGAGCTGTTGTGCATAAATAGTGTTCTTTGACATATTTACTTATGTTTCTTTATATACTTTATCACAATCATAAAGAGAGGGGGACAGAGACAGTTTTATGAAACAGACAAAACAATTCATAAGCACATTGTGCATTGGAGGTCATGAGGATATTTAAATTTAATTTAATTTAATGTAATTTACTGATACACAGTATATTACCTTTCTGGAAAAGCATTCATAATCAGGTGCTTCTTCACATGGCAAACAGAAGCAAACTATTTTTGACAGAAGAGGGGCTATTTTTAGATGCCAAAAAAAGGTTTGATCCCTCCTTCAGCACACTTGGTAGATTGACTGTAGGGTAGCCAACGCAGACAATCGGAACGGGTGAAACACAGAAGACCATGATTAAATAATGCAGAACCGAGTATATCGGTGTAATTTGGTGGCGGAGTCACACGGATGACTGCCCGCTCGGCTGACTGCGGCCGTGTCACACAAACTCAGCATCAAGCGTGCAATCTCAAGGCCAGAATTAGCCTTTGAGTTCTACAGTGCATGTGACTCAGCTGTGACCAGGAGGTAGCTCACTGAAACAGTGTATAAGGGCCTTATATTTCTAACATTTATCTGTATTAAAGAGCAGAAGCCAACCTGTGTTTGAGAGAGAAGGCCATATATCTTTAAATTGTATAAAAATAGAGGTATATGAAAATACATTGAATTATTAATAATTAATTAATTATTAATAATCCAATCCATCAGTCCTTCCTTCTGTCTATTAACTGTCTATCCATTATTAATTAATAGCCACTGCTCGTACAGCCATCAAAGAAGCTGCTGCTAATGAAAGAGCACATGGTGATGAAGGTGTACTCACTCTTCGTCCTGTAGTCTCTCTTCGTCCTCCTCCGTGTGGGAATGGTTGCGCACGGGGGCCAGGCCCTCCGTCTTGGTGTTGTAGTTGTGGAAGCACACGTTGAGCTTCTCGTCAAACTCGTTGACGAGGTCTTCCATGGACTTGAAGCTCATCATCTCAGAGAAGTTCTCCAACTCGGAGAAGTCCTCCCGGGCTATGGGGACAGTCCCATAGGGACGCCTGGGTGTCTGCTCCAGGTCCTCCACCCTGCAGGGCCGCAGGTCCTCGAACTCCTCATCTAGACAAACGAGCGGGGCCTCCATCTTGTTTGCGCAACGTAGAGACAAAACTGTGGAGAAAACGTTTGGCTATAAGACAGCGACCAAAGACAGTGTATAAATTACATATAGAGTACGGTCTGTACATAGACACTCATATATGTCACCAAGGCAAATTCCTTGTATGTGTGAACATACTTGGCAATAAAGCTCATTCTGATTCTGATTCTGATTCTGATATCGTGAACAAAAAACTTGGAAATGAAAATATACCCTTTTTCGTATATTTAGCTTACTGCTCAAAGCAACAGCATTTTTGCTCATTACACAGTCATTTCAGAGCCACAAAAAGGTATTTTATGGTGCAAAAGGACTTCCTTCAGATGTTTAGGGACAGAGATACACATTTGGTGTCTTAAGCATATATGATTTTCGTCACTCAGTGGTGTCAGTTTGGCTGCTTTCCATCAGTTTTGGTCGCGTTTCTTAAACAACAAAACCAACTCTAACCCTCCAACTTCCTGTCACACTGACATTCTCAAGCAATGACAGATGAAATAATAGATTCATTCGGGTTACTACTAATTCGCCTAGCTTTTCTCCAAGGTGACTTGAGGTATTAAAGTACTTTCAATGATTTACCAGTTTTAAGGATCACTTTAGCTGTGGTAATTCAGGGAATGGAGTTAGAACCTGGGTTATTGTACACACACACACACACACACACATTGTCTGAGACCGCTCATCCCGAGTGGGGTCGCAGCGAACCGGAGCCTAACCGTAGTCCTACAGAAATAATAAACAAGTATTAACATGAGTACCCTCACACTATTGCGCAAAAAAACCTTCATCTCGCAATCAAATGAAGATCATCCGGCATCGGAAGTTTGGTAATAACGCCTCGCAGCACCTAAAACTGCGTAGTGCTGCTGTACTTTGTAGAGTAGAAGACAAAGTCAATAATGTTGTGGTCTTTATTTCTGTATATCATCAACATTTGTGAGCCAAATTTGTGTTCAGGGACAAATTCTGGACCTCCACAATCCTGCACCGGACAAGCGCTTATTGATAATGCATGACTGGAAATACATTTAAAGACAAACTGGAAATAATATTTGGCGAATACTGAAAATATTAAACAAATATTTAAATGTAACATATATACAATCAGTTTTTTCTCATTTCAGTCGCTCTTGAATAACAAAATAGATGACGAGGGACCAGATACGGTATCCCAGATGAAACTAACAGAAAGCCGAAATCAAATTGACCATTAGAGTGAGCACACTGATGAAGTATGGGACTCAGGGACACGGATAATGAAAGGAATAAAATCCCACACAAATTAGATAAAGCCCCACCAATTGTTTCACTTTGTTAAAACCGTAAGGGTTGTGCTCCCAAGTGGCCGGGCCAGTAAAGTTGCCCTCCCACATTGAAGGTCAGGCTAAGGATGGAATCTGACAGACCAAGAGTTTTAGAGCAGCAGAATTCATCAGAATTGCTTCTCCCTTGAGGAGACAGAGCTTGGGCTGCTTCACATGTCTTTGCTTCCATGATGTAAGAACTGTCCTCACACTGGGGAGGGTGGTCATGTGCCGGTAGCTAGGGATGTGCCCCACCCCCAGCTGGCTTGAGCGCTCATGAAAAATGCTCAGTAACTGACAATGAGTACAGAGAGCAATGAACCTGGCCCGCTGAGAACTCGTCTCGCACAGTGCCTGTCCAGAGGTGACACACAGCTGGAAAAAAAATCATTTGGAATGGAGCATAAATTCAATATCGTATCAATTACATCACGACACAGTCTTTGCCTCCCTATTTACAACATCCACAGTGATATTACAGATGTGTTATACAATACGCATCCTTTCAGCTAGAGCGTAACGGTGAATTCTTAGGCTTATGCAAAAAAAGTAGAAAATTACATATTTGTTTGAAGCCAACAACCCCCTGAAGTCATACCAAGACATGCAACCATTCGAGTTCCGAAAATTTGACTTTATAACAGATTTCATTCACCCCCTTGCGTCATGTTACAAGACATTTCTTTAGTATTTACAAAGATCCAATATGAATTTGGCATTTCCCTTGACAGTAGAGCAGCACAAGACATCTACATTTCCATCTATTAGTTTAGCAGTCGCTTTCCTCCAAAACAGTGATTAATAAATAGTGTGTTTCTTACAACTTTATCCAAAGTGACTTCCAGTGTTAGATATACTGCACTAAACACCCTACAGTAATTCACCCTTCTGCACAGAAAAGTAATGAAACACAGTCGCACACACACTACGGGTTGCTTACAGTCACAGATTCACATGAAATAGATCCTTGCACTATATGAAGAAACCAGAGCATGGAGAAGAAACACATGCAAATACAGGAAAAACCAGCAGAACTCTACAGAGACTGAGCAGATCCTGAACCCACATCCAGATATACAAGCCAGGTGCTGTGAGGCACCAGCACTACCTGCTGTGTCACCATATCTCCCATACCACAGACAGTGTCTGAAACCACTTGACCCAAGCAGGGTCGCGGCAAACCGGAACCTATCCCAGCAACATAGGGTGCAGGACTGGAGGGGACACACCCAGGACAGGACACCAGTCCATCCCAAGGCACCCCAAGTAGGGCTCGAACCCCAGACCCACAAGAGAGCAGGACCCAGCCAAATTCACTGCACCACCGCACCCCATGTACCAGAGATCAGCACCACAATTTTAACCTTGGTAATCATGGCCCTTGTTTGGACTGCTGTGGTTTTTTGCATTAAAAGTTAAGCTGATATACAAACATAGAGTAGCATGTGTATGTATATTTTATTTGTGAGCGTTGGTTAAAGGTATGGTACAAAACAGCTATGAGAGTGCTGAAGCAGCACAGGTACATAGCCTTACAGTGTCATGGAGTCATTTGGGAAGGGATCCTGCTTTGTTATGTTGTGCTATGGTAACTAATGTTAACTAATGAATGGTTGTGTCAAGAAGGGGTGCAGTGGTGCAGTGGGTTGGACTGGGTCCTACTCTCCGGTGGGTCTGGGGTTTGAGTCCCACTTGGGGTGCCTTGCGACGGACTGGCGTCCCGTCCTGGGTGTGTCCCCTCCCCTTACGCCCTGAGTTGCCGGGTTAGGCTCTGGCTCCCCGCAACCCCGTATGGGACAAACGGTTCAGAAAATGTGTGTGTGGGTGTGGTTGTGTCAATTGTAATGGGATTTGGTGATTTTTTTCCTGCATTACTGGGAGTTAATTTACATTTACATTTATTCATTTAGAAGACGCTTTTGACCAAAGCGACGTACCTCTCAGCAAAAGTGCAATTAAAGTATAAAAGTAATAAAAGTATAATACTATGATAAAATGTTATTAAAAAGGACTGTTTCGAAACTCACTGGCTCAAATTATGAAAGTTTAAGTTACAAAATTTCTAAGATACATTTTCCAGTTTATTTATTTGATTGAAATATATTTCCCTGACTTTGATTCACTTTGTTATTTTCAGAATTTTCTGTTTGTTGTGGAGTGAACATGACCTGCGTTTCCACACCTAGTCATTGGTAAACATGTTCAAGCGGGAGCGTGGGTCTGCACTCATTCGACTTGCTTCCACAGTGATTACAGTTTGTGTCTGCTTGTGGTCACTGTCAGTGCTCACTGTTAAGATATCAAGCATTCAGTAGGACTTTGTATGGAAGGGGCATAAAAGGTCTGACTGTGTTTTTTTAATTGTAGCGATATCCAAGATTTTAAGAAGTTGACCCATAAACACTTTAATAGAGGTCTGTATAATTAAGCGTTTAATGATTGTACAGGTTAAACTGTGCATACGTTCCTGTCATAAATGTCAGCAATTGGAATTGAAAAGAAGAACATGAAATTATGCAGACACACACAGTCTGAAACCACTTGTCCCAAGCAGGGTCATGGCAAGCCAGAGCCCAACCTGGCAACAGAGGGTGCAAGTCCACTGCAAAGCACCCCAAGCAGGACCCACCCAAACCAGCTGCACCAGCATGCCCCCTACACTGTCTGAAACTGCTTGTCCGAAGCGGGGGTTGCAGTGAACCGGAGCCTAACCCGGCAACACAGGGCGTAAGGCTGGAGGGGAAGGGGATACACCCAGGACAGGACACCAGTCCATTGCAAGGCACCCTAAGCGGGCCTTGAACCCCAGACCCACCAGAGAGCAGGCACAGGCCAAACCCACTGGGCCACTGCAGCCCCCTAAGTATGTGTGTGTTTAAATATTATTATATATTCATTATTCATTATTATATATTCATCATTCATATACACTGTTGCGGTGGCGCAGTGGGTTGGACCACAGTCCTGCTCTCCGGTGGGTCTGGGGTTCGAGTCCCGCTTTGGGTGCCTTGCGACAGACTGGCGTCCCGTCCTGGGTGTGTCCCCTCCCCCTCCAGCCTTACGCCCTGAGTTGCCGGGTTAGGCTCCGGTTCCCCGTGACCCTGTATGGGACAAGCGGTTCTGAAAATGTGTGTGTGTGTATACAGTGTTCATCTGTTTTTGTAACATATGTAAAATACAGGATATTGGCCGGTGTTTGTTTGTTTGTTTATGCAAATATTATAGAACAAACAATTATAAAGTCATAGTATACATATTTATTTTAGTATGTTTTTCTCTCATTTTAAGTCATATATAGAAAAGATCGTTCATAGCAACATGTTACAGTTCCATTGTGTTTTTTCCCCTAATACATTATAGAGAATATACTAAAAATGAGTTATATTATTGTATAACGAGTAATGTTATTGAATGCCTTGTTTGCTCAGCAGTCACTGAATATTCTGTATTCCTTTATCGGTAATCCTAACTGTATAATAACAAATAAAAAAATAAGACAGATCAGATGGTATTATGAGCCGTGTTCTTTGCCGAGCTACGTGAGAGACAAATTGCATTTAGTGGCTCATCCTGACTGGAGAAAGGAGAAAAAGGAGACAAAAATCCATTTAAAAGCAGCTTGTGTAAGCCTCCCCCATTGAACCCCATTACTCAACAGACTGCTGGGTAATAGGAAGCAGATATCATGCCAGAAGCTTCCTCCTGCTTATTCATCTCCCTGCCAGGGTGTGCTTCTCCTACCAAACACGCAAGGCACCACCTAAAGAACGGCAGTCCCGGATGCACGCTTGGAAAGGTGTTGGTTCAAGCCCCGCTTTCTCCTTCCACACCAATACCCTTACTCATGCCATTTACCCTGAATTAGTCCAGCAAAAACAAACACTCGTGTAAGCGGGTCAGATACTATAAGTTACTTTAAACAAAAGTATAAGCTAAGCAACAAATTAATAGAAAATGGCTTGCTGGTTTCAGATTTTGTGGTCTTCTCAAGCAAATCACCAACCCTAAATTGTCAAAATAGACAGCTTTGTAAATGGGTCAAATGTGTATTTCACTTCAGGTAAAAGCACTAACTAAGCAACCAATAATTACACCAAATTACATTGTGGGAAACAAACTAGTGGGTATATATCTATTTAATAAAAACACATTTTTTTATCCACGGTCAGATATTGGAGATATACGAGTGGACTTGTATCCTGAACGTTGCTGGTTGAAGTACCTGGATTTGTTATTTCCGAGTACTGTTGAGAAAGGTACTTAACCTTAATCGTCCCAATAATATATTTCACAGCTCTATTGTGGGTAAACCTGTAAATTGCTTTAGATTAAAGCACTGGATAAGTAAAAAATTAAGCAATTTGTCAGCAAGCAGTAGAGGATCGCTGCTTTTCCAAGGCTGGGGCGCCAGTCATATGAACAATGGAAAAGAGAAACAGCAGGGCATTCTTTCATTGTTCACTTCGAAACTCTCGTGCAGCCATCGCCACAATCACATCGTGTTCTGAGCCTCGCTGAGAGCAGAAAAGAGGAATTTTCCAAGGCACCGCAGAGACAATTCCGTCATCTTTTGTCACGCAGCCTACAGGCGTGAAATTGTGGGGGCACAACACGTAGGGGGGCAAACACAGTGTTTTTGTCCGTGCGCGTGGGCGCCTCTGAATGCGTGCAAGGCTGTACCTGTGTGTGTGTATGCACGTGTGTGTGTGTGTGTGTGTGTGCGCGTGCCCTGGGATCCCAAGGAACACGATGTCATCTCCAACTGGGCCCAGTGTTCAGGGTCCCAGGGCCAAATCCATGCTTCGCCGATGCCAAACAGTGACACCAGTGAGAGTTCTACAGGAGAGGTCACGTACAACATTCAGTGTCCCCGTTTCACACACTCGGATTTTAAAAAAAAAAAAAACGCAGGAAATGGAGTCTGAATGTCTGTGGTTATTTATTTCAAAACGTGTGGAGAACGTATAGGAGCGGTGGAACTGGTTTCAGATGCAGCGAATTATTCACGAATTTATTCGAAATACATAAACAACACGTGATTCAGCGGAATCTTTACCTCAGTGGTTTTTGTAATTGCCAGTATGAAAAATGAACAGTGAAATGGATTACTAATGTGCAAATACAGGCGACATTTTAATTGTAATTGTATTATTTCGATTACTTCGCCTCATCAATGGAGCGAAGCTCTTAATGTCTTATTAAGACCGTACACAAACTGTGCATTTCAAGGTATACCGGAATATTCCCTGTATTGCTGACCTTTATCACTGAACATGGATATGTTGATATCCAGTATAATGCTCCTTGCATTTGACAATACTGGATATGAACATTATATCCGTGTTCAACGGTTCAAAGGGCAGGCATGTCAGTCCCATGGACACGCAGAAGAAATGGTCTCTGAGGAAATTTAAACATGATGATATATTGAAGAAAGTCCAATATCAAATGCTGAATCTGTCACCTTTGAGGGGATATATTCGCTGAGAGAACATCAGGTGTGTCTGGGTATCATATGGTGGTTCTGGCGGGAGAGGCGGTTCGGGCACAGAACGGTTCAGGGAAACGGTGTGTCACTCCTGCCAATGTGAAAGAGGCCGAGAGAGACAGAGAGAGAGAGAGAGATGGAGGGTGACAGAGAGGGAGAGGAACATAGACTGAGCATGACTAGTGCTGGAAACGACAACCGGAGGGGTTGGATAATGCAGGAGAAGTGGGGAATCAGTGTGGTACATGAAATTATTAATGAAAAGAAACAGAAACACACTACAAGGGCTGGAAGGAGGACCGGGGATGCGTTACCTGCAAGCAGTCGAGCGAGCTCCTGGCTTTGTGGCTGTAGCCCCTCCTAGTAGAAGATGCGGATCCAAGCTACGCCACCTTCATCGGCCAAGCAAAAAAATCCCAGCGCTGGCGAAACGACGCCAGTCACGGGCATCACCCGTCCGCGGAGCCGCTGCGAGGAGGCTGGCGGGTGGGGAGGGCTGGGGGAGGACAGAAGAGACAATGGCGGATCTGTTCGTCAACCCTCTTCTCGCTCCCCGGTCTCCACTCAGCGCCGAGCTCAGCGCTCCCTGGTTTGTCAGCTTGCAGAAGCAGCGGCCGCGGCGTTTGAGTCAATAAGCGGCAGCCCTACTTAGTGAGCCTGCGCGCATCCCTACGGCAACTGGCTGAATTATTCCCCTCCCCTTGACTCCGCCTCCTCCTGCTCCTCCGCCATCGTCACGGCTCAAATCCCTCAGTATTCATGAGCGTCAGGGCTGCGGATGTAGGGATTGCAGGCAGTCACTGTGCATCCTGGACCTGTCAACAGAGCCTCCGCTACGCCATCAGGCTCCCGGCTAATACTGCGAAATGTGGAGGCTGAATATTCAAACGTGCGATTAAAAGCAGAGGTCAAGCAGAGCATCCTTAGAAAATGGGATCTTCCTGCACAGACATTGCAGCAATTGCATTATAATTCACATCCATCTTTGGGAATTGGATCAGATGGGGAGGGGGAAACTTCATTCCATTTCCTCCTCCATTAAAATGCATGGGGAGGTGGAGAGGGGGAGGGGAGTATTTGGGAGCTGCAAAGAGCCAAGATGTAGCTTAGAGAGGTCTGGAGAGGAGGCGGGAGGCTGGACAATGGAGATGGAGAGAGAGAGGGAGGGAGGGAGAGAGGGAGGGGTACAGAGATGGGGGGTGGAGCCGTTGCTTTCCCAGTCGAGTCGCTCTGTGAGTCACCGATCCCCCACCCGCATCACCGGGGCGTGATGCACAGCTCCTCCCACATCCCAGCTTGTCCCTGCAACACTGCTAATCCTCAAATGGTTTTAATCTGTGTTGGAGATGAGAAGCCTGTTACAAGGCAGCAGTAGGTATATATTTAGAGGCATGCTGGGTGGTGTGTAGAGGGGGGTGCGGTGGCACAGTGGGCTTGGTTGGGTCCTGCTCTCTGGTGGGGCTGGGGTTGGAGTCCTGCTTGGGGTGCCTTGTGACAGACTGACATCCAGCCTTGTGCCCTGTGTTGCCAGGTTAGGCTCCGGTTCACCGCGACCCCACTCAGGACAAGCGGTTTCAGACAGTATGTGTGTGTGTGTGTGTGTGTGTGTGTGTGTGCATGCACCTGCATCTCCTCTGCTAGCAGCAATCAGATGGTCTGGTCTGAGTCCCACTGGAGTGTTTCACACGAAGGTGTCAAAGAGGGCATCTCTCAGCAGCCTTTAACATGCTTTCCGTCAGTCTGACCTGTGTGTTATACAACCTGCAGGGGCAAAAGGATCAGCGGGATTTAAAGGTCCCGTCTCAGCTTGACGGCCCACGCGTTCCCGCGTAAGATCGAGCCGTACAGCCTATTTCAGAGATCACACACACGTATGGTTGGAGCTCTCAGATGTTTCTGTGTTGTCGCCCACTGACATAGCTAATCAGACCCATCAGTGACTTTTTCAGCTGTATCAATGGTTAAGTTATTTTTTGAGACAGAAAATTTAACTATAACCATTAAAATATTCACCAAGTCCTCCATGACAGCAAATTCATTCTTGTAGTCCTGGCATTGTTTGCATGTTATTAGTCTCTGGCGTTAAGAGGTTACTCTGAGTTGGAAAGGTGTAAAAAAGAATAACAAGGACCAACACAAATCAACACAGATGCAAAAAAGTTGATTACGCCACAGGAATGGTGGTATTTTACCCATTAGTTTATATCAGAGAAAGGGACCAAGGGGTGTAATTATCAGGATCAACACATTTTTTTAGTAACAGAACCTTACTATTGAACTCAACTTTTACTCTTTTCCATTCCCCTGGAGTGTTATAGTGCTCTGGGAACACCAGCCTCCCTGGCGAGGGCCACAGTGACACTACCCAATATAATGACCGATAGGATCAGCAACCATGGGCCTGGACAAGTTTATCTTCCATAGACTGTAGTTCTGTTTTAGCAGATGTATCTGTTTTTGTATTAGACATATCCAGGTCCCCTGTCACCACAACACAGTCTCCAGGAGAGGTGGGCAGCCATTAGTAGTTGAACCCGCAGAAGGTCATTTTTCTTCACCTTCTTCATAGTTGGAACTTTTTGTTTTCCTCTCCTCAGCTGCCAGCCAGTTTAGTTCACATTTAACCATAACTGTCTTTATCATTTCCCATAACATTGCGCAATGTTCAGCTTTACTCTACAAAAATGAGTTCAGTTGAACTGAAAATTCTTCTTTGCATAAACCAGACAAGTATATCTATGATTTAAGCACAGTGCCATGCGCATTGAACATGCCAAACACAAGTGAAAAGTCCTAAAACAACACTAAGTAGCCCTTGCAAAGGAAAGGATTTGATTTTTCAATCACTTTCCTTTCACTTTCAAGCATTATATGTTTCCAGAATTACTAAGCCCAATAATTATGTCTGTTCTGTAGGGTATGGCTACTGCTCCAAGTTGTACCAGGTCTGGTGCCTGTCCTAGAAGCACAGGACATAAGACAGGGTACACTGTGGTCAAGCTGCCAATCTAATGGAGGACAGTCGCACACACTCATCCACTCACACAGTCACCAATCCACCTGAAACACCTAAAACCCGTTGTGACACTGCTTCCCAAACTCATGACAACATACTTCAATATCCAACGGAAAAGGGGTGCTGGATAGAGCTTAGTCTATGCTTGTGAGTGTTCTTTACTGCTTATTTTGGTCCTAAGGGGTCTTTTTAGGGCTGCAGGCTATAGCTGGGTCTTTGTGTGCAAACTGCTCAGACCAGACAAGTGCCGCTTGCGTAGGCAGCAGAGCAGGGAGAAAAGGCAATGGTCTTCCGAACACCCTGATATGAGCGTGACATGGTTGGGTGATTTGCCTTTTAGCATCATTCTTGTGCTTGATCTCGTCTGGTAACCCCGTGAGAGTGACTTAGGCACACTTTGTATGCACTGGTAGTTCAACGGCATCGGATGGATATCCTTTTAGCTTATTATATCCACACATTCATTAACTCCATGAGGTGTTCGTTTAGGAAACACATGCAAAACTACAATTTGAGCATCCTTTTGTTTTTGTATTGCTTTTAAGTCATGTTTGAACTTTCCGTGTTTCTACCACTATGTTATGGGTAATGTCTTGTCTGTATTCATGTGACGAGAAAAACAAGCTGAGCTCTATGTGGTGAGAGAGGGCTTCTTTATCAAGATCGCAGCCAAAAATGACATCATCACTCCAGAGACATTCAATTTACCTGCCAGGCGAGAGCAAGAGAAATAGAAAGAGAGAGCTGAGAGATGAAGACAGGAGGATTATGCCTAACCATTCTCCCTGAACACTGGCAGTTCAGCCAAAAATGGGTTTCAAATTGTATTATCTTGAAACGTCTCTTGTGTGGAGGATTTAGAGGTTGATAGGATATAATAGGTATATGAACATATTGAAACACTGAGAATAAATAACAAATGTGATATATTCTGAATATTACCTTGTTTTTGTTTTTACTTTTGAAATACAACCCATGAAGGATGTTACATTTAAATACTGTCTTAACACAGACGCTGGTGGGAATAGGTTCTGCAACTGTAGAGAGAAAAATAAAAAACAGCAATGACCTGATTTTTCTGAATAAGCTTCCATCCCTACACCCCTCTATTACACAGTCGGTGAGGACTTTGAATGGCTGAGGCTCTGTTGCCATAGCAACCCCATTTGCACAGCTGAGCATTGCACTTGAGGTGGTTGCCGTGGTAGGAGCTGAAAGAAGGGGGGGAGCCCCCGTGCCTTCCCCCCGAATTCAAGTCTCATCTGAATCTGCAGGACTTGACAAGTCAAAGCCATCTGAAAATTTGTTATATCTTGTGGGAACATTGCTGCTCTTAGCAGGAACATGAGAAGGTAATGACAGGTGCAGAATCCTGCTTTGACTCAGCTGTCTATCTTTGATTTTCCAGAACTCATGCAATATTGCCCCTTTTTTGGAAAACAGATTAGTGGACACGACCCGGTTAAATCCAAATTTAAAAATGTAAATTGTATGCTATGAGGGCTTACCGAGTAAAGCCTTTTCCATGTAAATTGGTATTACTAAGTTGGAAGCTCTTTTCCCCAAAATGCTTTGCTCATCAACTTTTAATGCAATCCCTCATAATTTAGTCTTCCCATTATTCATAGTTCACATTCCAATATATATGACTGATACAGTTGCACAGTGATACAGGAAACATGCGCTTCACGTTCAGTCATTTGTAATTAGAAAAAGTATCTTAAAAACTGTGCATTTTCTGAAATAAAAGAATATCACAAATTTTATCTTCATATTGTTTCTTTCATAAAAAGAACATTACATACAATATAATTAACAAAAAATGAGGGAATTAATTTTATTGCAGGGCACTGTGATGTAGAGCAATGCAGAAATAACTGCTAGTAGATGAAACAAATTTCTTGTCACTGTGTAACTCAGAAATCATGTCATCTTCATGGATTTATGACAATTATTATTTATTACAATTTGCTCCAAGGTCTAGGAAGAATATTTTAGACTGTTCTAAAAATAAATCCCTCATTGCTAAGCTGTCAACCACATTTCTAAAAGGGTTCTATTTATATTCGTTGTGAACTGTATTCAAAGCTGATAGAGTCACAGAATCGGGAACCTCTGGCAAATCTGGAACACCGTCAGAGGAATCAAAGAGTGTGAATTAACTGGCACTTAAACACCACCTGCTCCAGTTGGTAGGAATCTCACTGTACCGATGCTTTCATGGTTTCATTTCCTTTCTCTCAAGATCACTATGTTTCCATGTGTGCCTCCTAGTGGACATATTTCAGCACAACTTCTTAGGGTTACAGAGAAGAGAAAAAGCTAAATGTGGAAGTAATAATTTTCCGCTTTGCCATTCAAAATGTTGCAACAAAACGGATAAGCAGTGCTGAGGATTTTTGCTCTAGATGAACTAATCCATTTTCATATGCTGAAAAACTCTCTAATTTGCCCTCATTATTAATAATTTTTATTTAGCTGACATCTCGCTAGCACATTGGTGGGAGAAACGGTGACTTTAACTGGCTGCAGTGTATGTGTGTGGCTACCCTGCAATGGACTGGCATCCTGTCCAGGGTGTCCACTACCAAGCCTGCCACCCTGTGCTTCCAGGATAGGCTCTGGACTGCCATCACCTGAACTGGACACATGTTACGGATAGCGAATGATTAGTTAACAGCATTGACCAAGACAATGTAAAACATCAGATGAGCAACTTTACACTGATTTACCCATTTATACATCAGAGTATTCTTACTTTTATCATGGCTACTACAGTGGGATTTAGACTCTGACTTTTCAGACTCCAAGGCGACAAATCTATTTATTCCACTACCTGCACAAAAACAGACCTAATAATTTCTCTTCCCACCATGAAGTAATCAGTTCTAATGGTGAGATTTAGGGGTCAATGACATTTAAGTCACAAACTGCCGATTTCATGTATTCATCTAGCTGATGCATTTCTCCAAAGGGACTTACAATTATTTAACCATTTATAGAGCTGGGTAACATCGCTGGAGCAATTTACGGTAAGTAACTTGCTCAGGGGTACTACAGCCAGATATGGGATTTGAACCTGCGACCTTTTGAGTCCAAAGGCAGCAGCTCTAACCATTGCAATACCAGCTGGCCCATATTGCAACATATATGGCTCAAGAAGTCTGACTTTAATTTACCCTTATTGGGAAGGAATAAGGGGGCACAGTGGCATGGTGGGTTTGGCCTGTGCCCACTCTCTGGTGGGTCTGGCGTTCAAGTAGCGCTTGGGGTGCCCTGCAATGGACTGGCGTCCCGTCCTGGGTGTGTCCCCTCCCTCTCCAGCCTTGTGCTCTGTGTTGCCGGGTTGGGCTCCGGTTTGCCGCAACCTTGCTCAGGGCAAGCGGTTTCAGACTGTGTGTGTGTGTGTGTGTGTGTGTGTGTGTGTGTGACTACCCTTTGATGGACTCATGCCCTATCCAGGGTGTACCATGTCTCACACCCGGTACACCAATCCTTCACCTAAAGGGGGGTTAATTCATTCAGTGGAATCACCCAGCTCGACAAATTCACATTGTGAGAGAATTCAATCAACAAAATACTGGGTTGCTGTACCCATAATGTGTCAGGAAAAAGCAAAATAAAAGGCATTTCAATGCATGGCAATGAAAACACCAACATATTTATAATGTTTGTAACAAAAAGTATTATTTGTAGCTTGTCTTTTAATGTTATACTGTCATTAATTCTTCCATGTTCAGCAAACACTTGTCCCAGTTTTATCACGCAAGCACAGGTTGTAAGACACAAGACAGGATACACTAGATATAGAAATTTCAATCATTTGGCTCATGGATGTTTATGTTACAAAGAAATAAATTTCCCCAGATCACTGCCTATAATAATAACACATTTTTGATATTATATTAACAATCAATAACTGCGATTAGTTGACTTTGTCACTATGACAGGATGTTCTCCAATGATATCTTGCGCTAAGCATAACTAAGTTTCTGTAGATGGTTAATATATCATATTCAAAAGGGGCAATGATGGTAGAGTTCAAGCAGTTTCAGGTGAGCCTGGTAGGAAGTGATGGAGTGGAGGGGGGGATAGTGAGACATGCAAGTACCAGGCGATGCATCTGGACAATAGGCTGGAGTGGACCTGCAACACGGAGGCCTTGTACAAGAAAAGACAGAGCTGCTTTTACCTTCTTAGGGCACTCAGGTCATTTGGAGTGTGCAGGAGTGTTGAGGATGTTCTGCCAGTCTGTCTCCATTCTGGGAGTGAAGCTTGTGGAAATACACTTGCTAATTCATGTACACGTATATCATTCATTTACGTACCTTATCTGATTATTTATCTGTGTCTTCAATGTATGTTGATATGCATGTTCATGTGTGCCTTCGCTGTGTATTGTATGCTGCTGCAACCAAACAGAATTTCCCTCTGGGATTAATAATAGTTCATTAATCATTCTGTAACTTCCGTAAATGTTCCCATGACAGTTTATTCCGTGTTTACCCTGTCGTTGCTGTGATGAATGACTACGCTGAACCAATAATCAGGGACAGGAGATGTGCTGTCTGGCATCATCTAGATGGGGTTGAGTACACACATTTGGTGTTGTATGACCTCATATGGGGCAAAATGCAGCTGTGCTGAATTCATAAGGCTGTTGTATGGAGGAAGGAGTTTATATTTCCACAAGCCAGAAATTTTTTATTGTATGGGACCCTGCTATGTGAAGCATGAGTGTACTTCTGGGATAGGTTCCAGACCCCTGCAACACTGCAGTGGACAAGCAGTTATTGACGGATTGATGGATGTATGGTCGGGTGGTTGCAAAAACTTTCAGTCCCAAACCTCAAACCATTTTGTGTCCAAATGTCATTTACTGTGTGATAACTAGCAACAGTTCCAAGTTTTGTTCTCAAGTACAAAATTATACATAAAACAATTGTAACGATGGACCACAGTCCTGCTCTCCAGTGGGTCTGGGGTTCGAGTCCCACTTGGGGTGCCTTGCGACGGACTGGCGTCCCGTCCTGGGTGTGTCCCCTCCCCCTCCGGCCTTACGCCCTGTGTTACTGGGTAGGCTCCGGTTCCCTGTGACCCCGTATGGGACAAGAGGCTCTGAAAGTGACAATTGTAACGACCAAAGAATGAAATTTCCATGAAATCCTTTATCTCATTGTACGAGTCATTTCTAATACATTTACACCTTACAGTAATGAAATTAGGCCAATAATGATATTTTTAAATAATTCCAGTGACAACCAAACATGTTAGAAAGACAGTAGAAATCACAGTTAAATTCATTTGTGGCTTCAAATACCTTTGCAGCAAAGGAATGTGGAGCATTGGCCCATCTTTCACAAGATAAAATATTAGCACAATACACTTAACATTTACCCCAGATCTTCCTCCTTCATTCTTGTGTAGTTATATTTTTTGCAGTCATTTTATAAGCAAAAACGTTATTGAGGTATATACACACACACCATCTGAACCGCTAGTCTCATACAGGGTCGCGGGGAGCCGGAGCCTAACCCGGCAACACAGGGCGAAAGGCTGGAGGAAGAGGGGACACACCAAGGACGGGACGCCAGTCCATCGCAAGGCACCCCAAGCGGGACTCAAACCTCAGACCCCCCGGAAAGCAGGACCCGGTCCAACCCACTGCGCCACCGCACCCTATTGGGGTATATACGTTTTTATAATTAATAGCCGTTCAGCTGACACCTTCACCTAAGGCAACTTAAAATCTTAGGCTGGTATACTAAGCTACGGAGTGAAGAATGTTTTGTTATTCTTTATGTTGAATTTGTCTATGAACAAGCATCAACTGTGTGTGCATGCGTACTTGGCCATTAAAGTGTTAACTTATTTATACAGCGCTGAGTAATTTACAGTATACTGGAAGAATCCAGGGTAAGTACCTTGCTCAAAGGTATAACCTTACATAAAGAAACCAAAACCACAGGGGTATTTATTGGTAATGTAGTCTTGTATCTAAGTCACTTTGTAGAAAAGCAGCAGCTGAATTAACAAATGTAAAAGCACATTGTTTAAAGGCATGAAGCAATGTGTTGGCTAGCCTGAATTAAGTTATATTTATTTACATACACAGAATAAATTCTAGTCATTCATTAACAGGTTAGCAAATTTGACAATATTTAACAGAAGCTCTGAAAGGGCAGCCTTTTGCTCCCATTTTATATGTCATTGGAACGTGCTAATGTGAGAACATGTAAATGAAACCACGTTTCCATGTAACAAGACATGACAAAACTGAGAAACCAATGCTAATTTGTCAGCTCAATGGCCATAAAAACTCACCCACATCACCGGTGAAGAAAGAGGCCAACAGTAATTTCTGCTTTTAGACAGCTCTCTTTTTAATCTGAGACATGGGATTAAAAACTTTAAAATACAGAAACACAAAATACAACTATTTGAAAGATAAGAAACCATTGTACTTATGTTCTGTATTAACATCTAAAGTTATAGTTTTCCAAAGACTTGTGTGCTGAACTTCCCTTTTCACAAACTGGCTGGTACCTTAAAGCTTGCTATTAAACATATTTTACATTTAAAATCATATATACCTACAACTCTGTAAATATATACTCATATAGTATACATTATGGGACTATAATCATAAAAGGTATGTCTCTAATGCCATTTTAAAGCAGTTTTTGCACAATATATAAAGAATGTTAGACTGAAATGCGATCTACTTCCAAGCGTAAAAATAAAGAGAACTTTGCTTTTAAAATATTATGCAAGGGTGATTTAAAATTTACATACTGAATACTTCACGTTTACTTCCAGTCTTTTTTTTTTTTTTTTTTTTAAATTGGATGACAACAGGTTAATGGACACAAGCATTTGAAATGTGACAATTAGTTGTTAGAACATGCTCCGTGGAATTCCCAGAGAACAGGGTTCACACAAGCATGGAACTAAAACAGCGCACAAACTTATGTGGACCAGAGTGTGATTTGCTGTGTATTTGTACAATATAACCATAGCACCTCTACTCAGAGCACACAAAACAGCACAAACAGAAGCTTTCTGTAAGTAGACAAATCAGGCACGCTGCAAAGTCTTCCTCTGAGAAACCCAACAAAGTCCAGTGACTGAAGGTGATGAATGAATGCACAGCAGCGGGTAACATTACAGGAGGAAAAATTTGTCTCTTGCCGTGAAACTCAGAGTCCGTGGAATGTGAGTCCTTTATTGGCGAAAGGGGCCAGTGGTTCTGGCCAAGACGACCTTGAACAAGATCACACATGTCCGTTTGTTCTCAAAAGATGTGCCATCAATGACAACACAAACAAAGCCTGCAAGTCCTAAACCCCTAACATTGTTTCAGCATGGCAACGGATAATGATCGCTTTTATATAAAAGATTCATAACCCCTCACCACCCAGAACTTAGAATAGGTGCTCCACATTTCTTCAAACTAAATACTATTCACATGTTACCACCAAAACTGTAAAAAAAAAAAAAAAAAAAAAAATTCGGAGGAAACAGCACGTGTATGTATGTAAGGATACACAACATACATCGAAGAAAACAATTTTGGCAGGCAATTAAGACAGGACCAAGGCAGGAGCTGCTACTTTAATGAAATGCTGATAAGTTTTAAATGGTTTGAAGCAGTACACATAAAACCAGAGCAAACTGGGAGACTTTCAGATTCTCTTCATGTAAAACCTCAGAAGCTAAGGGACAACATTATGGATAGTGGTAATGGACCACCACATTGAGTCTACAGCTGCACGCTTTATTGTCTCATCTTCCCTCAAAAGAAGAGTGTTGATATTTAAAATATCATTCCTATCTTTAATACTGATGACACTTAGGCCACCTATAAAGTTATTGTTTTGCTTCTCATAAGACATACACAAGTGGAAAAAACTACCTACAGTTAATTCCTTACAATTAAGGCCTCCTTTGAACTTCCCTTCTACTAGAAATAAAACTTCAATCATCTCAATGATCTAATAGTAAAAAGAAAACATTCATGACAAAAAAAGGCATTATACTGGAAAATGTCCTACTACAGATACCAAAAGTATTTTCGGAATGGTTTGACACTGTCACAAATCAGGTACCTTTTTCCAAATTCACTGTTAATGTCAATACTTCATAACAGGCATTTAGATCAATTTATACAAACCACAAAATTTCTTTAAAGAAAAAAAATTCCACCAACTAAGGTCTAACGCAGAAGTTGCTATTATTTTTACTTCAGTTCATATCACTGTTATCACACATCGTATAATTTTGTATTCTGAAAATCCAGACAATTGTTCTGAGAAAAGACTGTGGAAGTCTAGATTTATCATAGGACAAAATAACTTCTTACATGTAAAGAACTTGTTGTAGAAACTAGTCTGTTCAGTTGTGACAAAGGAATGTATGGGCACTAATGGAACACTATGTGTGGAATCGCTAACTATGTGAGAGGTAACACTTCAATACTTAATCATTGGTACAGCATTTTGCACAGGCATACGGGTTAAGAGCTGCTGTGTGGCTGCGGCAAACACTGGTATGATAGTGCCACACAATGACAAGTGTTTAGAAGCAAAAAACAGGAAACGGATTTCAGAACAGATGAACAAAGCATTTGAGTTTCCCTTTTTCTAATTTTGGTGAAATTTCATTCGAAATTGAGGAATGTAATTGTAAGTACCGGTTGCACTGATGTTTTAAAAAATAAAAAAAAAACCCTGTTAAAGGATTACTGGATTAAGCATACAAGTTGCTTTTCAAGAAAGCAAAAATACTCTGAGGGAGGATATGGGGTGGAAATGAAAGTTAAAGAATCGGGGGAGGGGGAGAATTGCAGCTTTTTACTTTCCTATAATGTTCCCAAAGTATGAACCCAGAAGTTCTTTCTTGGCCTCTCTGATCCCTTTACCTAGTAACTGATTGGAAGAGAGACTGGCCTCACCAGTGTTGGCGGTAAATAAGGAGCTGGGCAGTGGGATGGTGTACCCCTATGACCCCAGTTTCAAAAACGCACACACATGTTAGAGTCTTGTCTTCCTCAGGAGACCAAGGGGGCAAGGCAGCAGGACTCAATTGCTATCCTCCTTGTTTTGAGCAACTGCTTTCTCATTGTTGGAGGATCCCTCAAAGCGCTGTGAAGCAATGGCTGCTTGGTGGGACATGCTCTTCCTCACAATGTCCCCTTTCCTCCAAAGTGTGATCTCCTGGAAGAGGGACACAAAGCTTGTCAGTGACCTCACTCAGTAGCAGAGGCACACAAGACTGGTTCATAGAAGTTCTACCTCCTCCCCTATTTCATAAGCCACAATTTCCAATTCCATTTGAGGAGACTGTTCATAATCATTAATTATTTGGTCACATGTTTTGATGAAAATTACCTGATACATTTCCAGAAGAAGCTGTGCAGAGAAATATTTGTTCACAAAAATCTACCTTTAATTTTGCAGAAATAGACCTGTTAATGTGAAGACTTATAAACATTTTTAAATGAACTTCCTTAAGCAGGCTAAGTGCCAAGAGACAATCTACTACCCACAAGGCTTTCAAGGTATACCATTGCCTTCTTTTGCACACATCTTTGAATTGTCGGAAGAAACCCACACAAATAGAGCAAACGTAAACTCCACACAAACCGAGATGGGTTCAAACCCACATGCAATGGTACTGCTTTTAGAGTTCCCAGGGTCTTTAGGGTGGGTCAACAGAAGCAGAACTCTACCTGCTGTTTGAAATAGCGCCTCTCTTCCTCATCTATCAGCACCAGGTTCAGGTAGTAGCGCACGGAAAATTTCTTATTGATGTCCCGCATGGTGGGGGTCATCTCATAGCCAGCCAGAAAAAGCCTGATAGGGATAGATTCTCCTGAAAAACAAACAAAATAAAAAAAATCTATAATCAGTTGGAGTCTCCCCAGATTACTTATTTGCTTGAAACAGATATTGTTGTTGGTGTTAAAGGCAAAATTGCGTATTCTAGTTATCATGGAAACAGAAGCAGGACAGTTCAAGATAAAGAAAACGAGTGAAAATATGTGGAGCATAGCTCAAAATATAACTAAATGGAAAAGTCTGATTCAGTCATTGAGACAGCTTATCAGTGATCTGTCTTACCTCTCACCGGCGCTCCATCCATTATCTCATATTTAGCAATGGTGTCATTTTCATGGTACACATTGGGGCCTGTGCCTGTAGTTTCGCGTTTGATGATGTCTATTTCCATGTGCTTTATCTTAATCCTCACCAAAAGAAAGTAGATCTTCCCTACTATTACATCTTTTAGGTGGTACCTGTGGTTTTTTGGGGTAAAAAGGAATTAATTAATTTTTCTTTACTTTTCCCATGTACAGACATGCAGCTAATCTTAAATAAAAAAAAACGGTTTGAACTACAAGGTAAGAAAGGCAAACCCAATATATAACTGACTTTATTAAAATGGCAAGACTGATAAAGTAATTTAGTACCTTTAAACTCTTCTTTTACAGTTATTCAAGACCTACATATATTCATTTAAAAAAAATTATTTCTCAGCCTTACTTGGACTTGTTGTACTCAAACTCAATGTGTAGACAGTCTTCAATTCCCACTTCCATCTTGATGGAGGAATTGAGCTCAGGGTATGTGCTGAGGGTATGGACTACAATATCCATCTCCTTACTGATGTCATTTAGTCTTCTACTGATGGTTGCCCGCAGGAAATACCTTAAATACACAGACAATTCATGCGGATTTATTACGCATATGTAAGAATGCACTCAACCTTTTAAATTATTTAAGTCATGTAAATTAAATCTGAAGTCATGTGGCCACTGTTTCTGCTTAACTCAATTTAAGGTGTTTTATTTCAAGCCTGAAACCCTGTGTTAATTCTTATAGTGAAATGTTGTGCTGTGTGACTAGTTCAGTCAAACTTAAGCTTACAGCACAATCACATTTCCAGAACATGGAAAACTGTCTTTGACACAGCTCACATGCAACAGCTGTCTTCATTTTCAATTTTAGTTTGACAAAATAATGTCAGTCTTGACTATAATTTGCAGGCTAACACTATTCATTTGATAGTGGTATGAAGCTGCAGAACAAAGTAGAAATGGGATGACAATTGCTAATTTGGCTTGGTAGGCCAGTAAAATTTCAGAAAAGATAAACCTAGTAAGTTTGTGTATGTAAATAACATTGACATTATACAAATGGCCTGTATACGAAGGGCATATCTAGGTGATCTCTTCAGGTTAACAAATGAAACGTGCAGATGCGCAGATTAAAGCAGAAACAAAAAGGATAGCGCTTACCGCAGTTTGACATTTTGTCCCGTGTATGACTCGTAGGGCTTCTCCACATGCGTGAACTCGAAGTCAAACGTCTGAGACTGTGTGAGCTCGCCGGGACGTGCCAAATCTTTCACCAGGGACACAAACTCATGGTGGTTCCCCCTGTCATAGTACAGTTCTGTGGAAGTCAGAAACAATATCAGTCAGAGACGACAAATCTAAACCATGTTTGCACAAAACACAGACACCTGACGCACACCACAGCCCCAATCTGCAACGCTGGATATGACATTGGGAATTGAGTTGCTCTGATAACACTGCTTGCTTCCTTGCGACCAACATATGTTTCTTTTGGACGAACAGTGCCCTGATCATTATTTACCCCTGCTTGTCTTTAACAGATGAAGAAACTAATCTCAGCGTTAGAACAACAGGCGTTTTATTCTGTATAAAAGCTTGTATCAGATGTCCTGGAACTTAGATACATACTCTGTGTGTCAAACCCAAAAAATTTGTCTGTCGTTTGGGTCAGCCTGGCCATTTTCCTTCAGTTTATTAACACAGCGGCAATTTTTTTGTGTAACAAAACTTAAAACTCCTTGAGGACTCCACAATTCAATCTAATATTTATTTAGATATTTGTTTATTTCTGTCTCAAGTGTTCTTTCTGCTGCTGCTCTTCTGGAGCACAAACACTGATCACAGTAAATGCAATATAACAACCGTAACAGCAGATTCAAAGCAATTATTAGCGCTATTATTATTCTTCATTAACTTCATTTTGTCCAAAGAAACTTACAATGTTAAATTACTCACAGTGATGTACCTATTCATACTGTGAGCTGAGACAGGGTTGAACTGATGGACAACTGCCAAATGCCCATCCCTGGATCAGCTCAAAGGGGCTAATGATGACCAGCTGCCTTTGTGAGGGACAGAACCAGCCAACACATTTAAAGCAGCTGGTCCGATAATAAAGAGAACTGTCTGGGGGCCTTTGGCCTTTACAGAATGCCTCCCTGTAAATAACCCAGGTTTATGGGCCATTTCCCCTGGGGGTTTTGTTGGTCCGTTTTCCGACTACTTTAGTTATTGCGGGTTTGTCACGGAGAGGGGGTCATTTTACCCATTTCGGCTTTTGTTTGCAAATAAATCCTGTTTTGGTGGGAAAACCTGCTGTCCCGTGTCCATAATTTACAAATATTACAAAATATGTTGATGTAATCATTTTCATGCATGGCATTCCTTTTCTGGTGTATTAATTAAAGTGAAATTTTTTCCTTTAGGAAAAGATTTTTTTTTCCTCCATGGAAAATGTTAAATCAACCCCCTCATAAGATGAATTAAGCTAAGAGCGTAATTAACTAACCGTAAAGGCTACCCTGCAGTGCAAATTCCATCACATTCTTTAAGATAAAATAAGCTCTAATGCAGTAAATGTATATATTTTAATAAATATATGGAAAGTCAGATCCACTGCATACCAACCGTCTGAGGAAAGCAAAGTGAAAGTGACTAAGAGATCTGCTTCTTCTTGTGTGTTCAGACATTTTGAAAGCACTACTTCGTGTGAGAAATTTACAAATAAATTACAATACACTACTAAAAAATCTGTGACTCATTACCTGCACTTATTGACTAAACATCGACCTGCAGGCTGCTTTCCTCATCCGGGTGTGTGCTCCAGTTTACTCAAACTGCTGCACTTATATTACCTCGGACTTATCTAAATAAACGTTTTCAGTAAGAAACAACGACACGGCGATGGCAAGTTCAGTGATATTATGCCATCTACGTTCTCAAATTTTACAGCATTCGGGAGAGTTCGAGCAGAAACACCCACTTCGCCATGGGAAAAGTGCTGTGACGAACGAACGGCCGAGCTCTGGCTACAGGGACAGGTGTATAGGAGGCTCATTCGCTCCACTCTGGCTAATACCGCGATATCGAGCTTCTTATCGCGATAGTTTCATCCGGGACGATTAAAGCTGCTATTGCACGTGCAGATGACAGTATATCGGACAAGCGATAAAGCTCCTTAATGTTTTCGCGTCTAAGCTGCACGACTGTCATCCTCCTGCCGAGATAATACCTAAATCTGGTTATTATCTTTCTTAATAAACGCCCCAGCCGCACATCGCTGTGGTGCGTTCTGATGGACGGTGCGCGACCCTCTGTCACGAGACTGCAGTCGCGGTTTTTCACCCCCCCCCTCCGACAACCGCGAGACTCCGTTCTTATATTTACTATCGAAATGGAGCAGCTGTTCAATGACACATTCAAAATGTACGGTTCGGCTAAATCCGATTTTAGCTCGCATGGAGCAATGTGAAAGATATTTAGGCCGGGAGCGCGCGGTACGGACGGGCCCGCGCAGCTCGCCTCCGCTCACCGATCTGTCCGATGAACTCGATCTTGATGCCCTGATGTTCCAGTCTTTTCCCCGGGTTCTTGAGCGTCACGTTCACTTTGCCGGACACCGTCTCGCCGTCGTAGAACAGAAAGTACTTGTCCTTCTTGCCATCCTCCGTCTTGTGCTCTACTTTCTTCTTCGTTTCGGCGTCGTTCAGCACTATGTCAATTTCTGCACTTTGACCAAAACTAAAGAAGCTCATTACTGCACCCTTAGATATCACTACACAAATCCTAATTCAACCACTCATCAAGAGAGCCTCCTGCGCCTCGGAACTACAGTCCGCACGATTTATTCTTTTAATAATGCGTATTTAAATGGAGCTCGGCGACCAGAGGCACTGCGTGCGTGTGTTGTGTGCTGACTGTGATCAGGGATCACAGTACCACTTCCGAGCAGCGGGCCCTCAGACCGCGCATGCGCGGAGCACCGTATTCGCACTAACGCTGAGATGGATGGCGTGTGTCACACGCAGTGCTGTTAAACAGAAGAATCATTTATGTGCACAGTTTTTAAGGCTTAACTTTCCCTATATTTGTGTATAATTTAAGATGTGCTTTAGTCAAATATTTTGAAAATTATCCTATCGACTCGTGTCCTCGACCGTTAATAGTCTCTGTTTTTAAATTCTTACGCTTATTTTTTTGCAGAGTACAGTCCATGATTTTAGCGCTTGCTCTCTTATATTATGACATAACTCCCTGCTAAAGAAAGGTTTGACTTGGGAAGATGTAGTGGGTTATTAAATTTACTGCAGAATTTCAAAATAAAAGGCACTATCACAAGACCTTAGGATAGAACAACATGTAAATGGAGCAAGGAGCTAAGCATGTTTTTTTTTTAAATATATAAAGAAATACTTATTTGGTAAAGAAGAAGGCTAATCCGGAAAGTTAATCCAGGTAGTGGACGAATTACTAGTGTGTAGAACCTCTTGTTTTGATCGTAGTTAATTGATAATATAATTGAGTGCACTATGTAGTTGTGATCACAAATAATTTAGTGAATTTTGTTTATACTTACATAGAGTCCCCATGAAGCGCTCATTTATTAACTCTGTATTTTGCAGAAAAGCAAAACATAAGCAACTTCAGATGAGCGTTGTATGGTCTTCAAGGTAAACGATTGTTGGACCACTAGGGGGCGATATACGTGTTTGAGGTGGCTCCTCATAAACGGAGGACACGAAGAAGAAGGCTTGCCGGTAGTAACCATTTGCGCACGCGCGGATATGTTTTGATTTTTGGCGCCTAGTACATGGAAGGTGACGATGGAGTTCGTAAGTGCGTTGGAATTGCTGAAAATAAAAAGTATTTCAGAAGGTAAAGTGATAACGGTTTTCTTTTTTTCTTATTATATACTTTAAAGGAAAAACGACCGTAGTTGCACATAATATAAATACACTAGGAGGAAGCAAGGTGAAGGTTAGCAGACGTTACGTCACGTCGTAGTTGTTAGTGAAAAGAAAAAAAGAATTCATTAAACTTTTTTTTTGTCACATACCTACCTAATGTGGACTTTTCTATGTTTGAAGTATCAGCAAAATCCATTAATTTAATTTAATTTATTATTAAGCACGTTTGACGGTGACTGCATGTTTGCTGTGCTCTCATGTTCACTCACTGTATGTATGAGTGTATCATATGTATGTTCCCTTTATGATAAGTTTATCACTTGTCTGTTCACTGTAGTGTGGGTGACGGCTGTGTGGGATGTCGAGTTCATGGATGCTGAGCCATTGGATCCTGGCATAGAGGAGGAGATCCTGAGCCTTGGACCCCAGGCCTTCTCAACCTTGCACACACACCTGCTATGCTTTGCGACAGACAGTGATAGCAGAGCTGAAGTAGGTGACTGTGTCATGTCCCCTTCTTATATGGCTGGGGTGTCTGCAGTGTGTTTAATGGTGTGTGTGTCTCTGGTTTGCAGAGCTTGTGGGCTGTTCTGGGGGAGAATGGGGTCTCAACCAGTGCCCTGGTGGCTGTTCTGTCCCACTTCATCATAGCGATCAGATCCAAAACAAACACCCTGAACCAGCGGCTTTGCGCCTTGCAGGCAGCCTCTCTCTATCTGCTCCTCCTGGGAGTACCAGGCAAGTGCCCTCCTTTTTCAGAAATACAGACTAACCAAAGTATATATTTAAAAGTAAAAGGTGGACATGCTGGTGGTCTAGGAGGTATACCTGTTTCTTTGCACTCCAGAATTCTCTGGTTTGAATCCCACACCTGCTGTAGTACTCTTGATCAAGGTATTTACCCTGATTTCATACACTTAGAATAGCAGTTGTATAATTGGGTACTACTACGCAGTTTTATGGTGCATTTTTCCAGGAGAGCCAGGGTTTGGCTGTTTTACCTCCATGTGCCGTGGCATTACTCAGCTTGGTCATCGAAGTCAAGTAAACTAAGATTATTAATAATAATAGTTATAATAATAATAATAAAGATGAATGTCTCTTACTGTCAGAAAAACTTCAGTATGTTTAAGATAGGTGTTACATGTTAGGTAGTGTTACCACAACTGAGAAGGACTTGTTTGTTGTTATGAAGTTATTTATTCATTTAGCTGACACTTTTTTCCAAAGCAAATTACTATGATTTACCCATTTATACTGCTGGGTAACTTTTACTACAGCAGTTCAGTGTAAGTGCGTCCTCAAGGGTACTACAGCAGGAGGTGGGATTCAAACCTGGGTACCAAGATGGCAAGAAGGCATATCCGCTGCTGAGCTTGTTCTTGCCAAAAACTGCGGTTTGCCCCAGTACTGTCTGTGGAGAAACAGACAGTGGTTGTATTAATTCAAGCAAGTATGTCGGCCACTGACTCGATACAGTATATCGCTTACACAAATTTTAGTTGAACTTCTTGGTGCTTTTTTGTTTCACACTAAAGGTAGTGTAGCCAACAAAGTTTTCCATCCAGTTGTATTCGACACCTGTTTGGGTTTATTGAAGAAGTGCTGGCCCCAGGATGCAGGCAAGAAGCGCAAGCAAGATTCATTTAAAAGTTCTCAGGCAGACTCTAAAGCCAGGAAACGGTCCAAGCCCCCTAGGAAGGATGATGAAGAGGTAAAGAGCTATCACTTTGTAAATTAAGTTTAAGTAAAATGTTCAAGACTGGGTGTCTTTCCTTTCACATCATATGAAAAGGACCAGGTCAGACTGTACCTTTTCTTTGTAGTTCATAAATTTTGGGGCATTTCGGGTAATTTCTTGTTGCTGTAACTGTGAGCTACATTTGTGCTCTAACTATTTTTAAATGTATTTTATTTGTATGGGTCAACTTCATTTCGACAGTTGGAGATGGATGAATTTGAAGAAGAGGATCAAGGAGAAGAGATATTTCTCTCTGGCCAGGAGCTGTTAGCACTCAAAAAGGCAATGGTTTCCCTGGTCAAGACCCTCCTGACGTTCTTAACAAAGTTCTCCTTGAAAGGCAAACCCCAGTGTGTTCAAAACTGTGCCCAGGTTTGTACTCTTCATCTAGGCAACCTTGCAGTTCTTAACTGAATGTTTACAGAGAAACTGGTTTTTATGGATCTACTGCTTAGTGTATGGCCTGCTCTGTGGCGGGTCTGGGGTTCGAATCCTGCTTCGGGTGCCTTGGGTTGGACTGGCGTCTCATCCTGGGTGTGTCCCCTCCCCATTCAGCCTTGCGCCACGTGTTGCCGGGTTAGGCTCTGGTTCGCCGCGACCCTGCTCAGGACAAGCAGTTGTAGACATTGTGTGAGTGTGTGGTTAGTGTATTCAGTGTCCAACTGTAGCCACAGGTCAAAGTGGATGCAAAGAAAAGAATTCTTTAATAGGGTCTCTTTGTATTCATAATAAAGTTATTTTTAGTTGTAAATTGATTTAAAAGTCTTTTTTAATCTAGAATGCCCTGGAGGAATGGGCAGCCACTGGCACTTGGACCCCCAGAGGTTTTTTTCCCCCTCCTTTGCCTTTTTGTTGGGAGTTTTTTGTTCCTTTCCTCTATGGCCAGCAGGCATACTTACAATCTTGATAACTGCATGTATACTGTAGTAATTTAATATATAGCCAACTATCTGTTTGTCTTATGTATTTTTCTACTTCTCTTATTCCACTATTCAGTGTTCTGTGTCATTGTGTGAGGAGAGCACACTATAAAAATAAATTGAATTGAATTTATAATTAATGATTATTGCAGCACACTAAAATTACTCGTATGCAGGTCGATTTGTAAGTAGACAAATTATCCTATTATAGTAATAACCATAATGCAAGGAATTACAGGGATGTCTCAACCTTAATTTTGCCTTTAGTCAGCATGTTAAGAGATATTTTGTGCTCTAAAAAAGTGATCACCAGGACTGTGTTAAGTGATAAGATTTCATCTTAGTGTTGTGGTCTTTATGTATCGTGCTTATAGCTTTTCTACTTGCTTATTTATATGTGTAGTATGAACACAGTAGATAAAATTTTTGTAATGACATGATTTTATCTCCCTTTCCTCTAAAATGCCTTTACCTTGCAGGTTTTTACAGAGCTCACTGCCATTGAACCAGTTCCTGGACACCTCTCATTTGCATCAGAAACGTAAGTTTTCATGCGTCCCTTACTTAAGGCAAAGGTGCTGTAAAATTGTATACAGGTGGTCCCCGATTTACGATGGGGTTATGTTCCGCAAAACCCATCATAAGTCAAAAATGCATTTAATCCACCTAACCTACCGAACATCATAGCCTAGCATACGTGTGATGGCCATTATGGGCTTGCTGCATTCATGCTGGGCAATTATCTTCGGTTTCTCCTCAAGAGTAATTGCCCTCCTCTTCTTCTTTCGACCAGTAGCAGGAGACACAGATGGGCTTTTCTGTGACATTATAGATGCACAAAAAAACAACGTTGATACAGGGGGGTTTCTGTATGGTGACTGTGGAAGACTGGGAGATGCGGATTGCTGCCACTGCCGAGCATCACAAGAGAGTATTGTACCGCATATTGCTTGTCCGGGAAAAAATCTAAATTCAAAATTTGAAGTACGGTTTCTACCGACTGTTTATTGCCAGCTTACGATCGTAAAGTTGAAAAAATCATAAGTCGAACCATTGTAAATCAGGGACTGCCTGTACACACTTCTTTTTTGCTTAACAGACATGATTTGTTCAATGAAGTCACCTCACTAAGCAAATTCCTGTGGTGAGGAGGATTGAATTGCCATTATTTCTCAAGGGGGAGGCATAATGGGTTCCTGACAAAAATAGGCCTAATAAAACTAAAACAAGTATTTTTTTTATACATCACAATGACAGCACTAGTATATGTTATAATATTTGTAAGAAAATAAAATATTTTATATCACTAATAGGGTATCATGAACTGTGCTGGAGAGTGCATAATTTTTGGACCACACTTGTCACTTTGACACTGCAACTCGTAAACCCCAAAAGAAACATGTTTGAGACCTGAAGTGGACGGTTCAGGGCCGAGCAGTGTATCATAACTAGCTTTACTTTTTTTTTTTTTTTGTGGTGCTCTCTTTTTTGTGCTTTTCTTCCTCCACCTTTTTATTCTTTTTTTTTCACATTATCTTCTCCTGCCGCAAATCAGAAACCTTTGACATTTTGTCACCACCATTTAAAGTTTGATCACGTTTCTTATTTTTTCTTTATTTTTGAAAAAATGTACTAATAGTATAACCAGTTAAACCGGCGCTTTTGATGACATATTTCGGCTTCTTACCACGTCCAGCACTCTTGCCGATTTCTAACTTTTTTTAAAAATCATTTTACTCATGTTATGAAATCACAACATCACTGTCTTTCACTGAACAGATGAGACGCAATGTGTAATGTTTGACCGTTGATGAGCTTCGTTCGACTGAGATTCATATTTACTAAAGTGTTGTTTTTCATTAGAAAACCTGTTTACATTATTTGTGTAATTAATATTTACATGTTTATTTCTGGAAGTAAGGATTGTCTGTTTTAGTTGTCAAGTACTTTTCCTATATTCAATGTATTTAGACTGTTAGCATGGAAGGAAGTAGGAAGTACATGCAATACTTGGTTTTGTTATGGAAGAGGCATATTGTCATCAGCTGCAGAGTGAAAGATGTAGTAGATAGTGAGTTAAATCCTTGCAAAATATGTTTTTAGAGATAAAATGACTGTTTAACTAGGTGAAAATGCCATTGTACTGAAAATCCTGTTGTAAACAAATGTATTTGTTTTTATATGGCATTATAGCAATTTTCCACATTATATGAGGCAGTGTGTATATGTAATTATTAAGCTTTTTTTTCCCCCCTCATAGGAACATTAATGACACTGAGAGCTTGCCAGAGTTGGCTTACCATGGTCTGAGACTGCTTTGCTCTCCAAAGCACGGAGAGGGAAATGAGGTATCTAATGGCAGTAATAATATGAAACTGTTACAGTATATATAATAATAAATAATAGTGTGTGTTTTAAATGTGCTTTTTGTGGTGCACTGTGGGAGTGAGATTTAATTTTTCTTACTAGCTAATTGTTTGAATTTTCACACACGTTAAACCTCTGCTGTTTCCTCTGGGCCACAGACTGTTCAGCAGGTATTCCACAGGCTCCTGTACGTCATTCTCATGATGAACGGGGAAAATTCCTCTAGGCCCACACCTCTGGTTCCAACGCAGGCTGTTCTTGCTGCCAAAGGGCGGGCTGTCCGGTTTGTGAGGTGAAGAGCTCTTCTTTGTTTGTATCTGTTTTTCTTGCCTTATGCCTGTGTTAAAGCGCTCTGTATCACTGCGTGAGAAGAGCGCTCTATAAAAATAAATTGAATTGAATTGAAGAGCATGATGACCGTTAAAAACTGCTTGTTGTACCTTGGGCAACATTGTGTTCATCAGGCACATAAATAAACTGCCTTTCTTACTGTCATGTTATCTGATTTGTACTGTGTTGGGTTAACAAGCATTGTTGTATATAATTTTCTCCTCTGTTGTAGTCACATTGTTGATGAGTTGAAGGAAGCAGTGTTACCAACACTTCGCATTCTGCTTCAGCATATCTGTGCACAGGTAAAAAGATAACATAGATGACAATGCAAAACCAGACTGTATCTGCTGAATATTGTTTGTCCTCTGCGTCAGAGAATATCCTGCGTAACCGTTCATAGCTGGGTTTTGTTTATGTTGCAGACTGTGGACAAGGCAGAATACCGCAGCAGTGGAGCCCAGGCTGTGTTGCAGCTTTTGGCTAAGATGCCCTGTGCTGAGTATGCTTCCTTCATCAAGTGGCTCTATGGTTTCTCTTTGCACTCCAAGGTGAGTCTTCCACCAGTTCCCTGTCATTGCAGCGGCTTCAGTTTCTGTCATAGAAGACAAGACTATTGGTTCCATTTGTTGCTCAGCATCACATTAGTGACCGCTAGGCCAAAAAAATCAGTTTTCCAAAGTAACTAAACCTTTAACACATTTTATTAAGTTCTCTGTATGCGGGCGGGGACATTTTTGAGGAGAGTGACAATTTTCATAAATCTTTCACAAAGGCAGAAAAACAAACTCTGCTTTTGGGTGGGCGGGGTGGCGGGTCTATGTTTGGTCAGGTGGCGTACCGGATGTTTGCGCTGGACGTGGTCATGGCCCTCATTGAGCAACCTGAGCGCCAGCCTGAAGTCTCCCTCCCTGCAGAGCTGGTGCCATATCTACAGCACAGGTTCCTCATCCAGGTGATGGTGTTCGGGCGACGCTCAGATCGGGCCCCCACAGTACGCGCTCATGCTCTAGCCTGTCTGGCTCAGTGCCTCGAGCTGCAGTCCCCCAGTACTGCCGAGAGCATCCAGGAGCTCTTTTCTACTAGTGAGTATCTTATACTTGCTCTTAAATTGTCATGTTTATGTGCTATCATGCCTTCTCCGTACGGTTAGTTGGTTTACTTACTTATGAAATGATGGCCTTTATCATTTTGTTTCTATTGTCTGTCTGGAAGTTAATACAAGTTTTTTTTTTTTTTTGTACTTCTAATAGCACTGGAATTTTTTAAATTGTTTCTTAACCCTCGAGAACAATTCTTCATTTACTGTTTTTTTTTTTTTTTGTGTTTGTCTTTATTTTCTTCCAGTTTCTCCACAGACAGTACTGGAGGCAGAAGGTTGTGAGTGTAGGTTCCACTGTTTAGTTCCATCCTGATTCTCTGTGTTTTCATTTTTACTGTTCCAGAAGACATTAAGTTAGTCTATTTTATATTGTATTAAGTCTGAGAATTTTTTTTCAGTTACCAATAATATCCAAGACACAAATATACAGCGAACTGGTATGAACTTTAAGACCATTGAAATGACGGGCAAAACGGACATAACCACATTTGACTGTAAGTTGGAATGACTTTTTCAGTTCATGGATAATTCTAGTGGCAAAAAGATCCCAGACTCTTGTACAGTATAATTTGTGCATTCAAGATTCTGCATTTCAATATTATTGTTCATCTGGAATGGCATTTTAGTACCATCTGTGACAGTGTTCGGAACACCATCTTTCTGATCCAGCTAAAGAGACTATATCCTTGCTGAAGAGACGTTCGAGTGATGAGAAGTCTAATGTAAGGAAGTCAGCTTTGCAGGTAATAAGCTGAGGAGACTTTCACCTGCATCCATTCCAGATTTCCTTCAGCCAAGTAGTCCATAGTGGGTTGTTCTATTTCTTGTGGATCCAAATGCTTTATTTTTATCCATATGTAACCTCATGTCTTGCATGTCTAGGCAGTGATGAGTCTTCTGAAACACAACGTGATCCCCTGCAGCCAGGAGAACCTGTTTATCCTGTCAGACCGCTGTCGGGACCCTGCTGTCTCTGTGAAGAAAAAGGCCCTCCAGTGTCTCATGGACCTCCTCTTAGTGAGTACCTCCATCCCCCAAGGCAGGCTTTGCCTTTTGGTGTGTCTGGCAGTGTTGTCAGACTTTGTCCTCTCTCCATAAGGCTCTTCCTGGATCCAGCCTAGTTCAGAAGGCCTGGCTAAGAGGCGTGGTCCCTGCAGTTATCGACTCGGAGAGCTCTGTCCAAGAGAAGGCTGCGGAGTGTTTGGAGCAAGCCATCCTTAGTCAGATCAAGAGCTACAACAGCTACAGAGAACAAGACATCTCTCAGAAGTTAGCCTGGGATCTTCTGTTATTGCTTTGTGGAGAGAACCAGGACTTGGGGTTAGCTTCCCTGTTTGTGTTTTTTGGTTGTAAACCACCATAATCCAACTGATTTTCCTTCCTATCTGAGTAGGTAAAACAAAGTGTTTTAAGTTGGTTGAGGCAGTAAGTATTTTGTTAATTTCTGAGAAAGTTGGCTTGACTCTGTCTTTGGCAGAGTCGGAACAGTTCATGTGTCATATCGGCGTCTCCATTTACATGGATATTCTATTAAAAAAATTAGTGGGTAGTTGTGTTCTAAATTCTCTCATTCTTTTTTTTCCAACAGCCGCTACTTCAGCAAGGCCTTTGCCATTTGGTCCAAGCAGAATAAGTTCTCATCCACCTTTGTCAATAATCTGATCTCCCACACTGAGGCAGAGCATGCCCCTGCAGCATGGCTGTTGCTTTCCAAGGTGGCAGGCTCCTGCCCCCGACTTAACTACAGCAAGATCCTGGATGCTTGGGATGAGATGATCAGGTCAGTGTTGCACATGCATTCTCAGCTTCATTGTGGTGTAGAGAAGCAAATGGTTTTTTTTTTTTTTAACCTCTGCAGTGTATCTTTTGCTTTCTGAGATATTCAGAGATCCAAATTCAAGTATGAAACTATTGCTTCTGTTATTGCATGTCTTTGTATTTTTTTATTTCAGGAAAACCAATGTGACAGTTTCCACATCTTGTCATATTCTTTGTGTGATTGGGGAAATCGCTCGACATCTGAATGAAGAAACTAAGAGCAGGATTGTTGGTGTGTTACTGATGCATATGTTTTTACAGTTATGGTTGTGGACTAGAGTGAGATCCTCAGTTGTTTCGTGGTCGTTTCCTTGAACGAAACTAATTCCTGTCTTCTCTGTGTTGTCCCCAAGGTGACATCATGAAGTGGCTCAAGAGTTTTGAGTTGCCTCTGGAGGTAATTGGTGCCTGTGTGGAGACTTTGGTGCAGTTGGTGTGGGCCAAAGCTGTCGTAGACACCCAGGTGAGGCCTGCCTTGAGGCACCAAAATCACAGCCTCTTCATTCCATAGGAGTTCTTGTGGAATGAAACAGTAGCTTCTCACCTCTTTTTAAAACACTGATCCTTGTGTTAATATAAAAACTTCAGTGCTCTTCCTTAAATGTTGGTTTGAATGTTGATAAAATACTGTCCATACCTTTTAATGGCTGTTTTCTTGAATTTAAAATTTCTAAATTCTCAGATCTGCCAGTTTGTTTACACTTTCAAGCTGAGTTCTGTTCTGTTTACACAGAGGTCACTGAACAAGTACTGTGGAGAACTTGTCTCCATCTCTGAATCCTTCTTGTCCAGTGTCATCTTGAGTGAGGATGGGCAGCAGAATTTTAATGAGGACTTGGTGGTAAGCATCACTAATGGCTTAACAGCTGTCTTCCTTTGGGATTCAAAGGATTAAAAAATTATTTAAAGTAAAACAGACAATTTCATAATTGTACCCCTCCTTCGTTGATGATGTCCATCAGGTGAAACACTTGTATACGCTGGGAGTGGCTGCCTTGCAGTGCCCAGCCATGGTGGGGAAGCGCATTTTCCTCCTTGTTCAGTCCATTCTGGCTTCTAATGTGGAGCTGCCATCAGGTAAGAGATATTTTCATCTGGGTCTTCACCCATTCTGAGTTAGTGAGAGAGAGATATTGGTACACAGTTTTACTGGGAATTGTAGTTGTTGGAGGGGGCCACTACAGTAACAGCAACGTGTACAGAGTTCTGAGTACGTATGTGGTTTGTTTTGTCCATTTTACATAAAGTACGTACAATACCATCCACCCCCCCCAATAATGTTTTTGCATTGTTTCATTTTCTGTAAAATTACTGCTAAATTAAGTTGAAAATGGTCTCAATCTCGGGTTCCTTTGCCTTAATAACACCTTCAGAAACATGAGGCATTTGGACGTGTGATCAAGCTTTTGACTGATACTTTATTTCTACCCTGATTATTACCTACTGGATGAATAACTTAAAAATATATGCTGTCACAGATGCGAGTAGAGATGGTTTATTTCATGTTGCACAGCTGACGTGAATAAGGAGCTGCCAGCCACCCAGCCCGTGCCTCAGTTCAAACCCTCATCCATGCCAACTGTGATCCGAGCCCATGCTTTCGTCACCCTGGGTATTGTCCTTGCTGCTCCATTACCTCCCAAAGAGCTACCCTGTTTTTGTTCTCCTCAGTGGGTTCAGTGATTACTTCTGATTGCTGAGTAATTGGCTCTCAGCAGAGAAGCTCTTAAACACATTCTTCCCAAGTATTGTTCTTCAGTTGTTTTGCAGTCATTACATCACCTGCTGTGTGTTCTAGAGTTAATTACATTTGATCAATTACCAGTTGACCTAACTTCTGTCCAATAATGAATACAGATCTGTGGTCATGGTAGTTGGGGTTGGGGACCTTAGGGTGGTGGTTTCGTCTTCTGACTGCATTCCCCTGTCCCTGGAAGGCAAACTTTGCCTGCAGAATGAGGACTTGGCCAAGCGCTGCATCCCTGCCTTGGCCCGTGAGTTGGAGGTGAGCACTGAGGTGCCCGTGCGCAGTAATGTGGTGATGGTGATGTGCGATCTGTGCGTGCGCTACACCACCATGGTGGACCGCTACATCCCCAACATCTCCGCCTGCCTGAAGGACGAGGAGCCCATCATCCGGCAACAGACCCTCATCCTACTCACCAACCTGCTGCAGGTGCGCTGACTCATAAAAGCCCTGCTGGGTTCCTGCAATTTAATTACTAATCTCAGCAGCAGAGCAAAGTCTAATCACTGTTCACAATCAGTTCATGGAGTGGAGAATGGTAATTTTGTGAATTGTTAAAAAAGAAAAAAATGAATTGGGAATTTCAAATATAAAAATTAAGAGTATTGGTAGGGATTCTTTGCCTCTTTGTGTTAAGATGCTATGTTTGCCTGGACACCTAAGTTTAACCAAATTGCAAGTGATCTGTATTTCTGGGATAAAATTATTTTATCCTAAAGCATTTGCAAGCCCTCCAGAATGGTCCTAGATAATAGATATTCAAGAGGTCTGTGGGTCTGCTGTGAGCATTTCATCAGACTTGGTAGTGTATTCTGGAAGAATAACCCAGTCCTGCATTTTGTAGGAGGAGTTTGTCAAGTGGAAGGGATCCCTGTTCTTCCGTTTTGTTGTGGTACTTGTGGACCCGGAGCCAAGCATCGCTAGGTACCAGCCGTCTCTCCTCACCTGAACACCTTGCTCATTTCTGTTTCTTCTCATTTTTCATTAAATTGTAACTACCTGTTAAATGTTATGATTGAGATGTGTGAAAATGTATTTTCTGTTTTAGTCTCTGTGAATTCTGCTTAATACACCTGCTCCTGAAAAGGAACCCAGTTATGTTTTCTCAACACTTCATTGAGTGCATCTTCCACTTCAACTGTTATGAGAAGCATGACAAGTATAATAAGTTTCTACAGACAGCCAGGTAGGTTGTGCATCAGTGTCAGCACCATGTTTCAAGGTTTAGCTGTATTCTGTTTGCTGTAAACTGTTCTTGCCTTTTCAGTGAGAAGGCTAGGTTTTCCCTGCAAGGTGCTAAAAACAAAGAAAAGAGAATGAAGCTCTACAAGTTCTTGCTGGAGCACTTCACAGATGAGCAGCGCTTCAATATTACCAACAAAATAAGCCAAAACATCCTTGGTGAGACCTCTCTTATTGTTAGCTATAAATAGTTTTTGTGTTGGCTGTACAGACCTTTTTTATTTTTAAATTTGACATATGCATCTTGGGACAACTTAGGAATTTCAAAGCTATATATTTACTGAAGTGAATGAGGTGAGGCAGTCTGCCCAACATTTGCATGTCCCAGGGATGGAACTTATGGCCTTTCAGTCACCTGGTGCATATAGTTAACATCTATGCCAACTGCTGACCCTCTGCCAAAATTTGCCTTTGGCTTTGTCTGACAAATCCTGACACTGACTGCTCCAATACAGCGAGCTTCGTAGACGGGGTGTTGCCTCTGGACACTGCGGGAGCAGAGCTGCTGTCAGACACGTTCGACGTGCTCAGCTTGAAGGAGATCAAGCTGTCAGCCATGTGCAACCCGGTTGACCGGGACGAGCAAATGGAGGACGAGCCCATGGCCATGGCCATGGCCAACGCAGTCATGCAGGTGGCCCAGAAGAAGCTGATCTCACAGGCATGGCACCCCTTTGGCTCAGGATTTTTTTTTTTTGACAGTACCATGGTTGTATAGTGTGTTCGTCCACCAGAGGGCGCTCTGAGTCAACGCTACACTGGCCTTTCTTCTCTAGGTTCAAAAGAGGAACTTCATTGAGAATGTGATTCCTATCATCATCTCCCTGAAGGCCATGCTTGAGAAGAATCGTTTCCCTGTGCTGAGGGACCTAATGACCTACCTGAAGGTGAGTGATGCTTCCTGTCATTTTCACCCAAGTCCAGTTGGAGTTTTGTCTGTTGCTGTGACCAGTCAAGCTGCAATAATTGTGCTGCATGTTGTAGGTGATGATGCAGGATTACCGCTCCGAGGTGAAGGAGTTCTTTGCAGCAGATGAGCAGCTGGCTGCAGAGCTGGAGTATGACATGAAAAGGTTCCAGAAGGAGCAGGAAATGGTGCAGCAGCTGGCCAACAGCACCATCACAGAGGCCGTCCCAGTAGCTGCGGCAGGACACGCAGTCACCACTGAATCTGCTTCGGTAACATGAGCCAAGCACACTCTCATGTTTACATATAGAAACTACCCCAATGTTCTGTTTGTATGTAATTATTTGAAAATATGCATAACTGGCATCAAAGAGTTCAGTTAGTTTCTTTGTCACTTTGTTGGTGGTGTGGTGGTTCATTTTGTGTGAATCAGTGATTGCCTGTGTTCATTTAAGTCATTATGGCTTGTTAACTTATGATGTTTTGTTATTAACTTAGGCTTCTACCTGTGCGTCCCCTGCTGCCAGAGCAGGACCGAGATCTCAGTCTGTGTTTGCCACACCTCAACCACCATGTTTGACCCCCCAGATCTTCCTCTCTCCAAAGACAGTTGGAGTACAAAAGTAAACCAGTCTTTGCAGACAAGCAACTCATATGTCTTTATCCCTTGAATTAGTTTTAAGCTTTTATTTCCATAGAAAGTATTTTAAGTTAAATAGTTCAGTTAAAAACTTCTGTATTTCATGTTTGCACACTCTTTGCCTGCCAGCAGAAATCACTCCGCTTTCCTGCCCTTTCCACAGCAGGCGCCAAACTTTAAGTACCACTGAGGTCCTCACCAAGGCCAGGAGGTCTGTGGACAGACATGGGCTGCACAGGTGTCACTTGGGATTGGCTGGAGATGAAAACAAAACCCCCCTTAATGAGTCAGGTACCAATACAAGCGTTACATTTAATAATATGGAGTGCTGTGAAAAAATAATTGCCCCTTTTCTTAATTTATCTGTTTATTTTATGCAAATGTGTGAAAATGTAACCACCCCGCACCCCCCAAACCCAAGTTAAACCAATCTGTTTGAAGTAGTAATTAGGGTTAACTGTTGAATACTTTTGGAAACGATCAGATCTGATTCAGGCCAGCCGTGTTGGTGTCTGATTAAATGTAAATTTCACTAAGCTTCACCAACAGAAGCAAGTTTGTAGAATACAGGTTCTGGGCTCAAACAAATTTTCTGAAAATAGTTTGAGTATTTTCTGAAACCTCTCAGTCTGCAGAATTACACAGCCATTTCTAGGGCTCTGAACGTCAACACAACCACAGTTAGAGCTATTCTCACCAAATGTAGACAATGTGAGGAACTGGAAAATATACCTAGGTGTGGTTGTTCTGCCAAAGTCTGTCCACACACTAGGCTTGAAATCCTTAATTAACTGAAAATCACCCCAGAACAACATCCAGGGAGCTGCTCTTATCTTGGCTAAAGTGAGTGACCATGACTCCACAATAAAACACTGTGCAAAATAGGATACACAGGAGGGGCGGAAACCAGAAGCCACTGCTTACTGAAAAGAATATAAAAGGTCACCTCCGGTTTGATAAAGCCTTAGAATGACTCCTGAGGACTGATGAATCAAAACTGGAACTTTTTGATGATTTGAGACCTGTTATCTCTGACAGAAACCAAACACAGCATTCCATATTGCCAGAATTCAAGCATGGTGGCAGGGTGATGGTCTGGGGAAGTTTTGCTGCCTCAAAAACAGAACAACTTACCTTTGTTGGCCAAACTGTGAAACCTCTCCATTAGAAAATTCTAAAGGACAATACTGGGCCACCCATGAGAACAGCGAACTCAAAATACAAGCAAATCAATATCTGAAGTGCTGGAAAAAAGTTTAAGAAAGGGCCCAGTGTTGTCCTGACCTTCACCTCCCTGAGATGATGTGGCAACACCTGAAAGTGTTATTTCTTGCCTGGGAACACACAAGTGTTACAGCACAAAAGATGATGTGTGTTGAGCCAAAAATTTCTCCACAATCACATGAGATCAACTACAGGATGCATTTTGTTGTAGCCAGTGTAGCTAAATATGGAAATGAGGCAGAAAAATTTAGTGGTGATATTACTTTTTTACGAGGCAATATTTGGTAGTGGTTTACCATCAGCACTATGGAGATAATTAACATTTATGTACTTTGTTTTCCTTTGACATTAGTACAGTATTTTGGTTAATGTGACAATCAGTCATGCATGGAAAAAAACTGAGGAATTAAAATGGGGGTAAATTCACAGTACAACCCCAACATTCTTGTTTGGGTTTGAGTCCAGGTTAATGTGGCTTTTTTTCCCCCCTTTTCTCTCCCCCATAGCAATCTTGAAGCAACAACTTCACCTGAGCTCTTACACAGAGGGTTCAGCAGTTGGCAACAGAGCCATCAGCACCCCGCAACGTAAATATGACACCCAGTTCCCTACCAGTCGCACCAAGTCTTCTGTACTGCACAATAAAATTCACTTAACACAAAATGTGTATAGATGAGTGATTGACTGTATAGCTAGTGTACTGTGGTCTACCACTGTAACTCACCTTAGATAAAAGGCATCAGTTAAACATTACATATTGTTCATTGTGATTCATTTTGGAGTAAAGCATCTGCTAACAAATAAATATAAACATAGATAACTTTTAAGGGAGCAGTGCCAGTGTGGGACGACATTATTAACATTCAGCAAAATTAGCTTTCTTTGTACTTTCATAAGTAGTTCATGACATTCCACAGCATGACTGGTCCAGCTTGAATTCTGTGTTATCTGGGGCACTGAGGACAAAGCGCAGAGTCCTGGCTTCATCTGTGACACAGGTTTTGATGATGCCCAAGTATCACCCCGATGTGTTTGGACGAGAAAGGGCCATCTTTATATGAGATTCTGCAAATTTTTGCTCCAGTTTCATAATCACACTGCTCCTCTCCCTCTCTCTTCACCTTCACTTTCCTGCAGGAAGCATGAGCGAGGTGACATTTGGCGAGGGCGTCAGTGCCATTTTCAGTGCCCACAGAACAGGTTTTTTTTTTTTTTTTTAAAAAAAAAAACTACACATTTTGCTTAATAGTTCAGCAATCTTCATATGTGCTACAGCTCCCTCACCATTCATTTCACCATTTTGCAGAGCCAAAGGATTTTGGGAACACAGACAATGTCCTTTTCTTGATGTCTCCAGATAAACCGTGAGTAACCGATGACATTTTGAGTGTGGAAGTAAGTGTGTTTGTGTGTGTGTGCGCCTGCAGGCCCTTCTCTGAGGTTCTACCAAAGGCACTTCTTCAGTGAATGTCAGTAGCCATACATTGTGTGTGGAAGGATGGTGAATAAAAGATGCTAACAGATGATCTTCTCTGACCCCAATTATATGTTCCAGAACAATCCCACCCAGGCAGTGGAATGTGGAGTCTCCTCTCCTTCGCAAGGGAAGAAAGCAGCGCCTGTAGCCTGGCAAGTGCCCCCACATACATCCAGCACCTAAGAAAACGCGGCATTACATCTTTGGGAGAAAGAGACATAATCGGGACGTTTAAGGACAGCCTCTTTCTGTGTATACCTGGCATGCCAGTGCAATTGTGGCTCATGTAAATAAAGATTGACAGCATGTTATAAGTGAACTTTATTAATCAGAAATATACAGTTCAATTCACACAAGGTGTGTACCCCCCCCCCCCCCCCCAAAATTCTGTTTTTCATGGATTCTGACAGTAATAGTAGCATTCTGAATACTCTGCAATCACCTCCCTTTTCAGCAGGCTTCAAAAATCCAGAAAAGTGTAATGTACCGTTATTATAGAGCGTGTGAAACTCGCTCACTGCCACTGTGGTTGTCATTTTTCTAGTATCGTCATCAGAATGGTTCCTGGTCCGGAGTGACCATTCTCAGTCTTCTGTTGTGCACGTAGATGGAGGTGGCAGGAACAGCTATAGGAGCTGCATTTTTTTTCCCCCCCAAATTCTTAACCGTATTTCAGTGTGGATCCTTAATTTTTAAGTCACAATGGTTGCACAAGTTCTAGTGTAATAAATTAAGCTTTGCATCACTTCAGAGGTGTGTGTCAAGAGGTTCATTTTGCAACAAGTGAAAGCTTCAATCTCTACAGTGAATATACAGTATGACTGTATTTGTGTATTTGCATACTAATACTATGTCTTAGCCAGGAATATTTTTTCACTATGTTTAGGCACTATGACATAATAATAAAATACCTAGTTTTACTCCAAAGTAAAAAGATTAATCCTTCAACTCTATTCAGAAAAGTACTGATATCTATTTACAAAATGTGGAGGCTGACCTTTTTAATCCAACTGACATGTGTCAATCCCATTTGGGAAGACCAGCATCGGACAAGGATCACGGCTTTGAACACGAATCCGTTGATTAACACCCAGATTTTTTATAGAGCTACTGTCAGAACAGCACTTTTCAATTTTATTTTTTTAAAGTTAACTTCAGACTGACTGCATGTATGTCATTTGATGGCTTGACCTTACAAAGCTGTGTCCTTGTGTTTAAAAAAAAAAAAAAAAATACTCCCATGTTCTGATGTAATAAGGTCCAGTTTGTTCAGAAATGGATGCAAGAAGGACACTCGTTAAGCGAGGCAAAGAATCCAAGACACTCCAAAGTGGGGCACTAACACAGCACCACTGAACTCCAGCAGGCTTCCATTTTCCCTACCGATTGGTACCGCTAATGATCCAACACACTACAACTGGCACACGCAGAAGGCACTTAAAAGGAGTGGTCCGGTTCTGCTAATGTTAAACACTATACAAATGCTTAAAACATACTATTAAAAATGCATACAGTGATTTTTACCTCTGAAAAATGTAAACATACTGTAAGAATTGACATGAATGAAAATTACTTTTGCACTCCTCTCACTGGAAATGTGTCAAAAGTATAAACAAAAAATGACTGCACTGGAAAAGCAGTGTTCATAATTTAAAGTTTTTTTGCTAACATATGACTAGAAAAGTTATTCCCCAACTGTTTAAAAATTACACTTAGAAAGGTGTCTCGAGTATATTTCAGTAGCAGCAGAAATTGCATTAATTAAACTAATCACTTTAGTTTTGTTTAGTCACTTTTACAGAGGAAATAAAACAATGATGTAAAGTCCCTGCATGTCCCATTATGGATGAGGTGATGCAGGTCCCCTGTACTGCAAGCAGTGCTCTGGGTTTGTTTTCATAAAACGTCAAAGAATGTCAAATTACCTCAACACGGAATGTGACACTTGGATTTCATTTGTCACTGTAGTACATTACTTTCTTTTTTGGGGGGTAAATCAAATTTTGTACAGCTTATCTATATACAACCAGTACAATACCTGTTAGCTGACATTTGAAAGTCCTTTAATACAGTATTCCTTGATACTAAAAGTATTTTTAACTTAAAAAAAGCCAACTTGGACAGGATATCCAATATTTACAAGATAAACAGCAAGTATAGAAGGTCACTTAAAATGAAGGATATGCTGATAGTTGAGTTCACCAGCTTTCTCTTGGTGTTCTTTAGTATTTCTTATCATCTAAGACTATCTACAAAACATTGACATGTATCATTTTTAATATTAACATGTTTCAGTACCAGCAGAAAGTAAACTAAGACCACTGATCTGAATGGGAGTCTTCATACGAAGCTTTTTTTTTTTTTTCTTTCTTTTTTTTTTTTAAACGAGTAATTATTAAACAAGAAAATGGCTGAATTCTGAGTGGCCAGAAATTTTGACTACATTTTCTTCACAACCAAATAAAAAACAGTGACTTCTGTGTTAGTATTTTACAAACGTTTAAAAAATTAAACCTTTATCTATAGGCATTTCAAAATATATTCCATCAAAAATAGTTTGACAAATTTTGCTGGTACAAAAAATGGTATGTTATAGAAATGACAACAATAGGGTGAAAAATGTTTACAGTAGAAATGTAATGTAAGCCTCAGTCCGATTCTTCACTTACACACTTTGTGCCAGCTTGAGTTTTCCTCTACTTCACATCCTCTGTCTCAGCATTTTAAAAATGAAAAATGTGCCGTTACCGTGAAACTCGTTGACGGATTGTGAAATACGAACGTTCTGTTCAGTGATGACAGAATCAATGTGTCAGTTTAGCTAGTGTGTTTTACAGAAGCTAGTTGTGTGTGCGTGTGTCTTTCCTTGATAATTATTTTCTCCAATTTCGCGCGATGAGTTGAGTCACCTTTGGCAAGCGAGTTCTTCCGATGCACATGGGCCTCAGTGGGAGGAAGCCACTGCAGCACCTCACACGCTGTCTCACAAGCGTAGCGCTTCGATGGAGGAGGTATTGCGCCCTTGACATCATACTCCTTCTCCCATCTCCCTCCTCTCAGATGACGAATGAGGACTTGTGTCGGAAATCGCCCTGGGGAAAGAGCAGATGAAAAATAATTTTATGCTCTTGAGGAGCCCAATCCAGCTTGAGGAGCTTACGCACTTGCGCATTTGAGAGACGTGACACAGAAACGGCGCAAATGTCGTGTCACATGTTGGAGCTGCATGAATCGACCTTTTGTCTAACGTTGATTTAGTGTGATAAACTGACCTTTGTTTAAACGCAACCTGGAACACTGGCTTTTCTAGTTACTCTTTACTCCACCAGGGCTTTTCTCCCGGTGCTGCTACTTTCTCACCTCGTCCTCCGTCCTGACGTAGTCGACCCCGTCTCCTTTCGCTGGAGCCTTGTAGCTGCCGTTCAAAACACGAAGCGCCAGTGAGTGTGTGCCGTACATGACTCATACAAACAGTGTAAGTTTGCAGCTTTGTGGGGGAGCGTTTCTACACAGCAGCAACTTGACGTCGGTTTGAGGACCTCAAGGCAGGCAGGAATTCAGCGTAATTCTAAGTTTGAGCCACGGTTTGGCAAACAACTCGAGTATCTCTCCAGGCCAACTCCAATTTGGTCTTAAAGGAACTAATTACTATGATTGGAGGTCTATTCTAGTCTCCCCTGAAGTGACGCTGCCCCAGGAAGTGAAGGGCAGGCTCTGTAAAAATAAAAATGTTTTGCAGTATTTTACATAGAAAATTATATTGAAAAAAAGATGATTTGTAAAAAACCGAGGAACAAAATCCCTTTGACTTGTTACCAAAAATGCAAAACCTGATTTTTTTTGTTTGATTCCCAGGTTGTCTGGAGAGCTCGGCTGCTTTATCTCTACACGTAATTATAAAACTTAAATCAACTTCCTCACTCACTTGTTTCCTGTTTGTTTCTGGCTGGCAAAGTAGCCCTTTTTACAGGCACAGCAAATGGCCACTGTTATGGCCAAGAGCACGGCGACCACCACCAGCACGCCCAGGATGATCCCTGTGATGTTGATGTCGTCTGGCGGGGACAAGGAGCAAAAGCGATAAGCGAGGCTTTTCTGTCAGTGCCCCGTGTGCTCCGGCTCACCTTCGACACAGTACGGCAAGGCCACTTGTATAAAATCAAATCAAAGTGAAGCACAGAGCAAATGGAGACATTTGAAACGAATACTCTGGAATAATTTAACTCCCATTATATATTATTAACATCAGAATATATGAATTAAGACTAGGATGGTCGGTGACAGCAGATTTGCATATTGTTTTTGTAGGTCTCCGAACCCCAAGAAACCAAACCCAGCTTTTATTTTATTCATTTCACATCATTATTATTAGTAGCTCTATTTTTATTATTTTATAATAATCATTATTTTTTATTATTTTACACTGTGATGCGGCGGCTGAACAACTCACAGATTTCCATCATTTGCGAGCCACACTGCGCGTGTCCCGCATCGTTCTTCGCCCTGCAGTAGTACTCCCCTGCATCCTCTTTCCTGACCGCACTGAATCTCTGTGGACAGTCACACACACACACACACACACACACACACACACACACACACACACACACACACACACAAACAAAAACAAATACAGCTTCATCTTGCAATGCCATTGCTCCACGCCAGCAACAACATGTGCGTAGGCTTGAGTGTGTTTTGAGAATTCAAGAGAGGCTCCTCAAAGGGATTCGTACCCTGGAGAGCTGGTGCGTATGAAGTTGTCATTCTGTTCTGCAATTAAGGGATTGATCGCCACAATCGACTGCTGAATTTAAGTAATTTAGCTGTCTGCTCTAGCACCAAGACTGCCAGATGTTTATGGAGGACTAGAAAGTCCATGCCAACAGGGACCCGGATGATATTTCAGAGCCATTGGATTAAAGCGTAATAGTAGAAGTGGTAGATATAGACTTTCACTCATGATGAAGGCCTCATTTCTACATGAGGAGTCTATGTGAGTAGCTCCGGGCCACTGTGCCCCCCTGCAAGCATCGTTTGGAAGTCGGACAGTGGGGTAAGTGCAATCTTTAGCAGCGAGTGAAGGGTTTGTTACCCGGCGGGCTGCGTGACTGCAAACGACAGACCAGCAAGGTCGGGAATGTGAAAACGAGGACAGCAGACTGCCCGTTCAGTTTATGCCCCCCTCGCACATCCCCAAAATATCCCAGAACCACACCCCTCACCCCATCCATTGGTTCTTCCCACCCAGGCCCGCACACTGACCAGTGTTCCTGTTTCGCTGTTTAGTGTGTACGAGGAGTTGAAGAACTTGGGGCTGCTTCGGTGGTCCAGGGGAATCTCCTCCTTGTTCCGAAACCACTGGTACTGTGGCTTGGGGTAGCCCTCATCCTCCACGCAGCGCAGCTCGGCCGACTTGCCCACGGGCACCGACTTGGGCACACTGCACCTGGGCACAACGGGTTTCACTGCAGACCATGGGAAAAAGAGGGCGGACGTCATACTCTGATCAACATGGCCCTGTCAGTTTATCATAACCCCTAGTGTGTGAAGGACAAATAAAGATCAGCTGAGCTGCGAGGCCCTGCGTCCTGTTCTCTGACCCAAGGTGCAGCTCTGCCAAGCCAGCATACTACACCATCCATCTTTAGCCGCAGTTAAACTCGGATGCAGTTTCAGACATTTACCCTATATAGCCCAGAACATGGCTTGGGTGGCGGCCCTGTCAGAACGCAGCTCTTGCACGGGCCAAGAGTGGGCATGGCCGTCCACGCCGTTTCATCTTACACTATCACAGGTGGGGGACCTCGACATACACCGCTATTGATGAGAATCAAAATCGGGCTCCGTCTCACAACAGCGCCAATGCCTGCATTCAGAGTTCAGTGACAACCCACTGTCTGAACTGCTACCGACAGGAAGGGCTGCAAATGTGGGCAGCAGGTAGTGTACTGGTCAGAGTCATCGCCTTGCAATCGAAAGGCTCAAGTTCAAATCTCTGCTCCCGCTATCGTACACTTGGCCAAGGTCCTTACCCCAAACCAACACACTAAGGATTACTCTCTATATTTAATATTTTTGAGTAACTTGGTCTACAAATCCAACTGGTAACCTTTGCTTTTCACATCTAAAAGAATGAATAATAATGCAGATTTCATGTAGTCCCGAAACAAATGTGGCGAGAACCTGAACGACATCCATCTGAAATCGTATTTTTGAGATCCTGCTGAGCAGCTACCTGCAGTTCCAGTGCCTGCCACCGTGTGGCACCTCTTCACATAGTGACCCAAATGGAGTACAGTACATGGGTTTTACTGTACATCATGAAACAAACAGCAACACACACGGTACAGGGAGAGGACACGTTTTTAAAGGCAAGATGTATTAAGGGGATTTTAGATAAAGAAGGGAACCTGTACCTCTTACTATGAGGCTGATCAGAATCTCATCAAAGATTTTCTGGTCATTATGGGCAGTGACCTCACAGCGATACTGAGCTGTGTCTGATCTCGTTGTGTTGGTGATCACTAAAGTGGCTGGCTCTCTTATCACAGCTCTGTTCTCCAGATCACCTGTAAGAAGAAAATGTCCACAATAAGATGCATGAACCTATTTGAATATAAATCATACAGGCAGCTACTTGAGTAGTTTGTACCAACAAAACGGTGGTAACAATCACAAGGTGTGTGTCCGTATCTACAGCTCTTCATCTATTCCACGAATCGTACAATTACAGCGCTTTGCGGAAAAAGTGTCTGCAACAAATGAACAAACGTAAATGTAGCAGTGAGCCATTCAGCCGTGCTGTTGGGCGTAACAAACACAATGATTTTCGCTCAAAACCGACCTGAGCTTACCTGAAATCTTTTTCTCGAAATAGACGTAGCTGGGCTCGCCGTTTTTTATTTTCTTCCATTCGATTCTGGGATTCACTGTGGTGATGGATTCTATCAAGCAGGACAATTCGATTCCTGCAAAAAGAGGTGCGCTGACGTTAGCGCTGCCTCACACGTGGAAACATGACCTTTGTCGCGCTGGTCATACTGGAACGCGCTCTCTTAAGAAGGCCGTTCCTCTCAAGTGCAGCACGTCGAGAGTCAGAATAAAGAGCGCTAGAAGTCATCCTGCGTAAGAAAGACGGTTTCATCTGCTCTTACTCTCAAACTCGTTGGCCCATGGTGTTCTGTTGTCAGTCCTGAGAACCACAGCCAAAGTGGTGATGTAGCCTGTGAAAGGACAGACAAAACAGCACCGTTGGTCTTCCGCCGAGAAATGTAATGTTTCAAAGTCCATGTTTAAAACACCGCAGCTCCACATTAACTTAATGAATGAACGTTATCTAAATGTTAATTGCTGCGGCCCAGGAGTTTCCAGACTACTGGAGTAGCATAGCGATTAGCAGCTCCCATCCCCCAACGCCCAGGGGCCGAGCCGCCTGCAGGCTGGACACGCACTTTGTGTCGTCCCGTGCTGCCGGCAAGATCCGTTACCATCCAGTTTAGTTTGGTTCTGAATGCAAATGTCTGGTTATGTAAGAAGTGGTTTTCCAAGCAGTGGGCGATGGCGCGGGGAGGTGTGTGGCCTGCTAGTGGGCTCCGCGGTACAACAGGCTTCGGCCCATGTGGGCCTGCAGCCCCGGGCACAGTGTGATGGTGGTTCCATCGATCGCTGCCCAGCAGAACCACAACTGCTGTCAGACAAATAATTTATAATTATTTATCCATTTATTAAGCTGGGTCCTGTGATGAACTGGTGACCCATCCAGGGAGTACCCCCCTCAGTCTTGTGCCCAATGATTCTAGGATAGGCTCCGAACCACTGAAGCCCTGCTCAGGAAGAGCGGTTATTGAACCTACATTAATGGACTAATCCGGATAATTTTTACTGTATCAATTCAGAGTAAGAACCTTAATCAAGGGTTCCAAAGCAGGAGTAGGGAATTGAACTCAGATCCTTTGACTTCACGGCAATTGCACCAGTCACTGCATTACTGGCAGCGCAGGGATATTAAAATTTTACATTTTATGAAAAACATATCTGCAGCTACTGGTGTAATGTACACTGATTTATAAGGTGGTATGAGATAAATTGAAGGGGTGCGGTGGCACAGTGGGTTGGACCACAGTCCTGCTCTCCGGTGGGTCTGGGGTTCGAGTCCCACTTGGGGTGCCTTGCGACGGACTGGCGTCCCGTCCTGGGTGTGTCCCCTCCCCCTCCGGCCTTACGCCCTGTGTTACCGGGTAGGCTCCGGTTCCCCGCGACCCTGTATGGGACAAGCGGTTCTGAAAGTGTGTGTGAGATAAATTGACTGTACTCAAGAATCACGTGTCTACATCCAAATCTGTCCTTCTGTGGGTGTGACGTACCTGTTGTATTGTTTTCTCAGATGTATGTCACTTTGGAGAAATGGTAAATAAATAAATGCACATGTAAATGCCAATGTTTTAACGTTTATCTCAGAAGCCATCTTACAGCAGATCCAATAGTAGGAGATCGATGGTCCATCCGAATTTCAACACCCAGTTGTCCTGTATTGCCCAGTCCTAATCCAGCCCATTCCACGGGGAGCACAGGCAGCGGCACCGTACAAGTGGTGCGAGTTAATGCCATCGTGGCGGTCCTAATTGACACGGTTCTACCAAAGTGACCAATAGGTCTATATTTGGAATTGCATTATAAGCACTTACAGCCATTGCTTTACTGCTATGAGGCATTTCAATTATAGGTCTTAACTCCTGATTCCTATCACTGGACACGGTGAAATTCCTCTATCTCAGATGCACCGCAAACACTGTATCATTCATATAACATTCACAGACTATTTCTCTTCTGGTTTTAAAAAGCTTGTTTCTGTCTAATCTGCTTACACTTTACGCTATCTAGAGCGGTACCACATTTGGGCCCAAAAAAAGCCGAATGTGTCGAACGCCGGTAACACTCGTCTCCCACGATCACTTTAAACCCACCCAAGAAACTGTAAGCTGCTCAATGTGAAGAAGCAAGATTAGCTTCTAAGGACTAAAGCAGACCCACTTCTCATTTTCCCATCACTGCACGGTTCGATGCGAACCTTCGCTCCCTTTCAAAGAGAAACCGAGGCTGGCTTTTAAGAATTAAAAATTAAATCACTAACTTCAGTCTGGAGGAGGGATCAGTGCTGCCATTATTGGTAATGTTATTTTCAATTAATCTTTAACGACCACATTTTCTAAGCCTAGGTCAAATACTGATATAGACAATTCTTCAGCTGGAGCAGAAAAGCTGCTTATTTAATTAGGGGTGTCATGCGCTAATAATTGACGAATGGAATTTAATAACTCAAATGGCAAAGACCGCAGGCTGTTTCCTTCCACGGTTTTGTGCCATTTCCATGTTTTACATCCAAAGCTGCACATTTGAAGCGTGCATTGAAATGAAAGGAAAAAAGTGTTCCTGACAAGGCCTCCCAGCAAAAGATGTGTGACTGAAATGTCCTGTCCAAATGACAGCCTCTCCTGCTTTATTTAAAAAGTCACCCAAGAGGAATACATATACATTTTTCAGTTGTACTAACCTTCTGATTTCACAGCTCTAATTTCACCGTTACCAAGCAACCAGGCAGAAGTAAATAACGGCGTACTGGAAGACACTGATTAGTATTTCCTAATTAAATAAGCTATGCCATTTGTCATGACTTCTGCTGAGGATTCATCTAATAAAGTCAGCATTAGGGTAATACATAATGCAGGAGGAGCCTTGTTGATGCTTGGTTTGCTTAATATGCAGTCACAATAATTAGCATAATTGTATATCCTTGTGTTCAGTTGTCCTAGAGGCTAAATCAAGCCATTTAAAGTGTAGTCATTACATCACAGTTAGTGGGCGGGTCACAAAATTTCACAATACAGTGCTTTTGATGCCAATTATACAAACACTTCATTGGCCTCAAATGTTCTCTAATCCTTGTTTGATATGTCACAAAAATTCAGAGACTCCTATTTGGCATTGCCAGTCCAACCACTATTTTAGACTGCAGTTGTGCAAAAACTTTTTTCGGTTTTTTATGCATCTTTACACTCACCACTGCAGATATATAATTTATTATTAAGTGCCTTATTATAAATAAAGTGTGAGTAAACCTGCTGCAACTTGCTCACCGAATGCCTTGTGTTTGTGAAGCTCTTCCTACAGAGGGATCCAACATTTGAGGGCTATTCCAGCATTATCATTTTGAAGTACTTACAGAAACATATTTTACAAACAATGCTGTCAATTATGAAAAATCCAGAAAGTGTACTCAAACTTTTTACCGCTACCTTAATTCTGGTCCTAAATGTAGAAAAGAAAATATGTTAATTTCTCAGCAGCAAAAATGCACCTCTCGTGCTTTATTTAAAGCAGGCTGCCAACGCAGTGTTAGTGTTGGACCGGTGCTAAAGTAAGCCTTGCATTCGGACAAAGGACTGTGAACGTTGTGGTACATGGAGCGTTGCTCCCAGAACACGTAAACAACTTTGGTCAAAATAAACAGCATCACGGAAGCTGCGGTAAATGGACATACGTCAGACGGGCACATGCTGCACGCGCATTTTCCTTCGTTATGTTTAAATCCTAAGACAATGCATTCGTGTACTTATTTTGTATAACAATGATAATTTTAATTCTCTGCTCCTATATATAATTTTGGGTAGACTGTGTGTGAATGGAACCGCATTAACGAAGCGGGGAGAGTGCGGCATGGAGGATACAGTGGGTTTAACGTGCCAAAAATCACTGAAAGAACAACAACACCCTCATTTCACTGCACCAACAGCAGGGTGAGCATGAAGGGCGGGAGACGATGAACGCCTGGCAGGTGTCTCCAGCATTCCTCCCTCCCTCCTTCCGCTGCTACATCCTGTGCCCAGATGTCCCTGTCATCCCGAATCCTGTGTCGGGGAAGGACGTCTGGTGTGGGGGAGGTGGGGGAGGTCGATGCCTCAGACATTGTATTGAAGTGCAGCCCTGCCCAGATCCAAGCCGCGCTCTTACATGCAGGTAAGAGCCGCCAGGCTTAATTCAGGATGACACTGTTCTTGCTGAGGGCCACTGGTGTAGTTATGCAAGGTTCTGGAGGTTCCACCGGTCTCTCCGGGGGATAATTGAGCCCGTAAACAACCCAGGTGCTCTGTGACCTACATATGCTCATCCTTCCCCATCAGTGCAGCTGGGTGGCGTGGGGTTGGGGGGGGACTAGCGGCCAGCATGAAGTTTTAATCTTCCACTTTCTTCCTTGGGAAGCGCGGCTACTGCCTCCTCTCTATAATCTCAATGTAATGCCCTGATGAAATCCCAGGCATTACAGAAACAAATAATACAGCAACAATCCCTTCCTCCTCTCCTGCAATGCTCCAGATCCATCCACGATTATGGATTTTATGGCTTCAATAAAAGTATTTTACATTTACATATTTAGCAGACGCTTTCCTCCAAAGCGACTTCCAATGGATACTATGTAGTGTTACCAGCCCACACACCTTATTCACCAAGGTGACTTACACTGCTAGATAGACTACTTACAATGGGTTACTCATCCATGCATCAGTGAACCAGTCACTCACACACTATGGGGAACCTGAACTGGCTGGTTAAAAACCTAGAGAGGTATGCAGCAAGACAAAGCGCGGTCTTCCAAAATATTTCCATGTATCCTCCTTCACTGGCTCTCTTCACTCGTTTCCTGTGACTCTCCATATGAAGTTCAAGACTCTTACAGTTTTTCAAGACTCAGGTTCAACACTTTTATGCCCCACTAGACAGAGAAAGGAGCACTCCCTACACCTCAGCAAGAGACCCATACTCCTACACCTCTGGCCACTTCATTCGGTGGTCCCACACTCAAGATGTCCAAAGTTGAAAGTCTGGAGGTTCTCAGCTTTGGGGCTAACGTGGCGTTATGAGCTACTTAAGCCTCTAAGAACTGCTAGCTGCCTATCAACATTCAAGAAAGGGCCTTGAAATGCAGACCCAATTTTCTCCTGATCTCTTATATGCTCCATGAACTTACATCATACCGTCCATCACAATTATTTCTGTATTTCTTCTTCTCTATATTCATTCTTCTATATAATGAATTCTATGGAGATTCTCTGGTAATGTGTGCCAGCAACAGTGGGAGTACTTGACAAATTGACTGTGATTCAAGAATTGCGTGCCTGCATCTATAACTCTTTGCCTGTTGGTGAAATGCAGTTTTGTTTACTCTGAGTGTCTGCAAAATGAATAAATGTAACTGTTAGAGTGAACTCTCTTTCTATAACCCAAAAAACCCACCAAGAATGGAGGCCAACAAATCTTTGAGATGTTAAAAATATTCTCTGGAAGCATTCTGAGGACTGGGTGACAAACTCGGGTTCAGGAACCAAAAAACAAAAGCCCCTCTTCCTGGGGCATTCGCTACGTGCCCAGATGGGCACTTTGTGCAAAGGGCAAGTGGAATCTGACTGAATGAGACTAAGCACCAAAATCTGATGAGGAATAGAAAGCGAATGAGTACAGCTTGTTGGGATCCATTCAGCGCTTCCACTTCACACAGCTGCACGCGGAGCCACTGATATTCCCTGTTATTTTTAAACTGCCGCATTGATCGAATTCCTAGAAGAAGAAAGATCTCCCCTGGCCCAGTCCCCTCAGAGGACTCTATTAGATCCGGCCAGCTGCTGAACCACACTGCCTGTATTCTGCTGATCCATCCGTTTTCTTACTATTCTGTTGCATAGTCAACACTTTTATCCCAGGCACTGTGCAGTTTTACCCTTTTGCACCATAGGATCTTTTACCAGCAAAATTCAGGCTAAAGTACCTTGGTCTACGGTACTCAAGAAGAGCCTTTCCTAGGATCTCAGTGAGCACCTACATGTGAAAGCCCTGCATCATTACCACAGTGCAACTGCGCCCCTTATATCTTATCATATCTACAAGTACTTTTCATAAGTGCTGCATGCTTATGTCTGAACCAGATCCCAGAGGTGCACACTCTGGGGAATCATCTGGATACAAGCACTCTGTGGCTGCTCTTAAAGGATCCGCTCGGATGTCGGCCTAAACAATTCATGATGCGGAGGAAGCAGCCGCAGACCAATGCCCCCAGGAATCCCATCTGAGATGTGCTCTAAACTCGCCCTGCTTAGGGGAGCTGTGAAAACATTTGTTTGTAATGTGAGTGTGAACGCCGCCGCAGACGGATGCAAGGTGTCCGCGCCAGGCAGCACCAACACGGCCAATGTGGGCGGCAGGGCCACAATTCCACTTTAAATTGCACCAGAGCCACGGCAATGCGCGTTCAAGCTCTGTGCCCTGCGAGCAACTTGCTAAACCCAAAATTAGATTGTAGTTTCTATGACATTAAATCCGGGAGTGTTTAGACGATACTCTTAAACAGAGTGTGGTGGGATTATCCACAGCATGGTGAAAAAAGGAAGCCAGAAAAACCCTTAAACGGGACCAGAGGACCTTTGTTACTTGCAAAACGTAACAATCTTAATTTTGAATTCAGGCATGGATGTGCTAATTCCCTCATTTGTAGCTTGGGTTTAGATTGTCTGGCTCAATAATTGTATTCATAAAAAAGCCATTAGGAATCTGCATTCGGTGATCTCCTTTAAAAACAGACAACATTCCAAGCTCCCCAAAAGCTCTTACTACAAGGTCTTCCTCTTTTTTAACACCACTCAAAAATCACACCCCTCAGAAATCCATCACGCGGTGTGAAAAATTGACGAACTGAACCGTAAACAGTCGGGAGCTGCGAGGCTTCACCTGCTTTTGGTGATTTAACGCAAAGTTGTCGACTGTCAAATAGGCGCGGGTTCAATGGAGTTCAGCAAAAAAATTACACCGGTGGCTTTGGAGGCGTTTTGCGTACTCATTGCCACTCGGCGTGTTGTCACAGCTGTGGACGGTGGGAAAAGGCTTTCCCCCGGGGCCCAAGCAGCTGACTTAACCAGTTAACTCCCTCGTCCACGGAAACCTGCACTATTTTTACATCCAGTCCCTATGGCACTTTGTCATCACGAGGCCTGTGGGCCAGTGGGTTTGGCAGAGCTGCTTTACATAAGCGTGGCAGATTATCATTTTAGATATGCTAAGACTGTAATTAGGGGTCTTTCACTGAATTTTCATCTCTTTACATGGGGATTGGGGAAAAAAGGACCTTTGAAGATTCTAGAAGAGAGCACAGTGCGAAGAATGACCTAATAACTCGTTTCTAGTAGGTAGTAAATCTATTGGCAATCTCCTACCCAGGTTTCAGCTTCTAGGGTGGTGCTCAAGGATATCTGATATCTGATGGACTGCCCTAGGCTCTCAGTGCAGCAAATCGAGGAACACAGAAAGACTGTATGGGTGATGACACAATCAGAAATGACATCTGTAGTAACATAAATTGGTTACCAGTCTAGAACATTATTTTGAAAAACTAGGTATTTACATAATGACCCTTCATATTTTAGAAATAAACATTAATTTTAAAAATTAAATACTGGGTTCAGATGGGGCAAGGTCGAGCACATGGACAGCGTTCATTATGAACATTTATTGGAACACTGGCACACAGCAAGAGGTATAGGTGCATATCAATAATGCTCCTCATCAAAGGACCCCTTTTCCTCAAGGACTTGCACCTCAAACCAGCCTTTCCAAAACCTTTTAAGCCTTTCTCATACTTTCTTAACCTTCTCATACTCCGCAAGAAGCGCTCACCTTCTTATAATCTCTGTTAGCCCCCAAGGCTGTTGGACAACTATTTCACATTTTTCCCCACAATTCCCAATATTCCAAATATTTACAATAAACAGATGTTCCTGCTTGAACGTGACGCTCCTCAGTAACACAGGATGTTACAATATAATGTCAACATTACAGGTACAGCTGGTAGTGTAGTGGTTAGTGGTGCTGTCTTTAGCTCCAAAGGTTGCAGGTTTGAATCCCCCTTCCAACTGTAGCACCCTTTGGCAAGGTACTTAGCCTCAATTACTCCAGGAAAAAAATTACCCAGTTGGGTAAATAATTGTAAATACCTTAACACTGTAAGTAGCTTTGGAAAAGTAGCAGGTAAATATGTGACACATTTCACTAAAAATATCATTACTGCATCTGGGTTTCTCTGTAATCAATTGAACACAGTTTTTCAAATAGCTCCTTCTGTAGCAACTCAAAATTATAATATTGTTGAAAAGCATGAAATAACGCAGAAAAACTGAAAAATCTTAAAAATCCAAAAAACTATTGTATCAATTATGTAAACTTATTATGTCTGGACAGGTTTCTCATTACCGTTTCATTTGCCTGTCATAGTTAGACAGACATGGTTTAAATAAAGTATAATTCTTCCATGATGCTCAACAAGAAGTTAAGATTAAAAACGAAAAAAAAAAATGATCTGATCTTTTGTTTTCCATGCCTTAAAAATCTGATTGTCTTCTCTGTAACCACTACAGCATCATGGGTTCTCATTACTGTAACAGGATCTTGCTGAAAATCTTAAGGAAGTTAAAATAAAATGATTAATCATTTAGAAAGACATTAAAGAGCCTACGATGTTATCAAAATTTTTGCTAAATCATCATGGCTGCCACCACTGTGTGCAGCAATTCTTAAGGACTTCTCATTACCATAACTGGTTTAGTTTAAAATTCACAAGAATGATCTGTAGGAGCATTCCTTCCTCAAATAATCTCTCGTTTACCATCTTTCATTTCTCACAGCTGTCAAGACCTGGTTATTCTTTAGTCTTCAAGGAAACAAAAGAAGGTAATTTCTCTTGATAATCCCTGTTAGTAATAAAAAGCAAAAAGTCTGGCTATGCAAGCTTGCTGCAACACGGGATCCTAAATATAGATCCACCCTCAGTGATAACATAAAGCCCCCCGTGGTATTTGCTTTGAACCTCCAAGCGGACGCAATTCACCCGAATTTCAGCGTGCTGTGCACAACACCAGCAGTTCACTTCTTAAGCGCAGCGCAACTTCCAACGCACTTCAAATAGCCTGGCTTGCTCAGGGACACACCAGCTGAACAAACATGTCCAACGCGTTGCAATGTCTAAACTCATTTAAGGAACGACCGATAAGGCTGCCGGGTCTCCTGGAAAGATGTGGTTAATTACCCTCCTGCTTAATGATGCCATTCTCATGTGACGCTTCCCCAGAGGGGTTTTGTTGCCGCTTCTGAGATGGGTGCACAAACAGGTCTCACCACCCCTCCACTGGGGCTTTCATGCAGCTCCCAACAGAGCCATGGGAGGTTGTCTTTCCCTCATCCATTCAGGTCAAAGAAGTGGTCATAGTGCGGGGTTGAGCTGCTGTGTCACAAAGTGCCTGGGAATATGTCACTTTGCATCAGCGTTACTGCCTCAATTCTACATTTATCCTTCTTCATGCAGAGCTTAACTCTAGCTGGTGGTCCTCTAAGGCCTATGGTGTTGTGGATCCCACCTGTTTGGAACCCCTACATGCATCTACAGCAGACGATCCACTTCCTCCTCTCATTTCATCGCAACTTTAAAACTCTTTAAACTTTTGAAGTCAACAATGTGTATTTTCTTCCTCTAAAAAGTCACCAAATTAATAACTTCAACATCTGATCATGTGAATTTCACTGCGTTCATACGATCGCGATCTTGTTTGTCCTCTGTGAAAAACTGCGCTCTCTCACTCTTAAGCTTGGCCGTGCTTCACAAAGGCCGCTCCCCCACAAATGTCAATCGGGAGCTTTGTTTCACGGCACAGATTCAGCCTGTGGGAGTGAATGAATGCTACATCAACAGGACAATGGCGCACTACTATTGTGTGCCTCCCATAAAGGCATTCCAGATTGACACTGAGTAGTGACCCAGACCCACTTGAACATCCTCCAGTGTACAATAGTGAAGAGCCTCCGAAGAATCATGGGACTGGAGTTCTTACTGCCTCATTGTTTATTAGAAAAACGGGCCCACATAGAGGAAATTTGACATTGCGCTGGCCAAATATTTTTACAAGAAAATTGCAGTAGGATCTCAATAGAATATTTGTGTTTGGAGTGACATAAATTTTTTGGGGTAATCCATGACAGCTCTCCGTGAGGCTAAAGATGGAACCCATGTCCTTCTGCACTTATGCACAAAAAAAGTCAGTGCTTGCTTAGAATAAACAATTTTATTTTAGACTCAGAGGGGGGCACAGTGGTGCAGTGGGTTGGACCTTGTCCTGCTCTCTGGTGGGTTTGAGGTTCGAGTCCTGCTTGGGGTGCCTTGTGACGGACTGGCGCCCCGTCCTGGGCGTGTCCCCTCCAGCCTTACGCCCTGTGTTGCTGGCTTCGGCTCCCTGTGACCCCGTGTGGGACAAGCGGTTCAGATGATGAAGTGACTTTATACTCATCAGTGAAATGTGGATCTTATGGAGCACTTATTTGTATGAACCAAATGCATAGGCAGAGATGTCTGTGTTGAGCAGGAGAAAGGTTGAATACCCACTAATGTGGCTTGATGGAACCAGCAGTGAGTTTATTCACATGCTGCAGATAGTGCTCCTCTCTTGTGTGAACACAGTCTGTGGCAAAAACACCTTCTGTTAGCTGCCCCTCATAGAGCGGACAAGCTGGATAGACCAATAAATAAGAAGAAATATGGCTTTCTCCGAAGCAATCAGCTCCTGGTTCCACAGCGTGGTGATTGGTATTAAATAATCTGATGAACAATAGAAGCTGTTTTTACTACACAACGCAAAGGATGTCAAACAAACCAGCTCCAGGAACAATTACTTGGTCATTTTCTCTCCTAATAACAGAACCCAGTCTGGAAGGGTGACTTAATTCCACATCCAGCAAGTCGACATTGCAAGCGGACAACCATATAACCAAATTAGAGCCTAAAGCCTCGGGTAAACTATGTTTTCTGTTTTCCAGGGCAGCAGCACAAGCACACAGGCAGCCTTTGGATCAATACAGTAATTATAACTCTTATGACAGCATCAGATGGGTGATGTTGCTGTGGACAATCGGGCGGGAGGGCAGGACCTGGGGGGGGGCTCTGAATCGTCACTGAGTTATTCTTCACGATGGCGTGAACAGGTTAGCCTTCAAGAAGCAGCAGTTATTTATAGGAACTGTCATCGCCGGGTCGGGTCCACACGAGCCGCTAATTGGTTGCACTTTCAGGTAGAAGTGAGTGCGTTACATCTCCGCCGTTTGCGGTCGGCTTGGATCCCTCCAACCCCCCTTCCCGTGCGATCAATTTGCGGCTCATTTTTCAACCTGCTGGCCTCAAGAAAACAGATGTTGCTCGCTCCCCCTGTCAAATGAAATAAAGCAGTCGGTCAAGACCAGGCAGGTAATGCACCTTAATGTAATTTAGACGCAGCATATCCTAGCACTTTTTCTGTTGATAGTCTTAGGAGACCTACAGTCTGACTTAGCTCCACTCCGCATTTGCCTTTTTAACAGTGAAAAAAGAAGGCTTCCTGGAAAATCTGTAAACTGTGTTGTGCCTGGTGCCAGAATTAGCTTCATGCTGTGCAATGCGCAGATGGCTCGAGCACGGCGAACTGAAAATGCTCAAGCAGACATCCGAGTAAACTGACCTCAGCCTTAATCCCAATTAGGAACATTGTTTCTGTGAGCATCTTTCCTAGGGGGAGCGACGGTCAATGGTAAAGGAAGGCCCTTTGCAGGTGTTACCGATTTTCAAGAGTGCTCTGTTTCAGTTTATGTCTCTCCATTGTGGTGAGCGAGGTGCTCCCGCTGACAGCGTGAGCTACTTTATTACGGAGCACCAGCTGACATAGTGGTTACAGCTGATACTTACCCTGAATTGCTCCACTCAAGAAAAAAACAAGTATGAATGGGTAAGTCACCGTATGTAGTTTAAAAGCGTTAGTTGCTTTGGACAAAAGTGTCAGCTAAATGCAAACGTATCATCTGAGGTTTCTGAAATTGACCAGAAGCCTGCAGCTGTGACCTTAAATGTTATCTAACTTTATTGTAGCCACTGAGCTACAGTGTGTTTGTATGGGGAGCAGATGAATGTGACAGCATACAACAATGGTGGCTTTACAACACGACCTTTCAGCACTCCCATGCACCCAATCTACACCCGCAATAATGCTGACGTGGCCATGGTCGGGGGGGGGGGGGGTCATTGTCAAAAACACTGTGGGTGTCACAGACCCCTGTGAGGCAAAGCCAGCCTAAAAGGACAACGGCAGAGCCAAATTGCGATGGGGGGACAGCTGATGTCAATGGTGGGGGAAGGCTTTAATCCTACACCCACTTCCTACTCCAAAGAGTGCTTCACAATGAAAAGCGCTGAGTAAGAAGGGGCATCAGAGGGGTCTGATGATGTGGAAGGATGAGGGGATGACTGATCACCAAACAGGGGCAGACTGTTTCAGACACAGAGGGACTCCAAAACCCCTGCAGAGCAGGCTGGCAAACTAGTTAGAGCTTCTGCTTTTGGGCTTGAAGGTTGTGGGTTAAAATCCCATCTCTTGCTATAGTACCCATACAAAAAGGGTGAATACACATACACATACGTTTTCAGAACCGCTTGTCCCAGACGGGGTCACGGGGAACCGGAGCCTAACCCGGCAACACAGGGCGTAAGGGGAAGGGGACACACCCAGGACGGGACGCCAGTCCGCCGCACACGGGGAACCGGAGCCTACCCAGCAACACAGGGCGTAAGGCCGGAGGGGGAAGGGGACACACCCAGGACAGGACGCCAGTCTGCCGCAAGGCACCCCAAGCGGGACTTGAACCCCAGACCCACCGAAGAGCAGGACTGCGGTCCAACCCACTGCGCCACCGCACCCCCTGCAAAGGGTGAATAATTGTAGGTAATTAAATATTGCAAGTCACTTTAAAGAACAGTGTCACCTAAATGAGTAAGTGGAAAGTAAATGTGACACGAGACAAGTGCTTTCTGATCCAAGCTTGTCTTTGTATCCATCCATTTTCCAGGCCATTTATCCTGGTTTGCTGGTTGCAGAAGACAGGCCTTGGGCACAGTATTTAATCCCCCTCCTTACTAGTAGACCAATCATGCCAGAAACCAGCCGAGTTTGTGCCACGTATACATGCCATATTCCATATCCTCCTCACAAGCAGGATATTGCTGCCAGAAGTTCAGAACATTGCTTTGGAAAGAGCCTCGACCAGTCAGCAGAAGATCATATCTGATACATATGACCATATCTGGTCAACCAGATCATATCGAGCCTTGACCAGCAGCCCCGGCACAAAACATGACACTTCCATTGTGTTTGGTGTGTGAATCCCCCCGATCCCCTCATTAATTTTTTTTTGTTTACACTTTGTGAACAAATGCCATTTTGTACAGAGCAAATTAAAAATACTGGGTCAGTGAATCAGTGGAACCTGCTTCCCGATACCCAGTCCACTACATTGGAGGTTGCTCCTCAAGCTGGTCCAGAAGAACAATGGGACTACTGTGAGCTCACTCACCTGTGGACAGCCGCCATTGCTTCTACTGCAAATGTTATTTCACTAAAAATATTCAAAGCAGCAAATGTTGCTATACACATGAGCTACACCAAGTGGTATAAACTGAATACCTGTCTACGCATCCATTTTCCAAACGGCTTACCCAGTCTAGAGCCTTAACAGAACCCCAACAACAGCTACAGAGTCAAGTGCGTGGACAGCAGATACACTGGATACATGACCTCATTCCACAACAAATGTTTGCATATAAAATGCGTTATTTGTCTGAAGGATGTAAATGCCATATGCAAGTCCATTAAATTATTTATACAGTTGTAATAATTGGCCTACTTCAATGCAACAGGGTGCTCGTGTTTCCTGCTCATTGTGAAAACGGAAGACTACGAACACAGAGCAGCACAGAGCATGAGTGCAATGGCAAAATTTTTATTCAGCTCTGTGCACAAGTTCATTGTAATTTTTAACTCAGTATATTGACCAAGAACCTGCTTATTAACAGAAAACAGACAACTAGAAATAATTTTAATTGTAATGTCTGTGCTGCATACAAGCCAAGACAAAGCATGAATGTGCACATAATATCAAAGAGGGATTTTAGAGAATTTATTTGGGCGGTATGCCTTTATATATTTACATACACAAACAACATATTCCAGCAGAGGAGCAGAAGAGTTTACAGAAGCTTCCAGAAATTGCACTGCTGCGGAGGTTTCACCTGTAGCAATACATTAATATTGTATAAATACAGTAGTATTGAATATAAATTCTTAAACTAAACTCTAAACTCTGCCAGTCCAAGAGTATAGAAGTCTAAGGCTTGGCCTTGATGGAGAGCAGAACAGTTGGCACGATATTTTTTGAAGACACCAGAAGAATGTGAAAGTGTGTCTGCCCCAAACGGTCGACGGGTCACAGGGGTTGTAAGGCAGGGGACCTCATCCCCACGCTGTCACTGGCCTCCCCAGCAGGAGAAAGCGGTGGCTTTAGCAGGCTGGAAATACCACAAGCCCAGCAACTTTCACCGTTTATTATCTGTACGCAGTGCTCTGTGGGTTATCTGTGACTGAAGGTCCCCTGATTTGACAGCGGAAGGCTTAGGGAAATTCCATGGGCAATCGCTCAACTCGGCACTTTACCATTAGTTTAAAAGGAGACAAACTGAGATAAAGAACACGCTAAATTAGCAGAACAGCTTCCTAGTCTCTTCTGCTATTGTTCACTTGACATCAGCAGTAAACCCAGCAAGATGTTGACAATAAACTATATCCCAGTAGAGATATTTTCCTTTTAATGCAGCCCAAAACTATGGCTAATACTCAATGTTCTGGATATGATGTTAACTTTATAACTTGAGCAGCATAACCATGTGTCTCCCCTCCTCATCTCTCTTCATTGGCTTCCTGTAGCATGTTCTATCAAGTTTAAGTGCCTTTTTACGAAATACAAGACCATCAATGGACCTTCTCCGATAGCTCCAGGACTTGATTGCTCGCTATCCCCCAAACAGACTGCTATATTCGTTCATCTCTAGCTGTGTGGAAGTCCTTGAATTAGTTACAAAATTAAAAGCACAAAGGTTCACAGTTCTGGCTCCACTGTGGTGGAATGAGCTCTCTCTACAATTGCCGAATCCCTCTCAACACTCAAGAAGAGTCTCAAAACACATCTCCCTCGGACCCACTTTTTACTGATTCACTACCTGCTTCATAAACATTGATTACTTGTCTGCTGTAAAGTCTAACCCTTATCAATTCTATATACAGCTATTTGTGTAATGCATATTGGTAATAACAATGGTATTGCACTAGCTGACTGCAGGAGCCATGTGTCTGCATCTGTATCTCTCCATCTGCTCCATGTACTTTTGTTTACTCTGAGTTGCACGTCACTTTGGAGAAAAGCCTCTGCCAAATGAATAAACATGGGTAAAAAAAAACTGTAAACTGTACTTTGTTCCAGTGTGATAAAAGACATATGTATTCTTCTTTCTTTGTAGATTTGTCATCGAAGACGACAAAAGCAAAACGCTTTTACCAAAAAAGTGTGGAAGTTCCAAGTGGACAACACCTTGATGAGCAAGCCAAGAAGGCACTAAGGCTCAGAACAGCGCCTGATAATCACAAATGTGGACGCAGGCGTACTTCGCATTCGAATAGTTTGCACTGGATGCCTGGACAGACAGGCTGGGAATGTCGCTGCAGCGACAGGTGGGCACAAGGAGACAGCATCTGAGGGGGATAGTACCACCACAAACCACTCTCCGTGGGAGAATTCCACAGTCACCTGCTTTGAACAAAGCCTCCCTCCAGGGCAGCAAATAGCAGGCCCCTTCCGGCACATTCCGAAAGCGATGAGTGCTCGGTGCCGATTGTGGTGGTGGCCTTTCTTGACCCGTGCCACCAAGCCCAAGCCTTGTGGTGGAAAAGGAGGCATGTCAAGTGGGCAACCTGCTCACTTGAAGACAATAGGAACTCGCAGAAAAACACTTGTGCTGCAGGAATAGGAGGCAACTGCTGACATTGTTAACATTCTGTATCTCCTGGCATCAGACATGAGGGATACGCCTTGTTAATATCTCAGCTCTTTCTAAAGGAAACATAAATTCTGGTCTTCCTCCTTGCCATTCTGCATTTTCCTGCACATCAACGGGAAACAAGGAATGCAATTTACCATAAGTTCCCGCTAAAACAGTTACCATTCCAATTCCATACTGCTGCCATCATGAATATCAAATTTTCTTCTCATAAAGGGGACTAAAAGGATTGAGTTTACAGATTAAACATACAATTCATATTTCTATGTTGAGACTGAATCCCAAAAGAAGAAACACACATCTGGAGCTTAATTAAGAAGAAGAGGACATAGAGGACAGGGGGTTGCAGTAGTTTGGTGGTATGGCGGGTTCAGCTAGTGCTTGCTGTGTGGTAGGTCTGGGGTTCAAGTCCTGCTTTGGGTACCTTGCGACGGACTGGCATCCTGTCATGGGTGTGTCCCCTTCTGCCTTACACCCTGTGTTGGTGGGTAAGGCTGTAACCCCCCTCAGGACAAATGTTTGTGGGTGACGGAGGGAGGACATAGAGCACAATGAAACCTGTTCTGCTTCTTAATTCCCACTGTTGATTTACCAGATGCATGGAAACAATATGTGCTATCAATGCTGCTGTACTTCAGTGCCTTCTACATCACAAAACCTGGAAAATGTTTGGACCCAAAGTCAGTACAGATACCAATCTCTGAAACAAGGAAAATCAGAAAAGCCAAGGAAAATATAAGACATCCTTTACTGGCAGGACTATAATTAAACATGGCAGATGAAATTGCTCTGATACAATAATTAGGCAGCAGCCCATTAAAAGCATCCCTTTACCGTATACAGTAAGGTTGTTTCTCTGGATTCCACTGGAATCCACGCAGTTAATAGCGGCTAGCAATTAACCCCACCCTGGATAAGTGCCACAGCGCTCAGTGTCTCCTGCTGATTGCATGATGCCCATCTTATCGCTGTAAATGGGACCGCTCTGGGGAAATGACAATCTGAGTGAGAACCAATGCTTTAACCTACATACCTCTCCAGACGTCTGGGGCCCGCGGTGACCTGCATATGAGAGGGGCAAAGAAGGGCTCTGAACCTTTGTCTGATCATGGTACCGAAGAGCGGCAATCATCCAGCCCAGCCGCTGGGATCCTGTTCGGAGACGCAGAGGGGACGGTATCGCGTGTTCGCGATATGAAATAAAAGCGCGTGGTCGGCCGCTTCTGGATGGATGGTTCCTTAGTGAGGAATTACGAGCCGGGCATCCGGCTCTACTGCATGTTTGCTTTCGGACTGACAAGAATTCCAAGTGAAGGTACTATGAATATGAAAAACTGTGAGGTCATCGTTCCTGTTTAAACCAGAATCAGGTTGCGTAAACACATTTCTAGGCACCCTCGGGTGGAAAAAAAAAAAAAAAAAAACTTCTCAGGAGTTTTCCTGAGCTCTAATGCTCACAAATCCGCACTGACCCCACAAACACCACCGGTCCTGGCTGAAAGGCTTTGTTCTTGAGATTTTTAACTGCTTTTATTTAGCTTACCTTATAAATTATTTGCCATCTGAATTGTGTCTGGCTGCATGTTTTGTTTTTCAATATTTCATGCCATGCACATCTGTTCATTCTTTGTGACTCGAGGGCTACCTCCGTTGCTCTGCAGATTTTAAAACAATTTCAAGGTGCTGCACACTCAGATGAAGGAGCTGCAGACGTCTTCCACTACACCCAAGCGCTGACGATCCACATTCCCTGTTTGTAGTTAATGCTCTACAGATCTGCTTCGTCGAGCTGTATACATTAACCGGAGCCATCATTTTTTGGGCCTTTCTGAAATTTTCGTCAGTAAGTTCAATCTTCCTATAGGGCACTGTTGACATAAGGCTGCTAAGTTCGACCCAAAGCAATCCGGAACACATGATCGTACTTGGTATAGGTGGAACACATAGAATTGTAAATTGCAAACTGACAAAACCGTATCATAATTCCACTATTTAAGCACTCTAAATCTTCATTAAAAACCAACACTTAAAGGCTGGGCTAAAAATCAACATGCACAGCCTTCACGATCAAATTTTTTATTACTGAAGACATGACACACAGCACAACGCAGAATGCTTCTGCGTAACTAGGAGTTAAATCAGTGTCTCTATGCATCTTTTGCACATGCACTTTCGTGGTTAGGGGAAAAAATTAACAAGAACCCATAATTATTTCGAAATGAGGCTTGCAAACTGAGAAGAATGTGTTGGCAGTGATGGAGAGCAATCACTGCGTTCTGAGAACCTCTTTAAACGGAAAGGGGACGGGAGAGGCATGTCACTGTCTATCACAGTCTATCGTAATCCCCAATTCAGTGCATTGTTGCTGCTTCTGCTGGGGGGATTAAATGCGTTCTAATGGGACGACGTTAATCTGCGTCAGTCTTATTGCAGACGCTACGACTGCGTGTGTGCCCGGGCACCTACGGCGAATGGCCCAGGAAAGCTCGTCCTTCTTCTCTCCGTCCTCTCTGAGTCTTTCCTGCTGCTTCAATTCCCACAAACCCGGGTGTGGCTGCATTTCCATCCCAGAAGGAATGCTGGTGTTTAAACAGTTCTTCGTCATCTAATTTCTCTGCCGCAATCTTGTCAGGAAAAAAATGATACCTCTTATCAGATGTTGACACACACACTGTACACTGGGGAATCCATCTGGTCAGAGACAAAGTTCTGTCACTAAACTCATACTTTATGTCCTCCTTACTGAAGGGTTTGTTAGCAGATTAGAATTTGCGTGGTAAAATAACAGTATCGCAATTATTTTTTTTTCAGTTCTTAGCCCGAGGGCCGCATTTACGCACTGGAAAATCTTTCAAGGTTGGATGAATGTTTTCCAATACAACTGTCGCCAAACATTTTCCCAAAGAACACATTATAAAGGTCTATGAAGCACCTTATAAGGTCATTCTGTTAGCTCCGATAGCAAGCGCAGTGTAAACAGATGGCCCGGGTGGAAAATACGCTATAATGTTGTCTGCCGCGAAGGAAACTCGATAAGACAGCAGTCACAATGGTGTCAATTCGCTATATTTTAATCAAAGAGAACGATCGTAGAAATTCTAATGAGGACACGTAGCAACAATCATATCTCAGTTATGGGGGAAAGCCAAACAGGTTTTTGACAGTTATGACGCAGGAGCTGTGTTTAAGTCTGTGTCTCGAAGACCCTTTTGCAGTCGTTTCCCCGGTCAAATCGCCCCGTCTCCACTAGCTCTCCTTCCCTCCGCCCCGGCCTAAATTGCAGTCCCTCTCTCCTCACGCTTTTCTCTCGAACCGCCAACGGCTCTTTCTTATGCAGTGTGCAGATAACACCTCGTGTGTACCAGGCCCTGCTACTAAAATTACCCCATCCCCTGGCATGCTGAGCAAACTTAAATCGCAACCCGGACATGTCACGGCCTGATCCAGAGGTGTCACCCGCCTCTCGGGACAGAGTGCCGCGGCTACGGATTCGAGCCTCCCCAAAACGCAGCTACTGGAACATCACGCCACACTTTCACGTTTCTGCATTTGAAACGTTATTTCTCCCCCTCGCTCCCAAGTGGCAGCATTTAACGGGACGCCCAGTACCCCCTCCACCCCCCACCCCCCGCTGTGAAAACCATACGAGTGGTCGCCAAGAGTTCACTTCAACTTACTGCCAGTTACACTACTTTTACCCCATGCAGCACTGCAAACTTCTAGCAATCAAGCGCATCCCAGCACAAATGTGAAGCACTCATTTATTTCGAAAGATTGCTTTGCTGCCACACGCATTACAACGTACCAGTGGATTACACAATATCTGCTATACATTCAGTGCTTCAGTGTGTCATGTGAAGCACTATAAGGTAACCTTGCTGAGACTGCCATATACCTCAATATACCTCATGAAACTGATGTGAGACCAAAACACACCAATTCATTCATTTGCTCATTTAGATGATGCTTTTTTCTAAAGCGACTTGCAAAATTAAGCTACTCACAATGATTTACCCATTTACAGAGCTGGATAATTTCACTGGAGCAATTTTACTTCAGTCATGTGTACTATAGCAGTGAGATTCAAACTGGCAACCTTCAAATGCAAGGACATCAGTTATAACTACTACAGTGCCAGCTGCCCCCAAAAAATGTGGGTATGCTATGCTGCATATTTTCAGCCCTTTTCACACACCCAAGAATTTTTTACACGACAGTGCCAGCATTGACCATATAACAAAATGAATATTGTCACTATATAGTAAGTGACAATATAAGATGTTTTTTTTCCCTGTTGATCACCTTCAGTTCTTGCAGTTATTAGCAGAAAAGGCCTCACTGTTCAGTTAAGGACTCCAACCATATGCATTTCAATATGCTTTTAATCAGGCAAATACTCGGCCACATTTCAAATCCCACTGAACTCCCAAAATGTGTCACATTGTGCTGCTTTTTGACCATTTCCAGCCACTCCTCATGCTTGCAGGAATCATCGCGGTTTATGTTATCTGAACTGGGGATTACCAGATGGTCTGCTCTCAATATGCCCGATCCCTGTCTGACCAGTCAGCTATGTCTACGCTGAAAATCTGATGCTGATGGCAGAACGCACACCGTCAGAGACAGCGGTTCTACCCCGGGGGGTAGATCGTGTCACGACGGCACCCGTCATTTGTCATTGCCGTGTCCCACTCTTATATATTCAGTATGCTGTCATTACTGAAAGCACAGTCAGAGAAGACCGTTTCATGAACGGGGTTTATAAGAACCACAGGGTTGGTCATTGTAGTCCCCCTTCACTGTTTACAGAGGTGCCACTGAATGCCTGGATTATCCCAGTGAAGAGATCCAGCAGATCAAGGGTTAATGTCTGAAAGTCAATAAAACTTGAACTTAATGAACTTGAAGTCTGAAACGGACAAACTTTAGTTAACAGTGCCTGCAAAACAGAGATATCAGGTGAAGTGCGAGACAATGTCATCCTGTTGACAAGGTTTTATTTAAAAAAAAAAAAAAAACAAATTGCTGTCATATGCACGAAATCCCACTTCGCGGGATTTGAAGGCAAGAACCTGATGACGGACTTTTACGTTCATATAAACTGTCTTTACAGAGTCCCAAACAGTTGTCACAGTTGTGCACGGCAAAAACAGGGGTTTCCACCTCAGTGTGTGAGCATTTAAAAAAAAAGACAAAAAACACTAAGCGTGAGAAGTGGCACGATTCTGAGAGTTAAGAACCCCCGATGGACTGTGTGATAGATGCAAGGACTGTCAGAGTTATGGCTGTCTTCAGCTTCTTTTTACCCCAAAGAGCTCATATTCTCATGGGCTCAATGTCACAGCTGTGGCATCAGCCCAAAGAGCTACGAAATCTTGAGCAACAACAGCCTCCATTTTTCATCCCCCGAGCCTTCAATACGACTCACTTTGGATGACAACCAACTGTTTTTCGCGTCCACCTCAAGAATCCGCAGCCCGTGTCCTTGGCTCGTACCACAGCCAGCTTTCGTGCCTCACATACACACAGATATATCAGCAGACTTTTAGTTTGTATCAGTGTCAGTGTTGCTCAAGTGCACATAGCAAAGCTAAAAAAACACGTCAAGAAGCTCTAGAGAGAAAACGGTCAGATATATCAGCATTCACATCATCCACCCATTGCTGGTAATCAATATCAGAAAATGCAGCATCTCATCTCAAAATGACACAACCAAGCTTGGATAATGAAATTAACACATTTAATGTAAATTTAAAATAAATCTTTTCAGCTAAACCAAAAATGTTTTAACATCAGTCACCCTTGTCAAGTCATTATGGATTATGGTGTTACTTCAATAGTTTCTTGACAGTCTATATGTCATCACCTGATATGAAATGATATTAATGCTTTTTGCTTATATATACGGGTGTATAAATATATATTATACATATAAATGTAATGTATATATAGCATTAAAATAGCAGCAAGATACAGTATAAAGTATATAGATGTACATGTGTGTATGAATGTACATGTATATCATTTTTTTCAGATAATTGTCTAGAAAAAGACCACATAGTAGTGCTCTAAAACAACATTTTCTAATTTCTAATTTTCTCTCCACCCTAATAAAATGCCAGTAATTGGTTAAAATGTCTGTTCTTCTAAACCTATCAGCACAGTCTAAACATCCTTCCACGTACCAGATACATTCGGAAGGGACTTGAACTCAACCTATTGCTCTCATTGGTGTGCCAAGGGAAACAGATCCCAAACGGGAAACTGACAAATAAACAGCCTCTAAACTGATCGGACGATAAAACAACATTTTCAAAGATCGAGGTCCAGACACTGAGTAAACGTTAAATAATTTTGTGACAAAATAAACAACCAATTTCCCCTGGCAACCAACCAAGCAGTTTTAACAGAAGAATCTATTAATAAATTTTCATCTCAAATTGTAAGCATGCTAAAATAACTGCCATCCAGCACTAAAATATTCCTGGTTTTATCCTGTAGAAATTATTATAATCCCAACAAATGTTTATCCCTTTTGAAGAAGCCACAGCTGCAGTTTTTGCCAGTATTTTAAGCACGATGGTCAGACACTATTTTGATCATTGCCCATCTTACATATGGCAGACTTATTGACATTCAGAGAATGTGCATGTTTGCCATTCCAGGGAGACGACTGTTTCTGTCTTTCGCTTGCCTTCCACCCTCCCTGTCATCTGCTGTTCAGTTTGCCTAGGAAAAAAATAACAAATAAAGGCAGGACAGCTGAACTTTGGGCTTCTAAAGAATTTAGATACATTCTGTCTTATGAAAGCACAGCACAATCGGGATTCTCCTATAACTCTTATCAGTTGAACAGATGGTTATTCTGATTTCTTAATAACTTCTCTGTTTTCTACAGGATTACCTCCCACTTTTTTCAAACAAAAACTGGCTGAATAGGGTTTGTACAGTTATATTTTTGGAAATTACATACTGGTCTGATCCGAGCCCAGTCGGCCAGCTGGTAGTCGGCGGTGGGCTTGTTAGCAGCAGGCTAGGCCGACATTCCGCACATAGATATTCTGGTCCACTCATGAGGATGGAAACCACTCCGGTCACTTCGACTCGTATCTGCGCGGCTGTTTCCAGAAATTACATTATGCGATCGCAGGCACTTGCTGTGGGTTGCTCAACGCCTCAGCAAGTTTCGTCATACGCAGAGAAGGGCGTGCAGTCCCGGTGGATCACCAAAACGGAGGTCTTGATTCAATTACATCTTCTTTCACAAACCACAGCGAGCAGCTTCTCGCGTCCTTCCTGAGTCTGACACTTATCGTACGAGAACAGTACATTCTACAAGACTGTCGGCCTCTTACCTGGAACCAAAACAAAGTGAGGAGATCTGATCGCAACGGAATGGCCAAACAATGGCTTTCGGACAACAGTTAAAGAAACAAATGTGGCGAATCACCGTCAAAGTGAAGCTTACATTTTTCTCTAACATTTACTAAGCAGAGGGGAGAATGCCGTCCTTCTTCTAGCGGACTGCCAAGAGAGTCTAGCGTGCCTTTGCGGTGCTGACCCCAAGCATTTGCTCACATGCTGTGTGTGCTGGGGGTACAAGGGAGAGGTTATGGGAAGCTCTCACTACTTTCCCCTAAAGCTAGCGTGAGGAAGTGCCCCCGCTACTGTAAGCCGCACTAAACATCGAAATGCTCCGCAGAGGCCACACAATTCACTTCCCGTAAAAGCATCCTGTCCCCGTGTTTGCTGATAAGGAAACGCAGATACATCCTCGAAGCTTCTGCTTTATTTTTGCTTCATCCTTATCATTTTCTGACACCTACAGCATGTGCAGATATACCAGTGATGACTATGTCAGACTTAATAGTCTCAAGAAATTGCCCCCCCAGTTAGGTTACCCAAAGTATTTCTGTATCACTGCTTAAGCAAACATTTCTTATTGTAAAGCAGCTGTTCTCCAGTTCCCAGGAGACCCAGTTTCCTTGTGAAGTGCTTGTTCCTCTCAGAGCCCTTCTTCTCACACCTGCAGCCCTCTTGCCCTTTACATATTTCCAAAAAGCTTTCATGGGGAACGACATGGAACGACGTGCAGTGCCGCAAGAAAGCGCCGAAAGACGATGTCGGAAGCCTAAACGGGCACCTGTGATTTTATCTGTTTGGATATAAATTTAGAAAATCAATGTCTTTCACACAAATTATCAGAACAAACATCTTTTTGCTAAGTTCCCGCTTTTTTCACTCGTAAATAGAAGCATAAATGCCTCTTGTCACGCTGCTATGTGTTTAAAGGCCATTTCGTCAGTTTAACAGTCTTGTCAGCCTTCTGAAGGAGTGAAGGAGAGCTGGAAGGCGGGTGTACAAAGACTCAGCCCTGCACATTCTCCAACATCCTTACTTGGACAGACATCTCTACAGAAGCTTTCTAGAGTAATCTCCACACCAAGGCTTAATTTGTTCCACGGCGTGTATCATCCAGCTCCAAAATATCTTGGCATCCCAAAGTTTTGGCTGGAGACAGCAGAGAGGCTCTGTCAGTAAATCAGTTTTGTCCTTCCAGTTGGATACATACAGACAAAAAGGTAAAGAGAGACTGGTTTTTTAACAATCTAGTATCTGGGATTTGAAACTATATCATACACACACACACACACTTTCAGAACCGCTCGTCCCATACGGGGTCACGGGGAACCGGAGCCTACCCAGTAACACAGGGCGTAAGGCCGGAGGGGGAGGGGACACACCCAGGACAGGACGCCAGTCTGTCGCAAGGCACCCCAAGCAGGACTTGAACCCCAGACCCACTAGAGAACAGGACCGCAGTCCAACCCACTGCGCCACCGCACCCCTGTATAACTATATCATAATTTCTGAGAATTGTGTGTCCTTAATACTTGAAAGGGCTGTGATGAAACCCAGATAAAAATAACTCTGGAATAGTGTTTTGTCTCACAGCGGCTGCTCTTGTCAGGCACATCAGTGGTTCTGTGCTTTCCATATGACTTCACACACATCTAATGTAAAAAGCAAACTAGGATGAGTAGACAGACAAGTTCTCACCTGACTGTCACACAAAAAAATTAACCATAAGCCTAAAAATAACACCACAACTTAGCCTCCATGATCAAGGTACTTATCCAGAATACATAAGAATACAATGAAGGATAAATGAAAATCTCTGTAAAGGACAATCTCTAAGCTCTGAAGTCACAAAGACATATGGTAACTAAATAAATAAACAATACACTCTTCTTCATTATGCCTTGTTCATAAAAATGTCAGAAACCAAACCAAGTGCCAGCTAGGATGTGTTTAACTGCTTTTGCTGGGGTGATCGTGATGTAACACTCCGTTTGTCAAACATCTATTAAAAAACTTTCCTGTTATCTTTCTCTACCACAATTTATGGTCAATCAGTTCTCAAACTCTGCTTATTACTGTCACTGCCTTCAGAACGAGAAAACGTTTTACTTGACAATACCAAAGGTATTTTGAAATGAACCTATTTTTGCATTTCAGATTAGAACTACTTAGCTGTTTTTAAATAGAATAAAAATAACTTAATATTTACAATACCAAAAAGAGTGAAGTAAATCATGAATATGATTATTTCTCTTAGCGTGTAATAACTAGATATGTCATGTCACTGGATGTATCTCTGAGTCCCTGGGATCCCTTTTTATATCGCCTTTATCTCCTGCGGTGTCTTTGCGCTTCCGCGGAGCCCGAGCCTCGAGCGCGCACTCGGAGCGCGGAGCGCAGCGCCATGAAGCGCAGCGCGAAACACGGAAATACATTCAGAGAGTTGAGATGTGCCCCCCCCCCCCCCCCCCCCTTACTTTGGCATTTTTATGGCAAACTCTGTGTACATTCTCTGTATACTTTTCAGTATTCTTCATAAAACGGGATTTATACTTTCAGAAAATAGTGGATTCATCTTCATGAATCGCGTCTGATGTATATTGGAAATCCTCAGCTTTTTTTAAGTCGTTTGTTTACATGTAAAATAATAATAATATTCCCCGTAAGCTTATGGGATCTGTTCGGCAATTTACCTAATTCAGTTCTGAAAACGACAGTATTTAATTTTCATGACTGAACATGTCATGTAGACAAATGTAGAAATCTCTAGAACTGTGATTTAGTTTCCTAAATCTACGCTAGAAAAGATGAAATCAATATCACCGGAAGAAGCCGATCAATCACCGAAAGTAACCAAATCAATGAATGAATAAAGACACGCGAAGAGGAGCGCGAGAAAGTTCCGCGTGAGCGCTGCGAACAGGGCGCGTCCACAGTCTCGCCGGTCTCGATAAACTGAGATGAGGGTGAAAACCGTTATGTTTTTATGCACCGCCCCGTCCCAGCGCCGCTTCTCCGGCCGCGTGTCCGGCCGACGTTTCTCGATGTTCGTAGAGCGCGCCGGATCGGCCACCGCGCTGCGCGACGAGCAAACGAACCACTCGGAGGAGCACAAACTTTCGCCGCTCTCTCTCCTACACACAAAAGGAGCGACCGCAAACGAGGAGTTCCGCGCACTTCTAACACGAGTGCGCACGTCGGCGGCGAACACAAACGATCGGTCCACTTTCTCGCAGAGTTTTGTGAAGAAAGAAAAGATGTGATATACATTGCAGCCTAAGTTTGAGACAAAATGCGGAGAGACTAGGTTAGGTATCAGCAAGTAAAGCGAGCTAGCTAGTCCGACTCAGTCCGAGGAGGGGGATGCTTACACACTGTGACTGAACACCACAAAACAACACAGGCGAAATGAATAAACAAACATGTCATGTAAGATTCATCTTTCTATCAGTTGTGGATCCGGTGAAAACCTATTGTGAATAACATTCGGAGGGATTAGCTGACTGAGCGAACCAAGACCGTACCACGGTACCAGCAGAGTAGACCCAACCGAGAGCCATGAAACTGCAAAAACCGCGACCGCGCGGACGAAACAGAGACAATGAGCCGCCACGGACCTAAGGACGAGAAAGACACACACAGTGCGCGAGAAGAACTGCTACTGCACATGCACTTACTGTGTGTGTAGAAGAGGACCAGGAGCCGAGACAGCCGCGGCATCGCCATCTTGGAGTGAATGACTATGAGCCGAGCGCTCCGTCTGCCTGTACATGCGCAAAATAACGGCGTTTTAGGACGGAGGGGATGGGGAGGACCGGCCCGCTGCGCGCACCGAGAGACTGGGGGAGGAGGGGGGGCGGGGGTTGGGGGCGGGAGCTGTTGTACCGCGTTTCCACGACAACGGCTCGAGACTTGGGACTCGGACACAGAATGACGGCGAGCCGCTGTATCCGGTTTCCATGACAACCGCGAGCATCGCTTTTATGGAAATTTGATGGAGGTTGAACTCTTGTGTATTCGCGCCATTTGCGTTACGGGGGGTTGGGTGGGGGATGAAGAGGGTTGGGGGCAGGGAATGTTAAAGCAAGTGCCCACCAAAATTTGTGTTTAACCCAACTGAGTTGTATTGCTCAAAATTTACAGACCTCCCAGAAACTGACAAGTTGTTATGCCCTTGTTTCGCGCTATTGTTGTTTTCACAAGACAATAAATGGGAAATATAGCTGTTTTATCATCATTAAACTGTTCGTCTGCATGATGTCAACGGCCTTTTTAATTTTTCCAGCTTCACCATACATGAAATTTATTTTTTATAGCTGTAACATCTACATCTCCAGCCATGACTATTATAAATCTTAGATAATGTAACGGCGCTGAGGGGAGTTATACCTAGCAGCGTCGTGTAAATAGTTGATGTTAGTGTTCATGTGTGTACATAGTTGTGTGTGTCTTGGGGGGACGCTACAATATTCAGGTATCTCATGGGCTAAATTTACTGTTACTTTTAAATCATGGCTGCACTGAGATTATTAGTTGAATTATTTAGCAATTACTGTGTTGTAACGATTGCAATGCAACTTCATGCGGAGTGTTGCTACTGACGCTTTTTTTGTATAATAGTCGTGTCGTTTTGCTTTAGAACAGCGCGTGTTATATTTTTGTGCTGTTTATAGCCGATATCTCTTTTCTCTAGTGGTATTTTTTTAATAATCGCAAAGCTGTTTGCCGGTTAACGAATATATATTTTGTAAACTATTATTTGTTTGTTGTTTTGGAGAAAAGTTAACATACATACGAATGAATAAGTTCAAATAACGTATATCGACCACACAATTGCAGTTACACTTGTGTAAAACACAAGCGACTACAACTGCAAATACGATTACATGTTGGAAGCGGCCCAACATTAATATATATATATATATATATATATATATATATACTTTGTTTTGTGTATCTGTGCACAGGCTCAGTGCGGCGCCACGGCCTCAGTGCTGGTAGTACCCGTGAAGGAGCGGAGTCCGCTGCAGCTCCCCGCACACACACGCACACACACACCTCCATCACACGGCAGTTCCTGCATGTCACTTATCACTTCACCGGCAGTCATTGTTTCACGGAATTACGTTTTACGCTCGTTGGTTGTACGTTTTCCAGTTTGTCTTGCGGTTGGCATTTTGAGACTTCGATTTAGATGTAAATCAGTTTTTTTTTTCCCCTCTTTTTTTGCTTTTAAAAATGCCTCATGCATAATACAGTAGAATACAATGGCCCCTTTAAATAATGGACTACATGGAAGATCGATCGAAAGCGCTGTATAATAGATCTACTGGAGTGGGCATAAAATTGATTTTAAAAGAACAAAGAAATGGAGGCACGTAAATATACACCTTAAAAAATCAAGTCATGGTGACCTGCTAAAGTAGATCCTGTTAAGTTAGAGGTCTGTTGTTACACACACACACACACACACGCGCGACTGTTAGTCCTCTGTAATATAGTCCCATATCATACACTTTTAAAATTTAAGTGTATTATTTATTTATTTTTTCATATGTTTTGCCCCAGTGAAAACGTATCTTATTTGATTTTATTTTGATACGAAGCGCTTACGAATGGGTTCAAGAGCCAAGTAGTGACTGATCCTGTGGAGCGGTGTTCACGGCCACATCCAATTATCCGTGAAAATGTGAAATACTGTAGTTACAGCTCAGCTTCTCTCCTCCACCCCGTGCTCAGAAGTGAGTTAGAGGGACAGAGACGAGAGAGGGAAAAAATGACTTTCATGGTTCAATAAAACATTTCACATGACTTTTTCGCTGCCTTGAAGCATGTTTGACATTCCTGTCCCGGTCGCTCGAGTTTTTACGTTTGAGCCTGGTTTTTCAGCGAGGTCAGTGGAGGAGGACACGGAGAACCAAGAGAGGAAATACAGTATATCTGACAGAAGCAAGAACCTCGCTTTCTCTTTACATCTATAATCTTCTAATTTTTCTCAGTGGTTTGTTTGTCTCCTATGAATCAACAAAAAAAAGAGAAAACACTCGTTTCTGCTACTTTCTTCTTAGTCCTAATTTATCAGTCTCACCTTTCTCCTCCTTAATTTCGGAAACAAAACATGCAACACAGAATATAAATTTGACTTCACGCGTGGAGTAAACATTAGAAACAGTTTTAACTGCATGACAGATTTGCGATGACAAAATCCGTCTTCTATCATTTATACACGAGCTTCGCCACGAGAACTTAATTATAAAATTTCCACGTCAGTATTAATTGTGCGTTAATCCTGTCGCAGAGATAAGACATTAATTAAGAATATCTATAAGTCTAAAGAGCTGCTAATTTTTAGCCGATTAACTATTTTTTTTTATCAGTCTTTTAACAGCCATATTGTTTTTAACAAAACCAGAGATGAAGCGATGACAATACTATTAGTCACGGAGAAAGTTTGCAGAGATTGTCTGTTCGGGGCTGAAATAAAACCTTGATGTTATGTCGCTCAGAAGCGTTTTTAAAAACGGCCTCTGTAGCTACGTTGTGCGTAGTCACGCTACTGTAATAACTCCAGCCCTTCTGGGTAAAGGGGCGGCCGGTCTGGACTTGTCCTCGTAAAGTCCATTAAGGCTTATTTGCCGTATTTATAAACAGTAGAACTACTTGGAATGTTATTGTTAATGTTCTAGTGCCGCCCAGGACCTCATCAGTTATTACGCTCCTGATCTGGGCGCCATGACAGTATGGTTCAAAATGGTTCACTTTTCTGAGGCAAAAAGGCAAACGCTAGCAAACAACGCAGTTGAGTTGCTGCGTGTCTTCTCTGCTGTTCGCTTGTGAACATAGTAGATAGTGTACTGTCCAGTATACTGAATGCACAACGTTAGCAGTGTTCAGTAGGGTTGCCAACCCATGCAGAAGAAAACAAGGGACACTTTTGGGTTCTTTATTAGGAAGAAAAGGGACAGTAGGCACACTCGGAATTTCTTTGTAGGTAATGTGTACAAAAGAAGTCTCTGCTTGACTGAATGAAATGCTGAAATGAATCTGAGACACATTTTAATTTGCTTTTAGCTCACTGACATACATTTCAGTTGTAAAAAATAAATTAATTTGAATGTCATGCTAAAGTCTCACACACCATTACCATTACACACATATCACTATAGCGTCTGCCTAGGCCATGTGTAACACTTGTTACACAGCTGATGAGGAACAGACTGACAGTCCTTTTGAGTGATTTTTTTTTTTTTTAACTTTAATGAACAGACACAAATTCAAGAAAAAAAAATGCATTAATGAAAAGCACATGATGCTTTGATAAGCTTGACTTATCTTTAAGCACAGCAACTCATTGAAAGTAGACTGCATTTCACAATTTTTTATGAACAGCACAAACAAAAGTGCAATATTCTGACTGGTTAAAATGCAGACAAAAAAAGTCCCTTCTCTTTCCTTCTCCTTAGATCTTCCTTATTTTTTCTATGAGTACTTCTCACTTCTGGTAAGACTTACCAAAAAGGAGTCGAGAGCAGTCCAGTTCTGCATGAGGCGAGTGATTGAGTAACGTATCAACGCCCAATGACAGTCGGACTCACACACGCAACACAGCTCTGTCTGTTTCACATCCATTTTTGCGATTTGTTTTCCTAATCTTTTAACACTTTTATGCAAACTGCGAAGTTTATGTATGCAATAAATATATGTAATAAATACTTTTAAATGTCTCTGGGTGTGAAAGGTTTAAATACAGGACAAACCACGTTCCGTATGGTTTTAATATTCCGTATATGGGACGGTTGGCAACCCTGTTCAGAACTGGCCAACTTGATAAAAAATGTAAAAACACAGGTGATTCTTTTGCTGTACAAATGGGCAGCCTAGTATTAGCAAAACTAGCTAATTAAGTCATGTGCTCGGGTGTTTTTTGTGACAAGTATTTGAACCTCTTTAGTTTTTCCACTAACTTGAGTATTCATTGAGTTTTACTTCAATAACTAAGAATAACCATAGTAAAAAATCATCTGGAAGGAGAACTGAAGCTGAAGTTAGGCTAAATAAGTTTTCTGTCACCTAACATTATTAAAAAACTAAAAGTAAAGAGAAAATACTCATATTATGTATTATACATAATTACATTTACTCATTTCACAAATGCTTTTCTCCAAGTGATTTACAATGTTAAGGTTATAATTATAAGCTTAAAATTGTTTACCCATTTATACAGCTGGGCAATTTAAGATAAGTACCTGCTCAAGGGTGCTACAGCTGGGTCTCAAACCTGTAACCATCAATCCAAAGGCAATAACACTAACCACTGTGCTACCAGCTACCCACAAATGATAGTGGGCAACATTAAAGTCAAGGTATTTTTTCAGTACTGCCTTTGATAGGAGTGGCTTTGTGAGGGTTTTGAAGTGCATTCTCACTGTGAAGACTGTATAGAAGTGAACCAGTAAACTGTACTGTAATGTACTGTCACGCCACTCCTGGCATCAACACGCAGCTTTCTGTGTCTGAAAAAAAGAGAAAATGAAGACAGGCAATCATCCCTTGGCCACAGGCTGGGGACATGTGCTGGTGGGGGAATCTCAATGTGAGACTTTATCTGGCGAAGACCAAAGATAAGGGTATCAAGCAAGTATATTTATAACACTGATGTTTCATGTTTTATATATAGAGTACACCACACAAGAAAAACAGTCCTGCCAATGTACTGGTTGAGTTAATACCTTGGAAGGTATTTAGTGAAAAACAATTAAGGGTCAAAAAATTAATTTTGCCATTGTAAACTAAAATCTTCTTTCATTCTCATTTTGATTTCCTATTTCCATTTGGAGCACAAATAAAATAAAGCAAAGGTTACCCTGAGTGTTAATGATAGTATGATTTGGAAACAACAGTACGGTTTTGGAGGTGTTTGCTTGTTTTAAACTAATTTGGATGCGGATACCATCGTCAGTGCTTGCACTGCAATTGACCTCTTAGTCCAAGTAGTAACCAGAGATCTTATTGTGCAACCATTAGTTCAAAACAGAACGCAATACAACTGAGACAAGCAATAGTTTAATGGGGTGGGTGAGACTAAACAACCGGCACTCACTTCTGAAGTCTACAGTGTTCCATTTTACTATTTTATAATGTCTTATTTATTCATGATATTGGAGGTAATGAGGGACAGTATTCATGAACACAGAAAAGCTGTACATTTATTTTGCACAATAAGTGTGTTCTTATCCATTTGTTTTCAGGTTTTATAATACTTGGCAAAACACTACAAATGAAAAAATGGCAAGCATGCATTTATCAAAATGCACAATATATCAAGTATCTGCATTAATTAAAAAATGAAATATATAGCAAGGGTGTAGTAGCACACAATGTCAGTCTATCACATCTTCTGAAATAAATAAATTATAGCTTGACTAGGCTCATATTTTCAAGCTTCTATGTAGACAGGTCCATTTTATCTTTTGTCCAGCCTTTGTGAGGGAAAAAAAACACAACAGCAGCTGTATGAAGGAACAAACAGATTTTTTCAGACATTTGTCAGCAGTACCTAACCAGCACAGCCCTTTGGCGCTATAGAGAAGTAAAAGAAGAGCAGCCCATATCTGAGGGTCTCTATAGATATAACAAGACCCACATAGATAGAAAAGAGTGGCTAATTTACAAGAACATGTGTTCCGGTTTTTTATATGGACCCTCCTGGCCAATGTTCAGGCAAGATGCCGTGAATTTCATAAAACATATGACCTATAGTGGAAAAAATAAATTTTCTGATGTTGAGCTTGTGGTTTTAACTTGTGATTTCTGGGTTACAAATTAATTTCATTACTGACTAATGATTTTCCACCCATAATTTAGCATCCCAGGGCTTTTTGTTGTGCTTGAGTCATTATGCTGAATCATTTCCCTGTTTGAAACTGTAAATGATAAGAGTGTAACAAATGTCATCTGTAAAATGGTGGGAAATGTTATATTCCTTTGAAAATCACCAAAGCTGCAATTATCTTTGTCTTTCTGACCATGCAATGTTTTAAAAAAATCTCCGTTATCATAGCAATACGCTGATGGTTGCCATGATTCAAATCAGTTTTGAAAAACAAAAATGGCCTTTCTTCACCACTTTCTCCAGGAATGAAATGTACTTTCAAAACAGAAACTATATGGTGTTGATGTTACTGGTTCAATGTACAGTTCACTCAGTCACTCACGTTCAGTAACTGTTGGTACAAGTCAGGGTCTTGGCAATCCAGAGCCTATCTCAGAAGCACAACACACAAATTTAGTGAAGGTACACCCTGGACTATCTACTGTTCATGCTACCAAAAATTTCAATCAGTTCAAACATGAAATGTCTTTTTTCTATACCAAAGTCAGAACACTCCTTGTTCTCTAAACAGTCCACTCTGCAGGCTTTGCTAATAAAAATGTTTTTATGGAATTCTGGAAGTCTAAAAATAGCATAAACGCAATCTCATACTGCATTACCTGATGAATTTGTCAGCAGAGTACTGGCAACAAATACCTACTCGGTCTAAAGGTGTTCCATTGTTTCTGCTGATTCAGCACCTTTACTTTATGTAATCATCTTGGCCTCTCTCTGGAAATATTCATAGCTCCAGGTCTAGGCTCCTCTGCTACCTGCCAACAACATCTTGTCCTCAGATGAGGAGATAATATCTGGCATATTTCATCCCCTGCAGTCCTGCTGAGACATTTGCAAACAAAGGCCAAAAAGTAGTTAACTGTTAGCACCTAGAATAACATAAAATTAATCTAGGAAAATACTGTATGTTAAATCCCCATTATATTATGAAGATTCTTATTTGTGCTCAGTGTTGTGTCATAGCATGGTTTCAAAGGTCAACTCTTTTGGCTTGAATCCCAAGAAGTGCAACACATTCAAATTTTACTACACTGAATTATTTAGAAATAAGGTAATAAGAAATTAAATACATTACAGTATCTAGCAAATTATATAAGTACATGAACCAAGACTGCAGCAACCTAAAATAAGTTTATGTAAGTATTGTTTTCTCTGTGTGACGGCAGCAGACTGGTGAAAGAGGGTGACCTAAGAGGGGACACATTTCGTGCTTACCTTTAATAAATTGATTGTCTCTTTGAATGTCTTCCAAGGTGCTTTACTGACTCCTGCTACATAGCAATTTGGCATTCCATCATGACAGATTTACCTTGTGAATGTTAAAAAGGCTTTGTACCACCCAAAGTTTCCTCTGAGGTTCCTGAATGTCACAAACAATCACTTTATCTGTTTGCACAGCAGTTCTAGTCTGTCTGTGGCAGCGATGAGGTCTGCCCGTCCCTGTTTGGCTGAAGAAAGTGTCTTAATAGAGGAGAGTGAAGCGGGTACATCTCTGTGTGGAGCCTCAGAAACACGCCAGGGCTGTGTCAAAGTGCATTCCTCACTCCTCGGCGTGTTCAGCCACAAGGCAGGCTGTTGGGCTTTTGTCCTGTGACGCGCCTGAATCTCGCTGGGCTGGCCCTGGTGCCAAATGTGAATGTCGGTAAGACGTGACAAATGCTTGAGAGAGAACGAGAGGCGGAGGGCGGCTCTAGCAAAGAACACAAGGCAAACTCATGATCCATCGTGTTACCCTTGCCTTTGGTTGTTTGCTATTTTCAGTTTTTCAACAATTAAACGGTCACAAGCAGTGAAAATGTAACATGGACATAGATTTTCTATTCATGAAAATTTATAACATGCGTCAAAATTTGTAATTGATTGTAACAGATTTTTCAAAGAGATACATATGTGCTGAAAGTACACTTTCATTTAAATAACAATTACATTAAATAATTTGCCCTTAGGGCCTCACAGTGCCTGGGCTGTTTGGACATTGGTTTGAATCCGACTGAGTCCGTGTGGAGATAACATCTTCCCATGCCTGTGTGCATTTCCTCTTGGTGCACTGGTTTCCTTCCGCAGTTCGCAGACATCCAGTTCAGGTGAGTCGGTGATGCTAATATCCGCATACTGTGTGAATAGGTAAGTGAGTGTGTACGTGTGTAGCTACCTTACGACAAACTAGATTCCCGTCCAGGGTGTACCTCCCCAACCTTGTTCTTGGTAATCCCAGGATAGGCTCTGGAGCCCTGCGACCCAGACCAGGACAAGCAAATGTGAGTGAGTGAGTGAGTGAGTGAGTGAGCATCCTATGGATGAAAACCAGAAATTCTACTGAACCATGTGGAAGGTCTTCTGGAAAGAGAGCTTCAAAGCTCAGGAAGAAGAAGAGGAGCTGGATGGGCTGGTGCAGGTGACTCCTTCTTTGCAGGCATTTGGTGACCTGCAGAGGGAACACAAGGCCCTGCCCTGAACCAGGAGCCTGGCACGTGCAGAGATGGATGGCCAGCTGCATCTCAATTCCAATTAGGTAATGGAAGCTGACAGGGCTTCTGCGCAGAGATCCAGGCAGGGGGAGCGATGAGCTGTCGAGCTCGGCTAATATTTCCGTTTTCTCTTGGGAGGGGGGCTACAAGCTGCATTGAAAATGGATAAAAAGTGTAAATTAATGTTTTATAGATTCTCAAGCCAACATTCAGGACAAAGGTACGCCAATTAAAAGTCACAGGTATAATTTGGGTTGAGGGATAATGCAGGAGGGGGATCAGTTCCTTAATTCATTGAGGTGGATGGGTCACGGTAACGATAAGCTTTGTGGTTTTACATGCCTAAATTAAGCAGGATTAGGAGAGGCTGATTCAGTCGGAATCCAGGCTCTGTGTTCTTGGGATGCGACCATGCTCTTAGGTGGTAACATCCGTGGACGTAAGAGGAGATTTCTAAAGGGCTTTAACATGCTAAACCTCTTACACCTTTCTTTTAAAGCTCTTAAATGTGAAGCAGGATTGAATAGGTTTTTTTTTCTTGTGGCAAATGAAAGAAGGGTAATCTCAATGTGGTCTGTTCTTCATGCTATATCTCCAGAGACAAAATGTAAAGTAAGCTTTATTGTGCTTGGCTGGAACTGTTAAAATGATGAATTCTTTTAATCTGAAATATAAAAAGAAAAGAATTCAGAATTAAAAAACTGATCCCTCCATCCTCCAAAAGCTCTTGCAAAGTATCTCAGACAAAGAACTCAGCATTAACTGGTAACAGATATATTTTTTTTGGTAATAATTGCTGTGAGATGGTTCTTAAAACTGAGAAGAGTTATCCTGATGACAAATTATTCACATTTTGTGGGCTCTAAATCACAACAGTCCTTTCCCTTGGCCTGTGGTTACCTGTTTTCATGAATTACCTGTGCGTGGATCATTAGGCAACCTTTCATAAATCACTGTGTGATGTATAGCTAAAGGGCGGCCCCTGGACGGGGGGGGAACTCAGCACAACAAAGCTCTGCCAACTCCAGACGAGTGTAGCCCACCTGTCCACCAAGCCCTGACAGTGCTGAGTGGGTGGCAACCCCCATGGCCACAGCTGTCACTGGCCCTGGCATGCCAGGCATGCACAGACCACTTTGGGAGTGGGGAAGGGTGTGTGTGTCTATGTGTGTCTGTGTGTGTTTTGGGGTGGCTGGCAGGCGGTTTTACTCCTTGCTGCTCCTAAGTGGTGGCATTTCTCTCTGTTAGGCAACTCGTCCCAGTCCATCTGGAACATCTGCATCACACAGCTTGTCAGCTCACAGGGGTCCAGGGCCAGCCGTCCCCTCACATTCATGCCACTGCGGTCTGCTGTGCCACTCCTTACCCCATAACCCTGGATGTCCCACATGCCCGTTGCAGTGGTACAGTGATAAGCAGACTGCAAACTGCAGATACCTACCATTCTGAGCATTTTACTATTGGAACCCCCTGTGTAGGACTCCACTCTCTGGAGACCGGCAGCTGTGCAGGATGCTGGACAACACAAGCTCGTGTTGTGCAGACTGCGTCCATGTAGAATGATACCGCCGAGTGCACAAACTGTGCAAGTGTAGTCTTGACTCTTTTCTCACTGTTTGCATGGAGACCCTTTTGTTTTTTCATAGTCCCCACTTACTATGCACAGCACAGTACTGGAAACTGTAGAGACTGACTGCTTTACAATAAATAAAATGACAATGTAAACACATTCTCAGTCCAAAACAGAGTGCAAACTGCATGCCCAAGACAGGATGAATGAGGCTCTTTTCATTTCTCAGAACTTCCAGCCAGCCATCAGAGCGGGATGTTCGGCATGGGTACAGAAACCTGAAACTAAGCATCGCTCCAAGTGGCATATCTTGTGCAGAATTCCCACAGTGCCACAACATACCCGGGTTCCAGATGGTTGCTGTGATGTGCTCACTATTTCCCCTTATGGCCTGCAAAATGTTTAATCCTTATGCAGCCATTTCCTCCCGCATTCCGTGCACAACAATGAAAAATTAAAAAATGTTTGCAATAGAGCTGTAGGCTGTGTCACCTTCATTATAACGAATCTCACAGAAAGGCAGCATGCAAATCCCCCACCCTCTAAGAATCAAATCGACTTCTGGCACCATGGAACAAGTTCAGCTTCTCCAGTTCAGACTTATAACAACCTCAGAAGCCAGGAGAAAATAATCAAACAGGATCAAATAATTAAGCTTTTCACTAATATGAGAACCTTGCCAAGGACAAGGCTCTGAACCTTCACGCTACTGGTTAATATTGTGAGTTTTATCTATACTGCTTGAAAGTGCGTGAACCCTATAGGGATTTTCATTATTCTTATATAAAATATTTAAGTAAATAAAAAATCTAAATCTTAAAGTTATAAAATCAATAAATTATTGTGATTTGCACACATGATTCTACTGACCTACTTGGTTTAACTAATACAACTTGGGGTTCACTTATTTTTACACTTGCACAACTTCCATAGGCAACATATGGAATTGGCAATTAAATGCCTATTATGTCAGATGAGAAAGACTGCTTCTCATTAAATAACCATTTCATGGTAAAACTAAGGGACACATGGGGTTCACATGCTTTCAGACAGCACTGTATGCAGTATTGCGTTATTCATAACACCTTAAAATACCAGTGTGATCAGCGGGGAACAGTGGGAGTGGATTTCTCCCAGCTGCTTTTCTTGAGCTGTGTACATAGTCCAAGACATTGAGGAATTCTTCAAAGCCTTGAAACTATTCCAACCATACGTTGTAATTCTTAGCCCTGAAAGCTGAGCATACTGAAATGTCTAATGCTTTGAGAAACATTTTTCCTGAGTTTGGTATGTATCTGGGGGTGTGGTGGCGCAGTGGGTTGGACCACAGTCCTGCTCTCCGGTGGGTCTGGGGTTTGAGTCCTGCTTGGGGTGCCTTGCGACGGACTGGTGTCCTGTCCTGGGTGTGTCCCCTCCGCCCTTACGCCCTGTGTTGCCGGGTTAGGTTCCAGTTCCCCATGACCCCGTATGGGACAAGCGGTTCTGTGTGTGTGTGTGTGTGTGTGTGTGTGTGTGTGTGTGTGTGTGTGTGTGTGTGTTATGTATCTTATTCCTTTATCCATGCCAATGGATCTCAAAGTGAATTCTGTCTGTTGGGTTTTAGTGAAGTTACATCAATTAGCCTAAATGTGAATCAGGTATCCCCATTACCCCGGTATTATAAATGCTATTAAAAATCCTACAGTGCAATACGAATTTAAGACAGAGCTGGAAGGGTGACTATACTGTACTTTTAATGTAATATTTTAGTCGCTATTTTAGAGCTGGTAGGTACTGAAATATGTTTATGGGGTTGTTGTATATAGTATATAAGAATATTTTCTGGGTTTGAATGTTATTCGGTAAATTGAAAGGAACAGACCCTTAGCTGGATAAGCGGATTAGAACACGGATGATAGATGGATAGATAAAAGGAGCAACAGAGATTGCAGTGGGCTTCATTTTTTTCATATCATCAGTATTAGCCCATTTTCTCAGAAGATACTCTTGTTGATCCTGACTTGCAGGTGATTACCTAAATTGTAAATGATCAAGGGGCATCTCAGAAGAACAGTATGAGTATACAATATATTAAATTAAATGAAGGGTAGAAAATGAAATGTTATTATGCTTTTACTCTGGGAGGTGGCTGGAGTCCAAATAGCTGAGAAGGCACAGAGGGACTTCGCTTCTTGCCACAGGGCATGAGTTCAGAATGACTTCCTATTGCTACTGTGTGAGATCCCTTGCAAGTATTAAACATATTAATTGCTGAACGAGCTTGGCAGGGTTAAAAGGATCCATCGTAGACTGTGAGTCCTGCAGATCCTCGGTGTGCAGACATTTTCTTTCTACCTGACCAATTAAGCACGTGTCTGAACTAATTACTTCATGATGGAAATAATTTTATTGCTCTCAGTACAGTGGTAAGATGGTAAAGGGAGGTGGAAACACATCAAGATTAGTCTTTAATACTCCAGACATATATCAGAAAACTAATACATGTGTATGTTCCAGCACAAACAGCAAGCACAATAGATTATTTAAGATTTTTTTCTTTTGGAAGAATGAACACTATAATATAGCGATTAAGTGGGATCTTTGTTGGATGTTTCACTAAAAGCTTCCAGGAAATACAAGAATTTCTAAATGTCTGACTCATAAACTGCTTATTAATTGATAAGAAGAGGTGGGCTCACAGTTTTTATCTAGTCCTGCCTCAACCACATTTTTTAAAATTATTAGGGTTCAATTTAAAATTCAAAGAGTTAGAGAAGGAACACTTTTTTGATACATATTGAAAATTAACACTTAAAATATGGATGTAAAGTATGTCAAACTACAAAAGATGTCATCTGTTTGCTATTATTATTTGGAACAAGAGCCATGAAAGTCTGACTGGCTTTTATATCATGTGAGCATATATGTGTTCAAATACAGTTAAAGGAAGTGAAACTGCCAGTAAAAAACAGAGATTAGACTGTTGATGGGGTGTTTGCAAGAGGCGTGCATTTTCAGCATACATGGAATAAGCGGTAGTCCTGATGGAGCACCAGCTGGTCTGTGCCACCTGACCTCACAGAATCGAGAGGGAGGGCTTGAATAAGGAAGCATGTGGTAACAAAGAGAAATGCAGAGGTCCATTCTGTCAGGCAAGAAGTATCTCCATCTCTATCTACACGTACATTACCATCCAATTTTTATTTAGCTTACTGAACCTGATGAAAAATAATTGCCATAAGCAGACAGGAAGATTCTGATTATTTGCCCAGCTGGCTTTTATTCAGCGCACTCCAGGTCACACTTTCCTGGTGGTTGTTCTTGCCAGTGACACCAGCTTGTCACTTGCTGTTATTCCTTAGCTTGCCAAATATGTAATTTGAAAATGGAAAAAAAAATCCTATCCATTTGCACCGTAGTATACTTCAAAAGATGTCAGCTTGTGTCTACAGGAGCAGTAACGACAGCTAAGTGAAGCAGTGAGCTACAGGACATCCCTGCTGCCAAGTCTGAGTATCCACAGGGCACACAGGCACCAGAGCCCTGAAAGGGCAAGCATGGAAGACAGAACTTACTCTTTTCTTGTACCGAAGTCCTCAGAATCTTCACAACCCTCAAGAGTAAGACACACAATACAGGATTTCTTGATCCTTGTATAAAATGAGAGGTACTGCTATCAATACTCTCTGTGGAACTACTGATGTTCAGGGTTGAGTTTGGGTGCCAAAATCCCATCAGAACGTAGTAGTCTGTATTTACATATATATGTGTGTGTGTGTATATATATATATATATATATATATATATATATATGTAACAGGGGGTGCGGTGGTGCAGTGGGTTGGACCGGGTCCTGCTCTCCAGTGGGTCTGGGGTTCGAGTACAGCTTGGGGTGCCTTGTGACGGACTGGCGTCCCGTCCTGGGTGTGTCCCCTCCCCCTCCGGCCTTACGCCCTGTGTTGCTGGGTAGGCTCCGGTTCCCCGCGACCCTGTATGGGACAAGCGGTTCAGAAAATGTGTGTGTGTGTGTGTGTGTGTATGTATATATATATGTATATATGCAGATATACATTTGTCACGGTCACACAGAGCAGAGAGGAAGTAAGGTTTGGACTCAAATGTGGGTTTGATTGGGATGGGACACGGGAACAGACAGGATTCGAGGTTATGTGCAGGCATGGGTTTTCTGAGGTGCAGATGTCTTTCTGAGGGGCAAGACAGAAAACAAAACCAAGAGGATGAGCAGGAGGTCAAAAGCCAGTAGATCCGCAAATGAGGAACAAGGGATGTAGAAAAGGAAGAAGCAGGTATCTTGAATCACAAGCCAAGTAGATGGGCTCTGTAAGATTCCGTGACCCATTGAGTAGACGTTCTTCCTTTTATACCTGGTTGGTCTGATTTGCAGCAGGTGCGGTCACTTGGCTTGATGGCATGGGCGTGAAAGTAACCCCCTCCCTATGGGCGGCTCCAGCCGCCATTTTGACCCTCGGTGAGCATCCCCTGGGTCAGGATGCCGGTCAGCTTGGATGGTCCCTGTGGAAAGCAGAGATTAAGGTCGGGTCTAGGATGTCCCATGCTGGGACCCAGGATCTCTCCTCCAGGCCATACCATTCCCCATGTACCAGATACTACATTCCCTTATGCCAACATCTTGAGTCCAGGAGTTCCCAAACCGTATATGCCGGGGACCCATCCACCTGCACCTACGAAGGAGGCACGGTGTCTTGAGGTGCCTGCAGTCGGGATGCCCTATACGGCTTGAGGAGAGATACATGGAGCGATGGACAGACATGGAGATGTGGGGACAGACGTAATCGGTAAGTTACTGGGTTGACCTGATGACTGATTCTGTAAGGGCCAATGTAGCGTGGACAGAGTTTTCTGGACTAGAGCCGCAGTTTAAAGTCTCTGGTGGATAGCCAGATCCACTGATCTGGACCAAAGGAGACAGGACAGCGGTGACGATCAGCCTGCTCTTTGTAACGGCTTACGCTTTGTTGTAGGTGGTCTTTCATTGCCTGATACGTCTCTTCACTGTTCTGGAACCAGGCGTTGATTGCTGGAACATCAGTGGAGCCTGGGTGCCAGGTGAACAGGGGAGGCTGGTAATATAGGACACACTGAAATGGGAAGAGTCCCGTGTAGGAGTGTGGGAGTGAGCTATGGGCATAATCCGCCCAGGGCAGGAACCGGGCCCACTGTTGTTGTTTCTGGCCTCAGTAGCTGCGCAGGAATCTACCCAGGTCCTAGTGCAGTCTCTGTACCTGCCCATTGGCTTGCGGATGGTATCCCGAGGTCAAGCTCACACAGACCCCCAATTTATGCCAGAACTCCTTACATACCGTGAGGTGAACTGTGGACCCCTAACGAACACTATGTCTTCTGGAAGGCCGTAAATGTGAAAAACATGGTGAAATAATGCCTCTCCTGTCTCTAGAGCAGATGGGAATTGCAGCAGGGAAACCAGCCAACACGCCTTCGAAAACCGGTCAAGGATGGTGAGTATGATGGCGTTACCTTAGGATATGGGGACATCCACCAAGAAATCAATCTCCACGTGGGACCAGGGCTGCACCGGGACTGGTAGGGGCTCAAGCAAACCTGCCGGTGTCTGGTTTGGAGTCTGGGCCTGAGAACATGTTTCACAGGCCTCAACATACTCTTGGACGTCTTCTTGTATGGAAGGCCACCAATACCACCCTTTGAGGAGGCAGAGGGTCCGTCGGTGGCTGGAGTGTCAAGTTGTGTGCCCACTGAAGAAGAGACGGTCACAGGCTGACCAGGACGTAATCCTTACCTGTCGACTTATCCGCTGGCCGAGGCTCCATTTCCTGGGCCGCCTGGAGCTCCTGCTGAAACTGCCATCTGATCGGGGCCACCACACACTATTCAGGTGAGATAGGTTCTGGGGATCCCCAGCCAGGGTCCTTGCTGTACACGCGAGACACTGCGCTCGCCTTGGCGTTTTTCAATCCTGGCTTGTAAGACATTGTGAACCTGAACCTGGTGAAGAACAATGCTCATCTGGCTGGACAGGGGTTCAGACACCAGGCCTTCTGCAGATATTCAAGGTTCCAGTGGTCCGTGAGTACTAGAAATGGGTGCGCAATGGCCACTAACCAGTGCCTCCATTCCTCTAGTGCCAACTTTATAACTACAGCTCCTGGTTCCCAATGTAATAATTACATCTGCTGGCGACAGCTTACATGAAAAGTTTGCATATGGATGCAGTTTCAGTGGGGTGCCCTGTCATTGTGAGAGGACCGCGCCGACCCCTACCTCCAAGACATTCACTTTCACCAAGAATGGGAGCGAAGGCTCCGGGTACCGAAGTATTGGGACTGACGTGAACCTCTCCTTGAGGGTCTGAAAAGCCTTCATTGCTTCAGCTGCCCGCACTAGCCGCATCCCGTTCCCCCGCAGCAGAGCTGTAAGTGGGGCAGCCACTGAGCTGAACCCCTGAATAAACCTGTGATAAAAATTAGCAAACCCCAGGAAATGCTGCAGGGACCTGACGCTGGCTGGCCGAGGCCAGTCCAGCATGGTTTTTACCTTTTTTGGGTCCATAACCACTCCCTCAGCGCTCAAGATGAACCTGAGGAAGGTCACCTGTCGCTGGTGAAACAAGCACTTCTCCCCTTTCACATAAAGGTGGTTCTTCAATAGCCTCTAAAATATCTGGTGTACCTGCCATATGTGCTGGTCCATCGTGTGGGAGTATATCAACATGTTACTAAATAAACTAGTACCCAGTAGTTTACCTTGTTCCTCAGCACATGGTTAACAAAAGGCCTGGAAAACGGAGGGTGCGTTGGACAGGCCAAATGGTATGACCATATATTTATAGTGGCCCAGGGAGGTGCTAAACGCAGTTTTCCATTCACCTCCTTCCTTAATCCAAAAAAGGTTATACGTGCTGTGCAGATCCAGCTTAGTGAACACCCTAGCTCCGTGGACCTGCTTCAGGGCCGCAGTGATGAGAAGCAGGGGGTGTTGATATTTTACAGTCACTGTGTTCAATCCACGATAATCAATGCATGGGCATAACCCTCTATCTTTCTTTTCTATGAAAAAAAATCCCACAGATGTTGGTGATGATGGCTGAAATCCCAGAAACCAAAGCCTCGGCTATGTACTCACGTATTCAGCTGGCTGCCCCCAGATCTATCAAAGGGCACTTCTCCACTTGAATGGCCCCCTGATAGTATCTCTACCGGGACCGTCAACTGGTTCTCAAAGCAACTCCGAGCACTCACCTCTGCTCTCAAGAGGGGATCTTGGGAGGGTGGTCGGGCTGCGCAGTGCGCTCGGAAGTGTCTGAACCCTCCGCAGTACAGAGACAGATGGCTCCGAAGTCATCGCTGCTTCTCTTTGGGGGTCAGGTGCCCTTGTCCCAGCTGCATAGGTTCTGGAGTCTCCAGAGGAGCAGGGGCTACTGGAGCGGGTAGCCAGGGGTGCGGCATTCATTCCCAGGCAACTCAAATCACACCAGATCCTGAAGAGTCTCCAAGATCTGCCGCAGGGTCTGGTCATGGGACCCAAGCAAGGCTCCCTGCATGGACACCGAGTTCTGCAGATGTTCAAAATCTGCTGGGTCCATTGCTAGGCAGAATATTCTGTCACGGTCACAGATGGGAGACAGGAGGTAAGGTTTATACCTAAATGTGGGTTTGTTTATTTCGGGACAGGACAAGGGACCAGACAGGAATCGAGGTCATGTGCAGGCATGGGTCTTCTGAGGCGCAGATGTCTTTCTGAGGGGCAAGACAAGAAACAAAACCAAGAGGACAAGCAGGAGGTCAAAAGCCAGTAGATCCGCAAACGAGGGACAAGGGATGTAGAAAAGGAAGAAGCAGGTACGCTGAATCACAAGCCAAGCGGATGGGCTCTGTAAGATTCCACAACCCATTGAGTCAAGTTCAAGTTTCAAGTTTATTGTCATAGATACAAATACCATGTAGATGTACCATGAAAATCTTCCTCAATGCTTCTCCACAGACTATGGGCAAGGACAATAGAAATACTGCACAAACAAAACAATGACAAACAAAACAGTGTCAATGACAGTAAATAACAATAGCAGCAATGACAGCAATAACAATAAATAATGGTAACAGTAGTAACAATAATGGTAACAGTCAGAGAACTCAGAACGAGAGAATGAGAATGCTGAAAGTGACAGTGTAATTTACCAATGTGCTTGGGAGGAGCAGTCCAACTCTAGTTACTAAAGGTGGCACATTGGTTAGTGTCGTATAGTCTTACAGCAGTGGGGTAAAAGCTGTTCCTGTACCTAGCTGTGCGAGTTCGAATAGACCTAAGCCATTTTGCAGATGGCAGGGAAGAGAAAAGTGCCCATGCGGGGTGACTATGATCTCTCATGATGCGCATCGTCTTTCTGAGGCAGCGTGTGGTGTAGGTGTCTTCAACTGCTGGTAGCTGTGTGCTGATGATTTCCTGAGCTGTTTTGACCACCCTCTGTAGGGCTTTCTTGTCCTATACGGAGCAGCTACCACCCCAGGATGTAATACACCCTGTGAGGATGGACTCCACAGCACACCTGTAGAAAGTGGTGAGGACTGTAGTGGACATCCTGGCTTTCTTCAGACACCTGAGGAAATGGAGGTGTTGATGGGCCTTTTTGATGGTCAGTCCATGTGAGTTTGGCAGTGAGGGTGACCCCAAGGAATTTGAAGCTGTTGACCCTCTCTACCATGTCCCCTCCTACGCAGATGAGTGCCTGAACCGTATCCTGTTTCCTGAAGTCAATCACCAGCTCCTTAGTTTTACTGACATTTAGAGACAGGTTGTTGTCCTGGCACCACTCTGCCAGGAACCTCACTTCCTCTCTGTAGGCCATCTCATCGTTGTTGGTGATCAGACCCACAATGGTGGTATCGTCAGCAAACTTTATTATGGTGTTGGAGCTGTGACTGGCCACACAGTCATGCGTGAACAGGGAGTATAGTACTGGGCTCAGGGCACTTCCCTGTGGAGTGCTAGTGTTGAGGATCAGTGGGGAGGAGGTATTACTGCCAATCTGCGATGTCGTTGTTGATGTTGTTCCTTGTATACCTGGCTACTGTGATTTGTGTCAGGTGCAGTTGCTTAGCTTGATGGCATGGGTATGACTATATATATATATATATATATATATATACACACACACACACACATTTTCAGAACCGCTTGTCCCTTACGGGGTCACGGGGAACCGGAGCCTACCCGGCAACACAGGGCGTAAGGCCGGAGGGGGAAGGGGACACACCCAGGACGGGACGCCAGTCCGCCGCAAGGCACCCCAAGCGGGACTTGAACCCCAGACCCACCGGAGAGCAGGACCGCACCCCCTATATATATATACATACATACATACGGGGGTGCGGTGGCGCAGTGGGTTGGACCACAGTCCTTCTTTCCGGTGGGTCTGGGGTTCGAGTCCCGCTTGGGGTGCCTTGTGACGGACTGGCGTCCCGTCCTGGGTGTGTCCCCTCCCCCTCCGGCCTTACGCCCTGTGTTGCCGGGTAGGCTCCGGTTCCCTGCGACCCTGTATGGGAGAAGCGGTTCTGAAAATGTGTGTGTGTGTGTGTGTGTGTGTGTGTATATATACTGTATATATACTATATATATATATATATATATATGTGTGTGTGTGTGTGTGGAGGGAGGGGCTTGACTATGGGCTATATATATATAAAAAAATTCCCCACTCGCCCCCCTTTTTGCAGGTGGTCTTACTCCTTCAAGCTCGGGTCCTCTACCAGAGGCCTGGGAGCTTGAGGGTTCTGCACAGTATCTTTGCTGTTCCTAGGACCACGCTCTTCTGGACAGAGATCTTGGATGTTGTTCCCGGGATCTGCTGGAGCCCCTCTCCCAGCTTAGGGGTCACAGCCCCAAGTGTTCCGATTACCACGGGGACCACTGTTGCCTTCACCTTCCACATCTTTTCTAGCTTCTCTCTCAGTCCTTGGTATATATATATATATATTTATATATATTTACATTTACACTTACATTTATTCATTTAGGAGACGCTTTTCTCCATTGCGATGTACATCTCATAGAAAATACACTTTGTGCATTACATCATAATATAATTCCCCACTCTGATTTGTTTTCTCTTTACTTAAAACTTTCAGGTGCTTTCAGGATTCCTAAAGGGTCCCATGGTGGTGGTCTAAAGCTGAGCTGGATCTGTTACTTACCCTGACTTTACACCAGACTTTATACTACTTAATAAACAGCCACAAGCCAGTCTGTCTAAAATCAACAAAACAAAGCATCAAAGAGGTCCCTACAAAGACTGACATCCTCAGGAAAGCAACACCCTTCATTCTTGGTCTGCTCATGAGATGCTCGTTCACATAACTACACCAGGTGTGCTGTACTCAAAATAACATAGTAGAAAGGCCAGAGCAGCCTTCCAGATGTAGATTATAGGAGTCATTTTCCATGTGTGGCCCAGCAGTGGTCCACATTGTTCTGGTTCACATACCGCAGGCTGCACTGAATTAGTTTGAACTGTAGGAGAGGGAAACAGTACCTTTAAGCGGTTCATTTATTTGTGTAACACAGACTTTTCTGAAAAGTGACCCAGAGAAAAGAAAAGTGCAATTTCATACAAGTCTGGATAATTTTATCTTAATTCTTTTTACCTACAGCAAGTTGTGTAGCAACATGGGTTGTGATTATTAACCATTATTGAGGTGATGCCTTTGTGCGCCTTACATTCTGAGGTTTGTAGGCTGTTACTTAGCAAGGTGGAAAAAACCAGAGTAGGTACCGAGCACCGGGATATTATAGCAGACATCTGAACCCATGTTCTTCAGTTATAAAGCATCAGCTCACACTGATAGATTGCCAGCTGCCCCTGCTGTTGGCTTGCAAATTAAGTGACACTGGACAAAGGTAAAAAAGATAATGGCGAAGACCTTGTTTATGTGCTTCCCGGATAGGCCTCGGACCACTGTGATCCTACATTAGGACCAGCGGTTATCAATATTGAGTAAGTGAACAACAATTATAATATTAATACTGTCTTTTATGGATCTTTTTAGGTTCTCCACTCCCCTCTAGTGGTAAAGCTGGTAAAACTTATAGTGATGAGTAATTACAATAAAGCACTGCTTAGAGTTCCCTATTAATTATTACAACAGTCCTTGAGTTCAGTCATCATTTAAATCAGGAAGATTTACACTTTTTCCTCATGTTACCGGGTCAGGCAATCAAGCTGTCCATTTGTTTAATATTTTCATAAATGCGTCTATTTCATTGCCTGTGGCTGGTTCATGTGTAAAACCTTTTATTTATTTTTCCAATTGGCTTCCATACAGGTATGTAAAACACACTGGTGTTGGAAGAGGGAAGGGTAATGTTCTCATTCTAAAATGACATAGTTGTCCTTCGAATGAAGGAATACACTCGTTACACTAAAATCAATTACAGCATGTTGCAGGTACACGCACACAATGATAACAAAACATCTGTTATTAAAAAAAAACGAAAAAAGAAAAACAGAACAACATACTGGAGTGTAGCAGGTTATTGCTTGTTCTTCTTCTATGGATTGGCATTATTAATACAATGCAAAATTATTACCGTACTAAATATTTCCAGTACATTTCATTGCACATTTCAGTAAGTCTACATTTAATTATTCAAATTAAGTTCTATATCTATGTCTTAATAAAGTTATAGTGATTATTAAATTTCCCTCACATAGAGCCTGGGGGGAGGATGCATGATTTTCATAACTGAATTAATTTAGCCCTGTTTTGCTACAGTACATGTTAGCTGCAAAGACATCTTTATTTAAAGCCCTATTGGTAGAGTAGTGGCTAGAGCTGCTGTCGTTGAACCTAAAAGCTACAGGTTTGAATCCTGCCCCCAGCTCTTGTACTCTAAAGTGCTCCAGTAAAAATAATTTTAAAAAATTCCCAGCTCTATTAATAGGTAAATTGTAAGTAGCCAGTTGCTTTTGAGAAAAGCATCAGTATTTATGTTAAAAAATATAGCAACTCTCAAACCTCAGAGTATGTAGAGTATATTGGTTTTTCATACACATTTTCCTAAGATGTATGTACAATTATTATGTGCATATGAGTAGATATGATAAAGTTTGAACAGTGTGCACTGTCTGCTGGTGACATGAGACAGGGTTGGATTGTGCCACGCTGAAATGCCACTCGGGGAAGCCATGTCCATGGTAATGAGATGGCCACAGGGAACGATCTATCACAGCGCACAGTGGGCCTTGTCTCTGTGGTCCTCCAAACTGTAATGTTGTCAGTTTTGCTTTCTCATTGATTTAACTGTGCGGCCAGACAGATACGCCATAATGTCTGTAATAAATCCAGCTGTAATTTCCAGGAGAGTAAACTCTCACACAGTCACACACAGTAGTTCATTTCTTTTAGCACTTTGTTAAAAGTCTCCAGCCAAGGAAGATGTAGCATATGGCAGTTTGGGTGCTAAGACCATAACGGTGTATATAATGATGACTTGGTTTAAAAATTGATGTGCTTTTCACATACAGGGAAATATTAGTTTTATGTGACCTTACCTCATCAGTTTCCTTCAGACTCATTCATAGGTATCAATAAGACCTTGGGTTTCTTTCCTTTTGTCCCCCCAAAACTTGGCACGTCATCATGCTGCTGGACTCAGATACTTTTTATGTCACCAGGTAGTCGCTTTTCAAGGGCTACCTCACAGCACACATTACAACACCTTTCTGTACCTGTATATATTATTTATATATTTATGTATGTGTATATTTTTATTATAACACATTTTTCTCACTCCATTGCACTTTGCAGCTGTTGTGTTAAGCATTTAGGTTTACTCAGGATTTTATATACATAAGATACAGTATGCTTATAGGGTGAAAATGGTGTAAATGGTTGAAAGTAACTGGGTGTTGCTGGCAAGGGTTTGGAGGAAGACTGACACCTAGTGAAGCAATGGTGTACAGGCTGCTTCCTGCATGTCTCTTTCCAGCAGAGGTCATCTCAATGTTATTTGGGCGTAATGTGAAGGTAATGAGTGCCATTACCATTTAGTCATATGTGTCAATTAATTATATCTATTTACAAGGTTTACATTTTGCATTCTTATGAAAAGAATCATTTTGATGTGCATCCGCTTAGGATGACATTTCGACATATTTCAAATCTAATACATAAAGTAGTTCCCTCTGTACACAAAGCAAGCTCGGCAGATCTAGGATTTTATTTACATGGTGTCCTGTATACAAGCGTGTATTTTTTCTATTTTTGTTTCCCATCTGTTGAACTACCTTCTGTAAGACTCTGCCTCTTGAAATCTCCAGCAGTGTGCTGGCAAAATTTGCATGTCTATCTATTCATTCCAATCTCCCGTCATTTTAAAATTTTAATGATCTGTTATAATTTCCATCTATTATAACTTGCAAATTATGTTTCATTGGCAGCAGGTAATACAATGTTTCTAGCAGTCTAGAGGCTCCTGTGTCAAATCCCACGCCTGCTGTGGCACCCTTGATCAACGTACTTACTCTGAATTGATATAATATAAGTACACTGGTGAATATATCCATGTAAAGTTGATTATCTAACATTAAAACTGGCCTTGAACAAAGGTGTCAACTAAATAACAGGTAATATTTCTGGAAATTTTGACACTTGGTGTATCTTTACCAATATCACTAACCATATGTGTGATGTTCGTAATGCAGTCGTCTCTAGTTACGGTCTGGAACAAAAAAAATGGGTTTGGGGTGTGGGAGGAAAGTAGCTCAAAACCCAGCATCAATGAATAGCAACGGCCTTGCTGAAGGGAATCGATAACATGCCAGTGAATAAGGGTCAACATAACTCATGTGACCTGTTCTGAAGGATGCCACCTGAGCACATGGTGCATCACTGCCTGATGTCCCAGAACCTGTGAGCAAATGGGCTTTTCGGGGACCAAATACAAATGCTTCGCTTCCCAGTGTCCCTCTGCTGGACCCTAAAACTGTGATTTAGACCAGACTGTGTCTGACAGTGTGTAAATGTTTGCACTGTACCCAGCTGATGATGTTCACCACAGCGGTTCTGCCCCATGTCACAGCTGGCATGTTCTCAGGACTGGGTGCATGTGGGCACTGGCACTGGGAGCTGAAATTCCTCCCATGTACACTAGAGGGCAATCCTTGTCAGTCCGACAACTACGACTGCAAGGGCAAGCGCAGGTGTCCAAGGAGAAAATGTCAAATATTTGTCCATTTCAGCGATAATACACTGCTCTTATTCTATTTAATTCCAACGCAATTTGTACACCTTGTAGTGTTTGGATGTCAGATTTCTGTACCTGACGTGGAGGTACGGTATGAAGGTCTCGTGGACCTGCAATCTTCTGATTATAAGGCCAGGTTCCTAGTCTTTGTGCCACCTCTGTGGCTGCAATGATAATTTTGTTATGCTATATGCTAATTTCACAAGCGTATGCTCATTGACAAAGCATTTCAGGGTCATAAACCCAGATCCCACTCAGCAGACTGTATAAGAAGTTCTGTGGGTTTTGTGGGTATATCTATGGTCCAGCACTAAATTAATACACTCACTCACTTTACATTTATTTCTTTAGCAGATACTTTAGTCCAAAGTGACTTCCAGTGAACTCTATGTAGTGTTATCAGCCCACACATCTTATTCACCAAGGTGACTTACACTGCTAGGTACATTCCTTACAAAGGGTCACTCATCCATATATCAGTGGAACACACTCTCCCTGTCACTCACACACTATGGGGGAACCTGAACAGCATGTCTTTGGATTATGGGAGGAAACCTGCAGAGAAAGGGTGGAGAACATGCAAACATCCTCATCCACACAGACCAAGAAATGATCGAACCCACATCCTCTTGTGCCGCCCAGGCGCGGTGAGACAGCAGCGCTACTCGCTGTGCTGCCATGTTGCTTACTTTAACTCAACTGCTTGTCCAAGTTGGGGTTGTGATGGTCCGGAATCCATCCGGAAAGCACAGGGCACAACACCAAGCAGGGTACACCCTGGACATGACGCCAGTGTATTGCAAGGCAACCCGGCGCAGTCTCGTGTCATTGCAAGATGCTGTGAAATGTGTTCAAATCCAAATAGGGATAAGAGTATTTTATGGCAAACATTTATTAATAGAACAGTAGCCACTGGCTGCACTTTCTTATGTGAACTTATTTTACTCTATACAGTGAGGGGGTTTAACAGAGAAAGATCATTGCGCTGATTTGTGCACATTAGTGATTGCTCATATGACATTAGTTTCCTCAGAAGTGTAATGCCTCAAGCTGCCAACTTTTGACTCAGAGGTTGCAGGTTCAAATCCCAGCTTGGGCTGTAAAATGCTGGAGCAAGGTACTTACCCTCAATGATTCCAGGGAACATTACCCAGCTGTAGAAATGGGTAAATAGCTGTAGACAATGTAAGCTGCTTTGGAGAGAAGCATCAGCTAAATAAGTGAATGGGTTCTATGGAAAGGACCACAACATCTTGACTGGTGGTTTCAACACTACCGATGACCTTCCTGTGCCCTTCTTCATCTCATTAGAGCCACATCAGAGCATTGAGTTGTGTCATGATAAAGTAAGATGCAAAAATCATCCTTATGTCATTGGCGACTCCTAAAAATAAACCTGGGTGCGAACCATGGGTCCTGCGTTTCGCATAACGCCAGAGGTCACGTTCCTCTCCGGTGAAAGTGTGCCTTTGCAGTGTTCGGTGTTTAAAATAAGCACAGAAGTGCGAGAGCCTCATCTCACTTTGCTGGATTCCCACAGGCTTGTTTGAGCAGCGATCAGCATAAGGAGCCCAAAACTAACACAGCAGACGGGTTTCCATATTCAGAGAGTCTTCATTCTCCCTTATTCGCTCCTTCCCCCATTCCTTTGGAGTCAGCCTAATGAAGCAGTTGTTCTCCCACTGTCAGTCCTGAGCAGGCCACATTTCTGTGGAAACATCTTTGATTAGCGTCCATTCGCAAAGTTCTGGGAATTAGGGCTTTCGGGAGCCAGGATGCGGCTTATCGTTTCATTAATGCCACAAACGCTCGTACTTATGCGCGCTCTAATAGAGAGGCCGTGTTTGGAGCCGGCGGGGATTTTATTAACCTCTCCCCAAAGAGAGCCAAAGCTGAAGCATCACTGGTCTCCTCGCACGGGGCGGGGAGCACAATGGCCGTCTCGTTTTGTGTTAAACTCTGCTCCAAGTGTGGCCAATTTGACATAATTCAGATTTGAACGCAGCACAGATTATGAAGCACGGCATTAATGCAGCAGCGCTCGTCTCTCATTAAGCGCTGGAGCGAATCCGCTATTATTTCATCCTAAACCTTTTAGTCGCTGCTGCTCTTGCACAGGTACGTTTATCTAGCTCTTATTTTGCGGTGACAACACAGTGGGAATGCTCCGCAAATTTCTGACGGGGCTTTTCGAAAGGTCTTGTTTTTGTCTATATTTTTTCAGCCAAAAACAACATGAGGTAATGGCTGCATGCCTGTGTGAGTGATCTGACTGTATTAAAGTTATTGCCTGATATATTGTCCTTGAAGGTCTACCAGAATTGACAGGTTACCCTATTAAGCTGGTAATGATCTGTCATCATGCATTGCTGTCAAGTCAACTTATTACACAAGTCATCGCTCGTAGGTAACAGTGCTGCAACGCACCGCGCAATCCTGCTGATGACACCTGTTGCCAAACACAGAGTTTTTTGCTCTCGATGGCTGTCACACACAGGCTGCTATGAGTGTGACCCACCTCAGACTTGGCCTTGCCATCATTTGGTTGCCAGGCAATGACATCCCTCTGGATTTATTATGGGGAATTAGAACATTTTAGCATCCCCTCTTGATCATGATGGTTTACGTGGTGTAAGCTCAAGGCTTCCGTGGTGAAGTTGAGAATGATTCCAATGAATCCAGCCACCTTTCCTAAGGACTGTATTTCCAGTCAGTTCTCACTATACACCTGAAACTGTATTTATAATCATTAATGGGTAAGGAATTGGATCTGTTTCCAAGAGATGTGGGTTCAAATATCTAGAGGGATGAAGGTTAATTGTTGTTGAACTGTTGAGTGATACACTTAGTTATTCCTTTTGTAATTTTCAAACTTTTTAAATTGCAAAACCGTAAAACTATAAGCTGTGTAATTTTCCCCGAATGAAGGTGTCTTCAAGGCAATACAACGAAATTCCATTGTGTCATTTTCTTTCTTATTCTACAGTTACAGCAGGTATAGTTGCTACTTATTTTGTTCCATTTGGCTATTTGTTGGCATTTAGAAATTATACCTTTCATTGTCTTTAAGAGAAGGATTCCATTACTTGCTTCATTGATTAAATTTCCCATGGTTTAGACTTCTCCCACAACTGGGGGGAATGGAAAGTGCACTTGAGATTCTGCACTTGATGGACATACTAATTATACTGAGCAGTACTGTCAATTCTCACAGTTTTTTTTTTCCGGAGAGACCTTTCAAAAACCCCACAGGTCTGCAACTGGAAGAAGGACCACATTTACATCCGTATTCACATTTACTCATCCAGCAGGCGATTTTCTCAAAAGGGACGTACAAATCGGAATAAACAAAAGGGCATCTCGCCAACAGATAGAGACATAGATACAGACATGCAACTCTTGAAGTACAGTGAGCTTGTCTGATGTCACGTTTAAACCAGTACACATTACGTGGGTAGCTGTCCACAGAATTGGTGGAGAGTACAATTTTTTTATAACCAACAATAATGTGACATGAGTAGCTAACACAAAGGTATTTCTTATAGCTAATATAACACAAATTAATGGAGACAACAGGAGATCCGGATAGAAGTACACCTGAAAGAAATGTGTTTTGAGACTGAGAGGGTCTGAGAGGGAACGACTTCAGTTCTTGTACCTAATTCCCTTCCTTTCCTCCTTTCCAGAGACACCCATGTTAATAAAGACATGAAATCTCTACATGTTCTTCCATTTCGGTCTCCCGTTGCTCTGGGCTTCCTGGTACCTGGCTCCTCAGGTAGACGGGTGGTGGGTCAGCCCTTCTGTACACACCCACCCACGAGCAGCTTCAGTATTTACCCAGTGGAAATGGTGAGAGAACAATGAAAATTAATATCTGCTGAATACTTTTTTCGACTGTGCTCATCTACACTATTCAGCTAGATATTCAAACAGAAAGAGAATAAAGAAGTGACATTTGTGACATTTAGTCCAGAGGAAGCAGTGCTTTAGCTGCTCTGAGAGTCCGAATACGCTACGGTGGACACCTCATGTGCTGCTGCTGTCGGCTGACAGCTCCGGTAGCTCTTTTAATGATGATGTAATGTTCTGTTTTCAGTGATGTAATTCATGTGCACCACGTGCTCCAACAGACTGTCGGGTCCCAGGTGATGTGTGCGCCTATTTTTAGCTGCACTGATAATGACTTAGCCAGTTAGCATAAATACTGTGGCACTCGTGTTTTGACGAAACCTTTAGAGGGATTTTGCCTTTCCCTCATTAGTTTCACACCTTGAAAGCGCACATCATTTTATAATAGAGGAAAAATTTAAAAAGTAACAGTAAAAAAGCAGAAAGGGATGAGTTTGATCTAGCTACTGCGTGCAAGACTTTGCCTGTTTCAGGGCCTCGGTTAATGAAAAATTGCGAGTGTTTTGGGCATACGCCACTTTTGGCAGCATGGCGAGTACATACATTATGGCACTGGAAGAACAAGTGATCTCCTCTCCATTCCTCGTGAAACAGTCTGGCATCGCTCTGTACGGGGACTCACCCGCTCTCGTGACGCATGCGCTGGAAACCAAGGCAACGCAGGAGTGGGAGCGCGCCGCTGTTCTCCAAAGGCACTCGCCAGCTGACAGTTAACCTCTCGAGCATTGTAGGTAGGCCTGCCGACTGATTCATTGGTGTGCTTCCCTTCGTTTCTCTAATTAGTCCTTTTTAAGCGAGCGCCTCCTCTGTGCGTGACTGGGAGGTCCTGGGGGAGGCAGGGCTGGGGGTTCACTGACTCACACTTGATGTATAATGCTTTAAGTAGGAGTGAACAAGCCCTTTCCTCCCCATTTCCCCCATCAGTGATGAACTACTCCACGCTACAGATGGACTGGTGACTCATGCCAAGAAATGTCAGGTAGGGTACTCGTTGTGCTAGCTCTGATTGAAATATAACATAGACCCTGCTGGGTTTGCAAAGCTGTGAGTGGCGATGGGGGCGACCATGACTAGGGAACAAATGCTCCACTTGATCGCTTCCAATTTATTTCTTTGTAGGCTAGTAGTCCTTAAAAGGTCTTATTCAAAGCTGGTTACCTGGATGCAGCAGGCAATGCTATGCCATAGAGACAGATCTATAAACCAAAGGTTATCAGTTCAAGTCCAATAAGGGACGCTGCTGATGGATTCTTGAATTGCTGCAGAAACATACTAAACTGTTTTAGTGAGTAAATGCATAACTTGCATAGAATAAAAAACATATGCTGAAATGAAATGAAAATGAACAGCCCAGTGTAATGCCAGTTCAGTCTCTTTTAAGACTTACACCAACATTTAAATGATCCCAACAAATATTATTTTTTTAAATAATTGCAAATACAGGTATCCCTCAATATACAAATCTTCGCTCTATGAATCTTTGAAGTTATGAGGTAAGAAAATTAATAGTAATACCCTCCCTCGATATGCACATGATTGGGTTTCAAAATTACAAACCTGACATCAGTATGCACCCTAGCCAGAATGGAAATTTACACTCAAAAAACCAAAAAGAAGACGTAATGTCCAGGACTGTATTATTATTATTATTGTTATTTATATACAATGTGATGTATGTCAATTTGGAGAAAAGTGTCTGGTAAATAAATAAATGTAAATTTTATATTTTTACTATTAGTGCTATATATTGCATTATTTTCAATGTATTTAAACAATGCATAATAACAATGGCATGTGTTTATCAGTAACATGTAACAGTACGTATAATGAAAGGTATTTTTATTTTCTTCTGTTTGACTTTGTAGTAACCCTTCCTGTATGTGCGCACACCGCATGTCACACCACAGCTCTGCCTTGGAGAGGCCTACCCCAAACACATCACAGGTATTCGTGAGCACACCGGAGGAAGGGAAAGGTGTGCCTGGATGTTTTTTAGGCGTTTTTCTCAACTGAAAAACAAATTTTGCGATGTTACATTTTATTTTTGCAAATGAGCCAATTGACCTTTGTATATAGATACTCTGCTTGAAACAAAAGTTTTCATTTTGTGACACCGATCACAGCTCTGCCATGGACGGTCCCAAGCCCAGCTGAGAAAGGGGGAGGGTTGGGTGTGGGGCTAGCTACCCCACACCGTAAACATCTTGCCAGCTACAGAAAAATAGGAACTTCATGACATCTCTTGTCTTAAGCGGGGTGTGGTGGCGCAGCGGGTTTGGTCAAGCCCCCCCTCTGTGGTGGATCTGTGGCTTGAGTCCTACTGGGACCACCTTGCAGCAGACTGGTGTCCTGTGTGGGATGTGTCCCATGTACCCTATGTTGCTGGGTGAGGGAGGCTCCAGTTTGCCTCAGGGCTAGCAATTGTAGACATTGTGTGTGACACTGGAAGTATTTTTTTCTCTTTTCTTTCAGAATTCTGGCATGTTTTTATTGACTGATAAGGGCAATCAAAGACAAAAGTAGGACAGTCTTCAAAAACCCTTGCATAATTTACTGTTATCACTGAAGTTGCATCTTTCTGATTTTTATGAATGCTCTTGTCATTGTGTTTTAGTAAATAAAATTTACAGTGCAGTACTTGCTTAGTTCATTTGTCTTACTTTGCTTTTATGTTTACTTTTACTTCTCTTAACATATATTGGTGTATAACTGAATATACAACAGTCTAACTGTGTTTATAAATGAATGTAAAGAGATTTTAGGTGGGGCATAAGAGTACAGGAACGCATTATTATTTTTCCCATAAGAAATAATGGGAAATTGGGTTTTGATAAACGGATGTTCGTTATGTGAACGGTTTTCAGGAAAAATTACATTCTTAAACAGAGGTATACCTGTATATCTATATACATAAAATAAGGGCAGAAGGTCAAAAGGTTGCAATATTTTACAGATATAATCACACAGCATTCCAGAAGGATGTCCAGTTGTTCAAGAATTCCTTTGAATTATCATGTCGATCCAACAATGATCTTTCTAGCTGAAGATAATGGTCAACCACATATTTACAAAGGGCACTTCAGATAGAGACCATAGAAATAAAATGCATTCCATTGCCATTCAATTCAGGTCACAAATTCGCTATTCAATTAAAAAAAAAAAAAAAAACCCAGGTTCTCTGGTTTCAGTGGTGGAAAAAACCTAAATAAGGCAGAGTACATGGGGTTAGGTGCAAATTCATTGGCTCACTTTAAGCAACAAGTTCAATCTCTATACCTTGTTCAGATCAGACATGCACAAGTCGATTTAGAACGATACAGGAGTCAAAAGAGTGTGACACAGAATGAATCTGTCACCACCTCGGTGTTTATACTGCTCCAGATCTGGGAACAGCATGTGCTCAGACACCGAAGATCTGGCCGACTTGAAGATGTGGGTGTGGAGTGAGCTCTTGACAAGCCTACATGCTGTGAGGTGAACACTCTTGTGGGCCTGCACAGCGAGCCATGACTCAGGCCTCTCATCACCTTCGTCTCCGAACGGCGAGAAACCTCAGAATTCACAAGGCATGGCCTGACAGGCGAGGATGCCTCTACTGTGACTCAGTCCTCCATGTCCACCCTAATCCACCTCCTAACTGTTGGTCACACTTGAAGGTCACTGTCAACATATTTTCATTGTGCTGACACTTTTCTCCAAAGTGACTTCAAATATTAAGGCATTTACAGTTATTTACCCATTTATACGACTGGCAAACTGTTACTAGAACAACTGAAGATAAGTACCTTGCTCAGGGATGCTACAGAAGGAGGTAGGATTCAAAACTGTCACCTGTGAGTCCAGAAATAGCAGCTCTAACCACCATGCTGTCTACTGCTGTTTCACAGACATGCACTGGCAAGATATAAAACAGTCATTTATTAAAATAATGACAGAGTCCAGAGTTGTTTCCTCATACAATTGGTAAATTTCAACATTAAAATGATGTGTTTACATCTAATCCACTGGATTTTCACTGCGTAGAAAATGCAGAACTAAATGCTTTTTATTCAAACTATAAGCCTGCGATAAGTGCCTGGGCAGAAACATTCAACTTTTATTTTTTATTGGCATTGCACACGCTACCAGGTCTCGCTCATTGTTTAAAAACTGTCTATTAAATTGTGTGGCCTTGCTTCGCGGCTGATATTGCCCTCTCCATTGCTGTGAGGCATGGAGCATTGACAGCAGTCTCGCCATGGCTGTCCTGTGCATCATTAAGCCCCTGAGCCATAGGGGTACTTTGTGACTGTTCACTGGCAACCCTGTTGCTGCACCATTTTTTTGCTCCTTCACAGGCTGTGGGGCAGCAGGTTTGGCCGGGTCTTGCTCTCCGGTGGGTCTGGGGTTTGAGTCCCGCTTGGGGTGCCTTGTGACGGACTGGCGCCCTGACCTGCATGTGTCCCCTCCCCTTCCAGTCTTGCGCCCTGTGTTGCTGGGTTAAGCTCTGGTTTGTTGCAACCCCCCACTTGGGACAAGCAGTTTCAGACACTGTATGTGTGTGTGTACATGCTGTGTGTGGAGAAAAAAAACCCAAGATGTTATTGCAGCTCTAAAGCAACATTAGAACAAGAGTAAAAACCAACACTGTCATCACAAATTTAAAAGTGACACGACAATATGCCATTTAAATAAAGAGGTTTGTAGCAGATGAAATATATGGGTTACTGGTATATTGTCAAGGAAAATACAGTTACCAGTGGTCACTGAACACATCTGACAAGTGCCCACAAGAGTACTGATGGGGGGCCCAGGGTACTGAATATGATATTAGAGGATACGTATCCGCCAATGAACATTTTGAATGTTCTCATGTGGCTTAGTTGTGACTGGGTAAGCAGTCTTCGGGCAGCAGACGGCTCCCTTGGCTCTGTTATGGCTCATGGACCGTGGAGGAAAAGCCGTTTTTATATAAAACAAATGTGTATGGCCTTTAAACCTGTCAAACCCCCTCTGACCAGTTGTTCACTGGGGTCTCATGTCATACACTATGTAATTTATGTCCAGAAGACTTCAGGCAGAGGGCTGTGGTGGCATGGTGGTTGTGGATGGTGCCTGCCGTACAGTAGGTCTGGGATTCAAGCCCTGTCGGGATGCCTTGCAATGGAGTGGTGTCCTGTCCTGGGTGTGTCCCCTCTCCCCTTTGGCTTTGTGCCCTGCGCTGCTGGGTAGGCTGGGGCCCACCTTAGGAGGAGTGGCTGTTGACAGTAAGATGACTTCAATCAGTAAGAATGAAAAATAATTTAACACTATGATGTGGCACACATTTATAGAGGGACAGCTGATAGTATAGTTGTTAGAGCTACTGCTTCTTGATCCAAAGGTTACAGGTTTGATCTCCACCCTGGCTCCAATACCTTCGAGCAAGGTACATCATCAGACAATGCACCAGTAAAATTACCCAACTGCATAAATGGGTAACTAACTGTAACCTTGACATTGTAAGTCACTTTGGAGAAAAGCATCAGCTAAATAAATGTAATAATACATACACAATGCATGTGTAATATTTATAAATGCAAAGAATTTTTTTTTTTGACATCCTACCTTGTTTTGACAACAATCTGGTTTTACAGCATTGTCTTACTACTATCATCTCCCCTTATAGCTGTATGCAATGCATGTAGCTAATCTGCAAATACTGTATTGACGAAACGTTGAAACTACTGTGACTGGTTATAAATGCAGTGGTGATTAGGAGAGAAATGCTGACTACTTTTATTCCTGCACTTTGACTTTTTGGCTGAGGTAAAACAAAACTTATAACCTGGCCAAATGTTTTTGCTGTGGGCCAGTAAAAAGCCATTATGCAATCATGCCTTAATGCTTTTAATCTGAACAAGTACTGTAACAATCTACCTGTGATCCATCATTGCTGTAGAAAAATTTAAAATGATTTAAATTTGTTAAAAGTAATTTAGTGTTATTTTTTCTCAAAAGGAAAATCTTATTGTTTGAAATTAATTTTTCGGTGTGGAATTAAAGTAGATTTTTTGACATGCAGTTAATGTACCATATCTCATTTACTTAATGTTACTGTGGTATATGAACTTTTCATCTGGCAGTACTGAAAGCAAGATCACTTTTTATTCACCTGCAATCCTTTCACTTCAAGCTGCTTACAGACATGATTTTTTTGCCTCATTAATGCATTAGATATTCCAAAGTAGTGATCAATACCACATTTTGAAGTCACCTCAAATCTCATATTACCAAACATTTATTTTAAATGAGTACATTAATATAAAAGGAAGCAACCTTCATCAGAAAATAACAATTTTAACTCCACTGGAGATTAAAAAAAATCAGTTTGTAATATATCACTATGCACATTTGTTTTAAGTGCGCTCATTTATCATAAATGCAAATTCAGAAGATTGAATTACAAATACACACATTGTCTGAAACAGCTTGCTCCAAGCAGGGTTGCAGCAAGCCGGAGTATAACCCGGCAACACATGGCACAAGGCTGAAGGGGGAGGGGACACACCCAGGATGGGACATCAGTCTATCACAAGGTACCCTAAGCGGGACTCGAACCCCAGACCCACCAGAGAGCAGGACCCAATCAAACCCGCTGTACCACCACCCCCCTGTGTCATGGTTGCGCTTAGCAAGGATGGACTCAAGTGCAGCGTTATCGTACACCGATGTTTAATGAAGCCAAATCAGAATCCAAAAAGCAGAGTCGAGGGACAGGCGTGGGTCAGGCGATCAGCAAACGTAGTACAAAAGGCTAGGCAAAGAACGTGGTCGGGAATACACAGGCAAAGGTTGATGTCGGAGTAGGTTCACTGAAGCACGGCTCGAAGGGAAACAAAGGAGGCAAAACAAGGTTCCGCATCTGGGCTTCCTCGACTTCCCTCTTTATTGCCGTTCCCATTAGGAAACGGCAGGTGTCACCGATGTGCTGGCTGCGGGGGACTTGACAGTAAGCCCCCCCCCCCCCCATGGGTGGCCCCGGATGCCCTGGGCCAAGAAGGAGGGTGCCCCTGAGGGCACAGGGCCAGGCACTCTGGATGGTCTCTGTGGATGGCAGCAATCAGGTCGGGGTCCAGGATGTCCGAAGTGGCTACCCAGGAACGTTCCTCCGAGCCTACCTCTCCCAGTCTACCAGATATTGCAACCGACCTCTCCGTCGGCGAGAGTCCAGCAGGGCCCGAACCGTGTAGACATCGTCCCCTGCGAGGGGTAGCGCAGGCGGTGGTGTGGTGTCCACTGGGGGCTGATGCAAGGGCACTCCTACCGGTTTCAGGAGGGAGACATGGAACGTAGGGTGCACTCGGAGGTCAGGAGGCAACTGAAGGCGGTAAGTAACCGGTGTGAAGCGACGCATTATCTTGAAGGGGCCGATGTAGCGGGCCCTGAGTTTCTTTGAGGGGATCTTCAGGTTAAGGTCTCAGGTGGAGAGCCAAACTCTTTGCCCGGGCATGAACAAAAGGGTACGCCAGTGCCAGTCCGCCTGACGTTTGTGGCGTTCCGCCCTGCGGAGCAGGTGGGACCGGACCGTCCTCCATACGCGGGCGCTCTCGTTGTGCCACGTTTCCACGGCCTGAACAGAACACGGAGAGGTCTCTCTAGGGAACAGGACAGGTTGGTAGCCTAACACACACTGGAAAGGCAACATACCTGTGGATGTATGAGGTGTGGAGTTGTGGGCATACTCTGCCCAGGCCAGGTAGCAAGCCCATTGGTGCGGTTTGGGAACAGTAGGCTCGGAGAAACCTTGATACATCCTGCTGTAGGCGTTCTGCTTGGCCGTTGGCCTGCGGGTGGTATCCAGATGCAAGGCTGACCGTTACTCCGAGCCGGCCCCAAAAGGCCTTCCATACCCGAGAGGTGAACTGGAGCCCCCGATCTGAAACAATGTCTTCGGGGAGTCCGTATAGTTTAAAGACTTGTTCGAACAGGATCTCCGATACCTCGAGAGCTGTAGGCAGCTTCGGAAGGGGCACCAGTCTACAGGCCTTGGAGAAACGATCTATGACAGAGAGGATCACGGTCTTACCCTCGGAGACCGGTAGGTCCACTTGGAAGTCCAGTGCCACATGGGTCCAGGGTCAGGTTGGCGTAGGCAAGGGTTGTAGGAGACCAGCCGCCTTTTCGGGTACGGTCCTGGGTGGAGCGCAGGTGGTGCAGGACTGGACGAAGTCCCTGACGTCACCGGACATCGAAGGCCACCAGAACCGTCCTTGTACTAGGGAGAGGGTACGTCGGATCCCGGGATGCCCTGCCTCCGGAGCCTCATGGGCCCATTTCATCACTGCTGTGCGGAAGGAAATGGGCACATAAACGCGGCCTGCTGGTTTCCCGGGAGGTTCTGGCTCGCTGTCCTGGGCTTCTTGGATGTCCTGCAGGAGTTGCCAGTGGCAGGACCCACCACACATCCCTGAGGTAGGATCCCCTCTGGGTTGGTGGGCATCGGTTCTGGGTCATGAATCCACGATAAAGCATCGACTTTCCTATTCTTGGTATCTGGTCAATAGGAAACAGTAAAGTGAAAACGGGTGAAGAACAGGGCCCATCGTGCCTGTCGGGAGTTCAACCTTTTTGCGGTCTCAAGGTATTCAAGGTTTTGGTGGTCCGTGAGCACCACAAAGGGATGGACAGTGCCCTCCAGCCAGTGACGCCACTCCTCAAGCGCGAGCTTGATAACAAGGAGTTTCCGGTTCCCAATGTCATAATTACGTTCGGCGGAGGTCACCTTCCTGGAGAAGAAGGCACAGGGGTACAACTTCGGAGGGTCCCCTTACCTCTGGGACAGGACTGCACCCACCCCTACCGAGGAGGCAAGGAAGGGTCCGGCTGTTTCAGCACTGGGGTGGAGGTGAACCGTTTCTTTAAATCCCGGAAAGTCTTCTCCGCCTCCACCCCCCAAGGGAGTCTTCGGTCCTTACTAGCCGTTAGTGCGGTAAGGGGTGTGGCTACTGTGCTAAAATTTCGTATGAAGCGACGATAGAAATTGGCAAACCCAAGGAAGCGCTGGAGCGCCCTTACCGTGGTGGGTCGAGGCCAGGAGGTCACCGCATCCACCTTCCTGGGATTCATGGAGACTCCCTCCTGGCTCAGGACGTAGCCCAGGAAGGAGACCTGGCGTTGGTGGAACTCGCATTTCTCTGCCTTGACATACAGTTGATGTTGTAGGAGCCGTCTGAGGACCGCCCGGACCTGCTGGATATGCTGCTCTCGGGTCCTCGAGTAGATCAGTATATCGTCAAGGTAGACAATGATGCAATGATTAAGGAAATCGCCCAACACATGATTCAGAAAGGCCTGGAAAACCGAGGGGGCGTTAACTAGGCCAAAAGGCATGACCCTGTACTCATAATGACCTAGCGTAGTGGAGAAGTCCGTCTTCCATTCATCCCCCTCACGGATTCGAATAAGGATATACGCGCTGCGGAGGTCTAATTTAGTAAACCAGGTCAACCCATGAATACCTTCCAAGGCCGAGGTGATCAACGATAACGGGTGTTGGGTATTTGACGGTTATGGCGTTCAACCCCCCCCGTAATCTATGCATGGCCTTAATCCCCCGTCCTTCTTAACGATAAAGAAGAACCCTGACGCCACTGGTGACGTCGACGGCCGGATCAGGCCGGCCTCGAGGGCCTCCCTGATGTACTCCTGCATGGCCCGTTGTTCTGGTAACAACAGGGGATACACCTGACCCCGAGGTGGCATGGTACCTGGTAAGAGGTCAATAGCACAGTCCCAGGACCGGTGAGGAGGCAGTTCGGTGGCACGGGCCTTACTGAAGACCTCTCGTATATCCTCATAGTCCGGGGGTATGACCGGTGGGGGAAGGCCCTCTACCTCTTCCACCGACGTGGCCCGACAAGGAAGGGTAAGGCAAGATGAGCGACAGGAATCTCCCCAGGAAACCAGCTCATTGGTACTCCATTTGAAGACTGGGTCATAGCGTGCCAACCAGGGGTAACCCAGAATGATCGGGGTGTCTGGAGCTCGGAGCAGAAAGAAGGTAAGTCTCTCATGGTGACAAGCTCCTGTTTCGAGCAGGAGAGGTACAGTTCGGGTATCAACCACCCCGCTCCCCAAGGGTTGACCATCCAGGGATTTCACGCTCAGGGTGACTTCACAGGTTTTAAGAGGGACACAGTGCGCTTTGGCAAAGCCCACGTCCATAAAACAGCCCGCTGCTCCTGAATCAATGAGGGCACTTGCTTGCACCCGGCTTGCCCCCCAGGAAATATTCACTGGCAACCGCAACTGTCCCTGGTGCTCCCCCGGACTCACCTTCGTGTCTTTGGAGGTCCCTTGGGGTGGTCGCACTGGGCATGCGGCACGGAGATGCTCCTGGGACCCGCAATAGAGACACAGTTTCCCCACCAGGCGCTGTCTCCTTTCTTCTCTCCTGAGCTGGTCCTCCTCTGGGCCGGCCCCTGGGGGAGGGTCTGGTCTCCCCGGGGTTGTCGACTCTTGCCAAGGTTGTCAATGGCGATGGCAGTCTCTACAAACCGGTCGAAGTCCCCATCCTCACCCCTGTACGTGAGCTTGTCCTGGATCCGGGAGTTCAGCCCTTTGCAGAAACAGGTGAGGAGGGCAGGAGAGTTCCATCCGCTCTTGGCCGCGAGGGGTCTGAACTCAAGAGCGTACTCAGCCACGCTTCTATTTCCCTGGGTGAGACAATTACCCACCGCACGCCCCTCATGTGGGTGGTCAAAAACCGCTCCGAACTTCTCGCGAAAAGCGGCATAGGTAGTTCTTTGGCGAGTGTGCCACCCAGCAGCTGCCCACACCCAGGCTGGACCGGTCAACAAGGACAGGACAAAAGCGATTTTAGCTGCGTCCGTCTGATACATGCGAGGAGAACACTCAAAGACCAACTCGCACTGCATCAGAAAGTCCTGACATTGATCGGGCAAACCGTCATACCTCTCTGGGTTCGCGATCCGTGCGACCGTACCGGATGCCTTGGGTGGTGCGGGCGGGGCAGGCTCAGCAGGAGTCGTGGGTGCCGTCTGGGAGGCAGGTTGGAGAATACCTCTTGCCAGGAGAGCCTGGATCAATCCTTCGATCATTTCTTGTAGGCGCTGCAGTGACTGGTCTTGTGCTCCCAAAATGTCGCCTTGCGTGGTAAGCGTCATACGCAGTTGCGCATACTCCGCTGAGTCCTGGTAGTTGGAGGAACCTTCTGTCATGGTTGCGCTTAGCAAGGACGGATTCAAGTGCAGTCGTACACCGATGTTTAATGAAGCCAAATCAGAATCCAAAAAGCAGAGTCGAGGGACAGGCGTGGGTCAGGCGATCAGCAAACGTAGTACAAAAGGCTAGGCAAAGAACGTGGTCGGGAATACACAGGCAAAGGTCGATGTCGGAGTAGGTTCACTGAAGCACGGCTCGAAGAGAAACAAAGGAGGCAAAACAAGGTTCCGTATCTGGGCTTCCTCGGCTTCCCTCTTTATTGCCGTTCCCATTAGGAAACGGCAGGTGTCGCCGATGTGCTGACTGCGGGGGATGTGACACCCTGACTTGTAAGATCTCACTATTTTTTCCCCACCCAACAGTACCATTGACTAAACACAATCTCTTGTGTTTAGTTTTACCACAAAATTGTAACTTAAATAGAAGCAGTGTTTCTCATCTAACAAAACAGGTGTGTAAAGACAGTTCCATATGTTTCTTTAGAGGAAATCATTAGTGTAGTAGAAAAACAGAAGTAGTGCAGATGTAAAAATAAGTGAACCCCAAGTTGTAGTGGTTGAACAAACAGGTAAGTAGAATCAGGTGTGTAAATCATAGTCATTCATTAATTTTATACATTTATTTTAAGATTTAACATTTAGACATTAAGTTTACTAGAATGTTTTCTACAAGAATAATGACCATCCCTATAGAGTTCACATACTTTAGAGCAGTAGTGGATATATGTGTAAGTGTGTGCAATAGTAATATTAAGTCTGATATCAAATTCTGTGCACATTTGCGTGTGTGTGTGTGTCTGTGTGTGTGTGTGTGTGTGTGTGTGTGTGTGTGTGTGTGTGTGTGTGTGTGTGTAGACAAGCAGAAGTGCTGATGTTATGGGATACCACCTTGTGTGCCAACACATTCAGTAAATGCTCTTTGGTTAACTGTTAGTGCATAATTTCTGCAGCATTTCTTTGGATGACACAGTTATAATTCAGAAAGTCAACAAATCAGCATTGAAATAATATATAAATTTCTTGCTTTCACATACAGCCACACTTTTAAACATGGTAACTGACTTCACAATGAATCTTTAACATAATAAAATGGGCCAGCAAGTAACACAGTGGTTTGAGTCCCTACCTTGAATCCTGTAATACCCTTGATAAAGGTACATACCCACAAGTGATCTTGTAAAATAGAAAGACCTGTATATTAGACATGACAGTGTCCATAATTATCATAATTTTAGATTTAATCACTGTAATTATGCTTCCTCAGCCTAAGCAATGTTGATATTATTCAGCTTAACCAAATCAGTACATATAAAACCTCGTATGCAATTACATGTGTCATGACACTTATTATATTTTGAATAATATACAGTATTTTAATGGGGTGTTTGTGTCAGCTATTTAATTCAGACATGCCCAGGGTAATATTACCTGTGGTTGAGACATGCAGCATACAGTGCTTATTTAGTTATACTGAATGAAAATGAGTAAATAACTCAAGTGAACTGGGTACTGAAAACAATTGGAATATATGTAAATTAATGGATTCTGTTACAGGTAATGGAGATAAAAGTTCAAGTTGTTTTAATTGTCATTCCTCTGTATAGCTTGTATATGGTGGAACAAAATGTCGTTTCTTCGGAAACCATGGTGCAACACAGAACAAATGTAAAAAAAAAAAAAATCATATATTAATATAATTTACACACACATACTTCTGTAGAAATCATAGCAGTCCAGGGCAATATCATACCAATCTATGAACTATTTTTCAAAAAGAACAGAAACAAAACAGCAGTAACAAAAGTATTTGATCCTCAAAGTACAATAGTTTGGTCAGCAAGGTAATTACTGTATATGGGTCATAAGCAAGTGACTACTTTTTCACTAATCCTAGCCAAGGTATGAACAGACCTATCCTGCCATTGTGTAAAAAACCTGAGCAGTGTAATTACAGCCATTACTAGTGGTGTGAACGGAGTTGCTAGGGGGCCACACCTGGGGTTATCCCATACAGGCAGAGACTCCAAGAAATCACCATCTCCTTCATGTCTCCAGTACGTGATCCATAATCTCCCGGAAATTGGACGCTGGCCTGGAAAGTGATTAAGGAAATATTTAACTGACTGGGAGTTTTGTACTTCTGGATTAAACCACGTCATGTGGGACATTGGTTCCAACGTTTTGCTTCTCCTGTTGGAAGCATCGTCAGCATCGCTTGTTTTATCCATAAGTACAATTCTGTTTAATCCAGAAGTACAAAACTCCGAGTCAGTTGACACCAGCTGCGGAAGCCTACAGGTTTTACTAAGGAAATATTTAATTATATAGCAGCTATTTCTTTCAAGGGATACCTGTGTCGCAAAAAGCGGACTGGAGAGCCAGGGTGTGGACCCAATTGTGGGATCGTTAATTGCAAAGATACAAGGATCAAAGCAATACTCATAGTCAGGGATAAGGGTTGCTAAATCCAAGGTGCAAATATGGTTTGAGAGGAGAATCCAAAGACTTGGTCGATGTAGTGAAACAAGGTTCGATGCCGTAGGAGACAGGAACAGGGCCAAGGAGACAGGTGAGGGAACAAGGAGGGAGCTACACAGAGGAAGCCAGGTAAGGCACTGCGGAAGCCTCATGAATGGAGGAGGGACAGTTGTATCAAAGAGATTCTGCAAGCAGGGAGTCTTTGGAAAAGGTCCTACTGTTCTTTGGAAATCCTGTAAGTTTTCCCTTGTAGCGCTGTGGGATATTTTTGAAGGATGTTTTTTCGGGGGGGGGCGGGGTTGTGGTGGTGCGGTGGTGCAGTAGGTTGGACCAGTTCCTGCTCTCCGGTGGGTCTGGGGTTTGAGTCCTGCTTGGGGTGCCTTGCAATGGACTGGTGTCCTGTCCTGGGTGTGTCCCCTCCCCTTCCAGCCCTGTACCCTGTGCTGCCGGTTTAGGCTCCGGCTCCCCGTGACCCTGTATGGGACAAGCAGTTCAGACTCTGTGTGTGTGTGTGTGTGTGTGTGTGAGTGTGTGTGTGTGTGTGTTTTCCAGGGTAGTAGATGACACCAAACTGCCCATGTATCTTTCACTTTTATAAATAAGACAGCTGCCCAGTTTTCTTGAAAATTGGTTCTTTGAGAGTAATTATTACTCAGTTGACTGTGCAGAGATTTTACTGTGAAGATACTGCATGAGAGTGCGCGCGCGCACACACACACACACACACACACACACACACACACACTGGCTGAAGCAGCTTGTCCCAAGTGGGGTCGCGACAAGCTGGAGCCTACCCGGCAACACAGAGCGTAAGGCCAGAGGGGGAGAGGACACACCCAGGACGGGACGCCAGTCCATCGCAAGGCACCCCAAGCAGCACTCGAACCCCAGACCCACTGGAGAGCAGGACCCGGTCCAACCCACTACACCACTGCACCCCCCACATGAGAGTGCAGAGATACTGTATTTCTCATATTTATTATAAGCATTGTCACAACCCCTAGTTGTAGTAGCTCCAGTGACAACCAGAGGACACACTCAGGTTTGGGTGACTGAACTTGGGACACCTCTTCCCAATGAGCTAATGATCTAATCACCTAATGACCAGGTCTATATAAGGGAATACAGGTCCTAGCTTAGAGGACCTTATCGAGTCCTATTCCTGCATAGCTACTGATTGCAGCAGGTCCCTGGTCCTGCTTTCCCAAATCTTCATGTTCCTCCAAGGTCTCCACTCACTATTTCCTCATTCCTGTGCTCCTTCATTTGCAAATCACCATTGCATCACAGTACCGACTTCTTCTGCCCCCTATTATTACACAAAGCACTTGTAAATAAACTTCACACCTGAATCCACTGCAATTCATGGCTCTGTGAGTACATGATGGGTATATTCCTTCTGAAATTTAATCACTGTGGATTATATGTCCAAAGATGTTGAAACACACAAAAGGATCTGAGTGAAAACACTGGCATTTGAAAGAAAGGACATGACTTTTAGGAAGATTACTTATAAAGTAAGCAGTGGAAATCCAGATGGTTTGCCTTTTAAAGGGCAAGCAGAACACAATACAGTCACCTCTGCTTCACAAATGCTCCGTTAACCTTGATATCTATGGCATTGCAGTGCCTGGTGCTGTGGAGAAACACCTGGACAAAAGGGAATGCTGTTTTACCCTTGAGCTCCAGCTGTGCGAGGAAAGGTTTCACTAGAAAAAGTGGTCACCATGTTCATGAAATCACTGTTTGGAGCTGTTAATTGTGTGTTTGTTTCCATTAAATACCTAATGTTGAATGCTACAGTATTTACGTATACTGGCTATATTTTGTACTACGTAGGATTGCAGACGTCTCATAGATGTGTCCAGGAGATTCAAGTTATTAATTTTCAACCTATGCTTTTTCTCTACTCTAGTTCCAAGTGTAGAATACTTGTTTAAAAGTTTCTGTTTAGTTTAAAGCCTTACTGTCAGATCTCATTTATTGTAAGTCTAGAGCAATAATACTTGGTGGCCCTTCAGTCTCTTTGAAGGCACCGGTGAGGTCCGGTGAGGCTGAGCCGGTGGATGTGGCTCTGCTGTTTCATTCTGCCTATTCTCCTTGAGACCACGTCCTCTCTTTCCTGCAGCCGTGGGCGAATCGGAAACTGTGACTGACCTTTTCCTTGGCCCTCTGAGAGAGCCCTGCAAGAGGGCAGGTGGAGATGTTGAAGGAGGTGGAGATGGTGGCACATCTCATGAAGCAGGGTGCTGCCTGGAGGTGCATTCTACCCCAGATAGGAAACCTTCAGAGGGTAGCAGGATGCCCATTCAGGCTTTGCTGGGGTAGAAGCATCGTTGTCACTGCATTAATATTGCTAAACACGGAGAGCAGTGCTCTTTGGTAGCACCCAGTTATCTATCCCCATTTGTCTGGAACAATCTATCACAGCGACTGTGAGCAATTCCACTGCACTCAGCTGGATTCTCTGCCTCTGTAAATTCCAGTCTTTTTGTACCGCCCTCACTCAGCTGTCCAGAACTTCATAAAAAACAGGAGTAAATATTTTTGCGGGTAACGTGGGTAAGTCTAGAAAACAGGCGTGCACATCTGACAGCTGTTACGGATTTGGACAGGTATTCGTATTTTGTTTTTCATTTCTGGGTTGGTGATGTGTGCAGGGAGTAATATAATACTTTGGCACTCAAGGCAGGCTTGTGTGAAATTATCACTTATGTGTTTTGAGGTTGAAGTTCTACTGCAAATACTCCCGTTTTACTACAGAAGAAATATATGCACTTAAATCTTTAAACACATTTTGGCTCAGGCATAATAGAGATATAATACCAAGTCCTTAGTTTTTGTGTCAGCTGTCTAGTGCTCTTTATGCAAATAGGAATGAAGGGGCCTTTGGTTAAAAAAGCTGACAGGAGATAAAATGTGTGAAGTGCTCTCCGATTAAGTCAGACATCTGCAGCTTCTAGATAGGCCTGTATTCCTCGATTCCATTAGAGATAAGGCTGTCTACCTGCTGGGCTGACCGTCTCAGTGGAATACATTTCAAGGCCCTATGGTGTTGTGGCTAATTCCCTGAATCCCAGCTTCTGTATGGAAGGATATTACATCACTCGCTTTCCACATACAGTAACAGACCCCTACAGGAACAGAAAGGACATCTGTCCAGTTGTCCCCATGAAGAACTACAGTGATGGACAGGGCATCCATCCATTCAACTGACACTTTCTCCAAAACAACCTACAGTGATTTGCCCATTTACATAGCTGGGAAATTTTACCGGAAGTAATTCAAGGTAAGCACCTTGGGCATTGTTACTACAGCAGGAGGTGGGATTAAAACCTGCATATTTCACTTCAAAAGGAGGCAGCTCTAAAACCCTATGACCACACCAGTAACAGTGATTGGGAAGCCTATTTTACCTGAAGGTTCCAGGAGGGGGTGGGGGAATGCAGTGTAACTAAATAAGACAGCTGTGGTCCCATGTCATGGTCAGCATCAGCTTGGGGTCAACTGGATCAGCTCTGACAGATGAGATGAAGCAGCTTCAGCCGCATTCTCTGGTCCCCGCCACAATGAGTTGTCCGTCCCACAAACCCAATCCTATGGGATGGAATGGCTGCCACACCCGTCAGACCAAGATTCATTACAGCCCTTCTCAGAGGGGTGCCAGCTCAGATCAGTACCTCAGCAGCATGGCACTTTCCGGAAGGGACATGCTGGCTGTCCAGGAAAACTATGTGACCTGCAGCCACAGGAGAGTTGCACTCCTCCCTGTGCTGCTTGCATCTTAAACATTAAAAACATGAACAAACGTTGAATCTTTCACATGTGAAGCTGCTGTTTTTTCTGCCAGAGCAACAAATTCATACCAAGTGTCTGTCTTGGCTGAAAACAATTTTTTCCCAGTGTAACATCTGGACAAACATCTGGCTATGCAAATGTAGCCATGTAATACACTGTATTACGTTGTTCACTCTGATTTTCACTTTCCTGCCCATGCTTTACATTTCTGGTGTCCGAGAAGACATTCTCTGTAGCTGTCCTTACATTAGAAAGGCTTAAGAATAAGACATTTTAAGATCTTAAATGGCATAGATGTTATTTAATTTAGATTACTCTCAAAATGTTGTGCATCTGTTCCTTAAAAACATCTTTAGAGAACACTCGAGCTGGGAGCGATTGATTCACAGCTGGATATCATCTTTAATGTATTCTACATTTAAAATGAAAGTCTCAAGGCAAGCAGAAAGTGCTCACTAAGGAGTAATGGATGCATTCATACTATATTCAGAACCGGGTGATAGGAAGCAATGGAAAAGATCTCCAGAGCAAGCTTTCTGCAATTAGTGCTAAATTCAAAAAAGACTAATAGACGGCAGTCTTCAGTCCTGAGTTGAAAATATATTGATAGCAACACAATCCAACAGCAATGAATTGTGTTTGAGTAGTTCATCTCATATGTATTATTTCTTTCATAGAAAGAAAAGATATTCCACACCACCATAATTTAAAATGGAGGAAAATGTCTCTATCCAAACTGTTCTGAATAGAATATAACTTTTAGGAGTTTTCTAAGTAAGTAATAGAAGAGTAAACTGTTATGTGACTCTTTTACATTATATACACTCACCAGCCACTTTATTAGGTATACCTTGCTAGTACCAGGTTGGACCCCCTTTTGCCTTCAGAACTGCCTTAATTCTTTGTGGCATAGATTCAACAAGGTGCTGGAAACATTCCTCAGAGATTTTGGTCCATATTGACATGATAACATCATGCAGTTGCTGCAGATTTGTCGGCTGCACATCCATGATGTGAGTCTCCCGTTCCACAACATCCCAAAGGTGCTCTATTGGATTGAGATCTGGTGACTGTGGAGGCCATTTGAGTATAGTGAACTCATTGTCATGTTCAAGAAACCAGTTTGAGATGATTTGAGCTTTGTGACATGGCACTTCTGGTGGAAGTAGCCATGAGAAGATGGGTACACTGTGGTCATAAAGGGATGGACATGGTCAGCAACAATACTCAGACAGGCTGTAGCATTTAAATGATACTCAATTGGTACTAAGGGACCCAAAGCATGCCAAGTAAATATTCTCCACTTCATTACACTGCCACCACCAGCCTGAACCGTTGATACAAGGCAGGATGGATCCATGCTTTCATGTTGTTTATGCCAAATTCTGACCCTATCATCTAGATGTTGCAGCAGAAATTGAGATTCATCAGACCAGGCAATGTTTTTCTAATCTTCTATTGTCCAATTTTAGTGAGCCCGTGTAAATTGTCGCCTTAGTTTCCTGTTCTTAGCTGACAGGAGTGACACCCGGTGTGGTCTTCTGCTGCTGTAGCCCATCTGCTTCAAGGTTCGATGTGTTGTGCATTCAGAGATGCTCTTCTGCATACCTCAGTTGTAACGAGTGGTTATTTGAGTTACCATTGCCTTTCTATCACCTCAAACCAGTCTGGCCATTCTCCTCTGGCCTCTGGCATCAACAAGGCATTTTCACCCACTGAACTGCCGCTCACTGGATATTTTCTCTTTTTTTGACCATTCTCTGTAAACCCTAGAGATAGTTGTGCGTGAAAATCCCAGTAGATGAGCAGTTTCTGAAATACTCAGACCAGCCTGTCTGGCACCAACAACCATGCCACGTTCAAAGTCACTTAAATCACCTTTCTTGCCCATTCTGATGCTCCGTTTGAACTTCAGCAGATTGTCTTGACCATGTCTACATGCCTAAATGCATTGAGATGCTGCCATGTGATTAGCTGATTAGATATTTGCGTTGAGCAGTTGAACAGGCATACCTAATAAAGTGGCCAATGAGCGTAGTTGTCTACACAAACTCATAAGATGTAGCAAACACAGTAGCATCAATGCCACAGAGGAAGCTTCAGTCACAATGGCTCCAGACAGACTGAAGTTGACAGGGAAGGTCCTTGGTCTGGTGGGGTTTGGCAGTGATGAAGCAGTAGCTCGAGCAGGTCAGCACACAGCCCTCAGAGCACAGAAATCTGCAGAGCTGAGATGAAGGCAGCCATTGGAGGTGTAACACTAGAGGAAGGCACTCAGCAGATAGGTTAGCCATCCTCATGTACCTTTACATTCATTCATTTAGCAGGCATACATCTCGGAGAATAATACAACAGTACATCACACCATAAGAAGAAATTATGATACCGACACATGATTCTAGAGTACAGTCAATTTGTCGTATACTACAGTATAAACCAGTATACCTTATGCAAGTAGCTGTATATAGGATTTTTTTTAAAAAAATGTTAAACAGACAACGTGGGGGTGCGGTGGCGCAGTGGGTTGGACCGCAGTCCTGCTCTTCGGTGGGTCTGGGGTTCAAGTCCCGCTTGGGGTGCCTTGCGGCAGACTGGCGTCCTGTCCTGGGTGTGTCCCCTTCCCCCTCCGGCCTTACGCCCTGTGTTGCCGGGTAGGCTCCGGTTCCCCGTGACCCCGTAAGGGACGAGCGGTTCTGAAAATGTGTGTGTGTGTGTAAACAGACAACATACTACAGATTTTTCAAGCACAGAGATTAGGAAAGAAGTGAGTCTGAAAGAGAGGTTTTGAGACCCTTTTCGAACATTGACATGGGTTCAACACTTGAGTGAAAGAGGGATAATTTACATTGTTTCATTTAGATGACAGTTTCTCTAACATGAATTACAACATTAAGGTATTTATAATGATTTACCCAGTTATGAAGCTGGGTGATTTTCACGGGAGCAATTTTTGGTTAAATGCCTTGCTCAAAGGTTTTACAGCCAGAGGTGGGAATCAAACCTGTGACCTTCAGGTATAAAGGCAGTCACTCTAACTACCAGCTGTCCCATTCTGTTTCATTGGAGTCAGAAATGAACCACCAAGCAAGCAGAGATGGAGGAGCGTAGGTTGGGGCGTAGGAAGCAGTTATACCTTTCAGGAATTGGGGAGCAGATGGTCTTGCAGGCCATAATCTGAGTCTTGAACTTGATGCCAGCAGCTACAGAAAACCAATGTAAATGATAATACTTTGTTTTATTTAAACAATTTTTTCCCAATTTTATTAGTAGCTAGTTCAAGTTATATCTCCCTCTCAAAGTGCAACCTGTACAATGTCTATGCTGCACCCAACTTGTTCTTTCCAGTCTGTAGACCAGGGATAGTTCATTTTAATGGTAATTGGCTAATACATTACTTTACAGTAAAAAACAAGGAAGGGGTTTTTAGTCTCAACTTGAAAACCAAATAATACGTGTTCTGACAGTGCTCACATTGGAAACTGTCCTGCCACCTTGGGTTTTTAATTTATTTTTTCGAGAATGTTTAAAAGTCAGGCAGGGGGGCTAGCTACATTTCCATTTGCAAATTAAAAAAAATAAACACGGGAACGTTTAATAGATGTGGTACATCGTAACCTCCCTTATCCTTTAAAAGAGACCATCACTGGCAGAGCTTGTCATAATTCGGGCAGCCCTCTTTGTGCATATGGAACACTGTACAATGTGGTCTGACATATTAATGGTCACCCGCTGCGGTTCAGGATAATCCGTTAAGCGTCATTTGTTTTCTGCGTAATTAAGCACAGCGACTGTACTATTTCATCTCATAACAGTGGAGAGGCCCTCTAGTGCAATATGCCTATCTGGCATTCGTGTTCTCCTCCCCTTTCCATTTTCTCTCTTCTCATGCTCTTGCATCCAGTTAAACTCCTTTTCTCTTATTTCACTTCCGCATTCTTTTGTCTGGTGTCCTGTTCAGTAGCAGCCTTAGCACTGTGCATCACTTTACCATTTTCATATCTCACCGTTTGTTGAACATTTGCAAGGAAACTTCATAATTACTAGAGAGATTGCTTCTAAAAGCCCTGAAATATTTTCCATTGCCCCAGATTAATTACAAATGTCATGCAATGTTTCAAATAAAGTCTGATGAATTACTATTTTCAAATGAAATTCATGAAATGTTACTTTCAAAAAAATGGAATTAAACTACAGATATGGAAAGCATGGAAAAGCCTATGCATCTTTAGGTTTGAAGAGAAATTGTAGTTTGCTTTCACCTGACTGACATGAAAACATTATATTGCATTTTCTTACGTTTATTTATTCAGCTAATGCTTTTCTCTAAAGTGATTTACAATTTTAGGCTACTTATAATTCTTTGCCCATTTATACAGCTAGAGCAGTTTTCAGGGCAAGTACCTAGTACCTTACCTAATGGTACTACAGCTGGGATATGAAGCTGAAAGCTTTGTGTCCAAAGCCAGCAGCTCTAACCACAACACTACCAGATGTCTTTCAAGGTCATGTTTCCAGTAAAAGGTCCTGGATCATAAACTAAGCTGATTGCCATGTTTAAGTGCTGGTGTCAAAAACAGGTACTATTCACCACCCAGTAAAATATTCCTGTAAGGTAATATCTACTGGTGTCAAAGTGGGCCTCATGATGCCATTGGCTCAAGATTACTTGCAGATGACCCTCATGTCCCACAGGGGACACTTTCTTCAGTGGTCTTGTTCTCCAACCAAATCACTCAGGAAATCCAATGATAACACAAATAAGGAAAAAAAAAACATCAATAAGCTTTGCAACCGATTTCATGTCAAAGTTTTTCCCATATAGTAAACAAGGTCCCTGTTTTCTCAACAAGAAGGCAAGACTGTCTGAAACGTCTGTCCCTTCTGTAAGGGCAGATTTAGCTTCTTGCCTAAAAGGGACACAGTTCCCTTGCAGCAAGTGCTGACGGAGGGCCCTTCCATGCAGAGCACTGCTGTGCTTTATGTCTGAGCAATTGTTCTGTAGCAGCCTTGGCGGAGGAACAATAGCTGCGCAGTGTAATTGGAGCACAGTGGCAGCAAGGCAGCAGTACATCTTCCATTAAACAGCATCCCATGTGGCCGATGGCAGATGCCAGCCATTTGGAAGCAGCAGGAGACAGCGTACCTGTGCATAAAGCAGAGTCTGACAGCGCACAGCCGTTCTGTGTGTAAAGCTGTCAGTGAGCGATTGCGTTGCTTTGCACTCCGTGGTTTGGCTTTCATGTGCTTTTCCACATTGCTGTATGTGTACATTCTTAAAGTCAGTGTACTATCCAGCTTGTCTCAGCAACCTTAATGTATCTTTACACTTTAAAATATTGTACAGTATACAGAAGAGTTCATTTTTTTCTAATGCTTACAATTATTGCAATAGTCTTTAGGCTGCTCACTGACATTGTTGCCATGGAATCAAAACAAACAAATGGCAGAAACAGGTGTTTTTGTGTTGTATGATGCAGAGAGATGGTGATCTTCAGCCCTAGGTGATTTGTATTATTTTGCACAAAAATTGGTTTAACACGTCCTGGATCACTAGAGTAATGCCTCCATGTGGCATATTCAATTCCAAAACAGTGGGAAAGTAAAATATTTAATTGTACAAATCTTTGGCTATGAAAAGCAAGCCTTTGTCAGTGTCTTTGCTATTCTTCTTTTATACTAGTTTCCTTAACCCCCTTAGTCTGAAACTAATTTGCTCCTGAAAATCTGTTCTCAAGGCGAAAATCCAGATACCAAAGAAGCTATTCCCATTATTTCTTATGGGAAAAATTTTAATCTGTTCCCAGAGCAACACAAGTTCACTCAGAAGTCAAAACACATAAAATCATTATTATTGTTATGAAGTTCATGAAGAATGTCCTCCTTTCAAGCTAATTGCCTTTATTGTCCAGTTCCATAAGGTACTATTCTTGCAGTTTGATGTGACTGAATGGATGTGTTATGGATACACCACCAACCGAGGGCTGCTTTCATTTTTACAGTTACACAGGAATGGTAGCACAACATTATTTTAAACATTTTATTTGTCCACTATTTAAGAGATGTGTGTGTGTGTATTTGACAAAATTTAACTGAAGTGTTAAAGTGAAGAATGGACACGCTACGGAGCAAACTGTGAACATGGTTTATCAATGGCTGGAGCGAGGACAACAGTGCATTATGATACAAGAATAATTTACCAGTTTATGCTGCTGAGTGTTCTTACTGTATGAGGGGGCACGGTGGCGCAGTGGGTTGGACCGGGTCCTGCTCTCTGGTGGGTCTGGGGTTCGAGTCCCGCTTGGGGTGCCTTGCGGCGGACTGGCATCCCGTCCTGGGTGTGTCCCCTCCCCCTCCGGCCTTACACCCTGAGTTGCCGGGTAGGTTCCGGTTCCCTGCGACCCCGTGTGGGACAAGCAGTTCTGAAAATGCGTATGTGTGTGTGTTCTTACTGTGTCAGTTCAGTGTAAATCCATGAATCAAGTGTACGACAGAAGGATGGTGATTTGAACCAGGGGCCACAGCTCTATCCAGAGCACTACCTATTAATTATAGGCACTACTCTTTACTTTTGCAATACTTTAAGCGTATTTCTTGTAATGGGACCTTGATCAAACCAAAATAAGGAAATGACGCAGAAAAATCAATGAAAAAATACACAAGAACACAACACTGTAAAAGGTTTCATGTGAGCACAGACTGACAAGACATCTGTTCCCAGCATCATCTGCCTGTGCTCACAGCAGTTTGTGTGCTAACCTGCTGGGACCAGTTACCATCTGAGTCTCATCCTGCTTCTTCGCTGATGTTCGAGTCTGGTGCACTTATGAACGGAAAAGTCTGAATAATCAGAAACAGTCTGTCTACTGGTATGAGTGGTACAAATTTTTCAGGCCTGCATAATTAAACGTCCATACAATGGGGGGGGGGGGGTGAGAGTTTATCCCTCATTCATTTTTCAGCTTGTCCAGGAGTTTCTGTGCGAGAACTGGAATAGAGTTAATGGATAGATCACATATTGAGTTTTTTAGGTGAAAACTTACATCATGTGAGCATTGCTGGTTTGAGACTTCACTTGAGGAAACATAAGGAAACAGTCTTACAGTTTGATATGATGCATTTTTGAGGCTCCAGAATACTACATGACATGCATGCTGAATGAAAATTTGCAGCCTTCTGCTTTGACCTTGTTAATGGTTATGTCTTATCTGGTCTCTGTGCTCTGAATTAAGTGTGTTTGGCTGAGTATCTATATATGTGTGCATTTTTTAAATTATTTATGCAGCTCTTATTGATTTTTTTTAAAACAAATAAGGATTAGTGGATTTTCCCAAGGATTTGTTTGTGGCAATTCATGCACATAAGTCTTAATTATGCCATTATTACCCCAGTGAAAATCTGTGAAATGGCTGACTGAAATTTTTTACATATTTTTATGGACTGCAATAAAAAATATGCAAAACTGCATTTTAAGGAAGTGATTGCTAATCTAATTCCAAAAGAGATCCCTAGGAAAATTTCTGGGGATCGTTTTTGTAAGCCCGACTTTCATAAAGAAGGAAAGAATGCCGAAATCTGCTTTTCTTTAGAAAGCTGTGAAAACATTCTAATGAGCCACATTAACATTTCAAAACAATCAGTGCACACAAATGCAGAACTAAGACTGATAATTGTTTTTTGGTCTTTTATTTATTTATTTTTGCAAAGATATAAAACTCGCCTTTAAATGTAAAGTGTTTTTTTTTTTTTTTTTTTTGTAAACTTTTCCTCAAGCAAACATTCACTTTGCTTATTTGCTATGAGCCTAAGTGTTGGCCCCTACTTGTCAGTCTCCAGGATTGACAGGACATCACAGCAGCGAGTTAGATCTCACACTAAGCTTTGTTATAGTGCACCTTTATTCCTCCCAGCCGCAGGCCAGCCGTCGCTCTCGGTCACCTGCCGCAGTCACGATGCAGAGACAGACTGCCATGCATTTTCTGTTCCAGACCCTTATTTTCTAGAGTAATACAAGTGGTAAAGTGCTACTCCTTTCATTCATGGGATGGGCTACTGGAATCCAATTCACTGAAAAGAGACAGCAAAGCTACATCAGCTGGCACTGTAGAACAAAAATTGCTTTGAAAGTGTTCCTGAATTCCCAACTCACACTGGGATAGTTCTGCTGGGTAGGTGCCAAACCTTGTGTAGGCTTTGTATGTAAAAACTATAAATATAAGCTTATACATACCTTGCTTTTCAGGGTATGTTTATTTTCCACAGGTCAGTCTTTCCATATATTTCAGTTTGGTCAGTGCAGATGCTGTCCTTTATCCATGTAGTCATGTGCTCAAGGCTTTGCTCTCTCACTTGCCACTCCCTCCAACTGTCCAGTGAAATATTCCTGTTGGTGTCAACAACTCCAGTCTGCAATTCAGATTTTTCCATTTTTTTTTATAACATAAATTGTGGGGTGAACACAGACTCAGGTTTCAAAGATCCCAAGGCACTGAAGGCACCAAAGACCAAAACTTGAGATTTTGAGAAAAGAAAGAAAGAAAGAAAGAAAGAAAGAAAAATTGAGATTTGTAATTAGTCTCTGCATGTTGTTTTAAAATCTGTTAAAACAGTGGATGTGGGTTGCATACTGATCAATAATATTGCCTTGTAACCTAAAGGTTTCCTGTTCAAATTCCAGCAGTGCCTGTAACATGTAAAGTATCCATGTGCCTAGTAGGAACTAAACAATATTAATAGCAGTAAGATGAAATAAATTCAAGTTGAACCAAGTATTGTATTTATATGATACATATTGTGAAAGTACAGTAGGTGTTCATTTAGACAATATACACACACACATTTTCAGAACCACCTGTCCCACACAAGGTCACGGGGAACCAGAGCCTACCTGGTAACACAGGGCGTAAGGCCAGAGGACACACCCAGGACAGGACTCCAGTCTATTGCAAAGCACCCCAAGGGGGACTTGAACCCTAGACCCACCAGAGAGCAGGACTGTGGTCCAACCCACTGCGCCACTGCACCCCTTCATTTAGACAATAAAAAGTTAATTTATGCTGAATTGCACAATTTCATTGTAAGCTTTTTCCCTGATTTTAAAGAGAACATAAGAACATTTAAAAGATTTAGTCTTTTCAAAAACTAAGTCATCATGAAGATACATAGACAACAGGTAAAATCTGTGATTTTCAGTCCTGCAGGGTTGATGTCAATAACCTTGAAGTCTAATTGGGATTTATGCTTATGATGCTGTGATTTATTCTTCCTTTTCAACAGGTATACAATAGGTGATAATACAGAGCTGCATATTTACTGCCAGAAGCTCTAGGTTTGCAGGCCTGCGTAGCAGCAAAAAGGCCATGTCTACATGTACGAGTGCACTTGTGATTTCTGGTTGATTTAACTGTGATGTCTTATCAATAGATTTTCCCTCTGTGGCACGACCCGGTGCAGAAGTGATAAGAGTCCATTTGTAGATGGATGGCCAGTCAGCACTCAGTCCTGATCATAATTGGAATCACTGTAAGGCTTGAGTAAAGGGAAAGGGGTGGGAGGGTAGGAGAAGGGTTGATCTATTGTTCGGCCCACTCCTGCCCCTACTACATGAGAGACACACACACACACACACACACACACACACACACACACACACACACACACACACACACACACACACTCAGAGTCCCATCGGAACCTCTAATGGATGCATTCCAGCTACTTAACGCAGTTAAACAAGAATCATCTCATCCATTGTACTGACAAATAGTGGAGCGATTTTTAGAATATTTACATAAACATTATCAATGCAGAATCTCTGTTTAGTTAATCAGGTGTTAATTATTCATTGTGATTAAAATGATGCTGAAAGCATATCCAAAGCTATCTATGCCTTCCTCACAATGTAACTCGCAGAGCTGTGATCTTAAATGAGATGCTGAATCTTAATTAATATAGTCCATATACTTGTTTTGTTGCCTTGGAGATGTGGGGGAGGGGGGTCTTTGCCACAAGAGGGTCTTATGAGTGCTGGTGCAGGTCAGCACACAAAAAAGAAAAACAAATGGCAACCATGGCAACAAACTCAGTTACTCGAGGACATGAATATGAGTTCACTAGGCCCCCTGATGAGGAAATGAGTCTCATTTTGATTTCCGTTGATGGCACCACCGAATCATATATAACATCCTTGGATTTTATTAATGTGGAAATAACATCCTTGGAATTTATTAATGTGGAATGTGCTGTGTACCAGGACTTGACAGTGATATTGGAAAATGAAATTTTTATGCATGATTGAAGTTGGGGCTGTATGTAAAAGACAGCAGGAGAAACAAGCACTCCATAAAAGTGCAGTTATGTACGGTGCTATAGGACTGAAGGATAACCATCAGAAGACGTGGAACAGGGAGCATCATTAGCATGCCTGACACAATCAAGGGGCAACCTATTCTCCCTGCAGAAGGAGAAAGAACCCCAATCTGACAGAGGGGACAGGAGGGGTTGGAGAATCAGCCCTGACATGTCGGGAGCCTCCAGACCCAGCGGTACCTGCCACCACAGAGCTGGGGCACAGTGAGCAGTGAAGGTACAAGACTCACGCCATGGGATGCCCCATAGGGATGGGAGGCTTGAGTGTGGGAAACATGTAATACTAATATCCACATTAGAGGAACATCTTGATGGGCACATTGACACTGTTGATTTAGGTTTTAATGTCATGGCTTTAAACACTTTATAGCCATAAATTATGTGGTTTTTTTTACACATCCTCAGGTAAAAATATTGTCAGTACGTTACATTACTTTTACAGTTATTCATTTAGCAGACACTTTTCTCCAAAGCGACGTACATCTCATAGAAAATACAAGGGGTGCATCACATTAGCAGAAAGAAACACTTAAATGCAGATGCGTGATTTATAATTGCAGTTAGTTTGTTTCTTTCCACCATATGACCCAAATGTACATCACACAAGTAGTTCCATGAGACTTTATCCGAATGTTGACGACATTGTCAGTAAAGATATGCAGTAAATTTATAAAGTGTCAGTCCAGTTAAAATGAGGACATGTAAAATAATTTGTAATATTATTGCATTAATAATGCAGTGTATTATTTAGAATATTTTGCCAGAAATGCAGTGCAGAGCTTATGTTGTAGATGATTTATTCTATCGGAAAAACCCCAAATGTAGCAACAACCGAGGCTCACAGGGTCACATGTGCACGTGGTGAGATTGCTCTTACAAAGGGGCTGGTCAAGTGTCTCCTCTTCCTCCTGCCAGTCCCCAGTGTTCATTATTTTTTTCCCACCCCTCAGAAATCCAATTTGGCCTCATGTCAGAACTCCGTGTTGCCAACTGGGGTAAAGATTTCCATTTTCTCCAGCGGCACATAAGTGGCAACATGTACCAGCCATAAGGAAAAATATACTGAAGCATTATTGATACTGTAATTTATCAAGGAAATGCTTCCTGGGCGGCTTATTTTTTCCAATGTTACTTACAACAGCACTTTTTATATAAGAAGAGCACGTACCTTTGTCACTTTAATCAGTTTTAACTTGACTTGATGTGACTAATTTAAGTCCACTCTACAAATGAAAAGAATTTCATGTATTTAAAAACATTGCAGCAGTACTGTTTGACATACATTTATTTATGGGTAGAGATTATTGGCAAGGTTGCAGTAAAGACCTGGTAGCGTGATGAGGTATGAGGTGTTTATGAAGCGCAAATTTGATCTTAATCAGGAAATTTAAAATGGCAACCCCACTATTCAGATATTCATTTCAGATACTCATTTTCAGTAACTGCCTGTGTAGATGGAGTTGTTGGGGCTTAGAACCTATTACTAGACAGTGCATGAGGTATGGAGCATTCTCTATGAAACCATATTTAATTTTTCATAGTGATGTTTAATGTGCAGTATAGTATGGTCCATACATACTGTACACCCCAACCAGACTACTACACTCCTCCACCTCTGCCCGCTTGTTGGATCCATGCACAAAAGGTCCAAAAGCGTGAAGTTTCTCCGTTCTGGCTCCAGTGTTGTGGAACAACCTCCCCTATCACTCAGAGCTACTGAATCTCTATCCACATTTGAAAAGGGTCTTAAAGCTCACCTCTTCCAGACTCACTTCATCCATGATCTCTTCAATTCATGTAATGTGTAAATGTTCATGTTCTACACCTTTGAGATCATGCCTGTTAAAGAACAGATAAACCATCACACAGCAACTCATGTAATCACACACACTGACTGAAGCTGCTTGTCCCGAGGGGGGTCGCGGCAAACTGGAGCCTAACCCGGCAACACAGGGTGCAGGGCTGAATGAGGAGGGGACACCCCCAGGATGGGATGCCAGTCTGTCACAAGGCAGCTCAAGCAGGCTTGAACCCGAGACCTGCCAGAGAGCAGGACCCAGCCAAGCCCGCTGTGCCACTGCGCCCCCCCTTTACTCATGTAATGTCTCTTTAAAAAAAATAAATAAATAATAATTGTTCAGAATGTGATTAGGAATTGTCAATTATTTGGATAAACCTTTATACAACAACTCGTGTGATGTACATTGGTTCATATGGTGGAAAGAAACTGTACTTAAGAATCACATGTCTGCATCTAAGTCTCTCTTTCTGCTAATCTAATAGACACATTGTATTTTCTGTGAGATGTACGTCACTTTGGAGAAAAGCGTCAGGTCAATTAATACATGTAAATGTAATAATGTATAATCTGAAGTTCATGCTGTGTGGGATGCCAAACTGCACATATTGCCAGGGTTGAAATACACAACCCTGTGGCTGTGAGGTGACATCATTACGGCTGTTCCCCAGAATCTCCACCATCTGGCGTTCTTTTAAATCACGTTTATCTGTCAATAGCTGTTGAGTGCTTGTTTGTGGTTCTTGAATTAGTTTTTTTCATCTGCCATCATCTGCCCTTGGAAGTGACAACTGTTGCAGTTATCTTTTCTGTCACACACGTAGAGCAAGACAAAATTTCCCACATACTGTATATGTAAGTACAATGGTGAGTTTATGTGATGGTGTCTGTCATTAGTGGAATGACAGTAACTGCACTTACACCTACATTTGTCAAAGATATTTTTAAATATTCCTCTAGCACGGTAATTATATTAACACAGTTGTATAATAATTGTACATAATTGTATGTTGCAGACAAGTAAAAGATATATTTGCATTATAGAGTCCAATCTTAACGTAGCTGGTTTTGAGCAATAATATTTTGTAATGATTTTTAAAATTTACATTAAATTTCCTTCACTGTCTTTTATTCCCACTCATAAAATTACATTTCCTCAAAATGCCTGTTTATTTTGTGCTTGAGCACTTTGCAATCACACAGGCTTATCACCAGGTCGCCATTTTTATTCGATTATAACTGAAGCTGAGCGTCTCCTCGACTCGGGCTGAGGAGCACCTCCCCGCAGCATTGTGGTTAATAAACCGAAACCAATTTGCATTAAAAATGTCACTACACACAGTGCAAATATGTTTTCTGCGAGGCTATAATTTATCTCCGTGGGAAACAGCGACAGGGTCCTCAGCATTCTCTGCTTATCCTTTCAGCTTAATGAACGTTTTATCTGTAGCTCCAGAAAGCCACTGAGAGTGAAAGAGGAATGCTGTTGTATGGTGTAAAATTGAAAGGCGCTTTAGAGAGGAATAAAAGAACATGAAAACGTGTAAATGATTAGAAATGTTACTGGGCGATTTTCCAGAGCGTACCCTTAAACACAGTAATGGTTCCCCATGGGATGCAAACTTGGGTGGAGACGCAGCAGTGGATGAATTGTGGGGCTGGGGGTGGGGCACGGGGGTGCGAGGTCTGGTTCGACATTATGTCTAATTTCCATACAGGAGTACACCCCATAATGCACGCAGCATCCTGGATCAGATGAGAAAGGTCACAGGTATTTGCTCTCCTCACATTCGTCCCAGATGCCGCAGCACAGTGAGGGTCTGACTGCTAAACACAAAGTCTCAGAGCCCAGGGAGGTAATGAAAGTGCTGCAGGCGTTGAATCTCCATTGATTTGATCACGTTAAAATTCATGTCACTGTGCCTCTGTCACCCTGCCTTCAAATGACTTCTTTGAGTAAATGTTTGATTAAATGTCCATCTATCTCTATTTCATAGGATAGCACTATTTGGGGTTATGTTCAGCACTACTGCCGAATAAAAGATTTTAAATAGGTTTACCAGGTTATGTAAAATAATGCTCTGCATAGAAATACAAACAGTTTTTGCCAAAATTTTTTACAGGTGACTAACAAATTTGCTTTTTCTCATAATTCTACCATGGGGAATTTTTTATTTTTTAAATTAGACTTGTTAAACCACTACTGAATTTCAAAATAGTTTCCCACACTAACACTGTGTGCTGCATAAACTTCAGATGTCACGCCCACGACCTCATCACAACTTACTGCACCTGGGGGTGATCAGGGAGACTGAGCATACAAGGATAATGTCGGACCGACCAGATCGTGGAACCTCATTGAGCCATTTTCTCACCCACCCCTGCGATCCCCTGCGATCCCCGTTTTCCTCCTCCTCCTTGTTCCCATTCCTGTTCCTGCCTCACCCTGTTCCTGTCCTCCCCAAACCCAGTCCCCCATCTCTTCTTTCTCTTCATTCCCTGACCATTGGCTTCGTTTCCTGGACTATGGCTTAGGATTCTCCAGGTATTGACATCTGCTCATCAGTGACCCTCACTGCGACAATGCATTCTGCCGATTCTGTATAGAATAACACCGTGCAACTGCACTTGGTTCCGCATCACCCTAGCAAACATGACACCAGAATAGGATGATTACTTCTTTATGTTATAATAAATCCGTAATGAAATAAAATCTTAAACATACACATAGAAGTATGACAGCACATGTCTGAGTAAAACATAATCACTCAAAATGAATTTTCCTTCCTAATGTGTATCAAAAGCAAATTTCTGTGAAATAGGCTGAAATAATTTGCCTTGAAATTCCATAATGCACTTTTTTGTCCAAAATTTGTTTCACTCTTCAGACTTCTATACTGTGCCCAGTGAAACTTTTTTCACACAGAAAGTTTTTCTTTTATAGTAAATATTATTATTTGAAATTACCTTTGAAGGTCAGCAAAAATTATACAAAAAATGGGGATCATTAAATTTACATTTACTTTTATTCATTTAGCAGATGCTTTTCTCCAAAGCGACGTACATCTCAGAGAAATACAATTTGTGCATTACATTTGGAGAAAGACAGACATAGTTGCACACATGCGATGCTTAAGTAAACCTCGTGCAGCAGTGTTCTGTATCAGTTGTAGAGGTCTGATGGCAGTAGCAGGAAGGCCAGAAAGAAGAGAGTTGCAGTAGTCCAGACGGGATGTCAACATGGCCTGGAAATTAGTTACGCAGAGTCAGTTGTGAGGTAAGGACGTATCTCCCCTCTTTGGCTCTCTGCACTGGCCTCCTATAGCTGCCTGGATCAAATTTAAGACCTTGGTTACGTCCTACAAAAGCATAAATGGAACTGCTCCCAGATATCTACAAGACCTGATCATCTACTACATCCCAACCAGACTGCTACGCTCCTCCACCTCTGCTCGCTTGGTGGTCCCACACACATCAGGCCCGAAAGCAAAAGCACAAAGGTTTTTGGTTGTGGCTCCGATGTAATGGTACAACCTCCCCCTCTCACTCAGAACTGCTGAAATTCTGTCCACGTTTAAAAAGGGTCTTAAAACTCACCTCTTCCAGACTCACTTCACCCACGATCTCTTATGTTCATGCAATGTGTAAAAGTTCATGCACTGTAATTTTGAGATCATACCTGTTAAACAATGAGCAAACCTTCATGCAGCTACTCCTGTAATGTAATGTATAGTAAAGCACAATTCAAGTCTAGTCTATGGCTGTCGCACCGCTCTTATGGGCCTACCTGTCTAACTGCTTTTCTTTACTTCAGAACCAAAAAATGCTTTGCTTTAGCTCACACTTGGCCAGATTTCTTCATGTTATTACACCGAACCATTTTATTTCCTGTCCTGTGATCCTTTGACATGTGCAAATGAACCAGCACAGGGCTTTCACCCTCTAATCACCTTGCATCATTCAGGCTTTTAAATCGGAGTACAAACATTTAAAATTTGGGGAAGATCCCTTCTGCAAGAACAGCTGGACCATGAAAAGCCTTGCTGTCAAGTCACTGTCGCACAATTATTCAAGATGAATGATGTTCGCGGAGGAACAGTGAACACTGAAATCATCCCGAGCTGACGTTTTTCCTTGCCAAAGACTTTAAAATTCTGGTTTGATTAGAACAGTAAGTGTTATGGCCTGCATTCAAGAAAGATCTTTCACATTCTCTGACGTCAGAGCAAAGGTTGACGTCTGAGAGGCCTGCAAAGGAGTGCGTGGTCAGGAAATGCAAGCGAACGATGTCACTGGAGCCTGAGGCCATCTCACATATTTGAAGACATGATCAAACATACTCAGCCTTTTTCTATCTAAAACAGCTGCTGTGGAGGTGGGACAGTATTCCAATTTTACTCATATTCATCCAGCAGAGCATGGCCCTTACATTTGCACGGTGAGTAATGGACAGTCAGGGACCTTCATGCTGGTAGTGTTATTTTCAGTGGCTGGCATTTATTACCAATGTAAACTACCTCCTCCAGTGACGATTATGCCTGTCAGTGTTGGTGGAAACAACAAAAAAATAGGAATATAACAACAACAAAAGATATCCAAAGTTATGGACATGAATGTTCTTTGTCATGGAAACTAACCACCACATTCAAACAAAGTAAACATGATGTTTTTTAAACTTGGGAACAATTGCTTTGATGTCAGTCCAAACTTGCTGATCATTTTAAGTTGTGATATCTGGTTTCATTGTAAAGAGATGTGTTCCTCCAGTGTTCTCTTCTGTGACACATAATGAATAGAGTAAGGTCACATCTCCAATAACTTTGATGCAATTAACTCAGAAAATGTATTCATCAGGGCTGCTTGCATAATAGTTTGGTCTAAATGATAGCTGAATTGAATTTGATACTTATTTCATTTTGTACACACTGTGGACCTGCATGCCACAAGATGCTGGCAGTAGGTTGGTTTCAGATAATCTTCCTACTTGTAAAGGTGGTTTTTAAAATTTATTGATCGTTTCTCATGGAAATTTTGGATGTTTGAGTCTGTCTAATGTGCACTGTCAGAACAATTTCCTGTGTTCCTTTCTGGTGGATTATGATATTTCTTTCTTCTGTCATGGCCGGAGGAGGGGTTCAGGAGAGTGAAGGACTCAGATGCGGGCTCGTTATGTTCATCAGCAAAGGGGACGGGCAAGTGCGTAGTCGAGGTCCAGGCAAGGGTCGGTCAAACGTCAGTTGTCTTCCAAAGGGAACAAACAGGCTCAGGGTCGAGAAGATTCAAGCGATAGGTCAAACCAGGGAGCACAGTAACAAAGGGGCATGGAGACCAAAGAAGCATGGAGCGTTGAGGTGACTTAGAAATGAAGGTCTGCATTGGTGGAGCTTGCAGGTCTTCCCTTCATACACTGCTCCTTTGATTCGGTGCAGGTCTTGTCAATTCAGTGATGGAGGGGGTGTGACACAGAATATTTGTATGTTAAAATGATTTTAAAAATGATAAAAATGACAAAATGATAAAACTGTGATAACAATGTTAAAAAAAAACTTAAAATGACAAAAACTCAAAATTGCAGCCCACATCCTTTATCTTCACAGAGACTTCCAAATTACTTTGCAGTCAATCTTCACACAGCCCCGCGGAGAGTGGAAAGGTCATTCAGTTCCAGGTTGTCAAAGTACAATGAAAGAACCTGGTATTCCATACATTAAAAATAAAGATGGAATTCTAATTTTTTGTGTGACATATGACAGGAAATAAAGAGCTGATCATTTAAAAATTAAAAATAAATATAAAATAAAATACATACACATTTTCTGAACCGCTTGTCCCATACAGGGTCGCGGGGAACCGGAGCCTACCCGGCAACACAGGGCGCAAGGCTGGAGGGGGAGGGGACGCACCCAGGACGGGACGCCAGTCCGTCGCAAGGCACCCCAAACGGGACCCGAACCCCAGACCCACCGGAGAGCAGGACCCGGTCCAGCCCACTGCGCCACCGCGCCCCCACTAAAATAAAATAAATGGAAATAAAAAAAAACATTGGCGTCCTGTCCTGGGTGTGTCCCCTCCCCTTCCAGCCTTATGCCCTGTGTTGCCAGGTTAGGCTCTGGCTCCCCGTGACCCCGAATGGGACAAGCGGTTCAGAAAGTGTGTGTGTGTGTGTGTGTGTGTGTGTGTGTGTGTGTGTTTAAACAAATTATGCTTTTCAAAAGATGAAGGTGCTCACTGTGATCACTGTTTGCAGCGTAGCATAACACACACACACACATTTTCAGAACCGCTTGTCCCATATGGGGTCACGGGGAACCAGAGCCTACCCGGGAACACAGGGGCGTAAGGCCGGAGGGGGAGGGGACACACCCAGGACGGGACGCCAGTCCGTCGCAAGGCACCCCAAGCGGGACTTGAACCCCAGACCCACCGGACAGCAGGACTGTGGTCCAACCCACTGCGCCACCGCACCCCCCTTGTAGCATAACACTCAACGTTTAATTTAAAGTTAGCAATGAAATCCATCTCCGGCATCAGCAACATGTCAACAACATGTCCAATTAGAGTCAACATAGCTTTGTTCATTTTTAAAAGTATAGACTATTTACAGATAGCATTTACATTTGCATATATTTATTTAGCACAAACTTTTGTCCAAACCAACTTACAATTCAGAGAAAAGTTCATTTCACCAAGAGACAGATACAAATAAAGATTCGGATTCAAACGTGATTCAGGCAGTTGGTTTATCCAGTTTCATCACTTATGTAGCCGCCATGCATTATGGAAATAGATGCATAAAGAACTGATAGGCAATAGACATAAGGGTAATTGTGACTCATAAGGGAGATGAAGATCCACTGATGGTCTTGTGGGCCATAGGCAATATATTTTAGGGGCTCTGTAAGTTTCCCAGGAGACTTTTAATACCTGAGTTTCTCTGCAGGATGACTTGAGCTGCACTTTCTTAAATAAAAAATGGTATCTCTTCATAGCAATGGGTACACTTTGGGAAACAAAACAAATTAGTTTGAAATGTGAGCTGATGAGAGACAGTACTGTGGTGCTGTTGATCCAGATAGACAGCTTCTTAACACCTGCTCTTTGGCAATTTTCATGAAAAGAAAGACAAGCTGCCCACCCATGAGTGAAAAATCAAGGTATGAATGTAAGGTAGCTGACCTCTTCCCCATAATATGTTCCCTATGTCACCACCTCCACTCCACAAATGGCCACAGGAGATCTAAAATTATATCTATTATATCTCTATAATAATTATATTTAGTGTAGTGTAGATTAGTCTTTTCTTTGTGTTGGTGCATGTTGTGTTTTAATTCTGTATATGTATTTTGTCATCGGGGGCGCGTTGGTGCAGTGGGCTGGACTGGGTCCTGTTCTCCGGTGGGTCTAGGGTTCGAGTCCCGTTTGGGGTGCCTTGTGACGGACTGGTGTCCCGTCCTGGGTGTGTCTCCTCCCCCTCTAGCCTTATGCCCTGTGTTGCCGGGTAGGCTCCGGTTCCCCGCGACCCTGTATGGGACAAGTGGTTCAGACAATGTGATGTGTGTATTTTGTCATTTACCTATCTCACTAATATCAACAATAGGGGAGACGTGTTGCGAAAAGGGAATCACTCAAAAACGGTAGGGAAGATGTATGGTAACACCCTGGGAGCAGGTCAGGGGACCGCCCATCCTGAGCGGTGTATGTTACCGGGTAAGTTTCCTTTTAATTATTTATTATGTATGGTTTTAAGCCTTGGGGTATGTTTTTTAGTGTTTTAAAGGTTCTGCCATGCAGTCTTTATATTAGTTGGTCTTATTGATTTTATTGTTTTAAATTTTATTATCGGCATGGCAGTTTTAGAATTAATTAATTTTTTTATTGAAGAAATATTTTAATTACCAGAAATGATAAATGGAGAAATGTATTCCTGTCGAGTTAGTGTGTGGCGCCAGACACCTTTGGGTGGGCTGGTGATCCATTCTGATCCGTTCAAGAAAAAAAAAGATCTAAAATAATATATATATATATATATATATATATTGGAGGAGTGTCTTTTCCCCAAAAAGTTTACAACGAAAGCTACCTTACAAGATTCAAAACTCCACCCAAGTTGTCTCACCAATCACGGTGTCCATGGTGTCCCATGAGACAGCCAGCTACCCTGGCAATGGAGAACACGATCAGAGAGAACTGGCACTTACATGAGTGTTGAAGGTGAGCGACAATGTCAGTGGGAGGATCTTTCACTTGGTTGGCCCAGCTTCTGTGACTCATGACTACAGAAGAACAAGGCTGACGGTGACTGGTGAGTAAGAGACACGAAGGATGAGAAGCTCAATGAGTTGTGTCAAAACGAACTGTTTTTCACCCCCATAAGATGACTTCTCCTTGCCAGACGTCAGCAGTGAACGTAATTAGCAAATATTGCTGCATTTACCTTCTCCTTCCGATGTTTGCTACCATCGTTAGAAAAGATTTTTAGCTAATAGTCTTGATACATTGATCATATATGTGAGTATAGAGTGCCAAGAAAGGGTTTTGCATAGCAATATATATATATACAAAATATGATAAATAAGCAAATATATGCAAATGTGCAAAACAGCCCTTATTTAGATCCTCTAACCATTATTCAGTTTTTGACAGGAACCGTTTGTGAAGTGTAAATATCTCTCAGATTCTTGGAGAAAATGACAGTAATGGTAAACTATAGTTTTTGGTTTGCATCGCTGTCCATTTTATGTCTGCCATACAAAAATCCTGCTAAGTGATACGTTTCTAGGGCAGTTGTGTTCCAAAAAACAACAATCACTTGTGTGTAAAAACCTTCCATCGATTACTGAAATGATTATGAAGTAGATCAGTGCAGGAGAATTCTTTTCCATTTATGAAGAAATTGAGGATGCATGCTCATGTCCCACAGTGCCATCCCCATCCCCCCACGAATGGCTGCTGGACCATGATATTGGACAGAGATGAGCTGAAGAATTGTCCTTGTACCTTCACCTTCACAGCACCTTAGCAATTCATATTCTGGATGTATCTCCAACCACACATTTGCCAAGGGGCAACAACAAGCAAGAGGTGATTCAGAGAGAAAGTGATTCTCACTTAAATTATTTTTTATTATGTGTGAATTTGTATCCCTGTCCTTACTAGACATAACTAATGATTAGCCTATTTACTGTACGCCACAATGTGCGAGTCCTTTGGTGACACTCCCTTAGCGCTCGTATTTCAAACTAAAGAATAGCAACTGAGACTTTTTCAACACAGTCCTTGGGAGACTTGAATGACTGAATACATTTTTCTAGTTCTAATTTTCTGTGATTGAGCACCCTGGAGACTAGAGACAAACACATATTTGTAACCTTGGTAAAATGGCACAGAGATTTGCATTCCCCCCAGTAAATAATGCTAGGATTATGGGGTGGCTTTTCAGCCACAGTAACTTTAGGGACAACACAGTAACATTCAGCTTGGCTGCAGCAGCTGAATTTAGAGCATGTAGACCTACTTTGAACCACTGCCTTCTGGGATTTCGCACCCGCTTCGAAACAAAATAAGAATTACTGGCTTTACACTGTACTGCAGAATGTATAAAGACCACAGGGAAAAGCATTGCCGTGTTCTAACACAACCAAGTAAATTACACTGAATACTACATTGTTTGCTGGTTTAGAGCTGCAGAGGGTGCAGTGGCTAAGGAACTCAGCTGATGTCTTCACCTTTACCTTTACCTTACAGGTTCTGAACTGCTCTTAGCAGCTGACTGCATAAATGGATGAAATTCCTACTTCCATGGCTTTGAAAGTGTCTTAATTTCCATTTGAGGATTTTTAAAAATATTCAGTGCTGTGCAAAAGTTTTAGGCACTTGGTCGGGGAAAAAAGCTGTAAAGTGAGAATGCTTCCAAAAATAATGCTCTTTATTAATAAACTTCCTACAGGCTTAGTAACCATCCATCCAACAACCGCTTCTCCAGAGCGGGGTTGCAGTAGGCTTGGCCGGGTCTGGCTCTCTGGCAGGTCTGGGGGTCAAGTCCTACTTGGGATGCCTTGTGATAGACTGGCGTCCTGTTCTGGGTGTGTCCCCCCCCTCCAGCCTTGTGCCCTGTGCTGCAGGGTTAGGCTCCGGTTTGCCGCGACCCCGCCTGGAACAAGTGGTCTCAGCGTGCGTGCGTGCGTGCATGGATGTGCGCGTGTATGTGTGTGTGTGTGTGTGTGTGTGCTTTCTTTAACGACATACAAAACCCTTACTGTAATACTGTAACTTTTTGCAGTAGGGATGCTTTGAATGCTTGGTCTAAAATATGCTCTTTCCCATTGACACTAATGTATAAGACATTAAACAACCATCTAAAGCAAATATTTTTGTGACACATCTAAGTGCCTAAGACTTTTGCACAGTGCTATTATGTGTTGACTTGATGTAAACATAACTCAGATGAGACCCCTTAAACCAGGTCTTACTCTGGTGATTTTAACTTGCATCTAAGCAACTTGTTGTGTGTAAACCTTAAGAGATGGTGGCTGGCAAGGCACAAAAAATAGCTTCCTTTTCTTCGTCACCACCTTTCTTAACTGAAAGATGTTCAAGATGAACATTCCCTCATGCCTTTGCACCAGAGTGCTTGGCACAATGAAAGGGTTGCAGTGTTTCACTCAATCAGTGAGGATAGTGAGCATGCCTGGCGCTTGCAGACAGAGGTTTTTCAATCCCACCCCACTTGCTTCCTGCAAATGAAGCTGTTGATTCAACTGAAATGTGTTGCACTAAAAAGTAACAATACAATTGAATTCTGAGAGCCATCTGCACCACTTGGAGGTAATTGCAGTGACTATTTTTTATCCATTTTTTTCTCGCTGCTTGCATGGATCGATGTGTTGATGAGTGGCAAATGCACAGAGGCTCGTATAATAGAATGGAGATTGCTGACTGACTCATTTGTGCTCTACACATCCTTGGTTGACGGTCTCGGATCCACAGACAGATCCCACCTGCCGATCCAGCCTTGCATGCACCTGAAGTGACAGGTAGACATAAGGCAAGAAATGGTGACAACCGACAGGAACAAGGGCTGTCTAATATGGAGTGCTATCATAATAGCTCATGTATGGGTGCTATCATAATAGTTGACTTGTGGCATACCATGAGTGCATGTAACCATGGTTGTTGAGTGATTTTTTACTTTTACTTTTATTTCTAATTCTAATCAGAGTAACATCTACGATAAGGAATACACATGTAAACTAAAAGAGTTTTAAATAAATCAAATTGTGAGACTTTGTTAAATGGTAGCCTAAAATGAAAAAGATTCATTCAGAAGATGCTTTTCTCCTAGGTGGTGTAGTAGTACAATACAAAAAGTGCATCCCACCCGCAGCAGGAGAACTCTAGATGCCAGCACATGATTCTTTCATCAGTATACATTAAACCATAGCTGTATATAGGGTTTTTTTAAAATTATTGAACAGATAACATTGCACAGTTATTGAGCACTTAGGAGATCGAGGAGAAGTGAGTCTGAAACAAATGTGTTTTGAGTCCCTTCTTGAACACTGAGAGGGATTCAGCAGTTTTGAGTTGGTAAGGGAGGTGATTGCAGCACATTGGACCCAGAATCACAAACCTCTGTGCATTACTTCTTTTATATGGATAAGTAAAGCTGTATGTTTTATAGAAGTAAAACTGATGAACAGTAACTGTAATGATGTTAGTACAATATCGTATAGCAGAATTTCATCTCTGGATTCATACTGCTGGTTTATGCAGAGAACCCTGGGTCCAGTCAGCTCCGGGGAATGAGCACCTCCAAGGGCTCCTCTCTGCATCAAAGCAACTTTTCTGTCACTTAAAATCAGAGTGATGCACATCCAAGCCACAGGTTTAGTTCCAGCACACAGAAAACCAGTGCTGCACGCCTCTTTCTTGCCAGTTTTGCTCTTGGAAAAGAGCACTTTCAGCTGCTTGTAAAGCGGGATCAAAATAAAAGTGAACTTTTTACAAACATGGGTGGGAAATACGTGCTTATCATGGACAGACAGTGCAGCATATCCAGTCATTGTGTGCACTCTGTCTCTCTCAGGAATACATTAATGTAGTTTACCCTGAAGCTTATTCTGTATTAAAATGCATCACATTTTTACTAATCCAGTTCAGTGGAGCTGGCTAGGAGAAAGATGCACAAATATATGATTTTTCATCTGAGCTGCTTGAAGTAAGAATTTTTGCTATTTAAGAGAGTAGCTACTAAAACTGAGGTCATTCAGATGTCCTCTATAGACACAGAGATTCCAAATGGGGTTTCTTCCTTTGTCTGCTGTTTGTCCCAGTATTTACCATTTACTACAACTTTCCAGCCACATTTTAAGATATTAAAGCTCTTTAATTTGTGATCTGACAGCAACAGCAGGAGATGGAGTGATGTCACTGACATTCCATGGGGCCCCAAAAAGCAGTGTCAACTTTTCCATGTCTTCATGGCACTATATGTGTGTGTACATTGAGTAAACCTTGTGCAAACATTTTGATTTGAGTTTAAAACACAAATATTTGTATTTTTTAGCTAAAGTTTTAGAGTTCTGATTGGCATCCAATGGGTATCAACTAAGTAGTTTTAATGATATGTGAAGAAACATGTGTTTCTCTATCTGTCTCTCATGCCATGTTGTTGACAAAGCCCAGATGTAGCTGTGTCGTTTGGGAAAAGGCTTGTGTCACTGCAGATGTCCAGCATTGTCACTCAAGGAATGTACACTTGACCGATAGCCTCGTTCCATTCCTGTGTTTGTCTGTTTGGCCAGAATCATCTCTTGTAAGGTCTCCCACTGCTGATAACCAACCTGGAACTGTCATTCTTGTGCCTTTCAACGTTACTCACCGTTATGTCCTGTCAAAAAACCTGAACGTTTACATCCTCCTTCATATCATCGCACGATATAGATATATTTAATAAGGTGATTAGTTCACTCATTTAAGCTTAGGGTCAATATTAAGCAGATAACCTTCCGGTCAGTCTGCTGTTGATTTATGCAAATATAATAAAGACTGCTGCACAGGAAAACTATAAACATTTTCAAACAAAAAATTTTGCAAGTGCCTTTTTGTTACAAGCACCTGCGATATTCCTCTCAGGACAAAACTTTACCCACTGTGTGCTGCTTCAGCAGACATAAAACATAGCATGGCTGCAGGCAAGAAATTTATCACATGTTGTGATGGTTCACCATGCTTGAAAAGCTTCATGAATGATGGAAAGATCACGGCACACAACTTGTCTCACCATTTCACAGCTTAGATCATATGTTGTGACCCAGGCAAGATGCAGTTGCAGACAGGTCACCATTTAAATTCTTGCGACAGTGAGTGGAGATCTGTGGACTAAACACACGTGTAAATGTTACAAATGACTTCAAGCTCACCCCATTTTATTTGTTAGTGTGTTCCGTGCCCAACACAACCAGAGGAAAAGTGCAATCTCACCGCCGACACGATGTGCTGTACTGTCTACCGACAGTGAGCCCCCGTCCCGTGTTGGCTTGTAACACTCACGTCATACGACACGTCTGTGTCATAGTCACCCAGTTGGGAGACAGTTGCAAGATGGTTCATGGTGTAATCTTTATGTAGCCATTCTGCGATGGTGTGAAAGTGGACAAAGTTATTGGCATTTTCATGTAACTTATCATGCCTGTTTATTCATTGTTTTTTCTTATGTAGAACAAAACAAAAATTCTTTTAATACATGATCATTTACAGATCAGTCATGGACATTTGTGCCAGTGTATGAATTATTCGGTGCCATGACTTCATAATGCGTCATTTCAGGGGGAGTAACTTGCCAAATGCTGGGTTGATCAAAAATATTACCAATAGTATTCAAACTTGCTTGATTATTAAGGGGGAACTTCTCCCTCTTTCTTATTAATATATGTTATCTCACTGAAAACTAAGTCATAAATAGCAGAAATACACATGAGGATTTTTGTGCTGACTTAGTTAACTTTAAAAAGCAGAATGTAATTCAAAAAATTTTTTTGTTTCTATGAATGGAAAAAAATAAATAGCCCATTAAAGGCAATCTCTACATCTAAGCATGTTCTATATTGTTAACACATTAATTGGAAGTTAATATCTTCATGTTAATCATAATCCATTAAATGAAAAGCCTTCACTACTGCTTGCCTCTTGGATTGACTTGTTGCAGTGTTGAAAAGTATTATGTGAAGCCAACAGCTAAACCATGGGAGGTGCAGTGGCACAGTGGTTTCGGCTGGGTCCTGCTCTCCCGTGGGTCTGGGGTTTGAATCCCACTTGGGGTGCATTGCAATGGACTGTTGTCCTGTCCTGGGTGTGTCCCCTCCCCCTCGAGTCTTACACCCTGGGTTACTGGGTTAGGCTCTGGCTCCCTGTGACCCCCTATGAGACAAGCAGTTCAGACAAAATGTGTGTGTGTGAGACAGACAACAGCTAAACCAAGCTCCTTTCTTTCACCGTTTCAATGAAATTACTAGCTCTACAGACTACAACCTGTTTTCCAGTGATAAAAACAATTAGGAGAGACAGAAATGTCACGCATGTTACAGCTAATAACTGTTAGCACTGGTTATATTGTCATTGTAATTTCTGTATGAAATGGGTCATTTGAAAATAATAGAATTTAAGAGTCTGTTGTTTACCAAGCTTTTGAACATAACAAGGGCATGGCGCAGATTTTTAAAATGTCTTCTTTTCATTATTCATCCATTACTCAATTTTTGTTCTCTTTGTCTAGTTGAGGGTCTCTGTCTTGGATGTTTGGTGACAAAAATATCATAAAGGTTGGACTAATGATTCCATTCATCCATCCATTCATTTTTTTCTCTCATGATTAAGTTGGAGATTGTCATGTTGAATGTCCCTTGACAGTTAAATGTTCATTACAAGGTTCTGATTACATTTCACGCAAAAGTTGTTACCTCATAGTTTTTTCCATGGATTGCTGAAGCACTCAGTAGTAACTGTACTGCAGGTGATGTTTTATTCATACCTTCAACAGTTTTGGAAGGAACACATCCTCTCTTTTGAATTGAAAAGAATATGACATTTTCACTATGTGAAGAATATTTCTGATCTCAAAAACATCCTAAATGGCAAGGCAAAATATCATTTTAAAGCAGGCAGTTACACTAACTGCAATTCATGATACAGTGGTACATTTAATCAAAGAATAATCAAAAATACTGCACTGTATGCATTTCTAGTGCTCAGACCCATTTTTAAATGGTTGCCATTTATGAAATATGTCTGTCATTTCAGTGTCAGAATGTTGAAAATCAAAGGCTGAATGCAAATATCAGCTATTGAAAAACTTGGAAATAATTCTGCTTACTGGAGAAGAAAATGATTATTTCATCAATTTATTTATCATTGCCTTGATGATGATAAAATCAAAAAATAAGTGTGAGTATGATGAACTAAATACTATGAAATAAATGTGAGTAGCATGAAATATCCCCCTTGGCCTGACTCCACTGCTGTAGTCGCTGTGTTACTATGGTTTTATGACCCCAGTAGTATATGCTCAGGTTTTCACAGACCTCCCAAAAATGCAGTCTCTACTGAGTCCATGTACTTGGTTTAAAGAAGAAGGGCATTCCACAGATGAGATCCATATGGTCTAAACTGCTGCCAAACGTGTGCCCTGTAGAGAGGCCTCTGGAAGATGCTCTCTGTTCACCACGTACCTTTGCACCTATGAACCAATGTGTTCAGGTGGCACTTTTCAGGAGCACAAATTTATTTCTTCAACCTTACGTCTAGTTCGCCCCGTAACTAAAGGCATGCAAGAAGTCTACAAAAATCATAGAATGTATCATTGTCATAGTGTCACACTGGAAGGAAGCCGTCGGACCCAAGCGTGGAGCGTCGGGGTTCAAAAGGGGAATCCAAAAAACCGTAGTCACAAGACAAAACGAGGGTCGCTGAGGCACAAACGTCATCAGAGGGACGAACTGAAAGCCGTAATCCATGAGTCAGGCAGGAGATCGTGGAAACCGTGAGATCCAGCAAGAGATGGGAGAGGAGACGGGAGAACAGGGCTAAGGATGGGCGGAATAGGAGATGTAAGAACTCGGGAAGCACAGTTGCGATGAGCTAGGCTGAACAAGGTTCCGTGTTTGAGTGTGCTTCGGACCACCCTTTTATGTGTTCGCTCCCTGATCAGCTGCGGGTGATCCTCGTTGTGCGGAGGAGGGCGTCACAGTACCCCCCCCCCCCCTCCACGAGCTGCTCCTGCCGCCCTGCAACGACCAGGGGGACGTCCCCGGGGCCTGGGTGCGGGACGGTCCGGATGGTCCCTATGGAAGTCATGGATCAGGTCCGGGTCTAGCATGTCGCGGGCAGCCACACAGCATCATTCCTCCGGCCCATAGCCCTCCCAGTGTACAAGATACTGGAGGACCCCACCTTGCTGATGGGAATCCAGCAATGCCTGGACCGCTTATGCGGGCATCCCACCGTCTTGCAGAGGAAGCGAGTCCAGGAGTGGCTATTGCAGGGATGTGGCGCATGGCTTCAAAAAGGAGGCGTGGAACGTCGGGTGGATCCTCAGGTGCTGTGGTAGCTGGAGGTGGTAGGAGACATGAGTCACATGGCGAAGGACTTTGAAGGGACTGATGTATCAAGGGCTGAGTTTTTTAGACAGGTACGCCCCCCAGAGGCCCCTCGTGGATAGCCAGACTCTTTGTCCGGGTATGAAAGAGAGCGGGTGCGCACTCTTGCTCTAGCTTGGTACCAGGCGTCGACGTCTGGGACGTCGCTGGAGCCTGGATGCCAGGGAAACAAAGGAGGCTCGTAGCCCAATATGCACTGAAATGGAAAACATCCTGTGGAGACATTAGGCAAAGAGTTACGTGTATATTCGGCCCATAGTAGGTAGCGCGCCCATTGTCATCGTTGCTCTGAGCAATAACTGCACAGGAACCGGCTTATGTCCTGCTGCAGTCTTTTGACCTGCCCGTTTGCTTGCGGATGGTACCCCAATGCTAAACTTACGGATACTCCTAGTTTGCTCCAAAAGGCCTTCCACAGTTGGGAGGTGAATTGGGGTCCTTGATCCGATACGATGCCTTCTGGGAGGACAAAGAGGTGAAAGACGTGGAGAAACAGGAGCTCCGCTGTCTCCAGTGTGGTAGGGAGTTTTGGGAGGGGTACCAAGCGGCAGGCCCTGGAGAATCTATCGATTACGATCAAGATAGTGGTCTTACCATTGGTGTTGGGGAGGTCTACCAGGAAGTCCAGAGCAATGTGCGACCAGGGTTGACTGGGCACCGGTAAGGGTTCTAGAAGTCCTGCGGGTCGTTGGTTCGAGGGTTTGGCTTGGGCACAAACCCGACATGCCCGAACATAATCCTGTGTGTCCTCTACCAGTGACGGCCACCAGAAGTGTTTCTGCAGGAGCATCTGAGTCTTATTGAATCCGGGGTGGCCGGCTGCGCGATGGTTGTGGACCCATTGAAGGACCGTGGCCCTCATCTGGGGGGGGAACATATTGCTTCCCATTGGGCTTACCTGGAGGTTCAGGCTCGGTAGCCTGGGCTTGGGCGAGTCTCAGGAGAAGTCCCACTGGACTGGGGCTACAAAGCATGTCCGGGGTAGGATGAAACCTGGGTCTCATTCTGTGGACTCCTGCTTCTGTATGCGGGACAGGGCATCAGCCTTCGTGTTCTTACTACAAGGTCGGTAGGTCACTGTAAAATTGAAACACATAAAAAAGAGGGCCCACCTGACTTGTCGGGGATTGAGTCGTCTTGCCGTCTGCAGGTATTCCAAATTCTTATGGTCCGTGAGATGACAAACGGGTATCTGGCCCTCTCTAGCCAGTGTTGCCACTCCTCCAAGGCTAGCTTTACAGCCAAGAGCTCCCTGTTACCAATGCCGTGGTTCTTTTCTGCTTGGGACATTTTCTTAGAAAAGAAAGCACATGGGTACAGTTTAGGTGGATTATCTTGTCGCTGGGACAGCACAGCTCCTACCCCGGTTTCAGAAGCGTCCACCTCAACCACGAATGGCTTGTCCGGATCAGGGTGACGAAGGATTGGGGCTGAGGTGAACCGACCTTTCAAGTCCTCAAAGGCTCGCTGGGTCACTTCTGTCCAGGGCAGCCGCACTGTCTTGACAGAAGTCAGGGCCGTCAATGGGGCGGCAAGGGTGCTGAAATCCCTAATGAAATGACGATAAAAATTGGCTAACCCTAGGAAGCGTTGGAAGGCCTTCATGGTGGTAGGTCTCGGCCATTGAAGAACAGCCTGCACTTTTCCCGGATCCATGGCCAGGCCATCCTTACTGAGGATGAACCCCAGAAAAGAGACCTGAGGTTGGTGGAACAGGCACTTTTCTGCCTTCACGAAGAGGCGATTCTGCAGCAATCAGTGGAACACCTGATAGACTAGCTCCACGTGTTGTTCCCCAGTAGGGGAGTAGATGAGGATGTCATCTAGATAGACCAGGATGCCATTGTTAATAAGATCCCCAAGAACGTGGTTGACAAAAGCCTGGAATACACTAGGTGCATTTGCGAGACCAAAGGGCATTACCAAATACTTATAATGACCCAGGAAGGTGCTAAAAGCGGTCTCGATGAACCAGCCGAGTGTCCATTGTTCACCGCGGAACACCAGCTCCTTTTGAAGCCTGGAAGACAGCCTGCACCAAAAAATGGCAAGCAAGGCCTTCTTGTCCAAGCCACTGTGCACAGCAAGGACCCTGAATTCCACAGCATAATCTGTCGCTGAGCGGTCTCCTTGCACCAGGTCCAAGAGGCATTTGCTGGCAGACTGGTCAGTGCAGGTGAGCCCAAACACTGCCTGAAATTGAATTTCTCATAAGAATACTGGGAACAACGCCCCCATGCAGCAGTGGCCCAATCTAGCGCTCACCCAGTCGGGAGAGAAGCCAGATATGTGACCCAGCTCAGATCTGTGCTGTAGACCTGTGGCAGACTGGAAAAGGTGAGCTTGCACTGTAGTAAAAACCCAGCACAGCATGCAGGGGTGCCATCATACCTGGCCGGAGTGGCTAGCCATAGATCTTGGAAAGGCACGGAGGGGGCATTACCCTGTGGTGTGTTCGGTGCGTGGTGCTCTCTCCTCATACCATGGCGCTCTGAGCGGATCTGTAGCAGATCTGTAGTGAGTCGCGGAGACAAGCAAGTGTCTGCTCATGAGCATCCAGCAGCACACCCTGTGAGGCGAATGTGTGGTGAATGCGCTCTGACTCCGCTGGGTCTGCGTGGAAGGTGGAACCTTCTGTCATAGTGTTACACCAGAAGGAAGCCATTGGACCCAAGAGCGGAGCGTCGGGGTTCAAAAGGGGAATCCAAAAACCGTGGTCACAAGACAAAACGAGGGTCGCTGAGGCACAAACGTCATCAAAGGGACAAAACAAAAGCCGTAATCCGTGAGTCAGGCAGGAGATCGTGGAAACCGTGAGATCCAGCAAGAGAAGGGAGAGGAGACGGGAGAACAGGGCTAAGGATGGGTGGAACAGGAGAGGTAAGAACTCAGGAAGCACAGCTGTGATGATCTAGGCTGAACAAGGTTCCGCGTTTGAGTGTGCTCCAGACCGCCCTTTTATGCGGCCGCTCCCTGATCAGCCGCGGGTGATCCTCATTGCGCGGAGGAGAGCGTGACAATCATGTGAGCTCACATAGAGGACTGTCTTGGGTTCAGAGGACAGTCAACATAACGGAGAGAGCTGTCATAAGCAAAACACTTTCTTTAGTTAAAATGCGTCTTTTAGAAAGAAAACACTAATTCATGGCTGTAATTGAGAATTTAAAAGTGCAAAATCCCTGGCCAAGGGATAATTAGTCTAATTCATATCATGATTTTTTTGTGTTCCTTAAATGTGTTTTTGCTTTTATCATTCTTCGTATAATGATTATTTTTCAATGTTGTGAGTTACTGCTGACATTTTTCATAAAATCTGAGAAATGTCACAAACACGCAGAAGAAAAAACTGTCAGTGAAACGTTGCTCCAGTCTAGTATCTACTTTTCTCAGCACACTGAAACAATAGTTACTGATTGTCCATTATCACTTTCTAATTATTCCTTGCCTTATATAGAGTACTCCTCCGCATGTTCCCTGTTGGCATCAAGTGCTGGGGATTCAATGTACCTGGCAACTGGTGTTGAAGAAAAATCATTAAAATAGTTTACAAAATTTTAGCACTCCCTCTGCTGACCAACACGTGTTATTACAGAGGACAGAATCACCCCCTTCCCTAAATGAACATAAAGCCAGACCTAATGGTCTGTTCACCGATACTCATCCCTGCCTGTTCACTGGAATACACTCCTTTTCAGTATGATTTTTAAAAAACATGCAGAATGAATGTTCTGAACTTCACCTGTCCACGGCTCTTAATCAAGGAATGCATTCACCTATGGATACCTGCCATCTCAGTGTAACCTTGGCTGACCTCTGAGGTCCATCCACAAAGTATCAGGTCATTTCTTGGGTGTTCCAGAAACATTATTATTTGAAGTCTGGATTAAAACTGGACATTTTACTGTAGTGCATAAAGAGCAGTTTCTCCAAAAAAATTGCAATATAATTGTGGTACTTTAAATTAAAAGGGACCATGAATCCCAGTAATCCATTACACAGCACTGACATAATTGACATAATAAAATCTGAATGATAAATGTCTAAAAACATGTGCTGACAGGCTGTAAGATTAACTTTTCAGTATACAAATGGATGATGTCTATAACATGGTCTATAATTTACAGGATCTACAACTATAATATAGTAATAATATATCTATAGCATGCAGAACATACAGTGTCTATAACATGGTGTAAGAGACGAAGCAGGAGACAACAGGTGCAGTGCCTATCTGTGAGAGGTTTTATTTGCTCTCAGTGCAGGGAGAAGGAAGGTAATGGAAAAGGGGGACCAGGGAATAGGTAGGAGGGGGCTTCGTGCAGGTCAGGGGGCTGGGAGCCTCGGATCGGTCCGGACGCCGGCGTCATCTCCGGGTTCGGGTTCAGGTTCGGGTTTGGGTTCGTCTCTTTGGATTTGCTCTTCTCCTCCGTCTCTCTCCACTACTGCCGGGTACCAGGGTAGAAATAGGGAAGGTAATTAGCCCCAGCTGTGGCTGCTTTGCCCCCATCTCCGCCCCCTTACCAGGCCGCCTCGGTGTGCTTCACCCCTCTGCCACCACTGGCAGGTCCCCAGGGGCCGGCTCCACGGGGCCCTCCCCGCCGTGCCCCGTCCGACCCCCCACCCCTCCCCACCGCGAGAGGAAGTCGGGGACCACCTGATCCTGGCCCGGCCGTTAAACTATCTGGAAGCGGAAAGGTTGGAGGGCCAGGTACCAGCGGGTGAGGCGGGGATTCGAGTCCCGCGTTGTGTGCAACCATTGCAAGGGGAGAGTGATCAAACCGGAGGGAGAGGACGGCCCACTTAATCGCCAGGCACTCCTTCTCAACTGTGCTGTAGTTGCACTCTGGGCCCGTCAGCTTGCGGCTGAGGTACAACAGGGGCCACCACTCCCCTTTTACCTCCTTGCAGAGGACCGCCCCCAAACCCCAATCGGAGGCATCAGTCTGTGAAAGGAAAGGGAGAGAGAAATCAGGGCATGCAAGGACGGGATCTCCACACAGCATTTCTTTAATCCTCCAGAATGCATGCTGGCACTGCTCTGTCCACTGGACCGGCTCTGGGGCCCCTTGGAGGGTGAGGTCTGTCATGGGCGAGGCCAAGGTGGAGGACCCCGGGATGAATCTGCAATAATAATTTGCGACCCCCAGGAAAGACTTCACCTGTTGTTTTGTCTTGCGGACCGGACATGCCGCTTCGGCAGCTGTTTTGCTGATCTGGGGCTGAATTTGTCCGTTCCCCAAGAGGAACCCCAGATACCGTACCTCTCTCCTTCCAATTGCAGACTTCGCTGGGTTTGCTGTGAGGCCCGCCTCCCTCTGGGCATGCAGGACCGCCCTCAAGTGGGCCATGTGCCATGACCAGTCCGGGCTGTACACAATGACATCGTCGAGGTAGGCTGTGGCATACCCGGCATGGGATGCGAGGACCCTGTCCATGAGGCGCTGGAAGGTGGCTGGGGCCCCATGTAAACTGAACAGGAGTGTGACGAAGTGGTGTAAGCCAAAAGGAGTCGCGAATGCCGAGATCTCCTTAGACTCTGGAGACAAGGGAATCTGCCAGTAGCCCTTGGTGAGATCCAGTGTCAAATAGAAACCAGCAGAACCCAGCCGGTCCAGCAACTCATCCACTCGGGGCATGGGATAAGCATCAAACTTTGTGATTGCGTTGACACGCCTATAATCAATGCAAAATTGGGTGGAGCCATCCGACTTCGGGACCAGAACCACCGGGCTGTTTCACTCGCTGTGGGCCTCCTCAATGATACCCAACTGCAGCATTTTGTCAAGTTCGTCCTGCATCACCTTTTGTTTGTGGACAGGGACGCGATATGGCCGACTACCCACCGGGCCCCCCTCGAGGGGCTGGATTCGGTGCTGTATGAGTGTCGTCTGACCCGGCAGAAGGGAGAACATGTTGGAAAATTTTTGTTATACCAGGGCTATCTCCCGTTGCTAGGTTTTGGTGAGGCCCAGGCCAACCGGGACAGGAAAGGGGTCTTGGCCCAGGTCGGGCATCTCCAGCCCCAACTCATCCCGCACCGGGGCCATGGTGGCCAAGGAGGCGACTGGGGCCTCCTGCCAGCATTTCAGGAGGTTAAGGTGATATATCTGCTGCGCTCCGCCTCGGTTGGACCGGAGGACCTCGTAGTCGACCTCCCCAATGCGCTGTGTGACCACAAAGGGTCCTTGCCACTTGGCGAGCAATTTAGACTGCAAGGTGGGAAGCAACACGAGTACCTTTTCACCCGGGGTGAAGTGACGTAACTGTGTTCCCCTGTTGTATGCGCACGCTTGCCTCACCTGGGCCTGCTAGAGGTGTGCTCGTGACAGGGGTCCCAGCGCGTTCAAACACTTCTTTAGGTCGAGGACATGCTGCAATTCATTTTTACTGAGGCTGGGGCCTTCCTCCCACGCCTCCCTCATAATGTCCAGAAGCCCTCGGGGACGTCAACTGTATAGCAATTCGAAGGGAGAAAATCCCGTGGAGACCTGGAGCACCTCCCACACGGCAAACAAGAGGGGGCCCAGCAGCTGGTCCCAGTGCCTAGGGTCATCAGCCACAAACTTCGCAATCATATTCTTCAAAGTTCGGTTGAAGCGCTCCTCCAGCCTGTCAGTTTTGGGGGTGAAACACGCTGGTGCGAACGGGCTGAACCCCCAACAGTTTATACAAATTCATGAGGGTGCAAGAAATAAACGTGGTGCCCTGATCAGTGAGGATTACCTTTGGAACGCCCACCCTCGTGAACAATTTAAACAAAGCCTCCGCCACTGTGCCCGCCATCATATTACGCAAGGGAACCGCCTCTGGGTACCACATTGCAAAGTCAACCACCACCAATACAAACCAAAAACCCTGCACGCTCCGCTCTAAGGGCCCGATGAGGTCCATCCCCACCCAATAGAACGGAATGTCCAGTAGGGGGAGCAGACACAGTAGTGCGTGTGGTACAGCAGGGGGGTTTACTCTTTGACACTCCGGACACACGGCACACCAGCAACGGAAGTCCCTGCAAATACCCAACCAATAAAACCGCACCAAGAGCCACCCCAAGGTTTTATCCTGCCTGAGGTGTCCTGCCATGGGGTTGGAATTGGCCACGCCGAATAATGGCTCTCAGCGACCACGGGGTACTAATAGCTGGAGGCTGCCCTCCATGGTCTCCGGATCCCAGTGCACGCGGTAGTACCGATCGTTAACCACACAGAAGTATGGGTAGGTAGGCGATTATCCGGGGTGAACTGGCACGCCATCGATTTTCACTACTTGCTCGCGTGCGTGGTGAAGCGTATCATCCCGTGACTGCTTGAGGGGGAAGAGACTCACCTGTGCGAGCTGCACGATGGTCACTGGGGGTCCAGCGTTCCGGTGTCCGGCGCATAGCCACCTGGTGTGATCGGGAGGCAGTGTGCTTCCCCCTCCACCCAGGCCCGGTCCGCCTCAGCCTTCACGAGAGCCCTGGCAAACCCCTCCCAATTAGTTCCCAGTATCAGCGAAAATGGCAGTCGCGGGATGACCGTGGCCCGTACCCTATGGCTTCGGCCCCCTATCAAGAACGCAATACTCGCGACAGGATAACAGTGCACATCCCCGTGAACACACCGGACCTTTACCATGCCCTGCTTACACCATGCCCCCCGGTGGTACCAGGCTTTGATTAACAATGGTTTGCTGACACCCTGAGTCCAACAAAGCCCAGCAGATACCCCCTCGGAACCTTATCGGAGCTCGGTATTGAGGAGCTGGACTTGGAGCAGCTGAGCTAGCTGCATCATCAGTGACCTCCGTGGCGCTGACGTCCATGACGGGACAATCTCGCTGGAGAGATCCCGGGTCCCCACACCGCCAGCACGGCGGTTCCTGCCTGCCGTCCGCCGGAGAGGTCCCCCAGGGAGAGGAAAAGGAAGGGGCTAAAGGGACAGAGAGGAGGCCCCGCCGCGAAGACAGGTTTCCAACTTGGGGAGGACAGGCCACGCAAGCGGAAGGAAATGTGGGAGAAGGGGCTGCCCGGGTCAGGCGAAGGCCTGGCACGGGCAGCAGGCTGGGACTGGGGCGGCCTCGGGGTGTGGGGGAGGGTGTCGGAGTGGGAGGGGTCAGGGGGGCATTGGGGCTCGCAGCCAGATAGTTCTCGGCCAAGTGGATTGTGTCTGTGAGCGTCTCCAGTCGGTGGCACTGGAGCCAGTCCGCAGTGGAAGTCGGCATGGCTGCCATGAACTGCTTCAGTGCCACCTGCTCCACAATCCGCTCTGGGTCTTGTCACTCTGGCTGCAACCCCTGCCGGACGGAGTCCAAGACCCGCTGGGCGAAGAGGAAGAGCCGGGCCGACTCGTCCCACCTCAGACTGCGCAGACTCTGGCGGTGGTCCTCTGTCGTCAGGCCGACCTGTACCATCATGGCCTCCCGGAGGGTGCCATAATTTGCGGCGGCCACGGCCAGGACTTATCACGCTGCCAGCAATGCCTCGCCCATGAGGAGGGGAATGAACTGCAGAACCCACTCCTCTGGAGTCCACCGGCAGCCACGCGCGTTGCCCTCGAAAATTTCTAAGAAGGTCTCCGGGTCATCTTCCTGAGTTATTTTTGGTAGGTGGATGGATCCAGTTGTCAGCGGTCCGCGAGGACGGGCGGGGCATCCACCAGGGCCCGGTGTTCTGCGAGCTGGACCACCACAATCACAAACAGCGACTCCTGCTGCTGCAGCTATATCCGCTGGAGAATGCGCTCCAGCTGGTCACTGTCCATCTCGCTGGCCACTCCCGGGTTTTGGCACCACTGTAAGAGACAAGGCAGGAGACAACAGGTGCAGTGCCTGTCTGTGAGGAGTTTTATTTGCTCTCAGCGCAGGGAGAAGGAAGGGGATGGAAAAGGGGGGCTAGGGAACAGGTAGGATGGGGCTTCGTGTGGGTCAGGGGGCTGGGAGCCTCAGGTCGGTCTGGACACCGGCGTCGTCTCCGGGTTTGGGTTCGGGTTCGTCTTTTGGGATTCGCTCTCCTCCTCCGTCTCTCTCCATTACTGCCATGCGCCGGGGAAGAAATAGGGAAGGTAATTAGCCCCAGCTATGGCTGCTTTGCCTCCATCTCCGCCCCCTTCCCGGGCCGCCTTGGTGTGCTGCACATGGTCTATAACTTACAGAACGTAGAGTGTCTCTATAACATTGTGTATAACGTACAGATCATATAATGTTTACAACATGGGCTATAATTTACAGAATTTACAGTGTCTATAACATGGTCCGTAAGTTAGAGAACACACAGACAAATTTGTTGTCAAAATAGATCGGTTCAATGTGATTCATCTGTTTCATTTGAAAAACTGCATTAATGTGGAACTTAAATGGTTATTGTCTCTGGCTACTAAATTGTACAGAACACCACAGGAACTTTAGAATCTACCATATGTGGGATATTTGTCCCTCCTTTCGCTCAAACTTCTAAAGGATATTTTGCTTTTAAAATATATAATTATATTGCAGAATATATAATATAAAACCAATACTGTGTAATTTTTTTGAGTGGTCATACAGTTGGATTGGTGAATTCAATACTGCTGATTTTATGTTAAACATCCTTCTTGCAGTGCAAAGCCACATCCAGAAATAATTGTCCTACCCACTCATTTTATACTTCTGTGTCAGTTATATTAATTCTCTCATTAAAGCACGTATTGTTTCTTTGTTTCAGAAGGTATCTAAAGAAAGATAATAATCTCTGTGCATTGTGGAAAAAAGATTGCAGTGATTTAAAAATGCCTACAGATGATAACATCCAAACAGGCACATCCCCATAGCATGTTTATGTTTATTTGCATATATTTAGTAGCGGCGTTTTCAACAGTGTTTTCAATAACTCGGTAATTAGTTTCTTCAGTAGAGTTTACAGCGGTGCCCTTGCAGTGTAACACCCACGCATTCCTTTTTTCCCATTTCTTGTGAGGTCACAGGAGAGATGTAATCACATTTTGCCCCAGATTCCCTGCTTCGGGCTTTCATGAGGTAATCGCAGTGCTTTGGTGGCCCCGCCCTCTTCCCCCTCCTCCACTCCGCTTCCATGTCCACTTCCCTGCTTTCTTGTTCCTTTGGCTCAGCACTTACAGCCTTTACAGATTTCTCTGAAATAAAATCCAATTAGTGTTTGCCTCCACGGTAAAATATAGGCCGGTGAGCTGGGACTCATCAATCCATCTTTGAAAGGTGACAGGCGGTCCAGCATTGCGTTTGGTGACTGGAGTTCAGTACCAACACAGCACAGTGCCATGGTCAAAGTGGTTGAGGGAATGGGGCTGGTGATTCCCTTAACACCAGTGAGAGACATCGGGGGTAAAGAGGGCCAGACCACAGCATGAAAGCTTACATCCATACTGGGGAGAGAAGGCCAGGGACAAAGGGGGGGACGGGGGCAGAAAGCCCTGAACTCTAAGCTCACTTCTCCTTTCATCCTCATTCTGCCAAGTTATAAATAAATTACAAATAATTGCCACACTGTCCAGCACCTTTCAAATCATTCATCACAGAAAAGCGCCCATCTTCATCAGAATTCTTCAGATCCAAGTCACTGTGACATGTTGAAACAGCATGAAGCATGACGGTTTTACTGAAAAAAAAAAAATAAAATCATCACCTGACTAGCAATGGAGAGAATATCAGTATCACATTTCTCCAATTTTATTTGTATTCAGCAACCAGCAATGAATATTCACCAGTAAAATTTCTTAAAAAAAATAAGTGCAAACAGCAATTTAAAGACAACAAGGCAATTTACTGTAATGACTTGCTACTGTACTCAGAGGGTCAAGAGAAAACCAGCTGACTGTGAGGTGTGGTGAGTAGACGAGATGGGACACCTGGCAGTCATTCTTGCACTGCCACTGCACAATGTGCAGGAAACCACTAGGAAACAGCTGATGGTACACTAGTGACAACTACAATACATTACAACATATATACTTCTGTCTCGCAACACACGGCTGTCAAATTGTTTTATACAAAAAATTCATTTCTGAAAATGTAAATTGTGTATCAAAAGCCAAGAGCCATTATAATGAAATTTCCAATAATAAGCATTTGTAAATCAAGGGATGCCTATAATAAAGGCTGGAGGAGGAAATATGACTTTTTGTCTTCTGGTCCACCAGAGTGCCACATCTGTAGGGTGCATCTGAAATGTTAGAGCTCAGACAAGGTGTTCACTTTGTTAGATCTGTATCAGAGAGCACCTGAGCACCACTGCAGGTCTCAGACATACTACAGAAGCAAGAAATCGACCATGACATCTCACCCGGACCACCATTCCACCCTCTCTTCTCACGCTAGCAAACTGTGCACCACTGGTTGGCCAGCTAGCTGACCCCCATTATCCACCCCACAGCAAGAGTCTGTTCAGTATATGTTTATTTTTGGCTTGTCAAAGGCAGGACCACACCCCTTACTCACTATAACCATGCCATTTAGAAAAAAGGTCAGATGGCCTGTATGGCTGAAAATAAATGGACACACATGGCCGTTGATTCGTGTTACGTCACATCCCTGATCAGACCACATTGAAAATCATGGCACTAGCAGTGGTCTCCTTCCTGCTCTTTACTGGTATGGAGTGTAATAATGAATGTGAGGATCTCAAGTGCTGTGCTCACATTGCTTAGGGGCATTGTCTGTGCCATGCTGAGTTGCCCCCATGTGACCATGTGACAGGGACTTTTTTTGCCTTTTTATAGCCTCTTTCTTCCTGCAGGTCTTTCATTCCAGATTGTCTGTACTCTGCTGCCTCCTGCCCCCTTACTTACCTCTGACAACAGTGTAGTAGTGAATATTATCACAAGATAATATCCATTTCCCATAATACTGCTGAAAGGCTGCCGATTTCCATGTTGGTATCTACAGGGATAGTGGATAAGTGTCCCTGAGATGTGAATGCCAACAGCTAGAAAGGTCTCTAAAGCAGTGATGTGGTGCCCAAGCTGTCCTTGGTAGAGTGACTTGTATCGGGGGGGAGTATTACATGTGGGTTTCAGTCACCGGGCTGGGTGACATAATCCAAAAACCAAGTCTCCACCACTGTAGAATTACATTTTGGCTAGAGCTCTTTATACATTGGATTTCAGATTACCATCACCCGTCTCGCCACCCAGATAGATTGTAAGTTACAGCACCATGCCTTTAGCAACGGATAACATCATTGCCGATTAGCCGCTGTAGTATTCGTTTGGCAAGACTGTGACTGAACAAGCCGGTGTCTGAGTCTTGTTCTGCAGCAGTCGAATGAAGTCTCATTGGACCATGCACACAAACAGGTCAGGGGAACAGCACGTTTGCACTCTAGAGGGGTCATTACTAAGAAGGTCAGGAGGTAACCCGGGGGGGTCTACTGGGTGCACTGACTCTGCAGGGATGCTGGTCTGTCTGAAGCTGTAGGGGTGACAAGGAGTGTGGAGCTGCAGGGGGCTGAAATAGCTGCACATCCCTGTGATGGTTTAGGAGGACATGTTCAGGAGGATACAGCCAGCAGCCTGATCCTGAGTACAACATGTTCATAGCGCACTAATACACAAAACTAATACACAGCATATGGTAAACACAAATAGTGTACTCTACATGCATGTAGGGAAAATTTTGATAAATAGTAGAAAGTTAAATTATTTTAATGTTATTAAGTTATTAAATATTGTCCATCATAGCAGAAAAAGACAAATTTGTGCTGTTTGTACGTATATATGTATGTGTGTGTACTTGTATATCTATACTCATATACACATATATACACAGATACATGTATATATATATATATATATGCTGTGAAACAATATTAGATGTGTTTGTGTGTATGTGCATGTGCGCATCTGTGTGTATGTTGTCCCTCTCATGTACCATATGTTCATTCTCTGCTGGAGGTCAGAGAGACACGAATCATGTTGTAAAATGTTTCCAATTACAAAAATGGTTTGTAACAGTTCTTAATATTTTTTAAAACGCATCTTGTGTTATGTTTCACCAATTTAATTAGTATTTTCCTTGATTCACGTATCCATCCTGTGAAAAGCAGCATGTAGTTCTGGCACTACTGTCCCTTTCAATGTTTTTTACTGTCCCTTTTTCTCTTTTTTGTAGAACACTGCAGCTGCAATTGTTTGTCTGAATAGTGATTTATACACATTCATGCAGAAGAGCAAACCCAGTTTGAGTCCGGTTTGTGTTTTAACAAAGACTGCAAACATGACCTGTCACACATATATCTCCATGTGTTCTCTCAGTGTACAATCCCATCGGTGGCCACAGGCCTCCATCTCTCATCAGGTCCTGTGACCAGGGCTGGATGCTGGCTGGGGTGTGGGGAGCTCTCAGACACGGGCAGCTAATCTCTCCAACACGCAGTGGGGAACGCCCATTGGAGGCGGCCGCCGTGGCCCTCGCCAGCTCTCCACATGACCTACTTTTCCCTGCCCCGTCCCCCCTCCGATGAGCGCTGCAGTGCCACATCGAGGGGTTCCATGCCAGGCTACCCTTGGGTACACCAGTGGAGCAGTGCCAGGGAGGAAAAAGCCAGCCGGCAGCTTTGCAATTATTTGTTCATGCTGACTGGAATGAAGAGGGATTACTCTGGCTTCGCTTGTTCATTTCAGAAGTTGAAAAAAGGTGCTCTTTATTTTGAGCAGCGGCTGATGAAACAAGGGATAGGCTGAACATCAACAGCCGTCAACCAAAACTAAAAGAACTCAAGTCGTTTTATTCCGCTATGGTACGACAGAAGGAGAGCCGAGTATTTAGTTACAGCACATAAGCTGCTCCAAAATTTTTAGTTGTGTACAAGCCATTGAACAATAATTGCACAATTAATTAATTATGCAATTTGTTGATGTCTACTTATTTCATAAACAACATAATAGTTCATCTCCTCAATTAGGCCAGAAGTGTTCTTAAGCTTCTCAGAAGGGAATCTTTTACGCTTTGAATTTGGCTACTTAGCCTAATACTTAGCCTCCAGAAGCCCAATGCTAATTTAATATTCCCTGTGTGGAACTGCTACCATGTCACTGCATAAGCACATCACTTTAACACAAATGGACTTTGTTTCTAAATTATTAATTAAACACATGTATTGACAAAAAAAAACACAAAACTGTGTTGGTTCTGTACGAAAAAAATCGTATTTAGTTGTGCACAGCATTAACTGAAATATATACATAATGTAACTACTATTCTGTACGTTTTGCAGCTTCAAAATGCATTTTCGTAATTTACATAATACAGTCTGAGATTGTAATTATTCTGTTTATGTATTCCAGAGAATGCCATCTCCAAATTATGAATGCTATGCCCACGTTCATTTGTTTGTCTATTTATGGATAATCTGAAAAAGTCTGGATTGTTTTCTCCTGTAGTACAGTTCACAACCTAAACATGCCTTCTCATGCTCATTTGTCATGTTTTCAGTCAGACCTTGATACGACGGGTTTTTGGTGTACTGTATCTCAGTGCAGTACCTGTTTGTACATTTGTGGGGGGGGGCTTTGAAACATATTCCAGCAGGTGAGTAAGCAAATTTTAAAGCTACATGATGCAGCCTTACCTGCAGTCACATGCAGTTGTCAACCAGAGTGTTCCAAAGCCTGTAGTCACATGTAGAGCCTTGATTCCCCACCAGTGATCTCACTACAGGACACAGTGGAATGATCTCAGATTCTTTGCTTACGTGATGAATTTATTCTAAACAGCCTGCAGTTTTGCAGATTCATATGGCTGGATATTGTACTAGTGTAATTCAGAATGAATAAATCATTCAGAGGTTCTGCAACAAGCCCCTTCTTAGGACTTGAACCTAGCCACCATTAGGATAAATTTCCATGGTGTTAAGCATTATGCTTCCTCCTCCCCTTACGGCCTGCTTATGGGCTGAAATAAATTTCTATCTGTGTGTTGGCAGTGACTGAACAATATGGATTGTATGATGTATTCCAGCCGTGCTATGAATAAGCGCCGGAAACAATGAGCACTGTTGCTTTCGGACGATGAAGAAAGAATCCCTCCCTCCCTCCAGCGGAAGGAATGTATAAATTGGCTTCACCCACGATGTACCTTATCGTCAAGTCAGAACATTATGTGTCAGTTTGGCTTGCCTTTGTATGTTGTGTATAACATAAGATGCGTAGTGACTGAGTCAGAGTTAGTCACACATCACCCCATGCTGTGTCACTAAGGAGAACTGAGTGTGTTTGTCTGGGAATTCTGAAAAAGATCAATGGCCTTTCTCTCCATCTAAACTATATGTCTGGTGCTTGTCATCAATATGCTCTTATAACTGGTGCAGGGATATTCACAAAATACATAACACTCTGGAAAGAAATTCTCACTGAGCCAAAAAATCACATTCATCATCAACCATGCAGGCCTATTCAGGTAATGATTTAGGCAATTATCTCTGAGAACGTTACTTCTGAGGACGGTGTCGGCTGAAACACTTTGCCACATTTCATTGATTGCAAGTCAACGATCTATGGTGTTTTGAGATAGAGTACCGTTTGCTTGCAATCATACATCTGCAATTAAAACAGCAGGATTTTTCCTTCTTAGAGACCAAAGGTATGACTGAAGTCTTTCAAAGGCTGGCGTTCTTAACAGCACACATTGTACTTCAAGGGCAACAGCTATCCTGTAAAACATAAAAACCCAGAATGTGATCATTCTGAATGCGTAGGATTCATTGTTGAAAAACCTTCCATTCCTTCCAACATCCAGCCAAGGCCTTTCTTCAAAGTGGGCTCAAATGTATACTCAAAGTAGCATATGGTATACCATTCATATTGTGGCCTATGGAGTCATATTATAGCTGACCAGTCCTGGAAACGAATTATGTAGTCTTTGCAATTTACACTACAGCGGTGCGATACTCTCTCGTGATGCTGGGCAGCAACAGCGATCCGCATCTCCCATTCCGTCTCACAGAGGTGTGTATTAGTGTATTAAATCCATTTTCGACTCACAATGGCTTTCGTGGAACGTAACCCCATCGTAAGTCAGGGACCACCTGTACTTGCTTATTTATCATAGTTGTTTTATGTGCTACAAATGTCTGAATTTATGCTTCTTGCACAAAAACAATATTTCTGTTTCGCAAATCCCAACCATGCATCATATTTTTGTTATTACCTTTTCTGACAGGGGACAGGGGCAGTTTGCAATTAAAGCCTTGCATGACCGTACCATTTAAACAGATGGCAGTGATAATTAGTGTTACGCATTACAAAACGAATATTCATGCAGGAAGATATGCTGTAACTGCAGATTTGCCCTTCAGTATGTCTTCGGCACAGTTTGCAAGTGAACAGTTTATGAAACTCAGCCAGTGTTGAAAGGTGGATTTCTGTTTGTCTTTTTGATTTAAGAATCAATGGCGCACACTACGTGGGCAGTGTCCAATCAATTGTAATTTATTTGACAGAAGGCTGCTAGAGTGTTAAAGGAATAATTAGAAAGGAAAAAAGATTAGACCAGGAAAAACAGCCCAGGCCTTTGAAAGCAACACAAAAATTTGTGAAGGGGATGTACAGTAGTTGCATTCCAGCTCAGGCTGTGGTTGGGTCCAGTTATATAATCGATTTAAAGTTGGCACTGCTGTCTTTCTATTATTATTCTAAAAAAACTAACAACCCCATTACAGCTGGAGGACAGGATTTAGATGTAAAGTTTCCTTTGCTCAGTTTTCAGTATCTGACACCTTTCCATTCTCTAAGAAGGAAAAAAGTTAGCGTGCAACTGATTAGTATTGTTCCATTTTATGGTGGATGTTTCATCATACGTGGACAGTCCTAATGCATTCCAAGTGCGCATTTGTGACAGTTACAACTATCTTGAAGTATGCAAATCTTTTGACAAAACATTAAAACAAAGATGTCCTATTTAAAATTTCCTGCAGGCACACGAGAAGAATGTAAGAGCTTTGCAAATCACTTCTGGTGCAGCCGTGTACCGCAGAAAGCCTTGCAAATCTTAATGAGTAATGCATGAGCACATTATAGACCCTGATTATACAAAATGTTGCTGACATTGAGTTCAGCATATTGGATTTCTGTTGTGGCCTTATTCTTTGAATGGGAGAAAGGAGACCCACAGTGGAAATGATGCAGTCTCCATAAGCACTCATGTTGGAGAAGGGGTCTCGAAAAGCTCTCATGGGTCACCTTTTCAGTAGACAACCCGCCAACAGACCATACTGCACATTCATGTAATGTTTTACTGATGTACAGTGACATACTTTTAAAACATTGTGGGGGCACAGACAATCAGTGGACAATGTGCAGATTGATCTGATACACTAATCCATTGCATCTTCTGTTGTATTTTTGTTGCGTAGCTAATGCTTTATCCAAAGAAACATACTATTTCCATTGAAGTATATCAGACTAACTGTCCTCAAGGGAATGGCAGCAGAGCCTTTCTTGGACATCAGACTAGTTAATTTCAGGTTACAGGTCCATGTCCTTAAATGCTACATTGCCAAGTGACCCTTCAGTTACATGAGCTGGTCTTCTGTTTTCATTTCAAGTTTCACCACCAAATAAAGACTCCAGTGAGAAGAGTAAATGCAACAGACACACTCACTCCCTCCCTTTTGTTATGAGCTTGTCAATGTCGGGGTCGCAGCGGTTCAGAACCTATTCCGAAATCACTGGGTGCTACGCTAGAAGGGATACACCCTGATCACGATGCCAGTCCATCCCTGGGTATAAATCCAATAAAATAAAGCTCAAGAATGTCACATATACAACTTGCCCAGTGTGCCCCCAGGAGAAGAGCAGTTCCAACTGATACCCATTCTTCATTCCTGACCTACTGCCATGTAAATTGAAAACACCAAAAATAATCAATCCAAGCCATAACAATAATGGCATCATTTCCTTTTGGAGTTTTATTGCCAGTTGTGCTTATTGAATTAATAATAAAACTAAAAGTAATGTTAAAAACAATGAAACAGCTGCATACCAGATACCAGTATTAGCCTTCTGGATAGTGCCTCTTGGAGAAACCATAACGTTTCAAATGAATTGCTCCCATGATGCATAGGTTCCTGTTTTATGTTGTTTTATTTATAATTTTAACAACGTGCTACTCTCTATAGTCTCATAAAGTGCTTTTATTTTTTTATTGACAGAGACTTTATGGAAACCGAAAGGTAAATTGGAAGGATTGTTGAAAAGTTAAGCTGCCTTTGGAACATGGTGTGGAAAGCTACAGATCTTATCTCTATTGCAGAGCTCCACTTATCTTAATCTTGAGCACTGGAACAACATCCCAAGAGGTTATTTTACGATGAGCTCCATTTGAAAAGGTGGCTGACCTCTTTGAGGGTGGGCAAAAACACGCTTCAATCCTTGGACTCTTCGTACTTGTAAATTTTTACCATTTTGCAATGTATTGAACCTGTGTTTGACTTTCTTATTCCTGTTAAGCTACAACACTGTTGCCTTCTACTACACTGGTGGCTCCAGACAGCTCCAAAAAAATGTTCATCCCCTTTCCTTTGTGTGCTCGTTTGTCTTTATGATACCAGTGTTTTTAGGAGCTGTATGAACTAACTGGAAGACCTTCCAGAGGAAGCACCTTTTTATATTTGGTAACTAACTTTTTACCAATAGAGACTTTTCTGAGACATATCTAATATCTATTTTTCAAACAAAGGGCTTGCATACCAATTCAAATCATGTGCCAAAGCTTCTCTCAATGCAGTCATAGCAATAGCAAACAATAAGTACTGCCTTAAGTTTTTCAAAAGAGCAGAGAAGGTGTAAAAGAAGCAAAGAGAAGTTTACAAGCTGTAGATGATCATCTGCCTTTTACATCAACCAGTTTTGAGCCTATTAGTGCTCTATCACCCTATACCTCGATTTAATAACTCTGGCTCCAAGTTGATGCATAGTTGTTGTCTGCACTTCAAGGTAAATAACATACAACTTAATGCTGTTTTCTAATCCCTAATAGCAATGATTGCAATTATTTTTATTAATCTGCTATTGGGTATTAGTGAATTTCATGTGGAGTGAAAGAAAGGATCGAGGGCCGCAGATGAACACATTGGTCTAGCTCTGGATCACCTTACTTTATCAGCTTTCCTATTCATGACATGTTGTAAATACCCCTGCCAAGGTGTTCAGAACGTGCAGCATGGGCACAAGGCATCCTGGCTCATCAGACAGAGGGTCTATCTGCCCTCTCTGGAGTCTGAAATATGCTGAATGGGAAAGATAAGAACAGACAGTGTGCAGCTCTGTTCCCACTGTTGCCTATCTATCTATCTATCTATCTATCTATCTATCTATCTATCTATCTGCCTGCCTGCCTGCCTGCCTGCCATTAATATTGTTATATCTCTACAATTTTCTTTGACATTGTGAAGTGTTTTTTTGCTGATCAGCAGTGAAAATCCCAGTTAAATGCAATATGGTAAAATGAGAAAAAGTCCAAGGGTGTGAATAATTTTAAAGACACTGTTCTTTGACAAGAAGCGTGTATATCCACAGAGATGAACAAGAGACAAGATTTCTGGAAGATTTTCATGCAACTCTGTTCCAGTTTTAACTTACCAACTTTTAAAAATAATTACAAGTGAACTGGCTTGTTATATATTTTATAAAGTTTACATGCATGAGGGAGTGTTTCAGGATTGCTCTCCAGGGTAAAAAAGTCCTGATCTTGATACTGCTTGTCTGTGTTAATTGGATTTTTGACACAAAAAATTTCCTCGGGTGAACTGTCTATCCGAAAATACAACAAAATCATTCCGTCAAAAACAGAAAAATGCAAGGAAAACCCTTAGAATATTTACCTTAAATATATGAACCCAGAGCAATTAAAGCTAAACACACACAAACAGACTTTGAATGCTTGCCTGAAAGCAGGCAGAGAGATCTGGATTTCTTCAAGGCTTCCCTCTCAGTGATCTCATTTCAGTGCCTCCTCAGTACGGGGTTTTCAGCTGCCCTATGTCGTAGGAGTCTTTTTCTCAGCTAAATATCAAGGACGAGGCAGCAAATTTGTGTTCTTGCAAACACTTACACATACATGTGTACTGTCACATTTGTAGCTGGTCCACACTGTGAGACATTAGGAGGTGGCAGAATGTGACTCATCGTGGACAGAATAGACACAGTTTCAGTCCAAGGACAGCACAAGCTTAACTTATAATAGTGTTTTTTGCAAAATACATTGCCAAGTAACAAGGACCACCCAAACTTACTGACACTGTAAAGTTACCAAGATGCTATCTGCCACATTCAACCTTTGCTCAGAGGAATATGAGCACACACACACACACACACATTTTCAGAGCTGCTTGTCCCATATGGGGTCACGGGGAACCGGAGCCTACCCGGCAACACAGGGCGGAAGGCCGGAGGGGGAGGGGACACACCCAGGACGGGACGCCAGTCCGTCGCAAGGTACCCCAAGTGGGACTCGAACCCCAAACCCACTGGACAGCAGGACTGTGGTCCAACCCACTGCACCACTGCACCCCCTATGGAATATGAGCATTTGTAATAAAACTATGACACACATACTCTGTCTTAACTCACAACTTCAGAGTCATCACCTTTAAAAGACTGGGGAATAAATGATGTGGCCTAAAAGATACCTTGGCTTTTAACTGTCTTTATGATGATGATGATGATGATAATGATGAAGACCCTTCCATCTATTCTTTATCAATGACTACTTGTACAATGGAGGGGGTGCGGTGGCGCAGTGGGTTGGACCACAGTCCTGCTCTTCGGTGGGTCTGGGGTTCGAGTCCCGCTTGGGGTGCCTTGCGACGGACTGGCGTCCCGTCCTGGGTGTGTCCCCTCCCCCCTCCGGCCTTGCGCCCTGAGTTGCCGGGTTAGGCTCCGGTTCCCCGTGACCCCATATAGGACAAGCGGTTCTGAAAATGTGTGTGTGTGTGTGTGTACTTGTACAACACAAGGTACCAATGGTTGGGACCCTACCTCAGAATCATAGACAGGATACACCCAGGACAATACACCATTCCAGTGCGGCGCATAGTGATTATGATGATGATAATGATGAAGATGATTATTATTAGACAAAATAATAATAAAGTTATTTAAATCAGGTGGGGGGGTGCAGTGGTGCAGTGGGTTGGACTGGATCCTACTCTTCGGTGGGTCTGGGGTTTGAGTCCCGCTTGGGGTGCCTTGCGACGGACTGGCGTCTTGTCCTGGGTGTGTCCCTTCCCCCTCCAGCCTTGTGCCTTGTGTTGCCAGGTTAGGCTCTGGCTCCCTGCAACCCCATATGGGACAAGCGGTTTCAGACAGTGTGTGTGTGTGTGTGTGTGTGTGTGTGTGTGTATTTAAATCAGTGCTGCTTTACAAATGTGAACTTCCCCATTTACACACAGCTGGAATTTAACAAAGTAATCCAAAGCTTTTTCAAGAGTACCTGCATTGTACTGGTATATCTTGAGCAGCATGGATCCTTGGCAGCAGCCCCCTGGTGTTTCAATTAAACCCCCATGAACCCTTACTCTATCAATATGGCTCCAGTGCTCCAGATCATTTACAGATTGTGTATTGTTCATAAGGGGAGAATGGACACTCAGTGAGAAATACATCTCCTAAAGACTAGGGTGCAGGTAGTTGAACTTCATGAACTCTGTTGTAAGACATCTATAGACTAGATGTCTGGATGCCTCAATTTGTACAGAAGAAACACACAACAGTCTCTAGAGTTTACTCAGAGTGGTGCAAAAACAAAAACATCCAGTGAGCGGCAGTTCTGCAGACGGAAACGCTTTGTTGATGAGAGAGGTCAGAGAAGAATGGCCAGACTGGTTCGAGCTGACAGAAAGGCTATGGTAACTCCGATAACCACTCTTTACAACTGTGGTGAGCGGAAAGCATCTCAGAATGCACAACACGTCGAACCTTGAGGCGGATGGGCTACAATAGCAGTAGACCACATTGGATTCTACTCCTGTCAGCCAAGAACAGAAAGCTGAGGCCACAGTGGGCACAGGCTCACCAAAACTGGACAACTGAAGACTGGAAAAAACTTAGCCTGGTCTGCTGAATCTTGATTTCTTCTGAGGCACACAGATGGTAGAGTCAGAATTTGGAGTCAACAACATGAATCCATGGACCCAACCTTCCTTGTGTCAACAGTGTAGGCTGGTGGTGGTGGTGTAATGGTGTGGGAATGTTTTCTTGGCACATTTTAAGCCCATTAATACCAATCAATCATTGCTTGTATGCCACAGCCTATCTGAGTATTGTTGCTAACCATGTTCATCCCTTTATGACCACATTTTACCCATCTTCTAATGGCTACTTCCAGCATGATAAATTACCATGTCACAAAGCAAAAGTTGTCTTAAACTGGGTTCTTGAAAATGACCGTGAGTTTAGTGTTCTTCAATGGCCTTCTCAGTCACCAGATCTGAATCCAATAGAACACCTTTGAGATGTGGAAGAACAGGAGATAACAAATCTGCAGAAGTTGCATGATGCAATCATATCAACATGGACCAGAATATCAAAGGAATGCTTCCAACATCTTCTGGAATCCATCCCACAAACAACTGAGGCTGTTTTGAGAGCATAGGGACGCCCTGTCCAGTATTAGTACAGTGTTCCTATTAAAGTGCTTGGAGAGTGTATATCACGCTTTAGATGAAACAATGTGATAAGTCACCTATACAACCAGTATAGCCAAGTATACTGCAATAGGCACATACTGTACGGGGCTGATCTTGCTATGAGCTATTCTTATTACATCGCCTTCGTTCTATATCTCACTAAGTATCATTATTTCTACAGTGAAGACTTAATTACAGCATGTGTGTGCTTGTGACTCTTACAGTTACTTGTGATTTCTGAAATAGAACATGCCAGTTTGGAATCCATGATGTCTTATAATGCTAGTAACTGACTAAGACTAATTACCCTGAGCAGCTGAATCATTTCTTAGAATAACAAATTTGAACCTTGTATAAATTTGAGAAGTGATCTATGAAACAATCTATCTAACGTCACTAAATTACAAAGGGTGAAAAATAACTGGAAGAGTCACAAAGTGAAGCAGACAAAGAAAGATGTCTAAGAGGTTCACTTAAAGCCTACATGCTGATAGTTCCATGAAATAAAATTAAAGTCTGGAGTAGGCTTCAGATGTCAAGCCAAATACTTTTTTCTGTAAATTCAGACTAAACAATATTCTACATTTTTTCTAGACAAACTTGTTCAGCTTTGTTCATGTGTTAAACTTGCAACACGGAGCTAAGTGGATGATATGCTTATTTTAAAAAGACCAAGAGGCAAATTTCAATAACAGGCATAATGATGTAATGCATTAAACCTTAACTGGAGGAAACGTCTTGATTTGAGATGTTGGGTACAGAAAGAATTATCTTAAAAAATCATGCCCAGGGACACAGTATTACCTGGGTATCTGTGAAATGTCCTGCAATGCAACATAAGAAATATACCTACTGCCTGTAGCACTTTTAGGGGCAGAAAAATTATTGGCTGTCAACCAATGTTTCCATTAAAAACATTGGCTGAAATAGGCAGCATAGTGAAAACTGTCTTACAGGCAGATGGCTGCCTAGATTGAACTGTAAAGAGCCTAAATGAAAACAGGAAATTAGTCCTAACCAGCATAAAGCACACATTGGATGTTCCTTCAGCAGAATCATTTGTACATTCAATTTGGCCATGCGAAAGTAAATACAAGTTGTTTTCTGTGTGCCTCATTAACTATATGAACTTCAATTCAGGCCTGCTGTACTCACAGTCCTTGCCAATTAGAGGCTATGAGCTCTGCACAGTGTTAGCAATAAACTGGAATATCTCGGGTATATTGTCACATTATCACAATACTATTATCTCGTCTTAAAAGTTTGTTTCATTCGATATAGCTTGTACCGTCTGAGGAAACACTGTTCTAATTATTGCCTTTTCCAGTAAACCCTGTTTAATACTAATCCAGCCAGTGCTTTTTTTGAGCTATGGATTCCAAGACATTTTTCTCTGTTCAAGCAAAGAGGCTGTCAAAATAATCTGATTTATGGCACAGAAACACAAAAATAAGCTTCAGACTGAGTTCCTAAAAACCTGAGAATATCATCCGCGCCACCACCAGCAGACTCCGCAACAGTTTCTTCCCTGAGGCAGTTAGACTACTCAACACCCAACTATCTCCCAACACTCAACTGGCTCCATTGACCATTTAACTCAGCACTACATTACTCCACAACTACCTACAGCTCACAGCCATACCCGCATCCTATCCTGTGTATTTGTCTATTTATTTACTTATTCATTGTCTTGTGCTATGTTCTGCCTTGCACCATGGTCTCCGAAGAAATGACATTTCGTTCCACCGTACACAAGCTGTATGGAGGAATGACAATAAAAACTACTTGTGACTTGTAACTATAGTCATAGTATCTTTCTGTTCCGGTGTGTCTTGTTTACTTCATGGCCAAATCCTTTGAATTATTAATTAATGTTCAATAATTTTGCTGATACGTTTTGTCCAAGGCACCTTACAATGTTAAGTCTGTGTACTAAGCTGCTTACAGTCATGGTATTCAGTCATTTATAGAACTGGTACTAAAGCATGAGTGTGAACCCAGAACCTTCTGATGGCAAAGCCACAGCTACTCTTCAAACTGGTACATCCTACATGGCACCGTGAATATGTCCAACATTCATTGTTTTTCAAATATAACATAAAATTCTAAAATATAACACGGAACAGGGCGGCACGGTGGTGAGGTGAGTAGCACTGCCACCTCACAGTGCCTGGGTGGTGCGAGAGAACGTGGATTTGACTCCGGCTCAGTCTGTGTGGAGTTTGCATGTTCTCCCAGTGTCTGTGTAGGTTTCCTGTGGGTGATCTGGTTTCTTCCTACACTCCAAAGACATTCGGTTCAGATCAATTGGTGAAAAATTGCCTGTAGCCCATCCGCGTGATGTCCTGTCCAGGGTGTGCCCCCCACCCCCGAGTCTTATGCCCAATGCTTCCGAGATAGACTCCGGTTCACTGAGACCCTACTCAGGACAAGTGGTTGTTCAGATTGGCTCTATAATTATGATATAATATTGCCCTGGGGGGTGCGGTGGCGCAGTGGGTTGGACCACGGTCCTGCTGTCCGGTGGGTCTGGGGTTCGAGTCCCGCTTGGGGTGCCTTGCGACGGACTGGCGTCCCGTCCTGGGTGTGTCCCCTCCTCCTCCGGCCTTACGCCCTGTGTTACCGGGTAGGCTCCGGTTCCCCGTGACCCCGTATGGGACAAGCGGTTCTGAATATGTGTGTGTGTGTGTGTGTGTGTGTATTGCCCTGGGGGCGGGTGTGGTGACGCAGTGGTCGTACTGGGTCCTGCTCTCCAGTGGGTCTGGGGTTCAAGTCCCGTTTGGGGTGCTATTTCAACGGACTGGTGTCCTGTTCTGGGTGTGTCCCCTCCCTCTCCAGCCTTGTGCCCTGTGTTGCCGGGTTAGGCTCTGGCTCCCCGTGACCCCATATGGGACAAGCGGTTCAGACAATGTGTACATGTATGTATGCGTGCGCGTGTGCGTGTGCGCGCGTGTGTGTGCGCGTGCGCGTGCGCGTGTGTGTGTATTGCCCTAGGATTGACTCAAGTCCTGCCCATGGTGTATACTGCCTGATGCCCTGTGTTTCTACGATAGGCTCTAGACCACCAGAACCCTGCACTGGATAAGCGTTTATTGGAAATGTGTAGATGAATAAAATCATACAATCATTGTTTATTCAGTTTTATCCTAAAAAGTTTGTTATGCATTACTGCTTGTTACTTACAGTATCTTATATGGGATATTTGACCATTTTTATATTGTCCATTAGAACCGGTGAGGGTTTAAATTTTGTGGCAAGAGATTTGCTGCGTTCTCCCTATTCCTTGTTATTAGTGCCCTAAACGTCCAACTTCCATCTAAACTAAAGGCTCTATCGCCGGGCGCTCTTTACGCGTCTCTTCCAGCCACATCGGCGAGGAGAAGTTGTGCGCGCGACACGCACTGGGTGACTGCGACCGGCTCGCGGGCATCGTACGTGCGCTGAGAAAGGACTCGGACCCACGCCACGCCACGGCCACGCGTTTTTACTGTAGAGTCTCACGAAGAGCCCGAGCACGAATAATACGAGGTGGCTGCGCTCCGTCCGTCCGTCCTCCACACGCCTTATTAGCGCCTTGTGAGGATGAGTCACGCAGCGGACTGCGAAGTCAAAGTGCGCTTCGGGTTGACGGCCATTGTCATCCTGTGTCATATGTGACATTTCTGTGAGACGACCCTGAAGAAAAATTGAGGAATTGAACTCCGAAGAGGTTCAGATGAAGGGCAGCCTGATTATCCTTGCGCTGCTATTATATATATATATAATCGTGTCATATCGCAGGTGCTTAAATCACGATTAGCACAATAAATAACCGCAGTTTAAAAGTCAAGTTTGCGGTCATCCGAGGCTGAGATTAGGGAAAACGGATGACGGTCGCTTAATCCCATGGCGTTTCTCTTGTACCGAGGAAAAAGGTGCAATACCTGGCTGATCTGAGTTACACACAATTCCAACGGAGCCTGTTTGTTCCTAAACTTGCGCGCAACGTGACTGTTGGCAGACGCGCAGCGCGAACCGACGGGAAGATGCTAACTCGGCTCCCTCATTGCGCATGATACTGCGGTTCCCGTGCAACTTCACGCTCCAACTCACCTTGAAACGGGGCTCGCCTGCCGCGGGCCTCCGGAGCGACGGGCAAGAAACCAATCCACGCCCCCCGGCCCTCCCACGCCGGCCAATAAGCGCCCAGCGCAGGCGGGACGCTGCGGTTAAAATGTCAAGCTTGGTTTCACGTCGCATCGGCGAGCTCGCCCCGTCCGCCTTCGTCGCGCTGGTCTGCGGGTGCTCCGTCTCAGCGAGAGGAGGGATGCGAACGGCGAGAGAGAGGAACGGGAGACGGGCGAGAATGATGGCGAGAAGCGGCCAGGAGAAAGTGCGCAGGGCATGAATAAAAAGGGCTTTGAGCAGCAGACTGAGCGTTCACCGCGCTGGGGGGCTCGGCTATGAGAGATTCGCTGAAGGGGCACTTTGAGATATGATGTGGTCTCCTCCTGGCTGGCAGTAGTACTATGATTTGGTATGTGGCCACTTTGATAGCAAGTGTGTTCAGCGCCCGAGGATCGGCCGCTCAAGGTGAGTCGAAGTGCAGCGCGACGCGGCAACTTTGGGCACCGCTGCACGGCAGACGCCCGCTTAGTTTCCCCGCGCCCGCATCGCATCCTGCTGCCGGAGACTGTGTGTGTGTGTGTGTGTGTGTGTGTGTGGCTTCTCCTTCCAGAATTGCGCGAAATTGCTGTTATTAACATTGAATTCTCCGCCTCCCGGCTGCGCGCACCGCTTCCCGACCCACCACAATTTTACAAACACAGCCAAGCGCTCGCGTGCCTTTTTCTTTCCATCCTCTCCATCCATGCATTCCTTTTTTTTAGACAATTCAAATGTGCATCTTTTCCCGTGCAGACATTGCACGTTTTTAAGGAGGATTCTAGCAAATAGACGCAAAACTGCTGCTGGAATAGTTGGAAAGTGGCACTTACTTGGCGCAGGAAATGACATGAAGATATATTATAATATTTATTTGAGATTACATTGTCTTTCACGGTCCGAACTTCTCCGTGTCCTTGTGAAACTAAGGTTAATTAATAGAAAAAAAAGATATATATTTATATATATAATATATTCATGCATTTATCTTTATGGGAATAATAGCGGTTCTAAATGGCGGTTGATTAAATAGATGATTTCCTTCATGCGGAAAGTGAAGTATTGTGGATATTGGCAGCATTGTGGCAGAGAGACATCATGTTGTAAGGCTGCTGAAAACGGTGCGTTTCCAGTTTATTTATGTATTGTGCCATTATTTATTGCTTTATTATTGAACATTGCGTTCTTTAGTGTTGAAAGCGCTCGGTGATGGTTTTGCCAGAGAATGGAAGGATGTCTGGAAGGCTGCGGTGTCCCCTCGTCATTCCGCTGTGTCCTTTTATTTTAATTTTTTCGTGTGTGTGTGTGTCTTCAGGTTCCTCGTGCGCTTTGCATTAAATCCATCGTAAAAAGCCGTTTTGAGCCTGCTTTCCGCTTGCTTTCGTATTGCTTTTCCAGTTCTCATTTAATCGCGGGCTAAATTTGAGGGGATTTGGTTGCAGTTTTCAGCGCTCACGTTTGATGCGAACGCGTTTGTAATTGAGAGGGAACTGACCTGGTCCTGATGGACTCATTTGGCCTTGCAGTTCCTCTCGCCGCCACAGGGGGTCGCGCGTTTTCATGATCCAGTGGCGCTGCTGCAACAGAGGAGGATCACTGGACTGCAGCACCTGGCCTTGCTGTCACTCTTGGGGATGTACCTAAAGTCACATTTAATATTTTTTGAGCTTCATTCTATTTCTTAACATTTACTGCATCATTGCATTCTAAAATCAGACACTGCCTGGCTCTAGTCTGTACCGCACGACTCCCCCCCCCCCCCCCCCATTACGTTTTTCTGGAAGTTTTTCTGAGAGCTCACATCAAGTTCCTCCAGTGTCCAGGGTTGTCTGCTAAGATGACGCTTTTCTATCCTTTTTATGTGAAATCCTACTTTGTGTCATACGTTTGACAGCGGCAATTTATGTCGCAAAGACTGAGACAGAGCAGCCATGCGGTTGACTGTTTGGCTTTTTACGCCTACGGTTTCACTAAGAGTCAGTGAAGCAGCTCAAGGTGAGGCGGCGCCGTCCCGCCGGCCGAGGTGATGGAGCGTGGCGCAGTGCGGCCTGGGGACCGAGGAAGATCCTGTCCCGCTCCGCCGCTCGCTTGTGCGCTAGCATGCATATGCTACCACCCCCCCACACACACGCGCACAGCTCCCCTACTTCCCCCCTACGCAGCCAACAATGGCAGAAACACAGACCACCAGAGGCTCCGTCCTTCTGCCTTGACACTGCTGTCTCAAGCTGTCAGCTGGCAGACGCCTTCACTTTCACCAACAGTCCCCTGGATGCGGGCCAGAATAGCTGCTCCCCCTCCCACCCCCTGTCTACACAAACTAAATGGAAATCTCGCTGTTAAGAGTGCCTTGAGCTAAATGGGATAGCCGGGGCGAGCGCAGCTAATGGGGACCGGGGGTGAGATGGCAGCAGGATGCTCCACACTTGTTGAATTCTCCCCGCGTAACCCTCTCCCTTTTGGATGACTGGGGGGGAAGGAAGTGTATCTTTAAACTTGATGGGAGCATATGCCCAATAATGGTCTGTCTTGCCTAAAGTGATGATGACTAATTGGTGTGCTTGAGCAAGTGCCATGCTGGTTCTCTTCATGCACGCATGCACGCACGCACGCAAACTTGCATGCACACATGTAGTGGTGTTTGTGGGGGTGGGGCAGTGTGGCAGCTGCTACTGTGCTGCAGATTTACCCTGGTGGAGGAGAGGGGTCCTTTGTCGGGAGCTCAGGCGGCGGCCAAGTGCGTTCCGTGTGGTGCGGTTTGTTTCAGCGCTGGTGACGGAATTATCCTCTGAACCAGTTTGGTTGCTGCCGGTCTTCCGTGAATTGACTTTTCTGGGTCGCACTGAATTTTGGACGAAAATGGGATTATGCTTGTGATGCGTGCCAAGAGCTAAAACAGGCTTTTTTTTTTTTTTTTTGTGACGCGTCTTCTTTTTTATTTATTTTTTAGCAGGCCACAACATAGATGAAACGCATGTTATTTATAGGTGAAAAGACATCAATATTAAATTGCAATGAAGCCAGGAATCCTTCCTTGTTAGGATTTTCAAAGTTCTCCAGTAATCCACTCCATCTATTATGTATTGCCATATTTGTTTGCCGTGGAAAAGAATGGGATTTATGTCTCTTCAGGTAAAAAGGCTCGCTGGGTCAAGGCACCTCTCGACTCTGATTCCACTGAACTCTGCTTTTAATCATCTTATGCCGCTGGCCTGTAGTGGCAGGCTCACTGCTGCCAGGTCACATGCAACGAGGGTTTTCTCTGACAACACGATGTGACCGACTTCTGATGACCTCGCGGAAATCCACCAAGTGCTGCAGGAAGCCCTGAGTCAGTCAAAATTAAAATTGATTTTATTGCCATGGAGCTGGGTACTATGGATCGGAGCTAAAGGACATAGGAAGATGATTTTTTTCAGTTTACTGAAATGGTAATATTCCTTTAGTGTGGTATTTTACCGTAATGCACGTTGTCTGATACTTCTCCTAAGGTAGGGTACAAACCCAGTTTGCCTGGCCTTCCTGCATTTTGTTTGACTGCTGTACCATCAGGGTACCTTTAGACTGAGGGGTAAGCGAGTCCTGCAGAACTTTGGATGGCTCCATCCTGTACACCACAGGCTCATGACAGTGTTTCAGTCACCTTAAACCCAACTTTCTTCGCAGAATACCGCATTCATTGTATTGTATTAGTCCTATTTGGAAAGAGGAACCAAAGAATTGACATAGTAATTCTATTATGGAAATATAGTTGTTTCAGTGAAAGCATAGAGTATCCTGCCCCACCAGTCAAATGAAATGAGTCCAGCAGGAGGTGCATGGCTGGAATAGATTTGATGAGAATGACTCTGAGAACTTCAGCACTGTGTGTCTGTGTCACTGGAAGAGTCAGTTTGGACAAGGCAGAATTCAGTCCTAGACTTTGCTGTGTCACTATGAAACGAAGCAAGTTTTCAACCTAGCGTGGTGGAACAGCGGGGGTGCTCTGATGACAGAGGCGACGGCAGGCTCACCGACTTGTCTTTCCTCCAAGTGCATTCCTGATTCCGGCTCGTGGCCTCATGGCGTCTGCCGGCGTTGCCCAGATTCCATTTCCCCCATCTCAGCACTTCAGAGGCTGCTGGCCCAGCGTCCTGTCTGCAGCGTGCCGTCCGCAATCCGGTCTCGGCCACGCTGCCGGTCCGCTCGGTGGTTTCACATTTAACCCACAATTTAAGCCCCCACCTTGAAAAGCCCCACAGAAAATGTTTTCACCACTTTACCTGTTTCCCTGAGAGGTGTGTAAGATGTGGTAGCTTTCGAAAAAAGTGGAAGGCTTCAGTGTGTATCTCCTCAGACCATCCAGATCACACATTATCCCTGGCAGATGCCCTTCTGTGACAGTTGTTTTTTTTTTTTTCTTTTTCTCACTTAGTTGTGGTTGACAAGGCTTTTGCATTGCGGTTCGCAGTTGCTGTAACTCATAACTGAGTCGGCTTAAGCTCTGGCTCTGATGTCTTGAATTGGACAGAGAGAAGTAGCCAGAGCTCTCCAACCCAGGCAGCTGGCAAGCTCCATCAGAGCTGTGAGCCTTCACATGTTATTAGGCAGGGGGCTACGGCTTGAGCTGAAGTATTACGCTCTTCAAAACGCCTTGCCCAGCCTCCGGAAAACTGCCACGCTCGGCCGTTCCGATTTTATAAAACGATGCAGGAGAGGAACTACCAGTGAAGGATATTCCTCAGACAGTAGCGCTTTTAAAGGAGCTCAGTACACAGTCATAAATTATGCATAATTTCACTACACTTAGCTTCGGTCTAGTTAAGGTCAGGGTATTACTATTTTAGGCTCATCAAAACAGAAATGAACTCTGTTATCGTCACAGATTTGGGCCAATTGTACTTACATTAAGTCCTCCCTAGACTCCAAGCAGCATCACTGCACACAGACACGATTTCAGCTTTCTCCTCATCGGTTACGATTGAGGTTCAGTCTAGCCTTCTGTCCGGGGTTAGGTGATTACCAAGGCTGTAATGAAAGTCAATTAATGGAACACATTAAGCAGGAGTCATTTGTTTATGAGGGTGTCATATTAACCTTTTAAGGACACATCAGGGGACAGTCAGATGGATAATTGTGTACAAATAAAATTGTGTGCAGGGCACGCTCATGATAGCAAGGTGCAATAACCGTTCTGTACCGTACATAAGATGCAGGACTACGGCGTGTTGTTCTTCACCTGTTAAGCTTGCCGTCTGTTTCTTAAAAGGACCGACAGCCCAAAGACTCGTGACGGTGTTTTGAGACGTTTCGGTGATGTGCAGTTTCCGAGGAGCTCCCACAGCCGACTTTTGCAAAGTGGACCGCTCACGCAGCAGGGTGCCCTTGGTTGCCAATGGAATGCCATGCGTGAGAGTATGTGTGAATGGGTGCTTCTCGTGGCACGTGCGCGCAGTACGAGGTTGCATGAAGATTTTTGGCATCTGGCCGTTCCAGGTCATCTTAATGGCAGAGTCTATCTGGAGAGGAGAATTGCTTCACTTTGCAACTTCCTGTCTGCCATAAATAATGTATGAGCCAAGGACTTGGTGTGGTGGGGGTTGGGGGTGAAGGGGGCAAGGCTGCGAGTTCACACTTTCAAAGTCTGCTTTAGGTTTATGTAAAACTGTGTTCCACGCACTGGGAATCACAGAGGAGCAGCCTCTTACCTTTAGGCAGCGATAAGCTCCAAATTTTCAAGACAGATTGGCACCATAGATTTACACACTGAGTGTGCAGATCAAGAGAACTGGTTCTAAAGACCAAGACCACTACCTCTCGACCCCCGGTGATCTGGCTGTACAGATCGATTCGAATCGGTGGTGACTTGGACCAAAGCAATCGTTGGAAAGTTGTTGAGGTTTGAATTTACCTTTTTGACATTTGATCCTTGAGACGGACATCCCTCACTTAGTGTTAGGGGAACGGTAAAAATGGCAGGTAAACAGCAAGTGGCGCTCGGGTGAGGCGAAGGTCGGCGCAAGGGCATGAGCAGCAACCGAAGTTCATGTAGTTGAGAACCTTAGTTTAAGGCTGTGAGCGAGATCCTTCCACTCTGCCCTGGTCCCATCAGACTCTTTCCTGGGCGCGATTCATTGTTGGCAAGTGAACAAGCCAATGTTGGTTGCACTGTAGTGCCGTAGCAGATCTTGCCAGGAAAACAAAGACTCCCTGTGGAAAATGGATGCATTACTGCTTATTTCAGTGTTTTGCCCGCACTTCCATCTGCCATGTTCTGTGTATTCATTTTTTTTTTAGCATTGTTTGGTTAGTGGTTAACCCTCCAGTGAATGGATTACCTCTTTAGTCTGTTTGTGCTGAAACAGATTTCATGTTGTACTTCCCTACCTCATTTGGCTACTCTAGACATTTAAGTCCAAAACCAGCAGGTTCGATGGTCAACTCTTAACTCTTGCCACTTGGTTTCCCTCTTGCCAGTTGGTTCAATCCACAGGAATCTCGCCGGGGCTCTTGGGTACCGGCCTCCACTTTGTGGTTACTCAATTTTTCTGTCCACCGAGGCGACTTTGAATTTTTTTCCATCTTTGGCCTTTCTCTTGATTAGAAGCTTTGAGAGTACAGATTTTTGCCAGAATCGGTTGAAGAATGTTCTTTAAACCAAATAGGTGCTACTGAATTATTGCATGACTTGTTGATTCAGGTTACCACACAGGCTTGATGGACAAAGTGACCTCATAACGACCCAATTTATGACACATTTATTGCATGTGGTGACTGGAACTGAGTGACTTATTCAGTCACAGGTCACCTTGTGTATTTCAGGCCATCCAGGAAGGCATTGCTTGGTTGCAGGGAACCCCTGATGTTCACCAGCTGTCGGGCACAGAAGACAGCAAACAGACCTGAGATGAACCAGATAGTCTTGCATTGGCACTCTTCATTACTGTATATCAAAGTATACTTGCTTTAATAGAAGATTTCTGTAGCCCGCCACCTCTCCCACTCCTTCTCGATGAACTGCAGAGATCCCTTAGCAGGTACTCTCCTCCAGCAGTGCCTCATTGATGCCCCAGCAGACAGCCCACCAACGCAGCTGTGCTCAAGTATCTGCGTGCAATGGGAGACCAGGATTACATTATGACTGTGCAGCTGGCGAAGGACTCGCGCATCATGCAGATCGATACTCTTTACTTTTTCATGTTTGATTTGTGTGAAATGGTGGGACTATCTTTAGTGCTCATGTCTATAAATAACACAGGTTAGTCCTCTGCAGCCATGTTCATGCTAAGATGCGGAGAAGGGGGTTTATGCTTAGATCTCCTTGTCATTCATAGTTTGAAACTTTGCCAAGCAAACTGTGGTATGAAGGGCAGTCTTATTTTCAAGCCAGTGTCTTGGAAAAAGTCCCCGGTGTGGCTCTCAAGATCACTAAAGCAGAAATGGCTTTTCTGTTCTTTATATAAAAAGACATTTATTGTGCGCTGCTTTAGGGCACAGTACTGACATCTTCACCATAAAACGAATTCATCCCAAAATACATGAGAGGCCACTGGTCAATGCAGAGCTCCTCATAGTATACATTAAAATACACAGAATGCAAACACTCTAGACACAGTGACAGAATGATTTAGGCGCACTCTGCATCAGAGCCACATCTGCTGATTAAAGTTAAATATTTCATGGGAGCAAAGGAGGGAAACTGGCATCGGCGGTAATGTAAACGACGGGAAATCGCCTTTGGCAGGGAAGAAAAGGCCAAGAATGTGGGAGAAAGTGTACGGCGGCGAGTGACAGCTGGAGCCCCGCGTCCCGTCCGTCAGCGTGTCGATGTGCGTTTGCGCGCGTCTTTGCCTGCCGGCTCGGTGTCGGGGCTGCCAGCCGATGATGGACGATGGAGGAGGCAGGTGAGCGTGGTGCAGCGCTGTGAGTGATGAGGGTGCCGGTTGTGTGCGTGTGCGTGTGTGTGTGGGAGAACGCGGGACTCGGGTGACTCAGAGAGGGGGTCGATGTTGTAGAGGGATCTTACGCTCATAAAGCCTAGCGGTGTGTTGGTGTGCGTCCACATACGCGCACACACACGCACGTTCGCACGCGTGATATGCGCACCCCGCAGAGCCTGCGTCTCTCCGACAGCGCGCAGAAGCCCCCAACCTGCATGGACCAGGCTGAGCCAAGCAGCATTTACTTAGCCTCCAGTCATCTGGCAGCTTGGCCTGTTCTTTGCCAGTTGCCTGCGCGCTGAATAAGTAGATTAAGACATCTTATCACGAACGGTGGGAGTGCTTTGCCGTGTAGAATTTCATGGCTGTATTTTCCCCCTAATTGGCCTCTATTTTTGCCGGAGGCCTTTGCTGGGAAACATGGTAATGCACAAAGGCAAGAGAAAAACTGCAGTCCATGTCAATTCCATTAGGAGATGTCTTGCAGTCTGGGTTTGCTCCCAGGCCTGGGAAAATGCTCTCGTTGTTGCTGGTTTGACTAAGGGGTGGTGGTTAAGGGTCAGTACATCTCAAATACATGCATGCATTATTTCCGCTGTTCGGTATGCAAATCACCTGAGTGCAGTATCCATATCATCTGATATTTGGCTTGTTACTGGGCTATGTTGCCAGAAACATGACACAACATAGCCTGCAATTATGCCATTAGTATCTACTTTACATCTACTGCTTTCCCATGTGTTATTGGGTTTGAAAAAGTAGCGTCGAAATTTAAATATGGGAATCCTATTACATTTTGCTAAAGCTTGAAGCGATACTGGTGCTTATATTCAGTAAGGAGGCCACAGGAGCTGGAAGGAGCTGTCAGTGCTCAGGCTTGGATCGCAGACTGTCGCTCTGTGGGTCGTCGTGGCGACCGGCTCGCATACACCTCAGCTTGGGTGCAGCTCGGGAGCTCGTCAGCGCGTGTCGCCCAGGGGACCGGGCCGGGGAGGGGTTGTGACGGGCCGTTCTGTCTTGCGCTCATCCCTTCTCCCAGCGGCTGCTGCACTTCCTCCTCCGTCTCGTGTTACAGCTCCCCATTGATGCAGCGTCGCCTGCTTCGTCCGGCTCATCTCCTTCACTGGCATTAAACATTCATGCGGGGGCCATTAGACACCGTGGCCCAGCACCGGCTGCATTCAGGAATAATCTCAGCCTTCCTCTCTGGATGAGGCCCCCTCCCACTACTCCTCCGATTAATATATCTTCACATCTCTATATACACCCATCCATCTCTCTTTATTCACGTGTCAGCGGTACAGATCTGTACAAATTGCATTTATCAGTCTCCAGCTGTTAACGTGTCTGCTGAAAGTGAACATCACTTCTGCGCTTCATTCAGGACCTCTTCATGGGCGTGTCGCTGCCAGGAGATCAGGCCACTCAGGGTGCGTTCACTCCTATTGATCGTCTTCTCATGCCGCTACCGGTTCCGTTGCATCCGCTTGAGACTTATAGATGGAGTGCGTGCTGCCTCACTGAGTTTGTTCTAATATTCTATAGCTTGGCAGTTAAAAGTATGAATAGTATAGTTATTTTGCGCTTAGCTTGTCTGAAGAAATTTTGAGGGTGAAATATGTGTGGGGAACAGGAGGCAATGAAAGGGCCTGATGTTGTCCCCAAATTATTGGGGAGGTTGGCTTTGTTTCAAATGCAATTCTTGACAAAATGACATATTTTTAGTAATACAGTGTGTGTGTATATATATATATACACACACACACACACACACACACACACACACACACACACACACACACACCCACCATCTGAAACCGCTTATCCCGTGCGGGGTCGTGGGGAGCCAGAGCCTAACCCAGCAGCACAGGGCGCAAGGCTGGAGGGGGAGGGTACACACCCAGGACGGGACGCCAGTCCATCACAAGGTACCCCAAGCGGGACTTGAACCCCAGACCCACCTGAGAGCAGGACCCAGTCAGACCCACTGCACCACCGCGCCCCTCCAATACAGTATGTATTTTCTGAATATTCCTTATGATGCTGTACTGATCACTCCTGGGGGTTTTTGGGATGTTTTTCCTAAAGTCATGTAATCTATTGGGTGATGGTCATGTTGTAGTGATGGTGGTACTGCCATGCGTCTACTCTGTGTAGGGGAAACACTGCCTTGTGTCGTGGTGCTCAAAATGTTCACGGCTCTCGTACTGCTCTCCCCATCCGGGTGTCTCCCACAGCAAACGAAGCAGTTTGTGGTTTTCAAACGTGAATGTGCGTGATGTTTTCAAATATGTTTGTAGATATTTCTTTTTTTTTCTCAGTTTGGTTAGTTGCAAGAGCACTAGCAGCCGTTGACTTAGAGCTCGTCACGTCCTAAGGTGGGGAAGTGATCAAAATCCATGTCGTTTGTCATGCGTGAAAGGCTTAAAGTCAACTTTTTAAACCTGGCGGGGACGTGCTGGAAGGCTGACTGTGGTATTAAAGTGTGCTACAACTCTGCTGTCACCCACAGTTTATTCTTGGATAAGCTGCAGATTCCAGACCCCTCTGCTCTGAGCAGATCCAGAAGCGTCTTACCTATGAAGACAGCTGCATGAGAACAGAAATAACTCCCAGCAATGAATCTGTCATTTTAATGTCAGATTTTTGTACAAAACTAAGAAAAGTCGTTGCATAGCGACAGAGGAACTGCTTATAAAGCGCGTGGCAGGACCATCTAGGAAGCATCTCATAGCTGAACCCAATGCAGGGGACTGTTTCTTTGGAAGGTCCATCAGCATCACCTGCTTTCTATATCATGGTTTCTCAAATGAGGCCACAGGAAGCCACCCTGCATCCAGATGCTCACTGCATCACAGCTGTTGCTTTGGAGTTGATGCAGTGAGCATCTCCTTGCCTAGTAGTGAGCACCCTATGAAGCAGCCAAAAATTATTTATGGTGTTTATGGCTGTGCTCTCAACTCACTGTCAACTCAGGAGGAAGAAAGTAGACAAAGAACCCCTCAACACGCCGTTCTACTGCGATTGCCCGAAGAGATGGGCGAGCAGAACGGTGAGGGGGGAACATGAACATAGCGAGAGAGTCACTTGCAGGGGGACTGTTTGAAGCCTAGCTGATGAAATTATGGAGCATTCTCCACGGACACATCATACATGGAGAGTTTCACAGGAGACGAGCGCTCCGACTTTATTTAATCTCTCAGGCGTCAGCACCTCCTCACGGCTCTCCTTCTTCGAGACACATGAAACGGAACATTTTCCAGACCGCGACTGAGGCGGCAAATTTGCTGGTCTCAGTGTGACGTCAGCAAAAATAATAAGTACAAAAAATGGATTTACCACCTAACGCCACGAGCTTAGTTTAAAATGTGCCCCTCTGGGGTGTTTTAGAGTTTTGTGATGAATCGCTGAATTGTACAGGACCTAGAATTTCTGTGAAATAGTTGAAATAAAGGTAACAGCAGAAGGAAACTCGTACTCAAAGGTTAAAGATGACCATTCGTAGATGTTTCTTATTTCAATATACCACGATTAATTCACAGATGAAAAACTTAAGTATGTTTTGATGGCATTTGTAAATTTCAGAGCAACAGGATGAGAACCAGGTGCAGCAATTTGAAGAAGGAGATGGAGGGCATCTCCATTAGTTCTTCGGACCTAACTGACCCTCAAGGACTCATAAAATTCGAACAGTAGATAAGCCAGAACTTCTGCTCAAAAAGCCATGCCAACTGCACATCTGTGCAGCGTTGTACCAGAATTCACAGTGTTGTTAAGTTGTATCTTGTGTCTGATTGGTGGTTTTTGTTTTCAGCCTGTGTTCACCCAGCTTTGAATGGTGAATGGAAGGGTGTTCGGGCGGCACACGATGGTCTCTGGCGGCTGACACCCCATCGACACACCATCAGTGTCCTCTGTATTGCAACCCACTACGTCCGCAAACGTTAGCAGGAGGTCAGCGCACCCGAAACTGGCTCGGCGTACATACCACCCTATACAACCGTCTGGAAACGTGTGTTTTTTTTTACCACCATATGCTATAGCTACCGAAGGAAGCATGTGTTGTTTCCGTCACCCTTCCCACTGGAGAGTGGTTTCCTTCCGTGTCGCTGGAGAAGCAGCCTGGTAGGCCAGGCCGATTTGGCATCCGGCAACATACACATGCTCTACGAACAGCGGGAGAGACATGGCGTTGGACACGGTGGCCCAGTGACGGAGACCAGGCACGCAGACCCTGCAAGGAGTGCCGCTTTTTTCACTTTACTCTTTGTATAGACACTTGTGCCTGAGCACTAATCAGTGATGCGGTACATAAATGGGTACTATGAATTATCTCACCTTGGTCTCTACACTGGTTGTCTGCTTCAAAGATTATTTTTGCTTGTATCTGTGGCAGTGGTTGGAGCAGCTGGTACCGCCAGCACCTCTCAATGCCGGTTGGAGGTTTGAGTCCTTCTCAGGCCGTTTGGAATTTGCATGTTTTTTCCGAGTTCGCACTCCAAAGGCATATGTAGAAGAAGGCAATGGTAAACCTCTTCTGTTTGCTCCTTTACCGCAGTAACTGAATGAGCGGTGCCCTTGGGTTCAATTCGACTTGATGGCGCTAACCCTTCCTACCCTAGTAATGCATGAGTGCTTTTTACACTTTCATAGCTTCTAATGACTTTAGTGTAAAAGACCAGAAGCTAGGTAGAAGGTAGAAGCAAATGAAGAAGGTCTGGTCGCATTTTACTATATTTGGCCGAAATATGGTCTGTAGCTGTTTCTTTTGCTTTCTGTGTTTTTATTCAGAGCAATTCTGTTCTGATTTGGTGTGGCGCGTACATGGTTTGTTTTTCTATATTTATGAAAAGCACAGTGATTGAAAAAGGTGTTTTGCTTAAAATAGAAATTTTGTAATATGTTTGCTGTGAGAGTGACCACTTGAAGTGGTTTGAACAGTGTCATTTGTAAATGTTTGTTGGCCTTGCAGCAATCATTTGCTTTGCCCAAGGACCCTCCCATGTTGTTTAGAATTGTATCTGAATAAATTAAACATTTCTTTTCTCTCCTCTCATTTTTTAGGAGGGTATGACCACTCTGTTAATGATTTGTTTCTCTGCCTGACACCCAGAGGAGAGGGTGTGAAGAGAAGCAGTCCTTTTTTGTTCTTCCCGACAACTCAGATCTCCTGCCTCTTCCTGAGGAATGGAAGCAGAGGAGCAGAAAGCGTTCTCTTTCCGCTGTGTCTCAGGCTTGTCTCCTACGTTGCGTTCCTGATGTCTCGCTGCTACTCACAACTGTTAGTACTGGTGGTATTTACTGTTGGTGATGGGTGTTTGTTTACAGCTGACGGACTGCAACTGTTTTTGGTGGAAACTGCCAGCGGGTGCTGAACCAGGCTTTTTACTCCAGACCAACTATTTGATTTTCCCAGTAACTGATGTGTAGCGGTGTAATTATTATTAATTAGTGTGAATCCCTGCGAGTGTCTCTTCTGTGGGTCTTGGTTGGACTCCTGCCACCTGACCTTGCCTGTTCACCTGCAGCAGAAAAAGGAAATTAGGAAAAAAAACAGGAGATGGAAATGAAAGGAAAGCTGGGTAACCAGGAGGAGAAGATGAATGATGGCTGAAGAAGGACCCAGATGTTTATCTTAATCCCACAGAGGGGCATGTGCTGTGTGTGCCGGAGGAGTGGGATTCTCAGCACGGCTGTGTGTGTGCTGCAGTAGGCTCTGCCTTGAGACTTGGGAAGCGGTCCCTCCACGCGGCCACCCTGTCTCTCCCTCTCTGTCGTGCCAGAAAGCAGCTGGGACAGCCGCAGGGCAAAGCAACGGGCTTTGAAAGGGAGAACCATTTTAAAAGCGTATCATGTTAATGTGAATTTACTGTAGTCATGCACTAAGAGCCGACTCGGTTTTTTCGACGGGGAGCTGTTGCGCAGGACGTGTTTGGGTCCGGGCTGACAGCGCAGGGAAGGCGACTTGGCAGGGAATAAGTGTCAGATATAAATAGCGGGAGATACATAGTGTGGAACTAAAGAGGGAGCTTGTGTCATGGCAGAAATCCTTCTATCTGCTTTGCAAATACTTCCAATTTTTAAAATTGTTTTGCAGTGATTTTTTTTTTTTTTTTTTTTTTTTTTTTAAAGCTACATTTACTTTAATCACGTCTGACTCGGACGCCGGTAGCTTCCCTCACACGCTCGAGTTGCGTCGTTTGGGAAAAGTTGGGTGAATGGAATTGGGGAGAATGGAGATGTGCTTATTGGCCCAGGAGCCAATCTGAACGTGTCACAGCTATTGTGAGTGGCGCATGTTGTCCGCAGCGGGACACCCGAGCAGGATGCCCAAGCACGTCTTCAAGAGGCTGGTCTGCGTAAGGTACCGAGACCCGAAGCACATTGTTGCGGAGCAGGACGCACTCAGTTTCATGGTCCCGTCTGTTCCCAGGAGGCAGCAATCCCACTCTGCGAACGCTTACCGGGGACAAGCTGTTGATGCGGGGAACTAGCCTGTGACCTGCTGAGAGACCGTTTGGTTGTAAACAGAGTAAATACTGTTCTCCAGCTCTTTCTAGGCCCCACAGCTTAGGATTTAATTGTTCACTGTTCTTTCTGTAAGGTGTGTGTGCGTATGTGTGTGTAGGGTGACGTATCCGTATAACCTCGTCTCTCAGCTCTGCACAAGACGTACCGCAGTGCGAGTACATGACTCAGTGTGTTTTTTACAATCGGCACGATTTATTACTCCTCGTCCAAGCCCCCTTGAGTGCGGCAGAATGAATCTGACAGCACTCTGCTTCCTCTCCAACTTGTTTTGATAAACAGGGCTTTATATGCTTTCATGTGCTGCTAACTGTACTGCTACCTGTATAGTTTTAAAAAAAGTTCCGATTTTTGTCCACAGAGAAGAAAGATTGTTTCAGAGGGTGGAGTCCAGAACAAATTTCGGTAGTGCTGAGAGAATGAATATGAAGAGTTGCTGTTGGACAGTGTTTTTCGTGATTAGGCCTTTCTTTGTGTTGATGCATGCATTGCCGGTGGGAGATGCTGGGATGCCTGTGGGCAGTTTACTACCATGGGTGGGCGTGGAGTTGCTGTCATAGGTTCCAGTTCTGCGGGGGACTAGTTTTGTACTGCTTACAGCATCTTGGTTCATCGCAGGTATTTGTGCCCTCGATGAAGAGCGTTTCTTGGGGCTCCTGTCTGCCGACTCTGGTATTGGACCACAGGGGGCGCCACAATACGTACACTTTTTGATTCGGAGCTACTGATATCGAGACGGCGCTTTGCTTGCATCATCAATTAGGGTGATGGTGTTGTTACTGGATTGTCGGAGTTTGCATCCTTTGTTATCACCTGGCTCCATTCCTGAAGAAATACATTTGTGCCTTCATACTCTGTCAAGAAGTACATCTTCATCTTAAGCACATGTATTTGATTGACATGTCCAGTAGGCATGTTTCAATGAAATATGACGAGATGTACGAAACTAGAAAATTCCAATGTTCAGATGCCTTGTGTATGTATTTGCTGTGAAGTGTTTTGGGATTTATTCTTTCAAAAGATGACTATAGCAGGCTAAATGTTGGGTTAGGGTTAGACATGGGGTGAATGAAAGTTCTGTTCTCAGTGTGATTCTCTAAAGCTGTCCTGTCCTCAGTGCCTTAGCATATTTCCGTTACATCTCCATGTCAGTCCCAAGCCGTGTTGCAGTTCCTCTCTCTTGCCGTGGATGTTCTTTGTCTGAGCATGTGTGTGTCTTCGCTGCTGGCTTTGCCTGGAGAGGGGACTGCAACTGTTGCAAGAGTGCGGAGGGATTGAGGCAGCCACTGTTTTTCTGGGAATGTTCCACAGTTACTGGCTTCACCATGGCTGCCTCGCTGCCTAAAGAATTTGTCCCATTCAGCTGCTTTTGATTTTGCTGGGTTTCCATTTTTGGAGAGTAAAGGGGTTTAGGTTGGTGCCTGAATGGTTGTGCTTTGTTTTTTGATTGGATTCCATTATGGCTTTATTTAAAGGTAATTCTGGCTGAAAGGCTCTGGAAATATTTGTTGTAGGGATATAACTGCAGTATGGAAAATGTCACCTATCTGGTGAGCTGTGCACTAGACTCAACAGTGTCAGCTGAGGCAGACCTTCCTTAACCATCACTACTGTGGGTGAACTTTCACACACTGAGGGAAAGACTAATTTTCCATTCCATGGAGGGTCCACCCAGCCATGTAGCCCACCAGAGCATGACCATCCTGTAACGCTACATTTGCCCAAAGTGCTACACAAAGTGCAGAAATCTGGAAGGCCTCCACCAGTTTTCAGCTGAAGTTTCAGCAAAGACAATGGTTACATTTAATGGGCTTGTTCTGGCTTCTTCATGGTTTAGTTGAAGTTTACACCCAAAAAGTAACCAATTGATTCATGCTCAAGAAATTTAAATGATTCTACTGTTATGTGTGGGGGTGGGTGCAGTGGTGCGGTGGTACGGCGGGCTTAGCCAGGTCCTGCTCTCTGGAAGATCTGGGGTTCGAGTCCTGGTTGGGGTGCCTTGCGATGGACTGGTGTCCAGTCCTGGGTGTGCCCCCTCTCCCTCCAGCCTTGCGCCCTGTGTTGCCGGGTTAGACTCCAGCTCACCGTGACCCCGCTTGAGGCAATGTGTGGTACTTTCTCTTATTAGCTTCAGAGGAAAATGCTGAGTGTGGTGACCATAGTTTCTCGGTGGTTTTTCCAAACCTGCCAGTCTCTTAGAGCAGAAGTGATGAGTGGATTTGTTGCCAGATGCTGAGTGTGGTATAGTGAGTCCAAATTGGCACCATTGAAGCATTGGGGGCACGGCACTAAGGCATAATGCAGGAGGTATAAGAGGCCTGCAAGGGTTCGTTGAATCTGATTAAGTACGATGAACCTAGGGGTGTCTTTCTGCATAAAATCCTCTTGAGAGAGCAGGGATCTAATTGAACTCGGCCGAAATGGTTGTGACAGTCTGCTCACAGTTTGGATACATGCCATGCCAACCCTGTTCTTCCGTGGTGTTGGCCTTCGGCGGCAGTGAGAGGACCAGAAGGTGAACGGATTGATTGGTCTGCTTTTCCTTGTACATTCAGGTCCAACTCAGAAGTTGGGTCCGCTGTTACACATTCAGCACTTCTGTCAGGTGGGAATACTTTTATTTATGTCACAGTGTCAGAAGTTTGCAGCATCAGTGCTGATTTCTTGTGAACCCGGTTGCACACTTCCCAGAATGCAGTTGGATAATTAAATGACCACCTTTGTCCCTCCTTACAGGAATTAAGTGTTTTTTCCTGTCATGTTTTGTGTTCATAATATAAATGATTCATGTAGTACTGAGAGCTGAACAGTCATGTTTTTTATGTAGCGCTAAGCCAATACAGGTCTGCAGTCCCTTATCCGCAATTCTGGAATCCAAAAAGCCCTAAAAGTTTAAAGATCGTAAGTTCGGTGCCAAACGTGTAAAAACAAAACCTGATGATGATGGTGGTGACACTGATGTCCCCTCTTCTTCAAGGTCCTCAAGCAACCAGATATAATGAGCATTTATCGCATGTAAATGTACAAGTATTTAACTTAGTTTCAAGCTGTATATGTTTGAAGTTTCACTGAACGTTTTCCTTAGAAGTACAAGCATTTACGATCTGTTTTTATCCCATTATTTCATTGACCAGTTTATTTCGAAATAAATACACAGTAAAATCGACTGAAATTTTTTTTATAGTATTCCTTTTTATCCCACTTAGTGTGAATATTCATATATTTTATACAGAAATGTTAAAGTGTTTGATTACAGGGTACTGCCCCAGAATCTGGCTCTGTATTTCTCTGCAAGATTTAAACACAAAGAAAAAAATCAGTAAAATAATTATAAAGGTCTGCTAATACTATTTCCGTGCAAAAATGTGTAATTTATATATACTGTAGCTGTTCTGTTGTATCACAAGGGAGTTTCCGCTATTCTACAAAGCTATTGCTGAGTGCCATTTACCACGTCTTGACTGTAAGGGTGCCTTTCAGGGTGATGGGAAGCCAAGACTGCCTACTTGGTGAGCACCTCAGATGGATGAGTTACTGGACAGTGTTTCTGTACAGCCGGGTGCACCTTGCAATTTCGCTTCACGTCTGGGGCAATTTTCTCAAAGGATCATCAATCCATCAATCCATCCATCCATCCATCCATCCATCCATCGTTAAAAACTGCTTGTCTCTAGCAGGTTTGGGACATACTATGTGAATTAATTTTCTTGCAAACATGCTGTTAAGCTACTATATTCAGCTTGATGTCTCTATTTAGAATAGAGAAGTTTGGTCTTTGCAGAAATGTGTGCCATTCTCTCTTCTTGGTACGGGGCTGATTCCAAAACGTTCCTCAATATGCTAGCACAGATTTTTCCTCATAATTCATCTGCAGTCAATGCACCTGCAATATTAATCACCTTAATGAAGGTAGTTCAACAGTATGTTCAGCAGTTTTGGTCAGTGTCTAGATGTTTCTAGTGGATAAATGTGTTTAAAAATTGCATGGAGATTGATTTGGATACGTTTTAAGGAAATTAAGATGCTCTGTCTAGGTCATCACATCTGCTTAAACTTTATATTTTTCTTTTGCTTAGATCTAAGCATGAAGTGGAGTTATTCTTTAGACTCAATAAGAGGAAATTTTTCATTGCAAACAATTAAACAGCAATTACAGCACATGAACATAAATGTAACAAATGGAATTCAGTGTTTTTCTCTGGATGAGTGAGTATTGAGTCATCCATGACAAAATGACTTGCTTGGCTGCAGTGAATTGCTGGAGCCACGCTAGTGAAAGGAATGAGAGGAGACGTTCTTTGCAGGTAATGAATCTCGATCTTTATAATAAATCCCCCCCCATCTGGAAGATGAATTAACCTTGGCTGAGGCTGATATGAAAATAGGGCTGCGTAACACCTGACAGACATTAAAGTGTGTATAAAAAGAATACCGTTGCCATGAAACATTAATAAGCAATTGATAAAAGCACACGCCCTATTCACTCATCTTGAATGAAGGAATTGTATTTCAGTGCAAGGTTGAGTACCTGTTATGTTTTACATATCTTCGGGTTATCAACAAAAACTCTGACACTTCATAGTATCATTGTTAATGTTGAGGACAGGAGACAGGAGGTAGGGTTTGGACCGAAGTGCGGGTGCTTCTATTTCGGTGTTACAACACAGGAGTAATCAGAGACTGAGGTCGGGGACAGACGAGAGTCTTCTGAGGTGCGAATATCGTTACGGGTCGAAGCAAAACTCAGTAAATGGGTGAGCAAACTGAGGTCGAAAAAAAAGCCAGGAGAATCAGGAACTGTAAACAGGGAATAGGGTACTGGGAAACAGAACACTGAATTCATAAGCCAGTAGGTGGGCGTTGTAGATTCCGCACCCGTTGCAGTGACGGCGCTGCCTTACACCTGGCCCTGCTAATCTGCAACAGGGGCTGTCGCTGAGCTTGCGGGTGTGGGCGCGACAATCATTCAGTGTGTTTAGGCTGGAACTTGTGAAAAACTTCAGTTTAGCACATCACTGTGGCTGCATCCCACCTTTAAGGTGCATGTTTTATAGAAAGACCTTATTATTGTTCTGTTGGCCATTTGAAGTCATATCTAAGGTACTTGTATTTGAAGACTCTTCCCATTGACATTGTGATCCTCATTGTGGTTCCATACATGAGACCCAGACCTTTGGTGGCCCAGGCTGTCATTCTTGGGGAAAGAGCAGCAGGTGATTCCTCTAACCACACTGGACCCAAGGGCACAGGTTTGATCACAATACTTAACCTGAAATGCTTCAGTGAACATTCAGCTCTTGTCATGTATAAAGGTGTCATTTTTTTTTTAACTCTCCCTGAAAAAAAATAGCTTCTTAGATAAATAATTTAGCACAGTACCTACAAAGTACTCTTCCCATGAAGACATATAGTGTGATTCATGTGGATATTAGTTGATCCCCAGATTATTCTATTCCTTTCTATGCACTTGGGTTCCATTCCTGTGGATTTTTAATTTGAATGGATTACTGTTCGAAGCTCTTCAGTTAAGCAGTTCTTTTTTTTTAATTCAGCTGACGCTTTTCTCCAAAACAACTTTTTTTACCTATTACTTAGCAATGATTTACTGCTTTGTACAGTTGGGTAATTCCCATATCAGTTCAAGGTAAGTGCCTTGATCAAGTCTACTGCAGCAGGAGGTGGGATTTGAACGTGGGTCAAGTAAGTACAGTGCGGCAGCTCTAATCAGTACGCAACCTGCTGCTGCATAGCCCACTCTTCTGTGTGAATTTCCATGGTGAACGGTAGATGCTGAGGAGCACATTCGTTGTTTTCACCACATTTGTGGACTGGAGGAGGTCATCGTGTGGCATGGAATACTAGGATGAGGGGTTCTCCCATGCTGCTGAAGAAGTTCTATCGCTTTCTTTAGCGCCATTTTTCAACTGTGGGTCGGCTGTCTGGTGGAGCCCTGAATTTGAGAGCCCTGGCGATTAGACCCAAGCGTAACTCCCTGTGCTCGCAATGGCAATTATCCCATGTTGCAGGCACAACAGTGAGCCTCTGCCCAGAGGAAATGCCCAATTAAGTCATTTCCTCTCATTATCCTACACGCACAGGGTCTTTAATGTTCTCAATAGGCTTCAACTGATGTGACAAGCAGGAACTTTGGCATTTTCAGAAATAGAACGAGCGCAGAATTGTTAGTCACGCTCAACAGTCGCAGCAGTGGGAACGAGTACAAGATTAGGCGGCTACAGTTTGATTCTTTAAGGTGCGAAGAATTGCAAGATATTTTCTGAAAACATCACAAACGTACAGCAGACTGTGCAAGTTACGGTACTTCTACTATTGCTGCACGCAAAAATTTTTCTGTTCTTGAAAAAGTGGCAAAAAATCGGATTTTGGATTCACCGCGCGACAAGCCTGAGTTTTCGATCGGGTCTCCGTTCCCGAAGTGACCGCTGTCCGGTCACGTGATTGGCGTCATTTCTTAAAAGGACGTGCGACACAACTGGTGTAAGGCCCACCAGTGCTGACCGTGAAAGGCAGCCCAGTGCTCTGCTCTGCAAAGGCATAATTATATTAAATCTGCTCTCTTTCAGGCCAAAAAACTGCACAAGCTTAATCAAATAAAGTGGATTAAGTCTTCTGCTGAATAAAGCGGATTAAACGCGGGGAGACACAGTCGTGAACGCATGCACGGTTATGGCGGGGGTCTTTCTGGGGAGGGGGCCATTGAGACACGAGTCTCTTGTAAAAGGAAAAAAAGGAAGGATTAGGGAGACAGAGGCATTTCTCGAAAAATTCCGGACAATTTGATTCATGTTTAACATTATAGCCGATCTCAGCCTTGTTTTAGAACCAGGCCTCGGCCGTATATTATTTCAGATTAATGCTATAATATTTCATGGTGTCTGTGCCAGCAGTAGATTACTGTTGTTTGTGGGTATACTCCGCTGTTTAATACTGTTTTGTTTTTTTTACTATTTTTGTTACTCTCATGCTGTAAACCCTACCTCTAGATTTTGTTACATTATTTACATTATATTGTATTTAACCTTTTTAATGCCTTATCAGTTGGAGGATTTGGAGAAATGTGATTTAGTTTTACTGAAATTACTAAAAAGAACATTTGTTTTTAATACTTATTTGTAAAGTTAGTTAAGAGTTGGTGCATCAGAAGTGGATGTCTGACCACAAGGACGCACAATGACACCTTCAAAGCCAGAATTTGGCTCTAGAAATGAACAATGTAAGCTGGTCGTTTAGTTTTCTTCCTAACTGTATGCTTTATCTGAGAATAAAGGATCGTGCCTTAATAATGACTGGATACTTCCGATAGCATCCTTACAAGTATCTTCAGCCAAGGTCAGTATTTAAACAATAATGGTTAAAATGGTAATTCCATATTCAGTGGAAGAAAGTTCCAGAAAAGGTTTATTGATGAAATTATAAAATTAATGTGGCTGAACCGCTGCCAGATGTAAGCATGAATTGTATCCAGAGAGAAAATACATGTCGCTTTGATTCTACCTCTAATTTTGTCTGTCTGTTGGGATTGCTGTGCCAGAAATGTGGTGTTGTCTACAGTTATATCAGAATATATCTACATAGACGTATACTTCTGTAGTTATGGTCAGATAGAGTTTTCATCCCTAGGGATACTGGTGGCATCTTTATCCGTGTTTGGCCATCTGCTGTTCGTTCCAAGCAGCCTGTGTCCACAGGGGGTAAGAGGCTCAAAGTCAGACCCAGTTTCATTGTCTCAGCCAAATACTTGCCAGTGAGAATTAAATACTGAAATACTTTCTCTCAAATTTAAAATAGTTGTAACAGCTTGTCCACTACAGTACTAAAGACATTTTCCAGTATTTTCATCTGAAGGTTCTCTAAAACTATGGTGTAGTATTTAAATATTTGAAACGACTCAATATGTTTGACATTTTATTGTTTGAATGTCATTTTTATGATGTGAGGGAATCCAGATTTGAGTGATATTTATACTGCCTTGTGCTGCTAAGATCACCAGTTAGATCCACAGTACTGTCAGAGTTTTGAACCATGATATATCATCGACAGAGGCTTAACATGGATATCCATGGTTAGCGTAATGGTTTCATTACACCATAGATGGGAAAGAAAATAACGTTGTCCAGGGAATGAGAAGCGAACGTGCCACAATGATGCATTTTAAAGAGCTGTCGGAAACAATATCAGTCACGAAGCCATTGATGGACGGAGGAAGCAAGTTACAGTGAAGCAATGAGCCTGTCGAAAAGAGCTGATTTTCATGTGACATTAGATGGTAATTGGTGCAGCATGGTTTCGTTATCTGCTACCCTCTCTTTTCCATCATGATTAGACGTCCGTGGTTCCATGTTATTATGTAGTATTTATAGCTGCTGATCTGTAAGGTTCCGTTCTGCTTGACTGGTAGTTCTTTGGAGATAGTAGTAGATAGTAGTTCATTTTTCAAGGAAAGGATCATCGGAGCATAATGTGATGCCATTACTAGTGGGTGTCACTGTGAGTAACAAAACAATTTCTTTGACTGGCCTTAAAGCTACTTACGAGATAATCCAATTTTTTGTGGATAGTGTTTGTCAGAGACCTTAAATGGAAGCTAGTGGTCTGGGAGGGAATTGTTCTTGCCTCTAGAGAGCAGGTTACCCAAGGCACACAGCCCTTGGTTGACTGCTCAGACTGGGATTAGGCTGCAAACACCCACCCCCATGAACTGCAGTGGGTCCACAAACTCCACATGGGCTACTAGGGGTATTGGCAGGTTAGAATGGGACCTGCTGTAGGAGGCCAGAACTCTGGAGCACTGAAGCCCAGGCAAAAATGTGGTTCTCTTGGCTGACAGCCTACATATGGAGAGCAAGCTGAGATCAGCAATGAAAGCTGTCTTCAGTAATTACAACAACAGATCCCCATTGAAATCACCCTTGTTTACTAATTGACGGTGGAATTTATGGTCTTTTTGTTTCCAAGTTAAATAAAAAAAAGTTGTGGCTGCTTATTTTTCAAGGCTTGCCTTGAACTGAGAAGATAAGTTCGCAGCAAAGCCTTTAAATGTGTTGCTAGTTAAATGGAGGAAATTTTAAAGAAGGATGAAACATAAACTCATGATATATTATTATTTATTTTTATAACGAGTGCTAAATTTGTTTTTCCATTCAGCCTACAAGCCTTTGTGAGCTGACTGAGGAAGCCAGAGGAAAGAATGATGCAGGAAAACAATAACCTGAAGTCCAAATACAACCACAGATGTTAATTTCTAAAGATATTTTTTCATAAATATAAAACTTCAAAGCCTGACAAGTCCTTCAGTTTCGATTTTAAATGTTTCATGTTTAGTGTGACCTTGGGTGTGTGAAGTGAGATGATCTGAACTGAAGTAGGCCAAGCCATTACTTTTACTTTATACCATGGTGCTGGAAAGTACTTGATTGGTTGAAAGGATGGTGATTAATTCCCTATAACCATATGGTGAAAAGCTCCAGCAGCTTTTCCTAGTAGGAAAGAAGTTTTAGCTGGGATCTTCGCTATTAATATAAGCTTTTTTTCCTTTTAAATGACGAGTTATTAGTTCTGTCCGTAGATATCCCGAAGTCCAAACTCAGGAAACTGTGTCAAAACATCTTGTCCGACTGCAGCAGTCCTCATGTGTCAGTCAACTCACCATTTTCTGTGTCAAGTTTTGCAGTACAGGGAAACAGATTTATGACAGTCAGCTTCAATCTTGTTACATTGAATTAGCCTAGAAAGCGACGGTACTTGGGTTGATTTAGATTTTTTTTAATCAGGTGTTTGCAATAAAATTTAATCTTGTTTCATATCATGACATTTGTGCTTTTATTTTTTGGATTTTTAATTGAGTAGCCATGGTGTAAACTGAATAAACTACTCTAGGGTCTATGGTTACTGGAAAATAACTCAGAAGTGGTAAGACACTCTACTGCATACTTTACGTGATTCTCCCACTGCTGCTCAGAACGTCATGGTTAATTCCTTATTTGCTGCCTGTTTTGATTCCCAAGCCACTGTGCTGATTTGGAAGATTGACAGCACATTTCCAAGTTAGCAAGTGCAAGTATGGAACATCAGTCATCCAGCTGCAAATGCATAGAGTTTTCCTGTGTGAATTTCTTTTGGTTGTAGTGGTGAAGCTTTTTATTCTTCTCCCTCTGGTCAGTTTCAGTAAATGTAGATTATAACTTTCAATTCTCGATCCCTTCTATTTTCTTCCTGGTAGATCCATGGTAGAGTCTTTGATCATTTCTTAGGTTAGATACAGTAATTAAAATGTAAATAGCCTTTTTTTTTCAGTGACAACTTTCACACTATGATAACTTTTGATACTGAGTGTTCAGTGAAGTGTTTGGTAAAAAAGGAATTTTGACTCATATTGTATAACGCTTTCAGATGGATAACATAATTGTCATCGTTCTATAGTTTTTCCCTTTGGGAACTGTAATTAATGGAGACTTGAAGAGAATATGCCTCACCAGTTTAATTGGAAGATTTAATTGAGGTCAAACAACAGCTTCACATTGTGAGTTTTTTTTGCTTTTTTGTGTCTGTCATTGTAATTGCTTTGACATTACGATTTTCACTACAGTGGAGACATTTTGCATCGAGTGATTGGGTTTTTTGGTGCAGTGTGTGTAATCGTTGAATTAAAACACAAATGCAGGGCCTTTTCAAGAAAAGATACCTCTAAACATTGTTTTAAAGAATACAACAAGGTTGTGTCATGTCAGTCCACAGTATCTTGGAGTTTTAGGACAGGTTGCTGATCTGTAAGATGACGCTTAAAGGACCCCTACTGTAGAGTTTGTAACGTGTTGCAGTGAGCTATAAAGGATGCATCTTATTTTTCTAACATCTGTTTAACTGTAAATGATGAAAGAATATTTATAAAGGAGAAACAGGTACAAATGTTAATGCTTTTATTTAGATTTATATTAGCTCAGTTAAATTTGGAGTAATTTTATTTGATTGCGGAGTAGTAATTGAATCAATGCCAGCAATTAATTAAGCGTTTTAAAGGCATTTTTCAGCCCATGACCTTACTGAAAAGAAGTTCTCAGTCTGAGTTTAACAGCCTGCTACGTGTTCCACTGGGTGACCGTTTTTGTGCCTAAATGATGTCTGGATTCTGAGGTGTTGATATTGTAGATCTCAAGTTGTTTGTGTTTGGCACCATTCCCTGGAATGACCACAATGTCCAGCATTTCTACTACTACAGGCTGCAAGTGGAGTACTGGTTGAGGCACTGTATCTGGATCACCACTACATGACATTTCTGTGGTGTTTGATTTTCTAACATGGCTGCCCTCCCACTTCCTCGCAATCAACATAGCAACACGACGGTTCAGTCCAACTTCTGCTTCATTAAGTGCAATTGAGCTTTTCCTGTACTTTTGTGCAAAAACTAGCTAATAACCATCATAACACTGCCAGAGTTTTTTTTTTTTTTTTTTGCACAGAATTTGAAGGCAGTTTTTTTTGAGCAAAACAATTATCTGCTTAATTAAATCCAATAGATTCCAGCGCACCCTGTAGATTAGCGGTACAGGGATTGGTGATCGCTGCTCTGCCAGTTCATGTCACGACTCAGGAGCAATATCAGTGGCAAATGCCTTTGGGTCTTTAAATAATCTCCAGCTGCATGTTGCCACTCCTGCAAGGACACCAAATTCATTCTTGATTAATATCTCTAGGAATCCTGGACATGATACAGGCAGAGTTTAGCCCATATTGTGGAGCCTTGGGCAGTACTGTTGTATTATCAAATTGCTTGCTGTTGTACTCTTGACCCTGACAAGGGCACTGTGATGTATCTTACACGAATACATCTGAGGCAGTGTGGTTGGAGGCTGAAAGTGGGAAGAAAGCTGAAAAGCACAGAGGGGAATGGCAGTGAAATTTAGCATTCTCTCAGTGTGAGGAACTGAGTGAGAGGGCGACATTTTTAAAGGCTCTCTTTCAGCCCATGACCCTACTGAAGAAGAAAGTCCTCAGTTTGACCTCAGTTGAAGAACCCGGTAGTAAGTGCTGAATTTCCCACTAGGCACCCCAGGCACAGTGCATAGGGCCTACAAAGATTTTAGGGCCTATGAAGGAGGGAGAAATTTCATGCAACTTAAACTTTGAAATTACATTTTAAAAAAAATTCCAGAATTTCTATGCATTTCCTAGAGTGTCTTTCAAAGGCTTCTCCATCAATTACGTGGTTCAGCATTACAGTAGTTTAAAGTGCATCATGTCAGTCTGTGTAATTTGGTTGGAATCTTTTTGCACATTTCAGAGTGAAAGTACCTAGGGTCCACCAACACCAAAATCCAAATCCAGCTGTTCCACTGGTTGACCAATTTTTGTGTCTGGTTCATGTCCAGATTTGAGGTGATGGTGATAATGTTAAAGAGTTGTAACATGTTGTTTGTGTTTGGCACCATTCCCTAGAATGACTTCAGCCAAGTCTTGGATCAACCCCTGTGCACCAGTTGATCTGCTTGAATGCAGCATATAAAAGATCACTGGTATGAACTTGAGTTAACATTATCTATACATTGTTTTAACTTGCAAAAGAACAATCAGCAAAGCAGGCAGTTTTCATATTTTACCTGTCCAGCCACTCTTTCGTCCGCTTTATTCAATTTTACAATGTATTGAGAAGACGAATATAGAAGTGGTCCCCGACTTACGAAGGGGTTATGTTCCGTGAAACCTATTGTAAATCGAAAATGCATTTAATACGCCTAATACACACCTCTGCTTGACAGACTGGGAGATGCGGATCACTGCTGCTGCTGCCCAGCATCATTAGAGAGTATTGCACCGCATATCGCTCGCCTGGGAAAAAAATCAAAATTCAAAATACAAAGTACAATTTCTATGAAATGTCTATCGCCAGGGGGCGCGGTGGGTTGGACCAGGTCCTGCTCTCCGGTAGGTCTGGGGTTCGAGTCCTGCTTGGGGTGCCTTGCGGCGGACTGGCATCCCGTCCTGGGTGTGACCCCTCCCCTTCTGGCCATACGCCCTGTGTTACCGGGTAGGCTCCGGTTCCCCACGACTCTGTATAGGACAAGCGGTTCTGAAAATGTGTGTGTGTGTGTGTGTGTGTGTGTGTGTGTGTGTGTGTGTGTCTATCGCCAGCTCACCATCGTAAAGTCGAAAAAATCGTGAGTCGAACCATCGTAAATCGGGGACCACCTGTAAATTCCTTAGGTTTGCAATCTCCTTGCAAATTATAATCCATGACAATTAAGGTATCACCTGAAAGCAATCAATAAAAAGCCCCCAACATAAAGAAGTCGCTCAAAATCGCTAAATATTGGGGCTATTTTTTCTTAACAAGTTTGGGTTCTTTCTAATGAGAAAAAAATTATTGTGAAAATGGAACTGGTGCCATTAGTGACATAACACTGTTTCTTTATTCTGATGGTAGTTGTCATTCTGCATCAGATTTTTTAATATTTTAACTTAGTACTGTCCACCTGTCAACTGGCAAGGTATCGGAGTGATTCTACCTGTCCGACTGTGAAAATCCTAAGCAAACTCCCTGTTTAGGAGAGTCTGACAACCGTTAATGCACACTCCTGTAAATTGTGCTTTGTTACTTACACATATTAAGTTTAAGTGGTGCTTGTGAGCAGTGGTGTGTTAATTCTGCACATACTCCACTTCCTCATATCCCCAGGGTTCTGGGTTTGATCCCTCGCTTAGTTCACCGTGATGTTTTTTATGTATGTTCGCTCGGTGAGTGGGATTACGGTAGAGCATATCGTAAGAATAAAATGCTTATGTTTGCAATGCTGTCTGCTTCAGCTTGCTTCAGCATTTCTCAGCTGCTCTCTAAAGTTGTTTAGCTAATGCTGGAGGTGTCTTTTATGGTACAATACACAGAATGGTGGGAAATGATACTGTCTTGTAACTTAAAGGTTGTCAGCTTGAGGAGGAGAAAGAAAATTTCATTAATCTTTTGTGATTTTTTTTTAATTTTTTTTTTTATTAGTCTTTTAAGTCATACCTTACTACTAAGTATATTTTCTACAATTGCAGAAGTCTTGCTGAGATGACAGAGGACATAGTTCATCCTTCTCTTAAGGACATTGTAACTGTTACATATTTTTTATTCACACTCTTTTGGGTCACAAAATTCTTACCCCAAAGTGTTTACGAATATTCTCTTAAGGCTGCTTTTTAAATGAATTAGTCAACTTACAAGATGTGACCAAGTCTATAGATAAAAAAAAGTTATTGCTGAATCTTTTAAAATATTTTAAAACCTTTTCTCATCATCTTGAAGACATACAAACGTGACCAAAACTGAATTTAGGGGTTTCGCAGTACTCAGCAAAATCCCTTGTTTTGAGATGCGGCGTATGGTGTGTTGTCTAAGCGTGTGACTTGCTCTTTCCGTCACGCTCACAATGTGTTCCCGCCAGTTTTCGGTCTAACGTGACAATGTGAAAATAGAGGGCTCGACGCAGGTCACGCAGCCATCCTGCCAATGGCGGCACCGATGCTCCTGTCTGCCACCATCTGCCAGCTCTATGGCACATTCCGAGAGAAGGACGGTGAGGGAAAGAAGGGTGTTTGAGCCCCCTCTACGGGACGCCGGCGGAACGAGAAGAAGGCCCGCTGAACAGAACTCCCTGCCTCCCTCTCGCTTCGCATCCGAGATCCAGCCGTGTGACCCTCTCCTCCCCAGTGTCTTTGATTGTAAGCTAGCGAGGGCTCTCGGAGGAGGTGCAGGACTGCTTGTTACGGCTTGTTGCTCTACTTGATATAAACAATGAAGTCATCCCTTCCATGGCTTGTTTTCCTGGCTGATGATGTCACCAGCAGCCAATCAACACGTTGTGCTGCAATAGGTAGACGAGGCAGGGGCTGTCTTTCACGGGAGGGGAGCATTCTCGTATTAAGGGGAGGCTTCTGCTCTTATTGTCACCATTTTTATTTTTACGGTTAGCAACAGGTAAACGGCGACTCTCGCCGTTCTGTTGGTTTCTGTCTTTATCGCTCTTGGAAAAAATAACACCATTTGTTATTTTCCATTGAATTGATCATTCTTGCAATACTAGATGTATGTAGTATCAGAGATTTTCAATGAGTCCTCTGATTGTGCACCGCCGTGACCTAAGGCTCAGCAAGTCTTTAAATGTGAAGCTGTAGTCTCGCGCGAGAAGGAAGAACTGATCTGAGTGAGCTTGTTAAGGCCACAGGTTAATCACAAGTCTTAAGAAGCTGGTCTTCGGCTGATGCCGTGGGCTACCCACATGCGGTATAATTGAAGCCTCTTCCACATTGTTTAGGATTAAGACATTAAGTAATGCTGTAAGGTACCTGGCTGTGACCTTCACCCAAGGTCACTTGAAAGCTCAGTACAATTTTCTGCCTGCACATACGCTGTAAAACACTGTAAAAGCATGCTTTTCTGTCTGCACACATCTGTGTACTGGCGTATTAGTCACACATGTCCTTGGTATTCCTGCATTTTGATTTACAATGAACACAAGACAGCAAACATCCCCTTCAAACTCAACAGCTAATAACTGCAGTGCTGCTTCAAAAGGTTGTTATTATTATTATTATGCTTCAAAATGTGCCTATTTTGAGTTCTGTCAAAAGTCACAACTATTTCGGAAACTATGAAGGAAAATCTGGATTTAAACATGGGAAATGTTAAAGGAGGTACCCATTTTCCTGAGGAGTGCATTACACCATAGTTAAATATAGCAGGTAAAGTAACAGTTTACAGAGTTTTCATTAATATGTTTGTTGTCTTGCTGTTGCTCTGGTGAAAGTGTGTGGTTCATAGGTAAAGGCATAGAGGAAGCTATAGCACAAGTCAGTAGAACAGGAAGGATGGAAATTTTTGCAGTGGAAAGGACTGGGTGCTGTCCAGGCACCAAGAAGGGCTCTACCAAATGTATGGAGACCCCTTTTTTCCCATGATCCTCTTTGCTTTCCTTTCACCTTTTGCCCGCCATGGCTGTCGATCTCGGTCACTGTTCTGCGTGTCCTATGTTCATATTTTTAATTGTTCCGAAAATTAAATTTCAGAGGGATTATTTTGTAATGCATAAAATTTAAGAAATACGTCGATGACAGGGCCAAAAGCAGATCCGAAGGCCAATCCCGGCCCGTAACTGTAATGAGTGCACAGAACAGAATGGAAGGAAAACAGAACATTAATTCCATCTGAGTAAACTGGACATCGCTATGCACAAAGCAGATTTGGCATAAACACCCAGCTGATTGTGCTGCAGGTTCATGGAGGCCGTAGGTTTACTTGGTCGAGTGCTGTGGATTGTGCGCACACACGTGTGTGTGTGTGTGTGCGTGCGTGTGTGTGTGAGACTGACGGCTGTTTAGTAAATACCTCTTCTCGACCATTAAGTCCGTCAGAGAGGGTGTTTGTGTTCCAGGTCATGGAGCTTGCCCATGATATTTTAGGCTTTTTCATGGATGTTCCGTGCCATCAAACAATATATCATATACCAGACTCGCAGCTTCCAGGAACAACGATGATAGCGTAAATGGAACCGTGTCAGAAGCGGACTCCGGTCGCATTTGAGAGCCCGGATCGGACAAAGGATTAGGGCAGTTGACTGCCACACAAGCAGGAGTGTATGTACACTTTTGATTAAAAGGTTGTAGGTGCAAATCTTGAGTGACAATTATGCCCTTGAGTGAAGCATTCAACGGAATAGTTTAATTTGGCAAGCATGCGCTGCAGAACTATGGTAAGAATGCGACCTACGAGAGCTCTTGAATAAATCATGATTTGCTGCACACACTCGGTGGCTGTAGTTCGCGGTGCGCGCAAGCCGCTGCTTTAACAGCGCACAAAGCGACAGAAAAGGCCCGTGCGCCACACACACACACACAGAGAGGGAAGGACGGAAGTTTCCGTTAGCCCCGTGCCGGCTTTTACAGTTATTTTTATTGTGGATGTGGATCGAAAATCGTTTTCCTCTTCTTTTTTTCCTTCAGCCTTGAGGTTTCCGGCAAACTCGTGCTATATTCCTTAGTGTCGTTTGTCTGGATTTTTTTTTTTTTTTCTCCCGTTTTGTATTTTTGCACTAGGCACTGGAGAGCGATTGCTGTTTGTTAGAAGAGGCTGGTTGTGGTGGGCGTGAGTGGACTGATGGTAGTAGTAGTATTAGTAGTAAAAGTGCTCTATTGTGCTTTCAGTTTACGGATGACTCATGGCAGAAATGTCTCTCAGATGGAGCAGTTTAATTTAGAATTAAAAGGCTGCTCCGTTTTGCACGAGTCTGTTTTACTCTAGGTTTCCTCCGCACCCGGGGTGTCGCTAATGGACGTTTTTGTCTTGCAACATTGGCTTGATTGTCCTTAGTCCTTAATCGAAACGCCCTGTAGCTTCGCGGAGCAGTTTCAGCATGCCGTCGTGTTCGGGCATCATGGGAATCCAGCAGTGTCAGTGACACGTGTGATATAGAGACTGTTCCGATCTCTCTTACAGGTGCCCGCGGAGTCAGAGAGGAGCCCCAGTTTGTGACGGCACGTGCAGGAGAGAGTGTCATCCTAGGATGTGACGTGGCCCATCCCCTGAACGGGCAGCCCTACGTGGTGGAGTGGTTCAAGTTCGGAGTGCCCATCCCATTCTTCATCAACTTCCGCTTCTACCCTCCCCATGTGGACCCAGAGTATGCCGGTAAGCCAGCGGTTCGTCGACTCTTGGGGTGTCGTTCTCACATCTCCCACCCTGGTGCTAACAGCAGCGTGCTACACACGCATTATTCTCACATGCTATGAAACCTATCGATGACTCTGCTGGTGGAGCTTAACCCTTCGTGGCCCAATTACAAACGTTCAGAAATACATTGAGGAGATGAAGGAACCCTGCATTTACACTCCTGATTTTTTTGTATATGCTATTAGCAGAACGTCTGACAGCTTGAAGTAGTTTCTTTGAATAAGTGGAATACTGTTCGTATTTATCCTTAAGCTCATGCTTTTATCCACCAAGAGGTACAGGGATTCTATATACAGTATGAAGAACATTGAGGAATATCACGTGTGTTTGTCTATTATTTTGTGGGGTGGGGGTGCAGTGGCGCAGCGGGCTTGGCCGGGTCCTGCTCTCTGGTGGGTCTGGGGTTCAAGTCCTGCTTGGGGTGCCTTGTGATGGACTGGCGTCCCATCCTGGGTGTGTCCCCTCCCCCTCCAGCCCTGCGCCCTGCGTTGCTGGGCAAGGCTCCGGCTTGCCGCGACCCCGCTCGGGATAAGCGGTTTCAGGCAGTGCGCGTGTGTTATTTTTTTTTTTATCATTTGATTTTATTATTGCATATAGAATGAACTGTTCTCATTAGATGTTGTTGACTTGACTTGGACTTTTATTGTGATTATTTATGATGAACAGTATTTTATCTCCACAGTTTTACATAAGTATTTTAAATGGATATATCCTGTGTCCCTCCGCATATTTTGTGCTGTAAGCGATTCATTTCCATAGAATAATTTTTTTGGTATTTTGCATAACTCGCTATCACCAACCGCATGCTCAAATCAGAGTTACGGTTGTCTGGAGCCTATTCTGGAAGCACGGGGCGCAAGGCAAAAGAGGGTACATCCTGGACCAGGCGCCAGTCCATTGCACCTTAGTATATTACATTTTTTCATTTAGCTGACGCTTTTCTCCAAAGCCACTTACTATGTTAAATTATTTTCCCATTTATACAGCTGGGTATTTTTTTTTACTGGAACAATTTAGGGTAAGTACCTTGCTCAAGGGTGTCAAAGCCAGAGGTACGGATCGAACCTGCAGCAGCTCCAGCTACTACGCTTATGTTGCTCCAAGTGTTTCAGTTTGGAAAATAAAGGTACTTCCTCAGTGACAAAGATAAAAATAATATCTGTAAACCTGACAGAGTTAATGATGCGGTGATACTGTCATATTTCGTGAGCATGGAGAGAGTCGCCGAACCCAATTGCAGGTGCGCATTTTTATTGTGTCGTGTCGACGGACAAGGGGAAGGCTTAAAGAATAGTCGCAAAACAGGCAGGGGTCACTGAGGAGCAAACGTCGTACGAGGGAGAATCTAAAGCCGGGGTCCGGAACCAGAGCCGCGGATCGGGAAACCAGGGAGACGTAGGAAGACGGGCGAGAGAACAAGGAAACAAGGACACGGGAGAAATCGCGGAAAACTGCTGGCGTAGAGGCTGCGCTCTGCTCAGATGAGGTTCTGCGATCCGAGGTGTTTGGGGCAGACCTTTTATGCCTCGTTTCCCTGATCCGCCACAGGTGTATCCGCTCGGTGCGAGGACGTGGACGTTGACGTGACAAATACATTTCGCCAGTTTCCAGGTCTGGAACATTTGGGTTAAAAATATGACAAGATGACTTGTGGGCTAAAGTATCTTAGGACGACATAGAGTAAAACTTTTTATTTCTTCGTGTGCTGTTTTAAAACAAAGATTTAAATGCATGCTGTCCACAGGACCCAGAGGCATAAAGGCCGCAATTTAAAACCCGTGTCAATTTACTAAAAGCAAAGAACCGATGAAAGTTTATGAGACGTGGCTGTGGACTAGTCCTGCATTGCTAATGGCCTGTCCTTTCAGGGAATGTAAATGAGGCTGTCTGGGCCCTCAGCCTCGCTTCTGCAGGCCAGTGTACATCTGCCCGCTTAATGTGCAGTTTTTGCTTTTCATTTATTAACTTGGATCCCTCTTGGAGGACGGCCTGCACAGTTGATGCCAGACTGAGTGGTACAGAACATCCCATGGTTAAACTAAGACACATTTATATTAATAAGCGGAGTCATTTTCTCTTAGGTTGGCCAACTGGGGATCATGCAAATTTCTCACAGCACTTCGGCTAACCCTTTACCTCATTATAAAGTTAGCACTTGTATGGATAGGGGCAGCACGGTTGTACAGTGGGTAGCACCGGTGCTTCACAGCTCCTGTGCTGTAGGTTTTCACTTGGGTGTGAATGTAACTCGCTCTGTATGGAGTTTTCGTGCTCGCCCCGTGTTTGTATGGGTTTCCTTGCGGTGCTCTGGTTTCCTCCCGCAATCCTAAGGCACGTGCTTCAGATAGATTGCTGCGCTTAGTGTGTGTTTTTACATCTTTGAGATTGCTCACCGTTGGACTGGCATACCATCCAGGGCATACCCAGCCTTAGAAACTGTGCTTCTGGGATAGGCTTCTGACCACTGTGACCCTGGCTGTGACATGCAGTTACTAATAATAGATAGTGGGAACATTGTATAGGTTTAGAAATGGTTATGTTTTTCACTCCAATAAAGTTTTTTACATCTTTTTATGTGCATACAGATATTCCAATTGTGCTGAATTGGGAAAAGACAATATTATGTAGAGTAACTGTTGCCAGAACCAGTGTTTTGTCTGCCAAGGACCTTCTGAGGCCTACAGTGCCCCTTTGACCTCCCTCTGAGCAAGCATAGCGGTGGTTTTGTGCAGAGAGGCTCTGTGGACACTGCCTCCTACAAAGGGCTGCATTGTGTGGCTCCATGTGATGTGGGCGACCCTCCCACGTGAGAGGAGTTCATACCCTCGATACTCCCTTCGCTGCCGGCCCTGGGCCCCGGCCAGTTCGGGGTGTGGACCTGCCGTCCGCCGGCTACAAAGCGCCACTTGTTTGGCCACACTTTCGGAAGTCTGCAGCGAGAGAACTGAATGCACCGCCACAGACAACAGGAGCGCATTCACACTGGCACTTGGGCACACGCCGCATGTTGGCCAGGGCCCTTTAGAAGCTGAAAGGAACTGCCAGGCGAAGTGGGGCATTCTATAGCCGTAGACACGAAAACTTGACTTTCAGAACATTAGAAGTGTGACCTTTGGATTATTGTTTGTTGTTCAACAATGAACACGGCGCTCAGCAGCGATTTGCATTTACAAACCAGACCCTGACTGCATCCACATCCCTGACTGACCTCGCCGCTCAGGAGAGCCCAGCATCTCTCCAGCGTGACCAAACGCAAGGTGGAGGTCATTCAGACAGGGCATCCTGCCCTCTGTGGGGGTGGGGGGTGCGACGGTATCTGTAACCTCACCATAAACAGTCCCCACCATGTGTCCCATCACTGTTCTATGGCTGGTGTAAAAATACACCTGCCTTTTATTATCCCATTTGGCACTAGATGGCCATGGCCTCTGAAACACTGGCAATACCAAAAATGTCTGTGGAAACAGTTGACTTAACTGCCGATTCATATTTTTATGATTATGATCGCTGACACTTTCCTCTTACAAGAACAGTAAAAAACTGACAGCTTACAACTACTTGCAGCAGTGCATGCTGACAGTCATATGACAGCTTTATAAATTATTTAATGAATCTGATGGCAGAATATAAGCTATTAAAATGTCTGTGACATTTTGCTGTACTTTGAAAAAAATGGAATAAAGAAGAATAAATATTCTTGGGAATCCTTCCGTGGCAGTGGCAGGCAGGCCTGCTGGAAACTGGTAGGGATGTAGCTTTTAGCAACAATAGAAGTCTCAGAACGGAATGGGTAGAAAGAAGAAGAAAGGAAGAAAGACTCAGAGAAGCAGCTCTGCTGTTCTCCTCTTCATGTGTCTCCCTTCTGAAGGCCTTTTTATTTATCAGATGCTGCTGCTTTCCGTCAACTCAGAATGTCTGCCAGGCTGTAGAGAGAAAGTCATACTTCCCATCGACAGCCCAGTGCATTTAATGGTGAACGGAGACCCTGCGGTCGTTGTGGCGGTGGTCCCTGGCGTGGTGATGGCCTCCCTAGAGCCTGACAGCTTTTTCTTCCTACTTGCCACTAATGTCTCCTTGGATATTGGAGTTTTCATGTTGTCTGCACTCTTCTTAACACGTATGGTTTTTACAAAAAGCATTTCAAGGTCGTTACCATGCTACATCTCTGGTTTACTCATCATTATAGGTCCAACCTAAATTTATATAAAGCTGTAAATTCTACTACAGGAGAGCAAGGTCTCTCCAAGGACTTGATCCAGCAACCTTTAGTTTACAAGACCCATGACCTGAACTGCTACACTACTTCCTAACTATGCTAATTAGCCATTTAGTCTTGTAAAGTATCACGCATGTATATAATTTCCCATCATTATGTAAGCAGTTTGAAAAGTTATGGACTTGACTGTTGGTATTTCTCCATCTGCAGGCCGAGCCAGCCTGTACGGCAAGTCCTCGTTGCGGATCGAGCAGGTGCGATCGGAAGACCAGGGCTGGTACGAGTGCAAGGTCCTGATGCTGGAGCAGCAGTACGACACCTTCCACAATGGCAGCTGGGTGCACCTCACGGTGAACGGTAGGCATGGCCGAGAGCCTGGGTGACATAAGAGCCCCGCTGGAGCCCGCTGAAATGGAATGCAGCATTGCAGAGCATTGTCACAAAAAGAATATTTTAAAAATCAAAAGTTAAAAAAAAAAAAACCGCTTTGTAGTGGATTCATGCTGGTTTAAAGCCTGATGGCTTTTAAGATCTCGGGAGTCCATTCAGGCCTACACAATGGGGATCATGTGAGGATCTTACACTTTAGTATGTGTGTGACACATGATTATTCTGTGTGTATCTGTACGAGTAAAGAGGAGGAACCCCTCAGCCAAATTAATGATGCCTTGGCTAACAATAAACGTGTAAGTAATATGTAACTCAGCTGTCATATGTGACTGCTGGCTTGTAAGTCAGGTTTCTGGATTGTCTTGTAGTTGTACAGTCGTCTGTGGTGTTCAAATTTAATAGTCATAGAAATTAATAATATTAATATTAAATTTGTTATGGTGTGCATTGACTCATCTTCACACTACATGATCTCCACAAAATTTTTCAGAAAACTTTAATCGAAACTTGATTCAGTGCCCATGTTGGTCAAGTCTATTTTAATTGGATAGCTGTATGAAATATATAGCTCTGTTACCCCTCTTTCAGTACTTTGAACACCAGCGTTCAGTATCAAAATGTCTAAAAACATATAGTAAAAGCCTCTTATAGGGTATGTAACTTTCTGCCCAGAAACTCAATCGGGGACTCATCGGTATGGTCAGTTTAATAACCCCATGTCTGTGACACATATTTCAGGGTTTGATTCGATTGCTGTTAGAAACCTTGCGGATTAATAAATCAGAATTTTCCACTATGATTTTGTGAACCGATACTGTAAAGTAGTGGGCAGGAGCACAGGAAAAAAAAAGTGCATGGTGCAAGTCAGTGATTTTAGCACTGCGCTACTCAGGCCTGTTTTGACCAGGGTAACTTGATTCTCAGACTTCGTGCTCTCCTTGCTGGTTTCAGTACATTAAACCTTCATCACTTTTGTCCCGACATCTGGAAGAACCGTCACCCATTCCGTGCGGAAGACTCAGTGGAGCTGTTGCTCTCTGACAAACAAACCAAAATGTATTTCCACAACTGGTGGTGGAGTAGTTTTTGTAGTAGCCCCATCGCTGCCTTAAATGTGTGTAACAGCTGACCATATTCTAAGCTGTGGACTCCCTCACCAATCCTTGCTTGCCCTATCCTTTTCTTAAGTTTAGATTGAGGCTAATTTAAAAAAAAAAAAAAAAAAAAAAAACTCTGTATGATTTGAGGAGTGGAAAAGATTTTTAAATCTTAATCCAGGCTAGAAATTCTAAGGGTTTAGGTTAGAGGAGCAACAGCCTGATGCCGGCCCAGCTAGTGAGCAAGATCAGGCCAAAGGACAGAATGAGGTCTGCTCCACAGGCCAAAGGGAATGGAAATGAGCTTGACCATGCAGTATTAGCATGCAAAGATCCTTTTCAGTGCAGGAGATGGGAGTTGTGTGGTTTTTATGGAAGCTCTCCAAATATTCCTGCTGCTCATAGCCAAGGTGGGTTGCTGAGAGACCCGTGTCTCGGAATGGCACTCGCAGTCCTGTGGGACTGACTCACTGACAGTGCCTAGGTTTGGCCATGGACGTGAGCAAGCTTCTTTCGAAGACCTTGTCACATAGTGCTTCATTGTTCTGCGGCCTCAGGGTTCGACAGAACAAGCCCGGGCTATCGCTGTAAATGGGAACAGTGGCAACTGTAGGTCAGCGGGTCTTCATCAGGACTCAGCGACCCCCCCTGCCAGGGAAACACAAAACCTCATCGGGAGTACATGAACTGTGTTGACTGGGTATACCTCAGTAATTAATTAATTTTTATGACTTGCACTGAATCAAAGAGGATCTGCAGAACAGGCCTAGATTTTGCAAAGCAACCTACATTAAAATTTGCATGAGTGTGTAAATATGTGAGCACAGACTAAACTGCAGTGAGTGTCTGGATAATTGCAAAGCTTAGTACCTTATAAATAACTAATTTTAGTGTAAAGAATCTTTTTAATAAGTGATCTACTCAGATTTTTGAACAGTTTGAGATTATGCTCAAGAATACTGTATGGCCTGATTCTTTTATTAAAATGTTATTGAAAGTAGGATTTGTTTTTAAAATGTATTATTCACTACTTTTTTCCCCATCATTCATTCCTTTGCTGAAGCTCTAATAATTCTGAATGTATTTCTGCCCTCTGAGGCTGAGCCTTAACATAAATATTGTAGCTGTGATTAACATGTTTTTAGGCCAGGCGCACCATGCCAAGGTTATTGAGAAAGGAGCTAAATGCTGTACGTGGCGCCGTGACTACGATGATGTTGACACTTGATGAAATCCCCAGCTTTCACACCCCACATACGGTAATTATGATGGACAATGCTGCTGGGCCCATTATGTTCTGCAGGCCCTTGTCGGGCCTTGTTTGCGGAGCGTTCGAGATCGTAGGTTGAGAAGATGAGCGAGCCATATTCTGACAGCAGCCTTAGTTCCCCTCCCCACAAACAGACACGTACACGTGCGCACGCACACACTGGCCCCCCCCCCAGCCCCCATCCTTGCTCCTTGTCTCACCAGTGTACCGTTCCTGTGATATTCTTCACCCTCACACTTCAGGGATCTGCCTGGGGATGTGCGAGGCAGATGTCAAGTGGGTTAGGGGAAGGAGGCAGTGAGGAAATGATGTAATGGGCATGGTGGAGTCAGTGTAAGTATCCCCGCAAGGCCTCTTCTACATGCCCTCAGGGCCAGACTTCAATAAAAGTCTAGCCTATGCCAAAGCTGCACTCATCTTTCTCTCCGTTCTCTTTACCTCTTCAGAAAGTCAGATAAAGAATTAAAAAGAAAGAAACCAAACTTCAGTAAAGTAAGCAGTATCCATACAAAATATAATGCATAAGCTCTCATTTTGTAAAGATTTTGATTGGTTTAAGAGATCAGGTCATTCAGCACGCTGGTCTTTCAAGGGACTACACTATACAGTATATTTTGTATTTCCTGACTTTATACCTGTGTATTATACCATGAAAACCCCCAACTACATATGTGGCAAATAAAGGAAAAAAACCATATAGCATTGTGCCCCTAGCTTTTGCAGTCCTTTGTCCCTATGTTTCTCATTAGGTGTCTGCTTAATATTTTCATATTGGAATATGTATTCACAGGAATCAAAACCTACTTGAACGATGAACCTCGGTGCAGCATGTTGTAGGAAACAAACTAGGTTTGCTTGAGACTTTCATGTCTGCAGCTATGTCTCCTTCTCTAAATGTGATGCATAAATTGTACTTTTGCTGAGATGTACGTCACTTCGGACAAAAGCGTCTGCTAAATGAATAAATGTAAATGTAAACGTAGGAATCGGTTGTTTAAGCAAACTGTCTTCTGAACGTTTCAGGTTCACACATTCAAATATGCGAAATAACAATTTCCACAATTTCCATTTCCAGTTTTATTAAAGGCTGACTTTCCTGATAGTGCTTTGACATAATGCCTATTAAATATTCACCAGAGTGAGCACAATGGCTCCTCGACTCTATTCCTGCATGTCCTTTAAATTTTCTGGTACTCATTGATTCTTTGGAAAGAGGAACTCCCTGTAACTTCACTCCAAACTCTTCCTATGGTGACCATCCTTAGGGCCGAAGCCACAGGGATCTTCACTCTTCAAGGGCTGCTTAGGTTTAATGATAATTTTTTGAAATTTAAAAAGACGGTGGGAGGAATTATCAGTGGGTTTCTTTTTTTTTTTTTTTTTGGTGAACGGATTTATTCATGACCCGTGGTCATCACTAATCCTGTTAGGGTTTGAAGGCGGCCGGAGAAGATCGTGGAGATGCATAAGAAGCTGAATTATGTGCATCGTACATTCATTGCATGCAGAACCGTTTGCAAAGCCATTTTTTTCTGGCACTTGCGGAGGGAGAAGAAAATGATCGTTTCATCTGGAATCGGGAGAGCCAGAACGGGGAGGGCAAGTGAGCAGCCAGATTTCAGTACAGTCGCACCACATAGCTCAGAACAGCTACTTGCATGGCAGCGACAGCTAATGCAACACCAGTGTTTATTTTTAGCTGTGCTCCAACAGTTGCAAATGGCTCATTTGCAAGTAAACACGTTCTTTGAGGGACTGTAGAGAAACTCAGAGTGAGGTAATCTTTCGAGAGCCTCTGAGGCACATTGGAGAAGGAAGCACTAGTCTCTTATTTATAGGTTGTCCCCTGGGAATTCATTGCAAGCACACAACCTCACTGAACTGATGTGGAGCTTGCTGAAGTACATTTTGTATGTTCTGAATGTTGAAGGATTTCATTTACTAATTTACATTTATTCAGTTAACTGCCAGCGGGGGCTATGGTGGTGCGGCAGGCTTGGCCGGGTCCTGCTCTTTGGTGGGTCTGGGGTTCGAGTCCTGCTTGGGGTGCCTTGCGACGGACTGGCGTCCTGTCCTGGGTGTGTCCCCTCCCCTTCCAGCCTTGAGCCCTGTGTTGCCGGGTTAGGGTCCGGCTTGCCGCAACCCTGCTTGAGACAAGCGGCTTCAGTGTGTGTGTGTGTGTGTGTGTGTGTGTGTGTGTGTGTGTGTGTGTGTGTGTGTGTGTGAGCATTTAGCTGACATTTTTATCCAAAGCAACTGACAACATTAAACTACCTACAGTTATTTACCAATTTATTCAGAATGATAATTTTACTCTAACAATTTAGAGTAAGTACCTTTATCGATGGTAGTATAGCAGGAGTTAAGATTTGAAACAGCAACCTTTGGGTCCAAAGGCAGCAGCTCTAGCAACTACAATACCAGCTGGCCCATAGCTTAATTCTGTGGAGTATTTTGCTCCTTTGAATCTGTGGATAGACCTAGATAAACGGGTGTTCGTCTTTATCACTCAGATGTATCTGATGTTGAAGAAGAAGTTTGTGAAGTCTTTGGGTCATAAGGTTAACCCAAGTTGGGTCATGCAACATGACAGTGCTCCAAAACACAGGAGTAAATGATAAACAGAGTGATTCAGACAGAAGAAATTCTGTATTTTGAATGACCATGTCACAGTCCTGAACACAATCGCATTGAAATGCTGTGGCGTGGTTTGAAGCAGGCCATTGAACCAAGACATCCCAAAAGTGCCATGAACTGAAACCGTTCTCTATAGAGGAAAGGCCCAAGATACCTCCTAACTATTGCAGTGGTCTGATCACAGATAAGTATCATTGCCAATAAAGGAGGTTCCAGTAGTTACTAAATATATGGGTTCATGTACTTTTTCATCAATGACCTTGACTTGTTTCAACTATTTGTTAAAAAAAAAGAAAACGCGAATGTTGTCTGTGTTGTTTCTTAAATGTCTTTCCATCATTTGACTTGAACATGGAATGAAGTTTTGGGAGCTGTTCATGCAGAAGGCTGCATCTTTGTACCTCTCTTATAACATTTCACTAGATCAGATAAAAAATATCCACCAGGTGCAATAGTAGAGTTAAACTCTAGGGTAAGTACAAAGGAGCTTGAGTTTCAGTGTAACGGACAGTTGCGAAGGGAAAACATATTTAAAAAATTCTTTATCTTAAATACCAGGTGTGTGTCTCAGGATAAACGTCACAAAATTGGGTATGATGAAGCATCCAGTTCGTTACATAAACATTGGTTGAGTTGTCAGTTCATTCCAGTATTTTCTTGTGTTTTTACTTCCTATGGTGAAACCAGTATAAATACAAATAAAGCAACAAAACGACTCAAAGTGAGGATACACACAGGAGAACACTGCTGATGTAAACCTGAACTGAGATTGCCTTCGTTCCCAGCATCTCCATCCTGTATGCACAGCTGTTTGATTGTTCATCCACTGGGACCACTCTGCTCTGGTGTCACATTTAATTTATATGGTTGGAGATGTTTTCCTCTGAATTTGTTGCACTTACAGACTGAAAATTCTGCAGTAAGTGGTACAAATTCTTGGCGTATAGAGAAGTGAATGTCTGATGCAGAAGACAGCAGATAATCAACAATGGAGGGCACCAGTAGATATGATGGCTTAAAGCTTTCCAGATAATGTGATTTTGAAAGACTGCAGACCAGTGTACTTTTAAACGGCATTAGGCAAGTTATCCAACTTCAGTTTTCCATATTGTGCTGTGAGAGAGGAGGTACTGGAACTTGCGACCCATTTCTTCTAGGCGACGACACGGCTGTTGTGATGTTGTGCTGGGAGGCCCTGGCGAAGCCTCTTGTGGGCGGTGCTCAGAGCCTTCTTTGGACACACCGCAGTGTGAAATAAAGCAGGCTCGTATGTGGCAGCCGGCGTCCCACTTTCATTGACTTACTCCCGTAATGGTGTGGCATGTGGCGTCAGTGTCAGGTCAGCCAGGCGCTAATTAGATGGTGGTTCTGCATTACGAAGCAGTGGTGTGGAATAAGCATTTGTGACTAGGTGTTCATGGCTTTTTTGCAGGGAAGATAACAATGACAGCTTATATATTTTTTTTTATATACCAATGTTCAGTGTCACGTCTTACTGTGGTATAATTACATTTACATTTATTCTTTTAGCAAATGCTTTTCTCCAGAGCCACATGCATCTCATACAAAATACAGTTTGTGCATTACCTTAGGGGAAAGAGACATAGCTGTAGATGTATGCTTCTTAAATACAGTTAGTTTCCTTCACCATATGCACCGACGTTCATCACACATGTAACTGCATAAAAATTTACCAGAATATCGCCGATTCCTAATCACCTTCCTAGTAGTTTTTTTTTTTTTTTTTTTTTTTGGGATACATATAAACATTTTCGTTACATTGCAGGAGTGGCTCTGTAAAGGATTGATCAGAGCATGATTATGAACATGTATACCTTATGGGCATGAACATTTATATCTTACATGATCTTAAGAGATCATGGGCGAAGTGAGTTCGGAAGACATGAGTTTTAAGACCCTTTTTAAGTGCCGACAAAGATTCAGGAGTTCTGAGCGAGAGGGGGAGGTCGTTCCACCACAACGGAGCCAGATCCGAGAACCTCCGTGCTTTACCTTTCATGCGTGGGACCACCAGGCGGGCAGATGTGGAAGAGCGTGGCAGTCTGGCTGGCATGTAGTGAATGATCGAGTCCTGTAAATAGCTGGGGGCAGTTCCATTGATGCATTTCTAGGCCATAACCAGGGTCTTAAATTTGATCCGGGCAGCTATGGGAAGGCAGTGCAGAGAAACGAGTAGAGCAGATACATGCGAACGCTTCAGCAAGTCAAACACAACTCGTGCAGCAGCGTTCTGTATCAGCTGTAGAGGTTTGATGGCAGTAGCAGGAATGCCAGACGAGAGAGTTGCAATAGTCCAGATGGGATGTCACCATGGCCTGGACAAGTAATTGCGCAGAGTTGGTTGTGAGGTAAAGATAGATGGGGTATAGTCAAGATACTGAGTTGTCAGGATTATTTTGTTCTTAGCTCAAGTTTAGGTAATAGGACCGTCCCAGTTCTGTGTGTAAATATACACATTGGATGCTGGTATGCTGTCTTTAATGGACTTGTCCTGGGGCTTTTACTGCTTTGATGTGAGTGCTTCAGTAATTCAAGTTTTTTGGAAATTTGCAGCACTCTTAACTGTTGTCATACTCATTATGCCCTTTCAGTACAGCATGAATCTGAAGCAACAGAGTAACGGCACTGTGTTATATGTGTCCCCGTCCAAAGCACTACGTAGCTGCTGGGAGGGTTTTTGTTATGTTTTACAAATAGCGAGAGAAAAGAGTACAGTCAAAATGTCTAGCTAGAGTGTGTGCTCTCAGCTCTTGTGTGATGAACGTCAGTGCATATGGTGAAGGAAAAAAACTAACTGTTCTTAAGAGTCACACATCTGCAGCTATGTCTCTTTCTTCTAAGGTAATGCAGAAATTGTATTTTCTATGAGATGCAGTGGCTTTGGAGAAAAACATCTGCTAAATGCATAAATGTGAATGTAAATCTAAATGTGTGCTGTAGGGAAAGTGTGCCACATTGAAGACCCTCTTAAAGAATGCATGATGGAATGGACATAGACAGGCTTGTAAATGAGAGCTCCACTTATGCTGCAAATGAATGAAGACCCTGCAAAGCCATTAGGATGCTGCTCCTTGTGGCTGTGCTATTTAGAGTGGCAAAGCCGTCAGGAAGGCGCTGCAGAGCTCTGAAAGTCAATTGTTGAAGTTCAAGTCTTACCTTTACATGACGGAGCAAGAGCGGTAAAGAGTTTTTCATTCAGGGAATTTCATGCAAGTACGGGGGTCTTTAATGGGAGCAACCGCACACGGAGCGATCTCATGGAGGTCAATGGTAGCGTGACTCAAGCACGGTGGGTTCGATCACTTTGAATTCCACCCCCACTTTCACTGACTAGAGGCAGTCTGCTGAAGTCACAAAAAGCTGACTGCTCAGTCTCTGGTGGAGAGTGCCACGTGTTTATTTAATGCAATCAGCAAGTCGCTTGGGAACAGACCGGAAAAAGCTTGTGACAGGTTTAAAAAAAAAAATCAAAACTTTGGCCTTTCAAGAGTTGCCAGGTCACTCAAATGTGCTTCACTCCTTAGATCTGCATTCAGACTTTTTTTTGTTTCTGAACCTCATAACCTGTGGGCTGCGATTGGTTGTTTATGGTGGCGGGACATAGCTGGGTCTTGTAAGCCAGTGAGTAAAGAAAACAATCACATTCACATGATGTGTTCTGGAGCAACATCTGAAGACATTGGGTGCCTCATGGTGGGGTATTTTAGTCAACAAAGCCCAACAGAGAACTAAAAACCTGTGAAACTCAGAACTTACCTTCAGTTTTTTCATGTAACCAAACTATTTTTATCATTTTTGGGATCATCCGATCATCTGCGGCCATTCCAGTGTTGTTCGTATTATTCCACTCTGTGCCCACTTGTGTTACTGGGAGTGGTGAAACAGGGCTGCTCACATTTCGAGGGACACGATAGCAATGAAGTTGGCCTGGCAGCCTGGAAAGCTGGCCTCTCTACTGATCTGCTCAGCCTACTTCTGTCTATGATCTCTGGCCAAAGGCTGCCGAAGAGAGCCATACACAAGATCATAATGTGGGCTTTGATTTGGACAGAGGACGTCTATTTCAGTGCTAGAATTGCTGTGGATGTGTGCCTCTTTGTCAGCGGAGGAGGGTATATTGATAGGCTGACTCACTTCCCCTTTGCTCCTGAGGTCATGAGGCAAGCATTGGGGCGACTAAGAACCAAGGAAGATATTGAGAACCAAGGAAGCATTACTGGAAGCATCTCGAACCACAGCAAATTCCTTGTGTGCATCAGCACACTTGGCCAATAAAACTCATTCTGATTCTGATTCTGAAGTGAGCAGAACACAGAACAGCAGTTGTGTTGTTCATCTGTTTCTTCTTTTAGGGGTGGTTTGAGTATTCATTCTTAGATTAGTTTTTTGGAGGCATCTGCTTTTTCAGAAAGCATGGAAATGTCTGTTTTCTAGCCATACTAATGCAGGCAAACATTGGTTATTGTTTGAATGAATGTGAGGCTTGTTCTGTGTGTGTGTGTGTGTGTGTGTGTGTGTGTGTGTGTGTGTGTGTCTTATGGCTCTTTAGAGACATTCTGCAGCATCATGGGTTTAGCAGTTGCTCTTTGATTAAAGCTCGGAAACATGGAAATGAAAACAGCGGCGTGTTGAAGCCTGAATGGTAGCGGTGCAGAAGCGTGACTAATGGTGACAAGTCTATCAGCTATTCCGACCCAATTCTAGGAGTGTGTCTAAAGCACAGGTTCAATTTCAGTCGCTGCAGTTTGTCAGCAGTCGGATATGAATCTCTGAGGGGGAGAAAAAAAACATTTTCAGTATCATAATGTTTTCTTGGTTTTGTGCTTCCAAGGAGGAGGCAGTGCCAAAAAAGGCTGATGTGCATTGGTGTGCTTGGAGCATAGAATTAGTGATAACGGTAGCCAGGAGGAGCGAGAGCATGCAAGTAACGTGAAAGGGACAAAGCAAGGGATTACACGTGTAAGAGGCTCAGACCCCCTAAGGTGATTATATATGTGTGTTATATGAAAAAGGGAATTAATGCGTTGGGTCCTTTCATCTACATGTACGTTACAGGCAATGGCGTCTGCCTCCGACTGGCGGGGGGTCATCTGTGGCCTCCGTGGGCGGTCGCCCAAATCTTGAGCTGGAGAAACCTTTTTTTAACACCGATTTGTAATGATGCTCGCCTCTTTGTTTTTCCATAATTATCTCAGCATTTCAGAACACTCCTTTTTTTATACCCTTGCCGCCATCGTCTCGCCTATCCACTTAATTCCATTTCAGTGAGCTGGGAGCTTTTTCCCTGCTTTGGCAATGAGATGTAATGAGCAAGCGGCGTAGCTGTTTTTCACAGGCTTGTTCCTTGTTGTACACCTTGCGTTGATGCAGTATTCATGCCCCGTGTTATGACACAACATCTCTTTTGTTTCTCCGTTGGTGAGCTTTGACTCTGTAAGGTGAACTCAGTTTAATGTCATACTGTATCCAACTCATGCTATTACCCCAGTGGAACGTTTTGTGCTAACAAACCCAGAGTTTGTCTTTGCTTCCTTAAGATGGAGAAATGGTCTTTTTGCTTGCTATTGGATCAGTACACAAGGGACTGGACACAAGCAGCTTCTATCTACAATCACATGGTCCCTAGCAGCAGATGGAATGCAGCCACTGATCTCCGGAAGACTTTGGGCTGTGATGCCAGGGTTGACAACCAGTGGGGTTGTAGTGGATACTGTCTGATGATGACACAGTAGGGGTCTGATGAGTGGTCAACCTAGTAGCTAATCTGTGAGAGATTGCGTTCTTCAGATCATGGGCTCAGGTAGCAGAATACACATCTACAAGGGCTGTCTCTCAAAATGTCTAGTTTTTCTGGCTAGAACCAGACCTCATGTATCCTGATATTGCATTTTGTAAGTAATACCGCCAATATTCTCATGACAATTGAATTATCGAATAATTGCAATATCCTCATGGCTTTGCAGTGTAATCTGAGCGATGCGGTCTAAAAATTATTTACCCATACAAATCCTGTATGTTTGGGGCATATCTTACATTATTATACCTTTATATCTACAGCTTCCAATCCTGGTTTAGATACATTTGTGACACGCAGAGACGTTACAGTTTTGCTGCCTGTTTTTGAGACTGGTTGTGCATTAGATTATGATGTATTCTCAATACCGGTATATTCTTTTTAGCATGATCATTTAGAATCAGATATATTACTGGCATCACCTTTTTATTCTAGTTTATTTTCATATTTACAGCCTTTACAGATTTCTAGAAGTGCATCGCAAAGCATAATATAAGGTTGATACAGGAATTGAGTATTAGGACGTTTTTTAAAAACTTGATCGCATGCACAACATAACCGTTGACTGCTATCTGTGCAGTTTCAACATTTCGAGCAGAGGTAAAGAATGAGATTAACACAAAACACCCAGAGCCACTTACTGGTAACTGTGCCATCCTGTATTACCTCATCTTATCTTACTGTACCTGAAGTTACTGGCCCGGCTATCCTGATTGCCATAGAAGAGATATTTTAGTATCTCATATACTGTAATAGTACTCTCACATATCCCAGCCACTAAGCTGTAGGCAAATATTGTTTACAAAAGAAACAATTCTGAAACGGCAGTCCTCGTACGCCAGCCACCGATACCATCATCATGCACAGAGGCTATTGTTCTCAGTCTTTTTACCAAAAAGACTGTTTCAAAAGTTATCTCCATTCTTTCCTTAAAAGAAAGCAAAGTGATTGTTTCATTTAATTTTGCTTTGTTCAGTAAGAGCTGAGACCTTCATTGTGTGGAATTGTGTAAGTCTTCTTGATTTTTGTGTAAGATAAGAGGCCATTTATCCATTCCTGTCTTTTTTTTCAGTTCTCGTGTGTTCATACTGAGGAGGTTTTTGGTATTGGCCTTTCAAAAAAGGCACAAACACACTGAAACTATTTCTCAAACAATTTTTTTCCCCCTTTGAATAAAATATTCAACAGCTGTACTTCAGTGATGTAAGAAGTTAGTAATTCAGACCATTTAGTGGGCATTTTGCAGCATCACTATCTGGGAGGAATATTGTAACTGGAGCATGAGCTTACCATTTGCTGCACGCGGAACGGGCAGAAGTTGGCCGCCCTGCTGACATCTGTTCTGCCAGTGGCTCTCATGTATATTTCATCCAGAATAAACCTGGAGAAGACTGCTTTGCGAGTTACTGATATGAGAGCGATGGATGTGAGCTTGGCGGGGGAACCGAAGGCACGAGATCCAGTTTTTGAAGCTCAGGTTGCGGCAGTTGTGCTTTCGGGTTCCGGCTGGTCCGGCAAGCTGCCTTCATCTTTTTTTTCTGCCATTGAGATCTCACCTCTGCTCATCCGTTGGGGCTGAGTGGCCAGGGCGGCATCTGTGCACAGCCACAGTGGCTCACTGCCAAAGCAGAGGCTTATTATAGCTCGCCTTTCTTCACAGCCCTTCAAATCGCACGCGCCGTCGCAGCCTGGCAACTGTGTCATCAGTTCACACTTAGATGATGTCACATCTCCTGTGTCCAGGTTGAGCTCGCACTGAGAGAAAAGAAGAATGTGTGTGTGTGTGGGGGGGGGGGATGGTGCAGGCATTGGATGTGTGTCTACAGTAGGTTAAAAGTGTAACTGGTCTGTTAACTAATCTGCTGGCCTTCAGGGGGTGACTTGCAAATGTGAAATTAAAGCAATCCAGGATCTAGGATTGTCTGGCAGAAGAAGAAAACAAACACAGGGGTGGCTTCAGCTTCTGTGGCTCATTTAGTCATTGTGATGGAGGGGTAGACAGAAAGGCGAGAGGAACACAGAGGACAGGCTGACTGTAGAAAGAGGGCCCTGTGGTGGGATCACTATTCAGACATTGCTCCATCTCCCGCTTTCTCTCGCTCCTTCCTTCAGCTAGAAAGGCCCCTTTGCTGCAAGCTGCAGGTGCGGCCTGCTGTGTGTTGGACCACAGAGTCTGGATGAAGGCGTGCACCACTTCCTGGTTTGAACATCGCACACTGGCCCTTTGATCGCCTGGCTAGGGCGACTGCGTGGCAGTACAGACGGGTTTGCATCCGTTTTGGATTTGCCAGGTGCCCTTGCGTGCCTGGGATGGAAAGTTGCAGATGGTAGAGCTGCAGTGGTGAGAAGCGCCTTTGTTCAGTACCACGACTCTCTTCTGTGCAGGTGCTTTCAGTGTGAGGCTCTCCTGTATTCAGTCCCTGTGTGCAATAACAGCAAAGGCTTGGTAGCAAGAGTCCTCACATTCAAGTCTTATCATATCATTTAGTGACTTACTGAGTAAATTAATTTACTCAAAATGATTTAATGGATGATGGATGAATTACGTGTCTGGCAGTTTCGTGCTGCAGCCTGGTTTTCGAAAAAGCTCAGGTCCAGTACCTCAAGACTTAGAGTTTCCCATGTTTGCTTCCAGAGTTTAAGAAGAGAATGAGTTGGAATGGTTTGGTCTAGTTGCCTTATGTTTGTGAGGCGATTTCATTGCAATTCTGCATTCATTGTCATCATCATCATCTCCCTCTTACAATGATTTCTCCTTTTTTTCTTTGCTTGTTTGCCCTGCTCCGGACTAAGACCTGCTCTTGAAATGTAGGCGGAATTGGCCCAAGCTGCAAGTGAAGGATGGAGTAACAGGCGAGATAAATGTTTAGGAACATGAGCTCCATCCAGGCTAGCTGATGTGGAAAGTGAATGCCATTCAGATGTTCTTCATGAAGGGCTTTTGAGGAGTGGATGAGCTGTTCACTCGAGTGTGCAGCTGAAACATTTTAGTGCCTCTAGTTTAACAGAGAATGGAGAGAGGGTGCTGATGTTGTGTGGCACAGCAGAAGTAGACATGTAAGGTGGATGGTGGCATGCTGTTCATCTTGGACTTTAATCCCCATTAAACCAAGTTCTGTGGTAATCTTTCCTGCCGTGTCTGATTTATTGCGCCGTTTCCATGTGTGAAAATAAAGGGCCTCGATCCGGCAATTCCTTCACGAAGCCAGAGATAATGGATCAGTGTTTCAACAAAGGAGGATCCGGCCGCGTTCGAAGAGCTACCGAGACATCCAAAACACGTTTCGTTTACAGCGTGTCCTGCTTTGTTGCAAGGGTCTGTAATGTAAGTGATATCATCGGTCTAGTTCTTTTTTTGGCCATTTTTGTCTTAAAATTTTTCCCCAGTTCCAGGGCCTTATATATCATTTTCAGCTTTGCGGTTTCTGGCATGGATATAAGTCAAATAAAGTGACACCCTTGTGGGTGTAACATTGGAAACGTGGAATGAGTAATTGCTGCGTGGAGTAGTTTGAAAAATGGAGTGCTGGACTCCGTTGACAGTGGTGGTTTTGCAGTGCACTTAAAGGGCACGAGCCTACTTAAATATTATCGCTGTCAGACCTTGATGATAAAAATGACCTCCAGGTATCAGCATTTTTCACATATGAATACCTGGTGCAGGTAAAATGGGTTTTGCAGAAAACATGACATACAGAAAAATTTCTTGAACAATCAGGTTTTGCATACTGAGAACTGGCTCTCACATGATTTTTAATGTTGATAGAAAACACGAAGGATCGTTTTTAAGAATGATATTATGCGTATATTATGCGTACTAGATTGAAGATACACACACACACACACACACACACACACACACACACACACACATTTTCAGAACCGCTCGTCCCTTACGGGGTCACGGGGAATCGGAGCCTACCCGGTAACACAGGGCGTAAGGCCGGAGGGGGAGGGGACACACCCAGGACGGGACGCCAGTCCGTCGCAAGGCACCCCAAGCAGGACTCGAACCCCAGACCACCGGAGAGCAGGACTGTGGTCCAACCCACTGCACCACTGCGCCCCCCAGATTGAAGATAATAAAAGCTTTTTTAAAAATTCAAACACTTGACAGTCAACGATCTGGAAAAGCTTAGGATGGATGGTAATTGTATTGAATGCATCTTGAGTGGTGCAAGGAAAGCAATTGTAGAAATGGTTCTTGTCCGTTTCGTGGGAGATGTTAAGAGAGGCCTTCACTCCAGGCAGTTTGATGGACACGGAAGGACAGACCGTGATCTCTACTCGCATTTTGATGTTTTCTCACAAACATCTTCAGCTCCCTCCACTGCATTACGTCCGCTTCGCTTCACACCTCGATACTGCTGGTTGCAACTGCTATGAGGTTCACAGTGCTTGCCATCCTGTAGCTTTTGAACCCTGCTACCCATAGACAACTAGCTAACAGCTGGACTGAGGCGCAGCACTTTTTGCTCACCTGGACACACTACAACCCGGCCTTCCCTCACATTTCATGTTTATCATCACAGCATTTTGGATCCCTTATTCCCTTAATTACAGAGTAAAAGCTGTGCAGCAGGGTAATGTCTGCCAATGGGTAGATGTGTGCTCTTCGTCTGAGGTGACACCAAGCACCTCTGAAGCCAAGGCATCACTCGAGACTTAAATTAATATGGCACTGCTGTTGCTTGGTAACACTGCCCTTTGCCCTCTGCTTCTATGCTTGGCAGCTTATGATTGCATGCAGCTCTGCTCAGGCACAGGCAGATACCTTCATGTGAGACTCCATTACCGGCTCCATCTCGTCCTGCTTATTTAATTTAGACATGGACTATAAACGCTGTTAGTATGGAAATGAGGACCTGAACGATGATTATGTTAATGCTGGCCTACAGCGGGATGGGGGATGTGCCCTTTTGCTGGGCTGGTGGAGGCAGGTCTTAATTGGCGGGGAAGGTAATCGCTTTTTCTCTGAACGCCGTAAGTTCCTCATCTAGGATGCTGCAGCTTCAGTGTGGAAAGCAAACATAATCAGAGTCAAATGCAGAAAATTACAGGATTGCAAGTTCCAGCTTGAATTTGCCTACTTAACAAGCGATTGTTGATTCTGTTGGGTCCTTTAGGACAGGATAAAGAGGGATATCTAAATAGTGTAATAAGTAGGATAATAATAGTATTAATTTAGACTGTAGAAAGTTAATCATTAACCTCATTAAGAGTGGATATGACTGTTGTTCACCGAAATGCAGCCCGTTCATTTCGAAGCAATTGATTGCTACAAATGGAAATGAAACGCCGCAAATCCTTCAGTGGTACCGCCAATAAGACATCGACTTTTCCCAGTTCTGAACCACAGAAAGGAAATAACAGCAGTACGCCTTAGGAATTTCCAGATGGTATAATCCTCTTAACAGAGCTACGAGGCGGTGACAGGTTCGGCATGGGCAGCGGGCGATGTTTCAGAAATAAGGAAATGGTGTATGTTTACCGCCTGTGGCGTAGCACGCGTCTTTTAGTTTTGGAAAGGGTGGTCCTCCTCATAAACGAACACCATGCTGGTAAAGGACAACAGGGTGGGACTAGGTTCAGGAATGAACCGGGTAATCTAGGCCCAGCCGGTGGCGGACGGGCCCATGGTCATCCTTCAAAAAATGAGATGGTGCTGGGAATGCGCTTGGTCACATGAAGACTTGGCGGTGGGGAAATGCAGCAGCCGTCCTGCCCATGAGTTATAGGGGGAGCGTTGGGGAGGGAGTTAAGGTGCAGGTTCTAAATCAAGAGCTAAGGAAGCTGAAGACTCCAGAGAGCTACAGACACAGGGAGGAGAGAAATTAATCACATACAGTAAGTTTATATGCAGCAGGGCGAGCAGAAGCCACATGCAACTTATAAACTCTAAGTGGTCATTAATGTCGGTGCGTGCCGGCTGTGGAGACACGATTGATGGCCTGCGTAGGGACAGAGTGCAGCTGGAAGCTGCCGGGGTAACGTGGTCCACCATATTCAGCGATGGAGGCAGCACGTGTCGAATTTATAGATAAGTGGCGAGCATGGCGCCGGCTCCGGACAGCGATTAGCCTTTCCGTTGAAGATCTGCGTAATTTCGGCTGTCTCCGCACAGCCTCTTGTTTTTATCTTTTTTTTGTTTGGCACGAAAGCTTTTCACACGCTTTAGAACGGATCTGAAATTGAATGCGTACAAGCAATGTACACATTAGCGACGGTGAGGATTAATTATTCGGAGAAAATGTCTGAGATGGAGCATTTGGGAAAACAAATGATAGTAGATAAGAGGCTTAGCAGGAACTTGCTATGCTTTCAACCCGTGTTGGAGGGAGGCGGCTACAAACGTTTGCCTCCTTTCATGGAAGAGGTCTGAAAGTGGACTATAGCTGAAAATTCTTGAAGTGGAATTTGAAACGGTAACATTTTGTCCCTTTCGTACCCTTCGATGCTATGCTTGCTCGCTTGTGTTCCTCAGAGACCTCACCAGCAGAGTTGTGGCTGAAATCGGCTCTGGGGAACGAGGGAAACTTAAGAAGGTTCCTCAATCCAAGGTGAGACGAAGGTGCAAATTCTAAATGTCGCGTGCCTTTTCTGTTCCCCCTTCATCTTTTCTGCAGCTCCTCCCACTTTCACGGACACACCCCCGCAATATGTGGAGGCCAAGGAAGGGGGCAGCATCACCCTGAGCTGCATCGCGTTTGGGAACCCCAAGCCCGTGGTCAGCTGGCTGAGAGAGGGGCAGCTCCTGGAGGACAGTAGGAAATACAAGGTTGGTCTCCTGGTAGCTCTCACCATACCACCATGGCCACACGTGACAAGCGTTCACAGTCGATGGGAATGACCGGCTGCTTGAACCACCAGTAATCCACATGGACCCTCCTTTTTTTTTCTCCAACAGACACAACGGTATTCCATTGAACTGACTGAGTATCCGCATAGCTTGACCTTCATCCAAGGTTCTGTCAAAGACTTTCCGGCTAATTTTGCCCTTTCCAGTTGCACGGTTACTTAAAAAGTAGTTTAGATGCACTTTCCTTGGTTTTGAAAACGTGTGTTCGGTGCTTTCGGGATGGCCCGAAGCGCGAGTCACAGTTATATTGTTTTATTCGCTTAATTACACTTCTTAACCACTGGGAATACAAACAGTTTGCATGCCTGGTTCCCCATCATTACGCAACATGCAGCACAAGAAAAAAACAATAAGGAAGCGAGAGTCCTCTTTTTGAGCGTTAACACCCTCATAAGTGATTCCTTGTTGTTCGCACCTCTGTGCCGTGTGCGTTTGGCACGTGAAAATGTGAGACGTCTGCAATTTAGACTTTTGGAAGTGAGCGAGGTGCGCGCGTGTTGCCTCTTTCCTCCTCGAACCCCAGAAAGATGAAAAGTGCGGGGAAGAGGTAACGACAGCGCTGCTAGATTTGTCTTGCGGATCACCCGAGGGGAGCGTCAGAAGCCACTAAGGCACATTTAACCCGGATTTCCTCTTTAATGCCTTCACAGCTTGTCTCAGGTGTACTGCTTTACTGATCAGAGGCCCTTTTGAACCATGAAGCCTCATAAAAGCAAACCGCCACCGAGCGTTCCCGTTACTATAAATCGCCAAACGTGCTGACGGTTCTTCCTTACGTTGTACACGCAGGAGGTGCCGGGTGATGCCTCTCGCTGAGCGCCGAGCCACAGCCGCCACCGGCGGGCTCTTGATCTGTGACAAACGGGCCGCGACAGCTGGCTGCCGCTAGCGCCTCTCTCCCGTTCTCCCTAGCGTGGGGCACCTCGCGGCCTGTCTCGTGGCCCACTCCCCTGCGGCCCCTGAGAAGGTCACTGTGGAAACACCACCAAAATTTCCAGGCGGGCAGGAGTGACTCATTGTATTCATCAGTCCCTTTCCCATTAGCATTTAGCATTTACATTTTGCTATGGCTTCACTTCTAGCTATTGCTAACTTTGGTCAAGCTAAAATGAGCAACTGGGGCATGCTTCAGCTTGAATGACCGGCGAGTCGAAGAAATCTGTACCATATTCTTTGCTAATTTCCAGTGCTATTGTATTTTCCCTTTCAAAAAGTTTTTTTTTTTTCTTTGAAATGCCAAGTAAATTAATTTTTTTGCTCTCTCTGAATGCAATTATTAAGTGAGGGGCTGTGGAAACAAACCAGTTTTAATCATTTCAGCAGTTCATCGTGACGATGTTATTGGTTACTCCCCTAGGATTGTGGATAGTATCAGTGGATGAATGACAGTGCAGGGCCAGTTTGGTCCCCGTTACTATGCTTATTCATTTACATTTTTCCAAAGCAAATTACACTGTTAAGATTACTACAATTATATGCATTTGTACAGCGGGATATTTTTTTACTGGAGCAATTTAGGGTCATGCGCTTTGATCAGGAGTTCTAAAGCAGGAGGTGGGATTCGAACCTATAACTTTTGAGCCCAAAAGGCAGCAGCGCTAACCAGTGTTCTTACCTGGTTCCCTTTTAGTGTTTGCCAAAAACAGTAAATATTGTTCAAGGAAACTCTACGTTGCATATATCTACTTTGCTACAAATGTTTACTTTTTGCCCAAGATTTATAATCTGTCAGTCAAGTTAAAGCTGTCAGATGTGGAGGTGGCATCCATATTTTACATTGTGCGAGCTGAGTGAATATTTAATGAGGTGTACGGGTAATTCACTCATTTCAGGGAAATGTGGTTCAATTTTAAGCCGAGCAGATTTATTGATTTAAATTAACATTTTTTTTCTCCTCACTGTTGGCACTAAATAATTGCTGGAATACGGTAATCTGCCAGCCAGTTTGATTGATTTCCTTTTAATGCTACATCTATAAAATGTTTTCCTCTCTTTTTCCCTGTGCCGCCATTAATGTTCACTGTGCACCGCATCATCTGGGCTGTTAATTAGAACGGGAGGGCATGGATCGTAAACGGTCTTGTGTCAGGAGGGCTCTTGTCGTTGGCCGTGTCAGGAGAAATTGGACATGGGGTCGTAAAGGTGGGTCAGAGTGACTGCAGGAGAAGTTTTTTCTAATGGAGGGGGTTTCTAGCTCTGCCGGATCTCAGACGGAGACGCTGTGGCTTCTTGCCATGGCACTTAAATGGCAGCAGTGTCCTGAATATTCAGATCTCGCCAGCCTTGCTTGTGTGAAGGGATTGCTTGGTCTTCCGCAGTAGAAATACAGGGTAGTGTAAGATGCTGATACTGTTGATACTGATGCTGATACTGGTGATGGTGTGTGTGTGTGTGTGTGTGTGTGTGTCTGCAAGTCTCTGAAACTTGGTCTTAGGTTCACAGTCCCAAAGCCCATGGTCAGCTGCAGTACATTGCTTTTTCTGGATGTGGGGCTTCATACTTTGAGACAGATGTCACAGTGAGAAATGACAGCTCAATTTTATGTCCATCCACACTCTCGGCACTGTAGGGAATGTAGCTATTGATTAAACAAATTATTTTTTTTTGCTGTGTTCCTCTCCTTTCCTGTCACCCTCGTGGTAGTGCGTTAGCTGCACTTTTTTTGAATGTTTCTATTTGATCTCTGGGGGCGCGATGGTGCAGCGGGTTTGGCTGGGTCCTGCTCTTTGGTGGGTCTGGGGGTCGAGTCCTGCTTGGGGTGCCTTGTGACAGACTGGCGTCCTGTCCTGGGTGTGTCCCCTCCCCATCCAGCCTTGTGTCCTGTGCTGCCAGGTTAGGCTCTGGCTTGCCGTGACCCTGCTTGGGACAAGCAGTTTCAGACAGTGTGTGTGTGTTTGATCTGTAGGTTGATTCAGCCAAGCTGGTATTGATGAAGCCTTGCTTGTCATGGCTTTTAAACGATGTTTGGAGGTTTTAAAACCAACTGTCCCCTTCTCTACAAATGTTCTGACTGACTATCATATATAGTGGCTCTACTGTCTCACAGAGCCTGGGTGGTACGAAAGGACGTGGGTTTGATCGCCCCTCAGCCTGTGTGGAGTTTGCATGTTCTCCCTGTGTCTGTGTTGGTTTCCTCCGGGTGCTCTGGTTTCCTCCCACAGTCCAAAGACATGCTGTTCAGGTTCACCCATAGTGTGTGAGTGACAGAAAGAGTGTGTCCCACTGATATATGGATTAGTGACCCAGTGAAAGTAGTGTATCTAGAAGTGTAAGTCACCTTGGTGAATAAGGTGTGTGGGCTGATAACACTACATAGAATTCATTGGAAGTCGCTTTGGTGAAAGCCTCTGATAAATAAATGTAAATTGAGGGTGCGGTGGCGCAGCAGGTTTGGCTGGATCCTGCTGTTTGGCAGGTCTGGGGTTCGAGTCCCGCTTGGGGTGCCTTACGATGGACTGGTGTCCTGTCCTGGGTGTGTCCCCTCCCCCTCCAGCCTTGCGCCCTGTTTTGCCAGGTTAGGCTCTGGCTTGCCATAACCCTGCTTGGGGCAAGCAGTTTCAGACAGTGTGTGTGTTAATGTAAATATATACCATATGTAACCACAGGTTTCAGTTTCCCAAAGATGAGTAGTGTTAGGAAACTCTAGTTGAACACCATGTTCTATGTTAGGCCAGTTTACTGGACTTTGTTGAAGCTGTCAGACATTCAAATGCTTTAGCAGGACACCCAGGCCAAAAATCAGCGCTGTTGTCCTGAGCTCAACTCTGAATGAGGGGTCAAGTATAAGAACCCCTTTAGGTAAGGTTATCCCTAGTCATCATTTACCCTTATGTAAGGTAAACAATGGTTCATGCCTTTGGGATTGTCAGCGTGGGTCTTGGACTCTTGAAGGGGGACATGCCAATCAATCAATCCATCCATCAGAATATTTTTGACATATGGCATTTCCTAAGACCAAATGCCGTCCAGAATTTATCCACATTGCCCAGGCCTATGTTTGACCTCTTGATGGATATGGGAGTCCTCGGTCTGTGGGCTCTGTGCCGATGGGTTGTTCCCCTGTGCTTATGATAAATGCGGAGTTGGCTGGCAGGGTCCCCCTGCTCCTCTTGGTGAGCAGCCCGCTCTCCCATGCACCTCCCATACGCTGAGTAGGGTGAGCGGAGCTCTGAATTATTTAAGTGGTAAAAGCCTGTCCTCCTTTCATCCTTGCCTGGTGTGGGGCGTCAGTGTTTGTCAGTGCTGCCTTACCTGGGCTTCCAGCAGATCCCTCTCAGCCAACAGTGCCTTCATACTTTTTTCATGACAGGCTTTTACTGGCAAGAGACTTCAATGACTTCTCTAGGAGTTTTTCTTTTAACATTTTTGTTGCTAATAATATGCAGTTCCTCCTTGTGAAAAAAGATTTGTTCCTTAAAGGTACACGCATGGTCTGTGGTTCAACAGGAATAGCAGGCAGTACCTGTGTAAATTCCTCACACCTGTATTCATACCTGACACAGTGTAACTGGAGCTATATGCAACTTTAAAAGAGTCAGTTGTGGATTGGATGGATGTCAGTTGCCCTTCAGCTGAAAAGCATCTGCACAGAACAGCAGCAAATGTAAGCTCTCTATAGGCCAATAAACAAACACACACACACACAGTCTAAAACCGCCTGTCCCAAGCAGGGTTGCGGGGAGCCGGAGCCTAACCCTAACCCGGTAACGCTGGGCGGAAGGCTGGAGGGGGATGGGACACACCCAGGACGGGACGCCAGTCCATTGCAAGGCACCCCAAGTGGGACTCAAACCCCAGACCCACCAGATAGCAGGCCCTGGTCAAACCCACTTTGCCACCACATCCCCCTGTTGCCAATAAACATCCTTTTCTCATTTTATTTTCTTCAACAGTGTGACGCGAAATCACTTGAGTCTTGATGCAGTCCATGCTGTATTTGCTGCAAAGCAGCCCTCAGCGTTTTGTTTTTGTGGTTCTGTTGTCCTTCACCATCTCAGTTTTTGGAGAAATTAAGGAGCCAAACTTCTGACCAAGAGGCTGTTGAGTGAAATCTTGTGGAATGAATGCCGTTATTGGCTTTGTTCTACTAAATATCCATTTAACAGAGAAACACCAGTGGCCTGTCTAGAGTACTTCATTTAAACATCTGTGGTGTCAATGATATATTGTTCTGTTAAATTAATTAGAATGAGTATAAATGTAAAAAAAAGCACTTTCGACATGCTAGTAAATAAAGACGATAAATTACCCCTTAAACAAATTATGGGCTACCCATTAGTGCCATGGTTAAACGCATAAGTAATATCTACTTAGGAATAAGATTTAGGTTTATAGCCATTGGCTATCCTCTTAGCATTTCCCTCTTTCCATTTCCTCAGATCAATTAGCAGCCATTAAGGGCCTGGAGAGCCGCACGCTGTCTGTGTCATACGAGTTGTGATAATTGCAGTACAATTATGAATGAAGGGACCGCGATGGGGAAGAAGACCGAAGATGCAGCTTCAATGGTCCCTGTTGTTTGGTATCCTAAAGCATAGGATTTGTGCCAAAGTTTCCTTCCGGTTCCCCATCCCCTTTTTATGTCTTCCCATGTTTAGAGTTAGAGTGTCCTATTGTTTCTAGCCTCGAGGCCAGATAGAAATCAAATCTGTGGCATGCACACAGCAGGAAGTTCAGTTTGACCTATAAATTCTGCTGTAGCCCCACGGAAGCCGGATGCATTGGTTAGTGTGACCAAGTGGCACTGCGGGCTATCTGGGTCTCTTTCACATGTCCTGGTGTCTCCCATGGGAATGGGGGGACAGATAAAATCAGTCCCAGCAGACATGCGATTGGCTGAGACTAAGTGTATTCGTCCGCCCTGGTTTGAAACAGAGAAGGATCCCTTGTAAATGGTTCCGGTCCGCATGCTTTTCGATGTGTCCATCTGCAGGAAGAAGACCAGTCTGAAAGCCATGACCGAGAGCAGCAGCCATGAGATTTTGCACTCGGAAGTGGAAACTGAGCTGTAACTTGCGACAAATTTGAATTCTTTTTGACTGAGGCTTGAAATATTCACGTACTCTGGCTTATACTTATACCAAGCTATGTCTGCATGGGTATTGTTTGCATATTGTTGAGTTGTGTCTCCGTCCATAGGTGAGCGATGGGAGCCTGACGGTGCAGTCAATCAACCGGGAAGACCGGGGGGCCTACACATGCCGGGCGTACAGCGTGCAGGGGGAGGCTGTCCACACCACGCGCCTGCTGGTCCAAGGTAGCGCTCATTGAGCTTGCCTGACATCACACTGGCACCAGTGGAGCAGCCAGTTCAGTATGTCGGAGAACGATCTGGGCCGTTCGACCGAGCAGTATCTCTTCTCGGGGAAGGATTGGAGCAAGCGGTGTCCAATGCAGATTTGTTAGCCGTGGATCATTCCCTGACCGCTGTGAATTTGACAGTACAAGGTTATGCCGTATTACACTGTTAAACTAGCGATAAAGAGGGAGATGAGGCATAATAGGAGAGCGGGGGCCAATCCAGACCGGGGTGGCCGTGTCAAACTGATTTGGGGATTATGGCGGTCACTGTTGCCCGTTCTGGTGTTGACAGGAATTATCACCGAGATATCTCTCCGGGAAAATCTGTGCTGGTTCACATCGCCAGTGGCTACTAAGCCCTTTTTCGGCCCAAATTAACCTTGACCACCCTCTGTTATGCTGACCGCTGTAAAACTGGCACTTTGGAACACAACCGCCCGCCCCCATCCTGGCAGTTAAAAAGTATGGATGCTAACTTTCCTAAAGGATGGTGGTTTACCTGCATGAGCATTCTGAGGGAGATGTTCCCCTTAATAGCTGCAGAAGGAGTAGGGCCAAAACACCTTTCCCTCGGCCTCCCCCCGTGATCTGTGAGCACGGTCTCCTTCCACAGCACCAGGACCGCCTTCTTTACCTCCATTCCCACGCTGCATATTGAACTGGCATTTCATGCTTAATTACTCAGAGGCAACATGGGTGCAGGGGTGGAAATGAGCTTCTTGATTAATGTCCATGATGTCCACTGTCTGCCAACCCACCCACACAGACACAAATACACACACACACACACACACACACACACACACACACACACACACACACACACACACACAAGCGTGCGCACACATAGTAGGTGCTAGGTGCTCCGTCTGGCCAAAGTCACACAGAGGTCACCTGGAGCCCGGTCTCCTGTGCTCCCCCAACCCCCACCCATCTGTGCACAGCACAAGCATTAACCTGCATCCGCTTGTGCTTCATTACCTGCGTGTGGGAGCCAAGTGTGTGCCGTGCAGGTTGGCAGTGCCGCTGTACTTTCACGCAGCCTGTCGGGTGGCTTATAAGCGCTCACTCAAGGACTAAGGCTTGCCAGCATATTCCAAGGTCAATGCAAGGTTCCACTGTCAGTTCGTTTTTCCTTCATCACACTCCTAGGAACCCCACAGGCTCTTCCAGAAACCCCCCCGAACCATCAGAGACCCTCTGTGGCTGCTGGCATCCACTTAGTGGATTTACTCCACTTTTGTGTATTCATACGCCACGTCTGCTTGTCTGTCACTCCCACTCTTTCTGGGCACGTCCGTAAATAGGATTTCCATAAATCAACGGGGAAATATGTGAGCAGTCCCTGCTTCAGTGAATGAATGTTAAAATACCCTTAAAAGGAAAGGCCTCCTCATCAGAGACCAGTACCAGGGGAGGGAAGTTCCTAAACCCATTATACCTTAGGAGAGACGTGAAAGTTGGATCCTTTTCTCAGAAAACCTCGAAATGGCCACAAAAAATCTTTCAGGCTAATGCCAGGCCCTGAACACCAACAGAGGCAGAACCTTGTGTGGGCCACTGAACCGGCGCAAGAATGTAGCGCAATGACCACGTAAAGACGCCCAACAAACAAGGTTTTTTTATTTTATTTATTTTTAAATTGCATTGTAAAGACTTTTTATCCAAAGCAAGCTGCAGTTTTACCTACTTACTGTATGTAGCTTGTTCAGTTACAGAAACTGTTTGAGTTAATGCCTTTTTCAGGGGAGCAACAGGCGGCTGGCCCGAAACTGGAATGGGCAGGTGAACCACTGCAGTACTTGCTGCTGGTTTCTATCCAATTTAGGCACCAAATGACAGTAGGGAAGCTGTATTTGCTTCTTCCTTGCTCAGAGTAAATGCTGTAATCTGTAGAAGCAAATGAAAGAAGCCCGCAGCTTCCATCTGCTCAACTACTGAACAGGGCTAGCTGGCGGGTTTAGGTCAAGAAGGTTCTTTCTCCAACAAGATGCCGCCACGGCAGTCCGTAGCAAAAGGGGCCGGCGAGCATCTGTGAGGCACATGCTTCGCTGGCCGAGGGAAACTGAAGGGCTACCGGAGCTTTCCAACGCCAGCGCTGCTGCTAACTTATAGTGACGTCCTCAGGTGGGAGGTAAAGTGCTGCCTGTGGGAGGCCATCGTGCACGGCAGTGCCCCCGGTGGTGTCCGTGCTGTATTACACAATTATCTGTTTCTGGCGTTTGCGTTCATTCTTTCTGCGGACACTTTTTTCCAACATGACGTATCGTGATTACCTACAATGATTTGGACTGCGTAGTATTTAGCAGACAACTTTTTCCAAGATGTCTTACAATGTTAGGTCCTCTAAACTAACTACAGGCATTTACCCATTTATACAGCAGAGCATGTAACACACACAGATGGGCAGTTTAGTTACCAGTCCACCTGAAACGTGCCTTTGGACTGTGGGCGGAATTCCATCTGAACACAGAGCGGGCATCCAAACTCCACACAGAATGAGGTGCGATCAAACCCAAGTCCAAACACGCAGTACAGGTGTTGAGAGACAGCAACGCTACCTGCTGGAGCCATCCAAGAGTTTGTTGTTTCTTTTTTTTTTTTAATTTTCTTTACTAAGGATTTTTTTTTTATTTTTGATCTTGTGAAACTTGAAAACAGAAACTTGGTTTCGTAGTCAGAACACATTTTTTATTTTTTATATTTGTGCAGTAGAAAGGTAGTACATGCATTCATTGTGTTATTTGTGGAATGTGAAATTGATGTGAAATTATATTAGACAGACAAATTATTTTCCTTTTGAAGCTCTTGGTTTAGTCCTGTTCCGTACTTTGTGTAAAAGTTATACTTTTGAACGAATATTGAAGTCCGATTTTGCTGATTCCTTCTAAATACATTTCAGTACTCGTGGCAAATTGTTTACTGGCCCTTTATTTCTGTTTTTCTCTTACTTTTTTCAGGACCACCATTTATTGTATCACCACCTGAAAACATAACAGTCAACATATCCCAGGACGCATTCTTCACTTGCCAAGCAGAGGCGTATCCTGGCAACCTGACGTACACCTGGTTCTGGGAGGAAGATAACGTCTTCTTCAAGAAGTAAAGTTATGATCGGGTTCATTATTGTGCCATTCCTCACTGTTGACCGCAGGCCACTGTGTCATTGCAGATTTTTTTTTTCACATTTCATTATACCTTTTTCATTGCATTTCAGTAGAGTACTAAAATCTACTCTAAACTGGAATTCTGAATGTTTACTTTAGAATACCTGATAAAGATGAAGTATTAAAGGCAGGGGGGGTGTGGCGGCGCAGTGGGTTGGACCGGGTCCTGCTGTCCGGTGGGTCTGGGGTTCGAGTCCCGCTTGGGGTGCCTTGCGACAGACTGGCATCCCGTCCTGGGTGTGTCCTCTCCCCCTCCAGCCTTACGCCCTGTGTTGCTGGGTTAGGCTCTGGTTCCCCGCGACCCCGTATGGGACAAGCGGGTCAGAAAGTGTGTGTGTGTGTGTGTGTGTGTGTGTGTGTGTGTGTGTGTGTGTGTGTGGGGCTTCAAGTGCCCTTTGCAGTACATACTGTTTCCTTTTGTAAATGAGGTATGGTTCTGAAGGTAAACTCCATGTACAGATAGACATGGATCAGTGTCCACTACCGGTGGCTGTATTGAAAACCAGCAACTCCTCCCCCACCCTCAGCACTCTAGTCCTTGGACGGCCACTGCACCATTCTGTGTGTCCTTGTCATATATCCCAAGGTCATATTTAAGAGGTCGGCAGTGGGCTGGCTTTCCCCTAGGCGCGGACTGCCCAGTTTGTGGGTATTTGCGCTAGAGGTGTACGACTCCGCATTCCCAATAATCATACTTTTCTGTAGAGGTGCGGAGCGACAAGCCGCTCTCCAGGTTAATTTCATTTCTGCGCGTTTGCAGCTGTTAGGCAACCTGCCGCGGCCCTACTCGGGGAACGGCATGCTCTGACATTTTTACAATTTATCACGGGAGATGGATTCTGGCAGCTGCATACTGTGCAAATACGCCCATCTCTTCTGTTACAGTCAAGTTGCTGTCCCCGAAACCCACGCCTTTGCCTTTATTGCATCCTCAGATGCGCCGCATGCGTTCCTGCATATTACTCGGGCGATGTCACTCGTCACAGTTTCAAAAGGGATTGCTGCACAGGAGCCCTTGAAAATATGAAAGGGAAAAATAAATATATTACGTTTTGCAGAGAAGGGTACAAATTCAGGGTTGGGTAAGAACGCATAGGAAAGCTTTAAGGTAGCGCAGAATAGATTGTGATGTTGAAACTGTCATGAATAATTAGACATTCTCCTCCTTGACATTGCCCCAGCGTCTTGGGAGAGAAGGATGCGTTCAGTGTGTGTTTGCTTGTTGGGGGTCTTCCTGTATATGCAGCCTCGCACCCTGAGTAGCACAAAGCCCTGGAGCTACATGCTGACTGCCCACGGCTGTCAGCGCAGCTTCACGTACGATTGGCGACATTCGAAAGTGACCTCGTTTTGTTAAGTCTTCCACGTTTCCATGGTATTTTCTGGAATGACACGTACGAGTTCAACCGGCACTTTGCGTTCTGCACTGAGAAAGTGTATCCCACGGCATTTTCTCCAGTCGACATTATGTTTTTGCTCCTGGGACATTTCCTGTTAAACATTTATTTGCGGAGCAGTTGTGAAACTCAGTTACTTACACTGTACTTTGTTTGTGATGTACCAGCGATACTGGAGATGCTTCTGATCCGCTGAAACTCTTAGTCATTTAATTGTATTCATGATTGCACTGAATTAATGAAGGCAGCAACGCAGGCTGGGCTTTTAATGTTCGATGTTTTGAGTGACACTGAATATCACAGTGGCACCGGACTAGTGGTGACCTTGCTGTTCCCGTTTTCTTCACCTTGTAAGACTGCCAGATGTTTTGACGAGGTGGATTCCTGAGCATTTAGGTTTAAAGTTCATTCAGTCCACGAGTCTGTTGCCACGCTGTCAGATCACATGATCACGTCCAGTGCGCCGATGTTGCTCCTTCTTTTTTTGAATCCTGTGAGGCGCCTGGCAAGGCTTGTAGCCGGTAATTCATGTTGGGCGAAAGCCTTCGTGCACTCAGTCAGCTTGACTCCCTCTGAGGGTCTGTGGGCCGCATCATCGGTGCTTTGTCGGCGTAATGCCCAGTCACGGCTTAACCGGGTTTTTGTACCAGGGCACACCGGGCAAGACCTCAAGAGAGGAACATCTTATGGCATGGTGCTTGTGTCACCGTACGCTTCATTGTGCCCGAACCCGAGCTGCTGTGGCTCCCTCGGCGCTAGCCGGTAATGAAAGGCTACAGACCCGACTTTGTAGGCTTCTTATGAGCCGTATTTCCTTCATTCCCAGGGACCTATTGCTTTGATCAGGTGTGGCCTTTCAGATTAGCGTGCAATCGATGGCCATGACATCCATCCAATTGGACACTGCCACCAAAGGGACAACGTTGAGGCGCTGGTTGTCTTCTAACAAGGGTCTGCCTTTGGTAAACGGAACAAGGAAGATCGGATGTGTCCTTCAGGCCACTGAGTCAGTATTACCAGACGCTGGGGGTAACCTGCTACGGGGCCCCTGTGACAGGAGCTTTCCTCCCATTGGTCTGGGGGAAATCCGGCTTACTATGTGGATTAGAGGATCAAGAACGTTAGATGTTCGTTTTATAGGTGTCATACACTCATTCGTTTGTTTACACCTGACAGCGCTGGGCACGAACAGCCGTATGTTCAACTTACAGTATTTCAGAGTGGCGCCGAAAACGTACGAGATTCTCTTTTGTTAGGAAACCGGTGCGCCCCCCGTGCAAGCTCATTTTCAAGCTCAACACTGCCCTCCATTGGCCCTTTCGGATCACTGCATGCTCAGTCGACCAAAATGTAGAGAGAAGTCCGCGTAGCTACGCAATACGTGATCGCCCAGTGACGGGTTTCCCATTATGCACTCTAGGTGCCATGACTTGGGATTATGAAATTCTTATGACCTATGAAGGAAGAACGATATTTCAAAAAGCAGAAGAAATAGGAGAAATGATGAAAAAATTAAGGAAGAAAACTAATTTAATTTAAAAAAACAAAATATAGTGGCAGAATTCCTTGACCTTTCCTAAGAAAGGTTCTTCCTTTGGCTTTTCCAGCAGTCACGTGGTTTAGCGTTAGAATAGTTTGAAATGCAGCATGTCGGTCAATGTAATTCAGGGGTGTTTTCCTTCCTTTTTGTGCATTTCGGAGCGGAAGCGCTCACGACCTGCAGGCACCCAAATCCAGCCCTCCTACACTCATACTGGGAAAGACACTGCAGAAATTCAGAGGGCTGTATTGAAATCTCTTGCAGGTTTTTCATGCTGCGGACACGTAGTATGCTAAGTGCTCCGCTTAGTGTGCAGCTTGCGCGCGATCAAGTCAAACGTCTCCGGCTCTCCCGTATCGATTAAATGTTGGCTCGTGTCAGGCCGCTCATGCAGACAGCGTACTGCTTCCCCTGGATGTCCACAGAGCGACTCCAACACCGCCAAGGACGGGCAGCACCTGTAGGCTCTATCTTGTTTTAAGGATCAGAGAGCAGTTACAGCTGTAATACCGTAGTGCTGTTCGACTGCGAACCTGGAGTGAAGCTCCAGTCGATAATGCTGAAAACAAGCCATTCATTTTGCGGCCGCCCGTGGCAAGATCCCTCGCTCACAAAGGGCCTTTTGTTGCCACTGCAATAGATGGAGTGCGTGTTTGACTGGAGTGCTGCTGCCTCTCTTGAAGGAATTATTTACTGTATAATGCGCCTTTAATGGAAATCATTTGATGCCCTTGAAATCAGTTGCACGAAATATGGAGATTGGAGCGAATCTATTCATGGCACACTGTTCCTATGCTGTAGATGTTTACTCCTCAGGGTCATGAGCAGGATACCCTCAGTAGCAGAGTACACTACTGGTAATCTGGTTTGTAACCTAAAGGTGCTACATTAGAGCTCCAATAAGGATAACTGCCTGTACAAGGAGGAGGAATTTAAAGTGTCTTTGGACAGAATTACAGGCTAAGGAACAGAACAAAAATTGTAGTAAATAATAATAATAATAATACAGCCAATTAATGTATTATGCTTTTCTGCCCCCACAGTGATCTGAAGCGCAGAGTTAGCATTCTGATTGATGGCTCCCTCATCATCTCCCAAGTCAAACCAGAGGATGCTGGGAAATACACGTGCAGTCCCAGCAACAGCCTTGGCCGGCCGCCCTCTGCATCGGCGCACCTGACGGTGCAGTGTGAGTGTTTTGCACACCCGCTTCTACACTCCCACGGTCTGAACATGTCATCGTTTCCTTCACCCCGACAGATTGTCTGCTTCCCACAGTCAAAATCTAAAGTTATTCCGTGTATTTCGCTTAAGGCAGTTATAATAAGGGAGTTATACAATTACAATAAAATGTTTTGGACTCAGTGTCTGAGTTTGGTAGCAAACAGATGTGTGAAGTACTAATAAATGATGTGAACCGTATTATGAAGGTAGCAAATTTTCCCTTGATGGGAAGAGACTAGATGTTGGGTTATGGGTTCTCTGTGATGTTTTCTCACTTGGTTTGATGGCGGAAGAGCAGAGCCTGGCTGTGACTAGAGAAAGGGGTTTTCTGTCCGTTTTCATCCCACAGCTGATGAGAGGTTACTGTCGCTCCCAACCGCCACCGGCTTGGCTTGCGTCCGCAGCCTGGCGCCTTGCACTACAGCACTTTCCATTGAGAGGTGCTCGGGAACGAGTGCCCCCCGGCCCCCTGCCCCCCACCCATCCCAGACTCTCTTGGCGGATGTGTATAATGTGACCTTGAGTCTCCTAGCTTCTCAAGCCTCACTGGCCTTCCCTCCGGCTCATTCCACTGGCGCTGTCTTTCAGCCCAGTAAAGGATTTGTCATTTCACAGTTTTTTTTTCTCCAGCAGCCTTAATGTGAATTTTGTATATACAGTAAAATGTATCACTTGTCACTTTCAGATGTGACCTTTATTTCTTTTTGTGCTGAAAGATAAATGGTGTAATTAGCATACCGGATTTTTGCCCTTGGTGAGAACTGACATGGGAATTGCAGTGTCCAGTCTGATTATCGGCACCTTTGCAGAAAGATGCCTCCAAGATTCTGAGTGCTCGTACCTATGGCTGTTGACTACGTGCATATTTTTAAGCTTGTTACAATTAAATGATTGAAGCTTTTTTTATTGCTTTTCTGTGTCCGGTATGAAAAAGTTTACGTGCAAGACACAGATGCTTGTCAGTGCGGCATTTAGGGTGGGATCCTGCAGTACACAGGGACTGCAGTGAGGAGCCCAGCCTGCTCCCCCTCCTCCCACCACAGCCACCATGCACACCCCCCCACCCCCTCCACGAGTAAATTCGAGGCACCACACAGGTGAAAGCGCTGTTTCTGAAAGAGAATCCTCAAGCAGTGTGTGTGTGTGTGTGTGTGTGTGTGTGTGTGTGTGTGTGTGTGTGTTTATGAGAGGGAGGGGGTGTTGAAAGCAGCGGGGATTCAGGGGTGACATCATTGCTCCCCGCTCCGCGGAACCCCTCTCCCTTCTTTCCCTCTGCAGTGACGTCAGCGGCAGACTGCTTGCGGGAGACCAGGCCCGCATGCTGGTAGCCCCCAGAAAATGCACAGCAGCGCTGGAGTGCGGAGACTCGGCCGAATCCGTCTGCTCCACCCCCCGACCCCCCCTCCCCCCTCCCCGGGCCTGCTTCCTGATCCGCCCTCCACCGCGTCACAGTAGCTAAATATAGGCCCGAGCCCCTTTACACAAAATCACTGAGATGGATCTGTTTCAAGCTTCAATTCTGAGAGCCCCTCTAGACGTCTAAGCGTCCCTGACCATTAGGCCTCGATGGAGCGCAGACACGACTGCTCCGCAGTATGAGACAGCCATGGCGACCAAATCTGCCTCGGAAGCTCTGATCCCTCGTTCCCTCCAAAGTGGATATGATTCGTTTTAACTGCAAGGAAGACTGCAAAGACGCCAAGCACAAAATGCAACTGGTCTACTGCACTGGATGTCTTATAGGACACCGGTACTGGGAGGGTGCAGCTGCCAGAAACCCACACTTGACAACGATGTGTCCTGCTGTCAGTTACAGGCCGCTATCACTCTTTTTCCTGCTGAGGTCAGGAGCGCCTTCCTGCTTACTAATTAAATTTCGATTTTGGAACTTCTCAAAAAGCCCTGATAAACAGTTCCCTTGGGAAACCTGCCTTTTTTTGCCTGTCCTTTGACCTAACGCTCTTTCTGCTGCAGGAGGCACCATGCCCGTTTGCACAGACTTGCGAGATTTAAATATTTCAAACAAGGGCCGGCTGCGTCGAGCCCTGAGCGTGGTGGATTCCATTTGCTGGCTTGGCAGTTTTTCTCCCCTAGTAAACTCACTTTTCCATATTTGTGCTCTTGGGATTAGTCCTTCGTATACTGCTGCGATCGTAGAATGCCGGATGTACGCTGTAGACACAGCGCAAGCTAAATGCGCATAGCGATTAATCAGTTCATTACACATTGCTGTTTCTATGAATGAGAACCTGGGGTTTCTGCAAACTCTCCAGCTTGAGGAACACTTTAAGGGTGGTGTATCTTATTTTTTAATATTATTATTGATTACTGTCTTTATTCGCAGTAATATATTGTGATTGCGGATATGCACTTTTTACTCATTCATTCAGCCGAGTATGTTACTGGAACAACTGATGTTGGCTTAATTTAAGACTATTCCTGGGACATGAACCAGCAACGTAAAGGTTAAGAAGTCAGTGTTTTTTTGCAGCTTCCTGTCCACCACAAATTGACTCAGACAGGCTGTGAAACAGCTGACAAATGAGCCTTGTCTTCCCGGCCCGAGCTAACGTGAGCAAAGTCCCGTCACATGCAGTGTCCACAAAGCCAGGCCGTACGGGCATGCTGGGCTTGATACTCATGTCCTCTGCAAAGTGAGCTGAGCCTCCAACCGTGTTCTTCTGCACCTAATTTACTGCCTTCTTCTCCTCAAGCTTCATTAAACTTGTCTCTGACCGCTACAATGGAACTGGCTTTATCATTATGGACCCCTTGTCCTCTTGTCTTACATCTGGATGTTTCACTGACTCTCAGCAGCTACAATCTTCTAGATTAACTGTCAGTTACAGTAAATGACCCTTATTGTGCAGACCTTTTGATAGGATGTATTCAGAACTGAGATATTAACATACATGAGCTGGTAGCATAGTGGTTAGAGCTGCTGCCATTAGGCCCAAAGTGGGTTTGAATCCCCCTGTAGCTGCAGTACCCTTGCAGAAGGTACTTAATCTGAATTGCTCTGGTAAGCTTACCCAACTATATAAATGGGTAAATAATTGTAGATAGCTTTGGGGAAAAGTGTGAACTAGAATGCATAGACAAAATCATTTCTTTCTTTAACTATAATGCCTCTTTGTTACATGTCACCCCATCAGACCCTGCCCGAGTCGTGAACATGCCTCCTGTCATCTACGTCGCAATCGGACTGCCAGGCTACATCCGCTGCCCGGTGGACGCCAACCCACCCGTGACATCAGTCAAATGGAAAAAGGATGGACTCCCTCTGAGAGTCGAAAAGGTGAGCCAGCTGGTTTTGAACACTTTATAGGGGGTAGATCAAAGGTTATAGGTAGGATGGAGGCACTTGTCTGATACTGACGTCTGTTTTTAGCGTTTTGTGTGAAATGCGAAAAGAACAGCAGTAAGTGGAAAACAGTATGTATATTTATAAGTAACTGAGCTTTCAGAAAACTGTGAATTTCGAGAAGAGCCGACTTGAACACATTTGCTTACAAGCAAAAATTCACATTCTGCAAGATGCTGCTCACCTTTATTTAATCTTTCACTCCTTTTCCTTCTATTTTTTCAGTCCTGGTTTTTGCTTTGAGGAACCTCATTTTCACCTGAGATTTCACATACAGTTCTGCTAGAGTCTCCAGTCTGAAGTTTTAGGTGGTTATGTTGAAATATACTTTTGGAGGAATGCACAGTCTATTGACATTACTCCTCCTCACCAGTACCCCGGCTGGACCCAAATGGAAGATGGAAGCATTCGTGTGGCGGAGGTGACAGAGGATTCTCTCGGCACCTACACCTGTGTGCCTTACAACGTCCTGGGTACCATGGGACAGTCACCCCCAGCCCCCCTGGTGCTAAAGGTATTACTTCTTCACCTCATTTAAGGCTGCATCCTTCCTAGATGATGATTGGGAATCTTCTGAGGTCACCATCTCCTTTAGCTATACCTCTGGAGTCTCTTGCCGGGGCTAAATCATAGACATGTTGACCTGCAGGAACCCCCCAAATTCTCGGTGGTCCCTGGAGGGGAATACCGACAGGAGGCTGGGAGAGAGCTGGTTATCCCCTGTGAGGCTGAAGGAGACCCCTTTCCAAACATCACATGGAGGAAGGTTGGCCTCATCCTGCTTCTCTCTACCTGAGGCTGCAGAAGCAGTGTTCACCCTTCTAGCAGATACTGAGTGTGAATGGATTTTTGTCATGATAATGCCTAATTTGCCTTGAACCCAATTGTAAGGACTACTGAAAAATGTGGATGTGGGCATGAGAGTGGGGTCGGTGGAGGATTTGGGGAACACTGCACTAGCACAGATGCACATGTCTACCCGAGAGTTTGACTGCTGATGGGTTTTCTCCATCTGGCAAAGGTAGGGAAGCCCAGCCGAAGCAAGCACAACGTCCTACCAACTGGCAGCTTACAGTTCAAGTCCCTCAGCAAGGAAGATCACGGGGAGTGGGAGTGTGTCGCCACCAACGTCGCCACGAGCATCACTGCCAGCACGCACCTCCTGGTGATCGGTAGGAGTGACCACCATTACCCAGCTTTCCTTCCTCCACAGCAGGAAAGTGTTGCGAGGAGACTTGATATTGTTTGGAGTTATTTTCTTCTGATCTGCGTGGCACTATAGTTACGTAGGTATGGATTTGTCTGAAGTAGTGTGTAGAAAGTTGCAGATGCGGTGCTAGTCTAGTTCAATGTAAATTGAATGAACAGTGGATACTACTGGTCAGTCTTGTTAGTGCAAATCTTTTTGGCGGTGGCACATCATGTCTTTGTGCAGTAAATGTTTTATTGTGAGATGCAATGAAGACGGGAAGAAAGTGAGAGAGAGTAAAATGTAAAGTTGCTGTCATTGGTGCAAGAAAACGGCGTCTGTGAGCTTTGTTTGTTTGGTGCTTGCGGAACCCAACGGTGCAAGCCAACGCACCTGGAGGCGGTATTTAAAGAGCAATTTGCTGGGTCAGTGGAGTGGCACTGACATTTTGGGTCCACAGATGAGCAAATGTCTCCTGCACTTCGGAAACCTTCCCCCCCGCTCCCTCCCACCCAGACTTGACTGCCTCACAGCTTTGCTGTCTTTTACAAATGGCCCAGGCATGCTGTGAAAGGTAGTACTCAACTGATAAATATAAATGAACAAAACGAATGCTTGTTTCTGAGTTTACATGCCAACAATGGCTGGCTCTGAGTTCCGGAGCTGCAGTTGATTGAAGAGCTGACTGGTGGTGCTACAGGTGGATGAGGACCTGATTGGCGGGGCTACATGTGGATGAGGATCTGATTGGTGGGGTTACATGTAGATGAGGATCTGATTGGTGGGGATCTGATTGGTGGGGCTACATGTGGATCAGGATCTGATTGGTGGGGCTGCATATGGATGAGGATGTGATTGGTGGGGCTACATGTGGAAGGGGATCTAATTGGTGGGCCTCAGGTGGATGAGAGTCATGTCCGCATGGGGTCTGATATGCTGGGGCCTGACTGCAAATGAGGCTTTGTGAACTTGTCCCATTACAGTAGCACACATGTAACCGAGTGCTTCTTCTTATTATTATTTACTAATTTAGCTGATGTATTTCTCCAAGGCCACTTACAATGTAGAGTTTGTTTACTAAGCTACTTGTAAATATTTACCATTTAAAAACTGGGTATTAAAAACTTACCCAGTTTCGGTAATTTTTCCTGGAGCTATTCAGGAAAATATCGTGGTCAAGGGTATATAGTGGGAGCAGGGACTTGAACCTGGGTCCTTTGAGTGTGAGGCGATGACTCTAATTGCTACGGTACCCACTGGCCTATCTCCTGCAACACAATGTGACCAACACCAAGGGAGCACATAGCTGCTTCATGGTCGATATCATGTGGTTAGTAGCTGTTATCCAGCTGCTCGCTGAAAATCCTCGCCTCGCCTTGCCTTTAAGAGGTCGGTAGTCACTGATGCTGAACACAAATACCTCTGAACTCTAGCAAGAGGAAGAACTTGTCTTTAGTGAATCACCTCAAAAATAATTGCCTGCTTTGGAGAATTTGCACAAAGCTCTTAATTGTTTTTACTTCAAAACCATTTCTGAAAATAAATCCTGCCCACACAGAGATTTTACTAACTGGAATTACATTTACATTTATTCATTTAGCAGACGCTTTTCTCCATGCGTCTTATAGAAAATACGTTGTGTACATTACATCAGTGGAAAGAGAGACTTAGATGCAGCCACATAATTGTAAAGCGGATAATTTATTTTCCGCCATATGAACCAATGTACATCACACAAGTTGCTGCATAAAATCTCATTTGAATATCGACAATTCCGAATCACATTCGTAATATATTTTTTAAACATTTACATTACATTACATAAGTAGCTGCGTGCAGGTTTGTCTGTTGTTCAACAGTTCTCATCTCAAAGTTATAGAGCATGAACATTTACGCATTACATGAATTTAAGAGATCATGGAAGAAGTGAGTCCAGAAAAGGTGAGTTTTAAGACCCTTTTTAAATGTGGGCAGAGATTCAGCAGTTCTGAGTGACAGGGGGAGGTCGTTCCACCACACTGGAGCCGGAGTCAGAACCGAGCACCTTTGTGCTTTTGCTTTTGGACCTTTAGTACCTTTTGGCATTGTACATCGAAAATTTAATCCAGGGTTTCAACGGTGCAAATGATAAATTCTGGATCAACATAGCGTAAAGATATAGTACAACTGAAAATGAGTAACCCTGAATTTTAGTCAGATGATTTCTTAAAATTTGTAGTGGCCCCTTAGTATTAAATTACTGCCTGTTGGATATGAATGTGTGTGTATGTCTAGATGGTTTCAGCAGAGCATGAAATTGTCAGATGTCGGACGTTACGGCGATGCCCTCATGGATTCTTGTGACCTCCCGTGTTTGGATGTTGTTCATTCCCTTTCTCTGTCACAAAACTCAGAGAGAGCCAACACATTTTTGCAGGAACAAAATGCTGCCACCATTATCGCCGTTTTCCAGCAACCCCTCCGGCTGACAAAATTATGTCTGTCAAGTCATTATGAGAATCCCCTGATGTGACAGGTGACATGACGGAATGATGCCAAGGGGACAAGCTTTAATGGTTTGATTCTGAAACTGCCAGACCTTCATGACAACCCTGGAAAAAGTGAGCAGGCAATTACAAAGGATGCCGGTCTGGTCCGAGGAGATAAATCTTTTAACGATGCAAGATGACGATGTAACAGCCATATCAATAAACAGACGAGCCTTCGTGCAGTATTTCAAAGCATCCATCTGTATTCGACTCAATTAGACATGCCATGCTTAACGGTAAACTCCTATTTGAAAATTAAAGCAAGATATTTCAGAAATCTGCTCTCAGATGGGGTGTTACTTCAGAATGTGTCTGCGGATAAGCCCCGCACTGTACTACAAGTTATTTTATGAAATATTAGCAACATTTTCATGTTTTTACTTAGGCACATTCAGATTTAATATAACTATAATTTGCAGGTCCCAAAGGTCTAACGAAATGATTGTGTTTATTTATGGGCAATCTGGGTAAATTGCCAGTGTTGTCATAGTAACGGATATTCTTAGAATGCTGCAGAGGCTTTATTACTTAATCTAACGCTCTTTACGTGCATATCAAAAGACTACGGGGCCTGTGAACTGTTCAGAGCTTTGCATTGCAGATTCATGAGCAATAATTATTTCTGAAACATATTTGCACTTTTCTGAACTCGTCCCATTGGAGAGTCGTAATAATGTTTACGTTCAAGTATTTAGTGTGTTGCATTTTCTTTCTGCATTTGGATATTTTTCATCATCTTAAATAGCCAAATTGAAGGCTTTAAGATAATCGATATCGGATCCTTCCCTGGACCAGAACGGGCAACATTTAGGTCAAGGGTTATGGTCCTTGGCTGCTGTACTCTTGTACATGTTGACCTTGAGTGTCCTGTGTCCCCATTTTGGGAAAAGAGTGGGTGCTGATGTGTCCCTGTCCCCCAACTCCCCCTGGCCAGGCACAAGCCCACACGCCCCGACCAACATCCATGTTTCGGCCTCGACGACCTCGGCCAACGTCTCCTGGGAGCCCGGATATGATGGCGGACATGAGCAGACATTCTCAGTCTGGTACGGCCATGTGTGAGTCATCCCAGCATGCTTTGCTTTCTGCTTCTTTCCTAACCGTTTTCCTGAGCTTTGCCCTGCTCCTGTGAGACTGTGGCAATTTTGGGGAGTACATAGACGAGGGAGTTGGGGGTGACGGGGAAAAAGAGGAGGACATGGGTGGGGTGAAAGGGAGAGTAGGAGGTGACTCAAAACTGAAAGCATGCTCCTTGAAACACTTCTCACCTCCATCAGATCGATGACAGGCTAAACTTATTGTAGGGTTTAGTCAGCAAGCACAGTATGAAGACGACGACGGGAAGTGCGTGTTGGCAACATCTTTTTGTTGCATTATAGCACTTTAAAAAGTATTTACTTTTTAAAAGTAAATTTCAGTATAGCTTCCATTGAATTTCTGTTATTATTAAAGTTCGGAGTACATCGAAAAGTGCCTTCATAATTTCCTAATGTCGTTGGCCATCAGGATTTTTCTTCACCCGTTCTAGTTGAGCCCCAGACTCAATAGTCAGAAAGGTGGACTTCTCCAGGCAGTGTGCCGCCAGCAGTTCTGCAGCCCTCGTTCCCGAACGCAGACAATGAGCCAGTGAGCCTGACACTTGATGACCGAATGTGAAAATACAATTGGAGTGAAACTGTTATAGCACAGCAGTTCTGGGACTGAGCTGTTATGCAACACGGCGCATATAAAGCACCTTATTTAGAGGAGAAAACAATTACAGGGTGCAGTTGTGTGCAATTAGATTGGCCATTAAACATTCCATCCCAGTGAAAAGTAATAATGGGTTCATGTGATTTAGAGGGTATGTTTAGTTCCCGTGCCATATGCCATAGTAATAAACATATCATAAGATGAGCCGTTCTAACATTTCACAACTGATTTAACCCACAACGTTTGATAGGATGAACACTTCCACAGAGTTTTAATGCAGCGTGAATAGAAGTAATGTTTTTTCAGTGTCCAAAACCAAACCTTCATGTAACGGTCTCGTTTTGGTTTTAAGTGAGTATTACACGTCGCATCGTATGGCCTAACAGCTGTGTTTGTCTAATCAGAGAAATTAAGAAGGTCACCTTGGGATAGTTAAGACACACTGTTTATCACACCAGGACTTATAAAAGGACATGTAATGGGAGGTCAAAGGTTAAGGGTGTATCTGAGGGAAACCAACAGCTGGTTCAGATATGAGTACGTTGAGTATTGCCGAAGAAGGTGGGGGTGAAGTAGCTCCTTGGGGGGTCTTTTGTGAGAGTGACGGGCTGCACCTTGCTCCCTTCTGTTCCTCTTTCTCCTGGCTAGATCTGCTCTAGTGCTTCTGCACAGCTTTGCTGCCCCACCCGCGCTAGTCCCGCTCTTCGATATTCTGCTGAATATCAGCATTCTATAGACCCCCTGGCCATTCCTATAGAATGGAAACCCACCTGCTTTGCACACGTTTTTGGAAGGTATGTGTGGTACGGAAGGGAACTGTTTTCCCATTTGGCTGGTTTACATTAAATATGTCTTCTGAAAGTTCACCACCATAGAGGGTGTTGCCATCTGGTGTACTGTAGATGCAGGTACCAGGGGGAGCAGTTCAAGTCTGGTGTTTCTGATGAAGTGGCAAAGATGTTTCTGGATTTCCCAGTTTTTTCACAGTGAGTGCATCGTCACCTCGAGTAGATCATTCATGACCTGCTTTGGAGTGACACCCTTTCGGGCATTTAGGTCTCTCTTTGCCTTTGTCTCTGATGCTTGTTCTGTAGCGAAGTGTCCCTGGGTTGTAGGCCTTTCAGGGCACTGCTGATAAGGGATGAGGAGAGTGACCCTGGGTAAGGGGATAGCGTGAAAGTGTGTATGTGCGTCTACGTGCGTCTAAGGGAGCTGGGGTGGTGGAGCTGGGGACAGAGGACAGCGTCAGAATGCAAAGAGAGTTCTGGGCTGCAGGGGAGATTAGGAGGGAGTGGCATTCTCATTTCAAGGTCTTCTAGTAGCGGACACAGCCAGGTGCATGCTCGCATACACACAAACGCGCACACACACTCACACTGAGATAGGCAGGAATACATGTCCACAGACATATGTAAAACATAAACTGTCATGTACATAACTTAATGCAGAGTCGTACACACACACCCTTAGGCTCAAATACTCAAAGACCCACTCGCATGCACTTGCAGACACATACTCATGCACACACTCGCACCTCAAACAGGCACACATGCAGGATGCAAAGCAGTGTGTTCTGCCTTCTCCTTGCAAAACTCTGGTCTCTCATTCCCTTCGGAGTCTTCTGTCTCCTTGTTCATTGACTGACCCGTCATATCGGCTCTTGATTTTCCATGCAGAAACAATGTGTGTGTGTGTGTGTGTGTGGGTGGGGTGGCCTGGATACAGTCAGTGCAGCGGACAGGATCTCTGACTGAATCCTGCTGCGAGAGGCATCGGTCGAGTGACGGCCCGTGGACCCACACAGAATACCAATGCTGTCCTTCGCTCCACCTGCAGCCGTAAGCACATTATCTCCCCAGGCACGGCCACATACTGATTGGGGCACAGGGTCGGGGGGGTTATCTCTCAGCCCTTCTGTTCTTCCCTGAGGAGGGAATGCTCGAGTCTGGAGAGGCTCTTTGTAACAGACAGGCTGGAGATTAGGGGCATTTCCCACAGTGCAGTGCTGCACTGAGAGATGAGCCCCTTCCCATCATCATTAGAGAGGCTTCCTCCACAGAAGATACCCCCCCTTCATCTGTTCCTTTCTCATCTCTGATGCAGCAAAGCCAGCTGCAGACCTGGGCTCTGCTTCTCCACATAGGACCTGCCATTCCATTAGCCTCGTGACGCAACGCACTTGCAGAAACGATGAAACATCTATATGGTCATTGCCCGTTACACTAGGCGCATTTCAGTGCCAGATATCATCGAGCGACAGGTAACCTGATGGAAAGGACAAAACTTCCGATCGCTGTGATATGAAACCTCAGTTTACAAAGGGATCTCATTGGTCGAGCCACTGAAAGACCCTGTGAGTTTTTTTTAAAGACAGGAGTGGTGGATCCAGTCATCTCGCTGTCGGTCCACACCGGCGAAGCTCGTCGCGATACCAGCACCGCCCATCCTCTGCGTACGCAGCACCGTCCACGCTCCATGAAAGCGACGGTTCCCGTCTGTCCTCCGCAACTCGCCTCTGATGTGCCTTTCTGATATTTACACCCGCCCCCACCCCTGGACCTGTGCCGCTCTGACAGCTGCATAATGCACACGCCGACAGGAAGCACATCGCTTAACATGCGCACAATGGTACCATGCTGTGCTTTAAAATTCAAGAATGATGAACCAGGTTCCTCCCTCTAGAGTACAGCATATCACAGCAGACCATATGCGCCCTGTAAGAGCAATTTAATTTATCACAACCCATAATCCCCTTTCAGCCAGGAGCCCCCATCGTGGTCACTGGGGTATGTGCCGACTGTGCCGCTCCAGCGGTACCTGACCGCCAAGGTTAAAATGTGCCTGTGATCGCTGTACAAATCATCTCTTATCTTGAGCACCTCCAGGACGATACTTTACCACTTGTAAGTAATGACATAAATAAATACCCAGCATTTGTATGACTGTCACACCGCTGGACAGCGACCTAAAGGCCTGTGCACGTCTCATCTGTTCGAAGCTAAAAAAAAATTACATTGGCTGGTTTTTAACTGGCCTGTTACCCTAATGGCTTTAATGTAGGTTACACTTATTTCACTATTATGATAATTTCTTTTTGGCTATATACTCTAATAATAATAATAATAATAATAATAATAATAATAATCTGATTATAAATCTAACATGATTTTAAATGAACCATCACTGTACCGATTGTGTGCACAATTGACATCTAGGTGTTGGTACCCATCGCTTATCCTGGATGAGTGAAGTCAGAGGGTTGATGCTGTTACTGTGGCCTGCGCTGGCTATGAGTGCACTTTTGCGCATTTTGCATGCAGTGACCTGCTGGCTATTGAAAGCTGCGTGAGAACACATGCAACGTTTGCTGCTAATGGTGTCATCACAATGGCTCATGTGTGCTCAGTAGCATGCTGTCCTCCAAGGCTGTGTGTGTCCATGCAACAGTGTGCCATCAGTGCTATCTCTTGGGTAATTATGTGTGATCAGGTTACCTGCAATATTTTATTGTTCAGTTCATATATTATGGAGTTTCATAGGAGCTGTTTGACTGTCATGTCCAATATTTAGGTCATAGAAAGTCTTGATCCTGCTTAGCTCCTTGTGCCCTGACTACCCAAAAACTGTGAACTTCTTTAACTCAGATCAGAGTCCCAGTGATGTTCTGAAAGCTGCTGTCTCCCACTATGAAAAGATTCAGTGAAGTGAAAAGAACTGCAGATCTTCCATCATTAATTGTTAATGACCTTCTCCAAGCTGGACCTTTAACCGTGTCATGCATTACAGTATTTAAGAAAAAGAAATAGTGCTTTAATTAAGCTGTAATGTATTTGCTTTGGAAGCGATCCAGCTGGAATGGTGACTCGGATTGTGGTTTTCTGTGTAAAGTGACAAGTACTAGAAGACCTACGAATGGAGGTGGATGTCACATGGGTTTTATGTCAGTGAGAAATAGAGGTGAGAAACTTCTTTTTTTTTTTTTTTTTTAGAGTCCTTCAGTTAAGATGGGTGAAAAATTGTTTAGTGGGCTGTCGAGGGTCGGTTGACCTTCCTCCCCAGTGTGATTGGTGGGAAATGACTCCCCTGTGCTTGTACCGCTCCTCCCCAGGGTGAAGAGGGCGCAGCTGGGGCCTCACGACTGGCTCTCTGTGCCTGTGCCCGTAGCTCAGAACTGGCTGCTGGTGCATGGCCTGGAATCCGAGACGGCGTACCAGTTCAGCGTCCTGGCACAGAACAAGCTAGGCACAGGACCCTTCAGCGAGGTCGTCACTGTGAACACGTTAGGTGGGCGGGATTTCCGTCAGATGGGGCGGGTTCAATGACTGCCCATCTGTCACACTGGGTTATATGGTAGCTAGTCCACTTATTTAGTTTTTTTTTTATTATGACTAACATGTTCCAGTGAGAATTGTTTCACTGGCACCAAGACTTCCGAAAAGATAAAGAAAACTTGATAGAAATAAACATGCAAACAAGGATGCACAAAAGCAACTTTATTTTCCCCTCAGACCATATCCTTTACCAACCTGTGAAATGTTCATCGTAGTCAGTACCTGAACTTCAATGGACATTAATATACCGTACCACCATCTGCATCTAGCTACAAATTTAATTAATTTAAATACATTTTTTTTTTTTCTGAACCGCTCGTCCCATATGGGGTCGCGGGGAACCGGAGCCTAACCCGGCAACTCAGGGTGTAAGGCCGGAGGGGGAGGGGACACACCCAGGACGGGACGCCAGTCCGTCGCAAGGCACCCCAAGCGGGACTCGAACCCCAGACCCACCAGAGAGCAGGACCCGGTCCAACCCACTGCACCACCGCGCCCCCACTAATTTAAATACAATAGTATTAAAATAAATGGAATGGAATTAAATAAATTATTTTTAATCATTCTGCTATTTCCGTGTTACTTAGGTATGCTCTTACACATCCCCGCAAATAATCACACTGTACTGTATGGACTGTTTACATATTATTCATTATTTGTTCATGGAACCTTTTTGAAAATTTTCAGATGTACTTGGCCCTTAATGTTCTTATCTTTCTTAAATATTTGCACTGATTATGTTTACACGTAAAGGACATCATCCTTATGTAGTACTCCTGGACCTCACTGGCGTCTCTATCTTTCTGTTACGCTCTGTCTCTAGTATTTCCTATAAGTACCCCTGAACCACTGGTGCTGCTTACCCCACCAAGGTGCCTCACAGCCAATCGGACACAGCAGGGAATCCTACTGACGTGGATCCCGCCAGCCAATCACACATCGCCAATCGATCGCTACATCATGGAATTCCGCCTCGGTGAGAGGTGGGATGTTCTGGACGATGCAATCCCAGCTGGAGAAACTGAGCTGCTGGCTAGAGACCTTGTCCAGGTAAAAATGTCCTGCATCAGTTTTCAGCTGTTTGGCACTATTTTTTTCATACCTGTCTTTTCACTCTAAATCATTTTAAGTGAATTCACCCTGATCAGTGTGACAGAAGACAAACAAAGTAAGGAAAGTCAGAAACTTAAATTTTGTTTCTGGGAAAAGAAAACAGTTCTGTAGGATCTGTAGCATCAAAGTGGCATAAAAGGAATTACTTGAAAGTGAAAATCAGCTACTAACGGTAAGTATATCTCAGGAGTGCAGTTTTTATGCACATCTGTGGAAATGCTGCAGTCATGCCTACATCCTTCTGACTTGAAACAACAATCTCGATTATGACAGCAACCTAATATAAAAAAGTTATTTATTTTATTTATTTAGGTGGACCAATATATCTCCATCCATCCATCATTTTCCTGACTGCTTGTCTAACTAGGTTCGCGGTGGCAATAGGGAGAGCAGAGAAGCCCAGACGTCCCTGTCCCTTGCAACTTCCTCCAGCTCAACCCTGGAGATCCCCAGCAGCTCCCAGGCCAACTGGGAGATATAATTTCTTCAGTGGATCCTGGGCTGACCTTGGGGCCTCGTCCCAGCTGGCCGTGCCTGGTAAACCTCAAAAGGGAGGTGCCCAGAAGGCCTCCTTACCAGATGCCCGAACCACCTCAACTGACTCTTCTCAATGTGATGGAGCTGTGGCTCTACAATGAGTTTCTCCCGGATGGCCAAACTCCTCACCCTGTCACGGAGTGAGTCCCACCACCCTGTGGAGAAAACTCATTTCAACTGCTTTTATCTGCGATCTTATTCGTTTGGTCATTTCCCAGAGTTCATGACCATAGGTGAGGGTAGGGACATAGACCGACCGGTAAATAGAGAGCTTTGCCTTGTGGCTCAGCTCCCTCTTCAGCATACCAACCTCTTCATACTCGGCTGTAAACTGTTCCAGTGTATGCTGGAGACATCCATGTGAGGGTGCCAAAAGGACAGCATCATACGCAAAAAGCAGATACATCACCTTCTGGTCCCCACATAGAATGCCCTCCTGACCTCAGCTGCACCTTGATATCCTGTCCATGAAAACCCCAAACAGGAGTGGGGACAAGGCACAACCTTGGCGGAGTCCAACACCCACATTGAACAGGCTTGACTTAATGCTGAGTATGCGGACACAGTTCTCGCTCCGTGTGTACAGAGACCAAATGACCTGCAGTAGTGGCCCCGGCACCCCATACTCCTAAAGCACCTCCCCCAGAATTTCTTGGGGAACATGGTCGTAGGCCTTCTCCAAGTCCACAAAACACATTTAGATTGGATTAGCGAACTCCCATGTCCTCTCAGTTATCTGTGAGAGGGTGAAAAGCTGATCCACTGTTTCACAACCAGGACGGAATCCACATTGTTCCTTTTCAATCCGAGGTTCAACTATCGGCCGGAGCCTTTGGCCGGAAGCCTTTGGCCCTGACTCCTGTAAGGGAGGTACTGTATATCGCTTGGGTGTAGGAGTTCCTGAAAGTGCTCCTTCCACCTCCCAACAATGTCTTCATTTGAGGTCAGAGTTTCTCCACCTTTGCTGAGCACAGCCTGAGCGAGGCTCCTCCGACCCCATCCTGAGCTGCCGGAGTTCACCAGAACTTCTTTGAGGCCGACCGAAAGTCATTTTCCATGGCCTCTTCAAACTCCTCCCACGCTCCGGATTTTGCTTCTGCAACCGCAGCCGCTGCTGCCTTTTTTCCTGCCATTACCTATCTGAGTCAGGAGTCCTCAGAGCCAACAAGGCCCTAAAGGCCTCTTTCTTCAGCTTGATGACTTCCCTCAACCACCGGTGTCCACCAGCAGGTTCTTCGGTTGCTGCCATGACTGGCACCCACAAGCTTTTGTTGCTGCTGTGACTGGCACCCACAGTCGTTCCCAGCACACCCTCACTATACGCTTGGGTCTACCGGTTCTGTCTGTCAATTTTCCCCGCCATCTGATCCCGCTTGCCGCCAGATGGTGATTGGTTGACAGCTCAGCACCTCTCTTCACCCGAGTGTCCAGAACATGTGGCCTCAAGTCAGATGAAACAACTACAAAGTCAGTCATTGACTTTTAGCCCAAGGAGCTCTGATACCAAGTACACTTATGAACATCCTTGTGTTCGAACATGGTGTTTGTTATGGACAAACCATGACTACCACAGAAGTCCAGTAACGTTTCATCGTTCAGGTTTAGATGGGGCAAGCCGTTCTGGAGTGGGGTAATTGGGGAGATTTCTCAGTCGTTGCCAACGTGAGCGTTGAAGTCCCCCAGCAGGACTATGGAGTCTGTAGTTGGGGCAATGTCCAGATCCCCACCCACTCTCTCCAAGAAGTTTGAATACTCTGAACTGCTGTTTGGTGCATTAGCACACACAATAGTCAAAGTTTTCCTCTCTGCAACCCTAAGTTGCATTGAGGCAACCCTCTCGTCCACTGGGACAAACTCCAGCTGTCCGGCAGCCAGCCGGGAGCTTGAGAGTATCCCCACACTCGCCTGGTGCCTCTCACCCTGTGCAACTCCTGAGTAGGAGAGAGACCACCCCCTATCAAGGAATTTGGTTCCACAGCCAACACTGTGATTGGAGGTGAGCCCAACTATATCTAGTTGGTATCTCTCAACCTTCTGCACCAGTTCCGGTTCCTTTTCCCCCAGTGAGGTGACATTCCATGTGCCAAGAGCCAGTTTCTGCCGCAAGGGTCTGTGATGCCGTGTGCCACTCTGCCCACTCCTGCTGCCTGAAAGGCATTGCACCCAGCCCCCATGTTGGACCTTGCGGGTGGTGGGCCCACATGGACCCCACGTTGCCTTTTTTGGGCTGTGCCCAGCCAGGTTACGTGGGTTGCCCGGCCACCAGGTGCTAGCCCAGGAACACTACCCCCAGGCCTGGCTCCAGGGGTAGGTCCCAGTGATCCTATTCCGGGCAGTGTACACGTTGTACTCTTGATCCCTTTCATGGGGTTTTTTGGATTGTGTTAGTCTGAATCTTCACTCCAGACCTGTTTGCTGTGGGAGACCCTACCAGCAGCATACTGCTCCCAACTATATAGCTCTGGAGATCATACAAGCCCTTTCACCATGACCAGGCCCAGATCCAGCAAGGGACCAGCATATCTGAAATATACTATTCTCAGTATATGAATATATGAAATTGGTAGGAATATTAATGTTTCACAAATATTTCTTTATTTTCAGACTGTCCAATGTGGTTCATCATCAAAAGACCTGTAAAATCTGTAATACACACACACACGTTTTCGGAACCGCTTATTATCATTTAATTAAACATACAAATAATAGCTTTTGGGGAACACATCTTCTATGGCATAATTGTTAGGCTTTTCCTTTACATATTTCTATACTGAGTTTTTAAATAGCTAAATTTCTCTTTGTTTTTAGCAGACACGTTTGCAGTTTTGCCTTGTTCATTCTGCTTCCTCTGAATAGAGCACATCTGTGTTGACTGCTGGAGTTGCTGAAGTAATTGTCCCACGTGGGACTTTGGACATGGTACAGTGTCCAGTGCTTTCAGCTCTTTCCTGACACCACTAAAATTTGCTCTTCGGTATGGGTAGAATTTTAGCCAAGACAGAGGTACCGTCTCCCCTCATGTAATGAATGCTCATAATGCGAGAATTTACACTTATGAGTGCATATAAACTATACCAGAAAATTTGCATAACAAGCTACCAATTCACACTTATGAGAAATACCTTAGGAGAACTGAAATCTTATACAAGCCTCGGTGATGCTGAAAATCTTACGAGGTGAGTAGACTTTCTCCTTCCCTCCCTCCGGAGTGGAGTGGATTGGAGTGTCTTCTACTCATTGCCACGTGACCACTGGCAAGTGTTTCTCAGAATTCTTTCGACTTTGCTTCATTGTATAAAACCATCAGCTGTTATAAGGAAAAGTTTTAATGAGACTCTTAAAAGAATTTTAAAAGGGAAAGGAAAGCGCCCACGCAGGGCATGCTGGGTAAAGTGAATGACTGTGTTGGGGTTCAGCGGTGGGTGGCCGTTTTAACAGAATTAAGCAAAAAGAAAAATAATGATGTGGAAGAATAAAGTCACAAATGACAGGACTACAGTCTTGAGTTTATCTGAAACATGTCTTTGGACTGTGGGAGGAAACCGCAGAAACAGAGGGAGCGCATACAGACCCCACACAGACTGGGTTGGATTGGAGCTCGTATCTGAACCCCCAGCCCAGGAGTTGCGTTGCACTCATTGCACCTCCGTGTCATCCCAAACACAGCAGTTAACACAACTAGCTGAAATTTAAAAAAAAAAATTATTCTGCTTAACAGCACATTGAAAACTTTGTGAGCTTTTCTTCTTTCTCGCTTAATAATTCAGTAGAAATATTTTGTTGTTATAAGGGGGTGCGGTGGCGCAGTGGGTTGGACCGCAGTCCTACTCTCCGGTGGGTCTGGGGTTCGAGTCCCGCTTGGGGTGCCTTGTGACGGACTGGCGTCCCGTCCTGGGTGTGTCCCCTTCCCCCTCTGGCCTTACGCCCTGTGTTGCCGGGTAGGCTCCGGTTCCCCGTGACCCCGTAAGGGACAAGCGGTTCTGAAAATGTGTGTGTGTGTGTGTGTGTATTTTGTTGTTATGATCCATATCAAATGAAGTAAAACAGTGTATAGATGACCCAAGTGATGAATTTTCTTTTGCTATAAAAAATTAACCTTTACCTGTATGATAACTCATTTGCTTTCTCGACACTGTTTTCACTAGAGGACTTTCTGGACCATGGTACTAAATGCTCATCACCACACATGTTTAATATTGCATTTTTTTTCCTTGCTTTAAATATGGATGTATTCATTATCTCTATGTGCTGCTGTTTCTGTGTTGGTATGTTCCAGCACTGATGGTGCTAATGTAAGAAGGGAAAATAATAGTAAGATAAATGATGAGAGGGAAAAGGGACAGAAAAAAGAATCAGGGAAAGTGTCATATGTAAGTCATTTTGAACATGTGGGTCTTAAGCCTGGATTTAAAGGTGATCAAAATAGTTAATGATATTCTGACCTTGGATTTGAATTACATTTAAAAGGTAAGGCAGGGATTTTGTGTGTTTGGTGATGAAGATGGATTCACTAATTGTGGTTCATAGTATTTGTTCTTGTCATGTAAATGTGGATATTAAGAGTTTGATTTAGAACTCAAAATGTGCCTTACTGGTAGGAAGTCATGATCCTGAGGCAGTAGGGAGAACCTTCTGGACCCTCTGTGACCTTGTACTGGGTGATTCCTGAGCTTTGAGGGGATGATGGTGTGTGTGTGGGAGGACCCAGCAATCTATCACTTTTGTGTTACCTGACAATGAGACCATGTTAATTGTTCCCTACAAGTCCATTGTCTAAAATGGGTTACTCTCACCTCAGGAGTCATGGTATGAATTCCGAGTGATGGCCGTCATGGAAGACCTCATCAGTGAGCCCAGTAATGTTGTGGGAGTTTCGAGTACAGGTGAGGTTTTGAAAACTGTCTGTGTCCATGGTATTGGCATTCTAAAAATGCCTGGTTGACTTAAATTTAATGTCGCAGTGCCTGCCTCATTATATTCGTAATAATTAAAAAGAATAAATACTGTTTGCCTGCAATCTATTGTGAAACACATAATCATCAGTGGCGGTGTCAAAACAGATTTCATTTTAGTGTGCTGGAATTAGTGAGAAATGTACGTATAGATATTTTGCTTTTTTTTTTTTTTTTTTTTACAACTCCATATACTCTGCTGCTAAACATTGCAGAGTGGAAGCACTTTACTGCCCCCTACTGGGTCACAGTTAATTCTGCTTCCTTTTTATTAAAGTTTGAACATCTTGAATTCTAATTGTTAAAATCGTTGTATTTGGAATTGTTTTGTGCAAAAAGAATATTTTACAGCATAAGAAAGTAAATCTAATACAATGCATATTATTGGGATTTTTTTACCTCTGCTTCCATTTTATAAAATGTGAAATTGTTTTGAACAGTCTAGTAAACTCATACATTTTTTCCCAGTGATCTGAAAAAGTATAACTAGTGGTAGAGGCAGGTTTTTTGAAGATTCTGTCCTGAGGTCACAGTGCTTTGGGGTGTCTGCCTTTTACTTGCAGCATACCTGCGTGATGTTCCCTTGTTGTACCGTGTGCTCTTTGCTCTCCACGCAGATTTCTTCCCACCCCCGGAGATGGCGGACGAAGGTCTGGCTCGGCCTGTGGTAGCAGGCATCGTGGCCACCATTTGCTTCCTGGCGGCGGCCATCTTGTTCAGCACGTTGGCCGCCTGCTTTGTCAATAAGCAGCGGCGGCGGAAGCTGAAGAGAAGGCGAGGTGAGTGCGCTGTGCTGCTCTGTCAACACTGTAGTTGCTCTTTTCAGGAGGATAAGCCCACTTTCATGTATGAATGTCAAATACATTGAATGTACCGTATATTGTGGGTTTTGTGTTCTTGCAGAATGGCCTTTCACCCCATTGCCTCGCGATTCATTGGTTGGTAAATCTATGTACCAATATGTATGAATGAGTCAAACTTAAAGAATTATTGGCATTGGAATTTAAATTAGTAGTGCTATATACCAGTAGCCTTTCTTTTAAAGATTCTTCTTGTGTCGCTGTGGAAAGTAATCTTGCACTTACATATTTTTTCATAGTCTTACTCTGTTTTAGCTGAAGTAGTTTTTGTTGGGTTTTAAGAGCACCAACTTTTTGAAGCTCATTCAGAGATAAATAAAACATGTTTTATCGCAACTGAACGTGATTATTTCACATTTTCATCCATAGAATACCTCTAATTGCTGTGAAATGCCAGTCTTGATGCCTGTACATGATCTACCAGCTCTGAGACATAATTAAACCTAAGCAACATCACTACTGATTTTTTTTTTTTGTGCTCTGTCTTACACTTGCTGAAGGAATAAGCACTGGATGGAATCAAAACTGTGTTTCTCCCCTCAGCAAAGATACAAACATTATATTTGTGTTGGAGATAACGTTTCTGCGATTCCAATGTAATGGCATGCTGCGACATTTCTGCGTGGCACAGTCGATGTGCAAATAATAGAAGGGTGCCCACTTCAGTGAAACACTAAAGGCTTACTTCCTGAACAGGTCTTGCACTTTATTAATGGAGTTGCAGGTGCTCAAAATTGCTAAACAGAAGATGAAACCCCTCTTTTGTAGTTGCTGAGTGTGAGCAGGAGTGACATCGAGCTTATTATAGCAAACTGTAAGTCTATGTTCATCTTCAAAACCCCTGACTCGGCCCAAGGTAATTGCAGATTCTTTTAAAAGTTACTGGGAGAAAGACACGTTCTCTTACGGAACGATAAGTGTGGTGACTTCACATTGACGTCAGCTCTGTCTCCGCTGGTTTCAACAGTGTGCCAACCGCTGCATCTTAAAGGCCTTTGTGCCGCAGGCTGTGATGATGGCACTTAAATGAGTTCGAGAATGTAATAATGGGCATTTTACCAGTATTTCAGTGTATCGACACCCTTTGCTGTGCTCTCTTGAGGATTAACCATCCACTTTGTACTGTTTCTGTCCTTTTTCTCAGATCCCCCACTTTCGATAACGCACTGCAGGAAAAGCGTCGAGACTCCGTAAGTAAAATCCAGTGGCTGTTGTTTTTTTCCACGCAATTACAGGTTACGCCAAGGCAAAAGGCCATCAGCTTCCCACCACTGCAGCCTGCTGCATCCTTTAGTTGAGGAGGCCTGGCTGTGGTCACATCCCTCACTGATTACTGGCAAACAAACCGTTACCTGTACCCAGTGAGGGATTGGACCACATGCAGTCATGTAGCTGCTTTCTCTACCCACATCAGTAAGCTCATCATCAGTAATAACAGGCAGAGTTTCCTCATTTCTGAGGCTCAGTTACGGTCTGTTCTCATACAAAACATGGCGTTTTCTGATAAATAAAGATTTATATAAAATGTGCCACTTGCTGTGATTTCAGTGAGGCAAGAAAAGGAAACTGTGGAAAACTAATTTTTAGCCGCACAGTGGCTTGTCATCCTTAACTAATGCGCCGCACTTTTCGCGCACATTGATTGCCAGTGCTAAAAATTGTTTCACCTGCTTAAGAAAAGTAAATGTTATGGGCCAACTTTTTAAATTATTAATGCGTAACATCATCAATAGTCATTATGTGGTTCTGCTGTTGTTTTCATGCCATTGCTAAATACAACAAAAAATAAACAGCAGGATTGTGGTAAATAACATTAAAATTTTTGCTGCCTGTTTAAATGCAAGTACAGTTAGTCTCTACTATACGGTTCCCCATTATTTGTTGCTTTGCAGATACAGGGCAACTGTCGTAATGAGACAATTTAATTACACAGAAACATCACTAAACTTAGAGAGGGATGCATTTAAACTCAGAATGTTTACAAAGATGTGTTTATAGATGCTTATTTAGAAATGGTCCTTTATGATTGTAAAATGTATTTTTTGAAGAAAATGTACCGCTGTGATTCCCACCCATGAAGTGAGAGAGCACATACAACTGGTTTAAAGTGATGGTAAACCCTGTAAGTAATAAGAAAACTCAAAATATTCAGCGCACATATCCCATAAATAGGGAAGTTCAGTGGGAGCTTTTGGTACTATTTTTTTTTTCAGTACTGTACTGTGTTTTCTAAAGCAATCAGAACCTTTGCTCAGCTTTCAATACACTATGCTACCCTAATGTACATGTAACATTCTTAAAATATATCAAAATATAATACTTTTATTATTAAACCAATAGTATGACTAACAATAAGGATGAAAGTAGTCAAATGTAGTAATGATTAGAGGGGTAAAAAAAATATAGAAATGTAGTCATTTCACTCCCTGTATCCCATGTTACCCTCTGTCATGGAGCATCAGTTTGCTCTTTTTCTACAGTTAGTGTCCCACGTATGTACTCCTAGCATCTTTTTTTGCACAAAATATGGACTTTATAAGTACTAATTATGTAATTATGTTGGAAAAGTAGTCCCACTCTATATTACTTCTCTATTAGTAGCACTTTGTTGGTCAATATTAGTATTGCAGACAGGGGACCATCTGTATGAGTAAATAAAATCTAAAACATGTAGCAAACTTCATATTTAACATAACCTGAAAAAGTTCAAAATGAGTGCAAAAAAAACTGTCTTTGTTTAGTGATAAAAACAAAGTGATAAATTCTTTTGGATGTCCTATAGAAATAATATCCTTTGCAAGTGGTATGAAATGCAGTATTTAGTATGGTATTCATTATGGGGAACGCTATGTGATATGTGAGAACAAATCATAACTTGTTTATGCTGGCCAGCTGTTGTCATTTATGTGTCCAAATTGTCAATTACAATATTATCATGCCTGTTTGATTTCTGGTTAGTTTTTAGAGAGCTGTTGCCTGTTTTTACTTTGAACATGAATGTGCAGCTACACTGAACAATAAGTCAAAATTACAGATGAAACAATGCAGTGACACTTTATTTTTTATGCTGTACACTCTTCATATTTTATAAGTTGGAATGGTTTATAGTCATTTTTGCTGCCATTTATATTTCTCATCTTTGTTAAACGCGGTGGACACATTTACCCTGCTCTTTAGGGGCAGAACTGATTAATGTTAGACAATTAGAGTGGAATTGACATTTGTACTGCCCACTACACACATGTTTGACAAGTATGGCCAAACCCATTGCAAAGCCTTTTTATAAAACAAATATAGTCAAAACAGAGGTCAATATACTGTTCTTTTGTTATAGTAGGTACATTTATGTAATGAAATTTGCTGATATGCTGTGGATTATATCGCAGTTTTTTTCAACATTTATTACGGAAAAAAAGATGCTGTGAATCTTACTTTAAATGCAGTTTTTGTGATTAAACATTGTTAAACTATACAAACTGGGTGCCGGATTTTCGAGCTTAGTTTTATTGTGTTGTGTTTTTGGTTTACACTGGATCCTCAACTTATGAACACGATAGGGACTGGAAGCAGAAACTCAATTTTCTTATAACTCCAAAGACATTTGTACTAGTAAGCTGCAGTCAATGAAATAATACATACTTCCTTCCACTTATTAATGGGATAGTTGTAAAAAGCCATTAGACAAAGCTGTAAGAAATATTCTGTAACGCCTGCATCCATCCATTATGGGGAACTGTTTGCTAGTGCAGGGTCACTGTGTGTGTAGCCCATTCTGGAAGAACAGGGTGCAAGGGGGTTACACCCTGGAAATGATGCCACTACATTTGATTATAATTTTTCTCATTTTTATTAACTTCAAACTTTCTTAAAATTAAAATTTATTTAATATGACTGGAAAAAAAAAACAACACTCCACTCCATGCTGTTGACCAGTTCATCACATAAAAATGCCCATCATTTACCAGCTTCAGGCCTCTGTCAACTTTCTTTATCGTCCATACAATAAATAAAAGCTTAATAAAATAGATGTCCCTCGGTTTATTTATGGATAAGATGATGTATCGTTATATAGTGAATTTCGTTATATAGTTAGAGTAGTTATAGTAAATGAAATACTTGGTAATACTTTTCATGTTAACATCTTTGTTAACTTCAAGTTGGATTAAAATTAAAACTAAATTAAAACATCTGAACGTGAGTGTACATTATCTCAGCAAACCCTTGTTGAATGCCGACTATTGTTTGATTCATCTCATAAATGTGTGCAAAATACCTCTTATTGATCATCGACACTCAGGAACACCAGACATGAGCTGTAAACACAGGGAGTAAGTTGAATGGATATGGACCCATGCACCTGTACTGTTTCCAGTCTGAGAGTTTTAACTGTTAGCTAATGGATGGGTACAGGTGGCCCAATGGACAGAGGTTTTTTTTTAATAGAGTAGGGTAGAAAATGCAGTTTTTAAAAAATTAAACTGGAAACTGCACGTATGTATCTTCAAAAATGCGTAACTACAATGTTCATAACACGAGGAGCCAGTGTATTTTATTCAGTACTGTCTTACTCTTAAAGGTGTATTACTTTGGATTGAAAATGCCTCTTTACAATCTATAAATGAAACTGGCTTTTCATTTTTCTTATACCCAAGTTACATCCGATACCAATCGCTTGTGTCAAACACAAATATTCAAGCACCACCAGTGGGACAAGGGGTTTTGAGGACTGAAATTATGAATCACTAATCTGTTCACACTAAGTGCTCCTTTAAAAGTTCCCTGTAGCAATTTTTGACAAGTATAACCAATATACTTTCAGTTACAGTTTTTACATTATACCCCCAATGGTAATAATATGTTAAATTTGTGTATTTTAATCATAATTAAACATAATATTAGATGGTAACTTTGAAATTTGACATGATGCTGTGTCTGGAATGAAGACTGAAGTTAATATTTTTCAAGGTGGTTGAGTTACTTTAGCTGTACCTGCTGTGAACCTCCTGGTACAGGTAGGTGGTGTTTCTGGTGCACATTCAAACCTTTCACACATTTTCTGAAACCCAGTATATTTGTTCACAAGTAACACTCAAATAGCAAAGTGTATTCTTGGTGCACCAGGACAATGTAATAATATCACAGAGAAGGCTATGTAATAAATGAAAATGTGTTGTAGGAATGAAAGAAGCTCATGCACAGAACGAGCCCTTAACGTGTGGTTTTATTGTAAGCATTTTTGTTCAGTTTGTACTCAAGAGTTTCTTTTTGAAATGTGAAACACTCGGTGTCCAGTAGTGCACTGACTCAGGTGTGCAGCACACACACAGAGCGCCCAGACTGTGTGTGGCCGGTGGCCTTGTGGTCCTTGGATGTGGGAGCAGAGAAGATCCCACAGCCGTAGGACCTGCGAGGGTTCAGGAGGAGAGATCTCCAGCTCCCTGACTGAACTCCACCTTGTCTGTGGTCTGTCCCCACGCTCCTGTCTGACCAGGATGGCAGAGGCACTGGCTGAAACCCAGTGGTTGAAAAGTGGCTCGCTAACAAATCACAGACGGTACATGTGAGTGCTGGCCCACCACCCCCCACCCCCCTTCCTCTTACCTGCTGTCGTTGACCTCCCCTGAGATGGTGTTGCACACTCGTGGGTACATGTGCACACGTCATGTACACACAGATGTAGATGTTGCCTAAAACCCTGAGACGTTGTTGATTGAGAAGTTCATAGCCCGACCCAGAACCCAGCGCCCGGCTCGATCAGTTGCGCACACTCCCTGTCTGTGTTCTCACTTAAGGAGAAAGAAACGGCAAAACATGAGCAGAAGACCATTTTTCAGGGGTAAATCTGCTGATATTTCATTTCATGTCTTGTGTTCGAGTCTAATTGTGCTGCTCAAAGGAAAGTGCTTTTCAGCACCAGTCAGAGAGCATCTGTCGGTGAACACATCTTTCAGCTCCGGTACTCCCTGCCTGAAGTTTACCATGGTAAATATGCATGCTGTACCTTAGAGCGACCCTTCAACCATGCTTGGCTCTGGCTTCTTCCCATGCTTTTTATACCGCTTTTGGTACACCTTTTCAGTAGTTTTACCATGGTACACTACAAAGCTGAACATTTTAAGCAGCGTTTAAACTTGCGGTGCTGGATTGGTTATAACGTGAACTACGTATTAAATGAAGACAGTTGTACATTGTAAAAAAAAGAAAAGAAAAAGCATTTATATATTTCTTCCTACTTAACTGCTCTTTTGTGTGTCTCTCTTCTTCCAGTTATGATAACTGCGACCTTTGATGACTTTTGGAGATGACTTGTTTGAATCGGTTGCATTCTGTGTATTTGATCCCTTGGTTATTATAAGCAATGTAATGCACAGTATTGTGACAACTTGAAAAATTGGTGTCAGTATTGCAGTCAGTTGTTGAACACAATCTTGAACGTTAAAGGAAAGAATTTAATATTGGCATGGTTTTAGAAACAGAGTTTTAAATGTTTGCTTTCTTTTTGTTTCCAGCTCTTAGTAATTACTATACATATGCAAATACAATGGTCTGAGTGGAGTGATCATCAGTAGAAATAACTTGTATTAGTATGACTATATATTGATTTTTTTTTCTTACATCAGATTAATAATCTGATGTTACATAACCTCTTAATGGTGCTGCAAAGAAAAGTAAAAACCAGCTCTCGCCTAGAAAATGCATTGAATGTTCGTGCTATACCAGTGTGTTTTTGCTTATTTACGCAAATGGGCTCAGCTGCTCAAAGGACATAAACCAGATGGCCATAAAGTGTACCTCATCCAGGCTCCATCACAGTAATCTACACCAAAATTACACCAGTGGCACATTTAACAACCACATATTTTGTTGCTAATGGCGTGAACCAACAGTGCCACTGTTTCCTTACCACCGAAGTCTATAATGCCGCAGTGGTGACAAATTACTGCCAACGGTGCCAGGTGTGGACTCTGAAATGCAGATGCATTGTGGGTGTTTTAGCACAGCTGCTTCGTCGAGCCAGTACACCTCGCTCTTAAATGTATTGTGTTTATCTTCCGTACTGTATGCGGGTCGGTCTCCTTTACGATAAGGGGCACCTTTCCGTTCCTGCCCAGCAAACTGTAGCTTTTTTTACTGTGTAATATATAGATACATATACCTGATTTTTTTCAACGTGTCTACCAAAAGTCATGGAGCTACAGAGGTATATTATTACACTGAGCAAGACTTGCAGGATATTTATCGTATCCTGACCTGATTGCATGAGATTATACCCCCCTTGCATGTGTGGTCTTTGAACTGTAAGATGTATGTCTAATTTCCACTAATAAACAGAGAATTCAGACATTCACCGGCCACATCTTCCTTGTGTCTCTTGCTCTCTGCACATGTCCCTCCCTCTCCTCGCCTCTCCTCTCCTCGCCTCTCCTCGCCTCTCCTCTCCTCTCCTCTGTCTCTCTGTCCCCTCCTGAGTCTGCTGTGTTTATTGCCAGGGCGCCCTGCCTCATTGACGGCCAACTCTCCCCCGTTTCTATTGTGTTTCCCACCGCAGGACTCCTCTTACCCCCTTGCCTGGCATTGAGCCCTACTGGGAGGGGCCAGATGGGAGCAGCTACAGGCCCCCGCCCACCAGTCCTCAGTGAGTGCCTGCACCTTGTTCAGCAGTGTGCGCTGGCTTTTGGCAGCATGCCCCATGTTCAGTGCTGGGCGCGGCCCACTCGCGGGCGACACAAGAGCGCCTCAGTCTTTAATGCCCCTACCCTTCCTCCACACACACCCCACCACCCTGCCCGCCCGAGCAAGTCCCTGGTGCTCGGTTCTAGAACCCCAATGTTACAGTTATTTTGTTTCCGCTGGTGACCACCTCCTGCTTCCTTCTGAACGGAACAGTCCTAACTTAGATTGGTCGCCACTGCCTTCTGCCATCATTGAATGAATAATAGTCGTTTACTAAGAGAAGGTAAAATTTAATTTTAAACCCAGTTCTAAGGCACTTCATGATTTTCCCTTTCCCCATATCCCTTTGCTGTTAGTGCTGCTGCCAGCTCTGCAGGTGGAATTACCATAGTGATGTGTTTTGTACTGTTTAGAAGCTGATGGCCATGCCAGCATACATGCAGGATTCAGCTTCTGTAGGTGCTCATGCTTGAAGACTATTTTGCCTTCCACTGGTTTTGTAGACATTGCTCTCGCTAAGCACTTTGCAGGACACGCTGTCAGTATCAGGTAGAGGGCCCTTCCTATCTCAGAAACCCCCATCATCCTCCCATGGTCCTGTTTCTCTTGCTGGTGCTTTCCATTATCCTGCACCATGGCATCATTTCCTGCACGGGTTCCAGCCCAGGCCCCCTTCCATAAAACGGTGCTCGAACTTTGCTTGATGATGGATGCTGACTGCCCAGATCAAAGCACACTTGGCTTGGGTAGTGACAGTTGGCCAGTCTAACAGGGGGCATTGTGGTTAAAGCCATCATCTACAACTTGAAGGACTCAGGTCTGAATCCCTCGTCCTGCTGTATTACCCAAAAGTAAGGTACTTTCCTTGGATTGCTCCTGTAAAAGTTGTTGTGCTGTATAAATAAGTAAATTGTTGTAAGTAGCTTAATACTGTAAGCTGTTTTGAAGAAAAGCATCAGCTGAACAAATAAATGTAAGTATAATGTATCTAGGAAGTTGGAGAAAAGCGTAAATGCTTCTGGGCCAATACTAGTACCTTCAAAAATACATCTTTGGCCCTTGGCTTAGGAGGCAGACCCAGTCTCTTGTTCTGTGAAAGACGTATAACTGGTCCTCTGCTTATGATGGGGTTCCATTTCAATGACCCATTGTAACTTGACTTTGTTGATAGTTATGCTGTATTATATAAACCATATAATCAGAATCAGAATCAGAACGAGCTTTATTGCCAAGTATGTTCGCACATACAAGGAATTTGTCTTGGTGACAGGTGACATACAGATATATAAACAATTAATATGCACAAATGCTACATGGTATATTAGAGCTTTGTTGTGTCACTAATTTCACACATTATTCTTTTTAAAATAATACCAGTACAAAACAACATAAATACAGTATACACACACATTGGGTGAAGCCTCTTGTCCCGAGCGGGGTTGCGGTGAGCCGGAACCTAACCTGGCAACAGAGGGCGCAAGGCTGGAGGGGGAGGGGACACACCCAGGACCGGACACCAGTCCATCACAAGGCACCCTAAGTGGGACTTGATCCCCAGACCTGCCAGAGAGCAGGACCCGGCCAAACCCGCTGCGCCACTGCGCCCCCTCACTAAATAAAGTATAGTAGTTCTAAAATTAAATATAGTACAAGTAATTTTGAATACTTTAGTTAGTACTGTACGGTATGTATTAATGAATAATGACAACTTTCTTGCTTACTCAAAAATTTGAATAAAAAGTAACTTGAAGGGAGTCACAGATTAAAAGTTCTGCTAACAAAGTGCAGTTGCTGCTCGACACCCAAACACTGACTGAAACGCAAACAGTAACAAATATGCAACCAACCGCACAAGCATATGGAGGCATCAGTGCCCATTGTGTGACGAAACCTCAGGACTCGAAAATAATATAATAAGAGTAATGGGACTCCCGTAGTAAGTCCGGATACTCGTAAATCACATACGTATGTTGTAACTCGAGGGCCACCTGTAATAGTTTCATAGAAGCCAGAGAAACTTTAACCCACACAGGGCCCAATTAATGCTAGCAGTAGGAAAAATCTGTACCAGCTGATGCTAATTTGCAACGTCTGCCAGGGCAGCCTTAGTTTCATTTTATTTTCAGTGTCACTACTGGTTAAAAATAATAATGGTGATTTTCGCTCTTGCTTTAAAAAGAACTTTTTTTTTGCTTTAACTTAAATATTGTAGTTTCTGTGAATGAATGTGATCGTTCTGAAGATACTTTAAAAAGTGGGAAGTGAGTCCCATTGAGGATCACGGGAGAGAGCATCACAACCTCTGTAGGTCACGAGTGGACCCTCAATGCTGCTGGACTGTCATTTTCCCCACAAGCAACACAATATATTCGGTCATTTGCTGGCTTAATCAGAAATATAACATCAGAGTTGCACTGTCCCCTGCTGAGGTACTTCCTGTATTTGCTGCATCCGCGACGAACACTTGGGATCAGTCGATCTGTCTCGGCCAAACACGTTGGGTCTCTGAAGGAAGACTGGGGGAATAGCGCCCAGAAAGCATCGAGTGGGTGCCCCATTCTGCAGCTGCTCCATAGAATGACCCTTATCTGTGTGCATTGTATTCTTCCAGATTTTCACTGAGAAGCAACCTCTGAATCACTGCCTCGTGGTGACCGACACTCCACTGCACACCCGCGCATGACTGAGCCCCGCTTGCCTTTTACCAGCGGCCGCCCTGCCAGCTCAACCTTTTGCCATTTTTACTTTGATTGGATCCATTGGTCGCAGATGTGCTCCTTTCTCATTCTGTGGTGAATTTCTTGGCAACCATCACTTTTCATATTGCTCTGTCACTAAATCCGGCCATGATAAACCTTTTGTTTCTTTTAATTCAACCTTATTTATCACCTTTGTAGTAGTTGCTTGGGTATACCTTAATGGTACCTGTTTCAGTGCCAAAGAGTACTGGCCTGTGGTTCTACTCTTCTCTCCTGCTGTTTCCCAAATCTTTATCTCTGTCAGCGATGTGGTATGGTTGCTATTACTTCTACTACTACTACTTTAATATCGTTGGAACTTGCACATGCATTTGGTATTCCCTTTTGTACCGTTTTCTCCCTTTCATTATGAATGTCTTATTTTCGCTGCGCTCTGTGCTATCTCAGGTCTTTGCACAGACAATCGACCAAACTGACGGCAGTGTGTTTACATACAAGAGCACAGTTACACACAGCGCTTACAAACAGGGATGTCATTTCCTCCATGAGCGGACAACAGTATAAAACAGTGTAACTGTAGTTCCTACAACACTGATTCAATAATATGACTTATTTTAATTAACCAGTTTATGGCTCTTTCTGATCGGTCGCTTTTCTCCTATGGTTTATTTATCAAAAGGGTTTCAGTGTGTTATGCATGATTATTAGCAGTTATTTTCAGCTGCCGTGATCTACTGTTTAGTGTGTTGTGTACTGTTCTATATGGTATGGAAAGCAGATTGTGTGCCTGTTTTTTTTTTTTTTTTTTTTTTTTTCCACCGTGCGCTGGAAATCGGCCTGTCAGAAGACATTGCCTCACGAAGAACATCGCATCCCGCAGCTTGGCTTAAGTGGCAGAAAGAACATCATTGCTTTTATTGCTGGCCATCGACAACCGGTTGTCTTGGAAACTAAGCCATCAGTACAGCCATCAGAAGTGCAAGCCCTGATGCAGCAAACAAGTCAAGAGAAAAAAAAAACAGCATTTACCATAAGCTTGAGCCACCAAATGTATTTTCTTCCTCTCAATAAACTGTAATGGCTTAACAAGGGATCTGATTTCTCGTTTGTTATCTGGAAGGCGCTTGTTACTCCTCCTCATCTCTTGGTGCGAGTACTCTCTTGGCTTCATAAGGAACCTGCAGTTAATACAGTGGTAGTCATAGTAACACTGCCAGGTTTTTTTTACTGACATTGAAACTCTGAATTCAATACATTCTAAGTCCGTGTTATAATGACTGTTTGGACTAGAGTGTGTATATGCTCACATACTACTTTTATATAATAAATAATAGATACAACTTTAAATACATATTGGCCTTAATTCAGTTCTGCTTTTCTGTTTCCTTCCAGTTACTGATAGTGCTTGTCAGTAATATAAAAATTTATGCAAATTTCATCTATCGGCAAATAAAATGTCTGTCACTACTGAAGACTGTCTGGCAGTGCTCCACATACATGCATTCTCTGGTGACAGATTATCAAAAGTGAAAACACCAGGATTGAACTGGAGAGTATGAGACCCAGGGAGGGCTGAGCAGTGATAAGGCATGCCCAGAAACAAGGGGAGAAAAGCTGATCAGTGCCACTTGGGCAGACCTGTGTTCTCTATGTGTCCCATTGGTGGGCTGGATGTAAACTGTGACACCTTGTGCTATGAGCCCTGGCAAAATCTTCTCGTCAGGGACGTTGGCCTCTAAGAAACATGCGAGTAATGAAGTATGACTAAATAGGCTGTGTTTCAAGGAGCCAAATGAACTGTGGCATTAAGCTGTGTTCGGCACGCGTTCCATGACTCGGGGTTGGGGTGATGGGAGTGGTGATCGTGACTCATGGTAAAATCTGATAGCTGTGATCACCCCCCTCGCACGCCACCTACATGATTCAGCTGTGACTCATGTCCTTAATGTACAATACTCATACGCCTTTGGCAAAGTGTGCAGATAGGGAACACCCATGGGGCAGTATGCAGTTGGAGTTGCTGTGAGTCATGTGACTCTGGGTCTGACCTCCAAAGTCACCAGCCTCAGAGTAAACTTGGCAGTGTTTATACCCCGCCGTGTACTTATTGCTGATGTAAAAGCTAGAGTTGGTAGAACTGTCAGACATCCTTCCCAGACCCTGTCCAGTGATATAAGCTTTTATTTTTCGAAGAAATGTGCTCCATAGCTGTTTTTATTTTTTTTTATATAAAGCTTGCATCAGTTCTTCTTGCTAAAATCTCAGTTTGACCATCAGAGAAGTTGATCCATTTTGAATGCTTAAGAATTTTGAGAGTGCGTGTTATTTGTCATTTAAGGCTACTGAGTTCAGTGATCCATTAATTTAGACAATTGTCCACAAAGTGTTTTATTTTCTTTTTCCAGAAACTGGTCTTTATAGATACTTGACAGAGGAATTGTTTTGACTTTTGGTGACCTTCATGAGTGATACCCTAACTATTATACATCAATGTTCATGTTGTCTGCTGGTCCACTGTTGTAGCCTGGCCTGCTAGGTCTCCATTTACCAGCTTGAAGTTTGCACAGTAACTGTCTTTTTGTGCTCCACCCTTCCCACAGGTCCTCTTCTGGGAAGCTGAGTCCTGAGAGTGTTCGTTCCATGGGAGCACCATCCGAGTCCTCGGAGGATGGCCGAGGCCTGCATGTGAAAAAAGCACCACCGAGTCCGGGCAAAGAGAAGGAACTCTCCCTCTACAAGAAGACAAAGAGAGCAATAACCAGCAAGAAGTACAGTGTCTCTAAGCACGAGGCCGAGGCCACCACACCCATCGAGCTCATCAGCCGTGGTCCTGATGGCCGATTCGTCATGGACCCATCCGAAATGGAGACCAGCGTCAAGCCCAGACGCATCGAGGGCTTCCCCTTCGTGGAGGAGTCTGACTTGTACCCTGAGTTTCGGCAGTCAGATGAGGAAAATGATGATCCCGGGCCCATGCCCCCAGTTATGGCTACACTCAGACCCCACCAGATCTCCCCCATGTCCTCCAGCCAGGAGTCCTACATGCAGCCCCCAGCCTACAGTCCCCGGTTCCAGAGGCCCATGGAAGGTATGACCATCATGGAGAGCAGCCGGCTTCAGGCCACAGGGCAGATCAGAACCTCCCAGCAGCACAGAGTGTTTCCCCACGGCCAGTACTACGGCTACATTGGCAGCCCTGGAGAGCCTGAGTCCCTGCCTCCCTTCTACATGCCTGACACCAGCCCGCTTAGCTCTGTCATGTCCTCACCCCCCTATCTGCCTGAGGGGCCCTTTGGTCATCCTACCATTCCAGAGGAGATGGGGGAGGGTGACATCCAACACTACGCCGCTTCTGGCAGCACCCTTCCGCTCACCCACACCCCCTCCACTCGCTCTCCGGAGATCTGGCAGCGACCGGATTTCCCTTTCGCGAGCCTGGAGGAGCCTCACTTCATCTTCCCACCTCACCACCCTTTACATTTTCACCGGGAGCTTCCCTTGCCTCCTCCTCATGTTCTTCCTCCTAGTAGCCTCCAGCCCTCCTCCCTTCAGGCTCCCTCATACCCTGGTGTCCTGCAGCTGGAGGCCCCAAAGAGTCGCCCAGGCAAGTCTCCCAGCAAGGTCAAGCCTCAGGGCCTTCCAGCCAAGCGTTTACCTATGCAAGAGGCACAGAGTCTAGGGCAGCTAAGACATACAAGCCACGGTTTGGGTGTACCAGTATTGCCTTACCCTGACCCGGCAGCCCACATGGGCGGCCCAAGCACATTTGGTAGCCTGGACACCCGGTGGTATGAGCCTGGGCCTCGACTCAGCCCCAGGCTGGCTCGCAGGATGGAGCCGAGCATGCATCAGGTGGTCCTCCAGCCATCCCGACTCTCCCCTCTTACCCAGAGCCCCCTAAGTTCACACGAGGGCTCCCCAGAGATTGTAGTGCGCCCCCGGCCCCGCCCGAGCATCGTCCAGCCCCCCATACCTCCGGAGATGTCGGAGATCACCCTGCAGCCCCCCTCTGCCGCCAGCTTCTCCCGGAGGTCCTCGCCCTCCTCCTCTCCCGCCCAGGGCCAGGGTAGTAGGCGGGCAAGCCCCAGCTACCGCTCCCACATGGCCTTTGCTTCCACAGCAACAAGCTACCCGTCCCAGTCCCCATCACCCCCCATGGAAAGCAGCGACGTTTTCGGGCAGATGCCATCCCAGAGGAGGACAGACGAGGAGATCCTTCCATCAGAACCCTCTCCACCTCAATTGTCAGCTTCAGGGTAGGTGCAATAGGCTGTCACCTGAAAGCAGCACTTACCCATGAGAAAAGGACTTTGTTGCTCTCTACCCCTCCAAATTACAATAATTAGACTGATGGCCAGGGGTTCCAGATTTAATTCTGGAAGCAACCCTTTGGAATTTCTATTGGAATTCTATTATTACTGCTCAGTTACTTGAATTGAGAATTGTAAAACAAATATAATATGAAGTAATAAAGAAGCTCTTATGAGCTTCTGCTTTATAGCCATGGAGGTTTTCGACATATGTGTTCTATAACTGTGGATCATCCGTGTACAGTTACTGTCCAGTATCTCTAGACAGATTTGTGAAGGTTTGTGCACTGACATCACACTATGCCATGCCATTTACTGTTGATCTCTTCATTTGTTGGGCTGAAAAATAATTCTCAAGCCAGTCTTTTTTTTCTTTGCTGCTTTTCTTGTCAAACATTTTAACTCCAAACATCCATCCATGAAATCTGTGAAGCACTGCAGCAGGCTCGTCTGGGGACTAACATTGCGGCCGAATTGAATGTTCAAACGTTGTACTTTTTTTGGAACAATTTCAGTAATGTGGAATTCGTAACTTCAGATGGCTGGAGTCATTTGCTTCACAGATAAAAGTATAACCAGACTGTTTGTGTCAAGGTCTTTGGTTAACAACCCAGGTCATTGACAGAGGCTGCACAAACCTGGAAAAATAAAATAAAAACAACCAGGTTGCAGGTCCCTAAAAAGCCTGGATTCAGAAGGAGGTCGCCACTGGATCCCAGTCTTCCTATTTTGTGTCCTTACCCCTCTTTCACCCAGCAGGTGGAAACCCACAAGACACCCTCAATTGAGCGCCCCCAGACAAAAGGATTCTCCTTGTTGCGACTCATTCCAGGCTTTTTAGGACACCTGGCTCATGGTGTGATGAGGAAGGTGCTTATGGAGTGTTCACCACTGCAGGCACGGGGCGGGATGGGGGGAAGGGGGTACCTGACCGCATGTCCGCCTCTCTCCCACCCCCCCACCCCCGGCCCAGGAGACCCCAGGTCTGACTGCCAGCCAGGGGAGGCTTATTGGGCGAACCGTGTTGCAGGGATTGTCAACTCTCATCTGTTGCAATGTCTCCATCATATTAATTAGGGACAAACTGGTCATTCTGATGGCTCCGGGAGTCTTACGTGCTTTGTTTTTGATTGATCTCAGCTATCTGGGCAGCGTTGTTGTGACCAGGTCCTCTACATCGCAATAGGTAAGGGTTGGATCCATGTCTGAAAGGGGGGGGGCAGCAGCAGGTGGGGCTTTTAATCACCTTGTCCTTTAAAGGGGAATACGAGTGTTTGGGTCTTCCATTCAGTTGATCTCAGCGCCAGCCGATTTAGAGTTTACATTGTTCCTTGCTGCTTTAATGCATTTTGGTTCTGCAGTCTTGAATAACCTCCGATCAGTGGTATCTAGCGAAAGGTATGCAACATTTAGATTTTTTTTTCTAAATCACTTTCCTACCAAAGGAAGAATATTTGAGGATCTTGTACTTATATATTCCTTAAAATAATTCAAGGCAGTGTGCTAAGGTTTATGAATTTGGCATGTATCCATTTTCTGCATCTAGATGAACGCAAGTAACTTCACAGCGGTGGAATAGCATTAGTATTACTGCGCCAAGAATAGTACAGTAATACCCTGGTTTGCGCTCAGGGTTCGTTCCTGGAACGTGGAGCGCTAAGCAAAACAGTGCCAAACGGGGTAATTATGACATTATGTTTTATTAGCTAGGTGAAAATACAAATACAAAACAATCAAATGAACTGTTACTGAGCGATTTTTACAAGAAAACATACTGTAACAACAGGTGGCACATGCGAGAAGCATGTGCTTCACTTGCACATGAGCTTTGAGTCACACTAATGGCTCACACCTGCAAAGATAATCACAAGCTCACAGTGCAAAACACACACACACACACACACGAGGACTCCGAGTCACTTTGCTTACCCAACTTGCTTCAACACGCTGATCCACCTGTCAGACTTGTGTAAGAAGGATGCACCATCAGCACACACCTGGCTGCACCCATCCTCACGCACTGCACGATTTGCGGCTTGTGCTCTTACTCGTGAGGTGGTGTAATTCACTCCTTCAGTGTCACTGAACTGATTAGACATGGGACGCTCCAGGTACATCACACAGCTGAGCTGTGAATAACGGGCTACCGATGGCACTTTACTGCGCTGAAAATGTTGGGCTGCCACACACACACACACAGACAGAGTACAGAGCCTGTGAATGCTAAATAACCAGTGTTTTATGTGATATTGTCTTTATTGTGGAGAGAAGTGCAGCTCTTCTGGGTTCCACTGGCAGGCGCACTATAAGAAAAGAGCTCTAAACGGGGCAGCGTTAAGCGGGGTATTACTGTATTTGACTTCCTCTTGTCAATGTCCCACATGGGTTTCACAAAATCAAAGCAAATTGCTGTGTTTCTGAGTCACATTTCAGACTGCAGAACAGCCTGTGAAGAATGTGTTCCTCCAAAAGTAACAACGTGCCTGACTTGGTCTGGGGAGTCCAGTGGCCTCGCTTCTGCTGGATCTGCGTTTGTGGCACCAAGAGGTGCTAGTGAGAGTATTCCCCTTTAAAGTCCTGTTCCATGTGCAAATCGCCATGCATGCCATTGCTGAATATTGCTCTTGAATATTGTTCCAAAAAAAGAGAAAGAGGAAAGTGACTCTCAGAATAAACTCTTGTTACATTTGTTGTCCAAGTGCTTTGGTTTCTTTTATTTATGTGACTGTTCCTGAGTAGTCATCCCCCTCCCGCCATCTCTCCCCCCTGTCAGCATGGTGAAGCCCATTGTAGACAGTATTCATGTCTATGAACACATATCAATGATGATTGATGCTTTGTGGCTCAGCTGTGACCCCCCCTGCCTCACCCTGCCCCTCTACTAATTGCCTTCAATTTCTCTTTCCGCAGCCACTTCAGAAGGACAGCCTCCGTATAATGCAGTTTCCATTGTTTTTGTGCCTCGTGAAAACCTTTGTGTCTTTGTCAGAGTCTGCGGACTACCTTTAAAAAGTGCCTCCAAATCTGGATGGGAAGACCATCGTATCTGTAGAAACAAGCACACGTAGGAACCTGACAATATTGAAGTTGTTGAAGTTGGCCATGTTTACAAAGTTCTGTTTTTTTTTTTTTTTTTTATTTCTGTTGTTTTTTTTTTTTTTTTTTCCCGCTGAGAAAAAAACGGACTTTTAGCATCACTGTATTGGAGCACACGAAAGGAGGTAAACTTGTAGCCTGTTAACCGTTTCACGGAAGAAATCCTCCTAACCTGGAAATCAAGTAGCCTTAGTTTCCTGTTAAGTATCAAGATTTCCTCTTGTAGTGCCATATGACTTGTACTGTATCATGATAATGAATTTATGAAATTGTAATATGGACTACTGTACTACATGGCAGCGCAATCACATCTTTCTTTTGTAATAGAAAAATCAGTATTATTATGCTGAACAAATTGTTCGATTCAGGCAAACAGCACAATAACTCAAGTTGATTTGTAGGTAATCAGAGGCGCGTCTTAACATGGTACCGGCACCTCTGAATTGAGGCCTGGGGGAATACGATTATTGGACCTCAAGATATTCGGGCAGTAGCTGGTTTCCTTGGTGACTGACCTTCTCTTCTTTTCCTTGTTTCCTCAGAAAACGTCTAGGTGCATCGAGTGCCCCTGCAGGGTCTGAGAGGATGGAAGCACTGAGATACCAACGAGTTAAAAAAGCCAAGAAAATGGTTATGAACAACAACAACTCGAAATCCAGAAAGAAAACAGGTACGCACTAAGTACCTTCCAACCTTACTCTTCTGGAATTCAAGAACGTAGGGAGTTTAAAGTAGATCAGATCAGTTATTTTAAAGCTCTTAATTGAAATCATGTGACTTATAGGTTATGAGGTTATAACACTTAAATCTCATAGTGTGGTGGCTCAAGCAGCTGCCTTTGGATCTGAAGGTCACAGGTTCAAATCCCACCTCCTACTGTAGTACCCTTGAGCAAGGTACTTATGCTACCTTGCCCTGCTCTTTAAATGGGTAAGTCAGTGTAGGTAGCTTAACATTGCAAGTTGCTTTAGAGAAAAGTGGTGAATAAATGCAATAGATCTCTGGACTATGTTGGCTTTACTCTATGGCTCATTGTAACAGTTGCATAAAATGAGTATTGAATGTGGTAATCACAGATTATGTATGTACCAGTTTTTTCTCCCCGAGGCAAAATAATGCTTCTACTGTCAGTCCTGGAAATTTTGGTGAATTGGCCTTATCTGAACTTTTGTCACTGTGAAAGTTCAACAAGGCAGTTTTTGTTTAGGGTTAACAGGGCACTTCCTGTCTTACAGGCCTCAGTCAGATTGTATATATGCGCCCGGTGGTTCTGAATTCCCAGCAGCACTCCACTGAGCTGTGAGAAGGTAGTATGACAGATCAGTTCCAGTACAGCCTTCCCCAACTCACTTGCGTCCCCCAGTGGCGTGATGTACTCTTACCGAGCTTGAGTGTACCCTCAGTCATACTGTAACAAACTCCACATCACCTCCTGGTGTGATGCCAAAAGGGTTAAAAAAAAAAAAAAAAATCATTTGCCCTTCATATGTGACCAGCACTGACCCATCTGTTTCCCATGACCAGTTTAACCTTGTAGTCTGCATTGCAAGAAGAGGACCAGAATTTACATTCCTCTGAGAGACCCGCAGACACCTTCAGCTGTTGTCATATGTTTGCCCTGCATGCTGATGTCTAACAATATTCACTATTTATGCAAGATGATGATATTTAAATGTTATAAAGTCTGACAGTCATTTTTACATAAATTTGTTATAACTTAACAGTAAATGAGAAAAAAAGGTTTTTTAAAGTAGAGAATTATTTTGAGGTAATGGCAATGACTTCATTCATGTCTGCCTGTGAGAACATCCTGGTTCGTGTTATATGTAGGCAGTCGATCACACGTAGGCTTGTGTGAATGCAGCCTCGTTGGCATGGCACCTCGGTGGACCAAGGCCCCATTCCAGTTTAGCGGTCTGTGTGGAGTTGTCTGACCCGTCCCTGTGCTCCAGGTCCCTGATTTCCTTGCATTCATCCCAAAAACATGCTGGAAGCTCATTGGTGTGTGCGAATGTGTCCCTGTATGTATTCTCCTACAGTGGCTGTGTCTCCTTTGCTGAGGACAAGGACTTACTGGATCATGGAGTAAAACTCAAGAGTTCTGTTGAATGTTCTTATGTGTGATTCATGTGTATCCTGGATCTTCATTCTTGTACGTCTTTGCGTAACTTTCGCATTCCCTGCACCTTTACTTGATCGTTGCCATCCGTCTAACAGAGCTCAGACTTCATCTCTTTGTACTGCTGGCTATTTACTGTAGCAGACAAGGTAAAGGTCACGAGTCAGAGGTACATCAGTGGTACTCCTTGGCAGATTTCACCACTCTAACATTCTGGCCCTTTAACCGTCACGATACTTGATGTTGCCGACACTGAGCACAGAGGTCGCTGCTTCATCTGCCCCCTCTGAGCTCACTGTTGTTGTCCATCTCAGGTGTGTCCACCTCTCAGACCCAGCAGCTCCACACCTCTCAGGTACTCCTGCCCGAAGAAGCTCTCTACCTCCGCAAGAAGAAGAAAAGGCCAGCCCGACAGGACCCATATGCCCGCTTTTCTGCTCTGCTCTACCGCCGGCCACCGCGGGAGGACCAGAAAGCCATCCTGGCCAGCATGGACACAGCAGACCCAGACCATGCCACCCTCCTCTGAAGCCAACCAGGCCAAGTCCATTTCTCCCCTCAGTCCCCTTCTCAGAAAGCCGCCCAACCCTCAAGAGAACACTCGTCCTCAAACATCATTCTCTCCAGCTCAGCGACTCATTAGCCGTCGCCCTCATCCATATTCAGATGTGTATCTTTTTGTTTTTAGTGTTATGATTTTTGATAATTCAGAGGAAATTGGTGATATTCCAAAGTGTCCAAAGTTTTACTCCAGTGCAAATTACCCTGCAAGGAAAATTTAAGGGAAAATATTCTGATCTTCCACAACTACAGTTGCTGTGCCGAAGTTACCAGATCAGAAGGAGTCTGTACAAACAAACTATAGTAAAGGATGGATTACAATGTTCAGCCATGTAAAAACAGTCAACAGCTCGTTCCTCGATGTTCGTTCGACAGTATTATCACAGTGTGCTGAGAAGAAGTTGATTTCAGTCTTCCCCTATTGCGCCGTGGTAGGAGTTTTCGATGCGGTCCCAGTTTATGCCTCTCCTCTACTCTACTCACATTCCTTCACTAACTTTGCTCTGCCAACACTCCCTGCCAAAAGGGGAAATTAATCTGTCAGTGAATCACAGGGTTCTGTCTTTTGAAAATATATACCTCAGGTCACTAAGCAGTTTACCGCATGGACTGGGTCTTTGCAATCGATTACCATACTCGCAACCGTCCCGTGCTGTGGGATTTATTTATTTCACTGAGCTCTATTTATTGTTTTACCGTTTGAAATTAATTTAATGACTATTGTGTTTTATTTATGGCAAACACTGTCTAAATTCAATTCACTTAGGCCTTTTGCTGTGTTGACTTTGGGAAGGGAATACCACACTGTAATACAGTCATACCTTACTGTCAAACAATATTATGACAATATTTTCTAGAGTTGTGAATTGATTTCTTTTTAATGAATTGAGACTGGTATCTTCTTAAGCCTCTGTTAATAGATCAGAAGCATTTTCGTTGAATCATTGATGCCATCATGAAGCGCTCATTATTTCCACTCGGTAGGAAAGTCATTTAAATGCAAAGCACAACAAGGAGTGCATGTATATTTGATGGCAGAAGAGGCATCCGCTCTTTGCTGGTATAAACAAATTTAGTCTTCAACACTTTCATGTAATCATAAACAGTGTCAATATTTTATTACAAGCATTACTGTCTTTGATTACTTTCTTATTTCTTTGCCGTTAGACATGAAACATTTGCCTTTTCTTGATGTTTTCCTTTCACATGCAATTGCACTGGAGCAAAATGTTGGATTTTGTACTCGTACACTCCCACCTTATTTCTGGGCACACTAACCCTGTGTGTCTTTGGAATAGAGGGCTCCTAACCCTTTTAAAAAAGTACTATAGTAATGCCAAAAATGCTACCGCTTCCTTAATCAATAAAAACAACACAAGTACTGTACTATGAGGATGATAGGATTTTGTGCCATATGGTACTATAGTATTTTTTCATGTTTTTGGGAGGGCCTGTATAAAAACTCATAGACAGCTTCTTTGGGCCTAAGTAGGGCTCATTCCAGGTTGCCTGTTCTACATCTGTCTGCTGCGTTGCTTTTCTTTATGAAAACTACATCCACTGCCTTTTGTTACCAGTTTTGTAGCCTTGACATGACTCTTGTTAATGTATTTTTTAGGTTGTTTTGTGTTCTTTTTTTTTTTTTTTTTTTGGAATTTGCTGGTTGCAGCCTGCAGAAGCATTAAGAATCTCATTCTGTACATATAAATATATATACACACACACACATATACACATGTATCTGTGTGCGTATATATGTACGGAATGATATTTTTGTTGACATGGCAGTAGAACCAGTATAATCTATGAGGTGACAGGGCTACAAAAGCAGCTCTGTAATCAGCAATGTTTTTCTTGTCCTCATTGTAATATTTAACATTCAGAGGGTGCTTGATTTGTACTGATGCATACATATTTCTCAGACAGAACCGAGACATCCAGAATGGGCTACGCCAAGGCATCTGTGTTCTTCCTATTCTGTCGTTACCCTTACGGATGGAACTGGGAGGGGCCGCAGAAGTGCTCCCAGGTGCGCTTACAGGTGTGCGTGCTCAGGTGTGCTCTCTTGTCGGAGGTAGCAGATCTAAGCTGCAGACGTTGCAATGCTGTTTTGCCCGACTCGTGGCCCCGGTGTGAGGTCTTTCTGCTGCTGGACACACATTAGCTTTGGGCTCCTGAGCGCGCATGATGAGCAGTCATGAACAGATCTCGGGTGTGATGTTATGTGCCTGGGGTACTAAGCAGCCCGCAGTGGACTTGCTCTGAACCACTGATCCGACTTCTGTTTCAGCCAGAACAATAACGTGGCAGTATTTGTGACTTCACATCTGCATTCTGTAAGCTTTCACACACCTGCTGTACACTGTCTTCAACTGGCTCTTCAGATCTTTCTCGTGCTCTTCCTTTTTCCCATCACTTTTAATGATGCCACAGTTTACCAAACTATTTCTTTTTTATTCCTTTCAGTCCAAAAAAAAAAAGAAAATCAGTCTAAAACTTTAATTGACGAAGAACTGGCTTCTTACATTTACTGTACATTTATTGATAAAGCAAATGCTTCTGCATTCATTTAGTAGATGGCTTGTCTGCGTAGAATTTCAAGGTTTTTTTAAAAAAAATATATTGTTATCGATGTCAAGACTAAGTGATCCTGTTAGTGGGTTAGGTGGAGAATGAATCCCGATTGCCTTTTCTTTACAAGCATCCGTAGCTGAAACTAGTCAAAACAGCTTTGCCATTAGCACTTGGGGAGATGTTCTTTATTAACGTGTGCTTCTCAGTAAGGCCCTGCAGCCAAACGTACCTGACTCAAAGGAATATGTCGCCCCTGAAACACAATAACTTGGTTGCCGTTTGCGCTGGACCCTGGGTGGAAACAGTAGTCAGCAGCCTGTGTGACATTCAGTTGAATCTTAGATTTAGTCTACAGTTGGCTGCTCCCTTTCTTATATGACAAAAAAGAAAAATTCTTCATCATAGATGTCAGTGGGTGTAGTTATGGGGTTGTAGATGACAGCAGTAAAATCATGTTGAAATATTTAATCACTAATGTAGATGTTAAACAGACTGCATTTTGGTATTAGATTTAAAAAAAAAAAAAAAAAAGAAAAAAAAAAAAAAAACTGTGAGTGATCTGTAAAATGTCATCCAGTTTTATTGCTCCGTGAACACAAATGTAAAGGGAGGTGGGGTCGGGGTTGATTTTACAGAGGGTTCTCTGGCCCTGTGGCTTCGTAGTGCATATTCGTTGTATCAGCAGCAAACCACACGACCAGCTGAACACAGTGGAGGATTCAACGCCTAAAATGTGTACGTAGCTGAAAAATGTAGTCAGTTTCCTAAAAAGCGAAATCAGCATGAGGTGCTATTTCTAGACTATAAAACCCAGTGTCTGGTACTCTTGTGGAGAAAGGGACTTTGAGCAAAGCTCATCCTTCTATGTAGCCTCGGTGTGCGGGAGCACAAGCTGATCTCTCCGCGCTCTTCAGCGCTTTCATATCGAATGAAGGGCAAATGCATGGGACAAGTACAGTATATCACCAGGAGGCACCTCTTCCTTCCGGAATGGAAAGGAGTTTGGTTTGGTAGTCACCATTACCAGTAATACAACGTCAACTGTAGTACAGCTCGTTTCTTGAAATATCGGGTGCTAATCTTCCTAACTTGTGACGCCCAGAAGGTGATTTCTTGGTGTGATCGCCAGTCATCGCTGCACCTGATCTACACGTTGGCTGTGAATGTTCACGTGTGCGTTTTCAGTCAGATCCAGTCTGACCTGTGCTGTTTGCCATGGACTACTGTAGGTATGAAGCGAGTGTCCAGAAACAGAGAATGGCAATGTAGTTGAATATATTTTGGCGATTTCTCACGTGTGCCGTAGGGGCGTATTTCAGGTAACGCGCCTTGATCCATTTCTCATTTGTGAGCTTAATTCAGTTTGGGAGGGAAGCCTCCGCATTAACTTTTCATTTCGAGCTTGCCACCAGATAATGTAAATAACGGGAGTTTGGACCGGCAATAAACGATTGCTGACTGGACGTTAGGAGGTCAAAGAAAATGCACTGAATGAACTTTTTCATCCAGTAAACACTGTCTACGATGTTTAAACTGTAATGTCTTAATTTTTTTAAATTGTGCTTGTTATAACTTTCATACTCAATCACATTCCTTTATACTTTATATAACAAGCTTATAGTGCACACATTTTTAAAGGTTTTATAGAAGTCTGTCTTTGAATTACACTTGCCTGTTTCGATTAAGACGAATAACTGCTACCATACTGTATGCAAGAATGTATAAGCAGCTAGTCTGACTGTTATGAAGAGCTCCCACTTTTTGACATTTACATAGTTTTTGCCGCAGTCTTTTAATAGTTTGTCTTAATTTATTTTTAATGTTTAAATTTTTATTTGCGTGGCTTTTTCATTCATTGCGTTTGAGCGCCGCCTGAAGTCTTTTCCTGAGTAAGAATATATCAAGATCCAGTATATCTCTCATGAACAGCCAGGGGGATAGTTTATGCCTCTGGATGATTTAGTATATAAATTTAGTGTACGTGTACTTATCTGAGATGCAAGCACTTTTAGTGAAAGTACTTTGCAGTAGATAGATTCCCGGCTGTTTCACATGCAGTGTGCACTTTTGGCTTGCAGTAACACCAATAGTAATACCTCACACTGGCTGTTTTAAGAGTTCAGGCATCATAGTGAGCGATAGTATTAACCATTATAGGTCATATTATGTCGATAATAAATGATGTGAATTGAAAGCTTCTGGACCTTATATAAAGAGAATTTTTTATCCTGTTCTTGAACAAGCTGTTTAGGTAATGATGTTTGGCAGTCGTTGGACCTCCCATTTTTCCTTTTCGGCAGTGTTCCAATGTGAGGAGAGGCGTTCTTTACCTGAGAAGTTCACAGCTGTATGTACAACGCATATACTGTCACATGCATTTTTGCCATTTTTTCGTGGCTCAGCTTCCTGTTTTTGTCAGCCAGCTGTGATTCAGAAGCATTGATAATGAAGCATGTCATTCTCGCCCCTCCACGCTCAGCCAGGCCTCCTCAGATCCAGTTTTGTTCTGATCTTGTCTTTTCTGCAGGTCTGGCACCTCCCGAGATGGAGAAAAGGGTGAACATAGAGGGGCCTGTATTTTATAAGATGAGCTAGCTGATTTAGATTGCGTTGAAATGATGTCCAGCTATTTTTTGAGATTTGGGATTCAGGCAGCTTAGGACTTAGTAGAAAAGTAAGACATTGCTTTGAATGGGACTTTTGTGCTTTGCAAAATCTAAACCTTGACGGGATTCTTCCAGTTCTTTTAAAAAGAACTACAGGGATTTCCAGTGTGTCCTGAGCTAACATGGATAATGATATCATAACACTGTTTTTTTTTTTTTTTGTAATTTTGGGCAAATACATACATCCTGTGTATGAATATTCATATGTATTCTAATTTGGTATTTCCCATCCCCAGGTCCACATGTTGCACCTAAAGTCCACTTTGAGACAGAGGTCAGCTGGCCTCCGCTCGTCCTATTCGCATCCCCAAAAAGTACACCTTCTTTCACTCTGAGAGTCAGCTGAAGCCATGTTGCTACCCAACCCCCCCTACCCCCCCCCCAGGGAAAACCCCTTTATCATTTATCATCTTTGTAGCCTCTATAAAGTCGCTGTCTGAGAATCCCACTAAATTTCAAACTGCTGATAGAAATATTTTTTGTACAGAAGCGCTTAAATAACTTTGCTGCATGAAAGAAAGAGATTTAAGGGACAATATTACTATTTATTATTACTGTTATTATTACAATTTTTTTTTTTTATTGACCAGCATTGGCAGGTAATGTACATAGAGAGGTTTCATTTGCATGGTTATGTCTCTGAGGTTTGCTTACAGTGAAGAGACGTCAAAAGTCACTAACGGAAAATAAGTGATGTGTATAAAGTGAAAACTGTCACGAAAAGTACAAGGTTCCGCAGTCCGAGCAGTCTGAGTCTGGACCATAGATGATAATGTGATTCTTTTGGAAGCAAACTGTCCTGTTTACATATTGTAAGACAGTGGCACACACAGTAAGCCATGCAGGAGTATTTAATGGTGCAGGTTTTAGCACGACGCTGAGCTGTGTAAACGGCGTGGATTTCCAGTAGACGGTAATGTGACTGGTAAAACGTCTCCACTAGGACTGTAAATAATCGTAACGTGAACCCAGCAGGGCCAAAGGTGGCCGAGCCCTCTGTGCCGTTCTGTATCGTACCGTGCCGTACAGTACTGTACTGGCAGGGGAAATGGGCCGCGTATCAATTTGGATGTTAACGACTGGGAAAAAGTTGTTTTTAAACAGTTTCCCCCCCCCCATGTCACTGTGAAAGGGGTCACGGTAAGGTCGTTTAGGTCTGCGTTCCTTCTCGGAGGGTTGGGCCGAAGCGCTTCGTTCATTCCTGTCCCCTAGCGTTAGCGCAGAACAGGGCGCCGTCGCTCCGCTGCCCGGCGTGACAATTTCATAGCCAAACTGGTTCGCGCTGAAGCTGTACTGTACTTGTGTGACTGTAAGCGCTGTTTCCCCACGTGCTCCTCGCTGATATGTGAATATTTGGAAGCGGCAGGCGGGTCGAGCGTCCCGTATCGTGCCGTGTGAATTCTGCTACCGTGTCGGTACGGGGGCGGCCTGCCCCGCTCCGCTACTCAAAAACGTCAATAGAAACACTTAGCGCAAGAAACGAGACGCCATAAATCCTTCCGAGCAGCCGAGCGTTCGTTGCCTTCTTGGTTTGTTCTCCGTCGAAAGATATTTTTATAACATGAATCGGAGATGGTGACACTGCTTCACGTCTTTATGCCACGGGGGAAAAAAAAAAAAAAGAAGCAAGACATTTGTCTGCAACAGAATGTGACTATCTGGAGTATTTATGTAATGTTTAAATACAGGTCTTCTTTATGAATAATATATATTACATCTGTACGTTTTTAGCAATGTCATGGTTTAGCACAAAATGTCACACCATGATTTAGACATAGTTTTGTTTCAAATGTTCAGTTAACCAGCACTGAACAGCAATGTGGATCATCCATTACAATTAACATCTAACTGCTCTTCTTTACCGATGCTTTTTTTTACAGAGCATACATGCAGTAAATAATGCCCTTGTATTTACTGAAATTCAATACTAGCCATTACTTTGTCTTTCAGTTTTTCACAACTTGAAAGTTGTTTTCGTGCTGTGTGTTTAATACACATTCATACCCAACTGGATAAAATGTAGGCCCGATGCTGTTTTCTTACAGAGTTATATTATTGTACATTTACAGCGTCATATCATGAGTCGGTGCTTCACCTCACTTGGAGCCTAAGAACATAGAGCATTTCTGGTGGGGATGTGTGTGACTTGTGTTCTTGTGCTGTTCGGAACTCATTTATGGATACGTTTCAAAGTTGGCGCAGATGTGCGCTGCTGTCCCGTGCTCTGAGGGTGAAGGAAACGTACACGCGTACTCCGGGGATCCGTGATCCGTCGCTGCCGTCCGCTCAGCATCGATTCACAGGTTAGGGTTCTTGCAAAAGAAATAGCTGCAGTGCTGTGCGTTTAGTCGTTTCGCCAGCGAAGGCCGTGTGCGGCGAACTCCCTCCGCACGCAGTTTTAGTGGTGGGGGGGACACGCTCCGACGCATGCGCTCATCACGCCTGGCGACGGCACGCAGGTGTGGTGCGTGTCCAGGAGATAAGTGCTTAGCTCTTGGACTTTGACTTAACTCGCACAGAATCACACAGACACACACAGAATGACACACGCGCGCCGTGCCTCGGCATGTGGCTCGCCGTCTTGCGGTTATGGACACGAGTGACACACAAACGCTTACGGACATTTATGCCTCACACTGTAAATAACCCAGATCTGGCAATATATTTTTATGTACAACTGAGAAACGAATGAAACGTTGTTAACGATCAGTTTCAGTGGTACCGTATGACATGTAGCAGACCTCTATTTATAGATCTGTACAATGTGAATAGTCAAATTATATCAAATGCTACAAATTACTTTAGTTTTAAGACTTAATATTATTAATACAAGTATATTGCAGAAAGTTAACATTAATAACTGATGTGGATTGTAGTCCACGTGTGGGGAAAGGGATTTGTTTTGCCTATAGTGTCTCATTATTTCCAGATACAACGGTTGTCTTATTTTTACACCCATTGCTGCTTTAAGCAATACTGTATCATAAAATAAATATTGATATTTCATTCACATGTAGACTTGTTAGAAGCGAATCGGTTTGTGTATGAAACAAAACTAAAAAATGGTACAACATGCATTTTTTGTAGTCAAAACATGTATGTTAATGGAGTGGGAGGCAGATACAGGGTTTTTTTTTTTAGGGGGAAAAAATCTAAATCTAAGTACTAAACCTCGTCTTTAATATTGGTAATGTAAACGGCTATGAATATAATCTCTTGGCGTATGATTCGCTTGACTAACCTGGTTATGATTATGGATCCTTTGTGTTTCCGTACCGGTTCGCTGCCTGCTGCTGTCCTCTGAGGGTCCACAGTTATTAATATTGCATTAATATCGCAACGTTGTTCACTGAGGAGCCCTCGCGCTTTGCTGCATACCTCATTCAGGATCCGCCTCGTCACTGCTGCTACGGGCCCATCGGTACCTCGCAAAGTTCGGAAACAGCAGCTCGACCGAAAGACCATTTACAAGAGCATTCGTTTCCATGCTCAGCTTTTCTCCAGCTACAAAATTCGGCAGATGTGTTTTTTAAACAAAATACTGGCCATGTCGACGCTTGCGGTCTTTATGCACTTTCCGCTGAAGGTTACCTCCGGTTAGAGATACATACATAATCATAACCAGTGTGGAAGAGCTGCCCGTCATAGGGGCCAATAAACACAGGAGCGAGCCAATTAGCTGCTTCCGTGGTTCTGAGCGCCGAGCTCGGACCCGGGACCTCGGCAGCCCGTGGCCTCGACGGGGCCGGCGGCGCGCGCAGCGCTCTCGTGGCTGTGCCGGCGGATGCCGGGTCGGCTCGTTCTAACGCGGGTCCATTTGATCCACTCTCGAACCCTGTATCTCGTATCTCAGAACTCTTAACACCCTTCGGGGATCATCTCCTCCAGGGGCCCCCCCGCCGTGACCTGCAGAGCAGCACAGTACATGAGATGTGTCGTCTTATATTGCTCTAGTCAACAGACCGTACAAATAGGTATATTTTACTGAGTTTGTGTCACGTGACCAATATTTAAAGCTGCTCAAAGAGAGTCCGAAACGGGGGCCCCTAACTTTTTTTTTAAATGAAAACTAACGACAAAGTGTGTTTCCGATTTAAGCTCGTTTTTATAGAAATCCGTGTGTTACCTGCCTCTAATCGGTCTAAGGTTGCAGACGTACCATGGCAAGAACGGGGACGGTCCAGACAGGCCTGCTGCTCCACTCTGACCGCACCTTACGGTCGTCTGGGGACTTTTTTTTAAACAAACTGTGTGTCTACTCTGCAGCTGCGTTGTACACATAACGACTCGGTGCTATTTTCGAACTGTATTCGTGGTGCTCTCCATCGATCAGAGTCAACACTGCTTCACCCACATGGACAGCACTCTGTTTCCGTTACCCAAGGCGTATGTTATAATTGCCGTTTATTAAGACACATAGTGGCTCTCTGTGCGGGCAATAAATTCACCTCCAGTGGTGTGAAACTGAGTGTTCGCTGCATTATCACGACCGATACGCGATGGGGGAAAAAAATGCCGCCGAGTTCACGGGTGGCAGGCTTTCAATATTAGGTGTGTTTTGACTTCAAGGACTGTTTGTTTACGCCAAAAAAGGAATTAATTAATCACGCTTGCAAAAGCCAAACTGAGAAATGGCATTAATGGAATAGAGGCTGTGGAATGTTGTTCTTATTTTTGCCAACAGAGCGGTGTGTGTATGTGTGTGTGTGTGTGTGTGTGTGTGTGTGTGAGAGAGAGAGGGGGGTTCATTTCTTCAGGTGTTGGAGAGAAACACTCAGATATAGCGTAGATTGTAATCACGTGCTTACGGATCATTAGGTCAACAGGGCGTCTCTCAGCGCCCGCGAGCCCACCCCACGTTTTATTATGGTAAACGCTGGGCCTGTCCGAGTCTGACAGCGTCCGCCTCAGCCCAGGTCGTATTTTTACTGACCGTAAATACACAGCTCTTGTTTCTCTCGCTTTATGAAGCACTGTCCCGGCGCTCTCTTTAGAAGCAAACGTGGGCAGTAATTGGACCCAATTGGTGACCTGTCTCCGAAACCCCCTGTATTCATAACCTCCAACTGAACTTCCTACAGCCTCACACTGTTACGCTCCTCTAAATGCTATATATGTGTAAAATGCACTTTTTTGCTATGGGATATTTTGTTTAAGTCTTCCTGGATGTTTTTTTTTTTGGACCACAGTCAGTTTATTTCATCGAGACACATGAGATCTCATTGTTCAAATTTAACTCCCTTAGAGAAATTCTTGTTTTCTTCTCTCCATGCAAATTTGATTATTACATTGTATTTTAAAAGGTCATCGTTTAATCGGGGTTTAATAACAGGTTCACCAGCCATTCGTAGAAAGGGAGCAGGGGGAAAGAAGGTGTGTGTGTGTGTGTGTGTGTGTGTGTGTGTGTGTGTGTGTGTGTGTGTGTGTGTGTGTGTGTGTGTGTGTGTGTGTGTGTGGTGCGCCATCATCTGCAAAACCTGGTTATGCTGGACAGTTAAGAGTTTACCAGCAATGAAGTCCACGAACAGAATGTATTGCGACATCATAGTTTTGCCTTTTAATTTTCACCATCCACACTTAAGTAATGCTGAAGGAAGACTATGCTTTATACAGCCTATTTAGGAAGTATGTTTTGAAGAAAAGAAAAGAAAAAAAAAAACAATGCTACATGCTGAAAACAAGTTGTATGTAAATATTTGGAAATCGCAGTTCATAATTCATGCTTGTATGTTGTTATTTTCTGATGTTGCTGACTTAAGCATGGTATGTACCCTGTTTTTACCTCCTTAAATGAAATGTTAAGCTACAAGAATATTCTGTAGAAATTTTCATACACCTACCTATATATTTCTTAATACATTGTATACAGTTTTAAAAAAAAAAAAATCATTTTTATTTAAGGTGATCTCAAATTCAGGTGCTTATTTTTTTAGTTGTATTAATGATCTGTTGCTTTATTATTATTGTTATTATTATTATTATTGTTTTTTCCCAGAAACAAAAAGTGAAATAAATAGGCAGCCAGAGGGTTAAAGTGTAAACCATTTCAGGTATTGTTCTACTACAACCTTTCTTTTTTCCCAGACACTCTTTGTTCTGTAAAAAAAAAACAAACAAACAAACATATATATGGTGCTGTACCAAAGCCTTATGTAACATACTATTCTGTTGAGTTGTCTGTGACACTGTCTAGCCTCTGCTCAGCAGGAAGTTGAATACACGCCCTGGGAATGTACATGACCTGTTTTTACCTGTTGGGCTGGTGAACTTCTGTCGTCCGGTCGGTGCTCTCGGTGTCGGTGCTTCGCTGATCGATGCAGCGCCAGGTGTGCTGTGCGACTCGACTTCGGTCTGCCTGCGACCTCCCCGACTCTCCCTGGAAGTCCGTTTATTCCAGCGCCGCTGTAACGGAGTGGAACAACTCCCACATCGCTGGGTCACTGGGGCCCTAAAGAGAGTCCCTCGTCTTCTCTTCTCAATCAGACTAATATGGTATATTGTACGGCTTTGGCTCTACATTAATGTTAAGGGTGACATATTAATGCACTTTAATATATTACTGTTTTAATCCTTTTACCTCCGGTTATCAAAGTAGCAAAGCGCTCATGCGCTGGTTGTGAGTTGACCGATAGGGTAACATCCAAAAAGTTCAGCTTCGGATATAAGGTGCAGATGTTACTTCGTTTTTCATTTGTACTTGTTGATCTACTGATTTTATCCCACAGTAAACGAAGTCTCACTCGCCATCATTCTCAGTCGAACCAGGTACGGAGTTCAGCAGCGATCGCGTGTTTCTTGACCATCACCGAAGTCCATACACCATGAAGGACTTGTTGTGAGCCCCCCCACCCCCCATGTTAGAGGGCTCATAGACGCCAACCGATTACCTGATCATAACTGATTAACAATGCAACTAACACAGACACAAAGGACAACATGTTTCTTTTTTACGTGTGGCCTGCAAGTGGAGCATGGTGGGCAGGTGAGACTTTAACTAGTGTTCCAGTGAGAGCTGCCAGCGCCCCGTGTGTTCGAGGTCTCGCTGAGTGCCAGAGAGGCTCATGGGTAGTACCGTTGCATGTCCACGGTGAGGCCATCCCTGCTGGCGAAGGCAGCGCCGCACCGAGAACAATATCACTATGCCAAGTGGCCTGGGCAGAATCTACTGAGTTGACACTTTCAGATGCTTAAGTCCCATGTAACATTTACTCTGCTTCAGAAATGTTTTGTATTTTGAGATAATAAAAATTTACCAAAAAAAAGAAAGAAAGGCTCCGTGTTTCTTTGCACCTCTTTCTGATCGGCAGAACCGTTTAAAATGTTACTTTTCATTTTCGCAGTATGCACGGTATGTCATTCACGGTCCTTGGGGTGGCGTAGTGCTCAGAGCCGCCACCTTTGGACCTGGAACTTGAAGCCAGGGGCGTAGCTAGGAATTCTGGCCCCTTAAATATAGTTAATTAATTACTACTGCAATTTCTGCGGGCCCCAAGAATCTCCACCGTCATTCACTCCACCTGAGATGGCCCTGGTTGCAGGTTCGAATCAAACATCCTGCTGTAGTTCCCTTGATCAAAGTACCTCCTCGAAATTGCTCTAATAAAAACCACTGTACAAATAGGTAAATAACTGTAGGTAGTTTTATGGAGAGAAAGACGCCAGATAAAAGAATACATGTAACGGCACATGGAAATCACTGCATTTCAACCAGGCGGCGCGACACGATGTGTAGTAGCAGGTCGCGTCCACAAGATGGCGCTGTGTATAAACGCGTCAGCATAACCTGAACGGCTTTAGCCATTTACAGGCCTGGACACACACACGTTTAAACTCATCTGTGATGTAAATGTGTATTATTTGCTGGTATATACATTACGTTTTAATTAATGTAGGCCGAATGTGTGTAAAAGTGACACGTGTACGGGGCTCCGTCCTGCTACCCATAATGCATTTAGTCGGTATAAATCTCGCAATCAGTTTGGACCTTTTTTTCCCCAATTTCGCAATTGCGAGAAGCAGTTCTAGTATGTATGTGTCACTGGATTGTCGTTTTTACTTCTGCGCTGCGGTGCCTAAGTCAAGTTCAGGTAGGAGCCACGAGTCCGGACAAGTATCGTCACTCAAGCATTCCGTATAATCTACTCGGAAATTTCAACATATTCATATTTAAGCGCCAAGAGTTGACGCCTCGCACTTTTAATTAGGCATGATCGGGCCCTGGCGGGACTGCTCTACTTGCGGGAGGCGCGTTCCCGTTCAGCGCGTCGGGAGCGCGCTCGCGCAGGCGGATCAGGGGAAGGGAGACCGCGTGCTGTTGGCCGGAGAGGGAAGCGATTGAGGACGCGCGATTTGCAGCTCGTCACCTTCACGCGCTGCCGTACGCGTGTTCCGCGTTCTCGGCACCTCCCGCGAGGACACGCGCACGTTCGCGGCGCTCGTGCCAGGAGCTGCAGCTGTCGTCGCCGTGCGGCCAATGGGATCTCCCGCCGCGGGGCTCTAGGCGCACCCCCCGTGTTGAACGCCGTTCTCCGCGGCACAGCCACGCTCTCGGCCGCGCGATAATAATGCGGCTTTGGGGAGGCGAGCGCGCGGGCTGTGCGTGTGCAGCGCCTCGGGAACAAGAAGAAGAAGGAGAAGCCGGGCAGCGCGACGAGAGCGCGCACTGAGTAAGAGAGACGCGCAGCCAGGCGGAGAAGAAACAAACAGCAGCCGCAGCAGCAGAAGCAGCAACGAGAGGCCGCTCGTCCCGCCGCGCTCTGCCAGGTAAGCGGGGCCGCGCTGCGCGCTCACCGCCGGGGGCCCCTGTCTTTCCGCAGCGCAGAGTCAGTGACACCGCGTATGACGAGCTAGACGCGGGCAGGACACGCCGGCATCACCCGATCACGAGCAAACATTGTCAGAATCGCATCATTAGTGCTCTCTCATTCATTCATTCGTTCATTCGAGTGACGCTCTTCTCCAAAAAGCCACTTAGTTACAGCGACTGACCCATTTGCACACCTGAGTCCTTTTTTACTGGGTACTAAGTCGAGGGCACGCAGCAGCAGGAGGTGGGATTCGAACCTGGGTCCTTGGTAAGTTGCGAGCCTCTAACCGCTGCGCCCCCTGCCGCCCCTGCGTGCGAAACATCATCATGTGGAGCCGGAGTTTACGTTTGCAGCTGCGTGTTTGTGTGGGGCTGCAGTCTGCCCTCTGCCCCTCAGCGGAACCCGATCCCGACAGGGAGGTGCGTCACTGACCCACAGCTGCAACGCATGCGCTTGTCGGAGCTCAGTGTTTTCAGGACCTGTGTGTGTGTGTGTGTGTGTGAGAGACTCTTATTACTGACTTTTTCTTAGCTGACACCTTTGTTCAGACAGACTTGCAATGCTGGATAACCTTCTTTACCACTCATTTACCCTTGTATATGGCAGGGTTTACTTACTGTATCAAGTCAGAGTAAGTACCTTCATTGTGTGTGTGGCAGCGCAGGGACAAGTTTTGAAGCATCACTCCAGCCCACATGTGTTCTGCTTGCTCCCGCTCACGCTTTCTCCCCTGTAAGGTCCGGAGTGCGGAGCATGAGCTGGGGGGGGCGTCCCTCTCCATTTATTCATTAGCCGACACCTCCCTGTTTATACAGCTGGGCAGTTTTACCACATCGGTTTAGATTGAGTACCGTGATGAAGAGCGCTGCAGCTGCTGCTGGGATTCGAACCAAGGTCCTTCGGTGGGAAGGCTCGAACCGCTGCGCCCGTTGCTGCCCCAGGATGCGAATGTGAAACTGAGGCCATCGGCCTTTGTGTGGGCGTCCCTCTTTGACCCCGTCCACGTGGGTCCCGTCTGACGTTTAATAAATGAAGTAAAATGAGAAGGACGTGCGAGACGAGAGCCGTTCGCCCCGAATTTGGTCTCGCGTCGCTTAGGAGGGTGTCACTCGGCCGCTGGAGATGCGGCCCCATCGGGCCGAGCGGCTCCGGATGAAGGAACGGCGTCTTTGTCTCCGTCCCCCCAGCCCGTCGGCGAACGGAGTGCTTGTGCGGCGCCGCCATGGCAGCGGTTCAATGCCAAATGCTGAGCCCTTATGCTTGGGCTGAAGGACCAGATTTTGCGGCTTCTCTGCGTTTGTCACTTTTTGTCCCGGAGCCACTTGGGAGCGCCGTGACAGGCGGTCCTAACGGCACGCTTTTGAGCGGAGGCCTCCGCTCGCGTAGGCTGCGCGTGTAACGCGTTAGAGGACTCGCCGTACGTCAGGGAGCGACCGCCACGTAAAACCCGTCCCCTCGGGCTTTGCTGATGTCGCAGCCCGATCTCGCAGACGCCGTTACCCTTTACATCGCGCTTACTGTTTGTCATTCCGTTTCAGTTACTTTTTATTACAAACGGTTTGCAGCGATTAGATTGAGGAACGAAAGTGAGAATAATAACGCAGCATGGAAATATAATTATATTGCTGTACTATATGTTGTGATTGTGCGTTAGTGTTAACGTGATACAGTGTATCGTTCATGTCTTACAGCAAGTATTTACCATATGGTTCAGCCAACACAGTATAAGGGGACTTTCAATTTATGACGGCGTTGACTTCGGGTTCATCGCGGTGGAGCCGAGTAGTAACAGAGGACCACCTGTACTTTTTATTAATTTGTCGTATATGAATGCGGCTCACATTTGGTTCCCTTTATCTGGTTAGGAGCTGTCCTTCAGCCAGAGAGCTGGTATCTCTACAAGGGGGCTTTGGGTGGCGGGATATTCCTCTTGGTCACATACGGTAACTCCAGGGTACGGCGGCAGAAGCTCGAACCTTGAACCTTTGGGCTGCCTACCATGTTGTTTAAGTGCTTTATGGCTGCTGGAAGAGTTTCTGGGCCGGCGCTTTACGCTGTGCGGGGTCTTGCCGGCTGTTGGAGCTTCCCGGGTGCGTGTCCGGCAGGTGGCTTGCGGGGTTATCCCCCCCAGCCATGTGGGCCGCAGTGCAGTGTGGGAAATTCAGCCCCATAAAGAGTGCAGTGGGGAAGAGGGGGGCTGCTCTGGACGGATGAGCGAAACTCGTCTCGGGCGCACCGATTGCGTTGGGACAGAACCCTGTTTACAGTATGGGTCATAGAGGTCCAGGAGCACGGGGTTCTGGGCAACATGGTAAACTTTGAATGGTGCAGGTAGCCACTCGTATACACACCCTAAGGGCAGATTAGTTGATCTGGTGCGCCTGAAACATATGTCGGTGGGAGGAAACCAGAGCACCATTGAAATCCAGTCCCAAGATAATTCTCTGAAGTAACCATAGCAACGCAGGACGTCACTGCAATGCAAATCGCAGGGAATCCCAGCAGCGGCGTGGCATGGAGCTGAGCAAAATCCAGTTAGGTGTTTGAAAGGCACCGGAGCCGTGAGCAGTGACGCTCCCTCGTGAGGAGCCCGTAGGACCGCGAACCGTATCGTGGGCACGGGGAGGAGTTCGTCCCCCCGGCCTCTGGGACACGCGGGTCAGGAAGCCCCTCAGGAGATTCATGTGTGACCATGTTTCGTTAGCGCTTCAGTTTATTAACGTGACCCCCCCCCCCCCCCCACCAGCACCTTTTAGTGTTTTAATTATGCTACGCAGCCTTTATTCTCTTATAATCGTGGGGAGCAGTGCCTCTGCAGTTGAGCAACGCTGCACGGTACATTGTGGCGTCACCGTGTGTGAAATCGGAGCAGAAGCTGCGGGTCGCGAGATGCCTCTGCGCAGCCCTCTGGAAATTGATATAAAATAAAATGCGCTCTATTGTCCTAAATGGATTCACATCCTATTATTTACGCTCTGCTTTGAAGCTCATGATAAACGAGTTTCCTCTGAGTGTTTAAAAAAAAAACACAAGGGAGGCGCTCTTTCCAGTTCCTGTTTTTCCTTCTCCCAAACGGATCAGGTGCCACAGCTCATGTCAGCTTCACGCCTGGTGCTTCGCAAAACATTTTGTGCTAAATACCATGTTAATGGCTTTCCTCCGTGCTCGTCCCCGCTTGGCAGGCGTGTCCTTTTCCCGCTTAATTTTTCCCAGTCCTTTCTGGAGCTTTTCTTCCGATGTCAGTGCGTTAATCCTCTGGTCCGTCAGTTGTACGTTGTGTGTTTTATATTCCCTGTTACACTTCTTTAAAGTGCCGCCGCCTCATCTGGGCTGATGTGGACACGTGTGCTGCTCCAGGTGTCAGTCAGTGGCTGCTCAGAATGTGGGGGGATCGAAGCTCGGGTGCGGGATTTAACCATCTGTGCGCTTATGTAAAAGCCGGCGAAGGTGGATGCAACGTGGTGCTGCTCTCGCCGAGGCTCAATCAGATCGCTCCATTCCGCTTGGCGAATCCCTTTCGCAGAGAGCGCCCGTTGGTACCGCCGTGCCTGCTGCTCCTCCGCACAGCGCGGCGCAGCCCGTGCACGGCTCTCGTTCTGGGTCAGTGGGCGTCGCTGGAGCCGACGTCTTCCTTCCTCCTACCGGTGTTTGCCAGAAGCACATTCCTGTGGATTCGCAGTTTTGGCTCCAGCGCGGTGGAATGGTCTCCCGCTTTCCCTCAGCGCTGCTGAATCGCCCCCAACGTACAAGGCGAGTCTCAAAGCGCATCTTTCAGAGCCGTTTCTCTCCAGATCCTGTCTTCTGCGTGAACTTTCATCGCTGTCAGCCGACCGAGGCTGGATGCGATGTTTCGGTGTAGCTCTTGGGCTGCCGGTTTCCGTGCCAGAGTCGCCTGGGCGCCGGTTCACGTCCGGCGGGACGCGTGCTTTCGGGGGACGGGGTCGTCTCCGTGCCAACCGGGAACGCGGGTTCGCTTTCACCTGAAGCCCGGGGCGGAGTGTAAACGGTTCCCGTGAACCGTGAGCCTAATGGGGGGGTTTCCACCGTTACTTATTCATACGTATCTTGCCGCCCCTGCAGTTTATTCAGCGCTTGCAGACTGTGGCAACGGATGTGCCGTTTGGCTGCCTGATGGACGCCGGCCCGGCGGAGCGCTGGACCCCGGGTCCCCCTCTTCAGCCTGCGTGCTGTCACTGGGAATGAGCATCAGAGGCACAGCAGTAGCTTCAGTGTGTGCTCAGTTCCCCCCCCACGCACACACACAGTGCTGAACTGGCGTGTAAAAATGCAGCTTTGCTAGTGCCCCACCAAAAACAATAACACTTCGGTAGGATTTTTCTTTTTTTTAATATTCCTTTTGTCATGCTTATGATTTAAATTCATAAACACAAACATGATTATGTAGCGATGGGTTGGAAATAAGTAAATGTGCATTTCTGAGTTTTTCCAAAAGTCCCAGGTGCTTTTTTTTTTTTTTTTTTTTTTTCCCCCCTCCCAGTGTTTGCTGCAGAGGACATTGAGAGATGGAGAGAAGTGCACACGGTAGAGTGTAACACACGGCACTTAGTCATGGGCTAATGTCATTTTTAATTGGCTGTATGCGACAGTAATCGTATTGCTCGGTCCAAATGAATGTTCTTACATTTTAATTACATAGGGTCTGGTTATAGCGGAATGTTTCTACCGAGATGTCTTCATGTTCACACACCGGGCTTCTAGTTCGCAAACACTGGGACGTCTAGCACCCTCACGCCCAGCAAGAATAGGAGACCAGGTTATGTCTTTGCCTCCAGTTCACAGTCCCGCTGATCCACTTTGGTATTCTCATCGCACATCACGGCACTGGTACAGCAGCACTCCTCCAGTATCTTCTCAGCTAGCAGCAGGCATCTGACAGACCTGTGGAATTGGCTTGTTCGGCAGACACCTGCTTGAGATGTCCTGACTGGTTTGAAAGGCCACCTACACTAGTGGTGCTATACTATCCCTATTCATCCTGATGCTGGAGGTATATTTAAGTTAATCTGAAATTAAACTCTCTATGTTGGGGGGTGTCTGGCTGTGTCTTAGGTTTTGTTGACTGAAGTGTTACCTTTGCCAGCGGCTGTAACGGCTTTTTGCAAAGCACAATGCAGTTCAAACCAGAGCTTTGTTGATTATATAAACCACGTTTTACGTTTTATATTTACATGCATTCATTTAGTTGATGCTCTTCTCCAAAGTGATCTTTGTCCTTCAGAAAAATACAGTGAGTGCATTATAATTATGTGTACCTCCGGTAAGACACAGGTATGTTGTGCTAACATGTAAAATATGAATTGTAGAATATTAATTGTAGCTGGGGGTTTTGTGCGTTGTTTTAAGAATAGTCATGGAAACAGATTTCATATTTGAAATCATGTCTCAAATATGAGAGTTTCAGGGTGGGTTTTTTTTTTGGGTCAAAAGAATAATCCATGGTAAATTACAGGATGTAATGTTCACATGAGTGTGATTTAATTGGGTAATTTTTTTATTACATTTTTAAGTGATAGAGAATGTAAACCAAAGTAAAATCTAACCTTTTTTTTTTTTTTTGGAATGAGGGTGTCATTTAAAATGGGGTGGAACTCATTAGACCAATTCCTGAGTATCACAATGGGTTTTTAAAGGTCAATTTTCTATGGGTTGTTAACTGGACGGAGATTTGTGTGCCAGATTGCATTGAAATGGTTAGATAAAAGTGCACTAAATAAAGTATTTCTCTTTAATCGCATGGTTAAAATTTTCATTTCTAAACATGCAGCTCAGACCGTTCACCACAGCATTAACTGAAGCTATTCATCAAGAAATTTTGTATTTTGCTGAGTATGTACTGAATAGTTTGAGTTTCCAGCCTTTGAATGTCTCCAATAATATTGGCCTGGTGAGATTATTGATTTGTCCTGAAAGCTTTACTTGGGTTAAGAAAGATGATTCATGTGTTAGCTGTTTGAATGGGAGATCCCTCCTACACAGCTGTTTTTAGTTCTCTTGTGTCGGGTAAAGAAACACACCCATGATCAGTCATGATGAGCTGGATTGTGTGGAGCTCAAACTGCCTTCAGTTTACGACCTTCCTTTGTTCTGTTGATCCAAGTGAGGTGTGATGGCGTTTTGCAATACCGAATGATGCTGTATGGTTCGGTTAATTGCGCTTGTAAGTTTTATTGCAGTCATGCATGTCGACCTGTTCAGTGATGTCCCTTCACTGTGTGCAGAGGTTGTACTTTGATAACTGTGGTGTGCAAAACTAGAAAGGTAATTTAACTTTTATTGTTTTTAGGTACAACTAAATTAGATTCTCTATTCTTTTGTTTTCCCGCGGACTGTGGAACAAGCCCAGTTTTTAGGACGCAACCATTCTCTGTCGGTAATGAGATACTAATTGTTCATTTCTTCATAGACACTAATATGGTTTTATGAACCTTCTGAAGGGTGATGAGCTCAGGATATTTCATTATGCTCCTCGCTTTTGATTTGATACAAGATGTAAGCAGTTACAGAAATGTAAAATAGATAAGGCATGATGTGGGGTTTTTTTTTTTTTGTTGTAATAAAGTCCGATGCACTGCACAAACAAATTTTCTTTGTTTCAATGATGCTACACCACAGCTACAGATTGCTCTCCTAAATTCTGTAGAATATTTGAAAATTTCATTGCACACTTTATATTGTAAAGCGATGATACAGTGTTTGGATAACATTTTTATGGCATCTGAACAGCATATAGGAAAATATTCACACTTAACTGGATTTCTTTAGATAGCGCAAATCATTTTTTCATCAAATGCATGCTGAGGCACCTTATCAGTGATTGTTTGAGATAGCGGACTTATAATTTATGGAATGAGTTTATGGAGAAGTTATTCAGAAATGGTGGAAAACTGACTTGAAATGTATGTGCAGAAGAGCAGCTTTTTCCATGATTTCAAATGCATCTACTGCAATTTTCCACAGGATGAGTTGTCTCCTGGAATTGTTTGCCGTTATTGCATGACCCTGTTTGTCAAGGCTCATAACCTTATGCTTTTTGAAGAGAATGTATGTGTTCCACATTCACCGAGAGAGAAAGAAGAAATATGAAATATAGGTGTGGTGGAAGCAAATCAAATCTCCACCCTTAATCCACAGTGAACGGATGCCCATAGATGGGAACAATCACAGGGACAGCTGCATGTCTCACCACTCAAGTCCTTTGCGTTCTGACATCCAGCCTGTTATCTGCTTCTGCTGACCATCAAATCCCCACTACCTTCCCTATAGAGATGTTCAGCAAGATCATTTCAATCTGTCTCGTGTACTTGGCCAGTGACTTTAGGGCACTGTTGGACATTCTTCACCCTGGTGAATGAAGTCAAAGATTTTGTGTTTGTATGGTCTGGTTACCATTGCAAAGATGAGTAATAAAGTATAGAGCTGGTACCGAATGTTGAAGGAACATTCTTGGCCTCTGGGAACAATAGTTGTGGATCCTCCTTTTAATCTTTGTTCAAGTCAAGGAGATGCAGGGCCCCTAAGGCCTAAATGCACAGCAGAAAAACGATCAGTCATAAGTGGAAGCCTTGAACAGGCAAGCTTGCTTTTCTAAGTTTTACTGATGGGCTGAATTAGTATGCAGCGTGTGATGTCCGGGAATACAGTCCCTTTCTAGAGTTTACTTTCCCTTTGTGTAAAACAAGGTTCAGATGAAGGTAAGACATATTTTTTTGAGATGTAACTTTTTTTTTTTTTATGCAGCTGGATTAGGTACGGTTTTCTTCTGTAAGGTTCTTCATTTATGCAGCATTGTTAGAAATGAATAATTTTGGCTCGTGGCAATTGTTTGGGTAATAGCTGGAGAACATTGTGTCAGTTTGCTTATCTGTTGCTTAAGGATTAATTACACACAAGGTTGTTTCAGTTGCCCTTTTCCAAATATGAGTTTCTGAGGTTGGGTCTAAACGATGCCAGACACAGTGCCATAATGTTTTAGTTTTGTCCTCCTTTTGCAAATTAATGAATTCCAAATGTCATCATGTTATGCGAAGAATCCCACAATCAACTTTTATGGAAAAAAAATGTAGTATTAAATGTAACAATATAAATTTCGGGCAGAGTTACATTTCATTTTTTCCATTTCACATTAAAAATGTCTGCTTAATAAAACTTATTTCTGTCAGTCATTCCAGTACATTCAGTTCATGCTACTCACAAGGTGAAAAGCAGAACAATTTCTAAATTGTCACAGTTGTTCATTTGGTTTTTGATTATTTAATTGTGTCTATTTCAGTATTTGCTTTGGAGGCAGCTGGTGGAGTAGTGGTTGGAGCTGTTATCTTTAGATTGCAGGTTGCAGGTTCAAATCCCATCTCCAGCTATAATTCCCTTGAGGGAGGTACTTGCCCTAAGAATTTCTCCAGTAAAAATTACCCAGCGTATAAATGGGTAAGTAATTGTAAGTAGTTGAATACTAAGTCCCTTTGGAGAAAAGTGTCAGGTAAATAAGGTAATGCTTTTTCTTTTTTTGTGTGTACCTGTGAAGTGCTTTTGGAATTCGCAGTGTTTTGTAAAAGTGGTGGCTTTTCCAGACATCTGTCACAGATTTCCTACACACTTGAACCACTTTCCTTAAATGACCGCACTCATGCTACTGTACACTTGATAATGGGCTTTAGCCCAAGATTTTGCATTTGCTGCATAGGATCATTCAGGGTATTGCTAACAGCTTCTTCCAATGTGTGTATGGCCTCTTGTGAAGACCGACTTGTTTTAAATTCACTTTTTTTTTTTTTTTTTTTTTTTGTACAGCTACCTTTGCAGTAGGCTGCCTTAGAGATGTTAACAAGCAATAATGTGTACAGCAAGTAAATTTGCAAAATCTAGTGAAGGTAATAACATTAACCCTTGGAGGAGAACACTAGAGATGGTTTGTACACCGCTGCCAGTTCTACGATTATCATTGTTTTAGCCTTTCTAACTGAACCACGTACTTCTAGATTTGTCTTCAACAGTCTTGTCCATTTATTGTGGTCACTGCCTTTTTAATATATGGCCATGTGGCTGAAGTAATCTCACATTTCCCGTTGGCCGTTTTGCGTCATTGTTTATAAGCTGACGAGAAGACTTTCTGCTGCACAAGCTACAAAACTCATTCCAGGCTGAATAAAAAAAAAAAAAAAAGAAAAGGTTTTAAAATGTTGAATTTGATAATATCAGCAGTTTAACTTGTATCTGGAGCACTAAAACTTCGGGGAGGTGTTAATTAAGGGATTAGGCTCTAAGGGTTATTCCACAGTTAAAATATGGTGTGTGGGGCTTCAAAGCAGTGAAGAAGTAACAGAACCCCTGCTTGTGGTACAAAAAAAAACACTCGGGTATGTAAGGCCAGCTCTACCCACTCCTTCTGGAGATGGTGCCACTACGCCATTGAAGAAGTCCTCGGGATGTCCGATTACCTCCAGTCAACAGCGGGTATTACAGGTAGATTTGCATTCGTTTACTGAATCGGTGTCCCCGGAAGCTGTGTGGTAGGCTGTTCCACAGTTTGGGGGCTTTAAACTGGCAACACTCGATTTATTCATTACAGGAAGACCTGCTGCCGGTGATTGGAAAGGGCATTCTTACTTTTACTTGGCACTCATACATTGGATCTGCTAAGTAAGCAGTTACTAAATGGTAGCCTTATAGCTAGCTTAGCAATGCATTGTATGATTCATATTTTATGAATTCTAAAACCTTACTAGGCGCCAGTGCAGTAACATGTAATGGAATCGTACTTTCTGATCCCAGTCAGTGCGGTGCTGTTATGAAATGTTTCAAAAATATTTTTCCCCACATACAATGTATTATTTGCTTTTTCGTGGCACTGCTCATCGCGTTGGTTTTTCACTTCATCCATGGACTGGTGGGGCTGGAAGGATGTTTGGACTTGAATGCAGCAGACGTTTACACGTCTGCATTTGTACTTATGGTTTTTTGACGGATGTGGTGGTGGAGTGAAGCGGAATTAGCAGTAGCATGGTATACTTCTCGCAAAAAGCAAGCATAACATTGTCTGGTCCTACGCAGGCCTGGTTTTCGTGGAGTTGTAAGCCACCCTACCTATATCTGAAAGGAGGAGCTCTAGGTAATCTGTGAAGTCACTGGAACATCCCATAATTTTGTCACTTTTGCATGGCATCTACAGTGAGATTAATTCCAATATTAAGTCCTCTTAATCCTTGAGCATTTTACCATTTGCTTTCAGAATTGGCAGTAACCGCTGTCCTTTGAAGATAATGCAGCTTTGAACAAACGAATATGACTGTAATCTCTGACTTGCTTCCTAGTCAATAGGAAAATAATCAACACATTTAAAGTTTTTTTTTTTTTTTTTTTTCCTGTGGGGGGAAAAAATTTATGTGGGTTGTGAAGCTTTATACAGGCATCTAGTGGAGTTTCATCCTCCACCGCAGGCATGGATCCATCACTCATCTGAAGAGGTGACACGTCTTTTAGCATGTGCAGTGTTGTGTAAGTAATCCCAGCCCTCCGCTGTCCTTCCCACACCTACATACTCAGCAGTTTTTGCAAACCCAGAGACAAGTTGTTGGCGTCTTCCTGTGGGGTGGAAGAGTCTGCTGTTCAGTACTCCATCAACAAATACGTACGAATCTTGGCTACCCCCAACCGAAGATGTCTGCCTTTATCGTGGATCTGTTCCCATGTGTCATGCTGAATATTGACTGGGCCCTTTATTATGGATGTGTGAGCGATTTGCGGGAGTGAACAAGCTCCAGAACGGATGCATGGCAATGAATAACCGAGGGCAGCCCCCCTTTAGTAACGCATCGCTGACCCAGGACAATAGTGTGATTGCGGGTGTACAGGTTCCAGCTTTTCTTCATCAAGCATCAAGCCGTTAATGGTTTCCTCGCATGAGTGTGGGCAACCTTTTCGGTGCTCACAGTGAGACCCAGGAAGGATGTAAGGGCAAGGCGTTGCTTGGAGGGGGGTGTTTGAGTGTTGGAGGTGTTGGAGTTGGCCTGTCCTACAACCTGGATCTTGAGGCTCAGCATTTCCGCAGGGTGGAGGCTCTATTCGAAGTGCTGCCAGCGCGGTCGAGAAATACTCTGGCTGCCGTTACCCTTAACTTTCTGCCTCGGCAAACTTTTCAGCAGTTAACCTGACTTCTTCCTCTTGATGTTAAGTGTGCCCAGCTGTGGTGGTTCAAGAGCAGCACTCTGGCTAGTAATTCTAGTTGCTATGTAGAACTTTTTCCCCCCACAGTTCTTCCTCAGGAGGCGTCAGAACACATCAAACCAGCATCGTATAAGGACGCAGGCTCCTCGTTAGTGCTCCGTTTTGGTAATTTAAATGCTGTTGTCCGGTTCGACAGGGTTCTGTTATCTGACAGAAGGCCACAAAGATGAACCCTTCAGCATGGATACTTGCAGGCATACTTGGAAAGAGAAAATAATTACTATCTGTGCCCACTCGTAACTCTGTGGCATTTCATGGTACGTATGACTTTCGTTTGAGATTTCTAACCAGTCGGTACTGTGGGTCCTTCCCTAAAACTGTGCAGGAATTTGCTAAAGGATTTTGAAAGAGTCTAGTTCTCTGAAAAGGCCCCTTGTTTGCCTGGCTGTTGTTGCTTTGGACAAGGGCTTGGGTTGAACTTTCACCTTGGACACAGATGCGGCGTGAACACTGTGCCGGACCAAGCGGCTCTCTCTTGCTCTTCTTCGGTGCTCATTAATTGTAGGAATGGCACGCAAACCGCTCTCCCCAACGCTGGCCAAGCCGCACAAATCACAGTGAGCACCAAAGGAGGATCCCGTCTTACCCCAGGTCACACATTGGCCGATGTCACGCCACGGAATCCCCGATCGCATGCCTCTCCCGCGAACAATTCCCACATTGAGAGGGAAGACTGGAGGGGGTCCAGGGAATTCCTGAATGGGGTGGGGAGGGGGGCACACGAAAGGGAATTCTCATACAGGCGTCGAGGGAAGCGTGTTACGCCGTGCCCTGCGAAAGTGCGAGTGAGGTTCCCAGCACCTGAGACACCTGAGTTGGCTCTCCCATGAGCGTGCGCACAAAGACGGCCGTCGTGGTACGAGCCTCGTCGCACCGAAAGGCGACGCAGAGAAGTGTCGCTTTTAACCCATCGTGAAAAACACTCTGGACAGATGGGTGATCGGTTGCCATCGGTCCAAAGCGTATTTGATGTAGTTTCAGGCCACAAGTCACACTTGCACCTTAGCCTGACAGTCCGCGAGCTGGGGTGAGTAAATATTTGCGGTTGTGGGTGTAAAAGGGACCTGTGAGAGAGACTGTGGGGGAGTGAGATGGCGTCTGTGAGGGAGAAGCCGCCTCTTAACCAGCCGGAGAGCTGGTGCCTTTGTGAGAGAACGAGTGGGCGTATGAATGAGTTTATCACTGTGCGAGACGGCTCGGGAGAAAGGGAGCTTCTTTTTCTTTTTTTGTTTTGTATGTGATGACAACATGGCAGAGGAACCTTCCAGAAAACACGTTTTCACCAGGGGTGCAGGCAGGTTGGCTCATTGTAGCGGTGCGATATAGTGAGGTATTACAGAAATTAAATATTTAACTCCACTCATTGGCTAATGCACTTGCCCGCAAAATAAATAAATAAAAAAAATCTCTTGCGGCCCACGAGTAGGAGAATAGATGTTATCGCTACACGAGTGAGCGTAAAGAAAGCGCTCCGGACAGCCTGTTAAATTAGTTAACAGCTCCCATATGAAATATGTCTTAGTTCTTTGACTAAGGGCCTCAACAGGCTTGATCCAATGTGAGCAATAACAAATTCCTTATGGAAATAAGAGAAATTATACAGGTGTGTGTCTTTGTGCTTTCTGACAGTATCGAAATATTGTGAATTATCTAAGAAGTTAAGGGAACGCACAGAAATGTAGCTGCACGCCATTTAGGCATTTGTGTCCCTTTCGCTTGCCGCGTTTCTTCTTTTTAAAATACGAGCCTCACTTTTCGCTCGCGCAGCAGCTTCCCCTCCTTTCGCACCGTCCGCCGTTGCGTTTTATAGCATTATGAAATTGCCTTAGCGATGCGCTCGGCGCGGCGGTGCCGGCTGACTTGTCACACTGTGAGATGTTTTGCAGTTATTGACGGCGGGATGGACGAGCGAGCCTGCGAAATGGAGGTCACGCTGAAATCTAATCAGCAGAGCTCCACGTGTTAGCGGGGGGACATGGTACCAAAGTAACCCATTTTTGGCTCGTACCAGGTCAGTGCCAGACGGGGTAAAGATCCGTTACGTCAGCCGCACTTGAGCCGCGCGTCCCATGCAAGGCTGGGTTTGAGCAGCTTGAAACGCGCCCTGGAAGAAGAGGTCTGTATTGCACTCCCGTTCTTATTTTTCTTATAGCAATTTATTCGGATTCGATTCCGGATATTAATTCCACGGAGCAGTGATCGCGACGTTAATGCTGACATAACTAGCTGATAAGCGGTTTTGCTGTGAGACTCCAGGACTAAAAGGGGACTGTTGACTCTCTTCCTGTCCCTGTGATGTAAAAGGCCATTCTCTGCGACACCGGAATATTTTAAGTGCCCAAATGCTACTTTCGATTAAAGAGCGCACGTCTCCAAAATACAATGGCCGCGTATCTAAGAGCGGCTCCGTATTCTCGATCATGATTCCTCTGCACAATTAGCGTGGTGTCGTGCGAGCGCCGCAACAGCGACGTTCTTGTTTCGGTTGGTACAGCTGACGCTGTTTGAGGACAAGCAAGGATATGAAAACATGAGATGTCCAGCATACTGGGATCAATAGGAACACTTGGCACGTGGCTTTGTTTCTCTGGGGATTGGGCTCTCGGCCCTTGCTTGCTTGTGTCGACTGCCTCCATGGAATACTGTAGCTCAGAGATGATAAACGTACGCTTTTTTTCTGTCTGAGGATGGCCGTGAGTTGTTTGTCCTCGTTTTTTAAATTTATTTTTTTGTACTTCACGATAGCATTTTGGCATGAAAGACTAAGCGTGTGTTTGTGTACTAATGTGTCTATGTGAATTGTTCCTTGCGAAAGCCTCCTTGACAAGGTTCCTCTTTCAGACGTGGCCCTCGTCGCTCTCGTTGGATCCAGAAGGAGTTGAACGTTTGCTAATTGGAAGGAGACTAGCTGAGGAAGCTTGCTGTTGTTTAATTACGCTTCCATCGGCGTGACTACAATATGTGCGGAAAATTTGTTACCGCCTGACGCACATTAGCAGGCACGATTAGGCTGTGGCAGCACATGTGATCGGGGCTAAGGATCATTTTAAATGATATGTTGAATATGGTTGAGTCTGCAGCTTTTTTCCCCACTTTCAGTCATTAATATTAATTGCCAATGTCCGATGTGAGCTGCATGTAATTTCATTTAGATCTGTGATGGCCAGATAATTTTTTTTTTTTTTTTTTTCTGTCTGAGGCTGCACTGCTTAAATTGCTCTTTCTGATTCTTGACACTTTTTGCAAAGTGAAGTCAGTTGTGCTTTTCATAATTAAACTGAAGATTTTTGCACCACTCCCCCCCCTCCCCCCGCTTTTGTGCACCTTGTTGTTCCAGCCATGCTTGCTTTTTTTTTGGGTCTACGGCTTCCGAATGATGAAAAATGAAGTGTAGCGGTTCCTTTATGACACACGTAGGGGGTGTACGTTCTATAGGTCTGTCGGTGTCCTTCGTACAGGTTTTTCCCTTTTTTGAAAGGTAGATTCACGAATGCGTCATGGTCAGAAAAAAAAAAAAGGGCTACAGTCCAAGTGTAGTGTAAGACACAGTGGGTGTTTATACTGTCCTCTTGTGTGTGTATACAGACCCGGGTGTATCTGGACAGGCTGTGTTGGTGACCACAAAGACGAAGTGATATTTGTTGTTGTGCATTTCAGAGGACTGTTTGTTAGATCTGCTAATGTGTTATAATGTTGTCCCGGGGATATGGTGATGTGACTGCTGGAATGAATGAACGCTGTGCTGTGTGACGCATGGGGGGGATGAATGAATAAAATTCTAAAGGTGTTTAAAAAAAAAAAAAAAAAAAAGGCACTAGAACGAAGGCAAATCCCATGGTGAATCAATGCGTATTTCCCAGGACATAACTGCTAATGGAAAATGAAAGCCCCGGTGACGTGCCCGTCGCTTTTAGATGGTTGAGTGTGAAAGGAGCCCACTTTGGTACCGTCGCGGACTGTACCGTGTTATTCCTTCATGCGGCCGCACACCTTATGAAGGTTTACTCGCCGGGGGTGAAATGGAGCCCTTTGTTGCGGAGAGGCCATTCTGCCGTCCTTTCCAAAGCCGATTTTTCCGAACCGACTTTATTTAAAGCGAGCCTGGCGCCTGTTCCCTTGGCCGCCAGAAGCTGCAATTTGAGCGATGAGTCATCGGCGAGGAGTCGTCACAGAATCCCGCTCCTGACAGCTCGGCCTTATTATTCTTCCTGTTGCTTCTAATTTGACTGAAATGCAAATGTGCGACACACAGGGCCGTTGGTGGCTGTGACTAAAATGCTTGCGCGAGCTGCGAAGACCGACATTTTGGCATGAGCTTTGTTTCATCAAGTTAATTTTCATGGTTTTTTTTTTTCTTTTTTTTTTGAAAGGAGCCTTAAAGAAGGGACCACTTTCCAGCATTTCTCAGTTTACATTCCTGGTGTTTCCTCAACGTGTATTTAAATTTATTACCCCCTTCCCCCGCCTTTGTTTCCACAAACCATTGAGTGGGCCTGCCGTACTTGCGTTGCTCATCTTGGCACCCAGATGAACCTGCTGGATTTATGCAGATTTATTCATCTGAGATGTTTTTAGGGGGGGAAAAAATAGGCACAGTTCCCCCTTCAACCAGTGAGTCATTTGAGTACGTACAAAATCCTCTGCCAGTCTATGGGTTTACCTTGGAGGCCTCTTGGAAAAACAAGAGCGCTGCATCCGATTGCGCGTCCTTCCGAGCATTGAACGAGAAACCGGTCGGAAACATTCGCAAGGTTTTGAATAATCAGCCGCAGCGCGGAGAAACGGCTCCTTCGGCGTTTCCGGAACGTGTCCGTCATTTCTGCTCGCGGCCGCTTAGTCAGAAGGATTTTGACCGTTGCGAGTTATGTTTTTCAACCCGCAGGGTCTCTGGGGTCTTGTGTCCCAGTGGTCAGTGGATGAATTAATTGACTTTTTCCTGGATCAGAAATTCCCAAACTTTTGCCTGGGTCACCAAGCTGCCGACTGGATGATGGCCCAATCGGTGAGTTATTCACACCTGCGGTACACTGCTGATGGTTCCCTTTCTGGCCAAATGGCGACGACGAAAACCGAAATGAAGACCCTGTTGCCGTTCCAGCACGTGACTGCCCACCCTCGCTTTACAAAGCTCTTAAGAGTTCATGGGTTTTGGCTCTGGAATATTTTTGAAATGTTTATTCTGACAGATTCATACACATTATGACCAACTTCTCGCCTTCGATTGAGCCGGCACACTGTGTTGCGTTTCCAGTGGTTACGGTCGCTAAATTTTTTTTTTTTTTTTTTTTTTTTCTGGTGTTTGTCACATTTGAGTATTTTTTTTGTACTTTTCATGTAATCGTACATTAGTGTCTTTTTTCGGTGCAAAGTCTTTCCAGTTCTCCATTTACATTTGAATCTATTTGAATGTCTTTGTGCCCTCTGATAATACTATTGTTGTAACATTAGATATTTTTTGGCCAGAAGTGGAAGTTTTTTTTCCCCTCTTTAGAGTGTTTTTTAATGTGTTTACCATTTGATTACACTGTGGAGGGTTACATCAGTGTCTGCCACCCTACTGAACCAGTTGGACCTTCTCAGACTGAGTAACTCATAAGCCATATCGAGTGTCGCTGGCTAACAGGAAAGCCAGCCGGGGATCCATGATGCACTGCTCATTTCATGCATTGTCCATTCTGCTGACTGAATCTGAAACTTAACCTAATGTGTCAGTGTTCCACCTCCTGACCTTTAACTTCAACATCCGCCTTTGACATATGAGGTAATTTATTGACCCGTGCATTTGTCTTGGGGGTGGCAGGAAACTGGGAGAAAATGATGTCTTGTGCGGTGTGAACATGGGTCTAATCTGGTGCTCAAGTTAATCCAGAGCACCTATAATTAGCTAGGTTTGCTGGATCTGGGTTATGCAAGCTTTCATAGTTTTAAGTATCAGCTACTTAAAATGTTACAGGTTATCTGTTTTTTACATATGACTTTTCGCTAAAGCAATTCAGGGTGGGTTTCTTGCTCAAGGGTATTATTGCAGTAAGTGGGATTCAAACCTGCAGCTTCTGAATCCAGAGCAGCAGCTGTAACTACTGCACTACCTGCTGCCCTCAGATGTGGTCTAATAAATTACTTTAACGTCGTAACACATATTCTTTTTCTGTTTCTGTATCTTCTTGCTTGCATCTTGCATGTTTTCAGCTGCTGAGTCCAATTCCTTACATTCTTCACTCGTAATGCAGAAGGTATCATACAGAAGAAGATCCTGTCTTTTGACTGGGATTCCACAAGCTAAACAATAAGCTGCTTTTGTGAAATGGACTTTGAATAAAAGAAATGAATGCAAACAAGTTGGTGATGTTTATAAGCTGTGCCTGTTGCTTGCTAGCAAATAAGCAGTACTGTATGATTTTTTTTAAATTTTTTTTTTAGATGCAAACCCGATGCGTTTAAAAAAGAAAAAATGTTTTTGCTTCATGTGATAAAGGGCCCTGAGAAGACATTTTGCTTTAGAATCCAGCAATATCAGGTCCCTTTTCCTGGCAGAAGATCGCTTGAGTAAGCCCAGAAGTGCTTCCAGCGCTGAGCGTGTATCACTCGTACCGTCCTGGGAAGGGGATGATGGCCCAAGACCGGCACTGGGGAATGGGATTGCGTCTGTTTCTATTCTTCACACAGGATGGTCTTCTCCAGCAGGAAGAGAAAGTGAGACTGGGTTTGTGGTAGGATGGGGGATTTACATTTTTTCTTTTTTTTCTCTCCCTTCTTCTTCTTCTCTCCTCTCTTATCTGGCTATTCCCCCCCCCAAGAATTTGTGCATCATAAGGGGATGTTTAGGGAAAACTCTTTCCTGTGGTTGTAAAGGGATTTCTGCTTTAAGGCCATTTGTTAAAGAACTCATCCTAACAGGCATAAACCTTTTACTTTCCAGTGTAGGTTTAATGGCAAGATGCTCATTCTGCCAAATGTCAATTTTCTGGTCACCCTCTCTTAAAATGGTTGGAAAGTTTACTGTGTGTATGGTTCTGTAAAAGCTAGGTAGCCTTCAAGGTTGACAGGAATAAACCAAATTAGTTTATTCCTTCAAACCAAGTCTCCAGCTAGCTTGATAATAGGCAACTCAGGTGGTGCTAATTTAGTAGACCTCTGCTTATTGGCTTTTCTTAAGAAATGTTTTAACAGTTATGCGAAATGAGCACGCTATCCTTTGAAAACACCTCTGATCTGGCAAGAATAGCAAAACAGTGTGATGATTAAATACAACGTTTTGGCCAAGGACTCAGTAAGGACAGACGCGGTTTGATATGAACTTATACAGAGCCTTTTTAATATGTATATTTGCTGACATGTCTAATTATGCTGAAGCTAAATTAACATTGTTAAAACGCGTAGATGTAATGCAGACATACATACATTAATAAGTAACCATAATAACGTGACTATTGGAAAGAAGGGGAAAGGGGGTTGCTAAATCTGCACACTGGCTCCTAAACATCTACATATGATTAATATCACTAGAACCGGAAGTCGGCAACTTGAAAACATAGATGTCCCTCCGTTGATTTGCGAACGAGGCTCCGTAAAGACTTGGGTGTAACTATAGTAAGTAGAAGTTATCCTCTGTAACAATAGGTAGTACATAAGTTGTGTGTGGTCCATATCAAATATTGTAGAAAGTAAGTGAAGAAAATGTAATTAAGTAGAGATTTTTGTAGATACAAATATTTTATCTTGACTGTTGATAAATAACTTGAGGGACCGGTGTAAATGGGGACAGTTGGTAGCGTAGTGGTTAGAGCGACTGCCTTTGGACCCAAAGGTTGCAGCTTCGAGCCTCACCTTCGGCTGTAGTACTCTTGAGCACAGTACTTACCCTGAATTGTTCCAGTAAAAATTACCCAGCTGTATAAATGGTAAATAATTGTAACCTTAACATTGTAAGTCGCTTTGGAGAAAAGCATTGGATAAATGTAAATGATCTTGAGTAGTGTCCCACCTGCTTCCCAGTTAATTTTTAAAGCAGTAAAAAAAAAAAAAAAGAAATCTACAATACATGAGTACAACTATAATGATTTTAGTTGAGTGTATTTTATTTTCTGGTAACCTACTGAACTACTGTGAACCAAACCACATTTGGTATTTGACTCATGTTTTGCCATGTGTGTGTTTTCCCTCCAAAACAGAGTAATGCTGTGCGACAGTTTCTCTGTGATGTTTTGTTAGGAAGATCTCAGGACCCATAAAAATTGAGAGAAACGCCGCCTGACAGAACTGGGCCACACTGCACTACGAACAAATGTAGAACGGCAAAAGAAGATGAATAGCAGAGATGAGATGGAGCAGAAAAAAAGAAATACTTTATAAGAGAAACACGCGTGGAGCAGACGGCCCGTGTTATCTCTGCTTTTCTTTTTACTGGGGGAAAGAAGCGGCGATATGTTTGAGCTGCTTAGTACTGCCCTGCGCCGCTTGCACAGCGTTGCATTTTGAGCCCCACTTTTTGATGCCGCTGAAGCGCTGGTCTTGTGGAGGTTCCCAGCAGCCCTTGGGAGCGGAACAGTAGGTACGCTTGGGGCTCTTTGAGAGGCTCATGGAAATGTACCGTGACAGTCGCCGTGTGACTGACAGAATTTACAGTGCGAGCGAACGGAGATGGACGTTTTGCCCTAATTGGAGAAACACTTCCTTCTTGCCTGGTGCAGTGGGAGACGGTGATTTCTCCAGAAATTCGTTTTGATTTATTATGTTTGGTTTGAAAACTTTGTATTCAAGTCTTTGGACTGCCATAAATGATGATCTGTGATTTGACAAACCCTGGTAATGCCTTTTCTAATGTAATAAATTTTAACCCTGTGATGGACTGGCATCCCATCCAGGGTGTACCCCCGTGACCCTGACCAGGATAAGTGGTTACTGAAAATTCATGGATAGATGGATGCATATTTATTTCTTTAGCCCCCCCCCCCCCCCCCCCCCCATTTCTTTTTAAACTTTGTAGTGCTGGATTTTTTATTTATTTTTATTTTTTTTTATTGATATGGTTTTGTTTTCATTTTTTATTAGTTTACTTGACTGCTCATTCTTTCTGCCTGTGAAAATAGCTGTTTGTGTTGAATAGCGTTTTACAAACGGGGGAAAAATGTCTTTTTAAAACCTTATTTTAGTGTGGCCTGGTTGTTTCATGGAGATTTTAAATGCATGAACAGATTTTTGGACTGTCTTGAAACATCGAGGGTATCCCCAGTGTGAGGGAGCAGCCCTAATATGGATTTGTGGCTCATAAAAAAGTCATTAAGATTGAGTTTATTAAATATTCATCTTTACATTCAACCAGCGACAGCCATCAACGAAAGGGCATCATTTACTCACTTTCTAGTTTTAGCCTCATGCTTTAAACTGTGCTTTATAGCGCTGCGATATTTTATGTCCAGGCATTTTTAAATCCAGGCATTGTGCTGAGTCTTTTTGTTTGCGCAGGACACTGTGTCTAACTGCAGGGTTTTGCCTGTTGCGTAAATTGGTCACAGATGAAGTATTTGTGAAAATAGTGTCTATGTCTGAGACAGTTGGAGAAGATTTAAAGAGGGTTTTGTCTGTGCGGGATGTTAAAATACCTTCAAGGATACACACCGTGTTTGTGTCTTCGTGTGCTTTATCTGTTTGTATTTTAATCTGATGTTCGCAGTATGTGTAATGTTAAGCAGCTTAATCTGATTGAAATGAGAAAAACACACACAAAAAAAAAAAGAGAAAAACCTAGCAACAGTCAAGCATTCATCATCCCGCTGTGGGGAATGCCTGGAACACAGCTTTGCTCTTTTGGCTGGCTTCTCCTCCCATCACATGATCGAGAGTGGCCTGGAAACATGAGGGTCTTTCTCTGTGCCCATGCTTTTCTCTGTGCGGCTTTCCATGTCTGCTGTGGCCTTCTCCCCTGCAGGCAGACAGGTGCGGAGGGCAGCCCATTCCACGGTCTGGCGCCCTTCCTGAAGACACACACCGCTGGCGGTTCCTGCTGGAGTGGTCATTTCCTGTTGGAACGCTGGGCTCTGATCAAACCGCTGCCGTCCGTGTGTTGGAGACGGCTCTCTGCCGCAGCCTCAGTGCCTTCATTCTGCTCGAAGCCTTTCGCCTTCCGCAGCCGCCGAGCCCTGCCAAACTCCAATCTGGCTCTGCGCTGCCCTGGCCAGCCCCACCCCCCCCCTCCTCCCCACTGCCACCCTCGTGCTGCGGTGCACATATCACTATTTCATAGAATGACACATCGCACATCCTATCTCAACTCTAAGCAAATCAGGAGCTGTGATTCGTAGAAATACTTGGTGAATTGAGCTACTGTGTGTTTACAAAACACATCTTTTTGCTGCAGCTTCATCTTTTAGTTTTTGTTCGGTTTTTAAAAACAGAGCCAGCACTTCTAACTGAAAGAAACTAGGGGCTGAGAGGTACACTAGTATCTAATCTGCCCCCTTTTTTTTTTTTTTTTTTTTTTTTGCTCTTTCCTGAAATTTGCTCGCCCCGAAGCGTGTCAGTTTTCATTATTCTCCACACTCGATACACTGATTTAAAGTTCCTCCCTCCAGACAGCGAAGCAGAGCCCTAGATTCCTTCGTCCCAGTATTTATCTGGATTACTCATATTTTAATTTCAGTATGAATTTCATAGGCCGTTCATGTTTGGATCATTTCTTTTACCACACCAGTAACGGCACAATTCTCAAAGGTGAAACTGGCAGCCAACAGCTTGCCCCAGGATTAGAATGACATTGAACTCTTTCCAAGACAATGAAGCAGATTTTCCAGTTTTTTTCCCCCCCCTCAACCTGTTTGAGCGGTTCCTCCACCCCGTCTTCATTACTCATTATACAGTATATCATGAAGGAATTCATCACATCTGCTCTTTTCAAAAAGCAAGGCTTGAACTCCTCCTGCCATCTGCTGCAAGACGTGTAGCGGTTAAGGACATCGACTCGCAGATCGTGTCCCCCTCCTTGTTACTGTCTCGATCGCGGTGTTGATACAGTAAGACTTCCCTGCTGTATAAATGGATGGAATGTTGTCAGTCACGTTGGATAAAAGCATTTGGAAAGTATAATTTCCGTAACTGATCGTCCTGCGATGTTTGTCTTGTTTTTCTTCAGTTGATAAAATCGAGAGATACGTAGTCCATGGTAGTGGTTAATGAGTCCTTGTGAAATTGACTCGAATACAGCGATAGTTGATTCATCCCATAACTGACTCTGACGATGTCTTTGTCAATCGGTTTCATGCAGTATCCATTGCTGATGCACTCGGTGCAGTGAAAAGGTCTTTTGCTCCCTCTCTTAGCTGATGTTTAATTCAGTACGCACAGATGTCTGTTTGCAAGCTTAGCCCATTTCTTTGACCGAGGGCTTTCTCGGAACGAGGGCCCTGCTGATGTTCAGGACAACAGAGCCCTGCCCGTGTATGTGCGTCTCCGCTTGTCCAAGCCATTCCTCTCCCGGCATCCTCTGCCCGGTTTCTACACGCTTGGGCCTGTCCTGCAGCACATGCCAGAGATCCACACTTCTGAGTGCTTGCTGGGTATCTGTTTGCAAATCGTTTGCCCACAACCACGTGCTCCTCGAGTTATGACATGTTCAGCTTGCAGTAACGCGGCCTTACGGCAGCTGTCCCGTCAACCTCATTGTTTTTCATTTACATTTCTTCTCTTAGCAGATGCTTTTCTCCAAAGCAAATTACAATGGATACTGTGTTGCGTTACTAGCCTATACACCCCTTATTCACCAAGGTGACTTACAGTGCTAAATACACTGCTTATAATGGGTCATTCATCCATACATCAGTACAACACACTTTCTGCCACTCGCACGCTACAGGTGAACCTGAACAGCATGTCTTCGGAGTGTGGGAGGAAACTAGAGCACCCGAAGGAAACCCACGCAGAGACGGAGAACGTGCAAACTCCACACAGACTGAGCGGGGATCGAACCCACGTCCTCTCGCGCCACCCGTACCGCTCGGTCCGCTGTATGATAACATCGTCTATTTCTGATTGTTTGGGTGTCAAGCAGCTTATTGTATGTCAGTTGCAAAACTTTTCATTTGCGATTCCTTTCAAGTTACCCGTTATTTAAAACGGATAGCTCGTGAAACAGCGAGTAGTTATTATTCATTAATGAAAACCGTACAGTATTAATGGTATTCCTAATTGCCTGCACTCTTTCATTTCATACTTTCTGTACTGCATTGTCATTAATTTTTTTTTAACATGAATGTGCAAAATTAGTGGGGAAAAATACAAGGTCACATTATAAAGTAGCATTCATGCATGGTAATTGTTTACATACAGTATAATTATGGTTCATGTAATACAGTATAAGGGGATCTTAGACTAACGACAAAGTCAACAAGCCCATTCCAAGTGGAGGACCACATCTTTTTTTTTTTTTTTTTTTTCCTTTTTTTTTTTCTCCCCCGTATTTTATTGTTCAGGCTTACCATTATTAATTTATAGAATGACAGTGATAGGTTTCCTATTTCACTGGGGCTCACGAAATGGAATAAACACATGGGCTGCGGGAAGCAGCGGGAGGCTATCTTGTTGAAACACATAGTGCCAGTTTCCTTGATCTCTTCCGGCTCGATAACAAGTCCACTTCCCTATCTCTCTTTAATCGGCGCGTTTTGATAAGTCCTGCTGTAGTGGAGAAGACGGCAATGGGGGGGGGTGGGGGCACCAGTGGCTGTTACTGTGAAAGCACCGACCAGAGTACCAGTGTTAGTGCAGAAGAGGGGAGTGGTCCCTCAATAACACACAATTCCTCAGAACTGGTGAGTCGTCCCAACAGCCCCCCCCCCCCCCCCCAATCTGGATCCTTTTTGACTTGGTCAAATGAGCCCAGTTTGCAGTTTGTCAAATGCGGGACCAGCCATGCTGCTCAGAGTCCCTTTTAGCGGCAGCTTGCTTCGTTTACTCCATTTCGCCTCGATGCCAGTTTCAGTGCATTAAATGGTTGAACGGTTTACACGTCGTTGCATCTTGCTTTCTGGATCCGCAGCTTAAATGCTTAGCTAGAGGGCTTCAGCCAATTAAGATGAGTTCTTAAACCAGATTAATACGAAAGTCCGGTATTTCCAATGGAAATCGTCAAAGTGCGGACGCCGAGCACCTGTTTGCGTCGCCTCATCTCCGAGAATTAGTTTTATGAACGAATGTAGTTTTGGTTACGGTTCATATGCTGTGTGGTATTCCTCCTCCTCCTCCTCCAAGAGTTTATGGGAATTTTATGCGCGTGAGCCGTGCGGCGCTCTCCCTCGCCGTGCGCAGCGGTGCCGTGCCACGCCTGCACCGTCGGCTTGTTCCGAACGCTCCCATTCCGGGAGAGCACCCTGCTATCTTCAAAACGCCTTTGAAGCGGCCGTGTGCCCCTCGTCCAAACCCCCGAACCACATCTCCCGAGCACGCCCTCCCTCCGTCAGTCGACATCCGTCTTTGCGCTCGGAACCGGCCCTGGGACTTCCTGTCTTTGCTCGGTGGCCTGCGGACAGCCGCTTGCCAGCGACTCTCTGGCTCTTTGTCTTCCTTTTCCTCCTCCTCCCCCACCCTTCCCTTTCATCTCGCTGTTATCCTGTAATATTTATCCACTGCCGTCTCCCACAATCACACACATTATTATTTTTTTCCCCCCCATCCCATGTGTCTTTGAGATGTTTTTCATGTTCAATATCTCCAAAACCTTCCCCAGGACTCTTTTTTTGAAAAGTCCCCTAGATATTTCCAAAGGTACCTGTATTATGTGTATGATCTTAATTTTTTTTTTTCCATAGATATTATCTTTGTAATGACACAGTTCTTTAAAACCTTTGAGTTTTGCTTTTTTCAGTGTAAGCATTTTTGATTTAGGACTCAGCCTTTTACAGGTAGTGAAAATTGATGTTAGAATGGCTGTGTGTGTGTGAATTTACAAGTCCTTGCACTCACTGTTCATTGTTAAGACATATGTATTCTGTTTTACCTGAAACCTGTAATGCAGGGCAAAACGCCTCTTTCAGTAGATGTTTCTTTTTCGCTGCAGGTGATTTTTGTGTGGGAAGAATGGCTGTAATCTTCTTGAATGTCAGAATGTACCTTTCCTTCACTTCATTTTGCGATAAGCAGCTCTGGAGATGTAGTGGCTCTCAAAAACTGCTTCTTTCCTTCCCAGGTATTCCTTTCAACACATTTGTTTAAGAAAAAAAAAAGAAAAAGGGACAGCAAAGTGAATGTCTGTCTGTTGTTGTTAGCACCTTTCCGCAGTACCTGAAGTGCTATGATGTAGATCTTAAGACGGTGACGAGAAGCCGAGGACCCCGTCGCAATCCTGGCGGAATCGGGCAAGTTGTGAGAAAGTCTGAGATGTTCGTTGTCGCTTTTATTATAGAATACGTATGCTTTGCAAATTTTAAAAAGTGCAGAAACGCTCTCTGTAGGGCAAACTCAAGACATTCCGTTTTGTCTTAACCATTGAACTGTTAGATTGCATCAAGTATAAACTTATTTGTTAGCGGTTGGAGAAAAAATTTAATGCAGGGAAAAGAAGGTTATTGTCAGGCTTTTTTTTTTTTTTTTTTTGTAGGAAATCGGAAGAATTGTGTGACTTGAAGGCAGCAGTTAAGACATGAATGACAGGCCTGTTCGAGACCGTGGGAATCGCGAAGGCATGCCGTGTGCAAGAGGTGTGCGCGCCGAGGTCGAGACATTTCCACGTGAGCGCTCGTGGCGCTTGGGCCCGATGGGATGGGACGAGCAAGCGGCCTGGAAAGTTCACTGGGAGGGGGTGCTGTCAGGAGGCGGTAGGGTGCGAGGGTATGGAGCGCAGACCGAAGGCAAAGAGGCGGGGAACGGTTGAGGAAGCGTTCAGCCTCGGTACCCGTCGGTGGCATTGTTTATAAGCAGATAGCCTGAAGCGACAGGTCTGTGTGACTCCACTCAATAAAACAAGACACAAATCTCTTCTGGCCATTCCTTGGAGCAGAGCAATAAAGAACAAATCTAATACACTTAAGAATCACCTGATGCTGGAAGTGATGACTAATTTCTTTCAGCAGGGTCTCCTTGGGAACCAGTGTAGGAATGACATCAAATTAATGTTTTGTTTGGGGTTTTTTTTTTTTTTTCCTGTTGTTATAAAATCAGTATGTTGCAGCGTGTTGGAATGCATGAGGAGGATGACTGTTCCGTTATCTGTAGCTATCTGCACTAAACTATGACTTCAGTGCATGTGTTCTCTATAAATATCGGCTGCGTTCCCACAACGATGGCGACTGCTGATCCAAGCGGAACGCGGAGGAGAAACTGTGTGACGTGGTAAACCCTGCGTTAAATACCCACTGCTTTCTCTTGCCTTTACTCATGGCGCATGGGATTCTTGGCCCCCACCATGCCCCCATGTGCTCCTGTAGGGTGACCAGTGTGTCGCTGTGGTGATGCAGAGCACTTTAGCTGGTGCGCTTCTTTGAGCGCACGGTCACGACTGCGGCAGACGGTGTCATCTACGGAATGTGCGTAGAGCAAGAGGGCCAAACTCCTGGCTTTAATAGAGGTTCAATGAGTTAGCGGGGGCACGGTCCACGGAGACCACCGGAGATGAGATTGAATTACGTGGGGTGGTGCTGGGGAAATGGAGATGGAGAAGGGTGAGAAAGAGCTGTTGGTTGCTTTTGTATTGATTTAGTGTTGGATGTCTGAGCAGCTGTCCTGTCCAGTATGCAAACCCTCACTGGACTTGGGGGCCAGGGGGCACATGGGGCTTCTGGCCTTCCCAGAGGTTGCTGTCAGGGGCTTTCGCCAGCTGTTCTCTCAACCCAGGGCTGGAGGTGTTTGTATCCAACTCAGATTCTCAGCCCCTTTCCAGTCGACAATTTCTACTGTATTCTACGGCGTTAGGGGTGAGACCAAGAACTGGTGACTGGTGTGCAGACATTTTAATATGGGGAAACAGTTTTAGATTTGATATTTAATTTTGGAAACCTGCAGAATGATTTTAAGGTAGGGCTTGAAGTGACCTCAGTCCTTTTGTCCTGCGTTCTGTTGACGACGAAAAAAAAAAAAAAAAAAACTCAATTTCAAACACGCTTTTCAAGATCATTTTCAGTTTTTTTTTTTTTTTTTTTAAATGAAAAGTATCCAGTGCCATGAACTGCCCTCCATCAACTTGAACTCAGTGTCCGCTGGCAACTAAAGTAGCCCTTTAATACATGCCACATCCTCCATACGCTCTGGCAAAGTATTCTGTTTCATAAGGAGATAAGTTGTGCTAAACAAAAAAAAAAATATGCAGCAAGAATGACTCAAACTATCGCTTTGTAACGCTGTCATTAATATAATGCACATTTAGTGTTTCGCAGTGTCATTAAGATGCTTTGACTGGGACATCCTACACACTGTTAAAGTTTTTGCATGGATTGACGTTAATGGCATAATAGATAAATACCTTTTAAAATGTTTAAGTTTTCCCAAGATTAGGTTCTTAATGATAATTTGGTCACTTTCTTTCTAATAGCTATCAATTACCGAGGTTTTCAACCGTGGTCCTGTCAGCTCCTCTGTAAGTGGCATTTAGCTGCAGCTGAGCTCTTAATTTGCTCTGATTAAGCTGCTGATTGAATGAATTGCACAGTTCTAATCGTGGTGAAGAAAGCATTACTGGAGGACTAGGAATGCTTTTTTAAATTATTGTACCAAATTCAGTTTGGTCTGAGTCAACTCTTACATGTGTTTTTGTCTCAATAAAATGTTTAATTTCCTGAAACTTGGCAAACTTGAATAAACTATCATGAATCATATCAATTATTAATCCCTTCAATACTGGAAGGCAAAGAATGATTAAATGTTGTGTGGATGGAGTATTTTTGTAATCAACATAATGACCGCTGAATTAAAGTTGAAAATTTGAAAACATTTTTTTCACTGCTAACTATTTTTTTCAAATAACTAAGTTTTGGTTTAGCTATTAAAAAAAGATACTTATCCACATACTTTGAGCTCAGCATTACAAATGAGTTGATATTCTCATTCATACACTTGGACTTGTTCTGAAGATTTCTTATTCAATCATACAGTCTAGACAAGTGCAGTTGCTTTAACTTTACAGATTTATTCCACATTTGCGCATGTCTGTTTAATGTTTTCCGTTAACATAAGTCATTTCAATCGTTTGAGAATGGATATGACTGGTTGGGAAAATTGAGTTAAGTTAAAGGCCTCGAGCGGGGTTTTTTTTCCCCATTGAGGAAGACCTATGACCTTCATACACAGGTGTGATGGATATCTCCAACTGGGGAAATTGTCATCGCAGCGGAGATGGTGACAGTGCAAGATGTGGCAGGTCTGCAGGTGTCCCATAGCATGTAAACATCATCCCACAGTGGGGCAGAACCTATGCAGGTATCCCTACCTCTTTTGGCAGCAGCACCCTCTGAGCTGCAGCCTATATTCTGTGCCACTTTGCTATAAATTACTCACTGGTTTTTCGCCTCCACCCAACTGAGTTAGGGTTAGCTCATTTTGGAAAGATGGATGAAAGAGCTTCCCCACCAGAGTAGACTAGGGATAGACCTGTCGCTGTTCTTTATACACATCAGCTCCGACAGGCTCTCAATCTCGATTTCCGTTAAATATGGTCACGACTCGAGCTCAGCCCCGAAAGGACAGACCCTCATATTGCATCGTTGCATCATCAATAAAGGCATTATTGGAAATGTGCCGTGGCCAGTCAGGCTTTAATTTTTCCGGTATCGATTGCCTCTGATCGGGGCCATCATACAGTAGCTTTTGCTGGTGGTCACATACTTTCATTTATTTTGATTTATTTTTTTAATGAATTCCTCCATTCAGTTTCCTCTCCTGCATCCTATCAATGACACTTGTGACAGACATCATTAGCTCTGTCCAGGATGTCTTCATATATAAGATAGATATGTGCAGCGGTCTCAGTATGGAGATGATGGGATCTTATGCTTTTTTTCCCCCATCAACTTCAACAGGTTGCAGGTACATCTCCATGTGTTCTCAGGAATACTCCACAAGGCGACTGTGCTTCAACCTTGCTTTGACACTTTTCAGCCTTCATGTTGTACTGTCAAAGCATTTACCACCTTGCCATGTAAGAACTTGTGAATTCAACTGAAAGTTCAACATCTGTCCTAATGGACCCTGAGCCTCGTGATATGTTTGTCCCTTTGTGGTGTTGACATACTTGAATTAGGTATGAATTCAGTATGAAGGCCTCGATGAGCTCACGCTGTCTGCAAGCGGAATAGAGAAACGTATGGAATGAGGTCCCACAGGAGAGATCTAAAAAAGAATTTAAAAAAAAGAAAAAAAAAACTGTAATGGGCTGTGTTTCTAAAAATAAGCCAATTAGAAGTTTTTGCAGCATGTCTTACTTCAGACCTAATCAATACAACTTTGATGTACTACAGCTTTATCCGGAGCGTTGCTCGGCATGTCGGCCGGGATCCTTAAATTACTCTGTTTCATATGCCCTAAGACCGTTCATAGACAGTACTTTTGTTCCGACCCCTTATTCCGTACTCTTTCAGCCTCTGTAGCTAAACTTAGTGTTTCCTCGCAGTGTGTTGGTAAGGGGTTTGACAAGGAAACGAAATGCCTCCTGCCATCGTCAGTGCTGCGGGCTGTAGGTCCATCGTCGAGATGTGCCGAGGCCCGAGTTGTAATGATTTGATTGTTCACCTTAGTTCGGTGCGTGGCGCTATGGAAATGCACGCTGGCCTTCACAGGCCTCTTATTAAGGGTCTCTTCAAGCGGAATGATATAGCAGCTCTCCTGCAGTCTCACCCAAGGTTCTGCACGTTGGGCCTTTTGAATTCGATTTCAAGACAAATGCAACGGAAGTTTAGAGTTGCTCTGCTCGAGACTGTGATTTTTTTTTTTTTTTTTTTTTTAAAAGTTGTTTTTGCTGTTCTTGTTTGCTTGCGTGTCTTGTGTCTCATGGAAACCATCTGGCCCAGGACAACGCTGAAGTCACCCCATCGCACACGTACAACACCCCGTTTGCTCTGGCCAAAGAATGTAGAAATCCTCTTTTACTCTTATTTCCCTCAACCAGAAAATTGCCAGTCATCTAAAATGTACCAGCTTTCACAGTCTGTCATCTTGTCACTTTTGTTGACAGCTGGGAACACACTGCAGACTGGCAGCGGTTGCTGGGCTGTCTGTCCCCCAGCCAGATGAAAACATGCGCTCTGTGTTGATTTAAGTGTGTCGCGTGGGCGACATCATTGGGGCGGGCCCTGAAACACCGCACCCCTGCTGAGGACATTGAGCTCCATCACTAAGTTCTCCCTGTTCTCCGTGACTGAGTACACCCAGTTCCATAAGGAGAGAGCCTCAGGGGGACACAGCTGTATGAAATGTTTTGCCCATCCAGGTCTGGGACACAATAACCCCCTCTTGGTGAGTTCATAGTTCCTCTAATGGTCTGCTCGACTTTCCCAGCACGTTTCGCTGTGAATGTGCCGAGGCCAGGCCTTTGTGGCACTTGAAACACACGTTTATTGTTGATGGTTTTTCATCATCTCCCAGAGGACATTTTTAATAAGAAAATGTGGCAGTGCACACTAATAAAAAGCTGCATTGTTAAAAGCATTGTTTTCCGCTGTGAGTTTTACTAGAGTTTGGTTAAAAAAAAAAAAAAAAAAAAAACATTTTTTTTTTTTAAATCAAATTATAATATTTATTGAATTAGTTTTAAAATTTCGTTTCTGAACTGACGACTTCATGTCTTGCTGCTTGCCTTGTTTTAAGCCGTACAAGCCCTTTAGGGTTTGTATAAAGGCTTTTCGAAGTTTTTCTTTGTTTCAGGGTGGAATAGCATTAGGTTCTGTACTGCTTCCATTGGAATTGTGTGACACAGTGGTCAGGGGTACCAAACTAGCATGAGGGCTGCTGTTCCTACTTGCATCCCTGCTGTAGAACTCTTGAACCCAAGGCGTTTAATTACTACGTATGAAGTCATAAAACCAAAGGTTACTTTGGATAAGTAAAGAAATAATAGCATATCATTGTCAGGACTTGCACTTCACTTACATGGAATCTGTTCAACTTTTAATTCTTGCACAGGGCCTTCTCTCCAACAGAACACAGTGCTGAACAAAGCTCCATGTTAAAATACTGAATAGCAGCAGTTGTAGTGAAATATTAGGACTGGCCAGCTGGCAGTTGAGGAGAGGAAAACAAACTCCCAGCCTCAAAGAAAAGGAGAAAAAATAAGCCTCTGGGCATTCAAGTATCGGTGCTCCTCCTAGGGATTCTAATGTTGACAGTGTACCTGTGTGGATGTTTTGGATACAAAAAAATTATATATGCCAAGGCAGAGCTGTGGTTTGTGGAAGCTAAGGTCAGTAAGCAGACCCATGGTTGCTGATCTTGTCAGCCATCAGGTCTCAGCCATTGAAACCAGTTGTTGTTGTCATTACTTGAATCCCGGCAGCAGGTGAACTCACTAGGAGGGTAGCTATACCGTAGTGCCACTGCAGCCTTCGCTGGAAGGGAAAACGACACGTGGATGTCCAAACTGATTCTTTCCCAGGGTTTTATAGTATCCTTGTTGAGCGAGAGCTCGTTGCCTTGCACATCAGTGACCATTTGACACGGTTCTCATGCCAAACTGCACGGTATTAACCCTGCAATGCTCTGCTTGCCAAACCCCTGCATTTGGACACTACAGCTGCCTTGGCAGTTAGTGCCGGGTGCCAGTCTGTCCGGGTGCTCCGCCTTGCTTGAGCCAATGGGAACTTGACTGAGAGCTCATGAGTTTCAGTGTGTTCAGCATGGTAGTCTCCAGTGTGCTACGCTCATGTTACAGGGACTTCCTTTCGGGAGGTAAGTGGATGCTGGAGTATAGTAATGCATACTTCAAGGATCTGAAGTCCTCTCATTCTATGAATATTAATAACGTCTTTTTAATGTGTAGCTGTCTATTGGATGCCCTACTTTCCCCCCCATTTGCCTCTTTTCCAGCTTCACGCATTTACATCTTGGTTGAGCTGCCTGAGCGCAGACTGCTCGCTGTAGCTTCGATGGCGGGGGAAGCCACGGTACAAGCAGGTGTCTGTTTCCAGCACGACAGGCGTTCCCTTTACACTGCTTAGGATGAAAGGATTAACTGGGCTCCTTATTTCAGCTTCATTTGTCAGAAGCTCGATGCATATTGCCTGGCAAGTCATTTACATATGGTCCTGCATTTAATTGGCTCATATATTTGCTCTGTTGTGTCTGTGTATCTGAGTGTAAATTTAAAGTTCGAATGCAAATGGTGCCAGAATCTGGAATATTGTGATGCATGTAAAAAAAATAAATAAATAAAAAATAAAAAAATGGCTGCCTATAAGAAAGTGGAAAGGCAAGACAATAGGGAAGTCTGTTTTGGCTCTAAAGCATTGTTTTAGAATAAACAGTATGAATGTATGTCTTTTATAAATCATTGTGATGTCCAGATGTATAAGCACGCTGAGTGAAGATTTTGTTTTTTCCTGCCTCTACTGCATCTGTCATGGGGTCAAGCAAGTGAATGCGATAGGGTTACAGCATTGTAGGTTTCGACTGGATGTGTTGCCGAGGGTTCGCTGGGAAGAGGTGAGACTTTGCTGTGGCCCCATTGAAAAGTATGTTTGGCTGCCGAATTAGTGTTTGTGGGAGAAAGGTACCAGATGAGACATTCCCCAAAGTCATCCTTTATACCATCTGACAGAGCCGGTAGTGTGTACCGGGGTTCAGCACACCCTGGGCTGCAGGCCAGCATCTTCCTATTGTCATTACTCTGGGACACAGAGCATAGAGCATGGAAATAGAGCCCGAATAAACACAGGCTTGGGGCAGAGAGAGAACTCGGGCAGGGGGGCAGCAGAGGGGCTCACATTGCATCAAGGTTTTAAGCACTTAGAGAGAATATGTGGTTCTGTGGCCCTTATGCACTCGGCTTTGAATGGTGGGGCTTAGGGTATGTTAATGAAGATGGCACAGAATACCCCGTAGAGTGTGGGCTTGTAAGGAAGCATTTCTTAGAATTTTTTTAAGCATGTGCCGTACCATCCCTGAGACTGACAAGATTGTTGGCTAGGCGTAGGGTGGCAGGTCATTCCCAGGATCACGTTTTTGGATGCCATTGTGTGGGGACCAGGGCTTCTGGGAGTGGTGTTTTGAGTGGAAAGCCTCCATTGTAGCCCATTGAGACTGCTGGCTTTGTCCATGTCTAGGAGACCCCCTGCCCCCTCTAGTGTCAGGTTTGCCAGACCCTATTCATTTCCCAGGCAGCCTGCTTCCCGTGTGGAGTGACCGCACAAGCGGGGCCCCTGGCCATTCATCAGCATGGCCCTCCTTTCTCCCAGTCTCAGCTTCATTCCTGGGGTTGATGGACGATGGAGGTTTGATGGATGGCAACACAGTGGCACACCCCCTCCACCAACTTATGTGTCCGTAGTAGAAGCGGCTGTGGCATTGCTGGCTTCGGCTCCGATTAGAGGGAGGAAGTTTTCACAGCTCTGCAGGAACTGGACTATTGAAGCCCTTGTCCCAGTGATGCTGTCAGCTGATGACGATCAGCACACTCGGAACTAAAAGTATTCTCTGTACAGTGGTTACCTGTTGCGTGCATATGGTGCGCCAAATAATACCTAGCATACATATCTCTATATATTGCAAATAGATGCCTACTAAGACAGTTAAAGGAGGGGTATACACCATTTGGATCATATAAGTACTTGAAAATGTGTGTTTGTGTTGGAAACTTTCAGGTGTTTTGCAGAAGCAAGTTACGAAATAAAATCACTGAGCAGCATTTAAGGCATTCTTCCTTTTCTGTTTATTGCTGTGCGTCGAGGTCCGAGGTGCCTGCATGCTTGAGGACTGACCCACCGGTGTTTAGGAAAGCAGAGTAATGCTTCACTTCTGCTTCGTGCGAGGGGCTGTTTAAAACGTGAAGTACACACTGCGGTGGCATTTTGAAATTCATTACTCGTCCTGAATTAGGATCAATTATTAATTCATCATTTATTAATTATTTATGTTGATAGCTGTTTGATTTCTTGCTGTGATCGTGTTAAGTTGATATTACATCCGTTAAATGAACGCTCGTCTTCAGTTGCTTCTCCTGCCCTGTCAGCCTTCGGCTCCTCGAACCTGGAGTTCCTGCCTCCAGATGGTCCCGAGTCACCACGGGCGGTCGAACCAGCAGTCTCCCCTCGGTTTGGACTGAGTGAGAGACATGGGGACCACACCTCCTTGGTCCAGGCTCTTGTGCTGTGGTTCCACTCTGGGGGAAGAGTGACCTTTCTCTCTCTAGCAAGACTTTCACAGTCCTCTCAAAAGGTGCTTGAACCAAAGCTCCTTCACACGTGCTTTCCGATGGCTGAAGTTTCTTTACTGGAGTCAGATAGTTTTGCTTGTGTGTTGTGTTGAGCTGCTATACTCACCCACATTAAATTGCTATCAGCAATCAAAAGTTGTTCCCAGTACCAGCATATGGCCAGAGTTTTTATATCTCTTAGATGAAAAGGCCTGTATTTTTTTTATTACTATTTTTTAAAAGAGTTTCTGTGGCTTCTCTGAATATGAAGATCCTCTGTAAATCTGTTGAACATTTTGGGCATCTGTTTCACGGAGGCTGTGCTCCAACGCTGCTCGACTCTCGTCCCGATGCTCCCCCGCGCACTGCCTTTCCCTGCTCTCCCCTCCCGGCTTTACCACGGTGCGAGCGGCGCCCTCTTCCCATCGCCTCTAGTCATTTTGTCTGCTTGCTAAGCAGGCAGTTTAACCTTTACCGCCAAGAACGCCGCCGATGGCCGCTTCTGCCTTGTGCGAATGCAGCCTGCTTGGCTTTGCAGAATACGCCGCCTCTCACGGTTTCGTGCGGCCTGTGACCGCGAGGTCTGTGTCCCGTTAGCGCTCCTGCGCCGAGGGCCTCGCTCGCCACTGCTCCCGTGCACGCGGCGCCACGGGCAGCCACTTGTGACCGCTCGATGCCTCGATCTCCCTCGTTCATGTTTCGCTTGAACGTCATTCCTGGATTACCGCTGCAGTTACCTGCTAAATTGGAATTAAGTCAAATTCACTTTATCCGCGTTAAATAGGCTGCAGCCCAGCAATAAGCTGCGTAAATTCCTAGCTCTTCCGTAGCAATTCCCAGAGATGCAGGACACTTGCGGGTCACTTGGCTTTCACCTTCCAGTCCAGGCGAAGTCAAACTTTTGACTCACTCTTAGTTTGCCTTTCTCTTCCTGGCAGCACCCAAACATGGGGATATGTAGCGTGTGACACTGTGTTGTTGCACTGAGGTGTGGTCAGGCCGGGAGGCCCGCTCCCGTTCCGCACGGTCAGCCTTGGGCGCCGGTCGCCCTGAGCGTAGGGCAGTGTGTCTCTGTTGTTAATTTCACACGCGGTGATTCCATCTGATGTACAAAGCCTCGTGTAATGGCCTCATATTAACCCGGATGAGGTCACCCTCGGTGGGGAGAGCGACGTGGGCCACGGAGCCTCATAGACTTCCTCTGATGTAATTTGGCACGAATAAGCTCCAGTCCTCTCGAATTAACGAACGCAGCACAAGACGGCGAGTTGCGCGCCTTCTCCGTGCTACAGCGCGCGGGGATTCGCACTGAGGGGACGATGAAGGCGGAAGGAGATGAGCTGTTGCGCGGGAATTCTGTCGAACCGCTGCCAAATTCACATTCGAGTTATGGACGAATGAATGGCATTCGTCATTGAACATTTATTCATTTAGCAGACGCTTTTGTCCGAAGCGACGTACATCTCAGCAAAACTAAAGTACAATTTGCATTACATTAAGAGGAGGAGACATAGCTGCGACATGAGACATTAAGTCTCAAGCAAACCTAGGTTACCACTTGCTGCACCGAGGTTCATCGTTCAAGTAGGTGCATAAACAGGATAGATGAATCCCGATACCCTCCTACCAGTTTTTTCATTTTTTATTTTTAAATATAAGATACACAATTTAAGCAAGCAAATACAGACAGTGCCGGAGTAGTGGCTGATTAAAGGCGTTATCTGGTGATGCTCATGAAGCTACGGTGCATGAACGTTTACACCACATGAGCTGGAGAGATCTTGGGCGAAATGGGTTCGGAAAAGGTGAGTTTTTAGACCCTTCTTGAAGAGTTTCCGCAGTCCAGACCTCAACCCTATGTAAATTCCACTTTTACTCAAATCCCAGAAACACACATGGCATGCTTATATTTAATTAATTGTACGTGATATAATATTGAGGGTCACGTTACATTAGTGGCAGTGAAGGTGTTACTCTGCTGGAATTGTTTTCAGAAACATAGTCCCGTAGGAGGGTAACTGCAGACTACTCGGTTATAATCCGTTCGCACCCGCTGCACTTTCGGGGCCGACAACGATGCTACGAGCTGTAGCTAATTGCTATTGCTAGTAGGTGTCCGTCCATTGGTCAGGATGTCTGAACGGGGAGTCAGTCACGTGACCCCTTCCTTGGCTAAGCCAATTAGGCAGATGTGCGCGGCTGATGGGGGATCTCGTTAAATCGCGCGTGGCGGCTGCGGCGGTGCACGTCACGTATAACTAACGGCGGGAACTGAATGAGAAGATGCTGCCGACGTAACCGGAAGGAGCGATGTGCCGAAACGTGGAATTCTTTAGCTCCCGAGAGCCTTCCTCAGTTCATTAGCGCCTTCCTCGTTCTCATTTTAAAATAATTTTGGACTAATATAGACTGGTTTACGGTCAGGGACTTCTTGTGACCTGAAGGTTGGCAGGCCACGCCTTGGCTGTCGTTTCCTTCACCTCACGTCCGCAGTTGCTCTATTTGTACTTAGCCTAAGGTGCCCCTCGACTTATGACGACTGTCCGTCCCGTTAACTTTATTATATTACTTTCCAGTCCCGACATTTGGTCATAAAGTCTGAGGACGACCACTCCATGTGCTCTATGATATTAACACTGTTCCCGCGACTGCGTTTTGTTGCGATTCCCTTTGTAACTTGTATTTACAGTGGAATTATTAAGTGAAGAAGTGTTAATCATGAATGATTACTGTACGGTATTCACTACAGAATTCATAAATCGCCTGTACTCCATTTTAAAATTGCTTTACTTTATGTTCTATATATTTGAATTATTTGAACATTTAAAAATGTGTGAAATTACTGAAAACATAAAGCAAAGTCCTATTATATATTGTAGAAGTCCTGAATTGTGATTTAGCCAAGAAAATGAGTGCTCTGGTGGTGCTGAAAAGAAAAACCGGAAGACAAATAGATCCAGAAAATATTGTTTCTTTCAATACTGCACTGTTTGTATTAATACTATTATTTTTAACACGAATAAACAGTGAAAATAGTGGGGGGAAGTAACAAAGCCTTAATATACAAAGCACAATTCCTGCATTGGAGTCGTTTATATTTCCTTAAAATGTGTGTATAATACAGCATAAGGGGGTTTGTGACTTACGACAAGGTCGTCGGAACAGAACCGCGTTGTATGTGGAGGACCACCTGTACACGGGCGCTTTGTGAATCGCTGAGTGCAGAAAGCTGACAAAATAATTATGATAATCACATCTTTTGTCTTTTCACCGAATGTCCTGAGTGCTCTTGGTTAGCTCTTGTAATTAATGGAGAACATGGGGATTATAGAGTTAAAGTGTTTGCTGTTTGACATTCTGAGCTCGTTCTGACGCCATTGGGACGCTACCCTGGTGAGGTCTCGGTGGACAAGGTCAACCACTGGCTCGTCCTAAGGAGCTTTCTGTGTGGCTAGTTTCGTCTGGAACATTCTGCCACATCAGGGATTCCTCAGCACCTAATCAGCGGAGCCTGATGCTGTCCCGGCTGGTAAGCGAGTTACCGCACCGGGGGGGGGGGCAGACATCACTCTCGGCGTAAAGTGCAGATGCAGACATAAGACGTTTACTAGTCGACTTGACTGTGATCAAGAGGTTCCAGGGGTCTTGAGGTTTTGGTGGGGAGATGATTAGGTGGGAGGGGATGGTAAAGCTGCGGTAAAAATAGCCTGCGGATGTTCTGGCAACGACCTCTACGTTCACAACCTTGTGTCTGTCCCTGTTTTCTAATCTGGAGTAGGTTTAAGAGAAACAGAACTTGTTCTTCTCATTGACAAAAAGCAGCTTGCATGAGCGCTCCCCCCCCTTTTTCTTTCCATTTCCTGCATACAATTTCTCAGCCACCCTTCGCTCTGATGTTATTCTGTCAGTGCCTTAGAGAAGAGTGCGGGTGATGGGCGAAATTGAAAACACGTCGCATGCGGGGTTTTACTTTGGATGTTGCAGACTGCAGTTTTTGTTTGCCCTGCTACCCCTTTCTTGCTCAGGTAATGAGTAGTAGAAGTACTTGTCAGGTATTTACCGTGATTCATATGACCTTAACTGGTTCCTGAGGGCATCCTGAAGCCCCAGGTTTGTGAGATTCCTCCGACGCGCTCCCTTTCACCCCAAACGCACAAGTGCGGAAAAGGCTGGTAGATTTCCGAATGGATGTAATTAAATGTACTGAAGAACCCATAGCCTAAATTTAAACCATAAATTAAATAGGACTTGGTGACATGTACATTGTTATAGAGTATAAAGTTTTCATCTGCTGCATAAAACAGGAGCCTTTTTTTCTCTTGTCAGAATAAATTGCTCAAACGCTAATTTTTGTACATTTTGAAGTTACTAAAGCCGGCAGTGTGCCACCATAACAAATGTTCACATTTATTCGTTTAGCTCACACTTTTCTCCTGCTACATACCATTATTTATCCATTTATACAGTTGAGTAATTTTTTTTTACAGGAGCACTGTAGGGTAAGTGTGTTGCACAAGGGTTCTACAAGAAATGGTGGGATTTGAACCTGTGACCTCTGAGTCAAAAGACGGCAGCCTTACCACTATGCTACCTGCTGCCCCATGTTTGAGGGAGGCTAGTTAGTAGGCTAGTCCACAAGTACTGAGGTTGGAGAACCTGAGATGACTTGGCTAGATGTCAACCAGAGATGCGTACCAGAACTACTATAGTATTGTCGGCCCAGTTACCTTGCTTTTCGTTTTCTGAAACTTTTATATCACCCTGACAAGGTAGCAGCACGTGAGATGAACGTTGAAATACAGTTGACGTCCCTGTGACGTAGCAAGTTCAGCCAGAACCAGAAGAAAGTGACGGGCAGCGTAGCTGCGGTCAAAGCTGGCTTCGTACCGTACATTTATTCATTTACCCGACGCTTTTCTCCAAAATGATTTACGCTGTGAAGCCACTTACAATTATTTACCCATTTACATAGCTGGATGATTTTGCTAGAGCAGTTTAAGATAAGTACCTTGCTCAAAGTTGCTATAGCTGACGTTGAGATTCAAACCTGTGGGTCCAAAGACAGCAGCTGTAATTGTTATGCTACCAGTTTTGCTGGTAAACACAGAGCTAAGCAGACAGGTGACCAGAATGAACAGCGAACCTGCCCAGCAAGTTCTGGAAGTTTCTGCCCTCATGTATACTTGCCCCCTGCCTCATGGTCCACCTTGCCCAGTGTATCCCTGGTATATTCTGCAGTAAGGAAGTCAAGTACAGGTAAACAGTCTGTGGGACACATCTCTGTTATTACTTTGCACAAAATAGTCCTAATAAAGTTATTTTCTTTTTTTTTTTTTTTTTTTTTTTTTTTTTTAATTTAGGGGGAAAAAACACCCAGTTCTGTTTAAACTGTTGCAGATTTGATTCTAAGTACAAAATGTTTGTTCTTCCCCCTTTTCTTGATGGCCATTGGGGCTGCCATATCTCAATCTGCTGTGAAGCTCTGGAAATTTTTTTTTTTTTTGGGGGGGGTGGCTGTGAAATGGCATACCTCAGCCTGGGAGGGGCCAGGTTCCCAGCAGGGGTCCTATAGCAATGCCTTTCTTGGTCTTGTATGACCCTACATAGTCCTCTGGAGTCCACCAGTGTTCTGCATGGTCCTATAGGGTCCAGTTGCGTTCTCTTGTCATCGTTGGCGGTGCTTCTCCAGCCAGGGTATCTGGGCCTGGCTGCTCTGCCAAGCCTAATATGAAGCTGGAAATAACTAAACTGGGGGCAATTTGGGGAGTTACACAAAAATCTGTGGGAAGATGTTTCATATCTTGGCTCCATAATCCCTTTGCTGCTCCAGAGTGCCACGCTGGCTAGAGAGAGCACTCCGCTCCTCCTCGGTAATTACATGTTTGTCATTACTGCTGTTGCAGCATCACTTGATGTGTTTTTCATGCAGAATTGTATCTTATCAGTTCAATAAGAGAGAATGGAAAATGGCTTTGCTCCTTCCTTGTTTTACTCCGTGTGGAGATTACATAGATTGGCCCAAACAAGATGTGGCACCGTGGCCCAGCAGGTAGCACTGGTGCCTCACACCGCCTGTGCTTTGGGTTTGGATGTGGGTTGGAATCCGGGTCTGGATGGGCTTGACTCCACACATGCGTGTGTGCGTGTCTTGCGTTGCTCCGCTGCGGTGATGACTGAATGATTGCAAGGAATTCACTGTAGTGTGTCTAACACTGGAGTTTACTTTGGAGAGAGCTAAACATTAGTTAATGATCCCTTTAAGTCACTTTGGAAGAAAGCATCTGTGAAATGAGTAAAATATAAAAATTAAATGGTAAAATTGGTAAGCGTTACTCTAAAGCAGTGTGAAATTGAAGGCCGTGTCTCCTGCGATTGTCCTCGTCCCTGTTCTCCTCTTTTAAGAGTAGTCCTTATATACATGAATTAGTCTGAGTGCAAATGTTGTGGTCAGATGTGTACACTGTGGTCAGTAACTGCACGTCCACCAGCAGCTACTGTACTGTTTGGCATAACATTGAGACAGGTATGTTGGCTGCAGAGAAATCATATGGACACAGCTGTGATTTTATTTTATCCCTGCTCCCCCCCATCTCTCTTATATCCTTTCCTCATGTCTCTTGATCTCAATTCCTCTTGTTTCTGTTCTCTCCTTGCTTTCTCTCTCTCTCACTCTCCCCCCTGCCCCCCTACCCCTCCCCCCCCGGCAGGCTGCTCCTAAAGTGAGTCAGTACCATGGATGCGGCCAGCGGGGCTGCTGCGGCAGTGGGGAGTGCGGCACTGGGACTGCTGGGTGCTGCAGGGAGCCATGATGCTCCCGAAAGGTAAGAGCCATGCACACCTTCTGCTGAGCCCCACATTGCTCTCTGCATGCGCCGTCTGCTTCTGCCCCGTCCAGGTCAGTGTGTGTGTGTGTGTGGGGGTGTGTGTGGGTGGGTGGGTGGGTGGGGGTGGGGGTGTGTGTGCGTGTGCGCGTGCATGCGCAGGGTTTGGACCTTCCAGCTCAACTAGAAATGACACCGGTGTGCATCGAGGCAGTGCTTCACAGGGGGTCCGAGCAGGAGCCTGGAGGTCATTTCGACTTTATGAATACAGCATTGTGACACCTGGTGCTGTGTTGTTCTAGCTCATTAGCATGGACGCTGCACACTGAAGACCTTTAGCAACACATTGGTGGAGTTGTGGAGAACCAGCGCATGGACTCTTAACCACATTGTTGAACCACCTGCGTTTACTAGTCCTGTGAACTAACCGAATGTAGCGAGGGTTTAACTTTCTGATCTGGCTATGAGCTTCTGGGTACGATACAGCATGCGGGGGGGGCCTACCCTCCGCTTCTCTGCGTGGCACAGCTTGCTCGCATGTCGATACGCTCCCGCCCACTCCTGCTTTTGCTGGAAGTCATGTGACCAGAAGTGGTTCTAAAAAGCACGCCTGCTCCCAGCTATCCCCTTGTAACGGCGCTTTCCTCCCTCCATTCATCTTAAATCCGGTTCAGGGGATAACCTTCCCGCTGTCGCTCTCGGGCCAAGAGAGGTCCGCAAGGACGGTCCCTCATTTCAGGATTATTCTCCAGCTATTCAGGCCCTCTGCCTCAGTTGAACCAGGTTCAAATGCTGTACACTCGATGTTGCCATGGCAGCTGCAGCTTAGCATATATTAGATATTGGTGCAGTGTTACAGCGGTGTAAAGAGAAAGAGCACACTGTTTTGGGGATGTGAGAGAAGCCGGTGCTGTTGACCCTCTGGTGTATGGGATCCACCATGGAATGGCTACCCACCAGCCAGCGTCCTTCCTCCAGGTTACGGGGTGTTCGTCAGGTCTCTTAGGCCCGCTAAAGCATGACCCTCTTGCTTGTTTCCGTCCTAAGAACCAGATTCGGAACCCTGAGTAACCTTAACCTTAATCCGGAGTGGTGTGTTCACCTCGGCTCTTGCTCTGATACTGACCTCTGCAAGGTGGGCTTGAGACCTCGATGGAAGCTTTCTGCAGAATCATTTACAAAAGAATTAAAACCTTATTTCTTTACTCTGTGGAGTGAGCGTTCTTCTTAGAGGTTCCCTACATTCTCCAGCGGTTTTTGAAAGGGGAGAAGCTTAACTCTTCCTTTTGCTGCTCACCGCTCACCCGCCTACTGTCTACGAGGTCTGGGCGACACAAACCATTTGCAAATATTTATTCATTTATCTGATACTTTTTTTCCAAACCGCCTTGCAGTGTCAAGATACTTACATTTACCCATTTGTACAGCAGTTTAGGAGAAGATGGGATAGTAATTCATTAACCCCTGCAGGAAAATTCTGCCACACAGCAGCTCAATGTGATGGTTAACAAGAAGTTACACAGTTATTCCTGACATAATGCTAAATAACAAATACGAAATACCAAATCAACATTTAGAAGTAACTCTTACACTAGATAAATCTGGTAGGCCCTTCAGTGGCATTAAGGGGGCAGATGGCTGTTGGCAAGAAGGGCCCTCTTTGTTTGCCATAACTGAACATTCCAGAGACTAATGGAGCTCATGCTCTCACTTCATGGAGGAGATGTGAGCCAGTGTCCACAGTGCACTCTAACTTCCCCCTCATGCTGCCTTTTGCTACTTCCTCCACTGATATTTTATCATTTACTACATCATTTCAGAGTAAGTACCTTTCTCAAGGTTACTGCAAGAAGTATGATTCAAACCTGGCAGCTCAGACCACTAGTATGTCACCCAGTGCCCCACATGCCCTCAGTTTTGCTTGTCCCTGTTTTTAACCTTATCGTTTAGTCCTCGAAGCAGACTTGTGGCAGTGGAGCCCATTGGTTGTTCTTCTCATGCCCCAGAGAGAGCCGGGAGTCGAGAGAACTTTACCGTCGGAGACGGATGTTTGCCGAACGAGGGGATTATGGTCCTGCTCATAGGTCCTTCACTGTGCTCTGGCGGCCCGTAATCCTTCCTGCTCAAGCAAATGAGGCTCGTTAATAATGCATCAGCAGTGCCGCATCCCGCAAAAGCAGCGGTGGCGGCTAATAAAACAACACACGAGAGCGCCGCCTGTCATCACCACAAGGTCCAGGAAGGTGGTGCTGGTTTAAAGCCCTGTCCCCACTGAATAACTAAGCAGACAAGCAGCAAGTTGATATTAATGCAGGCTTGAGGGGGTCTCAGTGCTGAAGCTTCACTGATTTTCTGGGTCTTCAGTTCTGGGAGTGAGAAACTTGGCCATAAAGTCAACGTCACCGCGATTCTGCACTTCTGCACCCCCTTGTTGTGGCAAGCAGAATTGCAGCATGCTTGTTTTCAGGTAGTAACATACCTGGTTGTCGTCCTTGTTTTGCTCATTGGTGACCGCTGGATTAATTATCTTGGGCTCGTGTAACTCCTGGTACCTCTCAAGCCACTCCTGGGTATACAGTGTGTGAGATGGTTAGAAATCTTATCGCTAAACCCAACTCCACAGACCGAGCCAATTTTGAGTTCGGTATGAGATTGTACCCTGTCCCAGTTCCATTTCGGATTTTCCACTTGGTGATCTTTTTGTCTTCTGTATACCTTCTTGAAATTGGAAAAGTAGGCCCAGGTCCACTATGGAATGATTTCTCATACCTTTCTGCACCCTTCCAGCTGCTTTTGGCCTAAATCAGTTTCAATGTCTAGGACAGCCTCCTATTTAAAACAATTAATTGTGACTTAATAAATAGAGCCCTGTAGTGTTGGTTTTCCTTTTCAATTTGAAATTTATGCAGTTGCTCAGCGATTTCGTCATTTGTTTTCTTTCCCTTAGTCTTGTGGCAGTTTGGGCCTTCTCCTCATTAGCTTTTATTCAAAGGATGACTGCGCACGGGCAGCGGGTTGTTATTGCACAGGCACGTGCAGCACGGGAGTAGCGTTACTGCACTTCTCGTAAAAATGGATGAAGTACATGGGCTTTGTCTCTGGCTGGGTTTCATTACAACATTCGTTGTGTTACTGTTGTTGTCATTGTTACATTTGTAATTAGAAAAAAATGATTATTATAAGAAGGGGGGCGCGGTGGCGCAGTGGGTTGGACCAGGTCCTGCTCTCCAGTGGGTCTGGGGTTCGAGTCCCGCTTGGGGTGCCTTGCGGCGAACTGGCGTCCTGTCCTGGGTGTGTCCCCTCCCCCTCCGGCCTTACGCCCTGTGTTGCCGGGTAGGCTCCGGTTCCCTGCGACCCCGTATGGGACAAGCGGTTCCGAAGCTGTATGTATGTATGTATGTATGTATGTATGTATGTATGTATGTATGTATGTATGATTATTATAAGGGGTTTGGTGAGTTACAGACCACCACATACAGAATATAAAGAATTTATTATTCACTAAACTTTTTTCCCCCTTGCCCCCACCTCACAGTGAGTATCATGTAGTTGATGCACCAAAGAACTTTTCAGGACAGTAGACCTGTTCTTTTCTACCTCTTCTGACTTGGAGAACCATAACCCTCTTCTTCCCTCCAACTTTGCTCTTGATCCCTGAACAGCCCCATTCCAACTCCAAGGACATTATTTATTCCTTAACTGTTAAATTTAATGTTCACGTCCACTAGCCTGACATGGAATGTGAGCTGAATAGTTCTGGGCAGCTAATGCAATGCAGGCAGGTTTGGAAGGACACTGCTGGTATGATGCTCACACTGCTCTCAGTTCACTATCTAGGGACACCAGCGTTGCGGACCATTTCTGGAAGCATGCTCGTGCTTTCGGCCGTGAGGTGGAGACTTTGTTGTGTTAGTGCGTGCGCTCTTTGAGTTTCATTGCACCAGATTCCTGCTCTCGCCTCCTTATTGACTCCAGCGCTGCCATGCGGTGGTTGGTGTGGAGGGATGAAGGATGCCCAGCGGGCAGTAGCTGTCCTGTGTGCTGAGAGATATGAGCGACCAGGGGGTGGGAGAGGTAATGTCTGCTTCAGTTGGAGACCCTCCCAGGCCCTCGGGCTGAGACGGAGCACAGAGACTTGGATGATGTCCGTTCTCCCTCCCCCTCCACCCATTGCCTCAAGGTTGTTGTTCTAAAAACAAACACACGCACACACTTAAACTCACCCACCTTGTCACGTGTCACGCTCGGCACACTCTCCTCTTGAAATGCGAGGTGGGTTAAAGGAAAGAAGGCACAGAAGAAATCAAATTAAAGGCAGAATTCTTAACCCTAACCCCCCAGGCACAAATCTTACATCATTGCTGAGCCTTTTGTGCCCCACAGTCTCCATAGTTTGAGCACATCAGACAGAATGCGGGAGAGTACATCGTTGTCTCCTGACTGCAAAATGGGACGGAAGAGTTCCACTGCTGCTTTTTTGGGAGGGCCCGTTTGTCATTGGAAGACTACGTCCGGATGCTATTTTTACTGCTTTTATAAAGACATATTTTTCTTAACAGAAATGACTGAGATCTGTATGCGACTATGATGCATTGCTTAACTGGAGACTACCGATTGCCACATGGATAGGATCTCACATGTACTTGTTTACATTTATTTGGCCGATGCTTTTCTCCTAAATGACTTACATTGTTAAGCTGCCTACAGTTTCCCATTGTACAGGATAAGTACCTTAATCAGGGGTACTCCAGCAGGAGGTGGTGTTGAAACCCGCCTGGGTCCTATGAGTGCAACTTGGCAGCTCTGATCGCTACACCGCCTGCTGTCCCCCACCTAGCAGGCCTTCTCTGCACAGAGCTCACGATATCAGGAGGTATAAGTGTAATCACTGTTACTTTGCACTTGCTAAAAACGGCAGCGTTAATGCTTGCAACTTCCTTGCAGAAGTAACCACTGGGTTTCAGCAATGTGTTGACTGTATGTTAGCCATCAGATTAAGCAGTGCTGGTGTGGTCCAGGAGCACGCATTTACAGCTCGGTTGTCCAACCCTTTTTAGCCTTGAGCCGCTACCCTTAAACTGATCCAGTGGCCACACGTGTAGGAATACAAAAAGTGACGTACTGTAGTGACTCTTAACTGTCTAAATTGAAGAGTGCTCAGTATTAAATGCATTATATGCTTTAATATGATGTCAGTAAATGGTTTGTCTCGTTCATGGTGGATGTAGGATAGTTTTCCTGCCAGACATAATTCTTGTAAAAGTCCAGAGAAGAGAAATGAACTACTACTTGAAGTTGGACATATACTTGAAATCAACACACTGCACTTATAAGGGTGCATCCTGCCTATCCCAGCATCCTGTTCTTCCGGGCTGGGCTCCGGATTGTTGTCGTCCTGACTTGGACAAGCAGTCCTGACTGAGTCCAGTAATAATACTAATGATAATAGGGATCAATATAGTAATAGTCCTGACTAGGGTCAGTGGAGAGAGATATTTGGACATGAGTTGTCCACAGTTTGAACAGGTTCTTTCAAGCTGTCCAAGGTGAGTGTGTAAGCGTGGTTTTGAATGTGTTTCGATGTTCTCGTGTGTTGGTGCATAGTGCAACTCTAATGGTGTGCTCTCTCCAGAGCACTAATGGGCACTTCTCTGATATATGAAGCCTTGATTTATGACTCTCATTGGCCATGATGAGTTTGATGACCCCTGTGGGGGTAGACTCTTGCATTAGGTTGGTTTGTGACAATAGAGATACCATGTGATGCATCATCAACACATTTGGCAGTGGCTTTATTTCGTTAATATAGTTTATTACCCTCGTTTCACCTTTTTACAGTGTAATAGTTACATTTACGTTTAGTCATTTAGGTTATGCTTTTCTCCAGTGCAACTTAAAATGTCAAGGTACTTTACCCTGATTTATACCACAGGTTTTGCATATATGTTTGCTTACTTAATTTTTCATGTCAGACTTGTTTTCTTTGACTAGCTTTTTTCCAAGGCTTAAACATTAAAGGAAAATATTTTTTTCTTATCTCCTCTTGAAGGCATTAAGTCTGGAGACATCAGGTGACAAGGCTGAAGGTGATGTATTTGCACCTTTTGGGAAAGGGGGGTAGGGTTACATGAGGCAGTCTGGGGAGGAGTTTGCCTGGTGTGTGCACCATCGTGCCCCTAGTGTTGCACGCCCTGCCTCGGCATTGCCATGCCCGCTCCGCTCTCAGAGCCTTGTCATAATGCAACATGCCGCATTCCCCCCACCCACCTGCCACTGCCGTTCCAGCTGATTAGGGATGCGCACGCTGCTGTTCTTCCGAGGCCCGTGCCACTGATGACAGTTTGAGGTCGGTCACGTACGGATACCCGCTGGGTGGAGATGTGGGGGGTAGCGGATCCAGTAGAGCACGTCTCCATGCCAATGCAAGCTGCACATCTCCAGCTGAGATCATCTCAGACTCCGGGAGGTGATCAGAGGGATCCGTGTGCTGTGTTTGTTATGAAAGGGGAAACAGAGAAGCTTTGTATGTCAGGTTTATTTTTTACATACATTAAGATGTGTATTTTTTTTTTTTACAACCCCCTTTTAGCTGAACAATGCATAAGAACATCCTCGATGTCCATGAACCTCTGGATGCCAGTTGCAGTTCAGCAAACACTTCTTGGGTGTTTCTCAGTCGTGTCGCTCTGAGAGACGAGTCTGGTTCATGCTTGAGGGACTCTCTCTGAGCCACAGTGCCTTTTTCAGTTTTTCCTCGGTGTGCTTGTAGATTTGATTTATTTATGATGTTTAGGGATTAGGTCTCCCTGTCACTTGGGTTTGTCAGCTTTGTGAGCGTTAAAGCAAAGTTGTACCACTTCATCTGTTTAAGCCCAGTGTGAACGACAGGGCGTAGAATGCGGCTTATCTGGAAGTGGAACCATCACTGGAGCGCCTCATTGCGTCCTGATGGATGCTCTTCGTATCGACTTATCCCCAGGTATTGGAAACTGCAGAAAAGTGTGGTTAAAGGCCTGTGTTCTGGCGTGGCAGTCTTTGTTGGACCTATGCGACCCTGTACTGGAAAGGTGCAGTTCTGGAGGACACCACCTGTCCTTTTTGGACTGTTCTGCTTTTTACAGGAAATATGTGTTCTTCAATCTTTAATGTATTCAGATGGAATACGGATCATGTAGCACTGTTCACATGGGAAATTGGGACATGACTGCGTGTGTCTGTGGGTGTATGTGGTGTTCCATTACTATTTGTAGCAGGGGAATTTCATTTTCTTTGACCTTACTGCATTTTTACTGTTTTTAGTTTATGGTCCTTGTGATCAGGCTCTGGTGAAGGGACCATCTCCAAGGAGATGGCTTTATAGACATTGTCGTGTTTTTTTGTAAATCACAAAGACCCTACCGCCAACAAACTATTGCCATCTTGAAGAGGGGCCCAGGTGGCAGAACGTGTTCATTGCTCTGCCCCAGCCTCTCTCCCTCTTCCCTGCTGGCATAGTGTTTATGCCAGAGAGTCACACTCATCATCCCAAGGACTTATTCTCTTGACAGTAGCGCAACAGGAGTGTTTCACTTCTTTTCATTGTCCTTAATGCCTTTTCTTTTGCCTGAACTAAGTTGCTTATAATTCCTGCAGTTTAGCACAGTCTTGACAGTGCTTTTGCCTGCTCTGCATCATTAGTAAATCAGTTTTACTTGAATATACTCTGAGTTTTGCATCCCTTTGGAATAATTGTATATGTCATTAACTGTAAACGAAAGTAAGCTAAATTACAGCCACGGTCTCTGGTGTTATTGTATAACTCAAATGTAAATAGATAGTTAATACGCTATGAGTGTATGAGCATGTGCCTAGAGATGGAACGTCAGTTCTCCTCCTTGGACCCCGTACAGTGTCCTCCTAGTACCTGCTTCAATGCTTTAATTTCTTGGTTGCATCAGTGATTGACAGCTAAATGGCCCAATGCGTTTTTGTACTCTGGCCTTCACTCCCCAGTAGTGTGTCCAGTCTCTAGATGGATGCCAGCAGGTTCATCTGGACAGTCCAGCAAGTCACCCTTACTGACAGCCTCTGTTTTTTGCCTCCACCTCCCACCCCTCTCCTCTTCACCAGAGGTCTGAGGCCCTTCCGCCACCGGGAAGATGATGACATCGTACCTGAGCTAACGAGGAGCATCCACCCCAGAGAAAGACCTGACTGGGAGGAAACCATCAGCGCCATGGTAAGTCTGTTGAGTACCACTCATGAACAAAGTGAGTGCTGGCCTAAACACAGACCCAAAATATGGAGAAAGTAGGTGGCAGACATGTAGTAGTTCACCCTGATTTCCACATACACCCTTTTATTGTTATGAGAGACATTAGTTTGACTGAACTTGCTGTTACGACCCTCAAATTCTCTCACTTGTTCATTCGCTATTGCTAACTACTGCTCAATCTGGCCAGGAAGCAAAGGACACTAGATTTCTCAGGTTACACCCTTGATGGGTCACCCAGGACACTAGTACATTGCAGGCAAATAAAATTTTGACCTTAAATTTCCATTATAAACTACCTACCCTAGAGTTACTAGCAACATATTGCAGGCAAAACTATAATCCAAAAACCATGTTTGTTCATAATGCTGAGGGAAGCAGACTGTGAGACACATCCAAGTCACTATTTGGGTATTTCCGCAAAAAGACTTTTTTTGGGTTGTGTTATATTAAGCAGTATAGTACTGAAATAAGTTTGTTATATGTGATCAGATTTTTTTTGGGTTTATGATTTTTCGAAATTGCAATTGCAAAGTTCAGTTCACAAGCAATTGTCAGTAAAGCACACGTTCTTAAATTAAGAGTGAACCACAGTTGGTAAATTTATTAATAATATATTCCTCATAACTCTACTTATGCTATTGAAAGCATTTTGGGAATTCAATGATTAAATGTAAAGTATTCCACAGAACATTAATGACACTCAGTTCCCTTGAAAGTCTTCATTAATAAGGTGAAATGCGGTGGAACGGCAGCCTCACATTCACTTGGTAATGACAATCATGTGCATGCTGGTGGTCTCTCCAGCCCAGTCTGATGGCTCAATTAGCCGCTAATTAGACCACTTATCTTTGCTTATTTACCATTATGCATTTCTCTGATATTAGTAGCTTGAAATACATTATTCTTCTGAAAGCACAGTAAAAATGCAGGCAAGTTTCAGTTATATGTAAAGTTATAATGTAATAGTATTAAACTGAGAATGATTGCGCTAATTGAGTAATTAGTAGAGGAGACTGAGGTTTGCAGGTTTACACTAAAATCTGCCGCCTTTAGAAATTGAATTCCATACCCATGTTATTACCACGTTGCGTTTGAAAATCTCTTGTGTGTACTTGACCACAGCTGCAATATAGAGTTCGCATCATGATTTTTTGACAGATGAACCTTCACTTAATTTATCTTGATGTATTGTGGGAACAAATCAATCTTCATGGCAATATTTTGTTTTAAAAAATGGAAGCATTTTGCTGACTTGTAAGAGAACAATGAAAGGTCATCATCTGCTGCCTGATTTGATGTAACGACTGACATTTTTCAGGCAACATCGCATCCTTTTCTCCTGACATTCCGTGAATCTCGGGGGGTCAAGGAGGATCTGGAAACCTAATAGGCACAAAACTGCAGTAAATGAGGTTCTCGTACAGTTGAAGCTACGACAGCAGTTTCAACGAGTTGCATCAGGAAGTGTTTTGTCTAGTACTGCACAGCATCCTGTGTCACATGCTTGTACAGGCTGATGTACTGTGTTAAACCAGGTGCATCTTAATGTCTGTGTCTCCTACTTCCAGTCACCAGACCTGCTCTAGCCTGTGTACAGCTGTGAGCTAAACCTGGTTCTGAAGCAGTTCAACAAGGCCATGGCTTTCGTTTCTTGATCTTGGGTGGACAGCCCTGTTCCTGAATATTGTTACGCTCTCTGAATTAATGAATTCCGGTCCAACATATAACTGAATATAATAATTCAATTAAGTGATTAAGGGTTTGGGTGGTATAAAAACCTGATTCATCTTCAGCTCAGCCCCAACACCCCCCACCCCCTCCCCAGGGCTACCCCTGTCTTACCAGCTTACATCTTCCTCCAATTTTTCTAATACTGTCTGCTTTTGTCACTGAGCTTCATATGCAAATTGAATTAAAGCCAATTTCTCAAATTTTCTGTGTTTCTGTAGTTTTGTGGCATTAAATTTGATCAGATCTTTGTCAGTTCTAGTGGTATGTATATTAATGAGGCCAGAGAGAGGGAAAAGGGACCAGTATTGGTTGTGCCAGCTTTAGATCCAGTGACTGCTAGTTGATGTGCTTACTGCAGCTGTTGATCAGGGACAGTGACAGACTGATGGAGTGACGTTCTCCTTCAGAATTTTCCGAGGAACTCATGATTGCTTCGGAGATAGCAGTACACCCAGGTCCTGTGGAAGCAAGAATTCCCCAGGCCATGACACTGCCACCACTATCACTGTTGCAAGAAGGTTATGTTTTTTGTTTTTACTGCATTTAGCGAGGTCCATGTAATCCAAAAAGTTCTGCTTTTGATTCATCAGTCCACTAAATATTCTTCTGGAAGTCTTGATAGACATCCTGGTGTTTTTTGGCAAACTGTAGACAAGCTTTTATGTCCTTTTTAGCGAGCAGTGGTTTATAACCTGCCACTCTCCCATGTGTCCTATTTTTGCACAGTGTCTTTCTTATTCTTGTTATTTTTTATTACTCTTATGAGTCTGCACTCTGCAGTTTCCTTGGTGGTGTTCTGGGGTCTTTTTGACCTCAATAGGATTTTACACCTTGTGGAGAGATTTTCTGGGACAGCCATTCCTATGTAGCCTCGCCACTGTTCCAGACTTCCTCCATTAGATGGAGATGGATCTAACTGTGGTTTGATTAAGTTTCAGAGCCTTAGAAACTGCTGTATAACCCTCTTCTGCTACATAAGATTCAGTCACTCCTCTTGAGGTCTTCCTTAGTTTCTACTGAGCATAGCATCATGTGCCTCTACAAATCTGTTTTACCTACTTCTTGCTGGTAAGTAGCTGAAATGTGCATTGGACAGAACTGGCGAACATCACCCAGGTTGTATCAAAACAGCACAGTTTAGGGCACAGTTACTACATAGAGTTATACCTATCAGTGCTCATTTCATTATCATTCATGAAAATTTAATTTCAAAAAGCTGCAAAAAATGAAAATTAGGAAGTGTACTTCCCCCCCGCAAACTGTGTATGTGTTTTAAACCATCTAATAATTCTACCCCAACTTTGTTATGTAAGGATTTTTCACTTGAGTCTCTGCCATGTGATAGAGGTAGATGTGGTGAGGAAGACCTGGGGTCACAAATTCAGTTTTTTCTATGGGTGGTGCATATGGCTGGGGTCCTATTGCTTACGGTGACATATAACAGCTGTCCTGCTGCCTACACAGCTACAGGCAGGATTGTGCAAAGAGCACACTCCTCCATACCTGTTGAGTTGCTTAAAGATGGGTAATGACATGCAGTTTACAGAAGAACCTTTCCCTGAAAAATCCCGGTTTCACGCTGAAACACACGGACAAAGCTCCCACGTCTCTATGCTTACCTCCAAAGCTTTCTGGATGGAGGCTCGTTGTGGTGTAATCCCGTGTCTCACCATGCGTCCTTGGACATTCCAGTTTAACCTGATGCATTTTTTTTCCGAACAAGCTCCACTTTCATTATTCAGCATAGACCACACCATGGAAAAGCCCTGTGAATTTTTCATAAGAATAACCCAGTCGCTGGGTTGTTTAGTCTGGAGCTGCTGGATGAGCGCACCTTACTCTCGACTGAGTAAGCACCAGTGCAACTCACACACGTCTCTTGTTGGGAACCTGCAGCCAGTCAAAGCAATGAATAAATAACCACCCCGTTTGTTGTCCCATGTTGGACTCTCCTCTTCTTTCTCCAGCTTGTGTTCCCCGATGATTTTCTGACTCTGTACCTGTTGTCACCCTCTGGCTCTGTTTCATCTCCATGATCTGGGTCCCAGCCTGGACTCATTCCGTAGCATCTGTTGGAGCGGGGAGGCAGTTGGAGGAGAGCTAGGGTTTTGTCGTCTGTCTGCCTCCATCCTGTTGGGGCGGGTATATGGGCGGGAAGCGTCCTGGGCAGGGGAGGAGAATTACGGATCTTTGTGCTGCAGAGATTGATTGGTGCTGTCTGCTTGGACAGGCGAGGAGCGCTGATGTCCCCGAGCTCAGCAGCGAGCCCCTCCTGCGATCTTGCAGCAGCACTGCCAGCATGAAGGTCAAGAATGTCAAGAAGTAAGTGCTCCCCCAACCAAGGTGGCGCGATGCAGTCGATGGCTGCGATGTGGCCCCGACTCGCCATCCTTCATCTGCCATGTTCCGATAATGCTGCCTGCTGACCGGGGTGCCTTGTTTTTCAGGCTGTCCTTCACCAAGGGCCACTTCCCCAAGCTGGCCGAATGCGCGCACTTCCACTATGAAAACGTTGACTTTGGCACCATTCAGGTAAGGGCTCATGCACCATACATGTGGTTGCATGTCACTCCTGCTGGCTGTTGGTTTGATCGTGTGTGCGCTGCAAATTTAAACGGGTCGCACGCAACGGTAAGCACAGCTTTGGTGCTGTTTGACTTTCTGTGCGACAATTTATCGACCAGACACCACAATGATATGGCTCATTTTGTGTGCAAGACCGTGTGCATGGCATCTTCGGGCATGTTCCAAATGTGTGTGTTCGTGTGAGACACACATGAGCTCAGCAGGAACACGGTGCAACTTAAGCCATCGGTGTAACTACTTTGCTTTTGATGCAAATGAGAGGCTGTGTTCTCCCCCAGCTGTTTTGTGTCTGTGCTGCACCACAGTGGTTCCTCAGTTATTAAAGCGATTCTTGGCTCCCATCTTCTGTATGAAGAAGCACTTCAGTTGAACAAGATGCAATTAGCCCTTCTTTAGAGCTTAATCTCAGTGCAAGTTTTCATGGTTTTCATCAGAAATACACAGGGATTGCTGGTGGGCAGCAGGTAGTTTAGTTTGTAGAACTGATCAGAGATCACTGGTTAGAATCCCACCTCCTGCTGTAGTACCCTTGATTAAGGTACTTAGCCTGAATTGCTCCTGTAAAAAATAAATAAATTACCAGTGTGTTTAAATGGGTAATTAATTGTAGGTAGTTTAACACTGCAAATCACTATGAAGAAAAGCATTAGCTAAATGAATAAATTTTAACTTTTGCATCTTGAATAAAGCTGAATAAACACATCAATGATCTTTCTCTTGTAAAAAGACAATCTGTTATTGAAAAAGGTAATATGTCTTGGTAACATGAAATGCATAACTTGGAAAGCTTTTGTTTAAGATCATACCGTAGAAGGTAAATTGATAATTCCGAGAATTCCCAAAACAATTGTGATTTTTTTTTTTTATTTTTTTTTTTTTTAAAAAAAAACTACTTGCTAATGATGCCATTATTTGCATTAGTAGTAGAGAGAATTCTATTTTATATTGGTAATTCAAGGGTACAGGTGAAACTACCTTGGCTGGACTCTGCTGCAGTGTCCCTAAGAAAGGCTTGTAAACTGCTGCTCCAGTGAAGTATCCATTATTGATGTGATTGCTTTGCATCGCATGAGCGGAAGAGGTCAACCTTAGTACAAAATCATCTCCATCTTTCGACAGACGAGCTCTGTGTTGGAGCTCTGCAGGACTGCTCATAACTAGTAACACAGCCAAGTACAAGGCTATTCGTGTGTGCCATGTTTCCAGAACTGGGTGAATTTCCAGTTGGAGACACACCTGTCCTTCACTGTACAGGGTTTGTTCCTTGGAGATGTGGGAATGCGCTGGGCAAACACAACCTGGCTATAATGTCACATCATATGCAACATCAGCTGGCAAAAGAAAGAGAACCACCTGTGGGTTCTGATGATGACATGGTGCCTACAGGATAGAAGTGCCACCGACTAGGACCAGAGAGCCATTGGTCTCAAACAATGGCCTGCAAGTATTTGTGTCTGTGTGCCTCCATCATCTCTCTGAAATTCTTGTCTGTAGGTGTTCCACCTGTAGCATTATATGACCATGTGGGTGCTGACCTTTTAAATTTTGCATAACTGGGCTTCAAAAAAGGTACAACTCATCAGGTTTGAACCTGCAACCTTCTTGTCATTTCTGCAATAAAGCTGACTTCTGTTGTAGACTGTGAGCTGCAAAGAGATGTGTTTCTGGGGAGGAGGTGTCCCACTGATGGAGGAAATGAGCATATGGATTATATGTGATAAATACTCATATGTTGAAGTATGTGCAGTAGTGTTACATAGTCAAAAATATTACTTTTTCCTGTATAGCTGACTTTATTTTGTATTCTGCCTTATGTCACTGAACAAAAAAACCTTGAGAAATGCACTGATCCCATCCACCTGCAGCCTACAGGAGTGGATCCCGCAGTTCCAGGGTGCAGTGTCCCAGCGATGCTTAGGGTAGAAACAGCGGAGACGTCCAGCTTGCTGGACACTCGGTGCACCTCTCACCCAAGCACTCATGGTTTTCTTCTGCCAATCCAGCAGGTGGCAGCAGCTGCTTGTTTAGTGCTGAAAGAGCCAGATTCTCCCTGGATAATGCAGCCTGAATTATTCTCTCTCCATGCACCCCTAAACGTCTCCCCGATTTATTTCATCCCAAAATGAAGTGCCAGGTTGAGCTATTCTGACAACATAAGTGTCGGATGCCTTTTTTGTTCTTGCTGTGCGTGTCAGCTTCCATGTGCTTTCGAATGCAGTCATTGAGGATTGTTTACACCGTGAGGTTATAGTGCAGGGCATCTATACACAGGCCTCAATGTCGCATCGGGCAGCGCCTTCGTTCCCTCAGTGGCGCATGCCGTGTCTCTCTGCAGCTGGCGCAACAGACAGAGGACAATTGAGCCCCTCGTTTGATTCCTGAATTCGGAGTCCTGGAGATGGTCCTCCTCACAAGACAAGTCTCTGCTCCTTCTCTAGGTACTCGTAGTAATTGAAACTCCGCCACTGAATCACGGGGAGAATTTTGAGATGCGACGGAGGAACCGAGAAACAAACTGGGTCAGCGCATTGTGTTTCGCATAAGGCTAGGCTCTGTAGTCCTGTTCTCAGTGAGTGGACGTGTCTGGTGTGTGTGCCTCTAATCCGTCACTTTCAACAGGGCTACATTCTGGCTATATCCCTGGTTCTTATGGGGGAGAACAAAAGCAAAGACTAATTTCATACAAGGGGTTGCTCTGCTCATCTCCATTGGAATACCTATAGACACTGCATTTATTAATTTATTTGATACTTCTCTCCAGAGAGACTTACAATGCTGGCCTTGTTTGCTATGCTTCTTTGTGATTTATTCATTTATACAGCTGGGTTATTTTTCCTCTATCAATTTTGTGTAAGTCCCTTAATCAAAGGTACTATAGCAGGAGCAGGAGTTTGGATGCAGGACTGTGGCTCTGTCCACTGCTCCCCCTCATACCCCTTGCACCCATTCAAGAATAATACCTGCATCCTCCAACTAACCTTCCAGCTACTGGAGTGTGTTCCTACATTCCCACTTAGCTACCAGAAGTGGGATTTCATTATTCATCCACCTTACTGGCTTTACTAGCTTTTAGTGACCACAGCAATCTTATAAATAGCCGTTACTGCTGTCATTTTTAGCCTGCATAGATGTGCAGGAGGAGTGGGCAACCATTGGCATTTGCACACCCAGAGGTTTATTTTTCTTCCTTGCCTTTGGGTTGGGAGGTTTTTGTTTTCCTTTCCTCATTTGCCTCCTGACATACTGTATGTATTAACTAGCTAGTATGGTTCTTAGTCTAAATATTTTTCAAAGTAGTTATTTATATGCTTACTTTGTCTACTACATTTGTTTCTATTTCCGTTGATCCTTTGTTCAGTGCTCTATGTCACTGTGTGAGAACAATATTGAAACAGTACGGAGCTGCAGGAAGTATGTTGTCTTCCTCTTCTTTAGGAGTGAGGTCTTGTTTGTCTTGTAAAGAGCGTAAGACCCAGCAAGCAGTGCTGGTGGGAAGTGGGCTGCTCGAGAGCTGGGGCTTGACTTCATGCCGGAAAAGTAAAATCCAGGGCTGCAGCTCAAATTTTAATTTACAACTCGGGTATCTGACCCGATTCGGCAAAGGTCCCGTTTTCATTTGTCTTCACATTAGTCTTGATAGGTTTCTGGTTCACTGTCTGAATGTGTCTTATGGATCTCAGACATTTTGTCCTTTTATTAGAGATGGCCCTGTGTGGTGCATGGCTGCATCAGGCCGCTGCTCTGTGTTGGGTGTTATTGCCAAATGCATGGTGAGGCCGTGGGGGACTCCTCCCTCGCTCTGTTGGGTTGACTGACAGCCACGACCATTTGCCAAGCGCAGACATCCATCACGGCCAAGTCCCAGCTCTGTGATTGGCTGAGCCCTGCCCCCCACCAGGCTCCGCCACACTGCCATCCCAGGATCACCGTGGTACCATGGTTTATGAGATCACTGCTGGGGGAGTTCTTTAACAAACAGCTAGCGTTAGTGGTCCTTTCTAGCTCTCAGGCTGGTTTCTGGTCATCACTTTGTTGATTAGAATCCCCCCCATTGGAAATCTCCTCATTTGTCTGCTCTGCAGGGCGTTGCTCTGTAACGCAAACTGGTCATCTGAGAAATAACATGTCTCTGTCTTAGCATCTGTACAGTCAGTGTTGCCATACAGCCTCCCCTGGGTTTCAGTCCCTTTTGAGTCCAGCCTGGAGTTTAAAGATTGCATTGTTCTCTTCTGACTTATATGGTTACACAAGTGAGGTCACCCATTGTTTGGATCCCTGAACTTTCATTCCTCTGGAGAAGTGGAGCATTGCAGTTTGGCCCATTGTCCACGTCCTTTGTCCCGTTCCAGTAACCAATTTTCCCCCAGTGAAGCTCAGCCGCCTGCGTTTAAATCGCATTTTTGGTCTGGCCCCTTTTCGCAGTCCGCCTTCTGTTCCACGTCTCAGTCTGGGCGCTTCTTTCTGTCAGCTCCACAGCCCCTTGGAAAAAGTCAAGTGTTCTTCCTATTCTGGCAGGAACAGTGAGGGGTGGGAGGTGGGCAGTTACTGTACCGCATTTAAGCACTTTTACAGCTTTGTGGCCTGTAGCTGTGGGATGACTGGAGCAGAGTGTCAGTCCCGCGTGGTAGGCACTGTTACTGCGGTCTGCAGAAAGGTCCTGGGCTCAAGGGAATCGGGTGACTCGTTGGACCCCATTGACAATGCCTGTGTGGATGTGGAACTGCTAGGCGCACTGAGTGGCCACGTGCTGAGCTGGAGGTGTGGTTCCTAACATTGATCAGCCTTTTAGATCTGTGACTAGAGTAATTTCTGCCTGAGTTTTGTTTGATCCAGTAACTCTGCTTTACTGTGCTTTCCTCTCTCTGCGAGGGAAATTTATCATTGCAGATTCAGAGATCAGGGTGAGTTTTTGGGTTAACAGAGATGCTCAGGTCTTCATTGGAGTCGTCATATTTGCGATGCCGAGCTGAAGCCACAAAGCCGTCTCATTTCCGCTTTATTTTGGTAGCAGGACCCCATCCAATGTGTCCCTTTCAGCTCCCTATGCTCCAGGACAGGCAATGCCTGGAATCTCCTACTCCTTTTGGAGCAGCTGGTTGTTTATTTTTAGGGGTAATATTACTCTGTTGATCGGCACCATCTGCTGCACATGGGCCAGCAGCCGGAAATTACTCTTACGCTGTTAATTTTTTTCTTTGATTTATGGGTGAAAAGCAAACATTGGCTTAATTTTACATTAGAAACCATCTCCTGAATGTTGGGCTCTTCTGTTTAGTAAAGTATACATCACAGTCACAGGGTGACTGTTGAGGGGTTTATTCAAATTCACATAAGAAATGATGGATAAAAGACGCAGACTAAGTTAGCTTTCTGCAGCAATGGGACCCATGAAACCCACGGTGGAGCACTATGCTCTCCGGATTAAATTTCTTTGCTCGATCCACCACGATACCAGAGAAGCCAGATATCCCATTACGCAACTCGCCCAGAAATAGAGGGGAACAGTGGTCCTTGGGATCCAGGCAGGGATTTCTGTCCATGCTTCCTTCTTCCACACACACAAAAGGTCTGCACTGCTATCTCTACACATCCATCTGCGCACAGCCTCCTTTACATCAACCTGTGCTTAAACATTTGGAAAGAAATGTTTATTTTCCTTTCCCTCCAAGAGGGAAATGTATATGTGGGTCTAGGGTTCGAGTCCTGCTTGGGGCGCCTTGTGACGGACTGGCGTCCTGTCCTGGATGTGTCCCCTCCCCCTCCGGCCTTATGCTCCGTGTTGCCGGCTTAGGCTCCGGTTTGCCACAAAATGCCACAGTTGTCATTTATTTTGATTTGTTACGAGTACAACAGAAGATGGAAAAAGGAGGTTGTGTGCTGTTCCTCAAGGTGGGTGCAGGGAAGGACGTTTCCCTGAATAGCACGTACATGAATCGATAATCAAAATAGATCAAAATCTTAAGGACTGGCAAACGATGTTATGGATTCCCACTCCATTCTATCAGGCAGTGATTCACACCAAGTACCTAAAAAGTCTGTGCTCAGCACTATTGAAATTATGCATGTGGTTACACACTGGTGACTTCTGTGTTTGTGAAAGTGCTGTGGAACACATGTAGTCATCTGAATCGCTGGAACTGCACACCTACCAGTAGCTTATGGTTCAGAAGCGTGATTCTCCATGTACTGTGTGTGCGCGTGCCTGTGTGTTACTTTACACACATCTATTCATTTGCTCCCACATCAGTCAAGCTGGTTTGTGACAAGACGGTTAATAAGAGACATGAAGGGGCTCAGCTGGTTACACCGGGGTATTCACAGGGAGGAGCTGGCATGTGAAATTGAAAGGGGGAGACCTCCAGCAATCCCCCACCAACCCCACTCCACTGTGCTGGATCTGTATGCTCATTTGCACACCCCCTGTCCCTGGGTAAAGCTTGGCATGTCACTGGAGCACATCAGGCCTCAATATGTGCCATTTGCTGTGCATTCATTAGTAGTGTTCTTTTGTTGCTGTTTGGAGGCACTCAGTTGCGCAGTAATTGTTTCCACATACAGCAATCCCTGAATTTACAAAATTAATCTATTCCAAAAAAAAGTGTAGATACCAAAGCCCATATCCCATTATTTTAACCTGGAAAAATAATGCGTTCCCGCCCCATCCCAAAACATTTTTCCAAATATCTGTAAAATATGTAAAATATCTCTAACAATCAACCTATGATTTTAGCATGATATAAAACGCTTTGTCACTGTTAAACACTAAAATAATCAATGCATATGTTTCTATGCAGTTCGTTTTGGCCACTAACAAACGTAGCATGAACGTAACTAATTTCTACCTACTGAATATAAGGAAAACAACAAATATTCAATTTCTTTTAATAAAAAAACTTGCAGACAGCAAGTTAAACAAGACAATTTACTGTAATGACTTGTTACTGTGCTCAGCAAGGCAAGAGAAGGCCAGCTGACTGAGATGTGGAGGCTTGGCAGACATTCTTGCACTGCTGCTGCACAAGTTTGTACTGCTACTGCACAAAGCCCCAGGAGACAGGAAACCAACAGGAAACAGCTGATGGTTCACTAGTGCCAACTACAGTACATTGCTGCACTTCACTTCGCTCATGCGACATGCAACTATTGAAGAAATTTTTTTTTTTCTGGATTCGCTTCGGATAAACTTGATTATACTGAGTTTTTTTTTTTTTTTTTTCTTCTTTCATTACAGAAATTGAAAATTGGGTATGAAAAGCCGAGTTTGTAAATTGACAGATGCCTGCATGTTGTTTTCATATGTATTGTTGGTTACTTGGATTGTGCAGGAATACACTGAATTCTGAAGCCTATCCTGCTTCACACAGGGTTGCATGGAACCACCACCACCCTTGCCTGGGTCAGTCTGCTCTTTTGCTCTAAAATTGTCTGTTTTGCTGCCCCCACGCACAGATACTTGCCCTCCCCTGTGTCCGTTCTTTCAGGGCTGCCCTGTTTTGTGTGTCTATATGGATGTGATTGTGTGTGTGTGTGTGTGTGTGTGTGTGTGTGTGTGTGTGTGTGTGTGATCATCATGATGGCCAAATAAGCAGTTTAGATATACTAAAGAGGCTCCATAGATCTATTTCCATAGGAAACGCGTCCCACAATGTCCCAGGTTTCAACCGTGTCCTACTGTGGTTGCGAGAGAGAGAGAGAGATCCGCAGTAATGCCCTGCTGGACTGGTTGGGGACAGCTGTACCAATTTGGGGGAGTTTTTGGGGAGTGGGTGGGTATTGTATTTGTCATACCTGTTGTTTACAGCCAGCTACGCTTGCTTTCTCCTGTGCCGCTGCACCTGAATGACACCTCGACACTCCCAGAGTTTGACGTGGACTTCTGGACTCTGGTGAGCGGAAAGGGAGCGGAGAAGCAGGCCAGGAATCCCCACCCCCACCTCGGTGGGGCCCAGCCACCCCCGCTTTACAGCGCTTCCCTCACTGCTGCCACGATGTTCTCTGTGAGGCTGCTGTGAGGCTCCAAGCATCCCTACCAGGGCAGTGTTACAAAACACTGCAAATAGTAGGTTTCATTCACCTCTTCCCACCAACACCACCAGACTCAGTGTTTTTTCTCAGAACGTAGTCCGGTCTCCCACCAGCCCCCTCCCGCCATGGTCCTGCGCGATTACATTTCTGAGACAGGGCCGCCAGTGTTGTAATTTGGTCAGTCCCCCCCCCCGCTGAATAATTGTAATTGTTTTTGTGGTGTTCATTCCATACAAAATGAATAGGTCATATCCAAGAGGCCTTTCTTTTTCTGTAAATAGGCTAATTGATACTGTAGAATTTTTTCTTTCACGTAACACGTTCATTTTTCTTGGCCCTCTTAAAATGAGTAATTATATATTATTTATATATATATATATATTTATTTAAAATATTAAAATGTATTTTAAAGCTGTAAAGGGACATCTGAAACACCTTGCACCCCTGCGCAATAATTTCTCAGTGTTTATACTTTTGGAAGTACGAGCCTCACCCTCAGGGCTCCCTATGAAGGCTACAGTATATTAATTAATCTGAAGTTCTTATCAGTTTTTAAGATAAAATTCAGAAGTTTCATTGAGCTACATTTGTGATATCATTGAATATGTCTCTGCCAGAAGCAGTGACTGTATCATAGGGGATGGCCCAGGGAAACATTTAAATATCTTATAGAATATTTAAATTTAGCGAGTGCTTGTGAGACGCTCGCAGCACTTCTCTCTTCTTTCCTGCTGTCCCTGTGTTACACATCGTCTCGTCCTCAGACAAGCCACTCGCTTACTCCATTATCATCAATCAGCACTCGTATCCTGACTCTGCTCCAAAAGTCACTGTGCACTTCTGCCCGGTGAAGGTGCGGTGCCTACATCTGTCCTCTGCACCTGCAGAACTGCTGCGTCCACAGGTTCAACCTTGACATTAACGTTAGTTACGCTCTGGGCACAGCTCGTTCGATCAGGTGCTGTGGACTCAGCTGTCCCCTGAATCCACCTGAGCCCCTGCCCCTTGTGATGGAGGCTCGATGGCTCTGTTTCGCTTGTCTTTTTGTTTTTGCATCACGGCTAAAAGCGCTGCACTTGCCCTGCGGGAGTCTGGGGGATTATAGGCCCCTTTTAATGTTTGGCTGCAAGATTTTGAGATGCAGATGCAGCGTGCATCTGCTGTGTGTGCACTGTCAAATAGCCGTCTGTGCAAAGGTTTGTGAAGGACACGTCTGCTTCACGGCAGCTGGCAATAGACCTGTCCGTGGTACATCGTAGCACAGCCAACTGGTCGCTGTTCTTAATTCCTACTTGGTGTCTTAATGCCAATTTATGGCTTGGAGCACATCTGACTCTGCATGCATCTTGTTTCTGAAAACTTCAGTTTACTGGGCAGCAATGTTAAACTGGATACTCCCCCTGGACCGAAGGGCTGCCGTGATGCCACGTGGGCCTGATGTTAATGCGTTTCAGAAGGCAGATTACTCATTGGCCCAAGAATCGATGTGGAACGTGAACATTGTGAAGATCTCTCGCAGGGACACAACTGCCGGCCCTGCTGTACTGTCCACTGCCCTTAAGACGGAGAACCTCTCTACTTCTGTGTTTAAGGATCACCCCTACCCCTTATTATTTGTGGAAATCTGAGCCCCCCTTTCTCCCTCAGTACACCAACTTATGCAAACTGGGTCACGGCGGGATTTATGACGTTATGACATTTGTAGTCACCGGATAGGTGGGTTTCGCTTATGATCCTAAGCATGAGACACATCCCCCTCGTGACGTTTATTCATTCGTCCATTCACCCTGCAGAGCCAGATGGCTTTTGCGCCCTCCAAGAGTGGGCGTTAACCGTTTCATCCCGTGTGAACCGTTGGTCTTTGGAGGTCACGGCAGAAATTAAATCCTTTATTCTGCGTGGACCTGCCAGAGATTTTCTTTTTATTTTTCATGTCTTGGCGCAGACCTCGAGGAAACCCCATGTGGGTTACGCTGGGTCAGTGTAATGGGAGCACTGTAGATCTGATTCTGCCTCCCAGGTTTTGCCTGTGCTGCTGAGAAATTCCTGCTTCATTCTTTCCACTTACGTGGATGCCTTAGCCGCTTGTCCCCTTGGACTGTTACTTTGCTGCTCCTAGTTGAGTTACTTAGACAGAAACAAAAACTTGACCTGGGCTTTACCGTCATCACCTTTATATTGTCTGCTGGCCCTTTATTCTTATTTATAGTAAATGTGAACATGCAAACACATCCCAGAACTTGGGCACATCCAAAATGGTTTTCCCTCTGTCATGACCAAAAACATTTCACTGCTGAGCATGCACTACAGCTTATATGGCTGCAAGGGATGGATTGTCCAGATGGTTTGAAGTTTGTATACGGGTAAGCAATATTCATGTCTGATTCTAATTTCACAAACCTTAGTGCTGGCTTAAACTTTTGGACGACATAATCTGTTGAATTTACAATCAACTCTGTGTATATGGATGTTTCTTGAGGCCAGTAATATCAGCTTAACTGGTGTATCAATAATACACTGAAAATGAACATTGCCTTTCGCTCATTTTTGCTGATTGCCAAAGCCTACTTTTGTCTGTCTGTCTGTCTCCGTCTCCTTGGAATTACCTGGCGTATTTCTGTCTCGACACCACTGGGAACATCAGCGTCTCGAGCTCAAAGTTAATTTGTGAACAGAAACGCTGTCCGCGTTCTTCCACTGTTTTCATTACGGAGGAGCAGATTAAAGGCAGCTTCTGTCATGTATTCTGATCTGTTACCAGTACAGCAGAAGATGGAAAAAGGAGGTTGTTTGCTGTTCCCCTAATTTGAAACGATGAACTGAAATAAGTCCCTAACTGTGGTCTATCATCAGAAACCTTACAAATACACAGTTCTGCCAAACTGGCCATGATTTCAAAGGCTTTACTGACCCTACCCAGGCCTGACTGGACACAGAGGGAAAGGTTTGCTGTTCTGCAAGCCGTGCTACTCATGTGCCTGGTCCCCTGTGGTCCCTTAGTCTCGGTCAGTATAGCTGTTCAATTGTCCCCGGGGATGATGTCATCTACAGTGTAGCCCCCAAAGATGGGGGGACTCCAGCTTGAACAGGAACACTCTTGTGTTTACATGTCCAGTGCCGCAGGACCGTGTTCCAACTACATCCAACCCTGCTGCACCTGTCCCACCGGCACAGGGTGCTTTTGGGGAACTGGGTTCAAGAAGCGCACACAGTTCCTGTGTGAAACCAGAGAAGGGCACGAGAGTCAAACTGCCTCTTCCAATTGTTCCACTGCCTGGGGTGATGGTACCAGCTTCTGATGTCACTTTTGATGCCCGTTGGCAGCTCGGTCTCTTTAAAAATGGTCCATCACATCTCTGATGGTCATGACTGTGATCATGGCATCCGTATAAGCAAAGCTCTTTCCGTCAACAAGGGTCGTCTCAAGTCTTCTGAGTGTCCCCTTGTCTTCCCCATACCTCCCTGAACATTCAACTCACATTTTTAATTTTTATTTCATTGGCCCCATCACTCATTTTTGGCAAGTAAAAAGGGGAAAAAAAAAACACAACTGATCCTTTTGAGTTGTTGAAAGATGACAAAAGATTAGCCAGAGCAAATAAATTCAAAGCAAACCCAAACATGTCATGGGTAGAAGGAGGTGCTAGGAAAGTAATTCAGGGCTTTCCTGGTAGTTAGACGTACGTGGGGGGGTAGAGCAGCCCCTCCCAGGGCATTTTTTTTTCTTCAAGCTCTTGTTTCAGATGGAGGTATAGAAGAGATGTAAGCAAGATGAACAGGGAAGGCTACACCTTACCCACCCCCATCTGTCAGTTCCCACGTAGTAAATTGTGCAGACCTAATAAGATAGATGTGGAACTCTAGTGAACAGGGAGAGAAAGGGAAAGGAGTGTGTAAAGAGCTTTTGTGACAAGTCCACGCAATTGAAATTGAAATACACTTTACATTGAGCGGCGATGGTCACATGTTCAGGACCCGGTGGAGGGAGAGGCTTTGCTCAGCATGTTTCTGCTCCGTAGGCGGGGCCTCTATGGAGGTGGGACTGGGGAAAAGAGAGGGAGGCAGGGAGCCGGACGGACGGCTGGCTTCTGTGATCCGCCAGCCGGCTTTGTTGGGAGGGGATCAGTGGTTGGAGGCTGCTGTCGAGAAAGCCCCCCCCCCCCCCAAGTGTGGAGCACAAACACACACACGCGCAGTGTGATGGAGAGAGCTGGCAGTAGGCACACGGCCTGAAAGGGGAGGAACGGCAGCAACGGGAGGAGGATTCAGGCACTCGGCAGGGCCGATCCGCTCGGACCCCCCACCCCCACCCCTCCCTGGATCGGGCATCCCAGGGTGAACAAAGGCTGCCGGGCGCAAACTAACAAGGAGGTGCAGACTCCACTTCTGTGAGTATTGATCTCTAGCTCTCGCTCGCTCGCTCTCTAGCTGCTGCCGTAAGTGCGGAAAAGGAAAGAACAGTGCAGATGCTGAAATGCGATCCTTGTGTGCTGGCAAGCGGTCCTGGAAGACCCAAGAGCAGCTTGAACTTTCACTGCCCTGCTAGAGGTGAGCATTATAACAGGGGGCACAAATCCAGAGGGCCTCTGCAGGGCTCTACCTTGACTCCTCCCATTGTTTAGTTTCCCTTGTTTTTCCAGTTAAAAAGCCATTACTTGGAGAGCCTGTCCAGTGTCTGACTGCCAAGCTGTCAGCGTGCCGTAGCACTCATTCAACGCAAGCATGCATTGTTTTCACTCCAGGGACTATTACTTCTGCCTGATGTGTTGGGCACAGATTCAAGATGCTCCCATCACTGCATTATTTTACTTTGGTCCTCCACTTGAACAAAGGACTGCAAGCAGAATTAGTCCGTCTGATTTAGGGTCTGTCACCGAGTCCAAATGTCACAATAGCTGTGACATTCGTTTAATGTCTGTTGACCGTGCAGCCAGCACATAGCATGGCAGATCTGTGCACGTCTGATTCATGGAGATTAGAGAGGTACATTCCCTTCGCAGATGTGCACGTTTTCAGCCTAGTAGCTGTTCTTTTTTTGTCCTGTCCTTTATTGCCTTAGCGCTCCCAGAAATAACCCTCTGTTGATGCTGTTTGTGAATCCAGGAGCTCTGGTTCTCTCTGTTATTGGACTGCAGCAGAGAACTAGGTCATTTGTTCTCATGTTACCCTGTTTCTGGAGGAGCTGCGCTCTCTTATAAACAGAGCAGCGATCATGGCAATGCAGTTAGTAAATTGCGCCATTGTCTTAATGCGTTCACTGCTAATGATGACCCTGCCAGCTTCTGTGTGTTGCCTGTATTGGAATTTGTTTGTTCTTAATCTGCAGCCCTTTTTCTTTCGCCTGTTGCCTGCATTCAGTCCGTCATGGAGCACATCTGCAGATGTCTCGCACAAAGGACGACGCTAGTTTGGTTGCAACTGGACACAGTACGCGTTGGACCTGCTTTGTTGTCCCATGACTGCAACATGTAGTGACATAACTTTAGAGGATTGTGGTGCAATTGGTCATTCCTTTTGCTGTAGACCTTCATGAACCCTTGCAAGCGTTGAATGCACCACTTCTCAATTTTAGGCAAGGTGGGGAAAAATGTGGAGTTACTGTTCGTCAAAGTATTGTAACACAGAGACTATTTTTGGTCAACCTTTGGAACTTCAGTGATATTTTGAAGATCCACGTAAACAGCTACTGGCATGTAGCAGAACTTCAGTATTAAAACATGACCTGGCTGATGAAGAGACATGTCTGCTCCTCACATTGAACCCTGAGCCAGGTGTATCTTTGCATTCCATATAGTTCCACTTTTGGATAATCTATCTTGCACTCACCAGTACTCACAGTGATGGCTGGTACCCCTCACATCTGTGATTCTGAGTGCTTTGTGCAGATTACATTGCTTTTCCATTGGCTTTAACTAGTGTCTTCCATTGCCTGAAGCTAAATCCGGCGCTCGTGTTTATTGAAGACACTGCTGAAATGTCATTTCTTATTGGCTGTGATTAATTTGGTGTGTCAGCTTTAACTTGCCGATGATATATTGAGGAAGGGGTGCAGCCATTTTTGAAGGGCTAAATCAAACACCATTGATGGACCACCAAGGAAACAGCCTTTGACACAAACTTATTGTTGGACGCATATGCATCTGTGTATTAAAGTACTGTCAAGTTCAGCTGTGATGCTTTGCTGCAAAACTTAAATATTTGATACTACCGTAATTGTTCTTCATTAATTTGGTGCATAGGAAAAATCTGCTGGCTTTGGTGTCAAAGCCATTCAGGTCCAGTACTTCAGATCACCATTGTCAGCCCCATTACTGCTCTGAATTCAGGAGAAAAGCTTCATTGTGGTCCTTAACTAGCTGTGTTGTCATCCCTCTGTCTTGTGAAGGCCAGTCCACTGTGCGTGATTTTTTTTTTTTTTTTTTTTTTTTTTTAATTTATAAGGTTAAGCTAAGTCAGTGCCACTTACTGTTAGCAATAAGGTTAATCTCGGACAAAGTCTCGTGCTCATCTTTTAGAAACCAGGAACAAGCATTGTTTATAGGACCCCCTCCTCAGTCATGTCAGTAGTTCTTTCCATTGCTTGTCACACTTTGTGGTTAGCCATTTCCACGGCGTTAATGTGTTTCTTGGGAGGAAGAGGTCTGCCTGTCCTGGTGAAATGAAAAGCAGTCTTATTGTGGGGTGAAGGGGATAGTAGGTGGAGCTAATGCCAATAGTGACATTGCCATGGTAACCATGCGCAGGCTACCATAACAATAGACAAATTGCACAACACATGCCTCAAAATAGCATAGTATCATAAAAACACACTAAGGACCATTAATCAGTGATGGATGACTATTGGACGCTGTGCTCCTGTGCACATTATTGGAACCTCACGAGTAGAAAAAGACACTTGAGAATAATACCAGGAAAACAAAGGAAAGGGCTTTTTGGATGTCAGAGAGAGACCTGTTTTGATTACGCTATTACATTTTCGCCCAGAATTTGGATATTGTGGTTAACTTCAGATGAGAAGACCAAAAAACATGTATGCATTTATTAATATATGTGACCATGGTAATCAAGAAGCACTGAGAGGTGCTAGCTCAGTACAGTCACTAAATAGACCTCCTTGACTTGGTTGGACATGTGGGTAAGCCTTGAATGCACTTAATTTGTTTCCTTAATATATTCTATGCAACAGCATCCCTCTTACAGTCTGTATCATCAAAACACTCTTTCATTATTTTTTGTGTTTCTTTTCTTTGTCTTGTCTTATCCCACAGGAACGGGATGGTAATTAATGCTCTTAATGTTTTGCGATCTTTCCTTTTCTTTAGCTGGCTTTGGCAGATGAGCAGAATGAGGTAACTCGTAATGGCCTGGAGACGAAGGAGCTGGTGTACCTGGTCCAGATCAGTTGCCAGGTAGGACAGGAGTATCTCTCTCTCTCACACACACACACACGTCCGATCTCATCCTCTCACTCATTCATTCACATCCATCATCCTCGTGCTTCCTGCATGTGATTTCTATTGCATCTGTTAGTTTTCCAGAACTCTTCTCACAATGATGGAGGTGAAACATTTCTGTGGAGTAAAATTATATTGGTTTTCAATCTTCATAGTTTTCCTACCAGGCAGTATGAAGGTGACATGAATGTCAAGTAAGTTGCTGCAATTACTCCTTGTTACAATATATTAAAGACAAGCCTTCAAGTGTGTAAAGGTGGTATTATGCAAATGGAAGAGTGAAATCATACTAATTCAGAACAAATTGCCAAATAAATGACACTAAGTAGGAACATAATTAGAAATGAGCTGGGTAGAAAGAGCTTGGAAATGTTGATAAATTTGTCAGTGGTTTCTGAATGGAAAATTAAACATTCCGTTTAGGTAATACAGGAAGATTGACAAGACATTTTTCAAGGGAGAGTGCGTGTACCTCAGAAATTGATTTTTATGCTTTTTATGTGAGGTATCTATGTGCTTTAAGCAGTGCCGGAATGACTGCTCATATAGAGGGTCACCATCTGTTTGTATGAAATTGGTTGTATTATCATGGTAAGAGTGCCAGTGCCATTTTGGAGAGTTTTCCACTGTTCTCTGGGTTGATACAATGCCTCTTCTGAAGGAGGTGATGAAATATTGTGTTTGTTGAATAGAGTTTGATTAATGTGACAGAAGCTTTGTTAGTGGGTTTCCTCCAGGTGCTCTGGTTTCCTCCCACATTCCAGAGACATTCTTTTCAGGTGAACTGATGACACTTTCACATCCTGAACGAAGCCATCTTCTGCCCTATGCTTTCCGGGATTGACTTATAAGAAATGCACAGTGGAGGCTTGGCAGTCATTTTTGCACTGCCAATGCAAAGATGTATGGAAACAAAGTGAACATGACACAGGAAAGAGTTGATAGTACACTATCGCCAACTACAGCACATTATTGCACTTCCACTTCATTCTCACTCCACAGGACTTGCAAATTTTTTCTGACACCCGTCGATTAAATTTTTTTTATACTGATCTTTTTTTCTCCAGTTTTTTCGAAAATTGAAAACTGTCGAAAGTCAGAAACCATTATGCTGAACTTTAGGATGACGAGAGTTTGTAAGTCAAGAGATGTCTGTACGGTAGTGGAACGTATGTCATTGTCACTCGTGCAGCTTTCAAAACCGGGCACTCTTTCTCCACATGCCCTTCCTTCAGTTTTCACAGATACGCTCTTTGCCCGACCTTGGGGATTCCTTGCGGGACAACCTTTTCCATAAAAGCAGTGGTGCGTTGGCTGGGAGTCCAAGGGATGAAACTGACCCTGCGCACAGGAATGTTTTTTTTTTGTTTTCGAGATTAGAAAAGAAGGCTTAATAAAGTAGAGCTGCTACAAAAGTAAGTTTTAAAGCTAAATGAGGACAGACTGGTCAGATGCTGTTAAAATGGCCAAAAGTCACACCCATCCCAGTCACATGGATCCAATTAAGACGAGGCAGCAGCGGCGCTGAGGAACTGTGTGCAACTTTTCCGTTGCTCAGCCCTGGCGACGGTTAAGAGAGATCTTTCCTAGCCAAACCAGAGGCACTGAAGCTTTTTGTTTCTTTGAACTGGTTTTGGGGGTTTGGAAATGGCCACGTGAAGAAAAGGAAAACAAAACAGTTCCTGAAGCCCACAAAAACAAATGTTCCAGACTGGAAAGATGACTGAGCGATTTGGTGGCGTTGGAACGTGTGCCGGTAGGTCGACCTTAGAGTTTGGTTGGCCTGGATTTCAAAGTTATAGATGGATTTCTGTCATTTGTTCAGGAGAGCTGGTGTAAGGGGGTGAGTACTATGGTTCAGCAGAATCAGGGCCCCAGGGAGGGTTATAGATTCTCTAAGCTTCAAATCAGGTTTGGGCCAGGAGACACCTCAAGCACCTGTTCAGTGAGTATCTACCTGGTATCAGAGTTGAGCTGTCATCGTGTTAATTAGGTGCTCCAGTTCTCTGTGGTCCCCAAGAGGTGCTTGCAACTGTATGATGTGGAAGCAGGGAGCTCTTGGATGGCAGCCACAAGGGATGTTCAATAGTAACTGTAGGGTATAGACATCGGCACGAAGTTGGGCTACCTTGTTTCCAGTGTCAACAAGCTGACCAGATCCTGAGCCTTGGGGGCAAGAGTGTTAGCTTTTGCTTCCCTTCTTTTTCCCTACCAGTGTTCCCTTCACGTGTTCAGGTTTATGTATGTTTCAGTGCTGCAATGATTACAGTTAGTCGGTCATTTCTCCTTCCACCTACCACTATAGGATAATTTCTCTGATGCATTCTTCCTAGTGCTTTAGTTCGAGCCAATGATCAAACTGATGGCCGGTTCTGATGGATAGGGTGTATTTCTGAAGTGCTGCTGGCTTGAGGACTGCTGTTTATTTAAAGGGCACAGTGGCGGTTAGCGCACACATGTAGGGTGGGCTTTGATCTGGTGAGCTGCCATTCTCTTGCGGCGCATGTGTGCGGCTTCCTTCCCTCTCCAGGAAAATCCATTCAGAAGTGCAGAAATGGATGTGAGCTGCTTGTCAAGACTTAGAATTCTCAACACAAAATACAGGCAACTTTTTTTTTTAAGCTACTTCTGCAGCTGTTTAAGTGATGCACTCCAGCATTCCTTTCCGGTACTTCATTCAGTGAATTTCCAAAACATTCCATTATTAGTGCGATCACTGGTAATTATTCTTGGGGGGGGAATCTATAATGTGGCTCAAACAGAGAAGTGTATAAATGTACATATTTCCTACTGCTTAGCAACTACCATAGAGTTTGTATTAAAACCACAAAGTGGTAACAAAATGTATCGTGGGTGAATTACACGAAACACGTAAAACTATTAGATGGACATTCTTAAGACATGATGCTTCCTTTTGTGTGTGCCGAATGGGTTGACTGTAGAGCATTTCATGCAGAGTTTGTTTTGGGGTAGGAGAAGAGAGACCCTTTTCATTTTTCATTCCATCATTTGGTCTCATACAGATTCCCCCCCCCCCCCCCCCCCCCCCCCTCTCTGTCACTCACCGTGAATTGAATCTCATTCCTCTGTCCATCTGCTTTATTTGTGATCTCCTGCCCCGCATCCTTTGCCATGTCCGAAAATCTTCAAATCTCCCAGATGGGCACCGTTGGGTTCGACATGGACATCACAGTGCTTAATCCGCTTGTTCTCCCGACAGACTCAGTGGCGGAGCGCAAGTCGTGTTCAGTCTATGCGGTGGAGATTGCATGATGGGAGGCGCGTGCACAGGGCATTGGAACTCTCTGCAGAGATGCCAGAAACCTGGAAAACTGTTTAGCAGAACATAGGTGCGAGACTCCATTAGGAACCGGCGCCATCCACGTAGAAAGAGAGGCCAAACTGTCATCACAAGCCTTCATTCTTATTTGCTGCTGCTCCTTTTTCAGTTAAGGTCTCTAGTTATTGCTTTAACAGTACAAGCTAAAATACATGTTGCTAGACCTGGTGCTTGTAGCAACACACTATTGTTGTGCTCCTAAGTTTCTTAGCCACTGAGTTGTCATATTTACACACACACACACGCACACGCGTGTTGTCTGAACCGCTTGTCCCATACAGGGTCGCGGGGGACCAGAGCCTACCCGGTAACACAGGGTGTACGGCCAGAGAGGGAGGGGACACACCCAGGACAGGACACCAGTCCATCACAAGGCACCCCAAGCAGGACTTGAACCCCAGACCCACCGGAGAGCAGGACCCGGTCCAACCCACTGCGCCACCGCGCCCCCTTTTGTCATATTTAATTAAATTTAAAAAAAAAAAAAAAAAAAAAGAAATGGTTTCACCTTTTGAAATGTACAAAAGTGTACCGACGTTAGACTTATTACTAGCGGTAAAATTGACTAGAAACAATGGTAATGTACATAATTTACTTTTATTTTGCAAAATTCCTTTACATACTTCCTTTATATATAATCTTGAAAGTAAAACAAAGTCTGGGGTAAATATGGGACACATGAAATTCTGGGTTTTTTCATGACTTCTTGCTTGTTCCAACCGGTTATTGTTGTCTGTAATCGTTACGTGGGGTGATAAAAAGGAAATGGCTATTTCCCTTTGCACTTCCATCACTGTTGCACAAATAACTTTTTATTTATTTATTTATTTATTTAAATGACCCACTGTGGTGGTTAGGAACATCACACATTGTATGGGTTCACTGTTTGTAAAACAATGTCTGTTCTATACAGTTATTACTTATAATCCAGCATTTCTGAATGAGGTTTGCAAGAAAAAAAGACTCGTTTGATTTGCTGTTCCACCACAGCTTGATACAATCATGTGGAAAACGGGGCCAGTCAATAATGGTTAACTTGTTAAACGTACATTATTTTTTTCAGTACGTATCAGGCTGTACTGTATTTTCATTGCAGGGATGTGAAGTCATTTGCAGTGCATTTTATTTGTTATTATGGAAATCATATCTCTTAATTAACAAAATATGAGGGCTACACAGGAGAAGGTTGAGAAACTGCCCTAGGCTTGTAGTTAACATCTACAAATATCATACATGAGGTGTTCTTCAAGTCTGTGATCCACATTTCCAGGTGTTTCCCCCTACTGCCACCATTCTCTGTTCCAGTGCTAATCCATCTCCTTTCTTCATTCCTCTACTGTCTTACTTAGTTGCACCTTCTCCTTTGCTGCCACACTCTTGTTACGTCTCTCCTTCTGCACTGCAGGGCCGGAGCTGGATTGTGAAGCGCAGTTATGAAGACTTCCGCGTCCTTGACAAGCACCTCCATCTGTGTATCTATGACCGCCGCTTCTCCCAGCTCCCAGAGCTGCCCCGGTTTGACAGCCTGAGGGACCGAGCAGAGGTAGGTGGCCCCGCCTTGCTCACCCGAGGCCAGTGACATCTCCAGCTGCTTCCTGGGGTTCGCACTGATGTTTTCTCTGCTCACACTGAGCCAGCAACGAAAACCCTACACCGCCTTTGTCACTGTGTGATGCATAGAAGTCTGCCCATGCTACCAAGCTGGATTATTGCAATGCTCTTTATGCCTGTCTCCCAAAAAAGTTGGACTGCAGTTGGTGCAGAATGTAGCAGCTAGAATCGTGACTTAATTAAAACTGATTTCATGTATGTACACCTGTACTTACTACATTGCATTGGTTACCTATAAGCTTTAGAATTGATTTTAAGATTTTTCTGCCGTTTTTACAAAACCTTGCATATAATGGTACCAGAGTATGTTATGGAAAGCTTTCCAGAGTATATCAGGAATCGTGCTCTCAGATCTTCATGTGCAAAACTACTGCGTATTCCTAGAGTTACACATAACATCACTGTAGAGGCAGCTTTCTGTTGTTATGCACCAAATTATGGAACAAAATCCCACTATGTATTGAGAGGCAGATTCTGTGAGTACCTTTCCAAATGCTCCAAACATATCTATTTAGTTCTGCTTTTAACATTTCTATAGTTTTATGTATTATTTATACATAATGTGTACACCATATAGTTTTTATTTATTTTTACTTGTTCTTAATTTCTGTTATTCATTTTCGAAAGGTGCTATGTACGTAGTTATTCTAATTGTTGTTGTTGCTGCTGTTATTTTACGTTCACATCGTTACGTAATGCCATGACAGAAAGCTGTAGACCAGTCCTGCCGTATGTCAGCCAGTTACAGTCAATCTTCGGGAGAACTTTTTTGCTTTCTTTGTGTTTTTCAGTGTCCTATATTCAGTATATTAACTTCCCAGTGTCACACGCCTGCGAAGCTCATGTTGCACTCAAGCATCTTATCTGGATCCTGTGCCTCGTTGCTGCGGTTTGAGTCACAGCCGCATAAGTAAAGTGTTTAAATATGGGTTTTAACAGCACATAATGAATTCTTGTTGTGTAAGTCGCAGGCGTGTCTCTCTAACGTGTTTGTGTCTGCGCCGGCAGGATTTCACATTTGTTTTTTGCAAAGAGCGCTTGACCCCCACCATGTTTTTACAGTAAAATTGATCCACTTAGAATTTTGAGAGGCTGTTGGCGCTGCACATCATGCCACACAGTAATGGAATCCACCGAGTGGGCTAAGCAGAGGCTCCCACAATGCTGAGCGCCGTCGTATAATGAGGAGTACTGCGGTGCTCTGTGCTTTTAGCAAGTGGCGCAGAAGTCTTCAAGGTCACATTCCACCCGCTGTGAATATGCTTGTTTTTCTAAATTATCTTTATTATGGCATTGCACGGTTTTTTTTTTTTTTTTTTTTTTCTCCCCCCCTCTTTTCTTTAAACATATTCTGCAGCGACTGGTAAAACTGGTTTTTGAACGCCCCCACTGCCTTCTCCAGGCCTGTGAGAGTCATTGTGATGCTTTGAATGTGCTGTCCTGCTAAGTGCTGCATTTGCAGGTTTTCAGCATAGGCCCCCCAGTCCTTGTGTTTAACCACCTTGGTCCTGAGGCGAACCCGTTGCACAAGGCCAGAGGTGCCGATCTCAGGCAGTGCAGGGACGCAGGGTCCCGTACAGTCAACATGCAGTAACTGCCACCTGTTTTATGGGTGTAAATATAATAAAACTGATCTCGGGTACAGTTACACCACACCCCCTCCTTGCTCTGAAAGCCTGCTGAACAATGCACGCACTTCCGATGTCTGCTTTGCACACTTGTCCAGCGAGTCCATGTGTTTTGTTTGTGGTTGTCTCTGGTGGGGTATCGCTGAGCATCAGTGAGACTTGTGAAACAAAGTGACCAGAGCCCATGTGCGAAAAAGGCCTGGTCTTGTGGAAGAGGATGAGGAAAAGTCTTCTGGGAAAGGCTTGTGGAGTCAGTGCCGGAACACATCAGTACCTGGGCTTTTACCTCCTTTTTCCTTTGCTGAGACAAGTAGGACATGGGTCACTAATGCAGAAGCTCATGTTAAAAAGGTTTTCCACTTTACAGCATTGTTGATGTGATCATAAGCATAATGGGAGATGACAAATTAAGCCACTGGCTCTGATAATATATGGAATTTTTCTGGTTCTTTTTATGAATAATGCAAGCTGTCCTCTTTTAATGTAGTGATCTGCTCCACGGATGTGGAAACATTTTACGTCACGTTATACCTTATATTCGCAGCATTGTAGGCAAATCAAAGGTCAGTGGTTTATTGAGGAAGACATTGTGCTGTTTTTGTAGTTTCATCATTTGTTTTCCCCTTTAGTTACACTTGCTCTTTTTTGTGAGCCGACGCTCAGATACCAGCACACGTTTGGGAGCCCAAGGGCCACCGAGCTGAAACCACCCCTCAGGAAAGTGGTCTGGGAATGAGTCCCACTGGCGCTGTGGGGCATCGCTGAACTTTTTCTAATTGGCGTCCTGTGGAGCGTTAAATTCCGCTGTACGTCTGCATCCTTCTCTGGCTCGTTCACTGCACCAGTAGGGGTAATGAGCTGCTTTGTGGAAGAAACTCTCTGTTCTGTCTTAAGACGTAGTACTGATTACTAACATTCATGGGGTTATTACTTGACAAAAGTCCTACGTGTGGCTGGCTACCTGATGGTAATGTACCATGTGTGTCTGTTGGTCAGCTGAGTGAAAAAGAGCATATCACCTATGACATGGGCACTCTCAATTCTTCTTTGAGGCCTTCAGGGTGCCTCTGTCCTAAACAGTAAAAAGTTTGAGTATGCTTGTTGAACACTATTTTTTCTTTTTGAGGTGTCTGGTTAACAAGTTTGGTCAGGAAATTATCGTGTGCATCTTCTCAGCTGTTCTGTAAGCATGTAGGACACTCATGAGACACTTGGCATTCACTCTTCTGTCCAGATCATCCTATACAGGTATTGCCCAGGTGTGCGCAGACTTTTCACTGGCACTGCATGAGGATAGATTTTGTAAACATCATTAACATGGCTTTTTTTTTTTATTATTATTATTATTATTAATTATCTATTAACACTTTATCATGCTCGAGACTAAGGTACATGGACTTCAAACCAGTTTCGTCTTTGCGCCGCTTGACTCCAGCTACAATCTGAGAGCCATCTGGTACTATAACTGAACCTTGTTTTTTGCTTTGTGTGTACCAGCATGTTGTTTTGTTTTTTTGGAGCACCCATTGAGGTCTGGAAACACCCCTCTTTCTCTCTGGCTCCTAATTTCCCTGGCAGTGGGAACACTAGAAAGGTTTATAAATAGCATGGGCCATGCGCCATTCATCGCACGCTTGTTTTCAGACTAAATGAAACAGAAAGCATATGTCAGGTGCTTGCCAACCCACCCAGTATAGAAGGGCTGGCTGTGATGGAGCAGCCATTGTGATGAGCCTGCATTTAGAGACTGGAACAACACAGACCTGCAAACCTAAGACAAGTGAAAATGCAAAATTGTTTGAGGGAAAACTACCAGAATATACCGAAGGGGCAGCAAGTAGCATAGTGGTTCGAGCTGCCGCCTTTGGAGCTTAAGGTCTTGGATTTAAATCCGACTCCCTGCTATTGTGTCCTTGAGTAAGGTACTTCTGCTAAAACACCCAGTTGTCTGAGTAGCTTAACACTGAAAGTTGTTATGGAGAAAAGCATCCTCTAGATTGTTTACTTTTAATTAGTCTGTAGGGTTTTGTAATTTTCTGCATTTTGTGGGATCACCGAAAGGTGTTTCTCATTTGTTTGGGGTGTTCCGGCAAACAAAGTAGACCTCGGGGAACCACATCAAACTCATCCACCCTCCATACAAAGCAGAGTGGTCCTCAGTGTCCGCGCTGCCTGTGACATAACACTTCATCTGAAATGAGCTTCTGAAACCCATTTAAGCCCAACCTTGGAATTTATAAAAGTAACATCTGCAAGCTCTGTTACATGAAACTGTCTCGTCGCATTTGCTCTTTGTTAGAGACCCGATTGGCTGCAGTGTTGTGGTAGTAAAGAGATCCATTAGGGCATTTGCATCCCTCTGGTCTTAACCAGTCTGTTTCTCCCTGTGGTGCCCGGAGATGGATAGTGACAGTTGTGGCATGTTTTTGTGACAGATGCAGGAGGCCAGTTCATCCCACATAATGGATTGCAGGGAATGGAATGAAAAATTCACATATTGACAAGTCCGCCCTGTCCCCTTCTTTTTGGGCGCTAAAGATATGAATGAGTTTCTGCGCAGAAAGTGGTGCGGGGAGCAGTATGTGCATCTTCGCTGTAAATCATCTTTATGATGTTGTTTACCTTCTTCAGAAATATCACTTTTGCTGGGGCTGTTAATCTAAGTACTCGGTATGATGAGAAATTAAGTCCCCCTGTAAGTACCGTCTTCTGATGGGCTCAGTGTTTGAAATGAAACCTTTTATAAAAAAAAATTTTTTTTTTTTTTTTTCCCTTCTCCAGATGCATTTTATGCTTAACTAAATGGAGAAATTATGGCTGGAATGCAGGATAAAGAATAAGATTTGAAGTACAAACTGATGGCTATATGTAGTATGCTGTGTGGCAGTAATGTCTGTGAACATGAAATAGGTGCCATTAGCAGCCTCGACAAGCTTGGAGATGCAGCTGTGAAAGGGTAAGCTGTGTCTGAGAGGCTCTTGGACCGCCTGTCGGTCTGCTGTGTGTAACTGGGATCATGGAGCACTAATTGCTCTGAAGACCCTGTTATTTGGCCCCCTCCCAGGCGGTGTCACAGATGCTGATGGCTTACCTCTCCCGCCTCTCAGCGATTGCTGACAACAAGATAAACTGCGGGCCGGCACTCACGTGGATGGAGGTAATGAACGCTGCCTCTCCCTCACTCTTATTCTCACTGCGTCTTTTTTTATGTAATTTGTTCATCCGCTTTTGCTAGAGGCCTTCTGGGTGATGAAATCATGTGTTGTGAGGATTTGTCTTTACATGAATCAGCCCATGAGTTTTTTAATTTAAAATACAGCTGTGCCCTGAGATATGCTCATTTCAGTTATGAGAATTCAACCAGGAGTTTCATTTAATACTTCTACTTTGGCTTATAAGCCATTTCTCTGGGTTTACAAGGACCGAATTTGGGTTTTGCGCACCTCCCAACAGCTGGACAGCGAAGAGACATGCAATGAGTGTGACCCGATACCTTTTTCCAAAGTGACCTGCAATTTGACTGACACACACACACACACACACACACACACACACACACACACACACACACACACACACTACAGGCAATTCAAGGTCACCAATTGACAGATCGCATGCTCTTGTACAGCGGGAGGAAGCCCACACAATCACAGGGAGAACATGCAAACAAAGTCCACACAGAATGAGCAGGGATCAAACCCACATCTGTTCACACAACCCAGCCTGTTTGGCAGATATACATTTATTTGCATTATTTTTATTTATTTTAGTGTTTGCTGCTTTTGCAGTAAAGGGTTGAATTAAGACAGGGTATTATATGTATGAATGTTAGTGCACGTTTAAGTGTACTGTATGTGATAAAAGGGAAATGAATGAGTGCAGGTAGACAGCCATACAGCGTTTGAGTAATTAAAGAAAGGAAACCGTCTTACGTTGTGCTGTGATGACTGACGTTAACTATTGCAGTTATTGTGTCTGATTTTGGCACCAGTGTGGTGGAATGAGTTCTCTCTGCTCAGTCTCTCTCAACAGTCAAGAAGGGTCTTAGAACACATCTCTTTCGCACCCACATTTTGGGACCCCAGAATGCCTTTCCCCCCCCCCTTTGATTTATGAGAATTCACTATACAGTGGGACCAGTGTCCAGCAGGTTGCATACTTGTTAATTACACAGAACTTTTGCTAAATGGTAGCTGGGTCAGCTGCTGGCAGGTGCCCTGCTGCTGTACCTTTGATAAAGGTCCTTCACCTGGGATTTTCTCATCTGAACGAGAAAGAAAGTCAAGGTCTCCATCTTTAACCTTTAGTGCTTTTCTGCCAGTTTGTGTTTAGTGTTGTTCCTTGAGGGGGCACGCTTCACAACAGAGACGAGGGCCACCTCTGAGTGCAGCCAAGCGGAAGGAAGAGTCGAACGCCACACCTCGGCTCGCTTGTAATGCGATTAAGTGCCTTTCAGAGCAAATAAGAGCCTGTGCGTTGAGCTGGAGACTCAGAAGCTGGAGGCACACACAAGCAGCAGTCTGGATGCTGGGTGCAGCAGCTTTAGCAAGTGCCCAGTAGGAATGCCATCGGTCCCTCAGTGAGACCCTCAGAATCATCTTTGACTCGCGTCAAAACTGGCATCACATAAACTTGACATGAGAGCTGTAGTCTGTATAACCATAATTGAAATGAGACTCATGGATTGAACTGGGTGGGTAACTCAGCTTAAGTGTAAGGGGATGCGGAATTTTGTGCAATTAGACCTTATAATCCTTCAGCAGGAAAAACGGGTTGTGTTCCGGACTTCCTTGGAACTACTTTTTTTTGACTGTGCCGGGCTTCAATGACTCCTGTTCCCTCTCATTTTCATGTTCAGATTGATAACAAGGGGAACCACCTGCTGGTACATGAGGAGTCCTCTATCAACGTCCCTGCTATCGCTGCCGCCCACGTCATCAAGCGCTACATCGCTCAGGCGGCAGATGAGCTCTCTTTCGAGGTGACAGCTTCCAACAGTTACTGGCACGTGTTGGGGGGAGATGTCAGCAGATTTCAGTTTTACTGTAGTAATTGTCATTGCATTTATATTCAAGCGAGGTCAAAGAGGTCAACATTTGGGCTGTGTTGAACTGTTTCGCTCTTCTTATCACCACAGGTGGGAGACATTGTTTCAGTGATCGACATGCCCCCCAAGGAGGACACCACCTGGTGGAGAGGCAAGCATGGTTTTCAGGTGTGAAAACACATTCAGGTTCTTACAGCTTGACATTGCACTAAAAAGACAGTGCTGTGCGATGCATTGTATTCCCTTTATGCCATTGTAACCTGCAAGGGAGTTCTGACCTTGTATTGCATTTTACCTCTAAAAATTATGTCAACATTAGCATATGTAAAATAGCTGTAAACTGTCAGATTTAGGTTTATTTTTATCTGTGGATATGTAAGATGAGCCTTATCGCTGTAGCTCGTGTGATGAATCCAGACTTCTTGCGTCTTCCCCAATCCCTTCAAAAGCGCCTGGCTGAATGTGGCTGCCGCAGCTGACCTACTTGGTTTCCGCGTGTTTAGCCCTGGCCGGATCTTCCATTAGGACAGCCAGGCAGGAATGCTGGGAAAATGGCCACGGTGTACAAATGGGCTTTGCAGAGCATTGTGCTTTTACAACAATGACCCTCTCTTGTTTTTCTTAGCTCTTTTTTTTTTTTAAATTTTTTTTTTTTTTATGTTGAAGAGATCACCAGCCAGTTATCCAAACCGGAACAAAGAATTGTGCTCTACGCAGCCACTGTTTACTTTGGGCTGCCGTGGTTTAGCAGACTGAGCTGTTTGTGCTAGTCATTCAGCTGATTCAGGGAGACTACCAGCATTCATCTTGACAATGTTTTTCATAATCATATCATACTTCTATAATCACAGTTTGTTCACGCCACCTAGGCTCACTTGTAATGGGGTCCTAATTGAAAAGCATGAGCCTGCAAATTACCAACCCTTCCGTCCACACTGTAGGCCTCTCCTAAAGGACTGAACCTTGACTTGTTGAGACTAGATAATGTCTCAAGGTATTTTGTGGAGGATTCTTTCAGATTGCATGTTGCTGAAGTAGGGTAACCTTGCCCTCTCTCTCTGCTTGTGGTTTTTCCTCAATGGAAAGTATATTTTTTATAAATGAAGAAAATAATCTGATTAGGTTTATCTAGTTTAGTAGTAACGTAGTGACCTCGCACCCCAGATCAGTAGAGTTATCCTCCTGCTAGAGTCTGCCAGCTCTCCTATCTGCACTGCTGGAATCCTGAGCTCATTCAGAGTTACACTGATAAGTATGGATCAGGTCGCTAATACTCATTAACTCTGCTTTAAGTAGGGATAAGGTTTAATAACTCAAGTCGAACAGACCCATGAGATTTATTACGGACTGTCACAGGCGGACTTGAGTGTTCTGCTGACCAAACTGTCAAATTCTAGTTTTTGAAGGAAAGTTGCATGACACTTGAGAGAAAAGCATCTGCCGAATGCATAAATGTAATTTAAATCTGTCCATCCATTTTCAATAACCGCTTGTCCAGAGCTGGGATGTGTTTGGACTGAGGCTCTTCCAGAAGCACAGGTTGCTAAGCTAGGCAGGGTACGTCCTGGTCCCAATGTGAGGCACTCGCACTACTCACTGTGCCACCATGCTGCCATGTCATGTAAGGTGTAAAGTTGCTTTGGGAAGAAGGGGGGGGACAACACACACAGGCTGAAACCACCTGCCCCAAGCGGAGTCGCGGTGAACCGGAGCCTAACCTGGCAACACAGGGCGCAAGGCTGAAGCGGGAGGGGAAACACCTAGGATGGGACACCAGTCCATTGCATGGCACCCCAAGCAGGATTCGAACCCCAGACCCACCACAGAGCAGGCCCTGGCCAAACCTGCTGTGCCACCATGCCCCGCACTTTGAAGAAAAGCATCAGCTAAATTAATAGTTGTAAATGAGTAGATATTTTCACTGGCTGCATACATTCCTAGGTTAAGCATTTAAATCCATAGAGAAAGAGAAGTAAAACAGTGTAACATGTAAATGCAGAGTACAAATACATAAGGCTGCAGTGAATTTCCTGCAGTTTTTTTTTTTTTTTACATTAATGGGAGAATGCACAGCAGCAGTGGCAGTTTTTTTTTGTGTGTGTGTTTGTAATAGACTAAAGGGTTCACATGCATCACAGATCTGATGGCAGACTGGCACAGAGACAGACTCTCATCCGGGGGTAACTGCAGTGCGCCGGGGCAGCTTGCAGGACACATGACACAGATTACGCTGCGCTGAGAGCTTGCCAGAGCCATTCAGACACCCCCCCCACCATCACTCCCTAGCAGGCTTATGGCAGCCCTTTCATAGTGAAGCATGTTTACCAAAATACCTGCAGTGGTTCAAAAAATAAGGGGTCCATCCACTCAGCGATAAGCAGTGCCACATTGAGATTTTTGCAAAACATTTGTACGTATGCTGATACAGGGGTGTTGCAGAACTGCTGACAAGTCTGCAGCATGAATGAGGATTTGGGTTCTTGCATGTCTGTCTTATACCAGCAGACAGCCAATGCTGATATTCTCTTCCCCTGTCTCTGTTTTCTCTCTCTTCCTCTTTCAGGTGGGCTTCTTTCCTAGTGAGTGTGTGGAGCTCATAAATGACAAGGTCCCCCAGTCCGTCACCAGCTCTGTGCCCAAACCAGGTACCTAAGCATGATCTCACGGAAAAGCACCTGTCTCTCGAGTCTTGCATCTCAGTGACACTGGTGCAGTCTTCTTTTGCCATTACGTTTCTCCAAATAATGAACAATATATTTCTGCCAGAGGGATTCGTTGTTATTGCTTCCAGACAAGGGTTCTTTCCTCTGTATAATATATGCAAGTGTGTCAGTTATTTTTGGTTGCTGTTTATTTGAGAAGTAATGGCTTTGATGTGGATGGGTATCTCATCAGTGTACAGTTTTGTCTGATGAGAGGCTCCTTATTGGATCTCTCACGACAAGTGCAGCTCAGTCTACAAAAAATAGTTCCGTGGGGAGCCTATAATCTGTGCCGGAGATGGATCCTTTCAAATTCTCAGCCCGTTTCTCAGACATTGGGGTTGTAAGCAATACATTTTTGTTAGAGGGGAGTTATTTCATTTCTAAATTAAACATGTCTGCCCATCACATAGTGCTTCTGCAGTAATTCCCTTTGATTCCTTGATTTAAAAAAAAAAAAAAAAACTTCTATTACCTTGACAGAGCAGCAGCTGTATCGTTACTTTTTTTTCAATGCAGCATAGAAGGACACTGTGCTATTTAATTGTTCCCTTCCAGGAATAACTGTACTGGTATATAACAAAGTATTCAAATATGAACAATTAAATATTTTCTTATAAGAAAATATTGAAAAGCAGGATAACTAGGTAACAAAACATTGTATACTTGATTCTGCAAGCATTACATTACTAATATTTGTAAGGATGCTAACATTTCAAATAAGCTAGGTGAACAAAAAGTTGCACTAAGCTGTTTCTAAGCATTATAAAAATAATTCAGGTCTCTGGAGTTGCACAGAAACATTGTATTAATCTGTTACAATATAGCCAAAATGGATGGTTCGAATTTGTATTGTTACTGTTTAAAAATATTAGCAAATGATTATGATGATTGTAATATAAAGACTTTTAGGAAATGATCTCTGCTGCATTTCACTGTCACCTCATGCAAAGACCCCTGTGGTACTTCAGCCTGAAGTAATCCTGTGCTGGAACAGTGATTACCGAAATGCCATCGTGGGTGACAAACAAAGCAAATGGATCCTTTCAGTTTAGAAAGTACTGTAGTTATGCTCAGTGTCCTGTTTCATCTGTGATGCCTGATATGGTGAATTTCACTGTGCCTATAGGTTTTAAATGAGGTTGTCGTTCTTATTGTTACACTAAATGATAAAATGTGATGTTCAACTTGGTATTGTAGTTAGGGGCCAAAGCCTTGCAATCTGACGGTTCTTGGTTGAAATCCCCACTCCTGCTGCAGTACCATTGGTCATAGTACTAACCCTGAATTAATGCAATAAGTCCACTGCTTTATGAATGGGTAAAGCATTGTAAAGTTCATTACCTAAAATTCTCAGTTGCCTAGAACAACAAAGGAGTTTGATAAATAATAATAAGTCATTACGCACAGATTATTTGCTTTTGAAATGGTTTAAGATCTAGTCAGTCAGCTGGTTTTACACTGTCAGAAGTAATATATATGTTTGCCTAGTGAATATTTCACATGTAATGACTTTAACCATTATGCCTTGGACCCTGGCCATGATTTAAGTACCAGAGGAGTAAACTTTTTTTTGCCCCAACCTAAAGTGCAAGCATTCCTGTTTTTATGTGAACTTTCACTTAGAAAAAAACTCTCCCAGGCTTTCTACAGCCAGCTAACATCATGTTTTAGACTGACCTGACTGCCAAGTATCTTGTCCTTCATCCTGGCTACAGTCATATGCCTTTTGTTGAAAAATGCATCCAAACAGTCATTACTGCAGCATCCAAAAAGGTGACTCATCGCTCGCCTGGTGTAGTCGTTGGCGTGGCTGCAGTTGTTGGGCCAAAGCACGGGGGATCTGGAGACGTTGTCAAGGATGGGAAGAAAGTGGTTACATAGCAGAAACAAGATCACAAGAAAGAGAACTTCACTTGCCTGAGAGCGGAAGGAGAGGTGCAGATGCATTTACTGAAAAGCTCCTGTAGGCTCAGCAGTACAGCGGTCCAATGTGTTCAGCCAAGCACAAGCCAAGGTTACAAGTGCAAAGTGTGCAGAGACATCAAACTCACCCAGGCGTGAAGCATTTCTTCAGTCTGACAAAGACATTTTGTTCCGTGGGTTTTTTCCACTATGTCCTCTTCCAACTCGGTGCTGCGCTGCTTGCATTTCCTCCCCTCCTGGCTCAGTGAGGGTGAAGGGTGAAATCAGCACATGTCTCAGCTTTGCTTCTCCTCTGCCTTGCATGTTTAACGCTGTTGTTTCGCTGTTCCACTGCGTCCGCCGGCCCTCGGACCCCAGTGTCCCCGAGCTCTGGTCTGCGGCCTGCCTCCTGGAGTTTCTTCCCGCCCTGTATGTGCTGGTATACCTCTCTCTGCTCTCCCAACTCCCCAGTCCCTGTCTTTCCGTGACCCCGAGCCCTCACCAGACAATCAAAACATCCGCTCATACCGTCCCTCAAACACATTTCTCATTTTAGTTTTGTAGTTCTGCAGTTCTTCTGATGTTTTACAATATTTTTCCATGAAATTAGCAGTACTACTGATGAAGTAAGTATATTTTGTGATCAAGTACAAATGCAGATATACGTTGAAAAAAAAAATAATAAAGTGCCACTTTTAACTTTCTTGTGATACTTCTGAAGATGCTGTTGCTTTAACAGAAAATGTTCCTGACTTTTCCTGTCTCACATCCACTGTAAGCATAACATAGACTGCCAGCTAATGGAGTGGAAGCCTAATGCTGATGAAGAAGGCAGCAGTGGGGGGGTAAATCATTGTCTTCCTCTCTTTGTCCTATCCCCATCCACTGGTGTGCAGATTTGGAGATGGAGAATGTAAAGCAGGATAATGCATGGGTGGCTGACCTGCTAAACCACTACAGGCCGAGTTCAGGTAGACGAGTCTTCCTTTGTTTTATACATGTGGCCTAACCTAGTGCTAACCCCAGCACTAACAAGTCTTGTCGTCCGCCATCCTAATGCTGCTGCCAGCTTTATATCCACCGCTATGTACATCCAGGAGTTAGACGTGCATCAGACTGTATAAGGAACTTTTTTTATTTACTATTTCTGTGATTGCTAAAAAACCCAACAGTTCATATAGATGCATCTTAAAGTCCTGTATGTCAGACTGTATTGCTTGTGTTTTAAATCACTTACATATATTTACATATTTTCTTTAACCAATGTGGACTAACAGATGTGAGTTGCAAATTAATAGGCATAGAAGTGTGTGAGGTATTGTTGTAATGTATCTCACTTGTGTAAACTGGTAGAAATGAAGTCTTTAAAAAAGACAGATGTTTTAGCCTTTCTCACCCAGGGCCACCTGTACCCCACCTCTAGAGCCTGTCCTCTGATTGCCTTTCTCTTCATGCTGAAAATGTTTCTGCGACATGTAATCTAAGGCATAACAGTGCTGTATTCATAAGATGATTGCAGTCTTAACCTCACACTGGACCTTTTAATTCCTGGATCTATTTACATTTATTCATTAGCTGACATATTTCTCTGAAACAACTTAGTGTTAAGCAATGTACAATTATTTACCCATTTATACAGCTGGATAATTTTACTAGAGTAATTTAGGGAAGTGCCTTGCTCACAAGTGCTACAGCTGGAAGTGAGAGTTGAACCTGCAACCTTTGGGTCCAAAGGCAACAGCTCTAACCCCTACACTACCAGTTGCCCCTTATTTATTAGTTATTTACTTTTTCAGTCTGTTTCTAAAATTACTTTTTGAAATCTGGTTGATCTTGCAGCCTGTCTGGCAGGTTTAATGTACATGGTTAATTTGCTTGTGTTAAGCAGTCTGTTTGACATTTAGACACTCTAAGAATTTATCTTCGATCTGAAATATGACATATAACTGTCCCCAAACACAGACATATAAAGGGTCATTGTAAAAGCCTTTGGTGATGAGATCTTTTATTATCTTTTGTTCATCTCCAACCCATGAGGTTTTCTGTATTGTGTATGTTTCACTCAGTTTCTAGAATTGCAATCGCAGATATTGTATAGCATTTTTTTTCCCCCCTCATTTGGCTGATTTTAAAGAGTTTGAGGTTAAAAATCTACTCTTAAACACTTCTACATATGTGACGGAGACTATACACTTACTATGGGTTTAATTTTTTTTTGCACCAAGTTCAAGTTGTGCTAACAGGTGTTTGTCCAGATGTGGCAGCCATCCTCCTCTCTTGAGCCCGGCTCCCCAGTTCTGTTCTCGAACCGTTTCCTGTCTCAGGGACTCGAGGCAGCTGTGTGTGTGTGTGAATGAGCCAGGGCAGCTGGTCCCTGCCTGGGAGAGCTGCGGTGTGAGGACTGCAGTCACACTGCAATTGGTTTCTCCCATGGGGACCTGCCATCCGGTTCCCATTCAGGCTCTTCTGAGCTGTTACCTTCTGCATAGCAGAGATGCAGCCTTGGTGGCGAGCGCAGAAACACAAGAGCCCCCCCGAGACGCCGTGGGTTCCACTGTACACCCCGTAATAAAAACGTGTTCACAGCACGAGCAACTTACAAGGTTTTGAGAAGAACTGTACTTTACATTATTTCACACCCAGCGGTCATGAGATATTCTTCCCAAGAGCTGCTTTCTGGTAAAACTGAGATGCGAAAATTAGTTATTAAACGCTGTCTCTGCACTTGGCAGGAACTTTCCCTGAAGATCTTCCACAACAATAAAAATTCAACACTGGAATATATTATGCCTGTTTCTTATAAGAGCATTTAACAAATGCATCACATTTTAGTTTGTTTCACTCACCCTGAATTGTGTAAGAATTAAGCTGAGAGCTTGTGTACAGTAGAGCTGATTCTTGCATCCAGTTATGCATGAAACACCTTTCTAATGCATATTACATAGCTCATAGCATTATCGTCTGCTGCATGCTTGCTTCGCAGTCGGAACAAAGTCGGTGGTTGTTTTCAAGATGCAGTGGTGGTGCTTTCTGAAGCACTGTTTCATGTTGAGCCCCTTCAGAGCCTCTTACTGACTTCTTCATAAGTGGAAGGACAAAGGTTTGACAACTTCTTGGGGCACACTACTAAATAACTGACCCCTTCTTGTTCCTGGGTCCTTTAAATGATAAATTAACCCTTGGGTTGTGTTCCAGTCAAGTTTGACCTATGTTTAAAGTATATCTACCGTAAATATGTTGTCTTGTACTTGACTGCAATAAGGCTTCATGGCATCTTTCACATCAGGCACTGAACACGCAAAATTACTGATCACCACTTTCACTGTATTTTAAAAGACTTTATTCGCATTTTAACATCCGTGGTGTCTCTGGTCAGATTTGGCCAGCCGCAGGAAATTAATGAGCGAGATAACAAAGAACAAAGAGTATCATATGCCAAATTCAAGAGTTTATACACACATAAAAGTGGAATAAGTTCAGGTAAATGAGATCTGTAGATCATACATTTCAAAAGGTAGTTTAGAACTTGTAATAATGACTAGGAATGAAGTTGGTGAAAGGTGTAACATAAAAAAAAAATTCCACCTTATTTCAGAGTGGAAACACCAAAAATAGAAAGACGTCTGAAACACAACCCAAGCTTCGTGAGCATCACTGCTGTTCAGGGTTCGAGATCTTCGACTGGATTCTGAAATCTTAATAGTAGTGAAAGGACTGAGAGCTGGACTCACATCCTACCCTATTAAGGTTGTTGCACATACAGCACGTGTTGCACCGATTTAATGTTTAAACTAGGGGGGTCTGAACGTGTGAAACAAGTGGAGCCGCAGAATGTAGGCCTGTTGCGTGTAATAACTGTAAAACGCAGTGCGTGTATCTAACTGTATATATTATATAATCAGGTTCTCGGTTTTAAAACACGGCGACGTTTTTTGAAATACGTATTAAACGAGAGAAGCTGCGGTCTAGTTATTCATTAAGCATTAGACTAGTCTGCGTAGTGGCTTTTTCGTTTTCGGGTATCTGCTGAACGCCTTTTTCTTTTTGGCGAACTCAGTGACCCGCGTTGTGGAGCGGCGCGTGAAGTGAAACCGAAGGGCTCGCGCGCGCAGCGAGAAAGGAGAGAGAGTGAGGGAGAGAGAGCGCGTACGCGCGCGCCCGCTAGACAGATAGATATACAAAGGGAAGCCGTCGTCGCGGAGCTGCTTCGCACGTCGTGACCACAGTGCGAGCTGTGACTTTGTGTGGCTTTCTTAACCTTCTGTTCACCTCGTTGTCTGTGGTCCGATGCTTTCTGGCCACTTTCCACAAGCTGACCGTCTGAGACGAGGCGCGAGGATCTGCATCTGGGTGTCGTGAGTGGCGCGGCCGGGGTCCAGTAGAGCAGCAGAAGCCGGGAATCCGGGAACGTGTGTGCGTGCAGTCAGGAGTGTGAGGTAAATTCTCCACTGGCGCCTTCCGTCAGTCTCACTGTGGAATTGGCCGTAGTGACATCGCGCCGCTTTCTACTTGACCACGATTCATTTTCGCTTTGTGTACCTGTTAGTCAAAGGGCGCTAAGTAAGTCAGCGTTGCTGATTTTCAAGTTAAAAAAAGATTGAGAAAGTGTGTTTTAAAAAGGCCCCCCCCCCCCTTATTCTTGAGAAGAAATGACAAGTGTTTATATTTTCATGTGTCTACCACAAGTGAAGTACTACTATTGTAATTTCTCTCAGGAAATAAGAGCAGTGACCTCATTGTGGGCGAGAGCGAAAGTTTTAATTGTGAAAGAAGCAGGTATTTCCATGGTGTCGTGAGGCGTGCGATTTATATTTATTCATGTGCTGGAGAGTTCGCTCCGCTGAGCTCATGAACGAAGGAAGGTGCTCATTCCTGACAGGCCTGCAGGGACTTACAGCAAAAGAGCTGAGGATCTGCCAGGTGCTTTAGCACAAGGAAAGGAAGATGTTCCTGAATGGGAGACATTCCTGATCTTATTGCCCCGAGAGAGATTTTTCTGTTCTTATTCCCCAGGAGAGATGTCCCTGCACTTACTCTGTTCTCCATTTATAGGTATATCCGCTCATATTTACCAGTGACATATTCCTGCCCTTATCCCCAGTGATGGATTTTCCTGCTTATTTTCCCCACTGCCACACGTTCCTCCTGTTACTTTCCGGTGAGATGTATTCCCGCTCTTATTCCACATGAGGGAAAATTCTTCTTCAGTCCTGCTGAAGAAGAGCACAGTGGAAACCATTATTGGAAATGAGCTGAAACTTGTACTGTTCGTATATCTTTAAAGATTGTTGAGAACACTTGGTGAAACAAAGAGATGAATGTGGTAAACAGCACTGAAGACATTATAATCTGTCTTGAAATAAAGTCTATCTGACTAGTGTGTGGTTTTTTTTCCTGCTTAGTATGTTACATTCACAGGTACAGTTGAGACATCAGCAAAGAGTGCTTTTTTATTAAAAATTATTTGAAAATATTTTTGCTAAAATGCAGATGTGACTGTGTGGCTTATGATGACGGGATTCTTCCAGGACTAGATGAAAATCTGCCTTTTCATTTTCATGCTAAAAAAGTTTGAGCTGGAATTAGTGTGTAGAGACTGCCACTTTTTTGTGGTGGTGGACGATTTGTAGCTAAGCCTAAGAGCTGATTTTTCCACTATTTGAAACTGGCATTTCAACTGCATCTGGCTAAAGGAATTGAGGTTTTCTATATACGGCAGAATAACGTTGCTTCATTTATATGTTTTTGTAAATTTTCTTTTTTAAATTGTTTTGTGTCTTGTGGAATTGCACCGTGTCTGGCCCTTCTTATTCTAAAAGTTTTGTATTAAAATGCAGCAGGTCTTATCGCACATTATTTTTGTAGGCTGTTCCTTCTAAACCTTTACACGTAGTTTATATATGTTTGCTTACTAGAATTCATAATAGCCTTTAGGGAAGTCACAGAGGGAATTAGTTTTAAAGAAGTACATTGCGAGTTCTGCATCTGTAGAATTAAAATGGTGGTTTGTTCTGCTAACCCATTCTTGCACTGAAAACTCTGAATTGTTGACCCGTGAAAACACATTCATAGGCACTGTCGCTGCCCCTTTCTCAAACCAAGGAGTCTGTTTTTCAATGTCAGTCTTCCAAGAACAATCACCCATTCTGAAGCACTCATGACATGTGCTCTTTCACAAGTCCAGATAGAGGTCCATGTCTGTTGGAGCCATGGCCAAGCTGCACAGGCTCATCTCTCATTTGTCCTCTGTACAGAATAGTTGTGATTAAGATCTCTGGCCCTCATAGGCTACTCATGTTATTTCCACAGATGCTTTGCAGAAAGTTCTGTTCACAAGAATTTCAAGAAATCACCGTTATGAAATCTTTTTAAAAAAGATAATGTCCCAGTGCACTCTGGTCCATTGAAATGTGTATATCATAGGAGCTCAAGAGCAAGAAACTGTCTCCAGAACAGTGCTTCTGGATTCTTTTGTATGTTCAGGATGAGTCTGTGCGTGCATGTGTTTTAATTCATTGCAGGAAAACACCAACAGCTTTTGCGTATGTGTGCTCTATGGATTGGAAGTCAAGCGACTGGCAGCAAGATCGTTCAGAAAATATCCATTAAACAACTTTCAAAACTTGTAATACAGGAAAGTGTTGTCACTGTTGATGTAGCTGGTGTGTTTTTAGTGCTTTCTGTGGTTCACCTGCAGAGTAGTTCTAAAGAGAACCAAAGGACTCATCCAGCTTAATCTATTGAAATGCAGAATTTTGTACTGGGCCACTGGGAAAGAGAGCATGATGTTTGCAATTATTCTGAGAACTTCAGCTATGACTTCACTCGGTGCGTGTTCAGTGAGTCCAGCACTCCGTGCCTGCCATCACCAGTGTTTCGAAAGCGCCACGTCTCGGGTCATTATATTCTTTTGGCCCAAACTGTGCTTACAGACCCTAGAAACAGCTGTCAAGAGCTCCAGTGACGTTCTGTGCCATTCCAGGTCATGGTGGTGGGAGTGGGTCAAAAAGTGTAATTTCCAGGATTTTCGTCATATCTTTTTTACAGGCCATATCCCTGTCATTGTTTTACTGTGAAAAATGAACAGTGGAAAATACAGGCAGCCCTATGACATGGTGAGGAATAGCTGTTGGTATATGGAGGCCATAACATAATAACAATGCTATGAAAGGTGTTAGCTATTAAGAGCCACTCTGACAGTGGCAATAAGCTGTGAGTAAATGTTAACTTGGCTGAGTGAGAATGAATATAAGGAACGTAGATAAACAAACTTGGTAGATAAAAGGCACTGTATGCGATTGTAAGCTTTACGCTGAATGAATATGGAGTACCTTTTGTTTTCCCCCAAATTGTAAAATTAAGGTCTGTCAAACACTGTACAGTTGCCTGCTGTGCCACTCTTTGTGTAATCCACAGGGGGTCTTGTGTATGACTATTAATGGTCATAATAAATCTCCATAGTCTCTGAAGGGCCATAGTTTTTTTTTTTTTTTTTTTTTTTCTTTTTCCCCGCCTTCTTTTTCTTAACACCTAGAAAGGCCATGAAGCAACAACACATGCAAACACTAGATTCTGATTGAGTTCAAGCTGTAAAAATGTCTCACTTGCCCTCCAACTATCCCTGGCTTGTCCTTGCTCATGTCCAAGATCCCCACATGCAAATTCCAGGGTGAGGCTGCTGGATTTAATTTGCATGACTCTGTCTTCTATTGCTGGCTCTGAGCAGTGGTAGCAGCATGAGAGCAATAAAATAACTGGGGAACTATTTGACCAACTGTTTTTATTTGTTTTCTTCTGGTGAGAGAGAAGGCACCTCTTGTCATCTTCTCAGAATGCCCATCTTGAGCAAATTAAACGTCCTGTGACCATTAGGTTAAGTGGTGGATTGGGGAATTGAATTCAAAGAGGTAGAGTTGGGTACACCCAGTACTTTCCTTAGTGTCTATGCTAATTTTCCCTCACATCTTTCAGTTCAGTCTGTTCTGTTGCTTCCAGTCATTGATAGTAGTGGTGCTCTGGCTTGTATAGTATTGGTGCGAGCTTTGGTTATCATAGGATATTTTGAAAAGAAGCAGGCAAATTTTTGACATGCTCAAGTCTCTGGTTGGCCTACGCTGTCTGTGGCCAGTGTCTTGGGGCCAGAGTTCATGGCCAAATTCCTTTTGTTTGTGTTGTGTCATAACCCTGCAAAATTGTTCTGCTAGCTCAGATAAAGAAAACCACACTGTAGTTCTTTTGATAAATTATTCCAAAGCAATTTACAGTGTGATACTGTGATTTCTCCACAGATTTCATAATCTGGCGTGATTGGTATGTTCTAGTGGTTTGGTTTAATTTGAACTTTTTCAAATGAATTCGGAAAGCTGCTCTGCTCACTGTGTAAGTGGGAATACCCATTGTGAATCTTAAGAAGGGACAGTTTTCCTTGCAGAACCAGTAAAGCAGGCTTCTTTCTGCTCCACTGAGGACACGGCTCTGTATTTTGGGAGAATGGCTGGCTGCGTAAGATCCGCTTTGCCATAAAGGATTTAGGACATTCCACTCAAAATGGAAGAACAAAAGTTCTCAGACCTGCCAGTTTTTAAATTTTGTCTTGCTTCAGGAAGACTTTTGTTTGCTAGATTCACTATGTTCAAAAAGTAGCAAGCATCTCCCCCTGACCTGAGTTTTGTATTTGAATAATATTCTTGCTCTTAGGATGTTGTTAGCTGTGTGCACTATCTGTCACATTCTATGAATGGTTATTGGTAAATGCTCCCTTCCTTGAGCCCAGTCTCCTGCTGTGCTGAAAGAGCTGATCTGCTGATGTGTTGAAGTTTGGGAATGACAACTGAAAAAGGCTATGGATATTATAGTGGCAAAATCAGCTTTTTTAACAGGTTGTAGGGTGTGCAATTTCTGTCATGCCTATAAGAAAGTTTCCTCTTTAACTGTGTGCAACATTAGAATGGTCAAATATGTTGGTTCCATTAACAATAGCACTATGCAAAGCAGGATAAAAATAACACATCCATGACACATCTTCACCCCACAGTTTCCAAGAAGCACGGGAAGTTGATCACGTTCCTCCGCACCTTCATGAAGTCCCGGCCCACCAAACAGAAGCTGAAGCAGCGTGGGATCCTCCGGGAGAGGGTGTTTGGTTGTGACTTGGGCGAGCACCTCCTCAATTCAGGACATGATGGTGAGCTGCAGACTCCTTCCACAATGTCGTGGAGTCCAACCCAGCTGCCCTGGACCTTTTCTGTTGCCATACTCCTTTATCAATATTATGTGCTGTGTGCACTCATGTGCTTCAGTTTTAAAATTTGCCTTTTTCTTCTAGTCCCCAGTGTGCTTTCGAGCAGCCCATAGGAGGCTACAGTGTAACCCAGGTTCAGAACTGGTCACATCTGCTTACCCTGTTGTGTCAGAAGTTAAAAGATCTAGTGCTCTGCTCTATAAGGCAAACCCCTTCTAAACTCCTTCCACTTGACAAGAGGCAGAATCCTCCATTAGGATGTGTGGGGGGTGCTCACTGTAGACACTCCCAGAGACATGGTGCAACACTTAAACCAAAGACCTTGAATCCTTCCAGAGTTTTGTAAATAGCTGTAAATAGCTCCGTTTTTTTTTTTTTTTTTTTTTTTTTTTTTTTTTTAAGGTGTGTTAACTTTTTATTGTCACAGTGCTGATAATAGAAGTATAGTTGCCTGCTTTCTTTAATGCAGTGCTCTGACATTTCTATCAGTAATTGCATAAGGTGCTCTGCATGTTTCTTTTTGTCAGTGGTTATTTCTAAGCAGTTTTAGCCAGGAAAAAATTACTGGTTGGTTTCAGTTAATTCTAGACTAACAGGTTTGATGTGTGATCGGCTGCCGGAGGTTAGAGATAGTGAGGTGTTTGGGAATTGCAAGGGCAAAGATCTACTTTTCGAGCCTATGTTATGATGTTTCTCTTGCAAAATATGTGCTGTGTGCCTGCCCCACACACACACACACACACACACACACCCCTTTCCCACAGTGCCTACTGCTGAGAGTAGTTTAGCTCACTGGCAGGCACATAACACAGACCAGCAAGGAGCGCCGGTCTCGTAGCCTGGAATGCCAGGAGGACCACCCCCAGTGCCGGAGCTGGTCACCCTTTCCACCCTGGGGAGGGTTGCCATGGCAACAAATGAGCTTAAAGGGTGTAAAGGTCAGCCAGAATGGCAGAAAAGCTAAGTTGGGTGGCTTCTACTTCACTGATCCGAATAAGGCTGACATGCTGCTCTCTGGCTGCTGTACTCCACTGTAAATCTTCTGAGCCCTAACCTTGCCCTGTGACTCCCTCAATTTTCATCTTAAACTCTCTGCAAGCCCCAGATATGGGACTCTACCACTTAAAGTTTTTTTTTTTTCTTTCCCCATTTCCCCTTATTGTAAGGATAATTTTTTTTCACAAACATGTTGTGAAGTGAAACAGTAGAAATGGTACTGCAACCCGAGTCTTGGCTGTGGTTCCTGCCATTGGACTAACAATGAAAGAGAAGGGGATGCAGCAGCATTATGTATGATGTGTTGTTGTGATACTAATGCTGGAGACTAACAGAGCTGATTTAACTCTCATTTGCTTTAGATGAATAACTAGAAGCAGGGCACTGTTAATCACATTGTTGGTTATGTGTACAGGCTATGGTTGTTTAGATGTCCACGTACAGTATGCGTCATGAGAAAAGTGCTTCTCTCTTGCAGGACACATGAGGAACAGCAAAGTGCCCTTCCCTCCTCTTAGGTCATGTGACTCATGCTCCTGCACTGGAATAGAGCAGGGCCCTGCATCGTTGTAACAGCATAGTGCAGGGATATTGCACAAATGTAGTGGATTATGCATTTTGTCAGAGTTTTTAGGTCAAGCGCTGTCTGAAGAAGAACAGCTGGTCATGATGGCTCTTGTGGAATTTCCTGAAAGGGAAAAAAGAAATTCTGCAAAAATGATATAAAATCGTATAAGGCAATGTATACTTCTGTATTTCTTTGGACTTTTTTGCTGTGGGTTTTTTTTCTTATTTATTATATGTCCATTTGTTTGCCTGTCTGTCGTACTTTTAAATACTAGAGACCACTCGGTCAATAAAGGAAATTGAAGGCAATCTTATTTGTTAAAGGTATTGCATAGCATTTACATTTATTCACTTAGCTGATGCTTCTCTCCAAAACAACTTACAATGTTACATTACTTACAATTCTAACCCATTTATACAGCTCTGTAATTTCACTGGAGTACTTTGCTCAAGGGTTCTACAGCTGGAGGTGGGATTTGAACATGTGATCCTTGGGTCCAAAGGCAGCAGTTGTAACCACTACGCTACCCGCTGTCTCTAAATTGCTGTAAAATGGCAAAGTGGGTCTTTTACAATTATGGCTATAGGAGGGCTGTTCTGCTTGCATGAATCTGGATCTGGTGGAAGAGCTTCATGAACATGGCTCTGTGCCTCAATTTAATTAGTACGTTTCCTTTTTTTGGGTCAAGGTTCAGGGCAGGACAGGGTTGCTGAGACTACACAGGCACTTACTGCAAGGCCTGTCTCATGAGAGTCGACAGCATTTGGACAGGCGGTCTGACCAATGGCATCAATAAATACCTGTCGAAAGGCATTCCTAGGCAACCCTCCCTAGTAACTGACCGCAGCAGGGCTGTGTTGAGGCTTATGTGCGGCTCTGCTCAAGTTAAGCACAGAGCAAGAGTTTGTTTGGTTAGCCCCGCCACTCCCTAGATTACATGTACAATGGTGAGTCCTTCCTACCGACAATAGTGTTGTCTGATGGTCTCTTCCAGATAAACCACAATGTGTTGTCCTGTGCCATTGCTTAAATAAAGACAAGCAGACCTAGGCTGTGTTTAACCTCCATAAGTACACTAATACAGCTCACCACTTCCTGACCTTATAGCCCCAAAGACTTGTAAATATAGTACATAACAGAGGATGTCTGCTGTTTTTAGGAGTGTAAGCACATTTAGAGATGACACAACAAGTCCTGTTCATTATTATATTGTCTTATGTGGTCTTCTGTCTGACATGTCTATGGTTTCCTCCAGTTCCCCAGGTGCTCAAGAGTTGCACAGAGTTCATTGAGAAACATGGAGTGGTGGACGGCATGTACCGCCTGTCAGGAATCGCCTCCAACATACAGAAACTGCGGTAAGAGCCACACTTGTCCCATTTCCCACCCAGATTGTACAGTTTCCACCTTAACATGATGTGTGATATTTAAATTTTTTAACATCATTCAACTTTTGAGGTGAGTGGTGGAAGTTTGACTTCTGAAAAGTTGAGTGTCTTGTCATTTGGTCAGGATATTCTTTATATTCATGCTCGTCCATCCCAAGAAGCTGAATGGCAGCTCGTAGTGTACACACAAACCTGTCCTTTGGATAAGCCCTTTGCACAAGCAGCAGGTGGCAGTAAATAGAGGTGACACGGTATCATGATACTCCCTGACAAGGAGACCACATCAGTTTTGTACTACAAGCAACTGCTAACGAAAGTGAACCAACTTGTTTGAAGTGCCATCTGTGGCAGCATGTCTGTTCTGTTTGATGTGATCACAGTCGTCCATGCGGGTCTGCCCTGCCAGGCACCTCCTGACTAGTTGAGACCTGCAGAGATATCCCCCTCTACAGCAGTCCTTGGAATTTCAGCCTGATCTGTTGTGTCCTCAGAAGATTCTCTGTGACATTGCACTGAGGGCTTAACATTCCAGCCATAATTATAACCTCATGGGTTGTGGACTGTTTGGTCTTCCTCATTGTAAAGGTGTGATGATATGTCACTACTGTTGTTTTCATTGTATTTACTTGAGCCTAGTTTTGTTTTTTGATACTTAAATGAAGGTTGTAATATCAAGCATATATTTGTAGTGCTCAGACAGGTTTTCGAGAAAATAAGTATTGTATGTATGTGTCCACCAAAAATCTCTGCCTTCTACTTAGTCAAATAACGCTGGGGTCCTCCTCCAGGCATGAGTTTGACTCGGAGCAGATCCCGGACCTGACGAAGGATGTATACATCCAGGACATCCACTGTGTGGGCTCGCTTTGCAAACTCTACTTCCGTGAGCTGCCCAACCCACTGCTCACCTACCAGCTCTATGACAAGTTCTCGGTAAGCCTCAAACCAGGCAGGAAATGGGTGTAGTTAGGTGTGGCCGGACATCCATCCATCCATCCATCTATGATCATTAACCACTTGTCCAATGCAAGGGTCACTGCGGTCCAGAGCCTATTGTGAAAACACAGGGCATGAGGCAGGGTGCATTTTGAATGGGACTCCTCTCCATCAGTTATACATATATGCGCATATATTCACTCACACCAACCAGTGGAAATTCAGAGTCGCCAGTTCACATGCCCTTGGACTATTGGAGAAAAAACAGGGGAAACATGCAACCTCCACACAGCCTTGAGCTTCATTTCAGCCCACATCTAAATTCACAACCCAGGAGCTGTGAAGCTCTGTGCTACCAAACACAGTATTGGAAATGCACCCTATTTTCACACTACTGACCCTATATTCCAGTAGGGAATGCTTTGCTGAGGCTGTCAGAGCTGGGAAGGTGTTATGTGATGTCACGAGTATCCGATAATGGATGTTAGCTGTATGACTTTACACAATGTCCTCAATTCATTTTCAGAAATTTTATCTAGCAGAAGTATGGCACACAAGATCTCATTTGCAACACAGCTGAATATTTTCCATAGAGCAATGGTAAATGCAAATTTTAGGCATTCTCAGGTCTGCTGCGAACTACTGAGGAATCTCTAGCTCACGTTATCCAGGAATGTCTGCCACTGCCCTGAACACTTAATTTTTTTTCCTTTGCTACTTTTTTTGACATTTTCAGTCTGATCATTTTTAATTGGAGCTATTGAAGCTTTTTGCATTTTTTTGGCTGTTCCAGCAGCACAAGTACATGCTGAAAGAGTGTAATGAAAATTTGACTCCCTAACACTGGATGGAACTTGCAATAACCAGGAGAAATTTAGGGGTTTTTTTTTTTGTAAATGTGTTATATGTATATAAGTGTGTGTATGTGTGAGTATGTATATACATATATAAACATTTTATTTTTTTAAATTAAATCAGTGGAAATATATTAACACAAATAAGACAGGGAGACATTTTGGCTATTGTTGACTGAAGAAAAAAGGAGGATGTTACTGGTGTTTCCCAGTTGTTACAGAAACAGGCAGAAATTTGTTTCCCTGGTTCAACAGGACAGGTGTGAAAGCTTCCCAGTGTGCAGTGCTTTGCACCCTGGTGTCTCGAACTATGTGTTGGCACTGATCCGCGTGACTTACACACTCTCCCCTGACAGGAAGCCGTGTCTGCAGCTACCGACGAGGAGCGGCTGATCAAAATCCATGACGTCATTCAGCAGCTGCCACCTCCGCACTACAGGTTAGCAACTGCTCTGTACGCCACCTACAGGCTGACGGACAACACACAGACACTGTCATCCTCATATTGATATTGCAAACGGTTATAAAACCTTGATATACATTTTGTGAGTTTCACCCAGTTTCTGTACTGCTGAAATCTATAGCTTCAAATAAATAGATACATGTGTTATCCTTGCAGCAATTGATTGGAAATGTTAAATGACAGACTTTTAAAAAGTACCAGATATAGGTTGTATTTAAAGATAATATTTATGTCATTCATTTTTTGGATTGTACAGAGAAGCTCACGTCTAGTCGTACAGCAGTTGAATGAAGGTATTATTGAGGCAGTATATTTGTCTTCAAGTATGGTGATTTAGCACCCCTTACTGGCTCATGAATGTAATGGCTAGAGCAACAGTGAAAAGGAAAAGGGTTTATTATTTTCATAAATCACAAGGCTTTTGAATTGATTTTCTGTAATTAACCTGTTTTCAGGACTCTTGAGTTCCTAATGAGGCACCTGTCCCACTTGGCAACATTCAGCTACATTACCAACATGCATAGCAAAAACCTGGCCATCGTCTGGGCTCCTAACCTTCTCAGGTGATTCAAGTCTCTGCTGATATAGTCTTATCCTTTCAGCAAACGGTCACCTTGGGTTACCTGACATCATTGACAAACTTGGGGTTACATTGCTGATGGACACCTGCTGTGATGTTTACTGTTTCTCACTCACCCCTTGGTGTAATTGTTCCTCGCCCAGATCCAAGCAGATTGAGTCAGCCTGCTTCAGTGGAACGGCAGCCTTCATGGAGGTTCGCATACAGTCAGTGGTGGTTGAATTCATCCTCAACCATGTGGATGTGCTCTTCAGCCCCAAGCTCAGCTTGCTCATTCGGGAGGGTGCTGGTACGTTGAGGGAGGGACATCATGGTAGAGACTATTATCTAAAAGGCTTCTTAAGCCATTTCTTTGAAAAGCATTTTCAGTTATTCAGCTGTTCTTTTATTTGTGGTGTCCTGTCCTACAGGCCATAATTCTTTATCTAGACCCAAGTCCTTGCTGGTCTCATCTCCCTCCACGAAGCTGCTGACTCTTGAGGAGGCCCAAGCACGCACCCAAGCTCAGATCAACTCCCCTGTTACAGCTGATAGCAAGTACATTGAAGTGGGGGAGGGACCCGCTGCCTTGCAGGGCAAGTTCCACACAGTCATCGAATTCCCCACTGAGAGGTAAATTCTTAAGACAATGACATCATCTTTTTGTCCACTACATTGAAAACAAGTGGCCTCTAACAGTTTGTTAAATTACTTGTATTTATTTACTGCACCGTAGCCTTGAAAACATATGGCAAAAGCCTGAATATGACAGCACAGTGCACAGTTGGATGTGAAAGTGTGATATAACTTCTTAGAAGTGACGTCATTGTCCTGCTCCTTACAGGAAGAGACCACCCATTAAATCAAAGAAATCACCAGTGGGCAGCTGGCGTTCCTTCTTTAACCTGGGAAAGTCATCCTCTATGGCCAAACGCAAGCTCCAGCGCAACCCCAGTGAGCCCAATGAGCTTAAGGCCATGGCTCTGGCAGGTGAGGCTTTCTGCCCCAACCTCCCTGCCATATTCTTTTCTTTTGCTTGTGAATAAAATATTCTTCAGGTGGGGGATGGGCCAGTGGTGTTTGAAACTTACACTCACTTGTTTGCTTGCCTTTTTATTTCCAGGGGGAAGAGGTGACACAGGAACTCTACGTTCTGCCAAAAGTGAGGAGTCTCTCAGCTCGCTACACAATGTGGAGGGTAATAACAAGAGCTATATCTACACATTCAGCTGTTTCTATTTTTCACGTATTGTTCACTTTTAGTATTTTCTGCCTCAATAATGATTGTTTGTTTTTTTCTTTCCCTTAGGTGAGTCGAAGGTGTACCGCCCCCGTAGGCCTCGTTCCAGCAGCGATGCCCTGTCAACATCCTTTAATGGTGACCTACTTGATAGCAGGCATCATTGCAACTCCTACGATAATGTGGTCCAGGGGGAGAGCGATGGGGACGAGGGTCCCATATGTGTGCCAGCACTTATATCTCCACCTCGCTCTAATGAGGATGTAGATTTGAGCCCCCCGGACATCGGCATGGCATCTTTGGACTTTGACCCAATGTCCTTCCAGTGCAGTCTGCCCATGACAGAGCCCTCATTCCCCTCGCCAGAGCCAGGTGAGACCACTAGCCTGAAAAGGAGTCCAGGTGCCAGCTGCTCTGAGCCCATCTCACCCTCCCCAGAGAAGGCCTCGAGCCCTCTCCTGCTCTCCCCTGACTTCAGTCCAGCCTTGGGAGTAAAAACAGAAAGCAAGAAGCATCCTGCAGCCTTCTTAGCTGAGAAAGTGGTGCAAGCCCTGTCCCCCAAAATTAGCCGGAAGTCTGCCAAGATACCCCTTCTGAATATCTCAGAGCCCGTGGCTGCATCAACACCTAACCGGGCTCCTGAGAGCGTTGCTTCCCAGCCTTCTACACCTGCCACAGTAGTCTCCCAGGGTTCTTGGGGTGCCCCACCAGACATGGTCTCCTTACTGCTGAAGACAAACGAGACATTGCAAAGTGAAGGTGGCCAGCATGAGCCAAACAGCAAGCCTCACGAAGCCTGTCGGTCAGAGAGCCAAGACCAGCCTGTTGAAGAATGCCCAGAGGCAACGAGACCTGCTGGTGGCCAGGTACAGCCAGATCAGTGGACAGCAGGTAATGTTCTCCTCTTTGATAGATCACCATGTGCACTTTAGAGGGCTTTCAGGTAAATTAAGGCTGTATGTCACCGATGAAAATGTTTTTCTTATAGTGTGGTACTTTGCTATTTTAAACACCTAACTGTTGTTTTATAAAAAGGGAATGTACTACTATAAGCTCATAAGAGGTGCGCTTCAGTTATAAAACATGATCATCATGTCCCCCTCTGTCCTCTGCTGTCAAAGATTAGCGTACCTTTCCATGTACTCTCCTCAACTTCAGTTCCCCGTTTTGTTCCTCTCCAGGAACTACAACTTTGGACTCTCCACAGGGCCCCACCCCCGTCAGCTCTGTGTCCCTCCTCCCACCACCTCCCCCTCCGAAGAATGCTGCCCGCATGCTAGCTCTGGCCCTGGCTGAGTCTGCCCAACAGGCAACTATTCTCTCCCAGAGGAGGCCATCTGGGCCCCCAACACCCCTCTCTCCCCTTAGACCCCAGGAGCCCCTGGACACCTTGGAATGGCCGCCACCACCTCCTCTCCCAGTCCCAGCAGTCTCTGATGAGGTGACAGAGAGGGACACTTCACCTGCACAAGCATCCTCCTCTCACCCAGTTGACACAGCTGTCGAAAGCCCACCACTGGCACTCAGTCCCCATTTCACCACAGCCGACATCAAATTAACACCTACCTCTGCTGCTAGCCTGGACAACCAGAGCGCTGCCATCAGCAGCACCACTGTCACATCAGCAGAACCCAGCCAGGGTTCTGGGCCTGCTGTCACCCCTGGCCCTCAAGTTTCTCCCACTTGTAAGAGCCCAGAGAAGCAGCTGCCAGCCACTGTGGGTCAGTCCATTGTGACAAGTTATTCAGCCACTGCTACCCCCAGCAGCACTGCTGCCAATAAGGAGTTGGGAGCCATGCAGCAGCTGGGTTCAGAGGTAAGACACTGGAAGTCTTTAACTCTTTAAACAATGGTTAAAAGGTTGGAAAATTTCTGAAAGATAATAGTCTTGTCCTCTTTTTTCTAGAAACAGGTAGGCTTGGACATCTTGCTGCCAGGTTTCTCAAACTCTCCAGAACAGCCCACCACAGCTACCCAACTGCAGACGGGTACCTGGACCACACCTGTGGCAGCTACGCCCTCAGAACCAGCAGAGAAGCCCTGGGAAGCGGTGAAGCCAGTTCATCCTAGGGCTGAGCCTATTCCACCATATCACACCTGTGGACCCACGCCCCCAACACCTCCAGTTCGTTCTATTGAAAGCAAACTGGCAACAGCGGCTCTGTCTAGCACAGAGGCTGCCAATGCATCCAATTTCCATGCCATTCTCGCTGAAGCTTCCATGCCAGCCTCAGTGGAAGAGGTTCTTCCACAGCCACCCAGACCGCCACGGAAACCCTCAGTTCTTCAGCCTGCCTACATGTACCACCCAAAGGCAGAGGGCATGTTGGATCCTGGCACCGAGGCTTTTTTCTACCAGAGGACTGTTCCAGCGGGACAGGCTAATGTGCCATATCACTATCGGCCAGACAGTGTTCCGCCACACCTCTCTTACGCCTCTAAATCAGAGCCTCAGATCCTGTACAGCACCCGCTCCGACAGCCGCTATAACACACTGGGGCCGAGGTCCTTCCATCAGTCCATCAAGTCGAGAGGTCCCCACAGGGCAGAGTATCCTCCAAGTGGGTCTTCTGGACACCGTGGTCAGGGCTATGGATCCATGGATGGAGCTGCTGTATACCCTACCATTCGCAGGGTCCATTCTCTGCATGTGCCACCCACCACCATACGCTCCGTGCCAATTTCGCGGACTGAGGTCCCTCCAGATGACGATTTGTTCTACTACCAACGACCAATATACCAATACAAGCCCTACCAGCAGCCTGTGCAATCAGACTACCATGTCACCCAATTGCAGCCTTACTTTGAGAATGGCCGAGTTCAGTACCGGTACAGCCCCTACTCGGGCTCAAATCCTCTGGATGCACCCTACTACGACGTGGACCCTTATGGGACCATTCGCCTGCGGCACTTCCACTCATTCACCAGCCGAGACATGGCACCGTACCTCGGCAGGACAGGCAGCAAAGCTGGAAATTACCACTACTTGTCGCGTCACATCCTGCCGGTGGGCAGAGAACATAGCTTTGTGAGCCGGGACATGCCTCCCTCGCACAGCTCCAAGGGGGCTCCCGTCTACCTGGCCATGGATCCCGAGGAGTCCGAGAGAATTCGCATGCACTCCATGAGGCGCGAGAACCGAGCCAGACAGAAGACCAAGGGCCCCGTTATGTCTCAGTACGATAATGTGGGTCCATGCATCCCTGGGGATCTTGGAGGCCTGGAAGTCCTCCACCTGCGGAGCAAATCAGACCCGGTGAAAGCAGTCCTGATGGCTGCTGAAGGCAAAGATGGACGTTATGGGGCTGCCCCACCGCATCAGTCCAGGCATCTGGTGTCGGACCCTGAGGTCTTTATGTACATGGAGACGGAGAAGCACTACCAAGGGAATGGAATGGGTGACAAGCCTGGTGCACCACTCAAGCTGAGTGGCTCGAGGAGCAGTCAAACTGGACACCACCCCCATGTTCCGCAGCAACCGCATCAGCCTCCGCCACCACCACGAGACTTGTCTCGGCACTCGGAACAAAGTCGTACCGACCCCAAGGGTGAACCTGTGGATGGCAAGCAGGGTGGAGGTGGAGGTGGGGGCAGCAGGCACTGGCAAGAATGCTCTGAGCCCAGAGCCCATGCGTCCCGCTATGACCGCTCAGAGCCAGAGAGGCACACCGGCAGGAGTTACCCTGAAGAGGACCCGCAGGTAACCACTATGAAGCCCTTGGCTCCACCCAAGCCTGAGCGATCCCACAGCGTCAGAGAGCGGCACCACTACCACCAACCCAACCCCCCACTCCACCTTCCAGGGAACCCGGAGAGAGACCACAGTGGGTCCTACTCTCACCAGCCCCATGGGCAGAGACACAGCACCATGACCGTGCTGTCGCACTACGACAACCTGGATGACTATCACCCCATCCCGCAGGTTGCCCGAGGAGGCACCGGTGCTTTTCCAACAACAGGACTCACTCCTCCCCATGGTGTTCGTGCGTACTCAACCGCCCTGGGCCAGGGGGCCTTTGTCCCAGCAGAGCTGTCCCTTCAGCGGCACGAGACGGAGATACGAGCAGAGTGACAGAAGGAACAGTGATGCGCTAAAACGAGGAATAAAGAAAAAACTTCATAAAATTGAACAGCCTCTGCAGGACAGTGGACTGTCAGTGTTTAATTTTTTCTTCGTATTTTTAATGAAATGTAAAGAAAATTACAAAAAAGACTTTTTACACAAGTGAATGTACCATAATTTCTTCCATTGTCTAAAATGCCATACAGCTGTTACTTACTAAAAAGTGAGTTATATGTATATATGTGTCTAACAACAAATGGTACATAAAAGTAAAACCGTAGAAATGGGAGAACTACTGGTTATAAGGGATTATTGATTTTTTTTTTTTTTTTGGTGGGGGCAGGTAATGGGGTTACGGTTTGCATTTTAGAAATGCATGTACACTATCTTGCGCAGTACAGTTTTGTGTACATTGATCTACATGGTGTACTTTCTAGGTGTTACAAGTCGAGAGAGGAGCTGTATATGTCATCGTGCTCATGCTCTCCTCCAAGTCACAACTAGGCAGTGTGTTCACTGCTCTCTATTTCTGTACATCGGGTTGGGGGTCCACAAAGCTTTTATACAGACAGAATGTGCTTTGCCATAATTCTGCATTCTGTACCATTACTGATCTAATTGTCTTGTCCTGTATGTTCACTATAGTTCAGACAAACATTTTGAATTGGAAAAATGGGATGTCTTAGTTTTTTTTAGGTGATTGCTAGTAAGGAGGACCAAACAATAGAGAGAAACTGTTCTGACTGCAAGCATTCCTGAAAGTGACAGTGTGTTTGTAAGAATGACAAAAGAATAATTAACTGAAGGGGGGATACCGAAAAACTTTAGCAGAACATGATGATTGCAGCAGTGTCATTTTTGTTGCAGGGCACTTGAAAAATTTTGCAAGATTGAATAAAATATCAAATATTCCTCAAAGAAACTGATTTATAATCATTCCTCTCAAAAAAGGGCCCTTTAATATTAGACAGTGGAGACAAATTCTTTTAAGATTTAAGGTTTACACTTAATGTAAACACATTTATGGTACAAGTGCCATCTTCAGGTATACATTTATAGATCTAATTAATTTGCCAGCAATGATTGATCTGTTTAATTATTCACATACTTCTCATCAGTAATACATCTGGAAAGAATTGTAAATATGACACATGAACAGTATGGCTTTATTTATGCCATATTTTTTACCTGATTAGATCACATAACGTATCAGATGACGATGCTTTAAAAAAAAAAAAAAAAAAGTGGGGTACACTTTGATGGACAGATGGTTTCAAAACAAGTTGCATCTTTCTGCGCCATCCAAAGAAATGCACCATGAATTTCAAAATCTTTTTCCTCTTAGATCTTGTTAATAATACACCATTTTATTTACCAGATAACTAAATCTGCAGTGCAGCACAGAAAAAGGATATGTTCTGTCATAAAAATTTCCCACAGCTTAGAGGTTTCCATCATGGGGAGCTTACACATTGTCTTAAGTTGATAAACATGTCAATATTGTCCACATCAAACTCAAATTAGATTTTGAGTTTCCGATGGTGGTTTCAGATCAAGTTCTCAGCGACTGCTGTGCAGATGTTACTCAGACTGATAATGCTGGTTCGATCCACAATATGATTCAAAATTATGTATAAAACTCCCATGGTTCCCCAACCCATGACAGAGTGAGACAGTTGGATGAGCTACCTAGTTCTAAGCTAAATGTGAGAACATCTTTTCTATGAATAACTGGAAGGTATAAAATGTTTGTGTGGGATTTTCCAAACGAATGAGGAAATTGTTCTTGATCAGCAGTGAATTAAGTCTGTGCTGTTTATACTTACTGGCCTGAATTTTCTGTCAGTGATGTGGTGCAGCATTTCCAAGTTCAAATGACCTTGCAGTAACAAGGTAAAGCAAAGTGAATGGCTTAGGAATTGTCTTTTAAAGAGCATGGAGGTCCAATTCTCATTGCTTATGTTTCATATACATTCTGCGCTTTCAGATGTTCAGGTTTTAAAATGTGTCTAAAGAATACCTGGAAAACCCAACGTTTGACATCTATGCGAGGGGGAACAAACTGGAGAAAAATGAAACATTTGTGTTTCATGTCAAAGGAAATTTTCTCTGTCTCATCCTTCTTTGGATGAGTGCACATAATCTAGACAGTGGACTGAATTTTGTATAAAATGTGCTGTCACATCCTGTTTGAAACTTTTAGACTAGGGATGTCAAATTAAATTCCTGCTAGGCCGTGTGTGTGCTGGTTTCCATGCCAACTCATTCTCTGTCTGATTACTAGTAAATTGGCAGTACTCAATCTGTATTATTTAAATCTATTCAATTCCCATGAAAATTTAGCATTTAAATGTTTCTGTACACAGTACATGGTGAATATTTATATTCAGTATATTCATATTTACTTTTCAAATGTAAGATAAGCCCACTTTAGTAGTTCAGTGAACATGTCTGAGCAGAAACCTACATATGAACGGTCTGCATGGAATTGGTTTCGATGCCCTTTAAGGCTTACTGGCAGGGACATTAAACAAGGGAATCATTCCCCCAAGTGCAGGTTTTGGTACATTGCCATTCATGTCTTTTGAATTCAGGCATTGTAAGTAATATATAAACTGCAGTACAAAGTTAAAGGAATTGTTCCTTTGATTACAGTAAGAATATATGTGTTGCACAGACAGTTATTAAAGCAATCTGCAACAATGAAAACTTGGGCCTTGACTTTCCTTCAACTGTTAACTGTATGAATAAACTAATTTTGAAGCCCACTTCTCGTGCTGACGATGCAGTGGAAATGACCACAACTCGTGTATTTCAGATGTAACTGGTTCAACTGATGTCAGCCCTTGAGTTTTTGTTTATTTTTACTAATTTTAGCCCATTCCACTTAGTGGGTTGGTCTGTGAGATTAGTCAACATACAGAGGACCAGGCGTTACACCCCATGCGCACATGACGACGACTGTACACAAGGACCCAGTCCAACCGACTTCACCATGAAGCCACAGAGAAAAAACATCCAGCATTGCCATCATACATCACCAAGCGGCTTAATCTCCACCACATCGCCAATAAGGGTAATCCACTGAAGTTATCAAATGGGCACCTTCCTTTGTTGGTGAAAACCATTATTGTGTTATCAAATATATATCTAAAATCTTTGCAGAGCTATTCTGATGGGGTAAAAACTCAGGTGTATGTACAACAGCTGAAAAATTACGCAACTTTAATGTAGCTTTTGATAAGTGACCCACTTCTGCCAGGCTGTTCTTTGCCAACTTCTGAAAGAGGCTTCCAATATCACAGATACACGCCACAACTCAACGAGACACGATTCAGACAGCCACTCCCTCCGCGCCAATCTCAACGGCCGCTCCACGATCTCTAGCGCATGCAGGACAGGGAGTGTCTGGGTTCAAGTGCCGCACGGTATGTTCTCTAGTTCCCTGCATTGGGAGTGTTCTCATGAAGACTCTGCAGCGCCAGGTCAGACCACTTCATCTCTTGCTCCTTAACTGACTCTGTGGATCCGCCGTTGTCCTGCTCGGCCTCTGGGAGCTCACTCTGCACAGAAGAAAACGTGATCATGTTGGTGTCCTCTAGAGTCCACGGTAACTGGAGCATGAAGTGAAATAAACAGAGCTGATGATGTAATAATCCAAGTGAGAAGTGTATGGGCAACATGTATGCATCTGTCCAACTGACTGGGAAACTGAGACCAAGACTTAGGATCTATTTCTCTTAAAAGTGCTCTACTCATGCACCAAACTGCAAGAAACCTGGAGCAAGTTGTGAGCTCAAATCCCTCTATTGCTTTTAGCGCTCTTGATCAAGGTAATTGCAGTAAAACCTACCTACCCAGCTGTTTTAAGTGAGTAAATCGGTGTAAGCTGCTTTGAAGAAACGTGTCAGCTAAATTAATAAATCTAAGGAATGCGTTTTGTTTTATTTTTTTGTACCTAGCCAACAGGTGGCGTAGTGGTTAAAGCTGCTACCATTTCATCAATCATGTCCACTGAAAATTATCCTGCGATACATCACTACGTCACGTGCAACATTTAAGTCGAGAAACTCAAGAGTAAATTAATATAAATTTCGATTCGCACTCGTGCTCTTCTGTAAGGTATCTCAGAGTAAATACTAAGAGTAGTAAGTTAATCATTAACTTTTGTGTCGTCAGGTGCAGATAATGATTACCAGGGGTATAGTAACGTCCTCGTAGGGCAAGCGGTCCTCCCTCCACGCATCATCCGTGAGATCCAGGACTCTTCCGTCTCTTTGCACCTCACTGTCCATCGCTGTGTCTCCGCTCACCGCACGGCGACTAAACCAGACCCGACCGCCTCCTACAGAGCCAAACACAAGACCCTAAACGAGCTCAATCTAATCCCCGCCACTTTTTTCACGAACGCTGTCCGTGTTCCGCTGTCGCTTAATTTAGACGTCACGTGTCACGTTGAAATTAACCCGAGGCAAACGGGGACAGAAAACATCGGTTCCGTATTTACCGTGAACCGCCGTATTACGTACTGGACGTACGTTTATATACTTATATCTGTCTTAGTCTACAAATACACAGGCATGAAAACATACTAAGTCAGACGGACATGACTTAGTATGTGTTTTCATGCCTGTGTGTTTAATTTTGTTTTATACGATTTTAGCTTTGTGTGATGGTTTTGATATGCTCGCTAGCAAGCTAAAAAAAATAATTAAAATGCAGATTCCTGAACATAATTTGACAAAACATGTTTGATTACACTGATTTTAAAATTACGCAGTGCCTCGTGGACGGGGCCCCTTCACACCTCGCACTCTTCTCAATACTGCCTCTTTAAATTCTTCGCTCACACTGTCTCCTAGTGCCATGAGCTGACCAGAGTGTTGTCCAATTGCAATTCAAGTTACAGTCTCAGTTAGGAGGACTCGCCTTTCTATTGGAGGTTACGGCTTATTGTGTGACGATCTCGCGATCATTCTCTCGATCATTGGTTACTTTTTTTCTAAAGCGCCTGACATGATTATGGCAGCCTCCTGCTTTGGCCAGGTAAATTTATTTTTTTTTCTCAATTTAAAATTAAGCAGGTAGGCGCTCCCAAATAAAAGACATATGTATTGAAAAAGTGCGTCTTTTTACGTGTCGTTTATATAGGTAAAAATAAGAATTGTAATGACTATTGCAGTGTGGTTACTTTCTTGTCTTGTTACAGCGTACAAGCAAGGCAGCCTTGTATTTTCTTGCAGGTTTTCGGATAGGTGCCTCACTGCCAGACCTGTTCAGACTGATTTGTTAGCTGCCAAGTTAATATTAGCATGATTAAAATGCAAGAAAAACCCCTCTCATCGATTCACAGAGCATGTGTCATGCCGATGTGAACTTGTTGAAACAGCCGTTACTTCCAGGGAGGAGGTCTTGACTTGAGTATCTCCTCACTTCGAGTTTTTCCAGGCCACAAAATCAGTTTTTGTTCCCCCAGCAGGTGGAAGGATGGATCTCGTACTCAACTTCGCAGACCATTACTTCTTCACCCCTTACGTCTACCCCTCCTCGTGGCCTGAGGATGAACCTGTGCGCCAGATCATCGGGCTCTTGCTGGTCACCAACCTTGGGGCAGCCATCTTGTACCTTCTTCTGGGCTCCTTGAGCTATTATTTTATCTTTGACCATAACTTAATGAAGCACCCCCAGTTCCTGGAGGTTTGTGTACCTTTCATGCTACTACAAATGTGCTACTATTTTTAGCACATGTGAAATTTTTGCTTAAGTGTGTTTCAGTGGTGCAGCTCAGAAAACTGGTGTTCTATCGGGGGGAAACAACTCTAAGCAGAAACCCTGACAAGGAGCACAGATTTACTGCAGAGCAGTTAATAGTCTGTTGTCGATTGCCCTGCAGAATCAGGTGCGCCGGGAGATTAAGTACACCATGAGCTCTCTGCCTTGGATTAGTATCCCCACTGTGGCCTTGTTCTTCGCTGAAGTCAGAGGATACAGCAAGTTGTATGGCAACGACAGCGAATCTCCGTTGGGTAAAGGTCATTGTGCTCTGCTGCGTCCTCTCTGGCTTTCGCAAGGCCTGTCATTATGTGTATATTGTTTATCTGATATTACACACAGCAGAAAATAATTATGGCTTTCTTTGTTATTTTTTAGGATGGCTTGACCTCATTTTCAGCTCAATTTCATTCCTGCTTTTTACTGACATGTGCATCTACTGGATCCATCGGTTTCTTCATCACAAAGTTATTTATAAGGTGAGCACAATTCTTGTAGTTAAAACTAAGGCAATGTTTAAATAGGGTGCAATTTTCCAATTGTTTTGTTAATTTGAAGAAATATAATGCATTCAGTGTGTGTGTGTGTGTGTGTGTGTGTGTATTCTGTTGCATTTTACAGCATTAAATTTTTCTTTTTTTCCCCCTTCTTCTCTTCTACAGCGTTTCCATAAACCCCATCATGTATGGAAGATCACCACACCTTTTGCTAGTCATGCCTTCCACCCTGTTGATGGCTTTATGCAGAGCCTGCCATACCACATTTACCCCTTCCTGTTTCCCCTGCACAAAGTGCTTTACTTGCTCCTCTATGTCTTTGTCAACATCTGGTCCATTTCCATCCACGATGGGGATTACCGCGTGCCCAGCTTACTGGAGAAGGTCATTAATGGCTCTGCACATCACACCGACCATCATCTCTTTTTTGATTACAACTATGGGCAATACTTTACACTCTGGGACCGCATTGGTGGCTCCTATCGGCACCCTTCAGCGCTAGAAGGAAAAGGGCCCCTCGATGCTGTCAGGAAGCTCATTGCTGAGGGCAAGCTGGCCAAAAGCACAGGCGGCCATGCTAATGGTGGCTCTTCGAGTGGTAAAGCACTCAAGGAAGAGTAGCTGGCTGCAGGGTAGATAATGATGGCTTGCGTGTCCCATTTCTAGGCCTGCACACTTCCCTTCCTCACCTGCAGGAAATTAAGTAGTGTATCCCCTGCCTTTGTCTCCCCAGTAAAAAGGTAGTGGATACAAATACCATATGCAATACTTATGAGCAAAAAATAATTTGGTACAAATATACAGAACTAGAATCTTCAAAAATGGTGAATGATTTTAATGAGGTGGATCTCTTGTTTGCCAAATGGAAGTTCTAATCGTGGTGTGTGTATTCTGCTGCTTTGTGTCTTACACTCTGTGGACACATCTGGCATCAATCTTTAGGGACACTCAGCACCTATGGGATGCAACTAAAGATGTGATTTTATGGCCTTGTAAGTGGAGTGTGGTATTTGCAAAGCTGATATACTAAATTCACATGCTGATGTAAAGTGATACTGAGGGTAAAGGGATAAAAGAAATAATAATTTTGCATAATTACATTTTTTAGTTATTCATTTAGCAACTGCTTTTCTCCAATGCACTACAGGTAGTGTTATCAACCCACAAACCTTCTTCACGAAGGTGACTTAACACTGCTAGTGCTGTACGCTACTTACTGTAGTGTTGTACCTACATTCATTCACTTAGCAGACGCTTTTGTCCAAAGCGACGTACATCTCAGCAAAAGTACAATTTATGCATTACATTGAGAGAAGGAGACATAGCTGCAGACATGAAAGTCTCAAGCAAACTTAATTTGTTCCCTACCACTTGCTGCACCGAGGTTCATCGTTCAAGTATCTCGATGAAGCACACTCTTTCACTTACACACTATGGGGAAATTTGAACAGCCTGTCTTTGGACTGTGGGAGGAAACTGACACAGACATGTGGAGAACATGCAAACTCCACACAGGCTGAGCGGGGATCAAACCTTTCCTGCCACCCGGGTACTGGGAGACAACAGCATTGCTTGCTGTTCCGCCCATGATGGCACAGTGAGTCTCTGCTGCCCAGATAGCTGTACCTTTTTAAGTTGATTAAAAAAATGTCAAGATTGTGATGGTAGGAATTGAACTTGAAATGAAATTCTAGTAAAGTAATTCTGCATTCACGAGTTTCACATCAGGTGGAATGGAGGGTTGTATTAGTGGCAGAAGCCAGACAACAATATTTGTGTTTCAGCACATATTTCCTGGAAGCATGGTCCATATGTATGGAATGGGAACTGAATCGCATAACCATGTGCTGTTAGCATCACGAAGGTGCCGAGTTGAATCAATAGGTAAAGATGTATGGTCTGCCATGTTTTCACATCTGCTTTGTGAATGAAACCCTCCTCATGCTCTTTTCAGTAGCTGTATCCCCTGAAATATTGCACATCTTTTATTGTCCGGTTGTCATTTGGTAATTTGTTCAGAATTAGCTACTGTTAACATATGCACATGATGCAGTTTTATAAATGTGTCATACTAATTACTGCAGTGCTACATTCCCCAAAAATAAACATTTTTTGAATCACTTGGGTAACGGTCCCAATTCTTTAAAAGAACGCCATTGCAGTTCTTGCTTCTCAGTACTGAAATTCAAGACAATGTGATAATATTGAAAACCAGAATGTACGAATGATGATTCAGCTGCCCACTAGAGTTAGAAAAGAATGTGCCATTCAAATAAATTTTTCTAAATTTCAATTTTCTGCAGTACGCTGATTGTCGTGTTGTATTTTTTATAACAATATTAATTCTTCTGTTGGATTGCATACGTGACCATCTCTCCCTTATGCTTTTAAACTCGAGTGTTCCTGCATTACTTTTATTATTTAGTCAACGATTCAATAAAGTGATAAACATTCAGGCTGTAAATAAGTGCAGTGAACAACAGGCAGAGAGCTGTACCTACAAACACAAATATCAAAGCACTGTTTGCTTGTTACCGCCATACTGGTGATGCTTATCTTTCAGGTGTGATCATTTGTTGTGAATTTCCTTGCAGAGGTCAATAGAGTATCCCATCACATCCTGTCCTGTCCTAAATAGCTGCCTGTTAAAGTGTGATTCAAATATGAAATGCATAGAATCTCAGAGCAGACAAATAGGAGTTAAATAGAAGAGTGTGAGAGAAATGGATCCAAAAGAGGTGAGCTTTGAGACCCTTCCTGAAGGCTTGAAGGGACTAAGCTGCTCTGAGGGATAGTTTGTCCCTCCATATCCAAACCAAGAACCGACAGGCATCATATTTCAAACCCCTTGTAAATAGAAGCATCAGGCAGCCACAGGTGGAGAAGTGTAGCACTCCTGATGCGATGTAGCACCTGATCATGTCCTGGATCATGTCCCTGAGACACTGGTTTAAGTGGTCATTTGTGTTCTTCCTTCCAACCGTCCATCCATTGTCAACAACTGCTTGTCCCGAGCGGGATCGCGGCAAGCCGGAGCACTTATGCAGCAACATATGGCGCAAGGCCGAAGGGGGGAGGGGACACGGACGGGACGCCAGTCCGTCTCAAGGCACCCCCATCACGCTCGAACGTGCACCGGCTGAACCCGCCACGCCTTCTGTGGTCTTGTAGGCCGTAAACAGGCAATGACACAGCATTGGTTTTTGGTGTTGTTTTTCCCTTCTAATACAACAGGGGGCGCTGCAACATCAGGCTTCAACTGTTCCTTGAGGAGGTGAAGTCAATGCTCACTGTCATTGTATCACTTAAACTCCCTGTCTTTCATCAATCTTGATTTTGAATGAGAATGGCACATTGTTGGGTCATACAATTGGACCAACTGGTCAAAGCGCAACACAGTAGAGTAAAACTGCCTCTTTTGAAGAGGATGACCTTGCGTTTTTCCACGTTGCGACATTTAAATGCTGGCGATCAGGCTATGCTTTCATCACAGAACGCTGGTATGATTTGTCACCCATTCTGTCAAAAAATGGTCAGACAACTGAAATATTCTATTAAACCTGTAGAATGTGTTGCTGGCGGTTTGTCATCAGGAGGAGTCATGCTCGTCAGCCAGTCATTTTCATGCAAATCTCTGCGGGGGAAAGGAATCAAACAAGAAGAAAATCATATTTACTCTTCATATATTCAGAATGAGTTTTTTTTTTTTTTTTATTTAATCCAAATCTAATCAAAATTAACAAGAATATGCACTGTAATCGCTATCCGTTCAAAGCGGTTACACAAATGCACAATGAACACTAATATTTTTACTGCCATGAATCTGTTTCACCTGCAATCACGGGCTTGTTTGATGCAAGTAATGTACATAATTAATCACAGTAGTTCACATGGTCCCATTGTGCTGGGATGAATAAGGAAACATCGCATTTAACATTCATTCTTGTTTTCGAGTTGATGATCCAATAACCGACACTGATGCTTGTCCCTTGTTTGTGGTGGCAGGTTGGTAGATGTTTGTGTGTGTGTGTGTGTGTGTGTGTGTGCGTGTGTGTGTGTGTGTGTAACTCTGGTTCAGGCTGCATCACGTTGCGTCTACTAACAGATTTGTATTTCTGCTTCAAGTTAATGACACTCACTATAGGAACATTTAAGTTAAAAATTGTAGTGTGATACATGAATACCGATGTCCGTTCTATTTGGCACTGGAATTTTGAATTTGAACCAAACTACAGTAGTCTGTTACAGAGCAACCTTAAAACAAAGTGTTACTATGGCAACCATTCACAAGGCCACAGATAAACACCACTTGGTTATTCAAGCGTGCAATAGGCTGTGGTTTTTAAAAAAAGCGGGGTACGGGTTGACTAAGGGACAAGATGACACTATGGCAGTCTTTGTTCATTGTTCACTTTATCTGCTTTGTTTCATCATGTTCATAGCTGAGCAATGTCCACTTTGTCGAGGCCTTTTTTGTGAAAGTCCTTTTTAAACTTTCTCTTTGGCTGCATTGTCATCTTTCCTATGACTGATGCATCAATAAGATGATAGATTATCAGTGAAAAAACACCCTTGTGATGAGTATTTTGCAGGTTTGCTGCTAAATACATTTGATAGATGCTTTTCTCCAAAGCAACTTACAATGTTAAGGTATTTACCCCTTTAAACAGTTGGGTAGTTTTACTGGAGTAATTTAGGGTAAGTACCTTACTCAAGAGTACTATAGCCAGAGGTGGGAATCAGACCTGTGCCTTTTGGGTCAAAAGGTAGCAGCTCTAACCACTACACTACCAGCTGTCCCCTTGTAGAGAAAGAGACATTTAAATAAAGGATAATTAGTCATTCATCTATATAAAGCGCTATAAAATTTGTCATCTTAAATATGCTGTCAAATATATGGCGAAAATATCTTCTTTTCTCCTTGTTCGTTCACCCCTTTCCCAGACGTCAACTGGACATGTCGGATCAGTCTTCCCTTTTCAGAAATGTTTCCATACACTCTTCATAACAAACATGTTTTCCTTATGATCTCAATGGTGCGTATATTCTCACTTTCTCGGCTCACACTGAAGTGCTAATTGAAGGGGGGCGGAGCTCCAGACCGAGCTGTGCTGGGCAGCCCATTTTCCACCTCTCCATCTGACCATTTCCATTCACAGCCCTTCAAAGCCTGCTTCCACGTTATCGCTGTCTGTGATCATAACCTTCATTTCAGCACTTCAAAAGCCCGTAGTAGCCGTCCACCAGCTCTGTAATGATAGCTCCGAGTGGAGGCGGCTGCTGCAATGTTTCCTGCATCACTATGATGCTTGATTTGTAAGAGCTCAGGCCATGTGTGGAATTCAGCTACAAATAAACAGGTAATAATCTATTTTAGGAAATAATGAAATTTTGGCTTACAGCGGCACAGAAATAAGAAAAAAAAGGTCTAGAAAGTAGCTTAGCAGTTAAGGCCGTGTCTTGTAATCTAAAAGTTTCACGTTTAAATTCCATTTAATCAAATGATCTCCTATGTGCCTTTGATTCAATTTAGAAAAACTCTGTATCGAGACACTGGTGTAACGTACACTGGTTTATTCTGTGATATGAGATAAATTTACTGTACTCAAGAATCACATGTCTGCATCCAAATCTCTCCTGTGGATGTAATGCACCTTTTGTATTGTTCTCTAAGATGTACGTGTCTTTGGAGAGAAGCGTCTGCTAAATGAATAATAAATGTCAATTCCTACTGTAGAATTCTTCATCAAAGCACTTAATGATACTCTAAGAATACCATTCTCTGTGCCATGCTTGGACAAAAGCTTCAACTAAAAAACTTAATAATAGCCTGTGTTTTGCAACAGGTGCATTGTCATCTGTCATTTGACAGATTTTTTGGGTGTGTGTGTGCGTGCACAGATATGTACGTGCATATCTTCATAAACCCACATGTTGCCCAAAAATGCCCTTTTATTCCATGCTGGGAAAAAAAAGCTTTATTATGCAGAGGATGCGCATGACCGTGTGGGATGCTGTGTGACTCATTTGTATCCTGACAGTCAGCCGGAGTAAACGAACACATCATTTAAAAGTTCAGTTGCCGGGTAATAAATATTCAGGAAGGTGCCGGGGGGACTGGTGTATTGTGGACAGCTGCAGCACATCCCTCTTTTTAATTATCGTCATGAGGAGTCTTAAAAGGAAGCAGCTAATCATCAACAAAGACCGTCTGTCAACATTTATGTGCCTTGCGTGGTCGCGGCAGGATTACTGTATGTAGGCCGGCTGAGGACTCCTGTAGCTTCATCTGTTGGGACTCCATACCCCAGCACCACCGGGGAGTCCAAGACGTTCTTGGAGTTGCCTCTGAGTGTAACTACCTTAATAGCTTTAATGGCAAAGATCGCATTAACATCTTAAGTCCTCATAGCTCACCTGGCTAAGTGCTCTGGAAAAGAGATGAATGGAGGGGATTGAGGGGGGAGTGGTGGTGTGGTGGGTTTGACTGGGTCCTCCTTTCCTGTGGGTCTGGGGTTTGAGTCCTCCTTGGGGTGCCTTGTGATGGAGTGGCATCCCATCCTGTCCTGGGTGTGTCCCCTCCCCCTCCTGTGTTGCCGGGTTAGGCTCCGGCTTCCCGCGACTCCGTATGGGACAAGCGGTTCAGACTGTGTGGATGGAACTGAGAGCAGATGTTTCAGTGTGTTGGTGGTTTGAAGCACTTTTGCATGTTCACTGTGGCCTTAAATGACCCATAAAATGCCCCTGCTTACATCCGTAAAATACCACCGCATTGTAAATCATGTAACTATATAACCCATTTGGTCTTCGGCTCATTTCCTCTCTGTGTACGTCCACATCACTGGACATCACTCTGTACACCTCACTCAGGTGTTAAATTGGATGCGCTTCCACCGGACTGCCGTCTGCACTCTTTAAAAACCGGCTTAGTTAAAAACGAGTCTTGGCGGGACTATGGAAGATCATCTGCGAGCGGCGCGGCAACAGTTCATCCCCCCGTGTTTCTTCACATGCCAGAGGAGTGTTATTAATTTTTACTTTCCCCAAAGGTGCTTCCTGATCAGTTCGGAGTCCACATCCAATCTTGGATTCTGAGTGTAGCAGAGCGGCAACAAAACCCACCGCGCAGCATGAATCTGGTCGCTTTGTTTGAATGTGTGAAAGGTTGCGCAAGCGCTTCTTTGTTTGTATCCACAGGTCCATGTTGTATTCAGTTGCATTCAGTGTATGTTAGTGTTTTTCTGTTGTAAATAGAAACTTCACTTTCATTTGCTGAAATTTCGCAACATTTTAACAAAGGGGATTGAAAGAGTTTTGAGCCTGGATTACATTTCCCCAAAAGATGCAAACATGATACAATTCACATGAAGGTGTTTAAAATGAAAACCAGATGTTGCACAGTCACTATTTCTGGTTGTAAGCTGGAAAGATACGCACAGCCTTTCTTGACTTGATGTTAATGTGGGTTTACTGGAAGTTCCTCCACGGAAGTTGCCCCTTCAAAAGTCATCTTTTTCCCAAACCCGGTGCTGAACATCCTCGGGGCACCGACCATCTGATCTTCAGGGCTGACAGCATCTGTCCATTTAACGTATTTCACTAACCTGTTCAAATGTAATTAGGTGTTGCAGCTGAACTATCATTTCTGATACCACACAAGACTTTGTAACAGTGGTCCATTTCACTGCAGCTTCATCTGCCTGCCTTCATCTGATGGTCTGTGCTGTTGGAGCCCACAAGCGCTACATTGGAAATTCATTTCCTACAATGTAATCTGTGCTCTACACTGTCTTACTTCTTCCTTTAAAGCGTGGAATGGTAAATTATAAGGAAAAAAGGGAACACAACATTAACCATAAGGCAGATTGGGACCACACAGCGGTCCCTTTTGTCCTGCGTTTAGATACAAAATTCTGCTTGTAATATTCATATATGTTTCTGGGGGGGTGCAGTGGCGTGGTGAGCTTGGTCTCTCCCTGCTCTCTGGCAGGTCTAGGGTTTGAGTCCTGCTTGGTGTGCTTTGCGACGGACTGGCATCCCATCCTGGGTGTGTCCCGTTGACCTTACATCCTGTGTTGCTGGGTTAGGCTCCAGCCTGCCGTGACCCTGCTTGGGACAAACGGCCTCAGACAGTGTGTGTGTGTGTTTCTGGAAGAATTATTTTTTCCATCAGTGGCAAAATACTGTATTTTTATATGAATTCTTACTTTTGATGTAGAACTACGTCTTTCTCCTCACTAGGGGGGTTAACCTGGGAATTGACCGTCACGAAAAAATGCAACCCTCTCTTGCCGCTACAGCTAGCAAATGAAAAGACATAGAGAGATACTGCATATACCGTTGGACAGAGAAAGGAACACCGCATCACGCGACATATGAACGGCCGCTGCCGGTTCAACCTGAGCGAGCTGGCAACATTGAGAAAATGTCCCACATTTGGTTCGTTATGGAGTTGCCGCACGTTGCACTACATATCATCACGTTCGAACCACGTCATAACGTTGACGTCAGCACCTCAGTTCGTTGCTAGAGAGCCGCTCTACCGGACACGTATCGCACCAGCAGGAAAACCTTCATTTAGGCCAAGGTAGGAGGCCTGAATGCGGATCATCGAATTAAACATTTCAAAGATGCTCAACAAACACGACGCAAAGTATTATCGCAACCGACGAGCTGCACTTAAGGAGCAAGCCGAGGCCTCTGGGATTCGAAAGACACCAGCCAAGACACCTCGGAGCCGCAACCATCGACTTCTCGCGCACCCGACATCACCGTGCAGCATGAGCACATGGACGTGGATGCAGCAGTGACCGACCTGATATCTGGGCCGAGTGAGTCGGGGCTCACCACCCACACGTAGTTCTACGTAAAGACGCGCAGCATAGTAAAGCTATGCATCTGTGATTTTTTTCTTTATTTACATGGTTGGTTGTTTTCAAGCATGGTGGAACAGCAAGTAGTGCTGGTGCCTCATGTTGTCTAATGTTTGTCTTGAGATGTAAGACTAAATCCCGCTCAGGGAGGGGGGAGTTCACATGTTCTCCCCACGGTACAAAAGAAACCCGTTTTGTACCCTTCTTTACCATGCATCTATGTGAGCAGTTGCTATGAGTGTGCTTTTGATTGAACAGCACTCACCCTACCCTCTGTTTTCATCATGAAATCCAGTGACAGATAATGTGTTGATGCACACATGATTAAGATGTTTTACAGGGTCATAGCAATGTCAAGAAGTCTCGTCTTCTGTCAGGGGTTTTAGAATTGGAGTTTTTGCTTTATTGTAACTATCCAACCATCTATCCATCCATTGTCAATAACTGCTTATCTGGTGCAGGGTGAGACTTGAGTCCGTTGCAGGGCAGTCACACACACTTACTCTCACAGTTCACCTGAAACAGAACATTTAAACTCACCGGGCCATATCTGAACTCTTTTCTGAACCCACAGGCCAGGAGGTGTGGCATATCAATGGTACCTCTGCACCGACATCCCATCCCTTTGTTCTGATTTTTATTGATATAATTATTGTGGAGTAGAGGGGCATGGTGGCGCAGTGGGTTTGACCGGGTCCTGCTTTCTGGTGGGTCTGGGGTTCAAGCCCCACTTGGGGTGCCTTGCGACAGAGTGGCGTCCCGTCCTGGGTGTGTCTCCTCCCCCTCCAGCCTTTTGCCCTGTGCTGCCGGGTTAGGCTCTGGCTCCCCGCAACCCCACATGGGACAAACGGTTTCAGATGATCTGTGATTGATTGATTGATTGATTATTTTGGAGTCCAGTTTATTCTCCAAATCTTCTCTGGATCTTCGTGCAGCGGTATTACGCCACACATCAGCATAATTTATGCCAGGGAAGCAGAGCACGTATACCCAATATTTTTTGCCTGCAGCACTTTTTCATTTTTGGGCCTTTTTATGAGAAGGTTGAGTAGACAACTTATTTCCCATATTAATGTAAACCCTCAAATAATATAAAAAAGTTACACCCCTAGTTTCACATTTTGAACCAAGCCGTTGGTTCAGCACCTGTTTGCTAATGCCTTAAGAAAAACCAAGTCAGGAATTGCACTACCTTCTTTGATGAGATAAACCATCCAAATCTGACCAACAAATTGAAATCTCTATGGCTCCAAAAACACTTTATTGATTTTATGACATAGCTTTATACAAAAGGAGGATTTAAGTGGTAGAAGCAGCAGCAGCATTTAACACCATTGTTATATATTCAAAGTGAACCAATAAGAAAGTGAGATAATAGGAACTGAGTTGATTTATAAGACCAATGAAGTTTAAGCATGAAAATTAGGGTTCCATTTATTCCGTTATGCCTTGTGAAATTTAGTCTTAAACTAATGTAAATCCTGCCTTTCAGGGACTTGTTAGTATTCGTTGTTTAAGATGCACAAAGGAACCAAAATCAAGTTAATTGCACATGTTTTAATTGTACAGACACACATGTAACATGTATTTCAAAATAACATGCACAAGCTGTAATTAGTAACTGTTCAAGCCTAAGTAATTAAGTTGTTGCTTGGAACCAAATAAAATTGTAGTAAATGGAAATGAGCTTTGGGGGCAAATATCCTGGAGAGGAAATTTCTTCAAAAGAGACATTGCTCTGAGATTTAGGGGAGAGCGCCAAGTCACCCATCGTCTAAAACTTGAAAACCTCACAGAACTGATGGCAATAATAAGGCGACTCCTCCGAGGGGAACCCCGTTAACACCTTCGGTTTACCCAGACCCGAGTTGTCACTGGACGTGACCACTCCAGATGGAAGAGGGGAAGCCGAAACCAACATGAAACCTTGCAACATGAAAGTGAGACCATGTGGAATAAAGAGGGATGGCAGACCCTGAAGAAGAGACATCACAGCTTTCAAGGGTAAGCATGTTTTTATTGGGGCTCTCCCCCAGCACTTTGCTGTTTCATGTCCGGCACGACCACAGCAGGAATTGCAGCACTCGTAGTGGTGAGTAACGTAATCAACTGTGCCTCCCAATTTGTTTTGCCAGTAAAACTCTCATAGATAGGACAAGAAAGGGAAACTTAAGTGGACTCCAGAGCTACTGGAAACTCCATGGCCAAGGCTTTTGAGGTTTCCTTTGTCACCATGGAGCAAAGTTTACAAATTAGCTCATTGGGTGGCGTGCGTATTGGCTCTGGTATAGTAGAGATGTGGACTGTCCTCCTTTCTCTCCAAGTGGGAGTGAGTCATAGAGAAACAATCAGATTCTGATTCTGATCAGATCTGATTCAACCATTGTATAGCACCATAATATTAGGCTATCCCTGGCTGGTTGCCCATGATCCTGTGTTGTCCTGGAGCACAGGGGAGTTGCTTTCTTAGGGAAAGCAATGAATGCATAAATGTCTTACTCTTCCTTGCAGAACCATAGTAGTAGAAAGTCCTTACAAAATCCCATTGAATATGAGCACCTAGCACAGGTGTTCAGCAAGTTTCAGGCATCTGAACTCCCATCACATCGGCCTTGGGATTGCACAATTAATCTGTTGCCAGGCACTATGCTCCTTAGGGGTAGAGTGTATCCTCTCTCAAAACCAGATCAAAAAGCTATGGAAGCCTATATGGCTGAAGCTTTAGACCTGGGGATTATTTAGCCTTATACTTCCCCTGCATCTGCTGGGCTTTTTTTTGTTGCAAAGAAAGACGGGTGTCTGTGGTGTTGCATTGATTACCGAGGCATAAATGCAATTACTGTTAACTACCCACATCCCCTTCTGCTGATGGCCACTGCTCTAGAACAGGTCAATGGAGCAAAGATATTTACAAAACTAGACCCTAGGAGTGCCTATAACCTGATCCAAATTAGGGAGGGTTTTGAGTGGAAGACCACCTTCAGCACTGCCCTGGGACATTATGAATATCTTGTTATGCCTTTTGGCCTGTGTAACATGCCCTCTGAATTTCAGGCCTTTGTGAATGATGTACTTGGAGATATGATTAATAGGTAAGTATAAGTATACTTACATGAAATTCTTGTCTTCTCCAGTTTCTATGGGGAGCATGTTATCAATGTCAGGAAAGTCCTGGAAAGGTTGTTGGACAATCGGTTATTCATTAAATGGGAGAAGAGCCAATTTCATCAGGATGGGTGGAATTCCTGGGTTTTGTGCAGGGGCTCAAGAGGGTTGAGATGGACCCAAGATAGGTATTGGCTGTGGTTTCTTGACCTCTGCCAAAGACCGTGAAAGAAATGCAGAAATTTTTGGGTTTTGCTTATTTCTGTAGGCATTTCATCAGAGGGTTTAGCAGCACTGTGGCTCAGTTATCCACACTGACTTGAAACAAGGCTTCACCACAGCCCCTATTCTAAAACATCCAGATCCTTCATTGTCTTTTATGGTCGAGGTGGATGCATCATAGGTTGGGGTGGGGGCTGTGTTTTCACAAAGACAAGGAAGTCCTCTAAAAATGTGTCCCAGCGTGTTATTTTCATTTAAATGATCTGCCTCTGCAAGGGGGCGCGGTGGCGCAGTGGGTTGGACCACAGTCCTACCTTCCAGTGAGTCTGGGGTTCGAGTCCCGCTTGGGGTGCCTTGCGACGGACTGGCGTCCTGTCCTGGGTGTGTCCCCTCCCCCTCTGGCCTTCCGCCCTGTGTTGCCGGGTAGGCTCCGGTTCCCCCGTGACCCCGTATGGGACAAGCGGTTCTGAAAATGTGTGTGTGTGTGTGATCTGCCTCTGAAAGGAATTATGTTGGAAACAGGGAAATATTAACAATTAAACCCACTTTGGAAGGATGGAGGCACTGGTTAGAGGGTGGTACTCAAACATTTGGGATTTTGAATGACCACTGCAGTCTGGAGTACATACAGCAAGCAAAGAGGTTTAATTCCAGGCAAGCGCAATGGACCTCGTTCTTTACTCGCTTCAATTTCATGATCACGTATTATCCAGGAGCCAGGAAGGGTAAAGCAGATACTCTTTATTGACTGTATGAGGTCTGCTCCAAGTCTGTAGCCCACAGAGCCTATACTGTACTTCCTGCCACACATCTTGTTGCCCCAATCAGATGGACTATTTTGGATGACATCGGGGCAGCTAAAGAAGAGGAACCAGGTCCCAGTGAAGATCTGCAGGACAAAGAGTATGCAGAGTAAGAGTAGTACCTTCTATGGTCCACTCACAACTTCTGCACTAGCTACTCCCCAGTACAGGACACCCAGGAGTTTGCAGAGCACTACACCTGGTCTCCAACGGATTTTGGTGGCCCACCATCAAGCAAGATGTTAAGGACTGTGTTCTTGCTTGTACTATGTTTGCCCAAGCAAAGGTCCCATTGCAGTTGCCAGCCAGGCAATAGGTTGCCAGTCCCCAATAGACCCTGGTCTCATATTGCCACGGACTTCAATACAGATCTATCCAGCTCAGAGAGACATGCAGCTATACTTGTGGTGAGCAACTAATTCTTTGAAACCTGTCCTCTGATCCTTCTAAAGAAATTGTCCACAGCAATTGAAAACAGCGGAAGCCCTGTTCCAGCAAGTTTTATGCTTGTATGGGATCTCGGAAGATATGGTCTCAATCCAAGGGCCCCAGTTCATGTCCAGGGTTTGGAATGCATTTTGCTCTCAACTCGGGGTGTCTATTAGTCTTACCTCAGGGTATCATCTCCAAACAAATGGACAAATGAAGACGCTGAATCAGGAGATTGGGCAGTTCCTTCACAGCTATTGTGCGCAGAACCAAGCTGGTTGGAGTCAGCACCTCCCCTGGGAAGAATATGCACAGAATTCTCTGGTCCACTCATCCACCAAATTGACTCCATTCAAACACTCGGATATTGGTCTCCTCTATTCCCTTAGACCCCCGAATCCAGAAAGGTTCCAACTGTGGATGACTGGTACAATAAGCGAGCATGTCTTGGAAGCGGCCTACGTCCAACTTCAGTGCTCTTTCCAGACCACCAAGGCACATGCGGACAAGAAGCAGCGCACAGTCTTATGCCAGCGAGAACAGAGAGTGTAACTGTCCACTCAGGACATTAAACTGCACCTGCTGTCAGGAGAACTGTCCCCCAGATACAGTGGACCCTCCAAGATTGTGAAAAGAATTAACCGTGTAAGAGATGAGGCAGGAAACAGGAGATGCAGTCGCCCGTAGATGTGGGCTTTTATTTGCCTAGACAGTGGAGAAGGAAGGAGATGGGAAAGGGGGAGCAGGGAACAGGTAGGGAAAGGTTTCGTGCTGGCTGGGAGAGTCGGGTCGATCGGGACGTGGGCTTCGTGTCAGGGTTCGGGTCTGCGGTCGTCTCGGTCTGGTTCTCCTCCTCGGTCTCTTCTCTCTACTGCTGGGCACCGGGGAAGAAATAGGGGATGAAATCAGCCCCAGCTGTGGCTGCTTTAACCCCGTCTCCGCCCCCTCCCCGGGCGGCCTCAGCATGCTACACCCTGTCATGTACTCTTTAGTTACCTGCCCATTACAGAATTTGTCCTACGTTCCATGTGTCCATGCTCAAGCCTTTATCTACATCACTTTTACTGTTAAGACCTTCCTGAACTCCAGACAATGTAGAGGCCGCATGTACTACATATGGTGGACTGGGAGGGGTATGGACAGGAAGAGCAATCCTGGGTCCTAGCAGATGACATCTTAGACCTGAGCCTCATGGAACACTTCCACAAGGCACATCCTGAGCGTTCCGCTCCTGAACCAAGGTGGCGTCCTCGGCATCAGAGAGCAGCTGAAGTTGTTCCTAGAGAGGGGACTGTCATGACCCCTGAAAACTGGACTCGGGATAAACGTAGCGGGCGTCTCCCCTGAAGTCACTCAGTCACATCAAGCACACTGGAACCCAATAAACTCTAAATCCCCAGCACCATAAAAGGAGTGATGGACAAACATCTAGTTGTGGATTCTCAATCTGCTCTCTACTGTATTTCTTTCTTTTCACTGTGCACTATATATATATATATATATATATATATATATATATTCACTCTGCTCTTGAGAACATCACCTTTTTTGTTCGCATTTGGATGCACAACAACACACATCTGTCTCCATCTCCATGTTACCTCCAGGAATGATACTTTGGTACCTTAGTTAGTTCCTTTCCTTTCCTTTCCTTTCCTTTCCTTTCCTTTCCTTTCCTTTCCTTTCCTTTCCTTTCCAAAATAATGTCTTCTTTTTAATCCAGTTTGATATTTTGCTATTGCCACTCAGGTGAAATATCCTTTCTAGCAGAACGTTTGTGTTAATAATTTGTATTAATAATAATTTTGAATAAAACATTTCGAAAGAACCTTTATGTTTCCTTTAGCGCTGTGAAAACTGCCGACCTTGAGGCTGAGGACATGCTGATGAATACAGATGTTAATGACGAAAACAACTGGGCTTCTTTGTGCTGCTTGCATCTGACAGGTCAGATTTAACGCGAGTGATGGCTTTGTCGTCATAACCCTCTTCTTCTGATCCGAGAAGGGCATTTTTCACTGAAAATTACTGAAATTAATCAGCCCAACTGAAGGGAGCTCTGGTTTTAAAATGTTTTTCTTAATCAAAAATGCAATTTCATTAAGTAATTCTTTCAGAAGACCAAATGCTCTGCAACAGACACAAAGCGCTTGTCGGGTTTTGTTGTTATAAAAGAGAATGTGTTATTCGGCGATTATGTGGAGAAAAAGGATCATTCGGCTCTGTACTCCCAGAGATGTGCTAAAACAAGATGTGTTTGAAAGGAGACAGCAGAGATGTTGAATTATCATGGCCAATTAAGCCCCGCAGTAGGTTAACTCATTTTTACAATTATTTGATCTTGATGACTGATGAATGAACTAAGGCTGTGTGATTAAAGTTTATGTTTACTGGTTGAATGTGAATTGTAATTTCGAATGTGGGTTTCAAGTGTCAGACGCTGTACATTTTAGCTGTTCCCATAACTCCACAGCAGAAGTGAATTTGACCTCCCTTACTGGATTCCTCACAGAAAGAGGATCAGTCACACATACATAGGCTTAATTATAAGGGCAATTTGTAAAAGCAGGTTTAGCAAATATTCATTTAAATAGCTGCCACAACTGGTAGCATCTGTTCACATCTGTTGTGCACTTTGGGCGCACTCAAGCCTTGTTCACAGTGGTGACTTCACTGACGCCTGTTACTTGGCATGTCAGCTGGTGGTTCACTCAGAGCGTCCTTCAGGTGCCCATACCTGAAAACCGACATGTGATGCAAAGGGTTTCATTTCACACTGCTTGCTGCAAGATCTCCGCCTTTCTGATGGAGGAACAAGAATGGGAGGTCCTTGTGTTTCCATGACTGCTGCTCCATGGAATCCGTCAACACTGTCCTTGTGTGTGAAATCAGATGTTGACACCTCATCCTTATCTTGCAGGCAGAGAGGTGGCACTATGGCGCATCATGGCTCCCCCTCCAACGCGTGCTGTATTAGTCCACAGCTCCTTTGTGATTTCTCCCTTCCCAGTTAGCGGAGCCATCCCAAAAGGCGCGTGGTCCGAACCCGGATGAAGTGGACAAGCGCGCGTTACTCACGCAATTTGCAGCCCGATGAATATGCAGTGATTACTAATTTGATATCTGTAGTCACCCTGGTTCTTTTTACACTCCAGTAAAATGTCAAGGTATTTACAGTTGGAATAAAATGTCAGGGAGAATTTGCACAAGCTGCGATGGGTGACTTTTTGACCTATGCACCAGGCGGACTTTTGAGGAAATTGATTTCTGAAACAAATGCCTGACGGACTTTCCTGCTGTATCATTTCGTTTCATCACTATAATTATTTGAAAACCTTACAGCAGCCATCACAGAGAAACGTGGACTTTTTTTTCTGTGGTTTTCATTTTCAGATCCAGCAGCAACACAAAGTCAACATTTCGCCGCGGCCTGTATTCCCTCGGTAGAATTTAGTAGTTTGTTATCATACGCTACTTCAAGGTTTTCAATTAAAAGCAAAGCCTTTCATTTATTTCTTTTAAACTATAATAGATGTTGGCAACTTGTAGTGGCACTTGACAGGCCTGCATTTAAAAGTACTGCATTTCTTTTGACAGGGCCTGGAAAACAGAATACAATCTCAGTGTGCCACACTCAAAAATATATGAGCACGTTTAAATGCACTGTGCAGCGTAACCACTGGGATGAAAATGAATAAATGCTCCAGGGCTACTCAGCAGGCGAAACTCCAGGCTGATGAGGTTGACAGAAAGCCGCTGATCTGATGGCACCAGTGTCCCATGTTTCGCGTAATTGCTTCATTTGTGTCGGTCTGTCACCCAGCATTTGTACTCAATCAAATACACAAATGCTTTGGGTCTGAAAGGAAAAGTGATAAGTGCCGTTTCATGACGGCTGCACTGTTCTGAACCCCACCTTGGTTTTTACAAGAAATGTTTTTCAGTGTTGTACCACACAAGGGTGAATCCTTTGTGCTTTGACAATAACATTGAATAAAACATTTTGAGACGCTTATGAAGATTTTTTTTTTTTTTTTGTTTATTTCGGCCCAGAGAGAATGTGAAACGCTGCCCTCGGTTACTGAGAAAAAGTTTTAACGCAGGGCGAATGCCAAATTAGAAGGTAAGAGGATTACCTTCCAGCAATGGAATACCTTGTTAGCATGGGGCATTAAAGAATGACCAGTGGAAGAAAATTAAAGTCAAGATGCAGTACTTGTCTGCTCTTACGGGCCAACTGTGGCACTAATTATGAGCATGCAACAGTCCAGCATTAATACTTTCGACATGGCTTTACCCCTATTGCATTTCCTTTCTGCCCTTGCAGCTGTGTGTTGCTCTGAATGGGGGCGTCAGCTAAGTGGATCAGAGGTGAATATAAAAAGCCGTCTGTGGGATTTAAGGAAATGGCTCTTTGCAGCATTCTTGCAAATAGCCGTCTGTGGGGTTCTTTTAAATAGCTGTCTGCGGCATTCACGGCTGCACGCGGATGCCAGGCAGGGGGTCCTTGCTGCTGCCAGCCTCAGCAGAGGGCGTGGTAAAGAGCGCGGGCACGCTACATTGCACAAGGTCACTTCCGATGGTATCATTCATTAACAGGAGGCATTTCCGAATAACCTTGAGCATCACATTAAGTGGGAGGCGGAGCTTAAAGGAGCCTGTTTGTACAAAACATTCCAAAATCAATTGGAAAACCTTGTGCGCAGTGGAACTTGCTGCTTGTGGTTATCACAGAGAAAGGGGCTACAGGGGACCTTGATCACGGCTACCGAACGATGCTTAATGTGTACGGGGGCCAGCTGCAGACGATCATGTCGGCCCCCTCGCATGTCTGATAAGTGCTTGATGAGCTGAGGGACTGCAGTATCTAGAGCGAGATGTCTCCTGTCTTACGTCTGCTCCAGGCCCTCAAGGGCGACACAAACGCAGTCGAGATCTCGCAGCCTGATCAGCACCGGTCAGTTGTGGCTTTCTGGAGCGGGAAGTCAGTGATAACAGCTTGATCGGACCCCCCCAGAGGGCAAGTATATTTTATGCTTTTGCCCAGTTTCATAAACACTGCATACTTTTGTGCACTTAGCATGATGATTAATGATTTTGTTTACAGCAAAAGAAATCCAGGTTTCTGCAGAATGAATCTTTCAAGCAAATGTTGACATGCACACTATGAGTGTCTCAATATGACTATAGATAGATAGATAGATAGATAGATAGATAGATAGATAGATAGATAGATAGATAGCATCTGCATCTCACCACTGCAGCACTACAGAGTGCTTTTTGGCTTCAAAACGTTGTATTGCATGATTCTTATCTTTTTCCTTTTCCATCCCCCTTCTCTATTTTCCTTTTCCATTATTCTCCAGGATTTAAACTTGCCTTCCTTTTTCTACAGTTAGATTGTCTTTCACCCATACTCCATTTCCCTCTACCTCCAAGTTTGTGCCTCCTTTTTGGTTTTCCCTTTGGAAAAAAAATATTGCATCAAGCGCTTTGTGGCAATTCACTTGTAAAAATGGGCTATAGCGAATCAAAATTAATTGTTTGAATGTGATTGAGTTACAGTGGCAGCCGTTTCAAGCAGGCAGGATTATTATATTGGGGTGTCAAACATTTCCTTTGTGGCCTCCCACAGTTCAGCTGATTATACGTCAAAATACCAGTTCGGTTTTAAGTAACAATGCACAAACCTAAAACCAGCAGGACATAAAAATTCAAATTAGTATACTATGGTAAGCTTACATGATTCATTTTGTAACATAACAAGGTTTCCCAGGGCAAACATTTTATTGGATCTAAAGGGTACATGGTACTTCAGGAAAAGGAATGTGATATGACACACCCTAAGAAGATATTTTAATCTAACACATAAAAATGGTGAGAAACAGAAGTCCTACAATACACATCTCTGACTTATATCTATCAGGGTGTAAGTCCTGCATAGCATGGAATAATCTTATATACTTAATATTTGTAATTTCTAGATTTCTTTCTAGATTTGAATGAAATGTGTGCAGGGCTGGAATTACCATATATTCCCAAGGAGAACAAATGACAAGTAGGATATTAATACACTGTTTGTGATTAAAATCAAATGAAAATTCTCAGGTTTTTATTGTATGTGTTATATATTGTACTTATATTATTCTAATATTCTGTTTAATCAGATTTTGACATAGTTTAATACAGCCTTTCATTTTCCACTGAATTACAAGGTATCTCATGGCCCACATTAATATTATGTACAATATCGTATGGGTAGCAGTGAGCGTTTGTAAGGTTAGTTTTACCTTGTGTTCTGTTAAGATCTTTTACAGGTGTTCTTAGACTGCTGGCCTGACTCTTATCGACCCTTTCATGCATGAAGTATTTGCATAAAGACACTAAAAGAGCGAGAAAATAACAAAAAGCACAGCTATACATGTATTTTGTGTGTGCAAGCCTACCATCCATTTCCTTTTAATTATGATAATTTGTTCTCATTTTTGTTGTTCACAGTTCGCTATATCCCATCTCTCTTTTTTAATGTTCATTTGCCATCCTCCATTATTTGGTGCCAAAATACATAATAACATTTATAACAGCCAGATAATAATAATAGAGCGTCCCAGCACTGGGTTTTTCCACAAGCAAAATTATATGCAATTCCAGAAGTTTCTAATTTAAATTAATAATTTTTTTTTGTACATTCAAATTTAACTTTCAAATTTAGCCAATAATTACTTTTAATTCATCTGTAAATATTTATCTAACTGTAAGTGTGAGTATAATTCATAATTATTTTCTTTGTTTTCTGTGTTGCCAAAAAAGGAGTAATGGAAATAATTGCTATTATTGTTGGTGTTATAATGCCTTGACAGTGAATGGCACATGGCTTGTTACAATAACAATTAGGTTTCCATGAGAATGAATGTTTGACGGTAATGAATTATAGAACCTGCATTGAGAAGAAAAAAATTCTGCATCTTTCCCCGGTACACTGAATAACACTCAATAGAGCGTAGTGCTGCAGAAAAACTTGAGATCCAAAAACTCTTTCTTGTAGAACTCTCTAACCCTTTTCTGTTATCAGCTAACAATTTGATGAATTAAGAGACCTCATGTGCATTTAATTAAAGCTTGATTTTGAACTAGGAGTTGAAGAAATTCTAAACTATCCACACAAAGCACATCATTCTCAAGCATAGACTGTAATCATCGATAATTTGAAAGACACTTTTAGCTCCTCGGATTAAAAAAAAAGAAAAAACTCCTAGATATGTGGAAGAAACAGAACGGTACACAATAGCTTTTAACGCATTCAATGGAGCTCTCTGATAATATCTTTTATATTTCAGTCCTTAACATTTCTAATAACATGATTGTCATATTCGTTATGGTAGCCTTTTCACGTGGGACCTGAACAGACTTTCTCCCTTTGTGCCTTTTCAGCTCATTTTTCTGTCAGCTGATGATATCGCCTTTTAATCCTACACGCATGCAAAAGGGCATTTTCGAGAAGCACCGAGACCCACGGAAAAAAGCGGCAATAAACAGTACTGTGTCTTCTTAATCCAAACTCGCTCTCCTGTAGCGATGAGAGGATGCAGAGGGAGGGTTAAAAGACACCCTCAGATACCCTCCGTACAGTTTGCCAGCTGCTAAATATACTTGAACAAAACAGAGGTTATGAGAACCATGTAAGGCATTATGGGAAGTTTGTGTGCTGCTTATCGTTTCTGTTTGAAGATCATTTCTACTCACTGCACTTAAATAATAAAGAGCTGCTTTCGCTGCCTCGACTGAACCTCTATCCAAGATGAAGAGATAATTGGTGCCGCTACAAAATTTTAGTTTTCTAAACAATCAAGCCGAAGATATTTCTTTTTTTGCCTCTGTCATTTTCATGATTTTTTTATGAAAACTGCTCCTACATAACTGTGGATACGTCGCGGTTGGGGAATAAAAATAAGGTTATAAAACAGCATGTACAAAATCTTAGCCTGTCACATCAGTTATGTAACCACAACACAGCATGGAGCTTGTTTTCCGGGGTGTTTCAAGCTTTTGTGAAATCGTGAGAGAATTATTTTTGGCACACGAAGCAGAAGGTGGACAGAAGATTGCAGGATCCTTTTAATATGGAGCTGTTTTCACACGTTTGCACCAGCAGCGGAAGGGGGATGTATGGGGTTCTGAGGCCGCTCCGTCGCTCCGTCGCTCTGATGCTGCCGCTTCAATTTGCTGTTTATGACACACATCAGAGGGGACGCCGTTGCTGCAGGTGGCCAGGTGGAGCTGTGAGACAGAGAGAGAGCAGGAGCGTGTGAGCAACAGGCCCGCCAAGCACCAAATGTGTTTGGGAAGCGACACGTCGCCGAGGATTGCCATGACAACCCAGGGCCTGCGCAGGCCTGGCGAAGTCCATTACCCGTTCAGCTCCGCAGCTCTGGGCTTGAGTCTCTACCGCTGAGAAAGCGTCAGAAACTGTGCACCGGCATTTAGACCCCCTTCCCCTCCCAATTAGACAGTTAAAAACCATTGTGTCGTTTAATAGACCATCGGTCACCCTAATGACTGGTAATCTTTGCGTCCTTAAGGACGTGTTTTTGCTCAGCGTTGCAAAACGCGAGCGGCGCTCTCCTCGCAGAGCCTCCGGCCCTGGCCTGCTGGGTTCGGCCCCATCCCCTAACTGTCTCGCTGGTAAATGTAGTGTCACGTCGATAGGCCTCGTGCTGCAACATCTGACACTAAAAGCAACACGTGGAACAGCAGAGTCCAGACCCCTCCTTGGGTTCCCAACTTGAACCGCATGAGTTGGAAACGACAGTGAAATAAATTTTAGTGATTATGGGAGTTGAAAAAAAATCCTCAGTTTTTTGCCATGCCTGTTTGAGACGAGTGTATTAAATTATCTTCATTCAGTGTGTTTGGCCGGAATTATTGCCCAAATAGTTTTTCTAGAAAAATTAATTAAGCTCTTTGATTCTAAGAATTGTTTTCTGTTTTTGAACAAAAGACAACTTGAAGATGTGAGAATGTATTTCAGCTGCTCTCTCATTTACATTTCTGACGAAGCACTTGATCCTGCAGCACAGTAACTAATTATGTATAAATCTTTTTTGTGTAATTTAGGAGGAAAACCAAAGTAATGCAAAGATCATTAAAGGTCAAAGGTTCTTTTTAACATCTATAAATAAATGAATAAATAAATGTTTCAACCGGATGGTGAAGAATTTAAAAAAAAAGGTAAAACGTGCGGATTTATTTTATTTATGCTGGATTTCCTAACACACAGCTAAACTGTGCAGAGAAAGGTCATCCTCAGGAAGTTCACCTGCAGACTTTAAGGGATATTTAAGATATAATTGTTCTGTTCATTGCTCAGCTCCAGTTAAAAGTACCGCTGGCCCCCGTGCGCCTTCAGCACTTATGCTTGTCTGAAGAGTTGCATTCCGGAGGTGACCGGGCTGTCAGTCTGCAGCTGGTTGTTCACCACACTTGCTGTTGGTCTTTGCCATGTTTCTCTCCTTGCTCTTTCGCACCTTACACAAAGGCCCCGGCTAAATAAACAAATGTTCAGTCTTCCTGGAAGAATTAAAACACGGACACGTCTTTATGAGAATGCCGGGGGGACTGCTGGAGGATGTTTACTCCCACCTGGAACATAACGGTCAGCCCATAGGAGGTAATGGGCTGGGTGTTTGTACGATAAGCAGTGTATGCAGGGCAGTGGACGTTTCCGAGATTTAAGACATTATTTCGATGGGACAAGTAGCTGTGGGTAGGTGGATCAAAAATTTCTCTCTCAATATTCAGTCTTAAAGTCTGCTGAAACACTGGTTTTGTTAATATTTAATAATAGTACTACTGAAACTAATGGCATTATAATGTCACAGTCCTAAGTTGGTGGTTGTTTATGAAAGGAAGTCTACTGTCAGTGTTAAAACACCATTTCTCACCAGTCCTGTCATCCTTTGGTGATACTAGTACTCGCTGAGGGCTCCCTCAAGAGGAACGTTCATTCCCTGAGACATGCAGCCAAAAAAGAACTATTTGTCATTTCAACACATTTCAGTTTGGTCAGGTAATATAAAACATAATTCTAACCAGGTCGGGGAAATGTAGATTCTACTCTCATTGTGTCAGTTCGTATGAAATACGTCTTACGCGCCGTGCAGAAATACAGATTTCTACTTAGATTTTCCTTTGGCAAATGTGTGGATAGATAGATCACGGTTGGGACGAAATAAGGGAGAATCAAACATCATGCAAACATCATCAAAACCTTGGCTGGGTGAATCAGTTACATAACCGTAGAGCGGCAGGGAGTGGGTGAAGTTGTTTTCTTGCAGCAGGGTTATATCTCAGTTGTTTTCTTGCATCAGTGCAGCATTTGAAAAGGTTTGCCTCTGTGTGATTCTGTGGGAGATGTTTTCCTTCTAGCTGGAAACTCCGAGGGATAGTTAAGGAACTCCAGGAGCTGAGCAGACCTTATTGCCTCGCCGTGAGCTGAGCTGGGGTCGATTAAGTAAATCAGTAATTTTCCATTCGGGGAGAGGGTGCTTTCCTATCGCAGGAGGTGGCGGCTGTGGTCAGCGTTCATTACCCCGGCCACGTTGGGCCACGCCCCCCTCTCCATCCCGGGAGCTTGACAGATCCTGAAGGACACACGGAGGCGAGCCAGCTGCCTCTGCTTCACTGCGGCCCGTCTCCCAGCGTAGCGAGGTCATCGCTCTTCTTAATGCCGCCCTCCCCTCCCAGTGAGACCACGCTTCCCTCAAACCGCAGAGAAATGGCATCCGACGCACAGTAATGACAGCGGCATGTTGTGCAGGTGCCCGAAGGAGGCAGTGGGGGATGAAACTCAGGCGGAGAACATCAGACACAGGTGCAGACAAAGAAAGAAGCAAAAGCTGAGTGTTTTCTTGGAAGACAAGGGTTTTTCTGAGATTCTATTTAGTGTCTGAAACACCAGTGGCAATGAGTTAAATATTCTCTTTCCTTCCCTTCTCCTACTGAATTCACTGCGTAATTACAGATGAACAAAGGGCCCCCCCACTAACACGAGGGAAAGTTCTCGTGTTCTAGCAATCCATTGCACTTTTTGGCCAACAAGGGCACACAAAATAAATGGTTCCACTCAACAAATGGCTGAAGAAATCACCCTTCTGATTTGAGAGCGCTGCCCATTAATCACGCGGAAAATCGCTATCTCTGCTCCCGGAGACCCAGTGGCACAGAATCTAGGACAGACTCGTTCTTGCACTGGAACAGAGGTCGACGGGGGTTGGCGAGACCCTTCAGAAGATCTGGGGATTTTCTTTCCTTCTGCTCAGCTCTGCTCACCTCCTGGCTGATTCCAGCGGAGCGCTCTATTGACATCCCTCTCTTCAAATCCACATCGAGCACGATCTCCGCTGGCGTGCAAGGCTTGAATGAGAGATTATCGGGCTCTATCTCTCTAAATCCATCACAAGAAGAACATTTAGGAGAGGCCTGCAAAGTCAACCCAAACAAGGACTCACTGAGAGCTACAGTCAATTGTGACAATCAAACTGCTTGTTAAGTTAATCTAGTCAGGCAGCCTTGAAGGTATGATGGTACCAGTGTGAGCATTTCATTTGGTCCTGGCAGGCACACGTGTGAGTTAAAATTTTAATTGGCAGCTTCTGAGGAGCACTTCTTGACTTGCTCTCAATGTGGAACTTCTGAATAAGACAAGCTAATGTTTCTTCATTAGAGTTCCAAAAATGACATTTCTTGATTCCAGAACAAAGAGAGCAAAAAAAAAAAATCATGTGCTCAATGAACAATATCGGTGCGTCCTATGAAATTAATTCAGTGACATTAAAAGACGTTTAACAATATGATGTTGTCACTTTATATTCAGGTGTCATTCCTTTTCTTTCATTCGTTTTGTTCCTCAACTGTCTTGTTGCAGTGATTGATATTTGCAGTCGTTCTGCTAGATTTTCAATCAAAAGCAACTGTAATAATGATGGGAACTTTGAATATTCGCGTCCTCCAGCTTTGCGTGTTCCATTGTGCATGAGTGCTGTCTCAAACAAGATTGTGTGTGGGCTTTTCCGAGGGCATGGCCTCACATGAAAAATAGCACAAGCCTCTATTTTTGACCCCCCCTTCTCCCTACCCCATGCGAATCAAAGGTCTAAATGCTAGTTTCCTCCTTTTTGGACCATCACACTATAAGTAGATGAATAAAGCAGTTGAAGCTTTAATATATTTTATAGCCAAACAAATTAAGATAATTTTTATGCTGGGTTTTGGTTGAATTGATTATGCTGATTATGAAAGTCATTAGGAAGATTGAAGATAAGTCCTTTCAATTTCTTATCCCTCAGTCCCGTAGTGCTGTAAAAAGGTTGAGTGCCTTGGATTTCTCTCCTACGCTGTCATTAACATTGGGGAGATACCTGCTGAGCACTTCTCTCTGATTACGAGAAAATGTTTTTAATGCGATATAATCACTTGGAATATTGCCAGTTTATAATGACTCTGTTCTACCTTGGTAGTACCGTGGGTGGGTCAGGTGCCATGCAATTTGTTCTTGAGGAAAGTGCACAACATATTGTTTGTCTGTGTGAACAGAACTAAGAGAAGATGACTTCATGTATTAAAGAAATGTTTTTTCCACCCGTTTTCATGGAATGCTTCTGTTCCGCATCATTCTTCAAGTCCCCGCTAATTTGTTGAAATGTTGTATTGTTGCCTTACGTTATGTTGAGACCACATATGTGTGTTAGTTCCATAAGGATAAAACACTGTGGCCGAAAAACTTAGAGGAAGAATTTCAAGCCCCTGCCCTTTATTAGTAAGGCCGTGCGTCTCTTGAGTTGCATTGCAAATGTCTGACGGGTTCAACGTAAAGCCTAGAAACCCAAGCTCTCACATCCAATTCCCGTTCTCCAGCGTGTGTGTGTTTTCCACTACATTTAATTAATACTTATATTGGCAATCTCCCGTAATTGCATTCCCCGTTGCTTACTTTGAAAACAGATTACTTTGTGATTTCAGAAAATTAACTGGCATAACGAAACTGAGGCCCTGTGCCGACGTGTGCGCCGTATCAAGTCATAAGCCTAATGCGGAGAGACATTCTGGGAGCCATGGCACTCAATTATCACCTGTTCCGGCAACTTCCATTCAAAGAACCGCCCCACACTCATTAAGACCTTCCTGTCTTTTTTATGCGAGAATAATAGACATTAGCAATGTTCACATTTCCCGGTCTCATTACTGAGCCATTACCTCAAAGATGAATAATAGCCGAAATGGTAAAAATTACCCATATGAATTAAACGTGAATGTACAAATGTAAACGGAAAGAGAGATTTTCACCTAAGCTAGCCACACCATAACACCCCGAGTGCTCCTAGTAAATATGAGTCTGTTATTTGGAAATGTGTCTTCGGGGGGTGGGGATAGGGGCGGGGTTGGGGGGGGGGGTTAGAAGCAGGGAGCATGTAGAAAGGGAATCTTATTCTTGACTTTAAATCTCACATTTTGTGCCAGGAGCTGCCTCTGAACACCCTGTTTATTTCGTCCTCTCCGATCCGGTTTTATTTATTCAGGCAACTGAGTTGTTGCCAGATATTATTTGTTGGAAATTATTTGATCTGAGGAATTCTAATTTCATTGGAGATGAAAGTTTATCTTTCGGTACAATGCCTGTCGTTTTGCTCTGCTCTTGTTGGCGGCGCAGCCTTCGCTTGCACAGTGTGATCCGCACGGCAGACGTTCACAGCAGCTCCTGAATATCTTTATTACCAGCCCTCCCTCGTTTTCATTTTTTTAACACAAGCTTCATGGGCTAAACCTGATACCAAACCAATGCACACTGCTCTGCCCGTTCGTCTTTTAAACCACAGGAATTTGTATGTGTGTGTGTGTGTGTGTGTGTGTGTGTCGATGTCGATGGCAGCGGGTACCACCTCGCTCAAGTATGGGCGATGAAAGAAGTTGCGACGAGACAGCGGTTGTGTCTGGCAGCTGGTGCCACCTAGGAGGAAGAGAGAGAGCTGAGGCTGCACCGTGCAGCGCTGTCACCCACGGCGCAAGTCGGCGTGGCGAGCGCGAGCCTGCCGAGTGGGAGGGAGCTAATATCACTTTTCAGTGAAAAAGCAGGGCTTGTTCGTGCAGGCTGCTGTGCAACGGGCCTTCTTTCCTCCTATTTTCCCGCACGCACCGAGGCCAGACAGAGGGCCACCGCTAATATGAAAGCTGTTTTTTCACTTTATACACTGCAGCTCCAGCTCACTTTAAATATCGAATTTCAGATCTTGGCTGTTTGTCGGCAAACTGCATCCGAAATTAATAATGCGAACACGGCGTAAAGAGAATGCAGAGGAATTCACAGAGGAATGACTGTCATGTGGAGCTGGAGAGAATGGCTGATGCTTCTTAACTTTCGGACTTCATTCCACACAAATAACACTTTTCACAGACAAAGGAGTCTGTGTATGTTCATGTTTTTTTTTTTTCTTGATTATCTGCAGAGGTCCATCAACAACAGCAATCACAGAGTAATACAAGGAATGAAAGTTTATCACTGGTCAGTATTTATTTTCACTATTTTGATTTACCCCACCGTTTAATCTAACAATGGCAATTCAATTAAAACTTAAAACGTGCATTTCTTCAGATTTCAAGGGCTGTTCACTCCTAAACTAGGCATGTCTGAGTGCACCTTTTATTATTATTATAATACGGTTTTTCAAGGTGCGAACCACAGTGACAGAAACAGAAATTCTTCTAGTCAAAATCATTTTATACAAAAGGACTTTCTGATCCCTTAGATCAGAAATGTTCGAATTAAAAACTCATTGATGGCCAATGTCCAGCAAACGGGCCTGCTTTGTCTTAGCTATTGATGGATTTGAATTGATTAAAAGAAGAAGACACAACAGCAGTGCTATGCAGCACAATGTTCTCACTTCATAGAGTGAGGACACATGTGACCTCAGATCACACTGCACAAGGACCTCACAAGTGTTCTCGCATGTGAGGTTGAGTCTAATCATGTGTTAAACCATTCTGAATGCAGCAGAAATCTAACTCTGGCAAATAATCATGCAAATCTGATGAGACATAAAAAATGGACAGCCCAATGAATGGGATTTGTATGTAAATGGAGGCCCTGAGTCGCTCCCCATTTTCACACAACTGTGTCAGTATTGAGTGTGTTCCCGTGAAAGATCGTGTCTGGAGCAATAGATTGGTCTCATAGAAGACTTTGACCAGGGATGGTTACTCATCTGAGCATTAAAGTTGCCCATAGTTACACTGTTTGAGTTTTATTATAAATTCTGCTTAACAAAAGCTGTCATCGAAGCACAATCCGTGTAATTGTAAGGCCACACAGGTGCAGGGATAATCTGTTCCAAAGAAAACTAAATAATAATAATACAGTCCCGCCACTCAGTTTTTATTTAAATCTGCTTTGTTAACCGTGGTAATGGGTTGTTATTGTATCTTATAATGGGTCATTTTGGAAACGGTCATCATTGCAAATTGCATTTCAATGCTCTGTTATGCAACACAAACTGTTTTTCACAAGTTGCTCTGAAAACGTTAGCATATTCTGCGTTTCTCTTTTTCATTTATTATTTTAATTAGTATTTACATTGCAAATAGGTAAACAGAGCACACAGAAAACACACACTCTCCAGGATGCTTAAAATGGAAATGTATTCCAGCTTGATTTTGGAACATTTTTTTTAGGGTGCGACGCGGTGTTTCTGCGATGCTGGAGGCTGCATCGGAAGAGTCCTTAGCGTGCTTGTTTCTTCTGCAAGTTCTGAGACCCTCGAAGACCGAGACTAAAGAGAGAGCACCACTTCACAGAGTCCTCCCAGACTCCAGTCATTGAACAAACCCAAAAAACAGAAGTACTCTTTAGCAACACTCCTTATGGCAGACAATGCAGAAAAAAATTGCTGCTGGCAGCTTGTCTTGTAATGAGGTTTATATGATGAGTGGAAGGAGGCTGAGCTGCAGTAGTACAAATGTGAGATAATTTACTCTTAGTGGTAGCTCTAATAGTTTAATTTCAGAGATATGATTCACAGCGTGGTACACTGCTCCCTGTTCAAAGACAGACAATAGAATTTAATAAAACTGACATTTATTAGCTATATATTTACCTACTAAAATTAAAGTATATCCACTTGGGTTATTCAGCTGCAGATAAAGCAATGCGGACTGCTATTCAGAAGTTCTCGTCTAGAAATGATGCTAAGCTCTGGGACTATTAGGTTTAGACTCGTGCAAATGCAGACGTGTTGCGACAAATGGGCAGCTTCAAAATACTGAGGTCCTCAACATAAACACCAGTAAAAATTAAAAAGATCTTTCATAGTTTTCCATAATCCGTGGAGTTTTTTATCGACGGCAAGTCGCTACAAACAGACGCAGAATTCTTTGAAATGCCTAACCTTTGATTTTAGACACAGAGGTGAGAGCTGCATCCTCTCTGCCACTGAAACCACACATGCCAAGTCAGGAGGGACATTTGCAATCCAAATAAAACAATAATGGATAACACGTACAGTTAAATAAGTGCCACTGCAAATGCAGATTTAAATACCGTAGATCAGAATGTGCAAGTACTGTGAACAACACAAAAGCGCACACTTCTAACGCAAATGTTCAGCCCTGGAATATCGCTTAAGGGAGTCACAGGGTCATAATGAATTGTACTGTGGCTGTGTGATTGTATATATTATCCCAGCATGGATTTAATATCATTCCTCGTAAATAAACCCTGAGCTTTTGTAAAGTTTTGTCCTTAGGGTTGAGTGAGGAGTCTTTGACTTATGTGCTGTCTCCAGTGCAGCTGCAGACAAAGAAATGCGCGTTTTCTCCTGAGCCGGCGACACTGAGATGACACGAACGGAAGCCATTGGTCCTCTTTTTTTCACTCTTAAAATGAGAGCCTAAAAATATACGGTTGCTTTGACTCATACAGTCATCTTTGTCAGCTTGATAATACAGCATTATTAAGGAGTTGCTCCTTCTTCCTCCCAAAAAACTGCCATGTTTGAAGAACAAACTGAAGTCCTTTACCAGGATTAATCAATGCAGTATCAGTGTTATTTCTAAGTAGGTTTCAGCTTTTTAATTCTAATGAAAATGCATTATGTTTGTAACTTCCTCTAGTGCTATTGGAAGCACTGTCCATGGTGCGCGACACACCTAAGAGAGCACATAGCACGGCCATCAGGACGAGATGGTGAAACGGGAAGATGGATCTCAGGGCTAAATATGTCTGAGATGGAAAGCAATGGAGCAGAGCCGCTTGAGTGATGAATTATTTAAAAAAGAAATTGCACGGCCTACAGGGCAATGTCTTTCAGAACAGCAGAATAACGTGAGGGAAGCATCGCCGCGATGGTGTTAAGCATTCGCTTTGCCTCGGTTCTTATTCTAATGCACGGGGTCAGGCTTGAACTGGCTGCGAATGGGCATCAGCAAAATGTGCTGCCGAGTTTTTGGAATTGTTTTCTTCAACAATTTCAGTATCTATACGTATATTCACCATGGTTAACACGTGGTTAACAACACGTGTTTTTTTCCCCAGAAGGCTGTGAGCTCAAGCCTTGGGAGGAGCCCTTCTGTGGTATCCTTGAGTGATATGTTGAGTATTAATTCTTCCAGTCAAATATCCAGCTGCATAATTTCTTCCGGTCAAATATCTTCCAGTGAAAAATCCAGAAGTTGAAATGGGTAAAATTGTAGAAACGGGTAAAACTGTATGCAGCCTGGCTAAGCAAAGAGAGTAACGTCAAAACAAACACTTGTCCTCGATTCCATGGGTTCTGGAAGGAGCTGCTTTCTCATCACCTGCTTTTTTCAGCCCTTTTCCCCCAGGAACCCACGTGATTTGCCAGGCCGGTTCGTCGCCAGCCTCTCTGGTGTTTCCCGCACAGTTGTTGATAGAAGAGCCTCTTAGAGTTCGATGGCCCAGAGAGCAGTGGGTGTCTGATGAGCCGGAACGCGCGGAAGAGTCCCACGGAGGCCAAGCGCACTCACCATTACACATTCTGAATTAAAGCCTTGGCTTATTTGTTTGCTCAGAAGGCGTGATTATTCAGAGCGACTCACGCAAAACAGAAGCGTATGTCACACGTACAGCTGGAAGCCTGCCGAAGCCATTGCCACTAAGTACATGCTGTGCTCAAAGGGGTGACGACGATACTGCCCCACCTGGGATTTGAGTCGGCAACCTTCAGGCGATGATTCATGGTACTTGTTGACAAAGGAATTGTGAGACTGTACCATTCCCTGCACCATATTGCTGACAAATTACATTAACTGATGTTCCATCATGCTCCTCCACCTACTGGGCAACACTTCTGGGATGACCTCTATGAATATCCAAATAGGTTTTTACAGTTGTATCCTCTGTCACCCCCCCAACCCCTTTAAAATTGAGAGCTTAAGACTGTTTCCTATTTTTTATCATAGCAGAGACAGAACAGAGTACATGTCATGGAACTGTTAAGTACAGGGCACACTCAGAGAGGAAAAGGCAGTTCCTTTCCTGGGACATGAGCCAGCAACCTACTGGTAACAAGTTTAGTTTCTTTCCTGCTCTAGCCTCCGGTATCATAGTGTTGCATTGCTGCCAGATCACATAAATTAATATTCCACCATGCTCTCCACCTATTGGCTATTATTTGCAAGAGGATCTTCTTTAATATGCATACACACATGTACAAGCCCCCCCATCACCCTTACTTTTGCATCCTTTCTTTTTCAAAAATTCAAACTTACAGAAGGCCTTTTTTATATCATCATGCGGTAACAGCAACTGACAGGCGGAGAAGGTGATTCTAATTTAATCCTGCACTTTTCAAAGCTCACAAGTACATTCTCAGTAATGATTCAGCAGCACTGCAGCTGCAGCGTTGCTCTGGGACATCAGATGGGAGCACGTTCAAAGTGAGAGTCCTATTGCTGGAGAGAGGCTGTAGCAGTAGGCCCCCTCCAAAGCTGCTCTATGCCATGAAAGGTAAAAAAGCTAAAAAGAACCAGACCCTCTGGCTTCATCTGCATTTCCATATGTGACGGACATTGCCGATTGCAGTTCTTGTTCGTTTTTTGTCAAAGGTTTTTGACGGTAAACTCTCCCGCCTCTACCGCTCCCCAAAACACCTGCTGTGGCATACTCTGGCTATGACCTGTAAGACTATCAATGGATCTGCTCCTAAAACCTTCAAGACCTGATCACTTGGTACACCCCAATCAGACTGCTACGCTCCTTCACTTTTGCCTGCTTGTCCCAAAATCCAAGGCAAAGTTTCTTGGTTCTGACTCCAGTGTGGTAGAATGACCTCCCTCTCCCACTCAGAACTATCTCAAAATAAACAGAAAGTCTCAACTCAGTTTCAGACTCACTTCCCCATGATCTCCTGTGAACTCTATGAATGTGTACTCTGTTTAACAATTAACAGAAATGCTAAATACAGCTACTTACTGTGGTATGAAACAAACTAACTGTACTCAGCAACATCACATGCCTGCATCCAAATCTCTTCTTCTGTTGATGTGACGTGCTGTTGTATTATTTTTTACGGTGTATGTCACTTTGGAGAAAAGCATCTGCGAAATGAAAAAGCGTAAAAGAAGTAAATGTAAATGACATCATAGGGAATTTACTTTTGCAATGCATTGCCTTTCATCACCCTTTCTCTCATTGCCTCCTGTCTCGTTTCCTCCTTTCCTTTCTTTGACACGCACACACAGGTCATATGACATAGTGCAGCTCCAAAGGGTTACAGGGTACTCAACGGGCCCCTAGGAGCTACTTAAGCAGCGCACAGCCAATATCCCCTGGGCCATTCAGTGTCCTCTGCTAACAACAATGTTGACATGCTAGCTCTGCAGAGCTCTGCAGGAGACTGTGCCAGCCTCCTTTAGCCTCTGCCTAGGAAAGGTGCCCTCATGAGTGGAGTCCCTCAGAACCCTGTCCATCACATGTTTGCGGTAATTGCACAAAGGTCAGCTTGTACCAAGGTAACGGTATGACAGCTGCATCATAAGCAAAGGGAAAAGAACATGTTTCAATTGCTGTCTCTTTAATTTGCCTGGCAAGATAAATATGTTTTGTCAGGCTGACGCAGAATTAAATAATAGATTGATCTTGGGGAAATCCAAACTCCACTTCCAAAAAGAATAACCATGGAGCCGCAAAGACTGTTCATTTTGATTTGATCGTTCACTTTACAGCCCTGTTGGGACCTTTGCCGTCAAACTATCACAGGCCCCCTGACACTTACATCACTATTAATTGAAATACTGAGGGAGAAATGTTACTGAATGTTACTCGAGAGAAGGCACTGTTAAAATATTTACTGTAGGCCTTTCCTTGAAATGTTGAAGTAAAACTGTAGAATTCAATTATGAAATACACTGCAGGTAAAGTAGAAAATTTTCCTTTTCCAGCAGAAATTCCACGGAAACAGAAAAAAAGACTTTGTGATACATGTATTTTCATAATGCTATATATCCTGTGATGCTGAGCTTTGATGCATTTGCAGGAAATGTACAAAACAAGAGACATTTCAATTTCAATGGAGAGCTGCAGTCAGATTTCATAAAACTGACTCTCAGTGACGTGAAATACTGCTCCTAGATTCCAGACAGGCTTATCTGGGTGCATTAAATTCAACATTTTCCTGCGGTATTGCTTTGCCGTCCTCCACTTACAGCAATGCGCAGCCATAATCCCCAACACCACAAATACTAAATGACGAAAGGCAAAATCAAGGTCATACTTTTGCACCCCATACCCCCCTTGCAAATTATTGCGAGTCTTCTCATGTTGAATGTCTTCTCCACGTTGCCGTTAGGTGAATATGACTTCTTTATTAAGTCCTTGGTGGGGACTGATACATGCGGAGGCTCGATGGCTTCTTCTTTCACCAGTGGCTGAGGATTTCTGATAAATCCTTTTGTGCTGGAATGTTGTGCTTAAGTACTTATGTAAACTAGAAAGGTACTTGGTACTCCGGCGAAATTAAGAAGCTATATTTAGGTGGTAAAACTCCATCGCAATGAAATAAACAATGCTGAACTGAAAACAAAACAGTATGGCATCAGCTGGTCAATGTTGAAAAGACAAGGACAAGCTGCTCCACAGAGCACCATTTTTCACCCTGTTGGTGTATTCGGGGGGTGGGGGTGTCGAGGAGCGGGGGTGAGGCAGGCAGCTGGATACCTGCCCCCAGTCCTCTGGGGAGATTTGAATTCAGCTCCTGGTGAGCCAGTGAGATGACAGGGCTCCAGACTGACTCCCTGCCATTCCCCCTTGAGCCAGGGGAACTGGGGTGGGGGAGGTTGGGTTGGGAGTTGGGAGGCATCACTCAAAGCATCTCAAAATAGAACATGCTGCAAACACAGAGATTACACAACATTAAAGACGGGTGGCCAAGGGGGTCACAAGATGAGACTGGAGTGGCGAATGTGTGGAGATTACCTGAGGTGGAGTGGGTGCAGAGTCAAAACGGGAGCTCCTCTTCCGAGCCAATTAGGAGGGGTGTGTGGTGTGCAAGCGGGGTGCCTCCTCTCTCAAAGCGACAGGTGTTCGGCTAAGATTACTCTCCTCAATGGGTTCAGCGTTTTGAGAAACACGGTCTCACCAAAGTCGTTTGTCTTGTTTCGTAATGAACTTTCAAACTTTTTTGCTTGTGTAAGTTGGACTGCTAGTGCCGTTCCATTATCATCTGTTTGGCATAGTTTCTAAACTCTGCAGAGCTTTAGAACTCTTTCGAATCATCTGCAGATTTTATGTTTTGTTTAAACTGATGCTTGTGCACATTGTCCAGATTTGAACTCAAAACTGCAGTGATGAACTGAAAGGAAGTAATTATGACTTCCCCCATATATGAACTCAGAGATGTAGCAGCCAGATGGAACAGAATGCAATGTGTTCTCAGCGATGAACATCAATTAGTGATTTCAGTCTTCCATCTTTTTCACATATGGGTTTTGACAGTTATCGTACGACTGGGGCACAAGCTTTAGCTCTGGTTCGCTTTGCCTCAGGCAGTCCAAGTCTGAGCAGCAGCTCCTTCTGCTGTACATGCGGTCTTCTCTGAGTCTTCCTCTACTCACGGTGTTGTGCTGGCTTCACTTTCCGCAGTGTGCTGCAAAGGAATACAGTGCTTAACTTCACACCTGTAGTACTTGTTAACATGTTACAGTGAAGTACCTTGCTGAGGGGTGCAGCATCAGAACCACCTTGTAAACATTAGACAGAAAATTCGTAAGCCCAACCTTAGTTCCATCAATGTTTCCTCCCATCCTTCTGAGATAGATAGATAGATAGATAGACCAAATATCTGGAATTCACAGTAAGGTATTTTACATCATAACAATACAACGAAATTTTGTGTGGCAACCCTCAGAAAACAGCAGCAGAAGGAACACTTAAAATAAATAACTAAATAAAAAAAATAGAATTGGATTAAAACTTTGAAGTCGTCAGCCCTTAGCAGCCTTGGGGGGAAGTGATGGAGGCTGCAGCTAGCTCTTGTAATCAGTTTCCTAGTTAGGCAGGGAGGGTGTGATGGGGGCCACAGCTCTGGGAAAGAAGCTGCTCCTTAGTCTGCTTGTGCGGGATCTTATTGTCCTGAACCGTTTGCCAGATGGCAGTGGTTCAAACAGGGAGTGGCTGGGGTCTGTGGTGTCCTTGATGATGCTGCCAGCCTTCTTCCTCAGCCGACTAGCATTTAGCCATTATTGCTATCATTGTGATTATTATTATCGTTGTTGTCGTTGTTACAAATTAAGTGGAAGCTTGAAAGTGTTAGCGTGACCATGGACTTGCCACAGCGGAGAAATGGTCCAACTTTGTTTTCCAGAGCTGTTAAGAAGTACAAAAAAATAAAAAGAGAACAAAAAGAAAAAAGAGCTCATCTGCTTCCTGTGCTTGTTTCATCTGAAAGAAAGACCTGACATCTAACAGCTATGCAGAGAAAGATGGCCAGAACTCATGTTCTTTGACACTGAAGCTGTTTTTGAAAATATTAAATGAATATGGCCAAGTCCAAATGAGGCACCTTTCATCCACCTCCTTGACTTACTGTGCAATCATAAATAAGGAGTGTTCCTGGGGGTTTAGCTTAAGATACTGTACACTTTATTTTTCCACAGGTCACTGGCTGCATAAATCGACTCAACTCAGCTTTAAAAAGCATTTTATAGATCCCCCTAAAACCTGCTCACACTCTTTTTCTTGTACTCTTAGTTAAGATTTTTACTGGACTTTCCAACATGCATAAAGACTCAAAATGAGTGTGTAATCATTTTTAAGGGAGCATCGATGTAAAATTGTCACTAAGTATTTATACACTTGTTGAATAAAGTGTGTGTTAGTTTTAACATGGAAGTAAGAACCTGATCAGCTGATCATAAACAATGTGATGACCACGAATGTTCACTCTCTATGGCTTGGACTTCAAATGTAACCCTGAGCCATGTCATCCACAGAAGTTCTCAGGTCATATGGCAGTAGAGATGGGCAGTATGGAGTCCTGGTAAGGGACTTAACTGAGTTGTGCAAACAGAAGCAACTGTAGCTCAACAATGAAAAAACAAGATACTGAGATACTGGTGGATTTCTGTAGGTGCAGTGGGCCACTGTGTTCAAGGGCCACTGATGGAATGGAGCTAGAAGTGCTGGTAATGTACAAGTGCCAGTACTTTGACAACATGCTGAAATGTACTAATGTACTAAATTTCACATGAGTTCTGCACAAGAATGGTCACATTTACCTTTGCTTTCGGAGGAGGTTTGTCTCTTTTGGAGTTCACAAGTCACTGTTGCAGATGTTCTACCAGTCTGTTCAATCTAGCAGATACAGTATTCAATGCAGTTGTATGCTGGGGTCATGGCATTGTTACAGGTGATGCCAGCAGACTGAATGAACTATTCAGGATGGCTGGAAAGAGTCCAGAGACGGACTCTGTACAAACCCTCAGCCACCATGGACAACCCCTCACACCCACTACTCACCACCCTGAAAGAAAAGGAGCACCTTCAGCTGCAATCTGGTCCGATTGTGCTATTCCCCTTCAGCTCAGCAATGGGCCCTCTCACTGTGGAGTTGGTACTGACCTCTTATCGTCCTAGTAGCACTAAGACATCTCTTTATTTACACACCTTTACAATTCTGCCAATGTGATATTTATTTATTATTGTGTATGTATTACATATATTTGGACTGATAATGCACTAAATTAAACTTTTTAGTTTTTAAACCTTTTGTTTGCTTAACATCACTCAAATACACACACACACTTTCTAAACCGCTTGTCCCCTACGGGGTCGCGGGGAACCGGAGCCTACCCGGCAATACAGGGCCTAAGGCCAGAGGGGGAGGGGACACACCCAGAATGGGACGCCAGTCCGCCGCAAGGCACCCCAAGCGGGACTCGAACCCCAGATCCACCAGAGAGCAGGACCCGGTCCAACCCACTGCACCACCACGCCCCCATCACTCAAGTAATTTCATGAAATGATTATTGTTTTCAGTTTTTCCAGAAAAAGTTTGGGATCTGTTCATTTTGATTACTGCAATATAGACAAGGCTTGATGGTATTGATTACTGAATGAATGAACTCTAATCATAGCAGACATGGGGAGGCAATCAAGAATCCTCAGGTCTGCAGACTTAGGTATTACAGCAAATTAAACAGAACCGCTAAGACAGGAGCTGATCTTGTGTTAGCAGTGTAAGCCTGTGGTTAACCTCTCAGCGGATCTAGCTCCTGTGGAAACACTCATCTGATTTTCTGAGATGGTACATTTAACTGAAATATTATTGAATCCCCTGCTCCTATTGTTGGACATCAGGATAGACAAGATGTTCTGGTAGGTGTGAATTCAACCATGCACATCTGGCCATTTTCCTCCCGATATTAAGTGAACTGATTTTCTCAGATTTGCTTTGAATTTAGGGCCTGCAATTTTGCAGATTCTTAATACATTTTTTAAAGTATATTCATCTGCTTTGCCACAACAGTTCCTCAAGCTGCTAGGATAAAGCACATTGCAATTTGTAACCAGTTAAATATGTCCTTGTCAAGTTACGTGAAAAAGTACACTTTGAAAGATTTAGCTAAGAACTTCTTACAGAGTTGTAAGGTGGCACAAATTTGTTCCATCTTTTGGTACACGAGTTCCCTTGGGTGGTTTGCAACTGCTTGCAACTGTTTTCCCAACCGCTTATGTAGATGAGATCCAACAGTTGTCCTCTCTATTACACGTTGGTTTCATCACCAACTCTGTCCTTCGCTGGCCATCACTTCAAGCTCGATTGATGCCTGCTCCTTTCTTCAAGCCAGGGCCTCATTTTCTCAGACAAACTCCCCTATGTCCTTGACAGCATCTGCTTTGACCCTTTCCCGGACCAAGAACCACACTAATAGCTCAGCCCATATCCTCCGGAAAAGTTGACAAGGTGTCCCAATCTTCACTGTCTTCTTGTTGTACTGCTCATTCTTGGCGTTCTTGCAGCAAGTCAGCTCCTCTTACCTCTGCCAGCTCTTGGCCCATATGATGATAAGCACTGAAAAAAAAAATTAAAAGGTAAACTGATGTTGCATTGCAAAACGGAATATATTTAGCATGTGTTATTCTTTTTGTTCTTTTTTACTGTCGAGAATTTTCATGTTGCTCTTCAATTCAATCCTCCATTCACTCAAACAGCAGGTCTGGAACCAAAAACCTAATTTTTACAATTCAGTAATGTTAGGCTTTCAAATAGCACATTGCATCACACCCAAACCTCAGAGTGAAACATTCTTCTCAGTTTCAAAGCTGCATTGCTTTCTTAGAGAAATAAATAATAAAATTGATTAAGAAAAACTAACCTGCAAGAAAAAAAAAAAAATACCACTGAGCAGAAATAAGGCAATATTTACTGATAGTTGTTAATTGATAGATTTATTTATATATAGATGTATCTATATATGTATATCTATGTGTATATACAGTATGTGTATGTTACTATCTATACATGTTACTACATTTACTTGTATATATCTTTCTCTATGCAATCCTACATATTGATCATTATGAAATACTCCTCTATTCATCTCTATTGTGTTTTTATCATTTTTTTCTATTTTCTTCTTGTTTCTGAATACTGTAAAATCATACTTTGTAAAATAAGCTTTATCATGATACTACTGTAATATGAACCCTGATTGTCCTAGTTTGTCATTTTATATGTTAATAGCGGATTATGATCATGATTGTTAATATTACTCCTGTTTGATTATAAATGTTCATGTTCTTGTTCTTCATAAAAAAAAACTCTTCTCATGCACAAAAGACATCAACTCAAAACAGTGTACTGCTAGCAGACAGATGACTCCAAACACGGACCATTGCCTCCACACCTACAATAATGATGTGTGCCAAAAGATGGATGGGCATCTGCATACCAGTTGGACCTTTTTTAATGTCAGGGAAAAGGGTGTGTTCCCCACCTCAGCTGCTGCACTACATGTCTGTAAATGTTGAAAAATTTCTGACTGTGTGAACTCATGCGGAATTTAGGACATTAAGGTCACGCAGTTGGAGAGCTTGGTGCTTGCAGAAATGTAGTAGCTGCTCACCCCTGTGAACACGTTCCTCAGCTGAGCAAATATTGGCAATGACCCACATGCACTGAGTTAATTACATGAGTAACCCCACCCCAAAACTATCAGGGTTATGTAGCTGTATTCTGATTTATTTTCATTATTTATGTAGTTTCATCATTGGACAGTAAACATGTGCACTTTACTAGTTTATTTAAATATTGGGATGTTATTTTGCGTCCATGATGTTTGAGAAGCTGTGTTCGGGTTACATATTTCTAAAGGGGTCTTATAGTTGGGATTATGATATATGAGAAATACCTCTGTACAGTGATGCTGTATTGAACTAAATTGCTACCCTTTGGGCTATTGTTTTTTTGTACAGGTAAATACTGTATACATTTATGTGTATACTAGATATATGAGGATCAATTTGACATTATTTCTTGTGGGAAAAAATAATTGGTTCCTCGATGAAAAATGCTCTAAAAGCTATCAGAAGCTAATATAAAAGAAACAAAATAGAAGTGATAGAGCAGAAAAGTTCTATATTATCCATGACAATGACAACACCAACATATTTTATAATATTTGTAACAAGTAATGTTTTTTTCTAGGTTGAATTTAAATGTTAATGCTGTTTGAGGTGATGTGTAGTGTTACAAACAAATGATGCTAGTTGATCTTTATTACACTGAGGCTTTATATATGCAAATGTAAGAATGTTCATGTTAAAGCTGTTTTGTGTTTTTTTGGCTCATCAAAAATTTGTCTTGGACCAGGCAATGAAAATGTGAGTTTCAACAAACTAAAAGTTAATCCTAAAAAAATCCTTCAGAAATAGAGAAGTTAATCCAGAAGATGTTCTCCTTAACAGTGATTTTCACAGTGAAATCTGTAAAGCCATGTATCTGCGGGACTGTCTGTGCTAGCCTTCATGGTAAAACACTGACACTTGTTGTACAGGTATAAGACCAGTCAAAAGTTTGAGGACACCTGGGCAACACTTGCATGGGACAAATTGGACGGAGGAGTGAAAGCAGAATGACCCACAAGTGTCCAGCATCTCTGGGAACTGCTGCAGAGGAGTGGCAAAGATAGGACGCATGATTTTCTCTGATTAAACTTCTTTAAATTATCAAAAACTAGTTTCCAGCAAATGTTCTCAAACTTTTAGCTGGTATAGTATTTCGACTGATTTTTATGGGCTTCGCTGGATCTCAAATTCGAAATGCTCGTGTTTGAATTTCCATGGTAAAGGCCCACGCTGAATGCTGGCAGGGATTTCGAGTAATGGCTCCAGTTAAAACAAGTGCTGAAATGCTTACTTGAGAAGTGTACCAGTCTCAGTGTGCACGTGTACAGTTAACAAATGCTCTTCTTTAGTCTAACGACTTCTAGGACAGATTTTACAGTGGTATCGAAGGTGAAAACATTTGCTTTGTAATTCGCTTTATTGATGTACATCATATGAGGATTTTACTGTGAACATTCAAATGAACACTTTAGTATGGAACATTGGATCTCGTTGTTTAATCTCAAAACTAAAAGAAAATCATCCATCCTGCCTTTTATCAGCAACTGCCAGTAGTAAAACGTCTGTTCATTTATATAAACATCTCACTGATGTAGACAGCAAATCCACTAATATACCCGCTGAAGATCTCAAGGTTGGAGGATACTTAGTGAGTTAAGGAACTGCTTTGTTAGACCTTTCTTTACTAGTGACTTTCTCATTACAGCCATTTTACTTTTATGTGTTTTTCCTATCAATTACACCTTTATGTGGAAATGATTTATAACCAGCCTATTTCTCACAACTCTCCTCGGGTTGAAAATAGGCAGGAGAGGGAAAGTTCTACAAAGACCATCTCACTGTCTCTCAGTACAATAATGTGAGCCTCTTATTTGGACTGTGTGCAAATAACAATTTAAGACTATTGATGATGTATGAAATGGTTACCTTTTTAAATGATTCCTGTGACTACTATATCTGTTTTAAGCACCTTTGTATGCTGTAGGCCTATTGTTTTATATTGCAATCATTCCACTCATTTAACACACCCATTTACCTCACGTTATGATGTGTTTCATTCAGTACCCATACTCCATCTTACAAGGCATTTCTTTATGTTTGCAAGGACAGAATCTGGATTTTTACATTTATTCATTTAGAGGATGCTTTTCTCCAAAGTGACTTACAGTGATTACTAACTAGTGTTCAGCTGACACCTTTTCCAAGTTGACTTACAGTTTTTATATACAGGACCCTGCATTGAACACCCTACATTCATTCTCCCCTCAGAGTAATGTACTACACACTCATACACACACTTTATGGGCCACTTAGAATAACCAATTCATGTGTCTTTGGACTGTGGGAAGAAACCCATGTGAACACAAGGATAATATACAAGGTGCACACAGGCTGAGCAGGAACTGAACCTATATCCATTCACACAGCCCAGGCACTGTGATACACCACTTCAGCTTGTTTGTTGAGTGCGAATTTGTTTGCATTGTTTTCATTGTTTTCATTGATTTCTATTGTCTTAACTGTTCTAAGTTTTCACATTGTTGGTTAAATGAATACATACACGCTGAGTATCATGTACTCATGTTCTTCTTGTTAACATTTGTGAAATGTTAAGTGTATGTAATAATTACAAAGGAACTGAATGAGGATGGGTAAACAGCCATACAGTATGAAAGAATAATTAATGAAGGAAAACTGCCTTGTAATATTTAATGGGATTAAATGATATTTTAGCACAAAAGAATGTCAATTTTGGGGCTCAAGAACACCAAGATTTTTTTACCATTTAAATAAAAGGTGAACGTGCCTTTGACTTACGAAAATTCACTTCACAAAGAGTGCTTCTGGATTTTTGGGAGGGAGAAGACTTTTTCATTGAATAGCACACAAAATCCCAGGTCTACTTTTTTTTGTCACCATTTGTCCTGGTTGTCTGTCTACACTGAGTGTTCCTCCGAATGTCAGAAGTGACTGCTGAGTAAATAGGTGAGGAGGTTAAGAGACTGACAAATGGGGAAGTACGAGGATAAAGGAATTAATGCTTTGAAGAGATGGACTAAAATGCTTTTTTTAAAAAACTTGTTCATAGTTTAGATTTTAGAGTGAGGATTGTCAAGTTGGTCATAGCGACCCCCCGGTGCAGGAATCTTGGCCCTTGCGAACCCCTTCCTAGTGTCGATCCATCTTAACTCTTAATGAGTGTCGAACTGTTGAGTCAGTGCATCACAGCAATGCTAAAACGAGTGCATTAGCTGGTGACTTATCATGAAATTATCCAACATCACACTTCTTTTATCCATGGAATCACCTAACTGCAATAATAAAAATACTGACGTATTTTTAATTTTCTCTTAAAATATATACAGTAGTCATGATTAATAGATTATAATAAATGTGGCCAGCTGGTAGTATAGTGTGTAGCGGTACTGCCTTTGAACCCAAAGGTCACAGGTTTGAATGTCACCTCCAGCTGTAGTACTGTCATGCCCACGCCGCCGAGTCAACGCGGAACACCTGGGGCACGGCACAGACGGCTGCATAAAAGGCAGCGTCAGACAAGGAGCTGACGCGGAACCTTGTTCAGCCTTGTGACTGCCATCTCCTTGAGTCCATTCATCCCTTTCCTGTTCCCTTAGACCTCTCCCAGTCCCGTTACCCTGCTCCTTGAACCTCTGTGTCTCCTTTGATCATCGACCTCTTGCCTGTATACCGACCTTGCTTTTGGATTGCCCCTTTGAAGACGTCTGCGCCTCGAAGACCTTTCCGCCTGTCCTGTTTTGACTTCTCTTGGATTTCCCATAATAAAGCCCTCATTCCACTCTGCACTTGGGTCCGTCACTTCCTTCCAGGACCGAACCATGACAAGTACCCTTGAGCAAGGTACTTACCCTAAATTGCTCCAGTAAAATTGCCCAGATGAATGGGTAAACAGTTGTAGATAATTGAAAATGGTAAGTCACTTTGGAGAAAAGCACCAGCTAGCACGAGCTAGCTTTTAAATAAGTGTGAAAGTTGGAAAGAAGGTCTAGTACTTCATTCCATTTCATTTTCACATATGTTGTTGGAATGATGAAAACATTTAATTTCATCATTAAGAAGACCAAGACAAATTCAGTTTCACTTGACTGGCAAAACGTGTGTTGTTCATTCACTTTTAGTTCAGATAGTGTGAATTGTGTTATGCATTTAAGCAACAGCAGAATCACTGTTGATAAATTTGGTCTTATGGAAAAAGGGGGTTAACATGACCATTTTGAAATATCTTAGTCTTGCATATGCTTCATTCAGTCTTTACGGCTCAGCCATGTTTCCTAAACTATGGCTGCTTGAGCAACTGGCTGAATAAATTAAAGATTTTGTTTTTTTTAACTTGGATTTCAGAATGCAATATTTATGTGACCACAAGAGATCCTAGAGGCCACTTTTATACATGAAACATTTGTCAGTGTGTCAGTGAGCATTCTTATAAGTAGTTTTAAACCCACGTGCACTGTCTTTTTTGCATTGTTCACAACTGACAGATATGAAGTCTACTATACTGTACCCTTTGATAGGCTCAATTTTTTCTAGCCACCCAAAAAAATAAGTAAATGGGAAAAAGCCTCATTTCCAAAAACAGCATGTCACTGACTTGTCATCATGGCTTTCTGTGATAATGTATGAAATTACAATGTGTGATCTGAAGTCACTGTTACTACTCACAATGAACAGCCTTTAAAGGATTTACAATGTCTAAAGTAAAGTATTCTAAGCAGAAGTTTTGCCATGCATCAGTGTCGAAGGCTGCATAGCTTGTTATAAGAGTGAAACATTGTAAGCCTTAATATCTGCAGTTTATTTATCTGTTTCCATTATTTCTATGAATTATGCAGTTTAAATGGAGAGCACAAAATAAAAATGACCATTATACAGAAAGTTTCACTGAAACTGTCCAAAATATCCAAGTCGATGCTTTGTCATACATACATAGCTATACTGTTGCATCTCCTGTCTCCGCTTTTTGAATTACACCAGTTCCTCAATTAATGGGGTTAATTTGTTCAGTGAAATTACCCTCTGTTATACAAATTTCTTTTCTGAGATGGTTAGATTACCATTATTGCCTACAAAAAAAATATTAAATAATAATCAGTTTCTAGGCAAAAAAGTTTCCTAAAATTAATTAAAATATCAAAATAAAATGTATTTTTATGCATGATGATGACAGCACCTACATATTTCATAACATTTGTAACAAAATTATTATTTCTGTGTTACGTTTAAATGTTACAATGGTACAAGGTTTATTCCACAAGCAAAAGGCATGAGACAGGGTAAATCTTGCCTGGAGACACACTGATCACTTGGTTCCCAGATATTTATAAAGAAATAAAGATCACTGCTTAGTGATCCATGCAAAGCAGGCAGACACAATTAGAGGCAATCTATAGCGTTACTAACAAATATTTGAGTCCATGCCCTTCCTTTAGTACCCTTGATCAAGATGTCCTGAGCTCTTCATTAAAATTTACCAAAATGTATACAAGGGGAAGTAGCATTGTAATTCCTTTTGGAATAATAATAATAATAATAATAATAATAATAATAATAATAATAATAATAATAATAATAATAATAACACATAAAACAGAGTCTGAACTGAGAACCTCCGTGCTTTACCTTTTGTGCGTGGGACTTTCAAGTGAGCAGATATGGAAGAGCGTGGTAGTCTGGTCGGTGTGTAGCGAATGATCAAGTCCTATAGATAACTGGGAGCATTTTCATTGATCGGTCTTAAATTTGATCTGGGCAGCTATGGGAAGCCATTGCAGAGAAACGAGTAGAGGAGATACACGCGAACACTTCGGCAAGTCAAACACAACTTTTGCAGCAGCATTCTATATCTGCTGTAGAGGTCTGATGGCAGTAGCGGGAAGGCCAGACAGGAGAGAGCTGTAGAAGTCCAGACGAGATGTCACCATGGCCTGGACAAGTAGTTGGGCAGAGTCTGTTGTGCGGCAGGGACGGAACCTGGGGATGTTATGCAGGATGTATCTGCAGGTCCGGGTTTTGGCTTCGACTCCTAGCCAAGGAGGTAGGCAGAATGAGTGAGTTGTCCAGTTTGATTGAGAGATCATGACAGAAAGACAGGCCAGCTGGGAGGTGTAGGATCTCTCTTCTGTTTCCATCTGAAATTCAACTGTGATAATATATTTACCATCATTCATGTCTTTGATCAATTCACATAGTCCAGGCAGCGTATAAAATACTTGTGGAAGAAAAACTACCATGCAATCAGGCTAAAATGCCAAGTACTGAATAATAAACCTATTGTATGAAAAAGGAATATATATTTCCACAAGTTTTTGTGGCAGGTTTTCATTGTATTATATGAGGGCTAAGTGTATAATGTTTTGTTCGTTAGAAGACCTTGTGAAGTTACAATTTAATAGTGTCATTACAAAATAATTTCTTCATGTTGTATGGTTTCTAGATCATTTACATAAAATGTACAATTTAGGCCCGTTTTAATTAAAACCGCTCAGCAATGAAAGGTGATACTACCTCTTATTTCTCCACTAAATAAAATACTGTAAATAAAAATGCTGGACTGGGACAAAACATAAATAAAAGAAAAAATAAAAAAGCTAAATATAGGTTGATAATAATAAACTAGCTATCTTCGGTCTATTAGGGTGTTGGCTTTTTGCATTTGGAGCAGCAGGTGGTGTCCTGATTAGGGCTGTTGCCTTGTAGTCTAAAGGTCCCAATTTGAATTTTGCTCTTTGCTGTTGTATCCTTGTGGACTGTACTTACCCTGAATTACACAAAGTAACACACTGCTGTATAAATTGGTAAATCATTGCAGAGTTGTCAGTCTAACATTCTAAGCTACCTTGGATCGTCTTAATTAGAAAAGAACAACAATAATAAAATTTTTGGGGAAAAAGTAGATTAATTTCTGGCCATCTGTGATGGGCATTAATCCGTGATCTTAGTATAACAAACAGTGAAAAACATACACACGGAGCTGATGATGATGAATATTGTAACACTGGCGAGCTCGGGCTAAACAGTTTTCATGGCGTAATGGTAAACAGCAGATGCTGGTAGAATATTAAAAAGTGGAAAGAGCATAAAAGGGATCCTTATAGTAGTGACAATGTCAGTGAAATGTGCAACCCTCTGCTGTTAAAGTAGGTCTACTTTTTGTGCCTTAGACTGCCTAATGGGTATACCTGTCATCTGGAGGCCTCTGTATACTGAAAAAAAATTAAAGAGCATTAATTTGGCCATTAAACTAGGCTTCATAAATTTATTCTTTTTTAATGACAAAAGATGCTGGAAAACTACTTTGGTGAAGTCAGTGGGGACTCTCACATGTCCACGATTGGATGCTTTCTAGTCCTCAAAGCTCAAACCAGGTTGACTTGTATCACCTGCTATATTTTTGGTGAGACAAAGTATGAAACAGGACACTTTATTTTAAGATATAGCACAGTGAAATGAGTGTTAAATTAAGGGCTGAACTGCTACAGAAAATAAAAGAATTGTTTCTGTTTTTCATGGTTAGAAGAAGGGTTCTTGTCTTGCACTACGCTGTCCCTTTTCTTTGCCTCAGTCTGAAATGGGCCATTAATCTCAATTGCTTTTTGAAGTGGACAGTAAGGCACCTGGCCTGGTCTTTCGTGTGTCAGTCAAGTGATAACAAAGACGCGTTCTCCGAAAACTCCAGGACATTGGCTCTAGCCCACCAGCGCTGGTCACCTCTGGTGTAGCAGGTTGGGGGCAGGTGTACGATTTGACAGCAATGTGGAGATTATTGAATCAGAAGACCACCAGACTACGTGCAGCATGGGGTTTTTCCTCAAGGCATATGGTCCTTGTATTAATCCCGACATTGAAATAACAAGGTGGGCACTTTTTCCATCAGACACTGCCAATATTTTCCTGTTTCCACATAGCGTGTGTCTTGTTTTTGTGCTAAATGTGTTATTGACTAAACATGTTAGAGGCTAGCCTCTCAATCAGCTCGGATGACTCGGCTCAATGAAACAGGAGCAGATGGTAAAATTCCTGAGAAACTATTATATAAGAAATCAAAAGGACATTTTGAAGGGTTGGGAAGCTGTCATGTCGTATTCCTCAAGATCCTTTGTAATAATGTAAAAGTCTGGTTTTCCTCATTATTTAGGTAAAGTGGATTCTCTTTCTGGGTAAAATTAAAATGAGAGTAAAAGTTATCGAACTCTTTAGCTGTGTTACTGTGTTCATCAAAAAACAGCCAGAGGATATCTGTTGAGAGGAAACCTAAAGATGGATTAAGATTATTATTATTATTATTATTATTATTAGAACCACCTGTATTCAAAAACAGCTTTTTGCTTGTAAGCAAATACAGGGGGTGTGGTGGTGCAGTGGCGCAGGGGATTGGACCGGGTCCTGCTCTCTAGTGGGTCTGGGGTTCGGGTACCACTTGGGGTCCCTTGCGACAGACTGGCGTCCTGTCCTGGGTGTGTCCCCTCCCCCTCCAGCCTTACGCCCTGATTTGCCAGGTTGGGCTCCGGTTCCCCGTGACCCTGTATGGGACAAGCGGTTCAAAAAGTGTGTGTGTGCTATATTAATGCACAGTATGATTACATTTAGCTGACACTTTTCTCCAAAGCAACTTACAACGTTAAGGTACTTACAATTATTCACGAATTTATAGAGGTGGGTAATTTTACTGGAGCAATTTAGGGTAAGTACCTTGCTCAAGGGTACTACAGCTTTGGGTCCAAAGGTGGCAGCTATAACCACTACACTACCAGCTGATTAGACTAAAAGAAATGGCTCACAGTGACCCTCGTGTGACTTAAGATTTAGGAAAAGTGTATCTGTATTTTCAACTCACCAAAGCTAAAAATATATCAAAATAAAAAATGCAAATAAATAACCTGTGTGGAACACAAGCCAAAGGCTGACGAAACCATACAGTACAAGCAGGTGAAATTTATAAACTGATGTAAATGAAGTGAATTTGTTATAAGCACTCTTACCTCAGTCTCCTTGCCAACACAGAGCAGGGGAATGGAATACAATCTAAGTTCTGTAGTTAATTATACGCCATCAAGCTCCCCTTTCATTTGATGGATTCCTAATGTTTTAATTTATGTCTGTTTAATTAATCTTGTCACTTTTAATAACCAACCCAATTAATTTAACAAGGGAAAATGGTTCTGAATTATTAGTGATGAAGGTAGCAATGTTCCTTTACAGCAACCTTGTGTTTCAGCAAAACCTCCCTGTTTCAACAGCTTCTCCAATTCCATTAATGCTGTCTCTGTGCATAATTAAATTATCTTGGGGTGTCTAGCATTATTACTGTAAACTAAATCAAATCAAACCCATAGCTACGCTATTTATCAAAGAAGATGGAACATTTTTTGGTAAAATGTCATGATAAGCAGAGGAACTTGGCCTTTTCACCACATGTGCTAAGAGCTTTTTGCAATAGTTTAGACCAAAGGTTTACCTTTATGCTGTACTACATTTGCAGTGTTGTATTCCAGCTCTCTGGAAACTGTGAGTAATGGTCTTTCAGAGAGTTCAGAAACCACATGTGGAGCTGTGAATCTGTCAAAAAAGACAATTAGTGAAGAACAGATGCGCTGAACTTAACTGGGATGTCTGCTATTCAGGGGGGCGCGGTGGCACAGTGGGTTGGACCACAGTCCTGCTCTCCAGTGGGTCTGGGGTTCAAGTCCTGCTTGGGGTGCCTTGCGATGGACTGGCGTCCCGTCCTGGGTGTGTCCCATCCTGGGTGTGTCCCCTCCCCCTCTGGCCTTACGCCCTGTGTTGCCGGGTAGGCTCCGGTTCCCCGTGACCCCGTATGGGACAAGCGGTTCTGAAAATGTGTGTGTGTGTGTGTGTGTGTGTGTCTGCTATTCAAGCTTAAGGCACAAATTTTGGCTGCTTAGGTTAGAAGGTGTCATTTTCTGAATCGACTTCTTATTAGACGAGATACCATCGGTCTAAGCCTCCCAGCTCCCTTCAAAAGATTATTACGAAGAAAAGACGTGTATAACTGATATTTGTTCAAGTTCCCAAGTTTGTGAAACCAGAAAGATTAATGGGTGCATCCAGGAGGATCGACAGTTTTCCATTGTTACAGTAATGTTCAGATAAGCCAACTAATTTATTATATGCTTTAATAAATTTCCATTTCCATTTACAGGTTTGACGGATACTTTTTCCAAAGTGGCTACACAGAGTGAACAAGCATCCCATAACAGAGGACTTAGACACATACAGTGTACACAGTTACCGAAGCAAACTTGTTTTTTCAATATTGCCATTTTCACAGGCACAAATTGCTGTACCTATGCAAGTGGCAAGCGACGGTACGAACTCAGGCCGATAAAAAGCAATGGGGTGTGAAGGACTTAGAAAAGTAACTTACAAAGATACCAGGAACCTGGGAGGGAAGCGAGTCTCAAGCAGAAGAGTTTGGAGACTGTGCCTGAATGGCGGAATGGATTCAGCAGTGCTGAGGGAGTACCGTCCGATATTAAGGTACAAGGTGTCCGACATTTTTCATCATGCTTGTCCAGCCAGAGTGATACACGCAGATGTTACTGAGTGACAGTGGCATGCCTCCGTATATTAAACGTTAGTGTGCACGGTGCGTAAAGATACCCAGGTTATTAACAGAAGATTAGAGCTACTCTCTTTGAATCATTAAATAACAGGACTGTGTTTGAAGATCGTCAAAGTAATGATCCTTGCCAACCAAGAGAGTTCAAAGTGAATTGGCTGGAGCAAAAATACACATCATCTCAAGGTTTTCACTGATCAAAATAGAGAAATCACTGAGCTATGTTTAATAGAATTTTCATCATTGCTCAACCAGTCCCACGAATAGGTTATCTTGGATAATTAATGTGAGGCTTCATTACCCCCTTATCAAATTAGATTTTTCTCTCTCTTCGGGGCAGATATGAGGGTGATTATAGATTTAACTAAAAGAACTGCGTTAAACTCTACAATAGAAAAATATTTTCATTGTGAGATCAGATTACTTTCTTTGTGCCTTTGTCTTAAGATTAACAACGCACGGAAAGAAGCGGATTGGAGAACCTGCATGCTCATCTTTATGTTATAGGTTTTCCACACAAAATATCCACCCAAGGGTACATTATGGTAGGGCATAACATAAGTAATGCATGTAGAGTAGTTGAGGAAGCATTAAAACGGCTCACTAATAAATATACTTAAGGCCAATGTAAAGTACATTAGGAAGAGCTCCATTATTTTAATACTGTCCTACTTGTGAATGAAAAACGCAGTGCCCGAAATTGCTCTGGGTATTGCACATGAATTTCAGTTCAATTTCAGTTCTTTGCAACTGGTAGGCAAAGTATCGTATGATTATTTCTGTAATCACAATGATCAGAATCCAGGGCCAACTCAACATTGCATGGACGGAGATCATTCTTCTCAAGTCCTACCCTTTTTGATTGTGCTCCGTGATTAGGATAAATGGCCCAAGCTATTCGGCTGGAGGAGCAGGCTGTGTGAGAGCTCTTGAAAAGACCCAGTAGCGACAGCACCGCCAAGCCCTCAGCCAGACTCTCACGGGTGTCCTGGTATCAGCGCCCTGCAGTGTGGTCCTCTTGAAAACAAGTGCCACTGACTTTTTGTTAGAAGCTGTCCCAGCCCTGCTTTCCTCCATCCTTTGCCTCCTGGTAGGTCAAAAGTGACAGCTCTGTCTTCAGTCAGTCCCGTGCATGTGGTTGACTGAGACCGCAGAGGATTGGTTAGCGCAGCCACCGGGCACAGGTGTGGGGATGGGCTGGGTGAAAAAAATCATTAGAACCAATCGGCCTTCCTGGATAGATCCCGCTGAGCATTTTTCCAACTCTCATAGAGCGGCTCCCCTTGTAAAGATGCCCCGGAAGTGGCCTAAAATGCAGGACGGACTTCAGATCTTAGTGTCAGGGCTCATGCCTTGCATTTTCCGTCTGCCTAATTAGTTATGAGCTATGGAAAAGGCTATCTGTCATTGGCCCTAAGGTGCAATGTATCACGACGGCAAACGGTATTGGTAATTGATAATGGAAGGCCTCCTCTAACTGCCAAGCCAAATTAGCTGCCAGCCAATTAGCGGTATTATCTCCTTACAAGTCAGATGCTGAAAGATTCGGAATGGAGCAATTAGGAGAGTGCAGTGTTGTCTGGCTGTCACTGTGAAAGATGCCTCCCGGTGTTGTGGCTTGCTTCGGTTTGTATAAGAATCAATAACTTAATTGCCTGTGTGTTTTCTTTTGCTTTTGCAGATTTTTAAAAATGTCATTTACATATGAAATATTAAGGTGCAACAGTTCTCTAAGCATTTGGAAATCTTGCATCAGGATGTAATGCCATAATAAACATCTGCTGTGGAGGCATTACATTAGTAAGCATTATTTCTCATTTTGGCAGTTTTATTGTGCTAATTTATTCGTAGAATTATTTTAAGATGCAAATGCGCATTATTTACATATGGTGAATATTTTTAATGCATATGGTGGCCTTCAACTACTTACAGTGCGTACTGTATAGTATGTGTAAAAAATGCTACATGACTGGTACCTAGAACACATTGATGTGATCCTGTTGAATTTAAGTTTGATTACAGTGAAGTCTGAATTGAAAATTCTTCTTTATGAAAATGTCCATCTCTCCCGGGTGCTGGGGGGAGAGGATACCGGGGTATGTGGCAAGCAGTTAGCCGAGTTTGTGAGTTCGCCCTCTCTGTTAATGGTGCTGGCACGGAATGTCACACTTCGAGAGCTTGCCAAAAAATGACAAACGTGTTAATGTGCGGAATCTAAGGGGGTGTGCGGAAAGAGGACGAAAAATAAAACCCACAGCAAATGGAAAAAGGACATAGGCGCCGAAAAGCAGCCGCAGAAGTACAGCATCTATGCAGTGTTATTTATTTAGTTTATTCCAATCAGCTCTTCTTAGAATGAAGTCTCGGCTGACTTGTCTTCTTCATATAAAAGAAGTTTCAACGGGGAGAACAAAAAAGGAGCTGAAACAGAAGCTGCTGTCGTAGCCAATGAGTTCTGATCCAAGTTAATGTTTGGTGGCTACTTGTATTTCAGCTTCTGTCTCCCCTGTCATTTAATATGCTCTTGATATCCAATGTTTTCCTTTTCATGTTCCTTTGCTTTAAGACACATCGTGCCGTGTCCATGTTAAACTTTCATCAGAGTGCCTTTTGATCAAATTCTAAGCGCAACAAAGCAATATTTTGAGTATTAAAGTAAACAAATTATTTTCCGTACCCAAACCATTTATTGTGTGTTTGCTGTCTTATTGTCTTAACTTCTGCTTTTTTAACAATTTGAGACCTCGTTATGTCAGTTCATTTTAGAGTTAATACCACCAGTCAATTTAAAATTTTATGTTATCTGCATTATAACTTGTTCAGCTACAGAATCTTCAAAGGTGCAAGAAAACTATTTATTAAGCCAGCTCCTAGCATATTAATCTTGTGGACAGCCGTAGAAAACGCCGGTGTCTCATTTTAGAAGTATTTGTTACCGAGTGGAAAGCCACAAGTGATATTTTTCTGCCTGCCCGTCTGTCTGTCTGCAGTATGGGATCCTCCCCGAAACCAGAGTAAACAGAATCTCGGTAGTGTAAAAATCAATTAAAAATGAATCTGTAATGAAGGCTGGTATAAATTTCATTGAGTTGCAACATGTCTGGTGCCGCTGCCCTCTTACACCTGATGCAGGTTGACCGGCACGAAGTGTTTGTGTGTTTGGCCTGTTTCCGGCTTGTTACAGTTGGCGAATCTCCTGTGCCACTTAAGATGTTTAAACCATGACACGATAATAGTTGACCCAGTCCTACTTAAACACTACTGTATAGAGACATACACAATAGGTTAAGGAAGATCTCGAAAGAGGCTCAAGCCATTTCACATTGCGTGGTCTCCTCACTGCTGGGGAAGAGGAGTAAAAATATTTCAATGTAAAGAAGGGAATGTATTTTTTTTTCAAATTCGTAGAATCCATGAGAGGATAATTTTATTTCGCTTTAGCTTTAGGCACTCTGCTTAGTTTGTTTATTATTCTATAATGCATGCTTGGTTAAGGTGAGGCCCCCATGTGGGGTGAAGCCTGGGTCAAGTGGCCCCGCTGCCCTCCCTCCTCTACGGCCTGGGGATTAGCAAGAAGCATTACAGGAATTACAGTAGTTTGTCTCCAATTACATGAATTTAATATAAGCGAAAAATCTTTGAACGGGTGACTGGTATAGAATAAAATCATGTACATGTATATATAATAATATAACACAGTATTCCCATTCATAATGTATTCTTATGAACCTGTCTCTGAGTCCAAGGCAAATACCCACTGGGTGTAATACCACAAATTGGAAACCTCATTTTTACGAGAGTATTCCATAGCTAGCGTGTACGCTTTAATTACCGCACACAACACATTCGTATCGGCAGCAAAGGAAGAGGCTGTGTTTACTTCCTCTGCACCAAAATGGTTTTGATCTCAGTGTACATGAAGTCAGCGCAGCTACTTCCAGAGCTGTCTCGCATTTCCTGCAGTTAAGCTTTGGCGCAAGTGCCTTTCTTCAGTGTAATTGCCATTGACTTACTGCACAGCTGGGGATGATCTCATCCTGTACTGTGACTTTGGCAGCAGTCTGCAAAGCTGTTTGAGCTCCGCTTGATACAACAGGCCCTATCTTTGATACGTTTCCTTTCTCGCATTTAGGAGCCTGTCTTTCTGTTTCAGCGACACACCGTTCCTCGTTCTACCTTTTGTTGGCCGAGGTGACTGAACCGCTTTCAGATAATCAGCGATAACACCTCCTGTTCGCTCGGGGCCGTCCCAGGTCAACCTGGGCCCTTCCTTCTTCCTTGCTTTTGCAGCAGATGGCATCTCTGTTTTAAATGGACCCCGATATCATTTTTAAGCAATATGAAAGGAAGGGGTGACCAAGGGGCAGCTTTAGGCTCCTGCTGACTGGAGACCCAGAGCGTATTGTGGCTGATTAGAGAAGCTCTACTTTCTGCTCTGGGCAAAAAGGGTTCTTTGTCTCCTTGATCTGTGTGTTTAGCATGGTTCATGCTGTTTCCTTAAGCTTTTGGATAACAGCACTTAATCATGTGCTGGTTTCAAAAGAGAATTGCTTGATTCAAAATTTCATTTTGTGGAACAGGTCACCTAGAAATATTCTTCACAGGATATTTTCATAAAAGTACGAATAGCGTTCTGATCTTTTACATGTCTAGTTTTCTTGTTTTCAGCGTATCTCCCATAAGGACGATTTAAAGGACAAATGGCATCAAAATAATTTATGTTTAGGGGTTTAGCTGGTCTCATTTCCCATTGTAGGTCCAGTGCTAAGGCAGTTCTTTTTTTTTTTTTTTTTCTTTAATCAGCTCTGGCTTAGCTTTTCAACTTCTTAATGAAATCACGGGCAGTATTTTCATACCTCATACTTTTAGCACTTTACTGGTACAGAAAAACACATTCCACATTTTAACCAGAGGACATTATTATGGATGCAAGTGTGTGTATTCTGAAACAATAACTGCGAAACGCCACTGCTCAGCAACACAGCAGAATTTTGTTAACAGATTTGTGCTTTATCACCTACGTACGTTTATTTTCTGTGACACACCAGGTTCTCTCAGTTCTGTTTACGTTAGGTTAGCAAAAACGGCTACCATTTATGTCTCGTTTTTCTCTTCTTCAGTGTCCTTTTATAGGACTTGAGATACAACTATATGTTTTGTGAATAATATTAAATAGTAATAATATTGTAACGACCCATGTGTTTAGGCAGGAAACCTGTTCAATGTAGATAGTTGCATTGCAGGGAAAAATGTAGAATGTAAGCGTGCAACCACCGGGGGGCACTTCTGGGGAAAATGATGGGGTGACTGTGTTTGCAAGTGTGTTGAAGCAGAGCCTGAGGGTGCTAAGCAGGCTGGGAAGGCTGGTTAGATGCACAGGCCCTGGAGGAAATGGGGTCCTTGGACTGAGAGCATTATTTCCCTGGTGCTGGTGTTCAAATAACTCATGATGAATGCTGCCTCTGCATCCTTCTTTGCCCCATCCAAACCCACGGTGCTGCGTGCCACAATATCTTGAAAAGGGTTAAGAGATGAAAATAATGCAGACTTGTATTAAACCTTGATCCATTTGTTTTGGTTAGGTCAAGTGTATGAATTGGTTATGTGAGCATCCTGCAGTTTTTTGGTGGTCATAAATCTAGAAATAGGATTCACTGGACTTTGTGGATAGTGAGGTATACAGCAGCCCTATCCATTGGTCCAGCAGCCCTCACTACAGAGTCTGGATGACCCACAGGGAGGATACTCTCCTGGACCGGAGTCACCCCTCTGGTGTTCTTCTTAATGTTTTTCTTTTGCTGCTTCTATCCAGGAGAACACAAGTAACCTGTGCTTCATCCTTTGGAGGTCAGTTGCTATTGTGTTACATGCTTTTATTCAATGTACCTTTCCTAGCATACAGTTTTACTGTTAAAAATGTTTACAGCTGCATATGTTAATCATGAAATTCAGGTTACCTTGCTCAGTGGCACCAGCAAGAAAGGCTCCTCCAAGGGCTGGATCCCGCGACCTTTCAAATTCAATTTCTTAGCGTCCTTTCTGCTGCCCTAGATACAACAGGACAAAACATCCATCACTTTTTGCATTATTATCATTATGCAGTAAAATTAAAACAATTCACATTTCTTTTTGTAAACTATTTCATTAGTGTGATTTGATGGTATGTAAACAAGAGTGCTTGAACTTTTACCATCTGCAACAGTTTAGTGAACCTCTCTGAGTGTAATTCCCCTCTACAGAAAATGAGCCAATTACTGCGTTATCTTGTGACAAATGTTTTTTACATTTAAGCTTGAGCAATTTCACTTTATTTGTTTGTGCTCATATTAAATACTTCTTGACCGAGGTCAAAAGGTTTTATGTGTACAACTGATGCCACCGATTGCAGAGATCTAATTCCCAGCACTGTTTGATAATTGATTGTGATATTACCTGTTAAAAAGGGATTGCAAGAAAAATTACTTTTGAATCATTGAATGCCTTTTCTTGTTCATTATTTGTCTCTTTATCCTTATAGAAAAGAACACTTGAATAAAACAGTCTTTATCCATTAAAAAATATGTGATGTATGGTCTTTTAAGGTTTTTTTTTTTCTCAGGCATAGTTAGTGCTAAAGAAGTTAAAATCAGTTCACCCTAGTAAATTTTAGGAGAATAAAACAGAAGGCTGTACCATTTACACTACAAAAGGGACTTTGCCTGAAAAAAGGTATATAGTTATTTTTGCAGATTCACTTTGGTATTTTTAAACTAATTCTTCTTCCATTTTCCATAGAATCAGGCAGCAGGTATAGTAGGGACAAGACTAGTGACCTGAAGTTTCAAGTTGAAGTCCTAGGAGGAGCCCTGCTTTAGTACCTTTGAGCAAGGTACTTACCATGGAGTGCTTTGGTAAATAAATATCCAGCTGTATAAATGCCTAAAGATTAATTTGTGTTTGTTGAAAGAACAGAAAAACAACAGGATAGTAGTGTTCCGGAAAAGAAAACTCTCGGTGTGGGAGAAAAACATTTTGAAGGAGTGCCTTTATGAGTTGCATATTAACATTTTTAGCATGCATAAAATTAGTTTATGTAAAAAAACTATTGGTGCACTAAATCCCTGGAGCAAAATGTTGTAATCTTTGGTTGCGATGCACCCATGTCTAAGTCTAACTAATCATAATTAGATTTATTGCATCATTAGATTCTGTGCAGCATTTTCAGAAGTAAAGCTGGAGCATTAGTTGAATATGTAGAATTTATTGTCACTGTTGAAGCAAATATTGTCACAGTTCAAGAAATGTTGTTTTTCTGAAAGCTGCTCCCATATATTACAATTTTAGTGATGGACTAATCATGTTCTGGTTCTTCTGGTCCTGACCATGCTGTTGTAAGTTTTCACAAATACTCAGCAACGTTCTTCCACAGTGCATTTCCTTGTTCCAGTGCAGTAGGAAATATATCATCAAAGGACAGATCTTTCCATACAACCCGCCTGCAATAAACCCGTGACACTACCCAACGAACCGTACTCAGTTTGATCTGATAAGTCTCAGCTCTGTTCTGTTAAAAAGCACTCTAAAATGGGCAGAGTTCTTCCAATAATTCCCCAAATCTAAGTAAAACTAAACCAGTCACATATGGGTGGATGGGGAGAAAGGCTCCCAGAAGAACTAAGTGGAAAGCCCAGTCCTTGTATTGTCTGCAGTAGAAAAGCAATGATTGTGAGTGTAGCCTTTTTACCATAGTTTACCTCAGTGACCTTGATGTAGCAATGTGGAACTACACCGGACCCTGCACTCTGCTCAGCATTCGCAAGTGTGTAATACAAGGACGTTCCACCTGACTGTAAGTGGACAGCGGTAAAACAGTTCTCAGCTGGCAAGCAGACCTTCCTCTCCAAGGTTATATTGCTGTGGAGGAGGCAAAACAGTGCCTGATGGTTCTTCAGCATCCCAGTCACACTTCTGTATGATGAAGTTTCCTTTTTGACAGAGGGAGACAGACACACTGGAGTCATTGTAAGGCCAAAAAACTGTCCCTTCATAGCTGTTGTGCACTCACTCTTCACATTCTGTTTTATGAACCCCCCCCCCCCCTTCTCCCCCCTCCCCCACAGCCCAGACATCAGAAGCAATGGCTTCTTCAAAAGGCTATCTCATCTCCAGGTCTCCCCCGGGCTTCTGAAATGATCGTCTATGGAAGACTTTGTCAAGCCGTGGTGTCCCAAAGAATCGATCGAGAAACAGTGCACGCTTACCCGATTGTCTTCAAATGAAGACTTAGCCGGTTGCTTTCATTTGGTATGTAAAATGTACAGGCGTTTGCTAGTTTGCTGCCCACTCAGTCAAGCCATGTGGGAGGCTGCACCGAGATCAGGGTTGGTTTTATAATTAGACGAACCTAGGCAGTCGAAATTTGGGGCACCAAATTATGCTACTAAATAGGAAAACAAATTGGAATCTTGGGAAAAACTGAATTAGAAAACTTGTCAATAATAAAGAAACAGTTTAGAAAATTGAATATCTGCCATCTTGTATATTATGTAAACATGGTGTGATGCATTGGTGCTCCATGCCTTTAAAATTCTGCGACACTATTGTTGACCTTTTCTATCTATTTGTTTATTTAAGAAACTGCAGTCTTGAGAACAACTTCAGTTTTCAGTCTGTTTTCACTCACTGAATGATACATTTGTGTTCTCTGAGTAACTAATGTTCCTCTGTGTGTTATCATAAATAATTACGTTGAAAACAGCATTTAATTTATTAAGTTAACATTTATTTTCCTTTCTTCGTGATCTGTATGTGTTTATATTCATCAATGCATCCATCCATCCATTTTCATTAGCTGTTTGTCCAAGTCAGGATTGCAGTGGTCCAGAGCCTATCCTGGAATCACTGAGCACAAGGTTGAGGGGTACACCTTGGGTAGGACACCAGTCTATCACAGGGCTTGGCTGAGTAGGCAGCAAACTAGCCACAGTGTCACTCAGCCATTCACTCACTATCAGCAATTTAGCATCGCCAACTCATTTGAACTGCATATCTGAGTGAGGGAGGAAACCAGAGCACCTGAATGAAACTCACGCAGATGTGGGGAGAACAACCAAACTTCACACAGGCTGAGTTGGATTCAAACTGTTAGGCAGCAGCACTACCTGTTGTGTCTGTATGTGTTTATAGCCAAAATAAAAACACTTTGTCATGTATGAAGTTAAATCAGAAAGCATCTGCAATAATGTTTTTATTTCATAGATTAAATAATTTTTTTTATATCTATAATGCAGATACTTTTAAACTTACCCATAGGGTATATTTATGTGTGCCTTTATTAATTTAGAGAATTTGAAGGAGTGGCGGATGCTTCGCTGCTTAGGGGTGTCACAAACCATAGCACCTCCTTTGACCGAGATGTATAGCACCCATTCTTTTTCTGAGAAAAAGTAAACCAGTAAAAATAGGCCACAACAATGCTCCTCATCAAGGGCATCGGGGTTTGGGAAGCGAAGGATGGCAGCCTTCCAAAATGCTCTCTTGGTGCAGAGGCAAGAGTGGCGTTTGCATGAAAAGAGGATAAATTACCTCCGTCCTCTCCTGGTCTCCTTTCTACCGTTGACACACAGCGACTGCTCGCTTGTCCTTCTTGTCTCGGGGACCTTTCTGCGTGCTGTGATTTGTGACAGAGGCTGGTGACACATCCTCATTTTGTCAAAGTGGTCCTGTCAGAGCCCATGTGTTAATGTTTGGTAACCCCCCCAACCATACATTTATTCTGCTTCTGAGCCACACTAATAAATAAGGTTGTGTTGTGTTGGTGGGTGTCCCCCAGCTCCTTAGCACCTAACCCAGATGCCTTTGGGATCTGGATTACTAGAGCAAACACGATGTGGCTGACCCAGCATCTAGACCAGGATGGAGGAGGTTCACTTTCATTCAGTGGAGAGATTTAACAAGTCTGGAGTCAGATGAGCTGTACGGTAACTCCTCGCTTAGGAGGAAATTATAGTTATCGTCAAAACTCCTGGTTATGAAGAAAAATGGTACTGAGACGTGGCCTAATATTTTGGAGGAGGAATTCTAGAGTAACACTAAATTATCTGCCATATTTGCTGTAAACATCAGTTACTGAAACCTTGAAACTTGAAATTCCTGCTCTGTGGATGTAGACCTTTTTTCCTCGGCAGCGCCCTCCTATCAAGCAGCAGTTCAACGACCGTTGCGTAGATGTTTCGAAATCAATTCCAGCAAGATTATGAAAGGCAAAAAAAGACTGCAATATTATTGCTTCTGCCTAAAGTCAGTGATAGATGAGTTACTACATTTTTCATACATGTGTTCATAAGCGGAATGACAAAGAGCAAAATGGGACACAAAGATTTGTGTAAAGCATCATTCATGCACACTTAGTACGCTGGTGTATATAGACTGCAGGCTAACCTCATATTCCACTCTTCAGTCGGCATGCACGGTGTCCACGGGGTACAATAATAACAGGAAACTTAAGCGGTGCTCTTCCTCCAGGTGATTCATCCTTAATAACTTCCCTCAACTTTATATTACATTTTGAAAGCGGAGTTTGTTCATCGAAGACAGTTCTTTTACATGATGTGATGCTAAGTTCTGTTCCAGGAACAATCCATTAACTGTTAGTGTTAGTGTGTAGATGCTGCCAGCTAAGAACAGGTGGGAGTTAAGTCATTGCTAACTGTTATTGATTTGTTACTGTCCCCCCAGGTTGAATAATGTGGGGGATTAGGGGGGCTGCTCTCTCAGTGATGCAGACGTTAAGGACACCAGTGGGAAGCCGTTGCAGGCAACAGATGCGCCCGGCTCATCTCCGCTGACGCAGCACGCGCTCCCCCTACCCCCTCCTACCTGGGGACTGGTGTGCGTGTGTGTGTGTGTGTCTGTGTGTGTCTGTGTGTGTCTGTGTGGGAAGGAGGGAGCCTGGCAGGCTGTGGGCCCCCCTGCTGCCGAGGCTCCGGTCCAACACGTACCAGGTCTGGTGTGCTGTAATGCCCAAATCTAGAGGAAAAACAACAGTCCCCCATTCCGTGTCCCAGCATGTCCTAAATCCTCATCTGGAGAGGTGCCCAGTCAAAAGTATCCTCTCCCCAGACAAGCACACAAAAGGACTGTCTAATTTCCTTATGTTCATTTAAAAATCAAATATTTTCTGTGTCCTATTAAAACATCTCCTGACTGGTCATTATGGGAAAATCGAAGGCTCGTAGCTGAACAAATCTTCAAGCTAATTTGCTTTTCAGACTTTATATAAGCAGCTTAGAGAATGCGTTCCGTTTCCACATGATATTCTCCAAATGTTTTCATAATTTCTGCTTGAGCACTAATAACCAGTAACTCGATTAACTCTTATTTTCCCACTTTGGCATATCAGTGTTCCCATATCAATATCGTCTATCTTTAGGTTGAACAGGGCCTCTTTCTGTGTATCAGATGTTTCACCAGACCCATAATACATGTAATGGGCCCTAGATTGCTGGCTTTCTAGGGAGTTCAGAACATTTCCAAGTGGAACTGTGAAGAACAAGTGTTACCTAAAGGCGTCACCATTGACGATTATGTGAATGAGTGATGTCTTTAAATTACACGTTACCCGTTTTTGAAATCCCGCTGAGCCACCCAAAATGCAAGGAGGAAAACGTACTTAATAAACCAGGGAGCATTTTAATGGACTCAGTTGTTGATTTTGTGCACGCACTTTCATGGCCAGCGGGACTTTTGTTCATCAAATTGCAGGTGACTTACAACTTCAGAATTTAAATTGCAGGCGCAGGATGCACATGAATTCAGTGGTATTAACATGGCACAAATCAGTTATGACTTATCTTCTTTCAGGGTATGACATTTAAACCTGAGGACAAGAGAGGTCAAACCTTACGAAAGCAAAAACTTCAGTGACATTCAGTAATTGTTTGGTTCAAGACCTTTTTCTTTTTCTTACAGATTATTCTTTCGTTCGCCGTAGGTCAGAATTATGTATTTCATTTACATATTGAACCTTTAGTTGGAGGGTGCAGTAAACATTTCTGCTTTCAGAATTTTTTCACCGTGACTTTTAATTAAGCCTTTAAACTCATTTTAAATTCTATTCTGTGAGGGTCTGTAATGGATTAACGATTTGAATCTCACTTAGGACTTACAGCTAGTTATGTCAGCCTGTCAAGTTCAAATCAAGAATTGCTCTGGTCTTGGGAACTGATTACCGTATCTACATGACATTTAAGTAAATAACACGTAGAATACAGAGGTACCCTGGAAGTGTTAGCACTCTCATTAAACTCTGATTTTTTTGTCACGGTATATTATTTTTAGCCTGTGGAGCAATGAAAAGAACAGAGTGTGCACTTGTTAAGAATGGCACGTGTATACTTTTCATAAAACATTCATTCATGTGCAAAGCTTAATATATATTTACTGGTTTGTAGACGAGAACAACTTAGAGTTAAGGCTGGTTTATAATTTCTCATGTGAGAGCTTTGTCATTTGTCATTGCAAATTTATCTATATACAGGTGTCCCCAGCTATACGTACCTAAATTGTTCCTGAAAGCGGGCCGTATATCAACAGTCTGTAAACCAGAAGGACCTTACCCATTATTTTTAAGGGGGAAAAACTATGCATTAAAAACAGTCTTAAGAAACAGCAATCAAAACATTAGATATTAAACATAATCAAGAAGGAAATAAACAAATACTAAATTAGGCAGAAATTGCATTTTTTACTAAACTACTCCATAATAAGTATACATACAGTAAACATATGAAAGATGCATACAGTATATTTATATTTATGTTTCTACAGTTAGCCGATGCTTTGTCCAAAGCAACACACATCTCAGAGAACAATACAAAGTGCATTACACAGAACAGAAGGATTTAGATGTAGACACGTGATTCTTGAGGAGGGTCGGTTTGTGTCAAATATTCACATTGGGTTTGTGTCATAGCTGGTAGAATAGTGGTCAGTACTGCTGCCTTTAGACTCAAGGGTTGCAGGGTCAAGACTTAGATTCCCTCTGGGAATTTACCCTAAGCTGCTCCAGTATCAATTATCCAGCTGTATGAATGGGTAAACAATTGTGAGTTATTCCAGACAAATGTGCCAGCTAAATGACATAATAATAATACTATGAGAGTATAAATTACACCAGGAGCGGCATGTGCCCTTTTCCATTACTAAAGAAATTATTAAAAAATGATGAAACATAACAAACAGGCACATGTTTATCGAGCACTTACGAGATCAGGGGAGAAGTGAGTCAGAAAGAGGTGAGTTTTGAGACCCCTCTTGAAAGTGGAGAGGTACATGGACAAAGAAACATTAAAAAAATAGGAAAGCATTTCTCCAAACTGTAATAAAAGAGCTGTAATAAAACAATGCAAAATGAAGAAGAGGTTATCATACATTGCTGAAAGGTCTGCACCTTATTGACCTCTACATCATGAGGGAAAAGTCTGCCACAAAGAGAAGAAAAAAGTACATAATATGTGAAGAAGTTGGTCCGTATACTGAGCACGGGTACAGGTTTTCATGGCTGTTATACCGAAAATCTGTGAACCAAGAGTCCATACACCAGGGTAGAGCTGTACTTCAAACCTTGAGGGAACAACTAGTGCTGTGAGTTAAAATTTTGAATTCTTATTTTGACTGTCTCAACGATAATAAATGCCTTGCCCCACAAATAAGCCAAGTGAACGTGTGAGCGGGAAACAAATGTAAATCATTAAAGTACGTTGTTAAGCAGCTGAACAACGCAATGAGCAATGATTATTTCACTGCAGACATTTGCATTCATCAAGTGCATAATTCAGCAGCGTTTCAATGCCTTTGCCTCACCGTATAGGAGCAGTCTCCTTGCCTGTAGCACTTCTAATAATTTTTGTCAAAATGTGTGTCTGCCTCTATGCCCATATGCTTTTTTGAAAAATGAAATCTCAACACAGTGAAACAGAAAGGTCATTTCTTTTTCCAGTTTCACGAGCACTGCTTGTCTGTGACAGTTCATAAACTGTGACTATAGTTTCTGCAAACATCAGTTTAGTTGGTCGGACAAGAACCGCACTTTGACATCGCCACTCTTACTACACTTGCACCACATCCTGGCAACTATAACGTAGCTATTACTTTAAGATGCCTTGTTGTACTTCACAGCCCCAATTCCCCACGTTTGGGTCTTTGCGAGGGCGTGGTCCTGCCAAGGACTCGACACGTTGGAAACACGTCGGCCTACGTGACGGCGGTCTGCTTTGACCCCCATGTAACCCTAGGCTGGTGCAGTCCGCGAACTCCTGCGTGGGCCGCCTGGCGCAAGAGAAGGGGATCCCGCGGAGCGCCGCGCCCAGCACGCGCACGGTCCTCATCAAGGAAAAGTAAAGTAACAAAGAGCCCCCTGACGAACGGAGGCAGCTTATTGATCTCCGTAATGACTGCTGACAGATGAGGTTCAATATGGAAGTCGTGTCCCTCGAGGCTGTTAGAAAGGTTAGAGGCGCACACGCCGACACGCGCCCACATCCACCGTCTCATTTGAAGTCTGCAGACGTGGCTTTGACTGGGGCTGTCAGTCTGCGAGCTGGGATATTATGAAACATCAACGTGCGCATTACAGGAACGTTAAGCATCGGCGTGGAATATCTCGGGTGGATATAAATGCCGCTATATCTACATTCCATTACAGGAGCGGCAGATAAGTGCCTTGACGGAACTCTGTTTACAGGGAGGAATCAGCACACGCGGACAGTGCTTGGCACGGCCAACGACAGCACATAAATCTCATCTGCGCTGCATAGTGGAATTGTGACTAATAACACATTACACGTTGAATTCAGACATCAACAGAAACTGTGCATTAACTCAGTAGCCCTGTCATCTCATGAATATAAAGGCCTTTCAAGATGCTGCCAAATTTGTTCACAGCTCTCCAAGATGTTGTCTAGGCATGTCTCTCGTTGACTTGTTTAACCTGTACATTTACTCATTTAGCTGACACTTCCCACCAAAGTGACTTACAATGTTACAGTCACTGTTGTTACATGCTTACAATCATCTACCCATTTAGACAGGTGGGTAATTTCACCAGAGCACTTTTAGGGTAAATACCTTGCTCAAGGGTACTACAGCCAGAAAGGGGGATTGAACCTATGACTTGGGGGTCCAAAGGCAGTAGCTCTAACTACTACGCTACCACGTACATTTTTTCAAGCCGTACATATATTTATGTGCAGCACATGGATGGCGGCGGAAGGAAAGACAGAAGGGTGAGGGAGCGAGAAAGGAGTAAATTTTTTGAGTCTTCGCAGCACTGAAGAATAATTAAAAAAAAATGTCCCGAACCCAGCGCACACGTCCCCAAAATGAAGATTTCAGAGTAAATGAAAACACGGAGCGGAATGCTTTAATCTCTTTTGTTTCTGACTCGAAATGTTAAGTGCGACTCGCTGTGCTATCACTCCAGCCCTTCAGCGTGTCATATACTTGCTTCAAACCCCTCGCTTTTGCCGTATAGATGTGGGAAATGTCAAAACAGCGCCTGTCGCACTCAAACAGCAGTAGGTCATAACATGCAGATTCCTCTCTAATTATGTCTCTCGACTCAGCAGCGGAACTTTGAACGCCGATATTCCTCCTGCACTCAACAGTGATGCTGAGCCGCTCTCGGCGTCACGTGGCAGCGCAGCGCTGGTTCCGGATGAGCGCGCTCACCGCTACATGAAAGAGTGGCCCCACGTAATGTATGCAAATCATCCTCATTGCAGGGGACGCGGAGAATTGGGAGGATGGAGGCGGGACTTGGATGCCTTTCAAAGCCCCCCTGCATCTCATCTCAGTGGCAGCCACTTAACCAGATGTCCGGCGGTACGTGGCCGCAGCCTGCCAAAAGGGCTGTGGGAATAATTGAAAAATAGCGCCGAGTCCATCGCTAGCCTTTTTTTTTGGGTCCGGCAGCGTGATTATTTGGGGCAAGTGCCAGACCAATTTTGGGGCCAGCGCTAGAGTTGTTTTGGGGCCATTGCTTGGGCCTTTTTCGCTCTTCCGTGCATGCCCGGGACACCCTCAGCGGATTGGAGGGGAGGGCAGAGCAGGTGGTGAGAGACCCCATCCAAGACGGAGAGAGGCCGCCTATTCAGGTTAGCTGGATGCAGAAGAATGTGCGCTCGGTGCGCTCTCTTTCCACCAGAGGTGCTTCAGCCCGCTTCTACAGGAGGGGAAGGGCATGATGGGAAGGCTCGCGCTGGCCCGGCATCCTTGAGAGAGCGGTCCATCCTGCAGTGGATTCGCCTAAAACACCTTGGTGCGTCGCTCTCCACGCGCGCTCAGAAACAGCGCGGAGCGGACAAAAAAATGAGAGTGAGAGTGTGGCCTCCGCGTTTCCCAGCCTGTTATTCAAATTCCGGTCTCGTGCCGGTGCCTGAAAAGTTCACCATTAATCAAGTGGAGGGGTTCCTACAAAAGAATGTCAGTGCCATTGTAACTGTAAGCAAGAGAGAGAGGCCAAAACAGTCACCTCTGATTAATTTGCCGCGGCCGTTTCCTCGACACGTCTAATTGTAAGATCCATTAACTTGTTATTTAGGACTCCTATCTATTGTGCTGGATGTCAATAGAGGGGCCTTTAGTCATTCTTGCCAGGCCAATTTTTTTCCCATTTCCTCATAAGTTCAGCTTTTTTTAATGCTCTTTGGCACCACTTATGCATACTGTGATTAACCCCAAAAAGTTTGCTGATTGCTGACATAAAACTTTCCACTTCATGCTTTTAATGTGATGGACTTCACTCTCAGGCCCAGTCACCTGTAACGTCCCAGTCCACAGCAAGGACACCGATGAACTAGCGACGAGTGACCTTTAGTACTCATACTTATATGTAGACAGAGCAGATGAAACCCTGTGGTCCTGCTGCAGCTCATCACTGTGACTTTGACATTTTTGAGCAAGCGGGCTGCCGTGGGACCTCCACACGCTGTGATGGGGAGGCCGACAGCCACGACTGTACTCATCTTCTCCACTAGGAGAAGCTCCAGCTTCTGTGTAGAAGCTGCCGAGGCATCTTTGCTGTCTGCTTATGTATTAAAAAAAAAAAAATAAATAAAAATCACAGGAGGGACACAAGTGCATCGGCCCGTACACTTGTATGCATGTGCATAGCATTGTTGACCCGATGGCTAAGTGCTCTTTCATTCTCCAGTCCTGCATGTTCACCTTTTTCGCTGTAGAAAACATGCTAAAATGATGTACGGTTGTGCTCTTACTGGCCAGACGCTTTCCAAGAGAGGTTTCATCCGGAGGATAGGGGTCTGTAGGGAGCTCGCCTTGGCAAATGTCGGCCCTACGTGGGCGAAAGAGAAATGGCAGTGTGGTTTCTGTTTGGCCTCGGGTCTGACCCCGGGTCACGGCTGAGCCCTGAGGCTCCCCCGGAGGACCGGCTCCTATAGAGTTCTCCAACAGTAAAAAACGGAGCACAACCAACAAAGAAGTGTTTGTGTTTCGTGGGCTCACAAACCAGTGACTGGCTTACTGCTTAGAACAGCTGCAGTTGTGCTCAATGCACAACATAGACTCAACGATGAATACTACTGCATATGAAAACATTTCAGCAGTGGACACGCCGCCCCAACTGGTGACTCTTTGTTGCCTTTAAACTAATGTCACATTGTGGTTTACCTCCCTGCAACTTCTTTGCAATGTAAGTCACTGACCTGGAGCAACAAAGTCAAAAGATGCTTTATGTAAAAGTCCTAAGGTTCAAGAGAGACCCTGCTCCTTCGTGCCATGAAGGCAGGTCATTGACAACAGTAAATCTTTCCCGTAATATCTGGAACTGGTCCCCTGGTACTTTTGGTTTTGTTCCAGCTGCTTTTAACTACAGTTCTCAATGTTAGATACTCTTCTGCTCTTCAATCAAGGCTTTAGGTCCAAAACCATAATGTCGAAAATATCTATATGTTCATGTAATAACTCATATATGACATTATAGGTACTGAGTTACACCCTGGGGATCAATAAAGTACTCTATCTATCTATCTATCTATCTATCTATCTATCTATCTATCTATCTATCTTTCGATGTTGTAGACCATAAACCGAAGGTATCCTACAAGCTAGCCCTTTGTGTTTTGGAAATTGCTCATTTAAGTTGACCGTTTGTTTGGCGATACTAACAGAAATTTTGTCCGTGTTTGTGAGTGTTGTTTTTGTTGTTTTTACTTAACAAGCTTCCCTGCATGCGAAATGAAAAGTAAACAAACAAACAGGAAACAGGCCTTGCACATTTCACTCCATTAGGCTGACAAATGGAGTGGACCAAAAATTAAACATCTGATTGATGTGGGCTTTGCTAAAACCTGCCACCAAGTAATTGCTCAGTCAATTTCCTGCAGAGCAATGCAAACAAAACAAAGAAGGATCTGGAATGTAGAACAATTTGACGTGATGCTTTTTATAGTATATAGCTTTCATGTATCCTGCTCCCTAGCCCATTACCTCAACCTCTTTTTTAAAAGATTTTTGCACCTTAAACTTCAACCCCAAGGTATATATTTAAAGCCTGTACTTTTTTTTAGACATAATAGAGCAGTATTCCGGGCAAGTTAACATTTAAGCATGTCGTCTTTCCTAGGTGTTGCAGGCGAAATAAAAAAAAATCGAAATTACCTGCACAGAAAACCAGGTAAGCGTATTGTTTCAATTACTACTAAAATAGGCCTGTTTCCATGGTGAACAAATTAAATGTTCTTGCAGCTCCTGATATTAGCTTACTTTTAATAATGAGGAGACAAATCACACAAATATATGTAGACAAAAAGTTAGGCCAGTAAAAAGCATTAAAAAATCATTAGTTAAATTCTGTAACAATAGTGTCCTCTTGGAGTGTGACCCAAGAGAGCTGAACACTTTCTGCAAATCTCAAAACACTCAGTTACATTCAAATTAAAACTGCAATTAATTCGGAAACAAATTACATTTTGCAAACATAAAATAAGATGAACGAGAGATAGTGGATTAAACTCATTTTAATAACGTTTGGTAAAGCACCAGTAATAATGGCGATAATAATATACTTCTCCCTGTTCTTTTGTAACTGTGGCGCACTGCCTCGTTTTAGAATTTAATCTTACGATTTATGTAGCTGTTATGTAAAGAATTTACATGAATGTTCCAGGTTTTCTGGGGAAAAAAATCAAAGAGTTAGTGAAATGTGAGACGTACTGAAGTGAGCTCAGCTTAGGGAGACCACACATCAGGAGCTGACTGTGTGGTGACATTCGTCGAAGTCACGCACAGAGGAGTGATGACGAATGCCGGAGCGATGATGAGCACAAGAACACGGACGCTCTTTGGAGCAACTAAGGATCGCTTCGGAGGTCGTGGTAGAGGGAGCTATAAAACGTCCTGCAATTAAACTGCTCCCCCGGCTCCTGTAAAAGGGGTCTGTGAACACAGCGGTGTTTAGAGAGCACATTGGCCATAAACGACATAACTGTGGAAGGATGATGGACTCCTAAACGACTCGCACCGGAACCAGGGGAGAGGTGCCCGGATGATTGTCCCCTTGTGTCCAATTTGACCGAGTGGTGGAGGGGGGAGTAACACATACCTGAGGCTGCAAGCGCAACCATCCACATTACCCATTTAGGCCATGGAAAACGACGGTATGAAAACACTCTAGATGATCCCCACTGATGTCTTCATGGAACAGGTTCTTTATCCTTTTTAATTTTTCTCCTTTTGAAAGAAAAAGTCACCTCCCAAAATGCCATCATTTTTCTCGGTATTGAATGTCAGCACCATTTGTGTCCCTAGGCAGCTCCTGGAACCTCCTTCCTCTTTAACTTATAATTTTTTATGCATTTTCTGTTCCGCAGAATGGACTGCATGAATCTCTGTGTATTGACAACTGGACTGGTACACATCTCTTTTGATGCTGCCAAACACGGGTGCAGCACAAGCCTCTGTCTGGGTATCTGATTATCTGTTATCTGCTTTTTATGACCGGGATCAAATGAAGACGCTTGTCGACAGTTTATATGCAACTGCATTAACTATGGAAGAAAACATGCAAAGCCATTGTGGAAAAAAAATGGAAAAACCAAAAAGACAAAAAGAATGCAAAAAAAAATGACATGGAACTAAAAAAAAAATCTGATGTGCATATTCTTCCTTTTCATTTCACCAAAGTCATTGCTGTCACACTCAATATGCAATTATTTATGAATGTATCGGTTTTTCCATTAACAAAATTGTTTGCCTCTGCTGGTATTAGTTGTGTTAGACATAAGATTAGAACATCAATTACTAATGTATTTCCCCTTGAGTAAACACCACACTTAAACTGGCGACTGAGCTGCTATCGTACAGTCGTAGACTAAAGCACCTCTCAAATACATAGCAAATGAAATATTTCATATTCAGTGGCGCATAGAAAGTTTGCCCCCATGTTTTCACATATATTCTTTCATATTTACAGATTTTAAAGAAACACTTTACTTTTTTGGCAAATGGAAAGTGTAGCAAACTTCTGGGCACTTTCAACTCTGAAAAGTGTTGCATCAGTATTACTGTCATCATATTTACTATGATTTCTGAGTGTGTTAAACATCATGGGAGCACGCAGTGGATAAGGTGGTGGTGGTATGGTAAAATGAAGGTCGTCAGTACCCTGGTGCAATGTACTTAACCTGCCCTGATACGTTACTAAATTCTTAGAGTGTATTACCTTTTAATATGTTCTTCGGAAAAAATGTCAACGAAAAGAGTACTCTGTCATCGGTGTTACGAACATATGAGTTTACAAATATTTGAAGATACAAACATTGTCCAGTTTTAATTATTTTTAATAGCACTATCTTCACCTTTTGTATTGTTTTGCAGAGGGAAAGCTACCTGTGTTTATTTGTCCAGCCTTTAGATGGTAGCAAACACTCAGAATGGAAACAGTACAGGCGTGGGACCACTTTTGTTCAACTCACATTCACAGTGTTTAGAGCTCGTGTGATGTGTTCCTGAGTGTTGGTGATAACTGACAAGGTGAGTAATTATACAAATATTTATGGGATGAATTAGTCAATAGTCACCGTTGAATTTGGGTTCTTTGAGAGAATATACTTCTACTTTCAGTTAATTTTAAGAACATTTTAATGTTAATGATAGAGTTAAAGAATGTTAAATCAAAAGTTCTGCAAAGTATTTTTATTTGCTGTAGTTTTTTTGTAGATTTCTATATAACCTTACCTGTAAATTTTTTAAATTTATTTTATTAAGCTTTGACTAATTGTGTAAATAACAAAACTAAAAATTAAACATACTGTAGATAGCTGAATGTAGGAAAACATTGAACATATTTATGTGATAAATTAGTCAACAGCTTTTAATGTGAGTTTGTAAAGATGTATTTTTCAGTGGTTTCAAAGAGTTCTTATTTTGAAGTTTGCAAAAAAAATGAATAAAATCATTACAATGATGTGGTGTCATGTATGCAGTGTTTCTGGAATACTCTCTGGACAACATTGCACTGGACAAGTGGTTATTGAGACTGTAGAGTAAATGGAAGGATAGAGTTACTGTGTATTTTATTATTCATTATATCCTCCTCAGGGGGTGTGGTGGTGTAGTGGTGCATTGGGTTGGACCAGGTCCTGCTCTCTGGTGGGTCTGGGGTTCAAGTCCTGCTTTGGGTGCCTTGTGACAGACTGGTGTCCTGTCCTGGGTGTGTCCCCTCCCCCTCAAACCTTGTGCCCTGAGTGGCTGGGTTAGGCTCTGGTTCCCTGTGACCCTGTATGGGGCAAGCAGTTCAGAAAGTGTGTGTGTGTGTGTGTGTGTGTGTGTGTGTGTGTGTGTGTGTTATATCCTTCTCTAAAATTTTTACAGAACCCAAGCGTTAATGAGGGTAGGGAGATCTGGATTATGAAGCTTTTATTGACTGGGACTGGTAAAAGTTCTAAAAGTAGCTTTGGAGTTACAAACACATTGAGTTATGAATAGGCTCCCTTCCCAACTGTCTTTGTATGTGGAGGGCCCACTGCAGAATAAAATAATTGACCTCAATGATAATATTTACTAAAAATCTGTTCTGAGAATGTCCCACACACCTATTTACCTACAAGAGTAAATGGTATAAATTTACCAGTAAACAATAAATTAAAAAGCTAAATAATTTTTCCTTCCTCCATTGAATAAAAATAAGACCCTGAATTTGTTTCTTGTATATCAGAAAGAGAAACATTGAGTAAAACAGGTGCTAAGCTCTGCTTTCGCTCGGTTGGAAGCCCAAGTTCTCCAAGGCTGCTGGCAGCCTGATGCAGTTAAAGGACAACAACTAGAGGATTGAAATTGCGCGTTTCATTCCATGCAGACAAATAGATTCTCCTGTGACAGCTCATTAACTGGGTCCATAGATTTCCACGGATCACAGGGATGTTAATTATTTATCCGTAGTTGCGGACCCCCTGTAAAGCAGGCAAGGACCCCAGACTGTGAACCTCTGTTGTGCGTTGAGGGAGATAGGAGATTCTGACAGCCTTATCAACATGCATGAAAGGGAAGAGAACTCCTTCACACCGCACATTTTACACTGTTCACCGCAGAATCGGGCCAAAACCTGCATGTGGTGCTTGAGTTACTGTAAATACACAGATGGTGTTAATTACAGGCCACATCTTTGCAACTGCCTGCAATCGTTGGAAATGCGTGTGGAAAGCAGCACACAAATAGGATCCTGAAGAGACCAAACAACCTCCCGTGTGCATTTAGTCCTCGGCATCACAGGTACGACAGTACAAACAATGAGTGACTCAGACATGCTTAACGTGACAAGAACCAGGTGAGTTGTGAGAAAATATAACTATTTTCTTCCAGCAGTTTTTGGAATTCGATTTCGACTCATGGATGTTTGGGGTGTCCGGAACTGAGCGCAGCTGCTCCTCCGCAGCAGCAGCTCCCTTCTCAGCAGAACTGTCACAGAGCAAAGGAAAGACACGCTGGCATTTTGAACCGGATCTGTTTATTTACTAATGCACTTATTTTAGAACGATGTGGAGAACATTCCCGAGTGTGAGAGAAAGAAAAAACTTACAGGACTGAGCGGCGTCGACTTTCTAATGGCTTGAAGCAGCTCCATGTTGTGGGGTTCAGACTTCAAACTGCTACCAAATTCAATAAGCAGATAAGTTTTATCCACTTAAAATAAACATCTGTTTTTTTGGTAACCTATAAGAGTTTCTAAAAGCCTTTGAATTACTGTAGTATTTGCAGGGTTCCAAGTGGGCATACAGTGCTACTTGAAAGTACGTGATCCCTCTTGTGTCCCTTACTTTTACCACTAAATGGTTATTTAATGAGAAGCAGAGTTTCTCATGTCATGTAACAGGTTGTAATGACCAGCTCCATCTGCTTCTTTAGAGGAAATCATGTGTGTAGTAGAAAAACAAAGGTAGTGGAGGTGCAAAATAAGTGAACCCCAAGTTGTACTGGTTAAACAAAGTAGGTAAGTAGAATCGGGTGTGTAAATCACAGTCATTCATTCATTTTATGTTTACATTAACGTTTAATATTCACATTTTATGCTTATTTTAACATCTCATACTAGAATATTGGAGGGGCGCAGTGAGTTTGTCCAAGGCCTGCTCTCCGGTGGGTCTGGGGTTCCAGTCCTGCTTGGGGTGCCATTCACAGTGTGTCCCTTTCAGCCTTAGGCACTGTGTTGCCAGGTTAGGCTCTGGCTCACCGCAAACCCACTTGAGACAAACGGTTTCAGCAAGTGTGTGTGTACTTGAATATTGATCCTTATAGGGTTCACATACTTTCAAGCAGCCCTACATAAACCAGATGGAACTCCTGGACCTCCTTGTGATCCATTTATGAAATGTGGATTGTCATCAGGGGACCTGGCAATACAGCAATTTTGTTAAGCCGGTGTACCATGTTTGTGTGTCCATTGCACACCCTCCAGGCACATACTGCATGAAGGCAACGTGAAAAAAAAGTGCATCTTACTGAGCTCTATCGAGACAATTTCTACATCCAGTGCTCCTTCCAAAAAAAGAGCGACTTAAGCAATCCGCCTCCTGTGAACTCCTCAACCCTGGGTGGCGAGAGCTGCGACAACGTGCCCAAAGCCCATAGCCACTGACATGCCGGCCTTTCCTTTCCTCACCGGGAATAAGGCAGTGCCGTCTCTATGCAGCGCCACTTGTAGCCATAACGAGATCGATAGCGCACTCCATTCAGAACAATGCCGCTGAGCAGGACACACTGCATTGTGGGAAGTGAAAGAAGTGCCGCCACAGCCTGGGTGGCACATGGGAGTCAGGTAGAGAGGCAGCGGTCAGCAATAGCAGTCATATGTGCAGGATGTGAAAACATGGAGCAAACGGAGCGCTTGCTGCAAGGCTTCGCGGTTTTGACAAGTACGACACACTTGGACATGTAAGAGTGGGCCTGCGGTCGGCACGGCAACGTCGCACCAGGACGGGCGGCAGGGGAAGAAGTTCACACACAAAGTGAGCTCTAATAAGATCCGCAAGTGACATGATGTATTGCTTCCTTTTCCTGTTGCACTGGAGGATAGAGGGAAGCGTATACACACACACACACACACACACACACACACACACACACACACACACACACACACACATGTACGTACACACAGAGCTGTCAGCGAGGCTCGCGGCAGTGGACCAGCTCAGGACGACACGCAGCCACCTCTCTGTTCTCTTATGGGGTGAGGCGGTGCACTAAGTATAGGGCCACGGCTGAAGGTCTACAGCTTTTCGAGACACCGTGTCACCTGGCCGAGGCAATTATGCCAAATGCCAAACAAGTAACCAGACAAAGTCAGTGACTCAAGCTGGAAAGAAATAAAAAGGAACAGTGGAGATTGTCACAGCAAACGCAGCAGAGCCTCATGTCCACACTAATGACACCAGCGAAGGACACACTGTGCCAGGTTCTACTGTTCTAGGCCACCTTGAGAAGCACAAACTGACCGCCTGTCCCCCAGGATTTTGGACTTATCGGGCCAACACACTTGTTACATTCTGGTCCATGAAACAGCACATCCTGTTTGTTGAAATTAGGCAGGAATGAAAGTTTGGGTGCCGTCCATGGATTGTTGGGTTAATGGTGGATGACGCCTCTTTCACCGATGTCCCTCTTTCAGCGGTCAGGTACCTTCGGTGTCAGATATTCCTCTCTCTCCTGTCCGGCGTTCGGTGTTCAACACTGACTCAGAACCATAAATAGTTCTTGAAATTGATTTTCCATAGAAGTCTGATTTTGCAAGCATTTCAGTCCAAACATTGTTGTGCCTCTCAGTGATCCAACCATATAAAATATGCCATAAACTCAGTCACTCACTGTTTTAATATTGCTGCTCACGACAGTTTTACTGCTTTGTTAAAAGCCATCTCAAAATTAACAAGGCGTTTGTGTTATTAGAAAAAGAACTTGGTAAAAGGGTAATATTTAACACTTTTACATTTTAGCAAAGCCACTTATGTTCTTTTCATAGAGTTTAAACAGTGTCCAAAAAAGGTTATGGTGCTGGTTTATAATGACGCAGCAGGTAGTGGTTGCCTCCTAGTGCCTAGGCTGTTTGGGCATTCAGAATGAGGTTCGAATCCAGCTCAGTCTGTGACGAGTTTGCACGTTCATTCTCCACCCTGTCCGTGTGGGTTTCCTCCAGGTGCTCTGGTTTCCTCCCGTAGTCCAAAGACATGCAGTGAAGGTGAACTGGACACGTTCAGTCCTCCTTAGTGTGTGTGTGAGGCTACCCTGTGACGGTCTGGTATTTAGTCCAGGGTGTACCACCCCAGCTTTGTTCCCAGTTATTCCGATATAGGCTCCTGACCCCCGGGACCCTGACCAGGACAAGCAGGTTATGAAAGAGAGTGGGTGTTTAAGGTTATTAAACGTGTGTATGCTTTGTAATGCCGTATTGTGACAGCGTCCACTGCTTCGGAACTACGTCACAAACATGTCCAAATGTGTGAGACACCCTAATGGAAAACACAGTAAAGAGACGTGTCTTTCAATATGTGAGAGAAAAATTGATACTCCCTAGAAAATGAAAGCACTGTATGTGTTTTGGGGTAAATGCAGAGTTTATAGGCAACCTGAGGGAAGGGCAAAGCCATAGTGACACTTTCAAGTCACTTTCACAGCTGTTGCTGTACCTTCAGTCCAATGTTGTGTGTGTCCCATCAAGTACTACTCCAACTACTCACGCACAAGTGCAAAAAATCACATCTTTTACCAATATCACTTACAATTATTTACCCAGTTAAACAGTTTTAGTGGAGCAATTTACGGTAAGTACCTTACTCAAGGGTACAACAGCTGGAGGGGGGATTCAAACCAATCATCTTTTCATCCAAAGGAAGCATCGCTAACCACTACTCTACCAGCCAACATCACCAGTCACGTATAGACCCCTCTACCCTACTGAACACTTCCAGCTTTAACACTACAGAGAAACATTGTTTCTTTATGACCTTCTTCAAGATCTTAAGGAGTTCATAAAAAAATTGCATTCAGGAGTCCCATCATCTTCTCAGGATAAAGGTAGCAAAACAATGTTAAACAATTACCTGCTGAAACAATTTATGAGAAGAAATATGCCACGAGCTTCATTAAAAGACATAGTTCAGCTATGGGAAGATGTAAGTGTGCTTATAAACTGCACACAGTGTTTTCCCAGCTAATGAAGGCAGTGCGCTTCCGAAAAAAACCTTTGTAAGGTGAATTTTTGTACATTGAAGGCATTCCTGAGCCTTGCATCTGACACCCATTTATGCTAAAATGTCAGAAAATTCTGTTAAATGTGTTTTAGACATTAATACTATTCATGCATTCATTCAGTCTTTAATGCAAAAAACATAAAAGCAAAGACAAAAGAAATCAACGAACTCAATTAAAATAGTTTGCACTCACAGAACAAGTTGACAAGGTGTTTCATAGTGCCCGGGCTGTGCGATCGGACAAGGGTTCGGTCCCCACTCGGTCTGTGTGCAGTTTGCATGCTCTACTTCTGTTTCAGTGGGTTTCCTCCGAGTGCTCTGGTTTCCTCCCACAATCCAATTATCTGTTTCAGGTGAATTGGTGACTCTAAATTGCTTGTGTGTTTGTGTTATATTTCTCTGCTGTACAAATGAGTGAATGATTTTAGAGAGTTCAGTTCACCGTATTTAATACTGTGACTCACCTTGGACAAAGATGTCAGCTAAACATTGGTTTATAATCATTGAAGAAAACATCTGCTAAAGCAATGCAAATGTAAACGACTTGTGCTGCTCAGCTATGGGGAGGTGCATGAAATCCAAGCTTGGATCTCATAAAGATAAAATGCCTCATAAGCCAAAGTGGGGACAGTGAATGAAATAAAAGAAGTGCAATTCTTGTGACTCGAATGGACGTATCTCAGGGTATGAGTCTGTGTGACTGGTTTTGACATTGAGTGGGCTTTCTGTGACCAGTGGGTCATTACTTTTGTTTAATAAAGTATATCATATATGCCTGATGAGTAGGGGATATACCCTGCCACGGACTGGCATCCCGTCTGGGGCGTTCTGCCCCTCTTGCCTTGTGCCCCGTGATTCCGGGCTAGGTTCCGGATCACCATGACCCTGACCAGAACAAGTGATTAATGCAAGTGAGTGAATGAGTGAATAATGCATATAAAACTGGTTTTTGGTATTGGCATGCAGCCAGATGAGTATTGTGAGCAAGGTTGACCTTCCCTTTTATTGACGCCACTGGAGTCAAACTGAAACATCTGGCCTATGTAGCTTGGCTTGATCTCAAGATGGATTTCCATTATGTGGCTGAGATAAAGTTCTCAAAAATAATTGCTCAGATTACACTTTGTTGTTATGTAGTGCACAACATTTAAGACCAGGTTAAAAAGGTTTGGTCTTAATCCAAAGGTTGAAATCACATTTAGAAGGAAATCACAGAAAGCAGCGTTTTGGAGAAGATAAGTGAAGGTCTCTATCCTTAGGCTGAGAAAGGAACCCTTTTAGAGGGCAAACACCTTTATTGTGCCCTGTGATTGCCCATACTTGTGTCACGAATACAATCAAGAGTTGGGCCATGCTTGAGTGCTCATGGGATGTGACTGCACCTCTCTAGGTATTTTAAGCCTCCCAGATGAATGAGACCCACTTGAGGGGGACTTTCAACAACAAATGAAAAAACTGTACAAAGCAGTCCATACAGGCACCATGAGGTCACATATACGCAGTGATACCAGGTTTTGCTGCTCTTCAGATCGAGGTTTCCAATGATGATCAACGCAAAAAATACAAAAATAAGGTTGCATGGTGGATCAGTAGGCAAGCCTCGGTGCCTCTGTGCCTTATGTGGGTTGAAATCCAGTTCAATCTATGGTCAATTTGCATATCCTCTCTGTGATTGAGTGGGTTTCCTCCGGGTGCTCTGGTTTCCTTCCAAGGCTTAAAGACGTTACTTTCAGGTGAACTGGTGACTCTAATTTGCCTGTAGTGTGTGCATGTGTGAATGCCCTCTGACGGACTAATAGCCCATCCAGGGTGTACCCTGAATAATGCCCTACGCTACTAGGAAAGGCTCTGGATTGCCACGACCCGCATTAAAGAAGTTACTGACAATGGATGGATTAATTATAGGCTAAATGTTAGCACTGGAGAAATTCTAGCAAAGTTCCTTGCTCAAGGGTTCTATAGTTGGGCCACTTAGGGAACTATGAGCACCATAAATATACCTTTCAACCCTAGTCTAGAGACAAAATATAATACTAATATACTTAAACATTTAAAAATAAAGTAATGCAGCTGGACCACATCGGTAAGCCATTCACAGAGGTGTTCCAAAATATTCATTAGAACATGTCTCTAAATATAACCTGTCCTTCTAATGATCTTAGTATGTGGAGCACTGACTCGCAGAGCGACACCAGTCTTAATCACTTAATTAACTTAATAAATAAGCAACATGCCGTAAAAATCTTCCTAAATTGCTATCTAATATCAGCACTGAACATGCCATAAGCACATTTGCAATAATGAATAAATGTAAATGACAAGAAGCAAATGAAGAGACATTTCTGTAACACTGTCATTTCATCACTGGTGCATATCCAACTTTGGATTTTGTGGTAAACTAATTTATATGTAATTTATATGTAATTTCCAATGCCTTTTACATCATGGGACCACTACTACATCTCTGCAAAAAAAAAAAAAATTGAACCCTGTCTAATATCGAGTAGCTACACTGTGCACATGTGTATGAATATACTATATGCAATGTACATAACTAACACAAGAGCATTTCGTGCTACCGTAGCATGCAATGCTCCTAACACTCCTAATCTGCAATGTGTCTATATAAAGGTACCAGCTAGGAGAAAAAAAAAAAAAAATCAAGGGCATTAGTTTTCAGAGAGACAATGAAAATGAATTGCGTGGACCTCAGTTCCATCAAGTCTGTCTGGTCGTCAATGCAACAACCCAAAGAAACGCAAGAGAACAATAACCTGCCACAAAGACTACACTTAAAAATGTGTACAGCTTATACATAAATGTGCCTAACTCTTCAAGTCTGACATTTCATGAGCACATAAATGCAAAAAACAAATATCAGATTTAACAGAAATGATAAATAATAGGGCCTATACAGTGAATTCCAAATAATAAATTTGTAGCTTGCCTGCAGTGATGTTACTATTTCACAACTGGTGAGATTTTGCAATGACGAAACCTCTTGGAGGACATTGAACCATCTTCTAATTAAATTATACCATTCATTTAGCCTTCATTTACAGTGACCTGATGCTGATATTGACACTAATATTGAAGCACCAGACTGCAAAGCCATCAGTTATTTGTGCTTGTTCTATTAATTAGCTGTTTATGCTACAGGTCGATGGACCCACAACATGCTGTAATTCATCTTGAATGGGTTCATAAAGGGCACAGTAGCATTTCTTCTCTTGGAACAATGTAATAAATGGTGATAAACTAAAACTCTGCATTTTATAATTGGTTTTGAATGTGCTCAAGTATTCTGATTGCACTATAGTATTGTAGAAAGTATTTTATGTGACAAACTCTTGTTACCACAGAGTGAGACCGGCGTGACTCTACACAAATCATACGCAATGACAAACACAGTAATCTGCTATTTTATGAAGTTATAAGGGAAACAAGTGTTTCCCTTGTGTAACCATAGCTACCTACCACTGTGTGGCTACCTACCACTGTTATTGACAAGAAAAGATGCATACAGCACATCACCTCTATTACAGACAACTGGAGAAGTGTCCTTGTAAAGAGTTGACCTGTCAATATGCAATTTGTCAGGGTAATCAATATTTTTCTGATTCTGAGCATCTGGAATTCCACTTTCAAGTCCATTATTTTTCCCCCAATGAGTGAATTTTTCAAAGCCGACACCACAAGGGCAGTTTCAAACTCTTTTGAAAGACCTTAAGAACAACACGCAACTTGATAAATTAGAGCAAATGAAAAAAAATGTTCCCTGGAAGAGAATACAACATTTGCAACAAAATACAAGTCAAACACAGTTATTCTGAACATTAATATCTTTTTTTATTAAGACAAGAACTCTTCAGTATTTTTTTGTAAAAATGTCTATTTATGAACCAATACAAAATGTGTATGGGAACATATGGATATTTTTCTTCATTAATACACAGTAACATTGCCAAGTACAGCAGAAAGACAAAATAATCAACCTAAAACAATGAGTGATGAACAACCACACTTCCTGGGAGTTACAGAAACTGTTACGAACCAAACCTCTGTCACAAGTTGTGTACTCTGATTGTAGCACAGCACGTTCACTCTTTCCTGTGTCTTTTCACAAACTGACCACTTTCTTTGTGAACTAGGTCTATACAAAGCAATACTTAACACATTTTATACAGTGCACTGTATATTAAGAAAATACATAAAACATGTACAGCTAAAATGCAAAATTAGCCTTTTTTTTGTTTCCTGGTTTAAAACAAATTTACTCGCTTTTTAAGATAATTTTTCATGTGGGCTTAAACTTTTGCATTCTACCTGAGATGCAAGACGTACCATTCAATGACCATGAACCTGAGACAGGGCAGAACAAAAAGTGTTAATAAAAAAGCAAGAAAAAAAAAAAAAAACTACTTCAGTAACACTGTCACGCAAACAAGTTTGTACTTAGATGGCGTTAAAAAGAAAAAAAAAAGAAAAAAAAAAAGAATGAATGAACTTCCAACAACAAACGTAGCAACTAAACGAAATTAAACTGAAAACCTATTTGCAGACACCTCGTTTTTTCCCCATAACAATGGTTTTATTCTGCTCTTTGTGCAATGATAATATTGAGGTGTTCCATTGTGTAACAGTGGAGTAAATTATGCTGGAATAAATTTTATTCCTCCTTGTTTAAAGTACATCCGATTGTGAGGCGCTGACAGTAGTTATAGATCAAAACCACATAAACACACTAGTAGTTGTCTCAACATATCAAGTATAACAAAATATACATTGGCCCAGTCTGTAATGTCTATCCATCAGTGAATGAGTCCATAGTGTCGTAATGCTCACGTACATAAAAGAAGAATGCGTCCAATTAGCTGTGAATGAAGAATCAGTGTATCCAGTTTAAATAGAAGCCGCCACACTTTTGACCAAAGCTAAATAATGCTCACTATTAAATACAAGTCACGCCATCTCAAATCTTAATTGAAAGTACTGCAACTCTGTAGCTTCAGTTCTACATGTTTTCAGATCACAAATGAAGAGAGAGAAAACCAAGACGTGGTTCCTACAATAGAGCATAAGCATCATGTCACACCTAACCTGACGTTTCACCATCCTCCCCAGGCCAAGAGGGTTCTTAGCCTTCAAAACGCGTTGTCCCGCTAAAACGCCCTCGACATCGCCATGAATGTTAGTGTCAGTGTCTAGTCCAATTCAAAAGAATACATTTACAAAACCAAAGTAAATATATAAAGACATCTCGCTCTTTTTCTTTTTTTTTTTTTTAAAACACATATTGATCCCTGTGTAACATTCACGGAAGTAGGATGGTGCCAGAGGGGCTTTGCAGAATGGTCCCGACAGAATTTTCTAGATTCACTGGGAATGTTGAAATGCAGTAGAGCATAGCAAAATGGGTGGGGACAAAAAAAAAAAAAAAAACATGGAAAGAAAGGTGCCAAATTTCTCCTAATATGGGCTTTATCAATTCCCTCTCTTCTGCTTGAGTCACTCAAAGACGTTACACATGTTCCGTTCCACCCCTTACTGTTCAGGGGAAACTGGATGCAGATGATGTGAAAAGTGGCGAAGACGTGTGCACACACCGAACCACACACACAGCCACATTTCTACAGCTGCGGTAAAGCGACTACAAGTCCCATAGTGCACACAAGGACATGGGAAGTGGGTTTAAGGCCTTGGTTCTACACTATTTCACAATTAAACATATGCTTTGTATTATAATGTGATGGAAATCTTCAACATGATAAATCTGTTGCGGGCTAGTCGTCTTTTGACATTACACTTATTCTCTATTTCAGTACAGTAATATGGAGTGGAAGTACACAAGACAAATAGGCGTCACAAAATAGAACCAAAGAACAGTTTTTACTGAGCATCTTTGAAACATGAAGGAAAGAAATGAAACAAAGTTTGTCTGAACAATGAGAGGCAGCTGAAGCTCCTTGTAGCTACTGTAACGACCGAAATGTGCTTTCGAGACACTGGCTACAGTGGAAATACTCAAGTTACGTATATAAAGGTATTTTCTTTGCCATTTCTACCATGTTAACATACATTACACCCTTTTGGCAACTGATTTAGAAGGTAAACATGTATAGTAGCTGCAACAGGTATTTTGTGTCCATTTCAAATTCGGTGTTATGGCTCTTCTAGTATAAGAAACATTTCAAATCAATGGCATTTTTCTAAACCTGTTTTTTGAAATTGTATATTGAAAAGAAAGATCCTTCTCCATAGGACAGAAGTATTCAAAATGAGTATGAAGACATAATAATTTTCGACGTGACGTTTATTTTTGTCTATTCTGTTACCGCTTTTAAATCTGTCAATTTTATGAATGTGTGTGTAATTCACAGCAGTGCCACCAAAAGTTTGTTAGCACATTGTTTCTTCGTTTTACTGTTTCAAGTATCTAAACCTGCGTAAGGTACTGTTTTCTTATTCCTCCTGGACATTTTCCCCCTCGGGATCATAGGGAAATCCAAATCATTGAGTAGCAGTTCCTGCTCAAAGCTCTGCTGAGGAAGTTTGTCATTTGCAAACAGAAAGAACATGGATGCTTAGGACAGAAAGGGATGCAAGCTGAAAAAAGTAGAGGGTTTGTTTAAAAAATAACAATTCAAAACTGTTCTTACAGACACAGGACAGCAAACAGGAGCAGACAATAGCTCCCGGTGTTAACAGCTTCAACGCTAAAGCGAACGTAAAACAACAACTGAAAATGCCACTCCAATGGCAATTGAGTTGTGTGTGTGTGTGTGTGTGTGCGCGCGCTCAACTAGTCTATTGTTGGGTTGTCCATGTTCAGTTTACTGGCATATCTCGTTTGTGAAAAAATAAAGTGGAAAAAAGATCAATTAAATGGGCCTGAAAACAAACAGTACAATTAAGATCAGTTCTCCTCTACTGTCCACTTGCAAAGATTTTTTGTCAGTGTTTTAAGTCTGACTTTTCACGCCTGTCTTTCACGTTGACAACAGCATACAAAGAAGCATCTTACATAAACTTAAGTCCTCTGGTTTCTGAAATTGTTAAGGGGTCTGCAATGTAGAAGCAGCTTGTACTTACAAGGCCAACTCACAGTATAGAAGAAATACATTGTTGAGATTTTGGTATGCAGGAGAGAAGCTATCATTTTAACAACAGGACAAATGCACAGAGGTGCTGGGTGTGATTTTTGTGTGATTTTTAGCCGAACAGGAATGCTAACAAAACAAGGCTAAAAAAGGGAAAGCTGTGGGGAAGAAGTGTGTACGCTGGGTTGGGCATTACGTGGTTGCATACTGGAAAATAAAAAATATATTAAAGAAAATGTATTAACAAAAAGTAAAAAAACAAAAATCTGAACAAGGCACAGAATTGTCTGCAAAATGGTTGAACCGAACAAAATTAGTACCAGCAGTTTGGGAGGTGTCTAATGGTGAAGCTCGCTACAGTGATTTCTGGCAATGTCCCTCCTGTGCTCTTCCTACCCCACTACACCTCCACCGGGTCACGCATTCCTAATCTCTGCTCCTCCTAAGCTGCACATGTCGGATTGAACATCCTTCAACCCCAGAATGCTGCTCCCCACATCCAGCCCATCCCTTCGTACCTAATTCTACCCAAGCCCATGTCTTTGACCCTCCCCCACCCTACCCCATCCCTCCCCCCAACCAAAAGTGGCCCCATGCCTGGGGTGCAACACCCCCAGCCCAAAGGATTAGATGTAGTACTCCTTCTTCTCATCAGAGTTGTTGTGGCCTCCTTCGGCGTTGATGATGGCCGTGTCGGCATCCGCCGCGTCGTCTGCTCCTTTTGCTTCGTGTGTGAAGTAGGTGCCTTTGGGGGACAGACCAGGCAAACACTTAAAATTAAATGGCCACCTATTTAGAACACAATTAATTTTCCAGAGGTGACTTGCAGACTAACAGTGTAAAGGCACAGTAAGTGTTTAAGATGAAACAAAGGTCATGCACACAAAGAGATGTGCTGCCGGATTCAATGGGCTAAGACATCCTTGTGTAACATATACTAAAGACTCGGAGTCCTGAAGATAATCTCTATTTATTTAGGAGAAGGAAAAAAGAAAAAAAAATGTGATTAAACTAAATCCCAAATACTCTTGCAGAACGAATGCTACGGACGTTTTACTGACAGTCTTAGCGGATGGATTGGTTTAGTTGATAAAGCTTTTGAAACTAGTGGATTTATCATAGTGATAAAAACAAAAGTCAAACCAAACTACTGTTTCAAAGTCCCATTCCATTCACATTAATGCTCCTCAGTCAAGTCTAAAGTGAGCTCATGGAGACCCTTGGTCAATTTCAAGCTTGGCTCACATTCACACTTTAATCCTGCAACAGAGGAAGAGCTAAACATTTTCTACTCTGCAAGGGGGGCTTCACTTGCACCTTTGCATTAACCTTGTCAAGTTCACACGGAGGCAGGAATAAGCAATGCAGTCTTAACGCAGACTTCTCATAGGGATCTGAGACTTCCCAGCAGTCTTTAGCCAGATAATAAAAAACAACATTGCAGGCTGCAATTTAAAAAAAAAAAAAAAAAAAAAAAAAAAATTAAGTACGATATTCACTAAGGGATATTCAACTCACTGTGGATGCAAAAACAGAATAATTTACAGGGGATTTTGTGCTTTAATACAAGCTTCAGTATTTTTACAGGAAGGCAATACAAAGCTGAATGGAACATGAAACAAAATTAATTGATTACAATTATGTTCTGTTAATTTATTTATTCTTTTAAACACAATGCATTTTGCAGTACAATTATTTTACCCTTGCCGCTCTGATGGATCTGTTAAATCATTGGGAACCGTCGGCCACATTTACCTTTGTGTCTCGCGAAGTACCGACCCAAGACGATGAGTAGACACAGCATGGCGAACACCACAACTGCAACGACACCTCCGATGACTGCGTGGTCCACCGACGGTGAGGTTCCTTCACCTGCTCTGGAATCTGAAGGTAGCAAAAACAAGTTAATTAAAAAAATGAATTACTCAGCAGCCTATCTATTTAAAAAATCGTTCAAATGAATGACATCTCAGCATCATCCTAGAGATCCTAATTCCAATTCAGACAGTAGGTGTGGAGCAATGCTTCTGTACATATAATCAAAGAAGGACAGATCTATTGCGAATTTAGCCGTAATCATGTGCCGGAAAGTGTAAGTGTTGCTATCTAAATACAAAGCAGGATTTATTCCGGAAACCACCAACGTTATAACAAAGCCAGATGGAATGCAACATAAAGCTAAGCACATTTTATTACACGCATTTAATAAAATACAAGTAAATCTGAAATCACATGCTAAAAATGCCACATTTCAATTTAAAAACATAGCTTATAACCACCAGTTCATAGTATAGGCTTCAAAACCGCATCTCAAAGCACACGTTCCACAACTGCAGACAAAAGGAGACAACATCCGTTTTACTATGTTGTACTGAACTTTTGGAAGAGGCCTGCTGCAATTGTTCTTCAAAAGCTTTTAGCCATTTATTTTAATGCACTAATCCCAAAAGATGCTCACAAACACTACTAGGCTCCCTGCATCTCAGAAGTAAAAAGATGCGAGTGCCTGTCTTTCACCTCGGGATTAAATTAGGTTTGACCTTTCTGAACGAATATTGATGGCAAGAAAAATTTGATGGGAATCTAAAACAGGAATGTAAATGTCATGCTGAAGACAAATGACTGCCTAAAAACAGAATGTATCATAATGATTACCAAAATGTCATTAATTACTGAAAGTGACTGCCACTATATTCTGTCAACCCTTTATCGCTTATGCTCTATATCAATGGCCTACGGATAACACTTCTTCATATCGAGGAACATTTCTAATGTATGTGCTGTTGTGTACACTGTATCCATAATTTGTGCTTTTTGAACATATATTTCACTGCTTAATGGGAATATTTCTCCTGACAGTTCCATTACAGCTGTGCTATTGACATATTCTGCAGTTCTAACAAAGCAAAACATTGAAGTGTAAAATATTCTGGCTCGTATATGATGTATGAAGCATTACGCGAAGGTTCTCAACTTCAATCTTAGAGAGTAAGCGCAGGCGTAGAGATAAATCTGCTCACGACGCCGTCTCCTGTCAAAGCTGGAGAAATACATTTTGTCCACAAGAAGAAAAGTGTGAGACTCAGGCAGTTTTTAAGAAAGATTTATACCTCTCCAGTTAAGGAACAAGGCAGGTGTCTGATGCCCGAAACCCTAATGATATGTGAAGCTTATTGATCAAGTGTAGGGATCCATGACACCCAAAGTTAATGGTGGTTTGTGGAGTTGATTGGTTCTTGGCTGCATAAAGGAGGAGCTAAATTTTTCATCGATATCTCTAGTTTGAGCTCGGAAATTAAAGCGTTTGGTAGGAGATGAGGAGTAGAAAATAAAGTGACAGGACTTTTATGGGAAACAAGTATCAGTCAGGCAGCCAAATAGAAGGGTATATACGGACGTGGCTGGCACATTTATGAGTGGAATAATAGCTGGGACTGGAAATCAGAACTGCACTTTAATAAATTACCACCATTCAAAGGCCTTTTTCCTTGTCACTCCAGGTCTACATTTAGATTTCTAGATTTATTACTGCTTTATGCATCCATCCCACAATATTCTCAGTGAAATAGATATTAAAGCACAGGCAGAATCATTGGGGTGGGGTGGGGGGGGGGGGGGCGGTAAGGAAAGAAAAAGGCAATCTAAACATGCAAGCTTTTGCAAAACTGTCAGAAGGAATGCATCTGGCGTTCCCTATTTACAATTTGCAATCCCCTGCTCTCATCTCCGGCATACATCTGAGAGCTATGAATTTCCTGCGGGAGCCTCAAACAAAACGGCTGGCCAAAACTTATTAGAAATAACGAAGACGAAAAAAAAACGCGCCGGGAGTCCGTGACGGGGGCGAGCGGAGGGCGCACGGCGCCCTGTCCCTCCCTTTGTCTCCCTCTGTAAGAACACGCAGGTGGGACTGTGGAGCAGCGGCGCTTCACATCCTGCCCAGCACAACCAAACTCGACTTGATGAACCTAATAGGCTATTTTGACTTTAGATTTCCTAAAGGCGGAATCAATTAAAGTCAGCAGAAATCCCTCTGACACCTAATTCTCCGTTGTCAACGAGAAGGTAAAGACGTACCTTAATACACTTTCCTATTAAGATGTTAATGTGGACTTTTTTTTTTTTTGCCTGGGTCTGTCAAGACTGACAAATAAACATGCGTCTAGAGTCCCACCTGTAAATGCCACTCTTGCTTCAGCTAATTTCAAATTTTGGCAGGGGGTGGGGGATGTCTAGACGCAGGCCTGTCCCGTGATGGGCCGAACATCTCCTTGGGTCACCACCCGTGACTGCGTGCACTTGATAATAACTAACATAACTGGGCAGATGGAGGGCGCCGAGGAAAAGCCTGTCGCTTCCCATCTTACTGCGGCCCCTTCCCCGTCCTCGCGCTCCGGCCCTTGCCCGCCACACTCCGTTCGGCGCCCAAAGACAAACCGGGGTGTCTTGGGACCGCACCTCGACGGTACACGGTGTTTTTCGGAAACAGCATCCAAAGTGATTTAAAAATGTAATTTAATAAAAAGGCACGGTGAACCAGCGCTTGCACATAACAGTACAATTTAAGAGCCAGATGGCTTCGAAATTTGTTATTCTCAAAACAACCAAAGTCTAATCTGATTCCATAATTCAGCCCCAGGAATATTCCATATATCAGGGAAATTTGGCACTTTAATTAAACTGAAAATTACTCTGAAAATGTAAATTGAAAAGAATGAGTAATTCAATATTTTGCATTAGGCTGCGCTTATAGACGAGCCGTTACTGCCGACGGAACTCCAGTTCGGTATTTGGAGCCGAAAGGAAGCGGTACCGCCAATCGTACCCTGACGTCGCGTCAACCGCAGCTGGAATTTATAGAGGAGCCGAGACGGTTTCTCCATTGATCCGCACGGTTCCGAGCCAGCAGCACGACTCGCGCACTACAGTGGGGTGCTTGCAAGAGCTTTATGGGTCTCATTTAGCATCTGTACTGAAGTGACAGCAATTAAACAGCAAATGTCTGCCACAACAACAGCTGTGCGGGGCTGGCAGAGGCTGTGACCACCGGCAGGCATCCCCTCTCTCACCTTCTGCGCCGACAGCCTCTCAAAGTCACCTGAACCTAGTGTCGGGGGTGCGGGCGGGGGGGCCGAACGTCATCGCCGCAGGGTTGCCGCACCTGCGAGGGGGCGCTCGGAAAGCCTTTTCCTCCCGCGCTCCCCTGCGTGCCCGTCCCCAGCATTCCGGCGCAGTGGCGGAGAAGGGGGGTCTCGCAAAATGGTCTCGCTTCACGGGCCTTTTTCCGCTCTTTCATCCGACACGGGGAAACACGCCCTCCCCTGGCGCCCGAGCGGCCGTCCTTCTGATGCTTCCAGTGACGGAGACGCACTCCCACGGACACCCGAACAGACACCCATTTACCGGGGCCATGGCTCTGTTCAAAATAAGTACTTTGTGTACTACATAATTGACATGTATACTATACATTACAATTTTTATGAAGGTACATTTCAAGGCACTGGCTGCGGTTTATCGCCTCCCATAGGGCTTGGCCAAGACCAGTTACAATTTAAGTGACACACTGATGCCTAAATCCTAACCGTTTCTGACACAGTAATTTGCTTTTGGATCTCGCTGATAACAGCTTGCTTATACGGGCAACGCCTCCTTCGCCGTTCTAAATCGGATTTTCACAGCTAGCAAAAGTTTGTCACACCTTTGCTATAATGCCGCAGCAAAATCATAAGGATGTTTTGTGTCTACCGAAGGCGAGCGGGTCCGCCGAGGCGAAGGAGTAACCGACGGATACCCGGGTGTCCATCGATGCAACCAATTTTAATCAGCTACCATCCCTGTTTAAGGTTATTCCTTGGACATTTACCGGAGCATTTGAGTTTATATATAACGGCACTGCTCATCCAGGGATTGGAATGAATTTCCATCACAGGTGCTACGGGGTATGTCGTAAGTGAAACTACTGAAATTAGCCGAATACCTTTCGACAAAAACGAGGTTATGAAAGATGGGACTGTCCGATGAAAGGCGGCTCAACCCTTCGTCCTAATGCAAAAGTTTGATTTATCTAGTTAACAATACATTTATGGCATATTCCCAAGTTCGTACCATTGCGTACCCTTCTGCTTGGTACACGGAAGCACTTTTGGAATCCATAATTAAAAGCGACTTAATTTCGGCCCCTCCCACGCTTAAAAATTACACAACTGCTGAGGCAGAGTCGAGAAGGTGACATATCGGATACCGACAATCTAAAAAACTGTAATAATACAACTGAAAATAACAAAAAACCCCAGAAACACACAAAGGGTGACATTTGATTCAAGTGTTCAAGTCCAGATAAAGACAGGAGGAGGAGAGAAACATCAGACCAAAGCACAAAATGAAACGAGGACCTTAAGGTTCAAGTGAAATTGCAAAGCGAAAACAGAGCGGATGGAAGGAGGAAGGCATTTCTCCGGGGGGTGCTCCTGGGGCAGCGCGAACCCTGTCACTGCGAGTTACTGCGCAACACGCTTTCCTGATGGAGTTCAGCACCGCGGCCTCCTGCGAGTCGTCGAGGACAATCGAGTCGGCAAAGACGCCGCGCCCAACAATCTTGCAGCGTGCAACAGAACGGAACTAAAAAAGCCACAGGTATCTTTACCGCAATAAATTAATCGTTAAAAGCAATTTTGCATGTAATTTTTTGAAGCACGTGGGAAGTAGCCGGTGGTATTTTTCGTAGCTCTAACACGGCGACTTTTAATTTGTGCCTTTGCTATGCTTAAAAATAAACCACTCCGTGATTCCCACCAGGTAACGGGCCAAAAAAATTTTAATTTCCACACCTACATAACTTAAGGTGAGCAAAACCGCTGCTAGCTGAGACCGAATTCTCAGCAATTCTTCCTCGTAAAGGGAACATGTAAACGGCCACCTGCCCCTTTGCACCTCCCTCTACCTGCATGCACACACTCGTACAGGTGCGCACGCACGCACGCACAGACCTTTCCACTTTTGTACGGCGCGCTCCGCAGGGATGGCGTTTCTTGCTAACAAAGCTCAACGGCACAGTCCTCCAAAGACTCCACCAGGATGGAAGCAGTCAGACAGTAATTACCGGTTACGAATTTCAAGCCGAGACAACGGCACCTTGGCACGCTGTGAAAATATTGCAGGGCGAAGAGCGGGGCGCTCTCTCCAAATTTAACACGTCACCCTAAAAAGGATGTCGCCGCCGTGTCATTTTCGCCGAAGCGAAGGTCCGCCGGACGCCCCTGGCACATTCGACATCGAGCGCCGAAAACGTGGATTCTGAAGTAGCTTTGCTTACATTTCTTACCTGTCTAAGTACAGACTTCTGGATACATTTGGATTATGTAAATCTCCTCATTTTCCTCTTCTGTGGCAGCAAACAAAGTGCGGGAATTGGTATGTTCTGCTGAAGCACTTGCTATTTTGGCACACTGCTGAAAGAGGACAATGTGACGATGCGATGATGCCTGCAGTGCATGATTCACAACTCCCCCCCAACACTTTACCCAGCTTTAGCCAGTTACTGCTCCTTCTTGGTACTGGACCACTGCTGGTTGTGTTGCTCTGGTTCTACGCCTTCCATGCCGACCCTTCAGTCGCTTTCCGAGCCAACGCTCGGGCAGATGCTGTCCCCAGGTGAACATCAACGCTCGCCTCCGCTAGTAACTAATCTTTCTCAAGCTGAAAAATGCGCCCGGTGTTTTCTTTTTGCTGACGGGACATCTTCGGTAAACTCTTTAGTGAAGTGCGAACACGGACACCCACGCGCCCGACGTGCTCGCGGTTCCGAACGTGCGGCCGACGTTCGTGGTTTGATGACGCTCACTGATAACATTCCTCGCCGAGGATAAACTGTCTCATTCTGTTTGGTCGGATTACCGGGCGCCGGGGATGACCGAAGACCGTTCACAGAACACGTCTCAACGTGGGAAGACAGTGACGGACTACATGCTAAATTCTACATACGAAGCTTTACATGTATACATTTAAAGGCACATTTTCACAAATATTTCTTCAGAATATTAAAGTGAAACTGCGATACACAAATTTGCGCGTGTTGACTGAAGACGCACGCTACATTCCTCTGCCTAAAACAGAATTAAAGAAGGGCTGGCACTTTCAGTTTGTAATGAGAGAACCTGGGCCAAGCGTTCACTGCATTCCCAGCACCTCCCCCCCCCGCCGGTAATGGATCCGAACCCCTCCCCAGATGGCACGGCTGATTTTCCCAACTCGCCTCGCTGATTGGCCTCCCCGGACCAGGAGGGATGTGCAGCTCCGCCCCTCCCTCTGCGCTCTCTGGAGCAGCGTGGGGATGGACTCCCACGTCTCCCAGCATGATGCAACAGCAGGCAACCGAGTCTCTGCCACGCAACATCAGCACCGCACACACATTGTGACTGACAGGAGCTGTGAGCCTGCTTCTCTGCAATGTTTACTGCCAGATTTTCATAATAAATGAGGATTTAAAAAAAAAACAAAAAACAAAGGGTATTCCACTTAAGCATTTCTCCCCACGTCTCACAGATACGGCACTGTAAATTTGTAGGAGGTGCAATTCGGTGCATTGCTTTTTTCTGCGAGTTCAAATACTGTTAATGGTTTGTGGAGAGAAGCGAAAGCCGGTCGGAGAAGGCACGGTGGGCCTCCGCACATACAGGCTGCATCTCCTGTGCTTGAAACTCCCCAAACAAGCAAATTTGTGCGAGTGTTAAAACTCGTTAAGAAACCTGCCAGGGTAAGGCTCCCTGGGATTAACACCGGTGGGGGCTGCGGAAGCATTCTCTATGACAGTGCCCGGCGTTCTTGGAAATCCCATCTCGCAAGGTGGCTGAGACGGCGTGACCGCGGGCGCACAGACGCGCCGCGATTACTCAAGTGTGATCGGTGCGAGGAGGATATAGGGGAAGAAGCGTGGTGCCGGCCAGCCAGCCCAGGGGCGACAAAATGTTGCCTTTGAAAGGATCTGTTGGCCACTGATATGAAAGACAAGAGATCTTTTAATTGGATCTTCTACTCTCCTAATTAGGCATTAGCGATGACAGCGGTGTGGCCAGGCAGCTGTCGGGGGGTGCGGGGATGCGTGGGAGGTTCCGCAGGGCACAACGCAGAAAAATGCAATGCGGCGCAAGGCCCGGCGACTTGCTGACACAGCAGCGGCAGGCTTGCGGCTCAACTCTAACCACCTTACGCAGGTCTCCTCCAAAGCTGCACTGTCATTAAACGCCTCTTTAACCTGTTTAAGTCCATTTAATCTCCGCTTCATGCATAATGCATCGTTCCGCTTCTGAACGCACCCTGAGTGAAAGTTTTCACAATGAACATGCTGCTCATTGTATCTGAAGTGTCAGCCTTTCCATTTCGGTAGCCTTGTACAGATGTGCCAGAGAGGGGGGCCTGGGGGAGGACAGGGTATCAGCAACTGCTCTCAGGGCGTAGACACATTGGACATTTGTGCCATTCTCCGGGTTATCACTTTAAAGGACTCTATATGATGATGCAATAAATCTGGTACTGCCACTATTTTAATATTAATGCGCCCCATTGGAAATTTTGATAGCCTCTCACCTTTCCTGCCACTTCACACCTATTTTTGACAGTTGTAGCTTTGAGAAGAAGTAGGTGTGAAAATAAATTGGAAGTGTCTTTTTGTATTCTGATATTCTGTAATGAGATGCCGTACGGTGAGTACATGTGCTATAACTCTTGTACAAACATTAAATCCGTAAGCAATCACAAAAGGGCCTCTTCTTGTGTGTTTAACCATTCCCGCTGGACTGGTTCTGCTCTACACAGACACACTGTTTGTTCTGTGCATTGATCCAACAGCTCAGCATCCACTAAGCAAGCTGCTAAAGTAAGACTCTCACTTCCACACACCGGCCCTTCTAACAAGATGACCATGCAGGATCTCGCTATATAAGATGTGGAATTGATGTGCCATCATAACTCCGTAAGATTTATTTGAAAGGCATCCCAACTGACTGGACTTACTTCTATGAAGAGCAGCTTCAAACTAGCGAGGTCTCTGAAGGTGCTCGATGCATTGTTTCATAAATAATAACACGTCTGTTCTGTAAACAGGTGTGAATTAAAAGCATACCATGGAAGGGAGATCTTGTTATTTTAAATAATAAACCAACAATGGGTGACTCTACTGAAACAAGGCCTATAAAAGGCAAGTCACCGGTTACAGTCAATTTACCCTGTTGTAATCTTTGGGGTCTGAAAGAGTTCCTGTTAAACGCATTAACACTAATTATTCAATAAATAACATCCAACAAGACTAAACCAGATTGGAGAAAAGGACTATTTTTTAGTTTTTTTTTTTTGGATAAAAAAACTATTTAATTCAGACGAGCGAGTACTACCTATTATGCTTCTCAATCTTCGAGGTTTGGTCTTTAATAATTTCATACTTGCCATACGAGTTTCCAATCAGTTCATGAGGAACTCAGAGGTTCTGTAGGACACACAAGTCATTTTTTTAGCCACTGACCGTCTAAGAAGGAGGATGCGCCATGAAGGATCCATCGCGGCCTGTGGACCGTGACCTTGGTCATGTCACGGCAAAGGAATGGCAAGTGTTGCACCTTCAGGGTAAGCCCAGGTGTTTCGCGGCATTCTCCATAGCAGAGAGTTCTTACGCTATTCGCACAGGGCAAACGCTTCACCGCTGGCCTCAGACATAAAGCAAGGCAGACAAAAAGACCTTGGGTTTGAAGGAGACGGCAGAAGAGCGGCTGACGAGGCTTCAAGCTTTCCTTTCTTCTTCCTAGCCGTCTGTTTATCATACCCTCCGCGAGACCCGGCCCTCCACCGTCAGAGCGCCCGGAGCCTTGTCATTACCACGCCTCGGAATAACTCCCGAAGATCTATATTTACCGTGCTGAAGGGCGGACAGAATCGGGCCAAGAGCCAGCGGTTGAGGCCGAACAGAACAGAGGGCAACCTCTGAAAGCTGGTTAAACGGCAGGGTCCAGAGGTTGACAGGCATTTCTGAGAAACGGTTCCTCCGCACAAATGAGTAAAGTTGCCAGTTTCCTCACACCAAAATTAGTTAAGGGGAAAAAAAGCAGCCCGAGCGGCGTATATGCACAGGACAGAGCACATCCCGCACCGCGCGTACCATTAACCTTTGGAAGTTAATCTGACTGCACCTGAACAGATTTAGCCGGCTTTTCTCGTTTCTTCCGCCCTTCACCGCACATCGAAGTCGAAGTGACGCAGATGGAGAGCGCTTCTTTGTTGCGGTGGAACAATGGCGAGGTCCTCTGAACAGAAAACCACGGGTGCTAAAAGGCTTTTAAATCACCGTTGTTCCAGAGCTCGATTTGTCAAAGCTAATCCAGGATAAGATGTCCCTTCCAGGGACCGACACAAAGACTGGGGTGATCGCTGCTCCTTCATCCCCCCCGCTCCCACAAGAGCCCCCCCATCCGAGCTGCCAGATCGGGGCACGTCTGCACTCCCACTGTGGGAGAACCCAGCTGCCCCGTTGTTTCATCACTGCAGGACAGAGACGGCGCAACAGAAACACATTCCTCCCGTCTTCCTCGTGTGTTTGTGTATTCGGGGTGATCATACGTATCAGTGAGGTAAGCGACTTTGTGACAACAGCGCACGAAGCCTCATAGAAGTGAGCAGGGCAATTAAACGTAACACACCTCTTCCTGGATAGGAGGCTGACCTGCAACAATTCGCTGTGATGAAGGGAAAGTGTTAATACTGAAAGGGCCTTTATGGACCCAGGGGGGTTCTTTTCCATTGCCGCCGCTGGTGACTCAGTCACTGCAAGGAGATCTCTTTCGGGATCCAGCAGAGAAAATGAAACACATTCGCAGACAGGTGAGTGAGAGAGACACCAGCATCAGGTGTGCTCTTTATCAAACCAATGTCATCGCTGAAGACAATCTGCTCCTGGGGGCCAGGGGGCGAGTTCAAAATAGACTTGTGTGGTATATTTTCTTTTTCATCTAGACCGCAAACACTACATCCTCGGAGATGAGAGATATTGTTTGCAGGATAGGTGATGCTTAACCTTCCACGATAAACTAGTCATTACAATCCGGAAGCTTGCGATGTCTCCTCACAAACGCAAATTATTCATAAGCACAACTATTTACATCTACTGTTGAAGGGCCGATTATCACTCTAAGTTGTTTAACTAGCAGACGGGGTGTTTACATAGCAGCCTTCATGCATAATGTAGCAAAAAGTAAGGGAGGCGAAAGAAAGCAGTTATTGAGATGGCTACAAAACGAGGTGAACCGCAGTAAAAATGCTGAAGGTGGTGAAGTAGCAAAGCTCACAAACCAGGAAAGATGAATGGCTTCCATTACTTGGATATATTGGTGTGTTTGCAGCAGGAATCGGGGTGAGGGAGAAAACAGGTGAGTGAAAAAGAGAGAGAGAGAGAGAGAGAGAGAGAGAGACAGAGAGAGAGACATCACACAGAGAGTATGTGAAGATGAAGACAGAGTGACAGGGGTCCATGGGGGTGATGCGAATGGCAGGCAGGCTAACGAGAAAGTGGTGCCTGTTACCAATTAGGGAGCTTGACTGGGCAGCAGGCGACAGGCCGACAGGTAGCCGGCACCAGCGCGGCTGATTCAGGTTCACCCCCAGATGTCGGGTCAAATGACCCACCAGGATGGCCTCACCAGCCGGCAGCTCTTACATAGCTCACACTAATTACCGCGGTTTATGTGCGCGGACTTGCCGTGGCCAGCAGACGCACCCCTCGGTTTGGTGGGTGGGGGGAGATATATATATATCATATAAAGCATTTTGTAAGCCGCAGCACAGGCCAAGAAACATAATTCAATGAATGCAATCCCAGACGTCAGCAAATCACTTCCGACGGCGACAGAAGTGTCATTGCCACCACATCGCTCCTCAAGGTCGGACACACGGGAGTTAAAAACGCAGTAAAAACAATGTCAACCTTCGTCATGATACAGTGTGGGAAAAGGCAAGCTGGCCTTCAAACCAGTGTTAAAGTTTTGTCTTCTCTAGGCTTTAAAAAAATGGACTGCATACAATTATGATTGTGGATAAAAAAAAAAAATCAAAATTTAAGAGGAAGAAAAAGGAGCGCTCCACCTGCCGAAGTCAAAGTGGTCATTATCTCCCACTACTCCGGTTATGGAGCCCCATTGTGCAGCCCGGTCAATTATCCCTTTCTCTCAACGCTAACCTGACAGCCGTGTTGGCAGGGTGTCCTTTTTGGCGTTCTCGCCCTTTCTGCGCTGAGGATTAAGTGGCGAGCCTTGAAAAAGAGAGCGGGGCGACCTCGAGCTCGACGTGCAGCGCTGCCCCCTGTGCCTAAAGTGACAAAGCCGGATGACAGATAAATATAATCTTGCGAGGGTGGGTTTTGAAAAGGCACAAAGGGCCGCTTTCGGGGGCCCTGTACTCTACATGCTAACTTCCCAAAGGGCACGGTCATGGACGGGCTCAGATGGAAAGCTTTTTTAAGAACGTATGACTATCGGTCAACCGTGCACAAAAACTGACGCTAGACTAGCCCATGTGCACGAAAGCCGGAGTCAGCGGATACCAGCACTTAATCTCCTGTTGCTCGCAGAAATAGTCCTTTACCAGATCAGAGCGGCCCAGCCTCTGGTGGGTGTACACACATTAGTATTATGAAAGCACAACTGGGGGTTTTGCACACCGCGGTGAGAACCCGTAGCTCAGCATCCGGGAGCTGGGGGGTCGGGGGAGCAATCGATGAGTCGAACTACCACGTGGTGTACGGCCCGCTGTCTCCACACATCCGCCATTCCGTACCCCTTATTTGTTTTCGTGCAATTCAAATCGCAGCCTCCGGAAAAAAGATGTTCTGTAACACAGGCTTTTCTATGCCCCGGCACGCAGCGGCATCGCCATGGAGACAGCCTTTGAGAGGGAAAGGGAGGCGGTTAGCGTTGGCACTTGGAGCACGAACACCGAGGGCTCAGCTCGTGTCAAACGGGGGGTCTGGATTTACAGCGAGTAAACCCCAAATAAGCCTGCTCTTAATTTTTACACAAGAAACGTCAACTCCTACCACACTTTCGCTTCATGTACAAGTCTAACTTGTGATATTAGTCACGGCTTCGTGCTTCACTCCTGGGAAGACTTAAGATGGCCAAAAATCTGTTTCAGACACATCACACGAGAGATGCTGTTCTGATGACAAGGGAGTGCCTTGGAAATAAGCTCTCTGATACTGAGGCTATCAAAGCATGCCACATATTCACCACAAGACTTAAGACCAGACGATCTGCGATGCATGCACGGAACGCAAATATTGTTAAGATTAATACCGGCATCATAAATATGAGTGAAGATTCCTACACTGTTATTAATTAAAAGGGATGCAAGTTTGAAACTTTAACTTTGTTAAAGTGCTGCATCCATTTAATCCTTCAAGCATGTGATTTTGGCTCAAAGCCAAAAATAATTATACACATTTTCAAAATAAATTTCTGTTATCTAAATCTGATTGAATTTTGAGTACAGCGCAAGAGTGGGCAGCGAAAGTGCTTACTCAAGTGTTGCGTTAGGGAGAAGCCTGGTGAATACATGTTGAGTTCACTGCCCCAAAGAAAGGATGCTGAAATGACAACGTGAGGCAAACGCTGTTCGGTCAGCCTCCTTCTATGTGAAAGTTGCGAGGGGGCGTCCACGCCTCAACGAATTTGTAAAGAAACAACGCGTGCGGGGCAGCAGACCGACTAAGTGCAATCTTGCGATTAAATTCGCTGCCATCCACCCCAGGATGGGAGAAGGGGAAAGAAAAAAAATAAATAAGTGCCTCATTTGCTATAAAGAAAGTGCCGTGACAAGGTATCGATAAATCAGCCTCAAAAGGGCCCAAGCAAACAGAAGTCTGCTCAGGTAGAGAAAATACTGTTAATGCTCAGTGCTGTCCTGCCATAATGCAATGTGCGTCAGGGATACTGACGTGCTGATAACATTTTGATGTATTTCACTCCGGGAGCAGTGTTTTTTTTTAATTTTTTTTTTTTTTAACAGGTCTACAGTGACTCAGACAATGTGGTAAGCTACATCTGCGCTTACCGTAACATATCAAAAGGGCTCTAAAACACAGCCTTGATCTCACCTGACAAAAGTATAAACAACAAAGAAAACCTAACACCAACAAAAAAGCACAAATGCTCTGCTTTATTGTATTAATTTACCTGGTGACTATTGACTAAAACCTCTTCCACCATAGCAGCATTTACTTCCCTTGAACTCATGTCTGTTGCTAGGCTACATAAAGGCAGAGAGAACAAATTATTCGGGAGAATTTATCTTCCAAGTAATGCACATATCTAAAAGTGAAACATAACCAAAAGAAAAAAAAAAGCCACACAGATTTGTGTGAAACACATATTAAAAATTTGGTAGAATGCAATCACTGTGCAATTATTGCGCACACTCTATTTCAAACTGCAAACTTGTTTCTACAGTTTATAAATTAATAACCTTGGTCTGTCCATAAACCTTGAAACTCGAGTGATTCCGTACCCAACATAGAGTGACAGCGTTGTGCTGAAATTTTAATTTCCGAATTTCAAACACTGTTAATGGCTCCTTTAATGACTCCGCAAAGAGTCCGGAATGAAGAATTTTCCTAAAATAACGCCTCTATGTCAGTCATGGTGTTGATATAAAACTGTCTCCACTGCCTCATTTCACATCCATTTTGACAAGAGCGGTCAAGTGAAAAATATTAATACAATAAATACAATAAAGTTTCTGATGTGCTGCTTTGTTGGCCTCACTTTCGTTTCGACAGCATTTCTCGAAAGTACTTTCCATTTTTGCCGGTCATGACTTGCACGACGCAGACATGGAAAGAACTACACTTGCGAATGCCTTTCAGAATGCAGCACACCCTTGCCTTTACAGGTCTGTAATAGAATGAGAAGCGCCAATGAATTGTCACTGGTCTCCACTGGAGTCATATGTCAAAAACGGGTCAATTATGCGAGGTCTGGATTCACACCTTCTCAATACATCCAGATGAAATGAAGAGGCCTCTGAGACTTGGTATGGCAAGACATTAGTTACAGAGCCTTAAACTCAACGAACCCCGCAATACAGAGTGCACACGAGCTTTCGACAATCGGTCGAATCGCGGCTCGATCACGATGCCCATAACGCAGTTGGTTCTTGCCATGGAGGCGGAACATACATCTCCGACACTACCGCTTACAGGCAACGACTGGTAGAGACAGTGCATCCGAGGCGTTTATGTGCTTAAAAACTGTAGCCATATGAGGTATTTATTCTACGAAGGGAAGCAATTGGTGTGACAAACACAGAATGCTGTACCGTATGTGGCAGAATGGGCCTTTCCTGACAGCTCGTTCAAGCGGTGGGGTTCAGCGGTCGTGCAGCATAACAGTGTAACTCAAAACCACAAAAGGCAACTATTACTGGCAAGTTTTGTTTCGCTGGAGCTGCACGGTGACCAAGCTCAACCTCCTGAGCTCCGGACCATTGAAACATTTGCTGCTGCTTTGCATCCTCTCCTCACAACCGAAAACCTGAGCGACGTCGCAGAGAAAAAAATGCAACCGGAGAGCACGTAGCGCACATTTTAAACGTACACCTCTGTGTCTGAGCAGAGCGAAACATCACGTATTATTCTTAGACCACAGTAACGCCAAGCAACATTTCGTAGACCACACGCAGATATTAGCCTACTCGGTTATCACCACCCTTGTGACAAGGTATTTAGAAAAGCAGTGAAGAGACGGCAAGCTCAATTATGACCCAAAGACACAGACTGCGTGAACAAAAGTTAATTCTTTGCGCATTTTTTTCCTGGGCAAACATGCGTCACTCACAGCTTCAGGTTTGTATGAAACAGTACAGGTTCAGGATGAAACGTTTCGTTTTAAAGTCAGCACAAATGCACATATGCATGCACGCACAATCACACGCATATTAGAGGTCTTCACAGGTGGAACTACAGCACCTGAAAAGGTCTGATTCTATCAGGACCACCCCAGCTATACCTGAGATACCGTATTACTGGTACCACAGTGCGACGCATCGGTTCCGACGCTAAGCTTCACTCACGCAACGAACTGGAATTAAGAAGCACACCCTCCCTAAATAAAAATACACACACCTTTGTAGGTAACAGACACCGGGGAGAGATGTACATCTTCTAAACTGAAATAACAATAAATCAGAAAACTTTGAAAAATGTTTAAAAAAAAAAAGAAAAAAAAAAAAAAAAACTGATCAAGGCATGCCTTCTAATTTCATGTTGCTTATAGAAGCCTGGGCAATATCTTATGTATCCACTGCTGATCTTCTCCAGAAAACAGGCGTGGTTTGCAACGGTCAACAGTCAGAATTTAGAAGCAGACCTCACAACTCCTGTCTCGGAAAAAAGGGATTTCTAAAAAAAAAAATAATGAGAATGGTGTCTTAAAGATACCATGCTGCAATTTTTTGGGTGCAAATTGAGAACATGCATGTTTTTGGCTGGTTTCCATGGGAACCCGAGCTAACACCGTCCAAGAGCCGAGAGAACGTGCTTTATTTACGTATGTGTACACACTTGGGTTCCATTTGGACACGGTCACGCTCAAGATCGGACAGCCAGATGAACCCCTGAGGACCTCTAAAATGCACACCCATGCAGACACACCCATCAGGCGCGCACGCACACACACACACACACACACACACACACACACACACACGCAATCACTTTAAGTATTCATGTCAGTGTTTGCAGCTCAGAATGCGAGGAGGCCTTGGCTCCGCAATCAGCAGCCACATCGTGCCACACACGCGTGCCGTGCTAGCAGGGCGAGGATGGCGGGTTACGCACCGTGAGCCGCTGGTTCTGTGCTGGACGCGGAGTCTGAACGCGTGGGGAGGAGAACGGTGGAGGAACGAGGGGAACAGGAGGAACAGCATGCAAAAAAAAGAGAATGACAACAATGGAACCGATAAGCAAGCATTTAGAGACCGTCACATGACAAAGACCAAAAGTCGACAAAGGAAAACATAAAAAATAAAGAAATAAAAAGAAACCGAAACACATTAAACAACAACAAAAGTGAAGCCCCGCAAGTTTGTCACAGACGGAGGGACAGCTATCACATAGCAGAACCAAAATAAACAAGTTTAAAACTACGTGAAAAGTGCACATCATTCTACCAAGAAATTGAGAAGTGGTTCATGAAATATAGCTAAAAAGAATAGTTTATGTTGTGTGTGACTGTGTCACTGTTTGTGTCTAACTCTGGTTTTAATCAGTTTGACTTTGATGCAACTCTGTGAAGAGAAAGAAGAAATATGTTTATCTGAACAACCTAATTTCACATTTTAATAACAGAAGCCCCCCCCCCTCCCTTCCTCAATTTCAAATGAGCAGTTATTTACTTTTCAAATTCAAAGATATTTGGAGTGCATCTTCTGGAAAATTGCAAGAACGTAACCACGTGGCTCAGATATAAATCGACTTAATTTCATAGGGTTTGACTGAAAATCAGGGTGAACACTCCACATCTGCATATACGGACCTCTCTCGGGATCCTGAGGGTTTTTAAGGTAATTTATTCAATTTTTTACGGTGAGTGCAACAGACCCGACACACAGTTACAAACTCTCTAAAGAGTATTTTGAACGAGAAGTATTATAGCAACGTTACGAAAGCCTAATTGGCCTCAGGCAACCATTTGCGAACGGTAGAATCTGTTTCCCCTTAATTCAGTAAATGGGCGACACCTTCTTTTCTTAACTTCAGTTATCTTTGGATGAAGCGGAGTATAAATCATTGAGGTCGGCAAACAATTTAACCGGCAGTTCAAAGCGCCCATCTGACTGAATAAACCCGTAACAAGAAGCTCTTGCAGTATGCAGAACCCCGTCCTCCTCCAAGTGCCACTTTTGCAGCAACGCAGCAGGGTGCCATTGCATAAGTGATAGTTGTCAGACAGATATATGAGACAAGTTCCAAGTGTGGCACCTTAGGGCATCGTAGGCAAAGTTCAGCATATCAGGAAGGCAATTTCTATATAATGGAGGCGCCCGTTAAACCTGGAAAAAAAAAAAAAACATTACAGATGACAGTCCCTGTCATGGTGGTGAAATTCCAGCTTGAGCATTCTGTTCCCTCTCTGCACAGATTAAATCAGACCTAATGGAGACATAATTGTTGCCCTCGGTGATTTTGGCACAGTCACCCGGTTTCTGCTATACTTATCTAGAAATCTACATGGGGACAATGACATAAATCTGTAATAGATGTCACACAGATTAATGAGATGAGGATTGACTGTTTGTGTAAGGTGAAATGAAATATGTTACTGATTTCAATGCTTTCCGTAAGTCTTTCGTTAAAGAAATTACAATCAACAAAAGCAAAGAAAGGGATATTCTAACACGAAACACGTGGAGACGGGAAAAGACATAGGTAGACCGACCTTAAGCACCTTATCTGCAATAATAAACAAATGAATAACTTAAAAGCAGAAAAGAGGTGTCATGAGGCTTGTTTCTTGGTTTGAAAAAGTTTTCATAGCAACGTATCAATAAAAACTTCAGAAGCACACTTACTACCTTAATCCTTTAGCTGATTTTCACGTTATTTATAAGGGCTTGTACTTTAAAGAGCAGACACTTTAACAGTAAGGGAAAAAAATGTTTAACTTCCTCTAAGCACTTTGTCTGCAAATACAGCAGAATGTGAGAAGCGCTGTGTCTCTTGGGATATGGACCTAACACCACCTGGTCTTCAGCCACTACAGTGCACTGCTGTCTCACATCATCTCCCAGCATAATACTGGGGGAATTCACTTGGGTTCACCACCTCACAGAGGTCATCAAAGTGGATTTAAACTCAAAAAGAGAAAACTCCAGAGGCTTTTTCTACTGCTCCTACTTTTACCCTGCTGGTCTTGTCACTCACTCCTTGACCTTAATGTACATTATAGCAATTTGACAGCAGGGCAGAAATCCAGTAGGATCCAAAGGAGTGAAAAGTTTGTTTTCAAAATTTAAATTTTTTCTCTCTCACACACACACACACACACACACACATCCAATGAATACTTTATAAGATACAGCTAAGCTAGTACCAGGTACAGTTGCAAGAAATTGCTTGTGAGCCTTTTGAAATGATATGGATTTCTACATTCATCATAAAATGTGGACTAAACTAGGTCATAATATTGGACACTTATCCATTTCCTCCAAGACAACTTACCAGGTAGAGCTATTTACAGTTATTTACCCATTTCTACGACTAGGTGATTACACTGGTGCAGTTTAGAGCAAGTAGCTTGCTCAAGGGTACAGCAGCTAGAAGAGGGATTTGAACCAGCAACCTTTTGGGTCCAAAGGCAGCCGGCCTAACCACTAGTGTACCAGCTGGGCAGCTGTTTGCAGATAGACACAATCTGCTTAAATGAATAACACAGAAACAAGTTGTGAGCTGGTAGGGTGGTCAATCCCAGGGCAGGAGGCAGGAGCAGTAAGATGGACAACTCTCAAGGACCCACTTGCCTTAAGTGAACAATGCCAACAAGCTGCAGACACTAAAGGTCCAATTATATGGACTATAATGGCAGCTGGCCTGTAGACTTCGGGGCTGGCATTTTGCAGAGCAGTCTGGAAAAAGAGCCTTTGGGTTTTTGTTCAAAATCAGTTTTTTTTTTTTTTTTTTTTTGGGTTAAAAATCCTGCTGTATCATGCTTTTGTCCGGCCCATATAGCTTGCTTTGCCCCATGGCAGGACACGAACTAAACTTCTTGTCAATATTCAGTTCATCATTAAACATTCACTTTATTTACTCAATCAATTTAAAATGAGTAAAAGTCAACACTTAAAAACACGTTATGCCCTACACCTGAAAAAAAAGAGCCTCTAATACACACATTTTCTGAACCGCTAGTCCCATACGGGGTTGCAGAGCCTACCCGGCAACACAGGGCGAAAGGCCAGAGTGGGAGGGGACACACCCAGGACGGGACGCTAGTCCGTCGCAAGGCACCCCAAGCAGGACTCGAACCCCAGACCCACTGGAGAGCAGGACCCGGTCCAACCCACAGCGCCATTGCGCCCCCATGAGCCTCTAATAATTAAGGATAATAGCAGTGTGTTTTTAACTCAAAAAGAGGAAAACAGAACACTTAGTAATGACGCACTTTTTCGAAGTGAGAGCTGCAGTTTAAAACAACGCTGTCCAGAAGTAGGATAAAACATCAGTTTTCTTTGGAACATAATAATATAGAGTTGACCAATTATTTGCCTTTTACAACCCATTATGGTTTTATGAGCTTCAACAACTCTTCTTCTGAGGTCCTCTAAAAGCTCTTTTGACCAGGCCATATTGCACTTCAGCTGTGTAAAGAGCAGGTTACCACAACTGTGTGGTGAAACCAGACCTGAACTGACTGGAACACTTTGCTCATAGATTAGAACACCTGTCTCAAACTTCCCTCTTTTTAACATGTCATTATCCTAGAGTTCACATACTGTTTCCATCAATGATGCTGGAATCAATTGTGAAACGTCCTTTTCGGATCAAATTCAAATCATTTGTTCAATAAAGATATGGTAATGTAAAATATTGAGTGTGTTTATTAACATTTCCATTTATTATTATGATATATATGAAGGTCAGATCATATTTTAGAAGTCATTCATGTAGAAATCCAGATATTTCCAAAAGGCTTGCAAACTCTTTCTCACAACTAAGAAATTTTTGTGTACATTTAAAAAAAAAAAAAAAAAAACTGTAGGAAGGTGATCAGGATTCATCTATCCTGCGTTTTATGCAACTTAAGAATCGCATGTCTGCAGCTATGTCTCTTTCTCCTAATAAAATGCACAAATTTGTATTTTCGCTGAGATATACGTTGCTTTGGAGAAAAGCGTCTGCCAAATGAATAAATGTAAATGTAACTAGATGAAGACTTTGAAAAAGACCCAGCTTTTTTCTTCTGTTAGTACAGGGTTCCCCCAGTAACGAAAACTCTTTTTTCAACAGTTGTTTCTTTGACTGGTGTTCAAACTCTGTTTACAATACAAACGCTTGTGGAGAAAAAATTCAGCCATTGGACAAGTGGGTATTAATAATGAATGAATGAACGAATGAAAATACACTTGCACTTCAGATTACAAACATAAAAACTTACAAAGCATAAAAGAGATCTGACAGCTAGTGCTTATATGACATTTCAGTTTTCAAAGCAACATAAGCCAACTAGAGTTCCAAAGATTCGGTGCCCAAATGGCAGGTGTATCAGTGACAAAAAACACAGAATTATATAATGTGTTAAGGGAATAGTCTCAAAAACAATGAAGGCTTAAGCCAAACCTAGGAAAACTGCGCTGGCTAAGAGGAACAGTGGTTGCAAGTCGAAGCTCACCGACAGGGATTGACAGACAATTCACAGTACAGCTGCTAAATGCCATACATGCTCAGCCTCAAAAATTACTACAGAACTGAATGAATGTCTGTGACTCCATCTCAATAAAAACTGTACACCATGAGCTTCACAAGGTTGGAATTTATGGAAGGGCCACCATTCAGAAACCTCTTGTGTCCAATGCCAACGCACAAAGACACATCATGTGATGCAAGGAGCAGAAAGCCTGGACCCGTGAGTAATGGAAAACAGTAATATGACCTGATGAGTCAACTTTCACCCTACATTTGGATGAGTTTATGTTTGGAGGAAGGAAAGCATGCCTTCAACCCACAATGTCTGTTGTTAATTGTTAAATGTGATGGTGATCCATAATCTTACGTGCAACCTTCTTGGGGGGGTCATTAGGTCGAATCATTGCTCTGCGTGGCTGGATAAAGGCCAAGGAATATGAGGCCATTTCAAAGGACTAAATGCACTGGTTCAAACACTGTTGCCTATGATGTCCTCTTATGCCAAATTCAAGTGTGGTTTCATGAATACAAGAATAAAGCCAAACACCTTCCATGGCCTCTCCAGTTAGCCGACCTCAAGATCAATGAACTTTTATGGGAAGTTCTGGTGTGCAGAGTGAAGACCATTGCCACCTCTTTCATCCTTCAAAGAACTGGAGGCTTTTCTTCATCAAGAATTGTTCAATATCCTAACAACACACAGTTCAGGACTTGAATGACAGCATTCCAAGTAGTAAAACTCTTGTCAAGGCAAAGGTTGGCCGTCTTATTATTAGGTCCCTAATATTAATATATATTTTTAGGTGCTCATACAAAGCAGGGTCTCAGTGTTCCTCTACAGCAGAAGCACTGGTTGTAAGGCACAAAGCACTATTACTGTGCTTCATTAAGATGAATGAACATTAAAGCTTATTTTACTTCACAAGAAAAAACAAAAATAAATTGAAAAAGGTATTGTGGACAATCTCCCGTTCAGTGTGTTGTTTGGTGACACTGCACACCAGGTGACATAGGAGACAAACAATGGTACAGAGAAAGAGGAATGAGTTGCAGTGTGGTGGAGGATAGTGTCGGGAGCAAACTAAAAACGGGAACAACTTTTGTTTTAAATGTGTCTCCTGGTAAGCTTGAAGAAAATTGGCAAAACTAGTCCTGAGGAAGCAACAGATTCATTACATAATCATATTTGTCAGTATCTGTATCACTTAGATTATGGGCAAAAAGCATAGACTGACACCTACTCTTATATATTCACTGGGTAGCTCCTGTAAAATTCTCAGATCAGCAATAATAAATAAAAATATGCTCGATGAAATTGCTCCTGTATAGCTCCAAGACACTGCGCATGTATGCAAATGTGCAGTTTGACATTTTTTCGAACTGCACGCATGCATTTTTTCGAAATGCACACACGTGTGCACGCAGGGAGCCACAACATAAAAGCAGAAACATCGGGGAGGGGGGGGGGGGGAACCGCATACATTAAGAGGAGAAAAATTTTAGAACAGAAAAAATAAATCCTGCCCTCTCAAGTAAATGTTGAACATTTTAGGCTTCTGGTCTTCAGCGATAACTCCTGTACTTGCCTTCTCTCTGTACAAACACTAGAGCAGACCCTCCCATTCAGTGTGACTGAGGCAGCAGGAAGTCATGTGAGGAAATAAAATAAGGACGACGAGGAATGAATCCCACTGCGCCGCATGTGTTCCTACATTCCCACTTGTTATTTGTCAGTCATGGGCAGATCCTATTACTGAGAGGCACAACGCTGTGCTGGTCACACAACTCTTCAGCTTATGAATGATCACTTTCCTTTGGACGCCTCCTTTCTGACAGGATGGGTCACCCAAGGCACTACCTTTGCTGACATCAGCAAAAAATGACAAAAAGCATGTGAAGCAGGCTGTAACCGCCTCTGCGCTTCCTCAACTGTCCACTCTACATCTCTGGGAGGTTGCCACCTGGTTCTCCAGAAGCGACTCTGCAAATTCAAGAAGTGCCACATAGGTCAATAATATATAATTATAAATAAAATAAAACGTCCTCCTGCAAATTAAGCAGCGTTGCGGGACATGCGTGACGCGGCGATATTAACTCGATGCTGAGTTACAAGAGATGGATACTCTGCAAACTCTGAACATGAGGAAGGTGTTCTTCTACGCGCCGTTGGAATATTTCTGCAGCAGGACAATCACACACCTCAGAAAGTGTTATTTCCCTCTTGCTGTGCGGACATCTCCATCTGTGGGCTGCGAGCGCTAATATGCGTATCTGTGCTCGGTGCCATTTCGCCTGACTCCGGGAAGCATTTGCAGGAAAACTTCACTTCTGTGCTACCGTGCGAGCGCTGGCCATTCAGGTCCATGATGTCCATTACCTTCTGGCTCCTTTATGAGCTCCATCTCCTGTAAGCCATCACGAAGTGCAATCATGATCCTAATAACAATATACCTGTACATAAAAAAAGACTTATTGAAAGCATTCTCTGTTTGCATGAAGCTGAGCCCAATAAATCTGCCTGGATGGTCTCCCTCGACAGTGCATCACACGACGGCAGTTGTTGTTTTCCCTGCGGAATGCAATTGACCTTTAGCGAATTAGCTTTTTTTCCCCCCTCAGCCAAGGAAGTGTCCCTCTCTCTCTGTCTTGTGTTTATTCTCCTGGAGGTATTAGACAGTTAGAGAAATGAGGTACTCGATCGCACACGCGAATGCTTTGTGCAAAACAATTTCTGAAGTCAGTTTACCAGATGGTGCTTATGCAATTTAAGACTCGACTTGAGCATTTTTTCCTCCGTGATTGCTTATTTCATTAATTAAAAATCATAGCTTTGTTCACAAATGTTTTACTTGTACAGTGCACTTATGTAAAGGCTTTATAATTGTACTTCATATTTATTTAATAATCAGAGCACTTAAATCTTTAGCCAACTTACTCAAATCTTTATTTCTCATATTAAGTGTATGGTGCGACACAAAATACGGTACATAAAATAAAAAAAGAAACAAGAAGAAATATCGCTCAGCTGTCAACAGGGAAGCATTTTGAGACGAGTTTGGCCTTTTTCAACTCTCCCAAATCGGTCTGGAGGAACATTTTCATGGCGGCTATAAAACGGCAATTTTACAAACAGCCTGGCCAGAAAATGAGGACCCGCTGTGTGCTGCGCACATCGGCATGCACCTGAGTAAAACAGGTCTTCCTCCCTGCCTCTCGGGAGGTGCGGGGTACCACTTGGTTCACTCGACTCCTTATTTATTTATTTATTTAATTTTTGGCAGAGTGAGAGAGGGCTTGGTCTTTGATCAAATTCGCAGAAGCTATTAAAAGAAAATAAGCACTTTCCCAAATATCGATAAACATCAATTTTTGGAGCTGTGTTTATTAGGGGGAAAGAAGGCAATACAAATAGGAATTAATGACATCTGTCCACATCGCAAATAATGGTGAGCGGGACCCTTCCATTTAGCCATTTATTTTTCAGTATAAATGGCAATTTAGTCATCTCTAAATGTCACCTCCTGAAGCAGCAGAGCACTTTAGCCCCACGTTAGGCTTTAATAGATTTTTTAAAAGTGCAGTATACCCTATTCCATTTCTCTTACAGCCAGTTTATCAAAAATGTATTAAATTTCTAAGTGGCCTCTACCCCTGTGCGCCGCTAAATTCGTTTGGTGCTGCTGATCTATAACCATCCACTATGTGAATAAATGGAGGGAGCCATAAGAGAGCATGATGGTGCAAAGGAACTGATTTTTCATATATAAATACACAGAAATAATGGAATACTCTTCAGATAAAGACCATGGAAAAGACCTTGGAAAATCTCAGATTTATCCTGCACTACTGAAGAGACCAGACGTATTTCATTAAGAAAAAACAGAACTTTCCAAGTGTTTCCAAGTATTTTTTTTTTTTTTGTCTGTGGCTAATTTATTTTTACACACAGCTTATCTCTTGATAATATGCATATGCACTACTTAAAAACTCTGTTTTCAGTGCGCCACATATTCTGAGGGAAACGTTCCAGCAAAACCGGGTATGAATGACAAACTGAAATACAAACAGAAGCTTACATGATGCAGAATACTGAGAGCACCATGGATAATGAAGTGGTACAGGTAGTCTTTGACTTACAATAGGATTCCGACAACTTTGAAAAACACCTTATACTGTATTATATAAACCATAAGGATATATACAGTGGTGTCCAAAAGCAGTACTGAAAATGTTTTTATTTTGTATTTTCAAATTTAACACCAAATTTCTCAATACAAGCCATACTATCAGCATAATATGAGTGGAAAGTAGAATCTTTGAAAACTTCACATGAATTTCAGAATTTCTTACTATTTGCTATGCCCCCCTTTTGCTTTAATGACACCATGCACTCGAGCTGGCATGGACTCCACAAGTTGCAAAAAACCCGATGATCCATGTTTGCCTACTCTGGAGCTGGACACCTGCACTGAATTGCCTTCACCCTGACAAAGGAAAAGTACCACTCCATTCTTTTGAGACATATTAAAATTTTACCTTAATGGGATTAAAAAAAAGGTGAAGAATCTTAAAGAACATAAATGCTCATAAAAGGGATTACAGTATTATGATATTTTCAAGCGGCACTATTATTCTCACTTTCATTTCTAAATATGATGTTTTTGGTCTTTTCAGCATCACCAGAATACTCATGTTTTCACTTTCTAGCGATTTTAAACAAAAAGTAACTGCAATGTAATCACACACAAAATATTCCGCAAATGCATATTTTTTTGTGAATAAAACAACATCGCTGATAGACACATAACCTGAAGAAATATGGTGTCTTGAGGCAGCATGTCAGGTGGATGTTATTTTATAGCTGATAAAGCAGGAGTTGCTATACAGTATATTACGTTCAAAGGCTGAGAGTTGAAAATAATAGAAACATAACTTTATATATATATATAAAGTCCAGGTGGTCGTAAGTTTTATTTTTGTCCACATTTATGGACATTCAAATACAAATTCACTTGATCATACCCTTAAAATTTCTTACAGTCAACCAAAGGAGGATGACACAATTTTCAGTAAATTTTTTCAATAAATTTTCAATAGAAGTTCACCCCCAGGACTATCGTACACTGGTTCATCTGTAATATTTACCAGCTTGGATTGGTGTCTGTTACTGCCGAAAGCTCCTGTCTGTGTTTCCTTGTGTATTTTTTTTATGTACTCCATTCTGTGTTTTTAATAAAGAGTTTAAGAAAATATGATTTCCATCACTGAAGTTTCCATGGTCCAAAAATGACACAGGTATAAAATGGGCCATCCTTGACTATGTACACCATTAACCGCCATACAGTACAAACACTATTCAAATGGTGTTTTTTCCCAACTATGATCAACACAAGCAACGAAAACAATACCTGGTCAGAGTTTCAAAACTATTAAGACTACAAATTAATTGTGATTTATGCTGGACAGCAGGGCCCCCACAAAAAAAACTGAAAGAAACGGAAAGCAAAAAAAAGTATTTAAAAATCACTGAACCCCAAGTTAACAAACAAGAAATTTTTATGTGGTCACATAAGTCCTTAGGGACGACAAACTGGCTCTGCCATCTTTTATACTGGCAGGACCATCCCGAGCCACAGATCCTGATAAGATTGTGAATCACTGGAAGCAAACTACAGTTTGAGAGAAATGTGACAAGAATGCCTTTTTTTGTGTAAAGCCACGCTGACAGATTTGTGCTGTGAGATGACAAAGGCATCTTGTTGGATCTGGTTAGCAGAATCAACTGAACAATCTTATCAGGCTTGGCTACCTACAGCTTCTCGGTGAACATGTACATGTACGCAAACACGCGTAGATACACACATATATGCACAATCAAAGGCTTATTTGTGTTGTTCAAAGATGGGGAAGCGGGTGTCCTGCTGAAGGTTCATGTGGGAGCCGGCATGGTGTACTGTACCTTGTGCGGGTTCTAGGATGGTGGTGGTGGTAGTGGTGGTAGTGGTGGTGGGTATAGAGGTGGTGGTGAGAACATCTAGATGAAAAACAAAAACAAAAGTGACATAAAGAAACCAATACATAAACCATGAGGTAATAAAAAAACACCACCCAAGGGAATGAAACAACTTCAATGACCTTCAGAAAAATACTGATATATATGCACATATATCAATATTCCAATAGATGCTATATAAAGATTTTTTTCTTGTCTTGTGTAAGGTTTGTTCTCTACCTTAATCCCTGTCTGGAAACTATTTGTTTCCATATTTTTTTTAAACTTTCATAGAAATCAACAATAAAACACATTTTATTAAAATATTTGCAATCCAGAAATCTTACAGTTATTCCTGAAGTATAAGTAAACATACCTACTTCAAAACCTTTATCCTAACACTCACCTCCACAACAGGACATCAATAAAAGAAAATCAAAATTGGGTAAAGTGAAAGCCATGATGACAAAAAAAACAAACAAACAAAAAAAAAAAAACGTGCAACTAACAACAGAAAATGATGTATGGAAGGTGTACATTAATCACAAAAAGCAGGCAAAAAACAGATAAAAGAACAGTGTGGCTGACTTGGACCAAAGGCTGTTTCTGTTAAACTGTATTATATATGTGGATGCCATTTTTCTCAACTAGCAAAGCAGGTCCCACTGAGAAGGCTTTGGGTCCAAGTGATGAGTATTCAATGAGTGTGCACTGATGAGTCCTAATGCTAACCAAGCCTACCCTGCTCATGGTGTTCATCGGTGGTGAACAAACATACAAAATCAATAAAGTGTTGAACAAAGCACACAGATGAGGCAGGAAGACTAACATGAGCAATGTTTGAATGTTTGTTCCTCTCTTCTGGGAAAATGCTGAGTTAACATCAACAGCAGTCCATTGTAAGAACCTCCATAGGGGACCAAGACATTTAGAGCCTAATGATGAAGCATCAAGGCACGCAGAGCACTGCTGAAAAAAGCCTGGTTTAGGGAGCAACTGAAAACCCATTAGAACCACTGCATTTCCTCTCCCACGGCAACTCGTCGTTGGAAAATGCCAGTGTTTGGAAAGCGAGGCTGAAAACACAAGAGTGAGACTGGCCAAAATGTATGCGGGACCCTGAAACAGCTCCGGTTCAGGCTCCACCTTAAAACTCCTCAAAATTCAAAGTGTCTGGAGCTTCAATCATTCCACATGACTACAGACTAAAAGGTTGGAGCAGTTAGAGCATGCACTTTCAAATGCCTTTCTTAAAAATAAAAATTAAAAAAAAACTATCAGCAATAGTCTACTGGAAGCAATAAAGTTACCTATGAAACACTGACTTATAAGACCACAAGAACAAGATGCAAACCTTTTGAAATATGATACTTCGGAGATGAATATGACAAGGATAAGAGTGAAATCAGTTCACATTTTCATTATTTTTCTTTGTGTACGGTTGAACTCATCACATGACATGTACTGATAAATAGACAGAAAATTCCAAAAACTGTTACAAATTGCTTACTCATTGCATTATTTGCATATTTGCTGACTGCTTTCATATAGAGATTAGAGCTATAGTGTATATTGCTTAGTTTTAACAGGAAAAAGTTCATTGTGATATTCAAATAGTATGTTCATAACGTCACTGAAGAAAAATGTAGAGGCTACAATCTATATTGAATGCAAACATCAAGAACGTAAAATCTGTCCTGAATATCATGTATGGAAGTATCATTAAGGCTTGGTGCACTCTCATGAAAATATTTAATGTATAACATGTAAGTAACTGAATGCATATCAAGATTTACTCTCCTTTTTAAATGTAAAATGTTGATATTAACAGTAATTTATGTCCCCAAGAGTAGGACATTTACTTACAAATTAAATCTTAAAGATCACCTGTAGTTCTACAGATTTCTCATTAGCTCTTCTCAGACAGACAGACAGACAGGCAGGTCGGCAGACCAATACGTGGCTGTCACGACCTCAGTAGTAGACATTTGAAGGCAAGGCCAGTGAAACTTCTTGGGCTGTGTGCTAGGCACACAGTAAACTCTGGCTCTCTAGCATAGAAACATAATTGGTTTTATCCTGTTATGAACTGTGAATACTCAACAGATGTTTGGGATCACTGGTGTCAACAGCTCATTAAAACTTGGCAGTGAAAAAATAGTATATTCCTCCCGAACAAGGCTGAGCATACAAATGTTAAATATATCTTTAAAAAAGACATAGTATATCATTGTTGGACACTGCTGACGTTCAAATTGCTGTGGGTACGAGAGTGTCAAAGTGATGTGTTTACTAAGGATTCTTCTGAATCATTGCTAGTAGGCTCATTAAACGTGTCTGGGTGATAGGGAACAATCCCTGTAGACCCAGAGTGTGTGGCACGTAGACGGAGCACGAAGTCAGCTGTTCCTAACACTGAACCCTGTGCAACCAACCCTACGAATACACAGTTCTCGCATGTGAAAGTCAGCTAGAGATTGGGGTAGAGGGTGGGAGCGTGAAACACTTTTAATGTGAAAGGGTGTGCTGCAAAGCAAACTGGCACATGGGGGGACTGTTAGCGGATAACAGCCACCCAGGAGTGGCACATAAAACATAACAATAAGGCTAATAGCCTTATTACCACAGGGGGAGGGAAGGGGCTTGGATTTCAATTCTCCTATGCCACCCTTCACAGCCCCATAGCCTCATGCTTTGTTTGGCAGCTTTGCATACTTTCCAAGGGGCTTTTCCTTGGTCTAGCAGGTGTTCTCTAACAATGCAAAAATACAAATTAAATATCAATTCAATTCCCTCATCATATCCTACGGACTGAGGTTTTGAAAAAGAGAGGAAGTTTTTGCATTTACGGTTTCCTAGACTGCACAGACTTCATTTACCACTGCATCTACGTGTTTTTGCAGAACGTCATTCGGGCCTCGCCGGTTGGTGTAGAGATGGTAAATCATGGTTGTGTTTTGAATAGAGAGCACAAAAATCCAAAACACTGCATTTTTTTGCAAATCATATTCACAGGGTCCTATCGTTGAAAGCAGTGGGATTCATGTGACCATGCGTTTCATCCATGCTACCTGCCCAACATCATACCTCTTAGGAAACACATTTTTGACTTCTATAATTAGAGTCTCCCAAAACTGCCATCTGTGTGCTATGACATGGCAGATTGATGGGCCTTTTCCTCTTTCCCAAATTATGGGGGGAAAAAGGAGAAGCTGCGTTTCTCTGGAAACGCTAATGACACAGAATCTTATTAAAAGCCAAAGGCACACATGCGGTGATCACTCTTTCCATTTAATCAAGGGCAGACATTCATGTGTTAATAAAAAAACACAGTCGAATTAAGCAAGAGAACACGTTCTGTTGAGTAAATTAATTTTCCGGCGAATCAAAACTCTGTTCTTGCATTTAGTTAGACCTTTTGTTGCAAATGTGCTGGTTGACATGTTCAATGTGACAAGGCTGAAATATTAACTAGTTCACTGTCATTGTACCTGCTATAATTAGGTCATTTTAACAAATGCCACATTAATTTAATAATATGACTACATTGTTAGTTTTTGTTAGGTAATAGGAACATATGTATACATATTTTGAGCGGGGGGGTGCGGTGGCGCAGTGGGTTGGACCGGGTCCTGTTCTCCGGTGGATCTGGGGTTTGAGTCCCGCTTGGAGTGCCTTGCGACGGACTGGCGTCCCGTCCTGGGTGCATCCCCTCCCCCTCCAGCCTTTCGCCCTGTGTTGCCGACTTAGGCTCCGGCTCCCCGTGACCCCGTATGGGACAAGCGGTTCAGACGGGGTGTGTGTGTTTATTTTTTAATTTATTCAACAAATTGTGGCATAAAAAAAAAAATATGGAAAAGACAACAATTGCCATGTGTTCACATTTACAGGTCTCTGCATTCTTTAAGAGTTCAGTGAACCATGTAAGGAAACTATTTATGGCCTGTAAAATACCATGCCACACAACCTGACCAAGCTATGAAAAAGCTAGGAAAATACATCACATAGAAGAAAGGTAGACGAAACCTTAAAACTGGAAAGCACATGTCAAGCAAGTGAACATACAGCTCCATTACAATGGCGCATTTCTGGTTTTCGGAGTTTAAAAAAAAAAGAAAAAAAAGTACAGCACATTTTAACTCCCTATCAGCTGCTTCACACTGTTTTGAATTACACTTCTTGGCTGTAGCATACTAAGATCAAAATAAAAGAAACTTGTGTTTTCATTTTCCCAAAATACATAAGGAAAAAAAGTGATTAAAGTTAATGAGGCATTACAAGGTGAAAGGTCATTCTTAGACTTTGATTTAATAACAAATTCTCAACAGGGGGTATGCTGAATCAGAAATGAAGCAGAAAGCAACGCTCCCGATAAAATGCTTGAGTACAAAACAGCGGTGTGGAAAAAGTGTATCGGCGCAATTGATTTCTTAGGACCCCGGCTTGCAGCATATTCAGGGTGTGCAAAGTTAAGGGGGGGTTGTAGATGTTGCTGGAGGAAATCCCAATAACCGTTTCGAGGAGCTTTGTGGAATAGAAATGAGAATGAAAGTGACAGTCTGCAGAGAGCCGTGCAATAAGAACTCAGCTGTGCGGTAGGGCTCGCTTTTATTAGGTTAGAACATCTCAATAAACTTGTTAGGCTCCTCTGGGGTTGACGTAGTTGCACTGCAGGGCTCGCTGGACGGCTGCTTTCACAGACACATTTTGGTAAATACATTTTTCACTTTAACCGATTTAGTCCTCTCTGTGATGTTCCCCATTGCTCAAGCTTTACGCACCTCCGAAAACAAGCACATTAAGGGGGACCTTCAGCAATGCAACACCTGTCTCTGCTGGAGGTCCACATAAGGAGAGTGTGTAGGATAAGTCCACACAGACACAGGGGTTCCACTTGAGTTCACGTGCGTTGGCTGGCGTAAGTGCCACTGACCCATGGTGACCACTTGCGTGGTTTGCAAGGTGATGGAGGACACGGCAGATGTCTACCATTGCTTTCGTCTACGTATCGCTTTGGGCCGTGGGACGAATCGCACTCAAATAATAGGATAACCTGCAAATTTCACATGGCCTGAGTTGGAATGGAACCCAAGCTCAGAAAGCGCCGCTCTGGACCTTTCATGCACCAACTTCACCTGCTCTGCCACTGTGCTGCTGTACGTCTGCATAGTTAGAGTGAAAGTTACCTACTGCAGATTTATGCACAAAACCCTTCAATGTTGGATGCGACAACATAAGAACTCATATCCAGCTAAAACTTACAGCATGTTAATGAGGCAAGAAATAATTCCAGCCAGAATGGGTCAGAATGTGTTTATGAGAAATGCATTATGGACTGCAGCTTTCATATATGGAACAGTTTCCATATATCATGGAATTAAATACACTGAAGCACAGTTATACTGTTAAACTACATACACCGTAGACTGGAATTCACGAACATTACGCTTTCTTTCCCAAAGTCCTACAACAACTGCAACAGTCAGGAGGTTGGATGACAGGACACAACAGCAACTTCACAATGGATTCAATTCATCAGAAAAATTCTCCCTTCGGATCTAACATCGGATCGGCAGCATGTCAGGGCTGCTGTTCTCGTAATAAGCAGATGTCATCCCTTAAATTGAAGAAGAATAATTATAAGAGCATGGTACAAACAGATGTCACTGCCGCTTGTCTTTTGTGAACGTGTGCAGAGAATATTCCGGGATGTCAGAGCAGTCTGTTAACAGCCCCCCGCTCAGGTAGGAGGGTGTCAGGAAACATGACGCAAGATTAAGCGCTGACAGCCTCGGCCCAGCGTACTGTTTCCACATTAGCAATTCTAATGTTCGACATGATTCGCTGCTGCATTACCGCAGATATTAGAGCGGGAGCAGACATCAAAGTTATCAAAATCCAGACAGCCTCTATTATGTTTGGAGCTGGTTTTAATGGGGGAGTCTCACTTTAGTCTTTTACCAACACGTCTCACATCCTTCCTCTCTCCATCCTGTCGTGCTCTGAACCTTGGGTGTAGAAAGAGAGCTACTCTACAACTCGGAGCTGCTGCCAAATTCACATCATGAGGATCACATGATGCGGCTGACTCCATTACACTGCGCTTCTTGTCTGGAAAAACACTGAAATTGTTTTGATAACAGCGCGCGCTTGTAAACATGCACACTTGCGTCGTTTTTTAGAAGCTGCTCTTTTCAAAGGTATTTTGCATTGCCATGGAGAATTCTGCTCTGAATCTAAGTGCTATGGGGCGTGCCTAGAACGGCTCGAAAGACTTGTAAGGGGCTGGTCCCTTTGTCTTATTTTTTTTGGGAAATCTGTTGACCAGTACACAGTGTTTATCTGCTTTTTGATACTGTACCAAAGGCTCTAGTGCTTCCACTGTAAATGCTAAACACTCCGGCGGATGGCTCTAAAATGGCATTCCAACCATCCTTCTTGGAAAACGGCGAAAAATAATCCCTCTTAAGGCTGTTTAACAGGAGTCATGTCCTTTGAGAAAAGAAACGTGACCGAAGGTCAGCGATACCGTGTACGTTCAAGCATAGACTTTTGAGAAACACTGTCTCGTACGTACCGTAAACATAGAGGATGTAATCGTCGTAGGACTCGCCAACCGAGTTGGACGCCACGCAGCGATACGTCCCGTTGTAAGACTTGTTGAGATTTTCGATTAACAGATCTGTTCCCGTTATCACAGCATGCGAGGGGACATCATCGTCAACCTTCACCCAGTTGATTTGCTGGGGCCTAAAAGAACAGACAGGTATTAATCCTACAGTAAGGAAACCCTACAAACAGAAAATGCTTCATCTGGCCTTTTCTGCTGTAATATGATGCAGATGGAACAAATATGAATTTTGTTTGGAGTCAAGCTTCTTTTCAGTAAGATGTACCATGACTCTTATAGACACACAACTCTCCTTACCTTGGTTTTCAACAAACATTAAAAGAGCGTCAAACCAAGGGGTTGTATAGATTGTTCTTGGCGAATTCCTCAAATTTTGATACCAGTAACATGTTCAAAAAATTCAAGCAGACTGTACAACACAGATATTTTTTCCCATCACAAGATGAGTACAGAGAACAAAATCCACTAAGGGAAAACAAAGGCACTAGAAATTCAGTTATGCTCTCACAAGTTCCTCTAGTGCTTTGGCAGCATTCTGTTATTTCCCCGGAGCTGGCGAACATTTTTTTGTTTTGTGTTGGCGTTTAAACTTGTTTCCATCCATTCTGAAAGGCTTGAAGAAGAAAAAAAATCACTCCGACTTCAAACAAAGACTGGTCGAGCTCAATCACTGTTGATCTCCTGCATCTGTGAGAAACAGCATTTGGTGGGGGTAGGGGGAGGCAACGCAAATTCCACATTGGAGAAATCTGAGGAGCTCAAATCAGAGGTTAAATATACATGTGTGGCATGAAAATTCAGCACCCCTGCTATGGAGTGAAAGGAATGACCTAGAAAAAAAAAAAGTGGTTTATTGAAAGCCAGAGATGGGAGGCACACAGGAGAGAGCAGGCGCTGGAAAACTGGGGTGAGACATTGAATACAAATCAGCACGCGGACCGAACCAACGGCGTCTGACAGTAATGACTGCAGACCTCCAGTCGCATTAATGAAAATTACTTCCAATTTTCTGCTCACCCTATTGATTGTATTTTCATCTTTATAAATGAATTTAGCTCACGCCTGTATCTCAGCAGTGTGAGTGCTACGGAGTCACGTGCCGGACAGTACTGGAAAAGCGACCTTTTGGTTCATACTGGACCGCCTATTTCTTGAATCGCAGGGAGGGGCCCTAGGAAGGAGCACATCCAAGCAATGGGGGACGTTACTGCATTAACATCAAGTAGATGGGAGGAGTAAGCCTGAGCTGGGACACACAGAGGACAGCCAATGTTGCCTTAGAAAGGCGCTGTCAGTATTGCTTGAAATGTAGCTCCATCCTGGCCCAAACCCACGGTGCCCTGTAGTTTTTCCATGACATATTAACCCGTCGTCTGACTCGGCCTGATGATCTACGCACCCTTGGACACACTAACCCGTAGGGAGCCAGGGAGAATGTATCATTACTTCATCATGAAACGCAGCTCAAATGGACTGAATTGCAAAGCATTTGGCACCTCTGCTTTGAATTGTTGCTGCATAAAACATGGTTTACCTTGTGACGGTTGTAACTAGGATCGCACACTTTTTCAGGGTTCAGATGTGGCTGTGCTATCAAACCCTTGAAATGTATTTAAGCTAATTTCTTTTAAAACCTCATCCAGATACATAAAGGAGTAAAATGTAAAACTGCAAGCTGCGTAAGCTACATTTTATTAGATTTTCTAAAAAAAAAAAAAACAACTACCATGATACTGATAAAGAATCTCATCTTCATCTTTATCCACACCCTCATTATCACTACATACCATGACTGTGAAGTCTTTTAAGAAGTGCATGGTTACTTTGTGTGAAATGTCAGAAGCCACTTACTGGGGCTTGCCTTTGGCTTGACATGTCAACTCAAGATTTTCTCCTTCCCTTGTCAGACCTTCTGGAAACTCCACTACAATCTTCACCTCTGGTTTGTCTGCGGAAGAAACAGGCATCAAGCACATCGGCGTATTAGAAATGCGGCTACATCGCAGTGTCTGGTACCTAGTTGGACATAAGCAGTGTATTGCTTTACCGAGCATAAAGCACACAGCAAAACTTTAAACCCAAAAAAGTACATGCATCTTTAAAAGATTTAAAAAAAAAAAAAAAAAAATTGCAATATAGATTAAAAGTGGGGGTGTATACAGTGTGCTAATTTGTATGTTACCACCATTTCAACTAAAAACCGTGTGATAGAGTAAACAGGACACAGCTTTCATTTAAGAACTACTTTTTTTTGCAGAGGCTCAGTGCTTCTGGCCTCTCACATCAGCTGTGAAACGGTATCTTACACTTGAGCTCCTTGTGTCTAGCTGATGGACCAAACAGCACCGGTACTTCGCTGCAGTAATACATACAAGCGCTGACAGGGCTGAATCCCAAATATGGTTTGTCAACAGTGCACTCACCCTGCGCCGTCTAGTCTGACCTTTATGCTCTATCAGTAACGACCTTTACCTTATTCGTTACAATTACTGGCTACCGCAGGCCTTTTCTCTCTTCCTCCTGATTTTTTTTTTCTGGAGCCAGACCCTGTGTGTATTCCATGTGGCAGACAGGGCATTTAGGGAGGTCAGACACAAACCACATGTATGCCAACAAGGGATGGAGACATCCTCGTACAGCAGTTCATGCCATCCAAATAAACTGAGGCTCACAATGGCAGTCCGAATCTAATGCCATGCATAAAGGCCCCAGAACATTTGAATAAAATGCATAAAGATTATTTTTCATACCGTTCAAGCGCTCCTCTTGTGACTAGACAAATTTAGACACATAAAACTCACATCTATGAATTGTACTACTGTAAGTTATATCATACTAAATTGTGACTCAGTTTCCCTTTGTCTACGAAAGTGACGTGTGTGTCCTGCAGCAGCCAGCACAGCACTGACTTCTGTACGTGTGACCTTCCACTTTCCGTTGTGCTGTTAACAACTTCCGCAGCCTATAAATAAAATGACGCGAATAGGTTACCATCTGTGGAGAGCTCGACGACTTCCATTTTTACCAAATCAACTCATCAACAAACCTCGCGATGCCATTGGTGATGGGTACACAGTCTAACATGGCGAAGAAAGAGGAACAATGCCGTGTTAGCTAATGTAAAAAATATAGACAGAAACAAGGCGCTGACAAAAGTACAATTGCATTATCGATTTTCTCCATCTTCAGAGACACCCAGCTTTGAAAACACCATGCGGACAAGGTGATCTTATCGGCCTGGTATTGAATGTCTATAATGTAGATGGAAGGAAATGACCAAACAATGATCGGCCCTTCTTCCAAAATTAAATAAATAAATAAGCAAATAAACGAATGAGAGTCCAAAATAAACCACCATCAAACAAACAAACAAACCAAACAAAATAAACACATGAAATCCATATTGCTAAATTGTCCCGGGCAGCTTTCTATAAGAAATCAATACAGCCTCCTAATTGGAAAACACATGTTTACAACATCAGAAGAAACACTGATCTTGACACGCCAGCTTTTTGTTTACGCATTTTCACTCTGAATCTCACCGTAGGTAAATGCTAATGAGCCCCTATCTCGTCCATTTGGTAAAGACCTTATTTTGCGGCGGCGCTTTTACAAGAGAACCCTGCGGTTACACAGAGTGCTAATTAGGGCAAGAGGGAGGAAGAAAAAAAAAAGGAAGAAAAAGTTGGATTCAGTACCACGATGGGCCTTTTCTCTTTTTTTGGCACCAGACATTATGAGGTTATGAATGAGCCACCATAGGGGGCACAATAGCTACTGTAAGGGAATTTTCCAAAAAGCCGAAGAGAGATACCAAGCAGACATGACTGAGGTCCTGTAAGAGCTCGGGCGAGGAAGAAAGGCAGGGACCAGAGACAGGCGCAAAAAATCAGGAGGCCAAATTTAAATCTATTCTGGGGTCTCCTTGGAGATCTGCATCCGACACTGCGTACTGTACGGCGATGTCTAGTTTCAAGTACAGCTGAAAGAAGACAGTGCATTGAAACTCGGCTGAATCCCTAGTCGAGATTTCTCTGTAGACCCTGGATGTAATACTCTCCGCTCTAATAGAACCAGCAGGGTAATGACACTTTTTCCCCTTGTCGGACCTGGCGACATTTCAGGGTGTCTTGTCCACCTCAATGCGCTTTTGGATCAATACGACCGTACCCCTCGTGTAATTGTGAGCAAGACACCGATAATGAAGTCGCTCAATTCATTGCAGGTTCCCTATGGTTTAGATTACTTTCTTAACAAATTAGTTGTAAGCGTCACCTATGTCAGTTTAGTCCTAAATCAATCATTCTTCACGCCGATTTAGCCGAACGTCGTCCTTGTAACAAAGTGTGTAAGGAAGCGAGCATTCGGGGTGCGTCATTGTTTAAACTGCCATGCTTTTAAGATTCCGTGCAGAGGCACGAGAGCCGCTTGGCCCACTTGCCCCTTCGCGACTTTGCCGGCCAACGCGACGCAGCTGTCCTTCCATGCTGCCGAAGAAGGTTTTCGCTCTCGGTTCCGGACAGCGATGGAGAGCGATACGTTGTCTCGTTGCACCGGCCCCTCATACATCTCTTTAAGGATGATCTAAGGCTTTCATTCAGGTTAGACCAGAGCTTCGTATCCCTGGCGACCTCTACATTTCAGTCCACAGAAGTGTATTTCTCCCCTGTCATCTTCAAATACATCACATGAAAAGAGCTAAATAAATGTTTCATATGTGTTATAGGAGAACGCTGCGCCGACTATTCTCAGTCTTCATGCCTTATGTATACAGGTACAAAACACGTTCAAGTTACTGGCAGCTTATTTACATTGCATGTTTTGTTTCCCTCTTTACAGGCAGTGCTGCTGAGCGTTCATCCACCCAAAACAGTTGAACTGCTGACCCCGAGGGTGCAATAACAAAGCAGTAAGTGATGCTCTTAGCGCTGCGTGGGCCATCAATATTCCGTGCTTATCTAATATACACAACAATGTTTTTCCATTTTTCTGCAAAATGAACTCCATTAAGCCAACCCCTTACTCAATGATTTTAACATCGACTGCCCGGTTGCTGCAGCCGTGGAATTTTTCCAGAGTCCCCGAGCCAGACACGCCGCTTTGTGTAGAACGAGTGCCGCGAGCCCGACGACGTCGCCGCCCAGTCGCACACGCAGTCACACGGTGCGGCACATGCCACGCTTTTATCAGCCTTAATCCAAGATTGCCAAAATGTCAAACTGTTGCAGATGAGCCGATCCATCCCGTCTTTTATCTGGGAAAGGTCAGACAAAACCCCTTTTCTTTCCAAATAAACGGGTGTTCTGGGAAGATTGCCCAAGGGCTAGTTAACCCCGTCTCACCGCATCATACGCGCCCGTGTATTTCACTCACTGTACTGCTCAATCGATACCTTCGCATAAGGGATGGCATTTCACACCAAAATGCAATAGTGCAATCATGTACTGCCAAGAATAGTGGGAAGAGAGGATTGGGAGAACATGTGTGCGTCTAAGATAATGCGAAAGAAAAGCGTTATGCTGACAGATAAAGGCAACTTTGGGTAAGCTTGACATCTGAACCGAAAGACAGCATATTACTGCACCGTTCAGCTGCGTACTGTATGGCCGGTCACTCCTGTGTCTTGGGCAGTGTACTTACACTGCACCTCAAGGAACTTCTGTGCCTGCAGGTCCTTCACGGCCGGGTGGTCCACGATGCACACCACCGGAATGCCGTCGTCTTCTCTTGTGACTGTTAGCATCAGCCGGCTGATGACGGTGAACATCCTGTCATAGGTGTGCTGCACTTCTGACTTGCCTAGAAGAACATAAAGGGATCGGGACATTAAATTGGGTTCCTCTACACACTTCAGGCCAGGAAAGCCCAAAAACAGAAATTTCACATTTCCGGGTGGTTCAGAACAAGGCAAAGAAAATATAGTTTTCACAAGTTGTAGAAACCGTGCAAATCAGCAATGCAACAGTGGCTGAAAAACAATCTAACGCTACTTTTCTTCGACGCGTTCTCCGCAAAGGCAAAGAGGGAACAAGACGAGGAGCCGACTGGGGAAAAACGGCGCCTGCCGAGGAAGGCTGAAATAGCAAATGCAGCGCGCGCAGTGACGCATATTTGACCATAAGCTACGAAACCAGCACTTTTGGCTGCTGAACAAAGTGCAGCAAAGTTCACTTTGTTCAGAGTGCAAGACTGGTGTCCTAGAGAATGGTCAATGGAGGTGAATCAGATGAAAATTGCTTGCTGTCAAGGGCTGTTATCTGTGAGTCACTCATTGGCTGCGGCCACTGCGATGGTTTGTTTGTGCTTTATGAAGTGAGATATAATAGTTGCCGTCTGCGACTATGACCTACAGCACCCTTCCACAGCATCACGGGGCATGAAGTGCACCAAGGCTCAGATGAGTCATAGTGCTACCACGGGCAACGTTCTCACTACGGATCAGCATTGCGTCCCTCAATAATTACGCTGCCCTTGTGAGGGGGGTGGATCGGGCAGACGGAACGAGAGAGATAGCCATAGATAAGCCAGCCGAGGTAGAAATACCTCATTGTCGAATATCTTTCAGTGTGCAGAGGAAATGAAAAATTACAATTACCAAAAAAGATTACTGCGGTCTCTTTGGCCTCTTGCCGTGGTGATGCATCTATAATCACGTTGAATCTGCATATTTAAATGCTAATAAGTGGCAGCCAACACTTATTAGGGCTGATTAAGACAAAATTCTTTATCTCTTCAGGCAGGCCTGGTCATGAAACGCTGGGGTATTTTCTGTCCAAACCCCCATATTGCACCAGTGTATTAAAAAGACTGGGCTGCTTTGCTGCTGTCACGCATTACTCAGTTGGATATACTTAATGAATTCAGTTAATTATGAGCAATAAGTAATTCAGCTCACATTATTTCACCTGTCTTTCGAATTGGGGACATTTATTTTTATTTTTTAATACAGAATATCAATTGCTTTGTTTGAGCTTAGCGTATGAATGGTTGCAACAGCAAAATTTCCATGAATTAACTATATTCAGGCTCATTTAATAACTTCAAAAGTGTAGTTTTACTCTTTAAAAGAATAAAGCCTGCAAATGTATGTTTGGCCACATCGGAAAAGGAGGGCTTTGCGAGGCTGAACAAACTCTGCTAATCCAACACACCATTTTGCCCATGCTGGAACAAATTTCAAGGTATCATGCCTGTGTGTGGATGAAAATGAAACCTGCACGTCATTTAATTCTCCCTTTTGGTATTTTGAGTGCTTTTCTCCGGTGTCTGTCTGCATTTATGTCCATCAACTCGCCTGTTGTCTTTCATTTCCGAACTCAAAATGCGTATCACGCAGGGACAGATTAACACCTGTCGAACAATACCTCTGCAGTTTCTTGACTTTCATTTAACTCCTGGCTAAGGTGCAAATCTATGATGGCAGAACAGAGTAGAGTGAAGCATATTAGGACACAAGACCAAAGCAAACATTAAGAAGAGAGCCCAGGTGTATGCAGCACACTGCTCGTTGCTGACTGAAGTGCCTGCTTTTACATTTACATTTATTCATTCAGCAGATGCTTCTCTCCAAGGTGACATAACTAGTATTTAGCTTAAACCTGTCTCCAAGGTGATTTACAGCACCAGATACACTGCACTAAACTCCTTCACATATTTCTACAGAGCAAAAATGCATTATGAGGGGGCGTGGTGGCACAGTGGGTTGGACCGGGTCCTGCACTCCGGTGGGTCTGCGGTTCGAGTCCCGCTGGGGGTGCCTTGCGATGGACTGGTGTCCCGTCCTGGGTGCGTCCCCTCCTCCTCCGGCCTTATGCCCTGTGTTGCCGGGTTAGACTCCAGCTCCCCGCGACACCGTATGGGACAAGCGGTTTCAGACGATGTGTTTGTGTGTGTGCGTGAGCAATGCATCACGCACACACACTAAGATGTGAAAAAAGCCATTGGACTGTGGGAGGAAACCAGAGCACCCAAAGAAGGGGAGGACATGCAGAGTCCACACAGACTGAGCCACACTCAATCCCATGTCCCAATACAGAGCCCACTAGCTGTGAGGCAATGGCATTACTCACTGTGTCACTGCGCTGCTCTACATTCCCGAGAAAGGTGGGTGTAACCTTTAAAAGCTATTTAATAAAAAAAAGGGCCTTGATTATCCTAACAGTAATTGGGTTGAATGAGAATATTTAATTAAAAGTAAATCCACCCAGAACGAAGGCCAAAAGCATTTTAGTCTACGAGCGCTGGCTTGGCTGTGCCAGGGATCAGAACAAGCCTCTCTCCACTGCTTGGCTGCTGAAACTTGGGATTAATGCCATCATAAGCCACCTATGTCTTTGAGACAAATATCAGTATACTATAAATCAAATGTTTAGGGTGTTTCAACTGAACAAACGGCATGCGACCTCACTAACAACAAATGCATAGATATAAAAGGAGCTAAAGTGTTCCACTGATGTATGGATGAGTGACCCATTGTAAGTAGTGTATCTAGCAGTGTAATTCACCTTGGTGAATAAGGTGTGTGGGCTGATAACACTACATAGAGTTCACTGGAAGTCGCTTTGGAGAAAAGCGTCTGCTAAATAAATTAATGTAAATGTAAAGAATAGCAAACGAGAATAAGCAAAAAAGCAAAAGTAATGACATGAAGAAGAAGGAATAAAGGAATACACATGAATAATAAATAAGAAATAAAATTAACTTCACTACAATGGAGACAGTAAAAGGGAAAAGGTTAAAAGGGCAAAGAACCTGTATGGATTCATGTTATACAGAAGGCACTTTTTATACTCCTTGAAGATGTTAAGCACCGGCGCTCAAGATGGTGGACCCAGTTGAAGAAGATTCACTGTCGTTGTCCATCAGTTATGGCAGAGCATTATTCAGCATTAGCCCGTTCCATCTAGCGGGAGGATGTGTTCATGAGTAAATTAAACGTGTTGGAGGCTCAACCCCTCATTAAGGCTTTACTCTGTAAGCGCAGAGAACGTACGAGGCGGGCAATGTGGGCAGCATTTGTCGAGTGGGAGTCGAACAGCGGGGGTTCTTTCATAAGGAGTCACAGCTTCTAATTTCATCTCTTTTTTAAATGTCATAAAAAGTGTCTACATAATTAGAGGCTGCATGCGCATTTGGTTATCAATCAATCAAGCCGCAAACGCCCCAAAAACAGAGGAGCCCCACACCGTTTTCCTGCCACCCTACGAGAGGTGGCGAGATCACGCCGGCGCGAGACACAGCTGAGCTAAGTCGATCAAACGCGGGAAACCTTGAGAGAGAACCGAAATGGTCGGGGCCGCGAGGTTTCCTTCTTAAGCCTACCTTGCAGCTCCTTGTCCCCCTTCATCCATCGGATGGTGGAGGCGGGCTTGCTGCCTGTGGCGATGCACGTTATCTCTGTCTCGTTTCCTTCGCTAACGATGTCCTCTCGGGATTTCATGATGGGATTGTCTGGTGGGACTGGCACCGAACAAAGAGAGGAGGGATTAGAAAGACAGGGTGCGCTGCAGGACACTCTTCCCATTTGTCCAGCGCGGCGTCCCTCGCCGTGGTCAACTTTACATGTCGCAGAGCTCCACCCATGATAAATGACAGGCTGGTGCACCGCCCGGCGCCATCGATTGCCTTCATGGGCTGGCAATTCAGAAAGTGCTTGTTAGCCATTTCTGAAGCAAATTCTCTAAAGGCATGTTGGGATGTCAGTAAAGCGAAACTCCTCTTACACATTGCGAAGGTATGAGTTCATTCCACTCTGGGAATTGTGTCTCACATAGCGGCCGAATCCTACGAATTTACTGCAGGAACAGCAAAAAGGAGTCCTCAGCCCAGAGTACATGTAGAATACGCATAACGGACAATCTTTCTGAGGCTCTTCAAGCGAACGTGTTTTTAAACGAGGCGAGTGACCCCCCTTGTGAACTTCTTTAGGAAAAAAAAATCCACTTAGCGTAAGTAGCACCGGTGCGTGCACCGAGTAGTAGTGGATAGAGCGTCGGTGGACATACCCAGCACGGTGATGTCGGCGTAGGCTTCTTGGGGGGGGTCAGTGTACAGCTGGCACACGTACCGCCCCTCGTCCGACAGCGAGACGTTGGAGAGCGACACCCGCAGCTCATTGTCCGAGAAGTTGACCAGCTGAAACCGGCTGTCCTTCAAGGCTGAGGGAACAAAGTCATTGAGGGCGGTTGATGGAAGGGCTTGTACCGTACCCACATTTTCTGTTGCGCCCACCAAATTCTCACAGCCCTGGACCAAAACAACACAAGCAGAATTCATAACTGCACACAGCAAGCTGAGTTGATGAGCTAAAGAATAAATACAGCAAATCCAACTCAGCATGCACATTTTATACATGTAACCATTTTCCCCATACCGAGCAAGTGTCAGCAATGAGCGTCGATCCTAATTTTGCGATGCACAGATTTGGTTCACGGCCTCTCTCCTAATTAGGAGAGGAACTGCTGAAAATATATACTTTTTTTGGACTTTCCTCCCCTAAGAATAATGATGAGTCCATTAGCCTTGTTTTCCAGGCGAGGGCCGTGGAGAGCGCGCAAAGCCCGCGAGAGATGAAAGTTCGCCTCCACTCCCCAATAAATTGAATTCTGATCGACACCAAACAATTTACCACGCTGAAAGCTTTCTCGGCTGCATTTGTTCTCACCCATATCGGTGCAGTTCAAAGGGAGGTGCCATAAATAAATAAATAAGTGTAAAGAAATAAATTCATAATTCAGCACAGGGGAGATGCATTTGGAGCAGGGTGCTCTTAAAACGCAGAACCTGATGGTAAGCTGGTCTGATTGTTCCATCTACTCCCCCCAAGCTGGATAAACAGCGTTCTTTCAGCCTTTACTGAAAACATACATGAGTATGCATGAATGTTGGCGCACGTCCACAAATATAGGGCAGAAAATCCCAGTTTGATGAGGAAGAAAGTCTCATAAGAAGTGATCCTCCACCTTTTGTTTCTCCAGCCTCTGAGAATTTCTTGTGTGAGCATGCAGCAGGGGAAGGTCGAGACCGAGCATCCCGCTCGCAGTTTTACCTCTGTCTACCTGTTCGCTAGATTGTTTTTGCTGACAACACAAGAAACAGACTGAAAAGTAATTCATATCTTTCTGAAAAACAAATGCACATCTTCACTAATGATTCAAGCCAATTACCAAGCAGAAGGACCAGTAATCAAACTGATCTGAGATCAGTGGCCTGTTAGACATGCCCGATTTGGCCCAGGACCCCTGCTATTACCCTATGCCATTTTTACCGTGGTGCTGGGGTTGGCCCTGCGAAACATCGCCTGTGCCATGAAAGAATAATGTGCGACTAATTATAGCGCACGACATGAAAGCAGCGAACCCAGTTGTCAGGGTGAGGGCAGTTAAAAAGCTAATGATTTAATTCAATTTATTGATTGGGGAATGTGTGGGGATTAAAGCAAAAAAAAAGAAAAAAAAAACCATGATAACAGTGATGAAGACGATGCCGTTTGTAATCTATTGTGACTGAAGTCTTGTGCAAATGATGAGAATAATTAAATCATTATAAAAACACTAATAATGGGAATGTCAGGTTTAATGGGACGAACACCAGCAGCATGAATAAGAGTCAACTCTGCTTTCATTCATCACAGAGTCACATGCTATAGCCTTTTAGGACAGAACCAGTTAGATGTTTCACAAAGCCTAGGCCAAATTTACATAGATTTTAAGTGTAAAACTATTATTTTTCCTCCCAGTACGTAAAACAAGTGCTTATTCTACCATTTGTACTCATTAAGGCAAAGCACAGGTTTTTTATTTAAAAAAAAAAAGAAAACCTCTGCAGGTTATCTTTAAAAGAAGACATCTCCATTTGCAGAACACCATCTGACAGAAGAAAGAACAGGCATGTTACAGCTGGGATTTCACTCCTGAGCCGCTTTACATTACCCATCTGCTCCATTACATGTTGGATAACCATTAAATTATCCTTTTTTCACCGCAGGATTTTAGCCTTGCACACAGAAGTACATTTGCTACATACAAAAGACAGATTAGCAGATATATGAATGGCTGCTACTGTACATATATCCACTGTTTTCCCCGTTGCTATGCAGATGCTGTTATCCAGCGTCGTGCTCTTGGGATAATCCTAATCACAACACAACGGAAACAACGGTTAATGAGGGTTCCAGGATTCCTCGGAACGAGTGGAGAACTGGGAGCGGTCATGACAGCGCGTGGTGACCTGTGGGGGAAAAAAAGGAGCTTTTTTTTTTTTTTTTTTTGGACATTTTACCCAAGTGCTTCGCTGCATGCTGTGCATTTATGTGGCAACAATCAACCTGACAAATTCTCAGCTACCGTTTCTAAGACTCATCTTCAATGCTTTCCCAAACATTGGAGGTAGAGGGATGAGGCTGAAAAAGTCAGGTCGCTGGCACGGAGGTATTTCCCCAGACGGAAGGGGAAAGGTAGCCGAGACCTTTCCGTAACCACACTTTGAGTGAACCCCAACCTTTCCTAGCAAGCGTGTGGCATTTGGCGCCACTAGACACAAACCTAGACAGCTCCCGGCGCGAGGGCCTCCACGTGGCCACGACGGCACAGAAGGTGGTCCCCCTTGGGGATCGGAGGGTAAGACGGCGACACTCGTCTGCCACGTTGCTCTTGGTAGGGGAACAGGTCACGCAGATCCTCCCACTAGACCCCTGCTAAGTAGCCAGCGCACAGGGACGTGGTGCCTTTCCACTGAAACACAGCTTCGTGAAGATCCGCTGCGAGGCTGGACACGTGTACTCGGGTGCCCGCTGCAGCTCCGCTATGGGTTTCTGTACTTTAAACATTTCGTGAAAACATTCAGCTGCGGGTTTTAAAAAAAAAAAAAAAAAAAAAAAAAAAAAAAACCAAGGAACAATCAGCCACAGCCAACAGCCTACTTGGTAATCAGCGACGAAGAAGTTTACGGCCACAGCGTGGTATTCTCACTGAGACAAAACGCAGCAAGACCTGAGGAAGGAAAGTGCATTAATAAAAGGCAAAAAAATAAATATAACCGTGGTTCAGAGTAAGGGCTGACAACGCATCAAGTATCAGTGAGAATAATAGATTCCGGCAGTAAAAATGCTTGAGAGGAGGGGCAACGTTTCCAAAGTAGTAATGTCAACCCCGCAGTGCATGGAAACACAGCCTCCTCCTTCACCGGTGCGCGCAGGACGAGGAAGATGACCTCTCGTTCCCTCCTCTTCTTAAGAGAGGGTGAGAGGACACTGCTTCCGCTGGATATAATTGGCGCTGAGGCATATCTGCTCGGAAGAGTCGCTGCTAAATCGTTCCACTCCGGCAAAGTAAGACAGAATTTCTGAAAACAAGACTTTCCACCTCCTTCAGGCTTGGGAGAAATTCGCCCAAAAAAAAAAGAAAAGGAAATGTTGCATAATTGTACACAATACGCCGTAATTCATTCCAGGTTAGACCTTTCTAATTCCCGTGTAAACGCAAGAGTGCAAAAAATTTTGTGATCTTGTAAATGTTACCTACGTTGTTGTTATTGTCTATTTTTCAGTCATCTTCAGCACAGTGTTTCAAGGTTTGTTCAGCATAACCAATGCATTTTAAATGCAGAGTCGACCTGAAAGGCCTTCTTCAAACAAGCGGTCTACGAGACAGGACTGCGTCTGACTCTTGAATATGCAGCGACTGCTTAGGCTTTTAAGCTGGTGGAGATGCGATTCCATCAAAACAGCTTTAAGGAAAATAAAACCTGGAAAAGAAATCACATGTGCGCTGCACTCTAAGTGCAACAGAGATGCCCTGTTGGTGGAAAGTGCCATCGAGGTGCTCTACTCTCCCACAGGTTAACACAGCTTCTTCCTGTTCCCGTGGCCATTTTTTTTCGGGTTTAATCTGGAAGGCTCCGGGGGACATGCCGTTTATCCTAAATAACCACAATCAATTCTGATTACTGGGCCAAGCCACTTCAAATGAGCCTATCAAGGTTTTATTAAGCAGACAAGGGATAATTACCTCCCTCACATGGACCAAAATACACAGGGTCTGTGGTGTATCACACCAGCCGATCTCAAAAATAAAACAACCGTACTGCAGACAACTGTCCAAAAAACAAGTGATGAAAGAACACTACGGCGAGCAGTACGAAATATTTTTTTTTACATGAAGCGCAACAAAATACACACACGCGCACACACACGTTTAACCAATGAAAAAGCTCATTTTTATATGACCTGCTACGAGGAGCAATTAAAAGGGAGCAATTAAAAGAATGAGAAGATCTCTGGGAAGGAAAGGGGAAAGGCAAAACAAACCTTGCATTTAGGCAGAGCCACCCTGCCGTGATGTACCAAGAGTGTCGTGATTTATAAATGAGCGTGTGAGCGCAGCAAAGGCCCGAGAAGGCCGCCTCTCGGCCGCGTCCACCGGGCCACCTCGCCGTCCGCCTGCCCCCAGGTGGGGGGATGCGGGACCGGGCTCCTGTGAACCCTGCGGCTCAGACCCCTCCCGCTTTCTCTGTCAAAGTTTCAGCTAAGTCCCTACGACATTCTCCAGAGGGAAGACGAGCACATGTTCTACGGTGAGAGCCCCGCTTTAATGAAGTCGAGCGACCGCATTGAAACGGCTGCATCTTCTCGCAGAAGCCGGGCAGATCACAGGAGATCAAAGCTGACCGCCGCAAATGAGATGCCTTTCCATGGCGGCTGCAAGTTTTGAGCCTTTCCACGCAGTCCCCCGGTAACATTATCAATTATTTGCTCTCTGGCTCCCCCTGTGGCTCCCAAGGCCTACAAGGCCACGGGCGGAAGGCAGTACTTACGCCTGAGGTCTTTGAAGTAGATGGTCTGTCTGTTGGGGTTGAGAAGCTGGATGACAGAGTCGTCGTTGTTCTTGACTCTGCAGCTGATGGTGGCAACATCCCCCTCCACCACGGATACATTATCTGTCACCAGATTCTGGCTTTGGACTGAGATCAGAAGACACAGCAGTAGGGTTGGGGGACAGAGAAAGAGAGGGAGAGTGAGAGAGGTGCACCTACAATTAACATACCTAACACTGGCATTCGGGGTAGATGTTCAAAGGCTGAAAACCTGTGTAACACCAATTCATACCCTTATACACACATGCACGGGCGCACAAAGAAACCCGTAATAAACATGCTATTGTGTGGGTACCTTGATTTTTTGCTGTACAGTGTATATTTCTGGTGTTTAGGGCGGTGAACCAACAATGTTCTGACTGTGGTATCACCCCAGCTAAGAGGAAGAACAGATGTCTCCATCACCCTCTCAGCGCAGACCTTCCCAGCACATCTGTGGAGGTTCCTTACGGCACGGACGCGTTAAGTGCGCCTGACGCTCGAGCCGTTCACCGGCGACTCGACCGTTCTCCTTTCAGGCGAAGCGGCAAAGGAAGAAATTCACACGATTCTCTATTTCTGTCGCTCCCGAAGGAGCTCACAGGTGTCACGTGAATGAACCGGTGCCAGCCGCGACCGCATCAAAAGAAGATTTGTATGGTTCGGTTGTCACCCTCTGCTAAACGTGTCTGTCACTTAAGGGAAAGGGAAAACGGGAACCAAGCGCTCCAACAGCGCAGATGCGGTTAGGGCGCTTACGCGACCCGATTCAAATCGGCCGGCTACGTGCAGACCGAAAGGCCCGCCGATCACGAAAACCCCATAAGGCTCTACTCCCACAACTCTTCTGACATTCGCAGAGAAAATGATCGATCGAAATGATTCAACGAAAATATTAAGGAGGCGGATATCACGGGACTCTTCCCACGGAGGAGACGAAGGTCCGAGTGCGGTTAGGCGAGGTTAGGCACGGCCGGCGGCACGTCACCGAGGGACTCGCGGACGTAAGGACGCGAGCAGATGCGCAGACACGCGGAGAAACGCGGACACGGACGCGTGGCGAAACGCGGCGAACAATGGCGCTTACGGACACGCAGCTGCGGGGATTTCACGCTCGGTCTCGCTTTACTGCAACAGGTAATCTGTCACCGTCCAAACAAAACTCCAAATTACGCATTACGCAAAAGCTAATAACCGATAACTAGTGAAAGAGCATTTTGTTTTGTGAAGAACTTCCTACACGTCCTGCTCTTCAGCGTTTACTATGTTTGTGAGGGTAACTGTAGCAAAACGCACATGAACAAGGTTAAACGTAGCAAACGATGTCCATAAAACACACACACACCTCACGAAACAATAACCGGAGGGACACTGTATATCACTGTTAATTGTATAAAACGTTCAGTGTGTATTATTCTCCCCCATAATATTTTGAGAAAAGGCCCCTATCCTAGCTGGATTCCCCAGAAGGAGAGAAAACAGAGCCACTAGGGGGGGACAAGCTGTCAAAAGCATTTGTAACGCGAACCGTATCGGTGGCGATGGAGGCTCGGCCTTCTCTGGCTATTTTAAAGGATCGAGGACAGACGGAATTTTGTGTGCGTCATATACAAATGCATCATATACTCATAAACACAAAGATGCACATGCAAGGATTCACAAGCTGCGTATCCCGTGGAAAGCGATCACGGCAATGTCGCCCTGTTCCCTGGGACGTCGGTTACCCTCGGCCGGATCGCGCTCGTCGGGCAGAAGGACAGCGGGCACACAGAGCGAGGGCGAGCGGCCGCGCGTGACTTTTCCGCGGACGCGCACTTGTTGCGGCTGTTTGCAGAGAGCGAGAGGGAAGACGCACCCTCTCAACGCCAGAGCCCGCGTCCTCCGGGCAGAGCGGCTGCTTCTGGTTCGACCCGTTGGCGCTCCCTCCCTGAGATTGAAGCGCTTCCATACACGGAAATAACAACAGGATGCCGAAGAATTATTAAAGGAAGGAATTACACAACAGCCACCTGCCCCGCAGTACGGACCCAAACGGCTCGGCCCACGGAGCCGACGACGGCCGGGATCATAAACGGCCGCGACAGCCCGACCTGAAACGCACCACGCTGACACTACACAACGGAACTAATTTCATATAAGACAACAACGCGACGCTTAGTTATTTCGTGAAGCAAATATTTTCCCTTTGGTCTCCACCCTTCTCCGCGATCTGCGGCAGCTAATCCCAGCGCCGCGATACAGACGTTCGCTGCGAAAGAGAAAGTAAATTGCGCCGCTGCCCGTGCGCGGGGCCACTTTCATGTGTGCGCCACTCGACTGCTCACAGACCCTTATGATGAGGAGGGAACAAGTGGCAGCGCCATTGACCCCCCGCGTCTCTGAGTGGGAACGTCGCCCAGAGCCTCAGCGCGCAACACACGCACCCGCCAAGGGAGAAAACGCCATCCGATTTCACATATTTACAGAACCCGGCACTCTTATCACCTCCACATAATGCACACATATTACTTCATGTGGAAATAGTGCACTGGAAAGACAGTGGGGGGGAAAATAAAATAAAATAAAATTACCTCTCTTCCATGACAAGGACATTTAGAAAAAAGAAAAAAAAAAAAAAAAACATTTCCATTGGCTGAGTTCCCTTTTAAATGAAATGTTTGTCTATGCGAGTGTGATTATATAAGTCAATTGCTTGTTTTTCCCCCTTCTGCATTCTGACGCCTTTAAATGGTGCAACTTTTTTAGCTGCTGCATTTGCGCTCCATTGTAATTTTATAACCGCTTCAGAATATATAGAGCTGTGCGTCGTTACACATCCAAATGAACGTGCGTGCAAATAGAAAGCATTGCGCGAACAAAACGAGGGAGTCATGCTGCACACCAGCATTAGAGCACCAGTTTACATGGTGACTTCCTACGCCTTGCTGCAGGACCCTGGGCGCTACCTCGACGACGGGGCCGCGGGCCGAGCGGCACCGAGGAGTGATGCCGCAGCACGTGGAAATAACCCGACGGACGAGCGAATAGCGACATGGGCCGGGCTAATGAAGGGTGAAGCGATTTTCGCGTGCGAGCGAGGTCCGGCAGAGACCCCGAAATCAGCTATGACGCACTGGGGATGGCCGACCCGCTGATCAGCACCTCGCCGGGGAAACGGTGGTCGAGCTCCGTCCCGCAGGCCTCGCCATCACGTGCGCTCCTTGGGAAATCTCTTTCTGGGTGCTGGGATTCTTTTTTATTCGCCCCGCTGCCAAAGCTGAAGCACGTGGCGGCAGCCGGGACCTTGGCAGGAGCTTCACTTCCCTGGTGGGGGTGCTGTTTCCACCCGTTGCGCTAATCAGCGGCGCGTTACGGCGGAGCGGGAGCATAATGCGGACGCGGAGCCGGAGTCCGGCAAAGGCAAGCGTGGTTGGGGGGAGCAAAATGACACATTTCAGGGCCATGCGTCCGTTCCCACCGCCTGCGGTTTTAAGCCATCATGGGACCTGAAACTTGGAAACGTTTCAGCGAGACATGCAAGGCTGCCGGCTGGTGGTCTGAACGGCAGGTTAACTGCTTTAATGCAGGCTCCGCCTTTGCACATGCTCGGTGAAATGGTATCGGAGCCCCAGAGAGGGAGGTAAAAAAAAATAAAGAAATAAAATAAATAAATAAAAGCAACAAGGACACCAGGCGGAGGCACGTCCTTGAGGTTGAAAGAGGTGTAGAAGGAGAAGGAGAGTCCCTTGGAGGACGGTTCGAGCTGCTCAGCACTTGGCCTCATTAAGATGCAGTCGCATGCCACACGCCGCACTTCCACCCTCCGCTTAAATGATTCTTAATTTGATAACAACCATCCTTGTGACTCATCCATCAAAACTAGTTGCCTGCGAACAGAAAATCAAAATATCGCATTACACAAAGCAGCGTGCCTCACTCGCCTTAAGTAAAACATAACCAAACGGTTGTCATACGCAACAAGCGTTCAGCAGCTTTGATTTATCAGAGAGAAGCACTTGAAATGATCAGGCTAGAGTTTTGATTTTTACAAATGTGAGCTCTTATTTAATACTTTTCAGCATCACAAAGGAATGACAGTAATAAGATTGTGGTGAGTAATATACTGACAGTAATATTGCCTGGCTTAGTATGCTTATGACAGTCAGTTTCAGAGGGGCTAACTGAGGGTCTGAGATGAACTGAGAGAATTCTCACACGCACACACGCACACACACAGTCGATTCCATAGATCAGAAATAGTGCTTTGAAGGGTGCATTGATTCACATTTAGTTCTGTCTGAAAGGTTCTGTTAAAACTTATTTGGTACCGCAATTGAGCCGTGTCAAAACCAATATTAGAGGGGGTTTTGAAGCACCGTGATTTTGGCTTTCTCGCGGACCAAAGGGTGGAGACGTCTATGTCACTGATCTATTGGCAGCCTTCAGCGAGGTCAAAAGGGAGCTGATGGGCCAACCCGGCATAACAGATGCCGGATTATCATCGCTGATGGGGAAAACTGAAGTAACACGTTGAAACGGTTGGTTTAGTTCAGGTAGCCAGGTTACCAGCTGAAATTTTCCATATCAAGAGGATATCGGGCATTGCGAGGTGATGCCGAGCTGTGTGGGCAGCTGCTGAATGCAGCTCAAGGCTGAAGAGGGTCATCCGCAGAGCTACGCCGGTCGACAGGTGTTTCGCTTAGTTTCCAAAATAAAAAAAATAATGACCAAAATTTTTTATTTTATTTTATTTTTATTTTTTTTTTTTTTTTTTTTAAGTCCCAGCTTCAGCCTTGCCTCATTTATGTAAGACGCCGATGAATAACCCATTTACTACCAGATGGGAGATTTTAGGTATTGCTGTCTTTTTTCACTTTCAGACCCATATTCATTATGGTGTTGGCAGTTCTAGAAAACCACATTGTGGGCTCCTAATGCTGAAATCCCGATCTTTGCCTTCATGCGATCATATGAAAAGAAGGTTCAAATGAATATGGGGCCACTCACGTCTAACCTGGGGAAGCAGGTGGATTAGCAGTTAAAGTACCGGACCTGAGAGCAAGAGGTTGCCCTTTTCGGTTTCGGAAAACGAGCTTTCTTTAGTAAACATGTATTTGTGTGAACCATTGAGAGCAAAAAAAAAGAGAAAGCCAGATAAGTGTGTTTGAAAAGAAGATCTACTAAGCACAGGTAGAAGTAACGCCATGCAATAGAAGAAAACACTCCTTTGCTTTTGAAAACCACAGAGAAAAACACAAGATGTTTGCCCTAAACAAGGGAGCGCTGTCTCATGAGGCGTCGTGATGTCACCAGCGTGGGTGAGATGCTTCATGTTAAGGCTCGTGGGCTTAGTTCTGGGAATACGGTCGTCGCCTTCAAGATCCACAGGAGCTGACTGCTCCAGATACAAATATATATTTGGGATGAGTCTCCTGGGATCACAACAATTAGTGATTGGATGGATGTCAGAATTATTTCACTCAGAAGGATGAATGGAATTCGGGGAGCCGTCCCCTAATCGCAGCCATGTAAATGGCTGTCACACATAAGCAGAGCCTATAGGGCAAAGCAGTTCTCACACAGCCCACCTGGAAGCAAAATACACTGCTGCTCATTGGATTTTGTCAAGTGCCATTGCAACTGTCGTGTGTAGAGTACAAGCCTCTACAAACTTTTTTTAAACAAAATCTGAACATTATTTTATTTAGTTACCCAAATATATTCAAGGTGTTTACATGAGCTAAAATTCTACCCATCTGAATAGCTTTACTGGAACAAATTTATGAAGCTATACGGTGCATTTGGAAAATGCTGTAGTCAGACCGGAGGGTGTGGTGGTGCAGCGGGTTTGGCCTGTGTCTGCTCTCTGGTGTATCTGGGGTTCGAGTCCCACTTGGGGTGCTTTGCGATGGACTGGCGTCCTGTCCTGGATGTTTCCCCTCCAGCCTTGCATCCTGTGTTGCCGGGTTAGGCTCCGGCTCAGGCTCCGGCTCGGGACAAGCGCTTTCAGTCAATGTGTGTTTGTGTATTCAGACCCCTTTACTGTTCTCAGATTTTTTTTTCCTATGTTGCAGCATCATGCTAAAATCATTCAAATTAATTTTTTTCAATGCCCCATAATGACAAAGCAAAAATGGGATTTTAGAAATTTTTGCAAATTTATTTAAAAAAGTGAAGGGGTCTGAATACTTTCTGAGTGCACTACATACACCTAACTCTAATGTAGAGTATTTTGGGCCCTTTAAGGGTCAATCTCTGTCAGATGTTCAGCAAGAAAATGTGTCATGACTTCACAAGAAAGAATACATAAAGTTCTTTTTCAAAAGTATAGTACAAATAATTGCAAAAAAAAAAGCGGCAGAAAATCCTTAGATTTGTGAAAACAAGTACTCCACGATAATTAAAAGAGGCATGAAATAAACATCCAAGCAAGCATTGAAAGGAAAAAAGAGAAAAGCAGGCTTATAAGGTCCATGAAAAATAAATGCGGCATTTGGCCTAATTTGGACCTGAAATAGTCACTCAAGCAAACAACTGTCATGTACGGGGCCACCGGAGGGATGGTGTTTGATGCCTAACATAAATTTAGCAATTATATTACAAAAAACTTTCAAATCACTGATAATTACAAGACTTTGGCAGTCCTTCATGGAACAGTGCCACCATTCATTTAGGACACTTTTGTGAGAAATACCACCCTTAAATTGCAATAAAATGTCATGAGTGCCCAATTACTTTGTATTGTTTCTGTTGTTCCTCTGGTTGACTGTTGAGGATTTTTTCAATCAAATCATTAGGGGTTTTATTGCTCCAGACACATCTGAAAGGAGCATGATTTCACAGGCACGTCAAGGCCCGTCAAATGAGCAAATTAAGGGGTTCTGTCAAGGGCTGCCGCAAAAAGCCCGGGGTTTAGCCCAAAACCAAATCCGCCAATAAATAGGGTGGCGCGTGTCAAGCACCTGTTGAGCGGCAAAGCCGGAACCAACGGTAAGAGGCAGTAATTAAGATAGAGAAGCGAGGTGGTTATCATACCTGGGATGTACTGCGCAGCTCCTATCGCAGCGAAGAGGAGGAAAAGAGACGAGAGGAAAATGTTAGTGTTGTACGTCACTAAGTCACCACAAAACAGAGCAAAGTATACATCAGCAGTTCTGCAGGCAAGAAAGTGTTCAGAAGCAGAATCTCATGCATCTCATCGGTGTGGCCAACAGAGTGAATCAAGTGGAGAAATAAGTCAATACAGGGAATTGTAGGGTTAGCGTCACAATCTATCATCGTTATTTTGACAAATGAAACATATATTTACGCACGAGTTCTGTCGACTGTTTTGGCTCACATGAACTTCGCTTAGTGGAAGAGGGCAAAAACAAACCCCAAACCAAAAAAAGAGAACAGAAATTCTGACAGTTCACAAGGTAAATTCGTAAATACTTTAAAATATACTTCGGCACATGTTCAACAGTCCTCCTGGACTGGAATCGAAGGAGAGGGAGATGAACCTCTGTCAACTAAAACACTGGCCCTGCAAAAAAAATATGAATGGATCTTGCAAATGTGCCCGTGCTTCAACTGAGAAATTTATCCAAGATACACTGCATCTGGCACCCACTTCAGCTTTAAAACCGTGTGAAGCCAACAGAATGTCACTGTTAGGCTTAGAGGCATGCGTTGATTACAAAACCAATTTTCTCTTCAACATTTGCCAATTTTCAATCATGGTGACAAAGTAATTATCAAATGTGGCCAATAAGTGTGCGGAACAAGCAGACTCTGGTATTTAGAGGGGGGGAACAAAGTTGTTTTTGTTTAGAAAAGACAAGATGTTTCCTAGAGTAACGACATTTTTCTTTGCATCATCGACCGGGGGAGGATCATACATATTTATCATTTCACCAAGTTCCAACTGCATCAGATGACCAGCAGTAAACAAAATTTTTTTCCAAGCAGTATAACATGCCTTTGCTGGTCACGGGGAAAACGCACTGAGATTTATCCGATGCTTTTCTCCAAAGCAACTTACAGTGTTAAAGTACTTATAATTACTTACCCATTTATACAGCTGGGTCATTTTTTAAGGGAGAGACTTAGGCTCGAGGGTACCACAAACAGAACTGGGATTTGAATCCACACCCTCTGGGTCCAAAGGCAGCATCTCTAACCGCTACGCTACCAGTTGCCGACCTGTCACTCGTACCGGTGCCCCTGGTGTGCCCGACGACTGCGCGTCCGGTAACCGCGTGCTTGACGACCACCTCGACCCCTCCAGTGACGACCCCGCTCCGACGCATCTGGCCGCGGAACCTCCAACTGAGAGACGTTCTCCTAACCTATCTTCCGAGGCTCTCCGCTCTGCTCTGTTCTCTGGGTGCGACCCCACGTGATACAAAAAAGCGAGTTAGCATCAGCACTTGAGTCTGCTCTCCTGATCCCCCTCACACAGCGTGACACCACCAAACTTAAACTTAAATTTGAAAGCACTGAGTTTTAAAAACATTACAAAAACTAAGCTTTCAAAAATGACAAAGTCTCAAATTCCTCTGGCTCGTGGCTTGGAAACGTACGATATGTATTGCACAGAAAACAATAAACCATCACCCCAGGTCGGGTATAATTCACGGTCACGAAGGACACCAGTCATTTGAGAGGAGGATTCGAGAGAAGGATTAATATGTACAAAATTCACCGAAATTGCCTACATGTAACATAGTGAGAAATGTGACGAGAAGACGGTCTACTGGAAGACCTTGACCGTGCTTGAGAACTGCACAGAACGTTGATGTGCGACAAAAGACACATTATACTACGAAACCTCCTAAACACAGGTTGTAATTATACCTGCGAAATAACACACTGTCGATATGGATTTTGCAAAGCGACGGACGCAGAGGAGTGAACCGCATCTCTTTCGATGACACGGTTAGGCAGTCAGTCTAATCGCAGTCAAAGTGTCCCATTTTACTGCGGTACTTATTCGAAGGCGAAACTCGTGTTCCTTGTATTTCTGCATTTCTCACGGCGGTCCCACTTCTTTTAACTCCTGACAGGACGCAAAAACTTTTCGACGGCGTTTAGAACGAACGTCGAATTTCGTCCACAAACGCTTTTTGGTTAGCGAGCAAAAATGATAAATCTGAAAACTTTGCTTCTTTGTTGAATATGAATGATACTCAGAGCAGACTGACGTGTACATTTCGGCTAATGCCAATTAGTGTAATGGCGTTCTTCAAAAGCCTTTAAGAAAGCGGGCTGTGGACTTGGCGCTGTTTAGGATTCCCGTCAGGAGCCCGGTGAAGCCTCGCGCTGGCACGCAGCCCAGAGGAAGCCGCAGAGAACCTGGAAGTCAGGCTCGGCGAGCGCCGTCTCCAGCGCGGGGCCATCCATGTTAAGTAAATGCCAGGTGGACGGGAGCTGGCGTGCCTCGCCATTAGCCAGGAGCCCCCGGGGCCGCTGCGAGCGCAGCCACAGCCGAACGACTTACCGACCGCAACTACAGGACGAGAGGAGCCGTTTCAAACGAAAGGAGGATCTTTAAGTGGGGGCGTCGATGTGCATGAACCGCTTCACTAAACGCTCGCCGTCCTGCAGCTCCCAAGTCGGCACTAGGCATGAAGAGCACTTTTCCAAAGTAGCGGCACTCCCAATGCTGCTATGCTTAACTGCACCGACGACTGCGACTCTCACACGTACCATGCGTCGCGACGTCATTTGATAAAACTGGGGGATAGGACAGGATTAATGAGGTCTTATCTTCCGATGGGAAGTTTAAAGAGTGGCAGCGACGGTTACAATAACCGTGGCTCATATGGAGTCGACCACGTAAGGTGCGAACGTCAAATTTTAGGGAATCGGAAACAGCCTGCGTACATCTGAGAGCGGTGCAGGAGACAAGCTTCTGCTATTGCACTGACACTGGACATAAGGGGGGAAACATGTTGAGATGGGTTTGAAGGCGCACAAGAATGCGCACGCACACACGCACACACATACACAATGCCCTGCAGAGCATGGTCTTCTCGTGAGTCTTTCCGCGTGTGGCGTCCCCTGTGGAGCGGGGGATGAAAACAGACCACCCCCCAGCACCTCCGTCCGCACCGCCCGGCCCTCCCTCCTCGTCTTCAATCAGACGCAGGTCGATCCTGCCAGCTACCGCACGGCCTGGACAAGATCGCTGCGGCTCTGCTCATTACCGCCAATCCTGCTGCGATTCCGGGGTGCCGGCGGAGCCATTCCCGCCGGGCATCCTGGGGTGGAGGGTGCACGCCTGCTTCGCTCCGCCCGGCGACCCAGTCAACCTGCACGTGTGCCGCTGGCGTTCAGGGCGACCGGGGCAACCAATCTGCCATTCAGTCTAAATCCCCTCTGCCTCCTTACGAAGTCCCTTTATGGAGGTTTAACTGTATTAATGTTTTGATTAAATCTGAGCGCCGCCAGCAGGCACTTAAATTACACATGATATGCATGGAATATTAAAAAAGATTTACCAATACAATATCTAAACACATTTTAGCAAACGCGTAATAAATCACAAATAACAATAAAGTAAAATGAAATAAAATAACATTTAAAAGCCCGGCTGACAACGTTAACCGATCTGGGGCAAAACGCTGTCGGAGAAGTATTAGCCGACAGTTACGGCGCAGAATGTGACTGCAGGCCGTCAACGTGGAATGAAGCGCTGCAATGCACTCCGTGACAGTGCTCGCTCTGCATTGTGGGAAAAGCAGGGGGTCCGCACGTCAGTTTCCTCCCACGGACAGCCGAGACGTGACGGGCCTGCACGTCCACACCATACGCGTCAAGATTCAGTTGAAAAGTGTGCCCCCACGCTCACGTCTTGTCAGCGAGTGCATTAGGGATTCATCGCGTCAGTGCTGCTGTGATTAGACGTTTCTGAAGATGGCCTAATAAGCTAAAGCTGACGGACAAAGTTTGGTAAATTTCCGCCTCGATTCACACGTCCACGCTGGCCAGCGCGACGTGATGCCTTGCTGGTAGGGTGTGCGGAGGTATGGCCTGCAAAGGCTGAAACTTTCCATACCCACTGAGAACAAATAACCGGCAGACGGTGCCTGATAGATCTGAGGGAGGCGTTCCTGATCCGGCCAGCTGAGACTTCCCAGCGGACTGGAACTCCATCTCCTGTTAAGGAACCAGAGCCTCTACGGGGTCCCGGTCTTCAAGGTTTTCCGAGAGAAGCTGGAGGGATCAGTGGTAGACTCCAGAGGATGCCGAGTCAACGCGATGTCATGACGTCAAGCGGTGTCATCTGAAACATGTCTCCTCATGTCATCAACGTCAACCAATCACCAGCAGCATCATCATCACCATCCACCGCATACGGTGCCTCCAGTAAACAAGCAGCAATGAGACATATTGTATAGTTAACCCTCGAGCAAGTTTAACGACGGCTCGGAGACAAAAGGCTGGGGAACCAAGAAGGTGCAACTTGCGCGGCTCACCCTATGGGTGTTTCAACATGCCAGCACCTCCATGATCACATGGTGACTGTCATGCCAAAAATAAAGTTGGGGAAAAAAATACCTCCCAGAGAAACTAGTACTGCCCACAATGAAACAGTGATTAACTTCTTAAAAAAAAAAATTACAGAAGTTGCCCCAATCCCTGTCTAGGATTACGAATCTTCGCGCCTACTAAATACAAAATAAGTTTTAAGGTTCAAGGGTTTATATTCTTTTCACACTATACGCAGGAGTAAGGTAGAAATGAAGTCGGGCTTGTATGCCACACCACACCGTACACACAGTTCACATGTATCAATTCAGACATGTATAATAAATACACAATAATAACACAAATAAGATAAAGAACACCTGCTACTGAACTTTGAAGTAATGGTAAATAAGACACAGCGTAAGGTCCTTAGAATAAGGTACCGAAGTGGCGGTTAGCAGATACTCCGTAGCACAGAGACTATAAATAAATTATTAAGCATTATATTTGAGCCTAAAATGTCAAGTAATACCGTTCATAATGAAGCTATAGCGCGTTTGCTGTTCAGTATTCTGACAAGTAGTGATGCTTTGATAAGTTCATGCTGTGAAGAGTTTCGAGGATGGCCAGCCATGGACAACGGCGAGTCCCCGGAAAGCGGCGACACGCTCCTCCCCGCTTTCGTCGAAAGGCGGTTAGCATCTGCTAGGCACGCGGCGAAGCGTTAACGATGACGTCGTTATCCAGCTGTGGCACAACGCCAGCATGAGCTGACAAGGGTCAGTTTGGGAACAGGCGGCAGGAGGGAAGTTTTGAAAACCGGAAATGAGACGAACGCAGTTCATGCAGCACGAGGCAGCCTGACCATCTGGAGCAATTAAAAGAAAACATTTTCTTACACAGCATAAATTGATTTAGCCACATTAATCAATGTCACTTTTCTTTTATCGTAATAACAGCACTCAAACGGGACCCTCGCATTTCCTGCCTTCCCGGGCACAGAGTCTCCTGCGGAAAAGGGCAAGACGAGGTATTTCTCGTATTTCATGCTAATATATCATGACTGAACAAAGTGAGTTGCTTTCGCCAATTTATTTCACACTGAGTTTCTTTGATCGTAAATTCTTTCACAGAGAGGTACCAACAATGGTACAAGTGAACACCTGCGCGGCAAACAGCGGTGCTTCCCGGAGATGTGCCTTAACCGCACATTGTTCCAGAAAAAGGGAGGGAAGCTCAGACGGGTAAAAGTTCCTTCTCTATCGTGCTCTCGGATAATGAAAGCCGCATTAAGGGGGGGAAAAAATCCCATCTTCTTAGCGCTTCATTATCAAAGTAAACAAGCGGAGGTACATCCATTGACGGTGCCAGACAGCGATCTCTGGGGAAGGTAACATAAAACCCCTCTTCACAGCCTATTGTGTACCGGGCCTGAAAAGCCGCCATTACTCTTTTGTTAGCGTCATTCTGTTTGCCTTAGAGATGCGCCCAGTTCCTGGGTTCTTTTATTTATTTATTTATTTATTTATTTATTTATTTATTTTCCACTTTTTTATTTTTCTTTAAAAGCAGTATACAGCAGCACAGCCGCGGGAGGCTAAAGCCACAGGTTGCCTGGATTGTCAAACGACTGACTTGTGTAAACCCGCGGAAACTCATCGCCAAAGCATCTCCTGAGGTCAGAATCAAACAAAAAATACTTTATATACAATTAAATATATAATAATGAAACAATTTGTATGCAATTGTGAGCATTTTCTACGTCATTTGGATGAAAACTGAAGTGAAAAGCTGGAAAGAAGCTTGAAGGGAGGTAAGAATAGAATGTGTAGGTGAATTCTGGAGTTTCAAAACGAATACCGGATGGCTTCGGCACAGAAAGCATAAGAATAAAACTGCCTAAATGAAGGCAATAAAAGCTACTGAAATTTACTCTAAGTAAATACATGAAAAGTCAACAGATATTAGACATTAGTGCTACAAACAGGATGGGGCATTTCCTGAAATCACGGTGACTGGAAGGAAGACAGTAAATGTAAAATCAGTGTAAAACACAGGAACGGCAGAACCTACTTTTTATTTATGCAGCTGATGCTTTTCTGCGAAGCGATTTACAATTATTTACCCATGTATACACCCGTGTCATTTGACTGGAGCGGATGAGGGCGAGTCCCTTGCTAAAGGTACCGCGGCTGGAGATGGGATTTGAACCTGTGACTTTCCGGTGCAAGTAGAGCAGCTCTAACCACCGCGCTGCCAGCTGCCCCCACAGCACTTCACTGCTTAAGGAAAAATACAGTAAGATACAAGACGATATGATCTCATCGGATCTCACAGTTGCGTAGACTACTGTCGCCACCCCCCTGCACTTATCCCGAAATAAGAGAGCAAAAGTTACTTGGCCGTAAAAACGCGTTTCTAACCACGAAGGTTACTGTTCAGTCGCTTTGGAGAAAGGTCGGATAAATAAATGCTACGAATAGCAAAGGTATTTACGCAAACAAGTCGAGTCTACGTTTAGGGTTGGCTCCACAGCTAATATTTTCTACTGAAACGAGTAACGGCGCGAAGCGACCGTTTGAGGAACGGCTCCGCGGGCCCCACCGAAGGTTCGCGGTATCCGTTTCCTGACTAGAATGTTAAAGCGGCCCTTAAAAAGAAAATAAATAAATCCCCCCATCCTTTCCCTCCCTTGTTTTTGGCTGCGATCTGCATGTTATCTCTTGTCACACAGCCTTGCGGCCGCACTTGAGTATTCCCCACGCGGCAGGACCACCGACGGCGGGGCCCGAGAGCAAGCGCGCGAGGGAGGGGGGACTTGGATCGCAAAGCGCACGCGTGCGACCCCGCTGTGCTTTCATTTAATTAAAAGGTTAGGAGCGGAGATTCACATTTTACCTCAAAGGGAGTTTGATGGAAAGGCCAGAGCACACAGGGCGGACCAGCGGCACACAGATTGGCTTCCACGGCTATAATTTCCAAAGCAGCATGGGAGCGGGCTGCTTAACCCTTCCCCACCTGGCCAGCAACGACACTGCGCTGTGCCAACATGAAGAAAAGAGGCGTAACGCCAGGGCAGCGGGCCACACTGTACCTGCGCATTCCAGAGCAGACGAGGAATGCAAAACGGACGGATGCGTACAGGGAGCGCGGAGAAAATGCAAATGCTGGAATTACGTGTCGACCCCCCCCCCCAACCCTCCCGAAAGCGACATTCGGAGCAATGCGCTATCGTGTAAGTCAGAGGTGAAGGAAGAGTAGCTCTGGGGCATTAATGCTCTAGCGTTGTGAATTCCAATGTGAAATTATTAGCGAAATCCTGGTGTGCAGGAGGCCAGCGGAGATGATCCAGGAAATGGGGCAGGAGTCACAGGTGTCGGATCTCTTCGGAGATGATCAGTGTAATACATGTAAATTCAAAATTAATACTAATTTTATAGTCACAGCAGGGGGCTTGACTGAGTTCTGCTCTCCGGTGGGTCTGGGGTTCGAGTCCCGCTTGAGGTGCCTTGTGACGGACCGGCATCCGGTCCTAGGTGCGTCCCATCCGCCTCCAGCCTTGCGCCCTGTATTGTCGGGTTAGGCTCCGGCTCCCCGCGACCGCGCTTGGGACAGCGGCTTCAAATAATGCGTCTGTGTAGTCATGGCCTAAATAACAAATATTACTGTTAAAAGAATTAAGTACTGCTAAAACTCATCGAAGTAGTACCGCGCTACCTCAATCAGGGCTATACCCTCTATACATCGTTTCACTGTTCTTTTTTTTTTTTTTTTACATTTAAATTACTTTGAGTAATTTACTATAATAATTTGCCATATTTAATTTTTTTTTAAATTGAAATAAAGAAATTACAGCGCAATTTCATCAAGCACTCCATTTCTCAAGAACGCATAGAGAGCAGTAATTGAGGTATAACTGTAATAATAAATTATAGAAATTAGTTCAAGTGTAAAAATGCAAAATCCAAAGACATCAGATAAGCCAACCCCCCGCATTGTAACACTGACACAGTACTAATAATTCCATAAATAAGAACGCAGTTATAAAGTTCCTGAGCTCCAAAACTCAATGGTAAATATTGCCCACTCGAGCAGCCAAAATACCTAATGATACCGGGCCCGAAAAAGCACGGCTCTGGTGACAGAAACACAGCTGCACTGAATAAAAATAATCAGATCGATGAAGGCACTTTGTGAAGCTGCCCATGCTCAATGAAGGCAGTGTACCAGAACCTATTTAATCTGGTCCCTCAAACAAAGCAATATCGGAGGCTCGCTGAAACCTTCAATTATTCACCTGAATCGGAAGGAAGCGCTAACCCCTCATGATGTCCCCCCAAGAACAACTCCATTTCTAATCCCCCCGCTCCCCACACCAGAAAATCCACTACTGGAACACCTGCGAAAGGGCATTGCGGCGGCACGCTTTGTACCACAGGTCGAACCGACGTCATCCGTGCTGCAAGGTCAGCGTAACAGCGAGCGCACGGGCCACGCGTGCCATACCGAAAGACCCGTAGGGCGTCTTTGATAGCGCGTGCCACCGAATGCTCCTGGAACTTCTAGAATATCACAGCGGAGAGATTTATCTATTTATTCCCCCACCCGACACCTACCCTTCGTCTCCTCCACCACACCGGAGAGGTTAGTGGCTACCACTCGTGTAAAAACAAACCCAGTGGTCACCTTTGAAGCTCCTCCATGGTCTCCACCCCCTGCCACCCTCACGGCACACAAAGTACACCACCAACCGATGTGTTTACCATCGATAACAAGGTGTGCTTTTGTTGTTGTGGCAGGAAGCGGAGAGGCACACTGGGACCGTGTTGGGACTGCGATTAACACAGAATTTAATCAGCACTCTGAGGTTACGTCTATTTAAAAAGCAGATTCTCCTATCAGCATCTGATGCTGCCCCAATTAATCTGTTCAAAAAAAAAAAAAAAAAAAAGAGAAGCAAATAGCTGCTGTTCGAGCCTTTAACCACAGCAAAGACCGGAAGCTTTTGTACACCCCATTGCGACTTTTCATTCATCCCATGAAATAAATAAGCTTATTTGGTAAGTCATCACCACTTTCAATTCAAGATAAAACTTAAATCTACACAAACCTTATCTAGTTTTGTGTGGTCTTCCAAACACTAATCAAAATCCTTTATCAGCATAGCTGCACTGAGACTTGGGTTACAATAAGTTTCTTTATTATTCTTACCGATTGTTCTAAATGTTCACCATCGTGGAAAATGATCATACTCGAGTAACTGCACTCCACGTATTTAAATCATAACCTTTACCAATTACATTGTTGCACTAGTTCTTAAAATTAATTTGCATAGGCATGGACACATCATTAATTTCACGGATATTCTCACGGTCTTCATTAAAATGGTTTGCGAAGAATATTTCCATTAGGAAACCATTACAGTACTCATAGATGCTTTATATTGATGGAGCATATTGCCTAAATTTTAAGAAACAAGTACTTTCTTTTGCTCTGTGATGGTGTCCTGTCCGGGATGTAACCTGCATTGCATCCTGTGCTTCCAGGATAGGCTTCAGATCATGATGGCCCTTGTCTTGGAGAAGTGGTTATTGGAAATAAATTAGTGAATGTAAGTGCCTTTCTATTTTCTTCTATCAGTTTTGCAAATGTTGCTCTTAAGCGGCTGCTATGGCAATGCACTACCATCATAGCAGTCAACCTTGAGGGACCACAACAACTTCCAAACCTTTATTTCCAGTTACCTTGCCATCCTTAATTTATCTTACAACAGAAAGCCGGGACCATCTGGACCATCATGCCAACGTGCAGTCCAGATATTTCAGCCACATTTACAAAAATTCCCAAATTCACAGAAGTACAAAAGGCAGACCAAGCATTTTAAAGGACACAATTTTATTTCTTCCAGTAACAATAAAAAAAAGAGCACAATAAATGATGGTTATTGTTGCTTTCCCCAAAGAGATGTCCTTGAGTAAAAAGCACATGGGATTTTGCAGCCATCACCAAAGCTCCCTTCAGAACAAAGGAAACAATGCAAATAACCAAGTGCCCTCACTTCTACCTCACGTGTTTGAGCCTCAAGAATGGCCACAACGTCTTCTAAGATTATTTCTGGCAGAAAATTCGGAGTGCGGGTGCACCGGGGAAAAACGATGACGGTAAAGTCATTACAACGTCGACGGCAGGCACTAAAACTCCGGGACTAAATGCTAAACTGCAAGACAACTCAGAAGACTGAACCACCGATGATGAATACAGTTTTCACAGGATGACCGCTCAGTTGGTATGGCTCATTTCTCTAAACTCATTCATTAAGAAAACCATTTGGTCGAACCAATAGAGCCAGCAAAGTATTTGCCAAGGAGAGGCAGTAAATCAATAACCACTACAGGACGACACGTTCAGAACAGCCCTTTTCAAGAGTTTAAATGGTCAAAAATAACGGTACCGAATTAGTGACTTGCTTTACCTACCACAAAGGAACAAAGAAACACCCATCCATTATACATACATCATCAAAACGGTATTGATTTCCAGAAGAGGAGCGTATGTGTTAACGCAGCGAAATGGAATCGGCACAGTAAGACGTTCCCACTGACGGTATTTCCCTACCCGTCTCCTTCCTACCGCAGTGCGAGTTCAAAGAGGCGCTGGGTGACAGCGACGTCGTGCTCGGTGGCACTCGGAGCACAGTAAATACGGCACATCTCTCAAACAACAACTTTTCGGCGAGCTCTCGGGTCTGCGGGGCCTCCTTAAGTTAATTCTTTTCGGCAGGGGACACGAAATGTCTTAATCCACTTGGATTCCATGGCATGCATTTCCTGCTTCTTGCTCTTCTTGCTCCTAAAGACGGGCTTGGGACGAACGGTAAAGACAGTGGATGTTACTGGGGGCCCGAGACGCAGATTCCACTTTATGGACTTGTATAGCAAAAAAAAAAAAAAAAAAATTTGGCCAACATACAGGGAGATGTGCGGCGAGTCCGAGGCAGCAGGGAGCCCAGTTCAGACAACACCGCAGCCCTGTCACACACCCTCAGCTCGGGCCTTTTACTTGATTAAATCACCCCTTCGCTGCAGATGCATGAGATATACCGTAATGGTATATGGAAACAAATCCATTCTTCTAATACCATTATGGAAAACTGCAGAGGAAGGGGCTGCTTTAATGCCCAGGAGCCACAGGCCCAGGAGCCAAGACCGAGCGAGTCGCTGGCTGCCGTTAGCAACGCGCTGTCGACCCGTCCTATTTCACACACACTGAATTACTCGCAGCCTGCATCCTTGGCATCGGCAAAAAAGGTAAAAAAACTCAACCGAAACGTACCCACCCGTCCTCTCCTCGGGTCCCTTCTTTACCCTAACTCCTCCTTCCTTAACTCAAAGGCGGCCGCCACCCTGGTTCGGCAAAGAATGCGGATGCGGACGAGGAACAGATGAATCTGAATGCGTGAACGCAATTTGTTTGTGTTTTGCCCGTTCCTACACTACGGGACCCAGCAATCGGAGAAACCGCCGTTAAAGGCATCAAAGCGACAGTTAGCCGGGAGTTGCATTTTCGTGACATATCAACACTGACATTGCTTCGTGTGATGGCTGAGGTGGAAACCCTTCCCTGGAGTGAAAAATGGCAATACGTGGACAAGTTCGCCGCCACCCCCCTGCTCCCGTCAGCAGACTGACCCGCTCATCCAGAGCCCGGTGCGGTTCTGCGGTGTCAGCTAGTCCGCAGCGGTGGGAACCCGACTGAGGGGGCCCCATTATTCCCGCTGCAGACAGCCTCTGCCTAATCCCCTCATTTGGGAGGTCATTGCAGATCATTATACAGTAGGGTGCCATTACAGAAACACTCCACTGAACTGATTTCCCCAACATAAATACATGACTCAGGGGACCGATCTGTCTCACCCCCCCCCGCCCCTTTTCCCACCGTCTATTTTTTTTTTTTTTTATCAGTGTCCAGAAAGCGTGTAATTAAATGTGAAGAGAATGCATGAACAGGAACAACTGACGCAGTCAGCCAGAATTGTGCATTTCTGTACCGCAGGATAAACAGTCAAATAACAGAAGCTGAAAGCAGAGGGGGAAAAAAAATTTAAAAAAAAAAAAAAAAAAACCACATACTGTATTTCAGAAGATGCAATTTAATGCGATTTTTAAAAATCCACTTGTTCTTCAGAAACCGTGAACTACATTCTCGTCATGAAAGAACAAGGTGGAGAAGACATTTGCAGAAAAACAAGTCTGCTTTATAAATATTGTAATGAACGCCATTCCGTCTTGCCATCGGACTGTGTCACATTAGAGTGAACAACGATGGCAGCGAGTATAAAACAGAAGGTACGAATGGGTCGTATAAATCTCAGTGTAATCTCCACGCACAGGAGAAATATCGGGTAATTCCCAGAGAAGGTGAAAAGTGCTCTTGAAGTGGCCTCTGATAAAATTAAACATTCTTTCAAAAAGTGCCCTGCCTTATTCCTTTTTCTATTACAAGCCTGCTTGAGCCATGAGGAGGAAAACATTAAGCTGCCATGTGAGGGAAGATCAAGGGCATTCATTTGCAATTGTGAAAAACATTTGAAAAACTTGCATTTGACAGTCCCCCATATATATTAAAAAGGGTTTATCAAACCCAGTTTCGCTTCTGAAAGCACCCGTCACTGCCGATTAGGTTATCGAGCCCTTGTTTTAAGTGTTTCATAAGGGCACGAAATTACGCATCGGGTTTCGTGAAATTATTTGGAGGGGGGAAAAAACTGCAGAAGTTGCTTCAGTTCACTTGCATTTACATTTATTCATTTAGCTGACACTTTTCCCCAAAGGGACTTACTTAATTGCACCGTTTCGGATCGCGTGACCCTACAGCGGATGGTGAGGACAACTGAGAAGATCATCGGGGTCTTTCTCCCCTCCATCACGGACATTTACACCGCACGCTGCATCCGCAAAGTCATCAGCGTTGTGGATGACTCCCCGCACCCCTCACACAAACGCTTCACCCTTCTGCCGGCTGCCAAAAGGTACCGAAGCGTTCGGGCCACACGGCCAGACCGTAACAGTTCCTTCCCCCAAGCCCCCAGACTCCTCAACGCTCAGGGACTGAACTTGCGTACTGGTCGCTGCTGAACTGCCCATCATTGTGCCTATTGTCCTCTTCTAGTGATTCTTGTAATGTTTAGCGCCGTTTGCACACGTCTTGCATGCGTGCACTTTATGTAGTCCTGTGTAGGTAGCTTTGTGCTGTTTTATGTAGCGCCATGGTTCTGGAGGAACGTTGATTTGTTTCACTGTGTACTGTACCAGCTGTATATAGTCGAAATGACAATAAAGTCACTCTTGACTCTTGACTTACAATGTTATGCTACCTACAAGCATTTATACATTTACACAGCTGGGTCTTTTTACTGGAGCAATTAAGTACCTTGCTCAAGAGTACTGGAACAAGGGGCGAGATTCGAACCATCGACCTTCGGCAGCTCGAACCGCCATGGTTATCAGCTACCCAGTTGAGTGATGGCGGTTTCCTTAAAATGCAAAAGAGCAATTAAAGAAAGAGGTTAAGATATATTCTCTGAGTGAGCCGGGAGGGGGACCTAAGAGTCCAGGGCCTTTATCAGATTTCCTCAAAGAAAAATCCAGTTTGATGACATGGAACCCAGAGCAATACCTCCACCTTGATGTCAGTGATAAAAAGCAAAACGTCTTTTGACTTAAATCCCACAAGACTTTTGTGTGCATCAGCAACGTGTCCATCCTTGAAGAAGTCCACGGGGATGCCCCCGCATCCTCCCGCGGCGTTTTCAAAGGGCCCCAATTCTGGCGGCCCAGCGGTGCGGCGATGGAAACGGGGCAGCCTCAACCAGACCGAGTTGCCACGTGAAGGGGACCCGGGACCATCCCAACATCCGCAACGGTCACGTCTGCGATGACTGCGGCGACTGCGACGACTGCGATGACTGCGTGTCACTTCTGCGGCAAGAGGCTGCGACAAGCACAGCGGCTCCAACTACAGACATTAATTGTCAGCTGTTATTTAAAGTGCTGCATTTAAATGAAGTCTCTGACATTCAGCTACAAAGGAATGATTATGAGGAAAAGGTTACACGGCTTTCCGCAAATTCTGCGCTATTATGTCAATAAAATAAAATAAGAAAATAGAACTGCACAGACTAGATATTCAAACCTGTGAGATTTCATTCATCGGTGAAAGGTGTTCAGATTAAACAACGTGAATTCCATGTATAGTGTCGCCGAAATCACGGGAAAATAACAGGCTCTCTATTAATATAAACTCTGCTTCGCGTTACACGTAACATAACTTACTTCATTACTGTCACCGTGGATCATTAAATTATTAATCGCAAACATGTGTCAGGATGAGCAGAATGAACAATCCAGCCTGGCACAAACACAACAAAATCAAATACCGAAGAGTTACTCTTAATTATCCAGACAGTTTTATTGCCGCCATCAAAAGCTCGCGTAGCGTCGAAGGAGCCTTCGGCAAAGTGGTTTTCCCAGAAAGCAGAACCTTCCAGATGCATCCGACAACTCGCTTCAGCACACGCTCACGGTATATTCTGATATAAACTCGCGGGAGCGTGGGCCGCGCTCTGTACGGGAGAACATTTTAAACTTCGACGAGGTCACGCAGAGGGGAAAAAGGTACGTAAATATCAAAACCTAAGCCTTTTTAGAAATCATACGCACCGCTGCATTGTGAGCATCTCTTACACTCGTACTTAAAGAGAAAAGATCACCTTTGAGGTTGTGTCGAGAAAACCAACTTGTAATACATCAACTTAAACGTGAAAATAGGATTAATATTAGGCTTCGCCCTCTTTCAGAAAGCAGATTCTCGACAGAAAGGTACGACTTTCCGCTGCAGCGCTGTCACGTGACTGAATATCCTAATAGGATTTGTCCGTTACCCCTCCGCGCTAAGTGGGTCCCTCGACTCCCAGCCGAACAGCACGGACCGGCGCTCGGCCATTTCCGGCGCTGTCCAAAAAACACGGCGCTTTCGCAGCTGCCACCGATCGGGGCCGTCGGCACAGAGCGCACCGTACACCTGCCATTCTGGCACACGGCGCTGCACCATAATTCAATTTAACACTCAATCCCATTTCCATGGGCTGTCATATTTCCGCCAGTGAAACAGTGGCATCAAAAGCTGAGGGGGTGGCATGTACAGTGAAGGGAAGGGGGTGGGGGGGTATGGTGGGGGGGGGGTGAGGGGAGGGGGGCTAACAGCCCAAGTGATGTCTCAATTGAACAAGAGCTGGTATCATTCAAGAATGGATTACACAGCAAAGTCAATATTAAACAAACAGCTTTAGATTTAAGGCTCCACTTACAAAGGTATTAAGATTTCGACGTGCGATAAAACTGCGGGATCCCTGTTTCCTTTTGTTTCACCAGCCAGAAGGCTTGGAGGGGGTCTATACTTGCGGAGTTGACAGCGCAGGAGGATTTGTGCGTAAATTCAAGCAATTCGGATGGATATTTCCGTGGATTTGAGCCGCGACTTCAGAAATCGGGGAGCCGAATGCTAAACAAGCTCATGCGGTCAACAGCGTAATGCACACGATATTCTGATGGGCTCCCTAGTGCCATTTCTTCATCTTTCACTCCCTGTATCCCAATTTCCTTTTTCTTCTTCCTCCAGCACAGACGGAGAACAAAGATGCTGTTAAAGACACACCTCCCCGGCTCACTCGCAAAGGCCGTTTTACTTAGCGTCATCTGAACAAAAAAAGGAGAAATCGCTCTCTGGCCGGTACCCAGTGGCGCCGTGTGCCCCGGAAAGGTGGATCTCAATACGAAACGGACGTGTTTTTCCCTCACGTTACAGGCAGTTATCGAGCTCTCTCGAATGGAAACGACACAGCTGAAACGCACGCATATATATATCACGGCGTTAAAGAGAAGAACCCACTTTAAATCTCTCGCAGTGCCTAAAATACAAACTCCTTCAGTAAACTATTGCAGAACTACTGTTATGTCGTTACAGTGCCACTCATGTTATGATGCCATATGGTGCCAGACATTATAGTAAAGTACGACTGCTTTGGGCCAGATGCCTTGCAGTAAACGAATGCGGGCCTTCAAATATGTTTGCTTTCGGCAAGGGGAAAAAAGAAAAAAAAAAAAAAAAGGAAAGGTTATGAACTTGCGGCAAGTCCCTCGCGAATGATTTCATTCCATCAGAGCTGAGCATGGAGTCAGTGGAAAGCTCTCGGTCGAAGAGCAGCGATCGGCGAAACAAGCGGGCCTCGCCGGACGCCTCCGTGTCGCTCGTCTTAAAGCACCTCTCTTCTGTTTCGCGGTAGGTGCTTTAATAGCCGAAACATATTTCGGCTCACGCTTAAAACTGCAATCTCGCATCCGCGAATCGCAATAAATAAATTAATTAAATAAATAAATAAATGCCATAAATCAGTATTTCTCCAATATGACACACGGCAGGTTTTGATGCGTTTTACTCAACCTAAAATTAGCCTGTTCACAAAAACACGGCGAGGCCTTGGCCTGCTGCGATTTCCGCTCCGCAGAGTAGGCGAAGCCCCACGGTGCCCCCGTTGCATCCTCCGTCCTCGGCCCCTGCGGTCTTCGGCCGCCCAATTCTGCGATCGCATCCCAGGGTAATGACATCCATCAGCCCCCCCCCCCAACACCAATCGCTGAGAAGACCCACAAAACGCTTCCTCCAATTTGTTTGCCATTTCAATGTCTCTCTGTGAGGCTCAATCAGACACCTGTCACAGACACCTGCTGCCTATTCTGTAGAGCATAAAAAAAAAGAAAAAGTGGAAAAAGGAGAGAGAAAAAAAAAAAAAAGTCCTTTTGTTTCCCTTCTGAGTTTATAATCAGCAACCACTATTTTTATCCATTTCATTTCCCTCTTTTTTTTTTTTGCCTGCTCCTCTCCCCGGATATCACAGCTATCAATCAGTTATGGCTTCGGGCGAGATAGAGAGCTCCACTCTGAAGGATACATCCACAGCAAGCCGGCTCCATTTGTTTGGTACATCCACAAAATGTACGTGGTGTGCCGTTAAAAACATGCCGCTTCTAGTCTCTCCTTTCATACAGCGAACAAGAATGAGGCAGGGCCACTTTCCCTTGGAATAGGATGGTGCACAGATTTCTGTTTCAGGCATAAAGAAAAGAAAAGAAAAGAAAAAAAAGAAAAACAGGAATATAGTTCCTTTTGTGGCACCGTGGCGTTAAACTGATCTTAATTAATTTTACACTTCCAAATTAGCTACCATTGTGACAACGAGACACCCTGAAAGAAGAATGGCGGACGAGAATATTGCCTCATAAATGGGATGGAGGAAAATAATGAGGGGTACAGGAGGCAGCCGATAATTTCCATTTTCATTTAGACAACAGTTCACAAATCAAAATGAGAAACAGCAGCAAACAACAACAAAAACACCGCGGAGAGGAAGAGAAACTGGGATCGGGAAGGGAAAGCGTGCGACGGCAACGGAGTGGGAGGAAAACCCGTGCGTCTGTGGGCCACGGAGAATCATTAATTATTGGAGAATGATGTAGCACGATTAAACACCACGAGACGCGTGTTCTGTATGAAGCGGGCAACCATTCCTCAAACCTGTTGAACTCCATTGCTCAAAAGCAACTGACAGTGCTAATGTTGAGTCCTTCAGAAAATCACAACACGAGTTTATGTGTAAGAACCATGGGGGGCATTTCATAACATCTTCAAATGCGATACATACTGCATGAAGCTCGACTATTCAAATGATGCAGGACCATTCGATTCCAGAAACAGCGGTTTAGAAGGAGTCAAATTGAAGCCAAGGAGACCTCAGGATCTCGTCGACGCACACCGGTCCTGGGCATTCTACATTAACGTTCTCCAACGTAACACACGTTAAAAAAAAGGACCAATTTTTCGACAAACGCCACAGCACAGCACAGAATCTTACCGGGCACAAAGGGAAGAGGAGATCAAGGCGGATCACACGCTGCTACGAAAACAGTTCAGAAGGTGAATTTTCTTTCGGCCCCTATATTCTTCTGACCACAGGGTCTGCTTGATAGCCTGTGCAATAGCTAGTGGAATTTGTAGACACGGCAGTAGCCGTCTGGCACCCCACAGGAATCATCAATACCCGACTACAAAGACTCAAATGGGTTTGGATTTAATGCATCCCAGGAAGGAGAATGCAACAGAGAAGGTCTGACCACATTCAGTCGACTAAAAATAAAAAAAGAGAAGACTCGTCTCACATATTTAAAAAAAAAAAAAAAAAACTGCTATGCCTAAAGGGTAAAAAAAAAAAAAGAAAAAAGCTGTTTTTTTTAAATCCTTCACTTCCACAAAATGAAATTTTGAATCCATGTAGAGCCTAGTAAAACTCGACATGGAAACACCTGTTTATTTAACACTTGTTCAGGATAAATATTCCTCTAAAACCTTAATTTGGCATATTTGTCTAACTGCTTATCCAGTGGCCCCGTGCATGACATGCAAATTCAGCTTAGGCAGGATTTCATTTAAACCTGCACACACTTTTAAACAATGAACGCAGAACATACAAAGGAACAAATGAACACAGAAGATTCATACTAATTTTCCATTAAAAATCACTGCTAAAAGTAAATGAAAAAGCAAAATATATATATATATACTCTTTAAATAAACAGTTTGATAAATGAGTAAGCTGATTAAAAGCTATTACCTTGTGATGGCAAAGGTGTCCAGGAAGCAAAGTGAACTCCAACCCCATCAAGCTGACAAACCGGTCCATTGCAGGGGGTCAGAGAACAGCACTACAGCTGGCCTGTTTCTCACTCTTACCGAGGGCCACCACAGTGCGGACTACCGCACACAGAACAAGCACAACCTCATAGGCCAGCAGAGCGACACCCAGACCCTGAGGACCCAGGTCTGCTTGCCTACAGTCTTTATTGTCCGCCCTTCAACAATGCTGTATTTTCTCGTTTGGATTTCTCAAACAGAAAAAGAAAAAAAAACACAGTAAAGCTCATCTGTGAACTTGACTCAAGTATTTGATCTACAGGAATACTGTTATACAGTATACTATCCTAGGGAAACACTAGCATAAATGTATACAATACACTAGATTACTGCATCACACCGATCAGATTAGTTATTCAGATATGAGAAGGGACCATTCTTCTTCTGAAGATAAATATGTCCCACAGTGGAAAGCTGGATACATAAATCATTTGTTCACGTGGCTGGATTCAGAAACCTCCGCTGTGACCTGGAGAATTTTGGTGAAGCCACAGGTAACGCTGCAGGTGCACCCCTCACAAATCCTCCAATCAAAGGGTTTGAATCCCATCAGTACTGCAGCACCTTAAACATGGGTCTTCGTCTTAATCGGGGCAGCTGGTAACATAGTGGTTAGAGCTGCTGCCTTCGGAGCCAAAAGGTCATAGGCTCAATTCCCACATACAGCTGTAGCACCCATGAGCAAGGTACTTACCCTAAATTGCTCCAGTAAAATTATCCAGCTGTATAAATAGATAAAAAGCTGTACGCACCTTAACATTGTAAGTCGGTTTGGAGAAAAGCACCTGCCTAATGTAAATTGCTGCAGTGAAAATTACTCAGCTTCAAAAATGTGTAAAATCAGTGTAAGTTGCTTAGTGCATGGAAAAGAAGCTCACATTTTAAACTGCCTTAGGCAAAGGCATCACAGTAGTCAGTGAAATGGGACAAAAGAACTTCCAAATATCAAGTGATAACATTAGGGATATTTGCTCTATGTTCAAGAAAGCTTGAGTGAATATCACAATATTCTGCTTCTGTGCAATAAAAAGTTGGTCTCAGTGAAATACAACTTACAGTTTAACTTGCATTGAAGTTAATCTGCTTTAAAATTACTTTTTCAAAACCCACTCTATCCAGATCAAAACAAATTTAATTTAAGCAAATGCCTTTCTAAAGCCTGCTATTTTTACGGCATTGCTATAAACAAAATTTGATTAAACTCAAATTGTCGTTTTCATTTTAACGTTGAAAAGCTTACTAGGGCAGTGTTCACTCAGCTATACAAAAGATTAATAAAACTGCCATGTGTCTCCATCTACGTACCTCTTACATCACAACTTGAATGCTGTTTCTGATAAACCTACAGAACATATGTTGGCTGCACCTCAATTCTAATTCATTTTGCAAGATCTGGTCATCTTTTTTGGAACTTTGTAGCGATAAATGACCCCCTCTACTAAATATAGCCTCCCTTTGCCCTTGAGTTACACCTTCTAATATCTAAAATCATTTGCATTTTCTGGCTATACTTATTAATCCCTTGTTCTTGTGGCTTCGTTCTGTTGTTAGTTTCAAACAGACGGGCAAAGTTAAAAAAAAAAATGTCAATAAGCAATACGTTTTCAAAAAAGTTAGTGGTACCAAAGTACATAAGCATATGATGACGACATGCTCAAGCTACCTGTCTGCACAAACCTTTCATTGTTACGCAGTCGTCCGTAATATTTTTATCCGTTTTATTTCATGCACACTTTACTTTAGAATCCGTTTTGCCTGGATACAGAGGTCCCGTCAAAAACACAGGTCATCGTCCATTAACACGCTGAATATGCTTTCTTCTTATAAGCCCGATGCTATTTCGTTCATTTACTAGCTTCTTCCCTTCCGGCACTAGCTGACAACCTAGGCCAAGCTGACAACACATACTTTGTTTCAAAGAAAGATAAATCATTTAAATTGCACCATCATGACAAGCCAAACAAAACAAGAAAAAAGCAGAGCAAACATCTAGCCTCAGTCTTTCATATACAGTATGTATGATCTATTGTCAAAGCGATATGCGCACAGTGATATGGTTACAAACGATCAGCGTGTTATCAATCACGAAGGACAGAAAAATAGCACTGTCACACCGTTTGGAAGGCGAGAGACAGAACACCTTGATGACACTCGACTGGCATGGTAATTGGTCAGCCTCGTTTCTGTGGCGACGTACCGACCCCCTCCCCACACTGTAGTGCAAGGTGCTCTTAGCTATCCCCTAGCCGAATTCGACCTGCGTTATTAGATTTTACAATATTATACATGGCATAGTGTACAAAGGAAGGAAAATAATGAAAGTGCACTTAAACCCCCCCCCCCTCATTCCACCTCATCGTCCTACACCATCACCACCCTTGTCTCCTTTCTGTGTTTAGAGCTCCCGAGAAGGAGCACTGCCGCACCTGTGATCTTCAAAGCTCAAGTCCTACATTAAACTGCGCCCAAATATCACAGGGCAGAAAATAAATAAATATTTATTTCATTTATTAAATAAACGCCACACACCACGAAATAAATAAATATCACAAGAGCTACTGAAAGGGGCAGCTAACAAAAGCTGAACAAATTCAAGACGTACAGCCTTGTTGTTGTTGTTTCCTCTTGATCACCACTGACAGGCTTCTGCCGCTCTTCTCTTCGCAAACACACTCTTCATTTGTTTATGCGAAACTAAGGCAGTCGCTACAAAACCGGCTTCCTGAGGGGGGTGGGGGTGGGAAAAAATTAAATCCCGATGTTAAAAAAATGGAGAAAGGACAGAACGCATGAAACGAAGCGAACCAATCATGGACACCACAGCTGTCTGTGAAGATCAAGTGGCTGCAGTCCTCAATAATTCACCGCTACAGCCTCTCTGCGCGGTCGGACAACATTAATCAAAACGAGCGAAGAACCGGGCAACTTGGCTTTCCAACATGACTCAGCAAACAAACTTTTTTTTTTTTTTTTTATCCACGAACACATATCGCCACTAATCGTAAGTAAATTACTTATTTCTTCTGAATTTTGCTGGCCGAAGGAGTTAGTGTTAACCAAGCTGGTCTTTGCTATCAACATGATGTATGATATTATAAAAGAAAGATTAAAAACACAACTCTGTGTAGAAGAAAGCAATGGGGGGCAGACAGGCTGAGGAGCACCACATGGGCCTATCCATAAGGACGCTGCTTTAAAGCTTAGACATGACTGCTCTAGAGCCCTCAGAAGCATTACGCTTACTTTTACGTGTTAAAGATCCGGCTAACAATTAAAATAATTATTATTATTATAATAACGGGACGGGGTGTGGTGGCACTGTAGGCTTGGCCAAGTCCTGCTATCTGGTGGGTCTGGGGTTCGAGTCCTACTTGGGGCGCCTTGCGACGGACTGGCATCCCGTCCTGGGTGTGTCCCCTCTCCCTCCAGCCTTGCGCCCTGTGTTGCCGGCTTAGGCTTTGGTTCACCCTGACCCTGCTTGGGACAGGCGTTTTCAGTCAATATGTGTGTGTAATAATAATAACAATAATAATAAGAAGAAGAAAGAACTGAAGCCAAGAGGATTTTTGCTTCTAAACTTGGAGTTAAGATGCATTGAAATGGCCTGGCTAATTAAAAGGCAATACAGAACAATGGTGATCCATCCCATGGGATACGTAGCACTGAGGAGGAACAGATGGGAACTACTGTAAGGTCACTGGTTCTGCTTCTACTGAATCATTAACCAGGCCAGCAGCACACACACAGACACACTGCCTAACAGACATCTTAGAAAAGCATATGTACTTGTCTGTGAGAGAGGGACGGCCGAAAAGCTGCCCCCCGACTCAATGGCTGAAGGTCGCTGCGCACACTTTAACTACAACACCAGCGTGCGAGAAGCTGAAAAGACGATTTGAAGTCAGAGCTGTAGCGTAAACGTCGGGGGCGACATGAACCGAATTCACGCTCGGATCCAGCGCAAAACTCTCAACCTCTCTGAGAGATGGTATTTCTGGAAACGCAGCAGAAAACCGACAGAGTGCAGAACCAATGGCTTCGGGAGAGGGCCCTTCACGTAGAGGGAAGGGTATTCACTAGCACCCCTTGACTGGATGGCACAGCGATACAAATGGACCTGAACTCTGTGAGGCAGAACTTACTCTTGACTGGGCCACGTCACTCACCCCCAGTCCCCTCCGGGGCTTATCTCTGGCTCCAGCCAGCATGCTGGGGCCTCTCCGGCTGCCACGCTCAACTGAGGCGTCTCCGATGCCCCTCCGCCGCTCTTGCTCTCGGCTATGGGCTCCAAGGTCAGACGGAGAACCTTCACGGAATCGCACGTGCAAGTTTACAGTTTACGGAACCGCGCGACCCATTTTATGGAACGGGCCGGCCCGAGGCTGTGTGAGGGATCGCGTTGTGAACCAGTGCCATGCTGGAATCTGTTTACGTCATGCGGTTTGAAGCACTGGCTTCCAAGGCTCTAACATTACATTTGAACGGCTAACTCGATTCAAATGTGCTTCTGTCATGAAAATGCTGATTGTGAATGTGAATATTTGATGCAGTAAAAAAAAAAAAAAGAAAGAAGACAGAGACACCACAGCAGCACGGAATCCTTGATAGTGTATTTATAAGCTTTGTGTAGCCTGTTACACCCCAAGCACTTATTAACTCAAAAGGTTCAATCAAGTCAATTCATCAAACAAAATACTCCCAACTCAGCCTAGAGGTACAGCTCTTGCAACGCAGGTACATCTGTACAATCTGAGCCTTTGTTCTCATCTATGGACAGCATAATGAACAGAAAGTGCCAGAATCTGACCATGCTGACCATCTTGAGTTCCCTGCAAATAAAATGTGGATGGCAGAAATATAATTTCATTCCATTGTTGCTTTCAATGGAATTCACAGCTACACAATCCTTCGCTGATATCATATTGTGTAATTTTGTTTTGGGAAGGCCACTGATTTCTGTTCGATTTTAAAGTGTTGAAGTGCTACCATAGTACGGTTACAGTCTATGGCCGTGATTATTGATTAACTAGTAGGCAATAATCTCTTTCTTGCAATTACTGATTTAAAAAAAATAGTTGGTGGTATAAATATTGTGAAAATCTGTCGAAAAATAGTTACATCATAGCACAACAACATGCGCAGTAGATACAACAATTTAATCTGTCTGGAGAAGGAGTTTTTTTTCTTTTGGGACAACGAAAAATGAAAGGGACATTCATACTAAAAAGGGGTCTTGACGAACAGTGACTAGTGTCTATTGCGACAGTAGTAGCTAAACAGAAGTTAACGATCAATTAACGATCCATATGCTTTTTGAGCTACCCTACCGCATACAAATAATTATCATAAACTGAGGCCAGTTATAAAAATCTGACATTCAAAGCTATTGGACATATGGCTTTTGTGTAGCTGTGTATGAACACTGATGTTGAAATTTTTGGTAGATAACAGGAGAACTGGAACACACTGCTCGGATGCCCCAGTGTCACTGGATGGCCAGTGGTAGTTTGACACTAGTTTTGAGTTTTTCTACCTTCTGAAAACTACCTTCTCACACACACACACACACAGCATTCTGGTACTCATCATTTTGCTTTATGCTTACGCAGCAATGCTCCACTGATTCACACTGCATCCTTGTTTGCAAGATACGGCCTTCAGTGAAATAAATGACATTCCACCAAATCGGAAACTGCATGTCAGAGCAAAGCCAAAAGCATGGAGGAAAAAGAAATGACTTCATCTCCTCATCTTGGGCATGCAAAATATGCCTGCTAAGCACATTGATTAAAACAGTTAAATCTATAACAGCTGCCTGTATTTACTGGAATATCTGCAACAGCATCTTAGCGTACGACCGCAGCTCTTTCCTTTATACATTAGGTGGCTCTTCCTTCTGCGCAGAACATGTTTTCAATAGGCCCCAAAAGAATGTTTAATAACTGCGTACTAGTTCACCGGTTCAGAGGAATTAATTACTTCCTGTGCTGTCTGCAGAGAGAGCAAGCAAAGAACTGCTTTAATGGTTTTGATGAATTGCAGAATGTTTGATGTTATATTAAAAGGCCAAAATAAATTACATCTGGGTATTAAAAACAGCAACATTGTGGTATATATTTAACACAACATATGCATTTCAATCACTGCTGGTTGTATGCATTTCAGAAACTCTACACTACTGGGGACAAGACCCATTCACATAAACACACGTCTACATTTATTGCTTTCCTCCAAAGCAACCTAGTATGATTTCACACAAATAGGGCATCGCAAACAAGACAGAAGATTCACTTCAAAAGCACTGCAAACACATTGAGGCTCCTCCTCACCTAGGGCAAAGGTTGCAAAGCTGTTAATTTAATTTAAGCAACAAACAACAACAGAACACAATACAAGTAAAAGTACATACAGCATTCCACAATAATGTCAAAAAATGAAAAGAGCAACATCGGGGTACAACACATATATTACAGCACGAACATACAATACGAAAACGATTTAACAAGGATGAGGTATGCCACACGTTCATATTTTCATATTTTGGAATTACTTGCAAAAAGGCCTTTTCATCTAGTTTAATGTTGAAAGGAGAGAGTTTTCCCTGACCATTTTGTTTTGTGTATGTAATAACATACTAAAATGATAATTAAGGCAATAACAAAAGATTGTTTTTATTGTTGGAATTAAACTTTATCATCACATCCATTTATTTTACATTAATATCAATATTTGCCTCTTTTTAATATAAGACTGCAGTTCAATCCAAAGGGTTTTTACCAGAGGACATAACCAAAATAAATGTTGAATGCTTTCAGGGTTACTTTCCCAAAAAGCACATTGATCACCTATATTCATCTTAAATCTTTGTACAACATGGGTCTTTCCTGATTTGATTCAAAGGAGTAATTTATATGAAACCTCCTTAACATTATTAGTATTATTGGGGATTGCCTGATTTTTTTTTTCTAATCAATATGTTTCATAAATAAAGAGTTCCAATACATTGTAACTGCAAGGATGTTGCCAACTTGCAGTATAGATCTTAAAAATATATTAGATTCATGACTCAGAATATTTTTTTCTTGTTGCTTAATACATGCTGCAAATTCTTCCCAAGTTTCTAATGGACAATTACTGCTAATTTTGTAACAACATCAATAATTCTTTAGGAATTGCATTAATTACAGTGAAATATTGATCAGAATTAATGGAAACATTGTATCTATTACCAAAGTCAATGTAATTATATGTTTCACCATATGTATAGATCAGTCGTTTAGCCCATTTTATCCGGTTTTGGACCCAATTTTTAAAAAATAAAGTTTTTTTTTTCTGCATTTCATATACATCTTGTTCCAGATGGAGCATTTCTGTGGGGTGAAGTTATGTTTATACAGAAGTGACAATGTAACAAGTACTTGTTTATGAAAACTACCAAGTTTCAAGGGGATTTCTCCAATATCAAAACTGCATTTAAGTAAAAACTCTATATCACCCACTTTTCAAAATATCAAATTGGGGATTATGCGCCATATACTTTATTTTTAGAATAATTTTGTATCTATTTGATTATAAAAACAGCATTAGCTTTCCAAACGTCTGAAGCAAGACCCCTTCTGTATGTGAATGACATATGTCTTTTCTAAGATAATGGGGTTTATTCCTATAAAAAAACTTAAAAACTTTAGAATTGACTAGGGGGGTGTGGTGGTGCAGCGGGTTGGACCGGGCCCTACTCTCCGGTGGGTCTGGGGTTCGAGTCCCGCTTGGGGTGCCTTGCGACGGACTGGCGTCCCGTCCTGGGTGTGTCCCCTCCCCCTCCGGCCTTACGCCCTGAGTTGCCGGGTTAGGCTCCGGTTCCCCGCGACCCCGTATGGGACAAGCGGTTCAGAAAGTGTGTGTGTAGAATTGACTATCTTAATGGAAACCATCTAAAATTCATGAGGTATATATTAACCTAACCTCCTGACTTGGAAAAAAAGTACTCATTTTGAGAAAGATCTTTAAGTTCACTCTCTGTCTTAAGATCACTAAAGCTCATGTATGGGGTAAATGTTCATGTACCGTAACTTTACGATCATTCAGAGATATGCCTTTACACAGCTGCTAGTCCTGCACTGCATGTAAATGTCTGTGTACCTTATTATTTAAAAAATAAAAAAAATAAAAAAACTTTTTGTAGGAAGGTTATCGGGATTCATCTATCCTGCGTTTTATGCACCTACTCGAGCGATGAACATTGGTGCATCAAGTGGAAGGTAACAAACTAGGTTTACTTAAGTCACAAGTCTGCAGCCAAGTCTCTTTCTCTTAATGTGATGCACAAGTTGTATTTTTGCTGAGAGGTATATCGCTTTGAAGAAAATGCTAAATTAATAAATGTAAATGTAGGTCTCTTAACAGCCATGAGTCACCCCCCCCCCCCCTCCCCCCAGCGATCACATAATGAGTGAAAAACTTAGATCACTTCCAATTTTTGGCCGTGTTAATGCAAAAGATACTTAGTTAAATTTTTCACAAGAAAATCATATATTGATGAGAAATCACTATCCTGAGACCCATCAATTAAAGACAGACTAGAAACAGAAGAAAAAACTTGTAAACACTGAGCTGCCTTCACAACCTCTGAATCACTCTTCTTCTTCAAAAAAAATGTATCATCTACCAATTGGGAACACTTAATCTCTTTATCCTCTATTTGAATGCCATGGAATGCATCTTTTTTTAATATGACTACCCATTACTTGTGTAACCAGTAGAAATAAAAATGGGCTTATGGGGTATTCTTGTTGAATTCCCCTACCAATTTCAAATATATACAGGTCCCATGAGCTAGCTTAACAGAACTGTCACCTTTGTTTTACAATGTTCTAATTATTTTTTGAAAATATTGAACAAAAAAAAAATAAATTAAGCATTTCTAAGATAAAGGGATGTCCTCTTGTGTCAAAGGGCGTATGAAAGTACACAAATAAAATAAAGCTACCCACGTTAATGAATGTGATAATCTATAAGATAAAGCACCAAACAAACATTGCTACATATATGTCTTCCGTTCACAGATCCTGCCAGTAATTAATCAATAATTGAATCAAGACCGGTTTTCAGTCTCTCTGCAAAAACGGATGCAGGGATCTTTCCATCATTATCAATTAAAGTAATGGACCACCAATTATCTATGAATAAGTGGTCTTTATCTGGTTTTGGGATTACAGTTATAAAGCCCAGAGTCATCAAAGCAGGTAAAACCCCCTTCTGAATTGATTCTTTGAAAACCAAGAGAAGAAATTCAGCCAAATCATCTAGAAGCAAATAAGCTATTTAGCAGACTCCTTTCTTCCGTGTGACTTGTAATGCCAGGTTTCTATAGTAAGATACTTAACATCATTTACGCAGTTTTACAGTAAATGATGTTAATTCGCTCAGTATACAGTTATGAAGTGGGATTCAAACCCGAGTCCATCGAGTGTAAGGCAACAGCTCCAACCATTATGCCACCTGCTGCCCCACAGTTCAGCAATAGCAACTCAAAGTTGTTCAGCTGTACTGTAGCTGTAGGCAGTGAACAATATGAGCTTTTATAAATGTGTTCATGTCCACTGAGGGAGGCCATAGAAGCCCAGTATGACTCTGACCTGACTTTTGCTCTGTGAGTTGCTTTTAAAGCTTTTTTAAACCATTACTGCCGCTACATTATGTCAAGATTCAACCAAGCACATTTAACCTTTAGTAATTACATGGTTTAAGGGAAAAGATCAAGTACGTGAATACAATGTCTTATAGAAACGATGGTGAAAAAAGGCATAAAATGATGAAGCTGTTGCCCATATTTATATTTCCAAATGCCACCACCAGTACAAAGAAACCTGTAATTAACCTGTAAAAACATGCTGAAAACGACAGTAAAAAATATTCAGTTCAAAGGGAAATAAACAATACTTTACCGACTTTCTGAGTAGAATTAGATCCTGTAATTGCAATTGTTCACTGGAAGCTCAGCGAAGCACAACAAACTAAACTAAGGCTGAACTGAGGGGCCCTCTGAGGCTGAGGAACGGAGAAGAAAAGAGAAGGCACCAAAAGTCATTACATCTACATGATTGTTTTAAAAAATTTAAAACATCGCTCCTGCGCTCCTTTCCTATCCGGCAATTTTAAACCATTTGATTTCAACACATGTAATACAGATGAGAACTTGCACCGAAACCCAGTGGCTCCTTCAAATGAAATGGCAGTAATTTGTTAGATATTTCTGAAATTCTTTGGCTCTCCACTGTCACACAGATGAGCCATCAATTGCAGCCTGAACCAGCAGACATTTCTTAAGGAAAAGAAAAATAAAAAAAAAAAAAGAAAATAACAGGCAGAACTCTTTTTTTTCATGTGAAGGAGTCTAGCCTTTGAGGTTCCGGATGAGTTCTCCCAACGACGGACTCATCCGGGTCTGCGCTCTTTAAAGCAAATGCCAACGGAATCTGCCACACCTGATAGAAAAACATCCATCCACTCTGCACCGCCTGATATGACAAAACCTTTTATATCGTATGTACACCTTGTCTGGCTATTCAAGCTACTCAACTCCCAGAGCGGTTACTTAACATTTGGACCGGTGGGCTACACGGCAATGCTTCCCAAGCCCATTGACTATGTGCCACTTTCTCTTTGTGGTGTGCAGGCCTGACGATTCATCGCCTTTGATAGTAAAGTGTGCCGAAAAAAATACCACTTCTCGTCCAACTGGCTAATTTGGAGGTGCTGTATTTATATTTTCTGCACTCAACCAAACGGCAATAAAGGAAGAGATCTGGAAGGTCAAGCGTGGATCCTCCAGCTGGGTGGTGCTGGTGTCGATGGCTTGCGGAGGTGGGACAAAGGCCGTTCTCCCAAACACACCGGGGCTGTCTCCGCAGCTTGGCCTAACCCAAGCAGGAGCGTGCACTGGCACACTCTGATGCACACAGCACCATGTCAGCAGCCTCAGACTGGCACACGGCGTCAGCGGAACACAAAACAACAAATGAACAAATCCAGAGATGCGCAGCGGCCAGAGCTTTTATTTTGAATCCCTCTTCCAGCTGTAGTACCTCTGAGCAAGGTAGTTACCCGGAATTGCTCCAGTAAAGAATCACCTAACTTCATAAATGGGTGAATAATTGCAGGTAGCTTAACACTGGAAGTCACTATGGAAAAACACACACACACATTGACTGAAACCGCTTGTCCCGAGCGGGGTCGCGGTGAGTTGGAGCCTAACCCGGCGACACACGACACAAGGCTGGAGGGTGAGGGGATGCACTCAGGATGCACTCAGGATGGGACGTCAGTCCGTTGCATGGCACCCCAAGCGGGACTCGAACCGCAGACCCACCAGAGAGCGGGACCCGGCCAAAACCGCTGCGCCCCCCCCCCCCCCCCCCCCCAATGTGGAAAAAGTGTCTGCTAAATGAACAAAGGTAAATGGATACGGTGCCAGTCAGAAGTATGAGTACACCTGGACAATACTTGCAAGGGACGGACTGGACTAAAGAGTGAAAGAGGAGTGGTCCGTAAGTGTCCTACATCTGTGGGAAGAGCCGCGGAAGACCTGGGAAGACGTGCCACCTCTTTTCTTGATAAAATACTAAACCGCGAATGCGTCGTGGTACAAAAAAAGTTTCAAAGTGTAATCAAACTTTTGAATGGTATCACAGAGAAGCTGAAGTTGGCCCACGGAGACAACTAACATGATTTTCACTGTACAGAGGTTCTCACCGTTGTCTGCTTCTGTGCATGTCTTTGGAATGCGGCTGGAACCAAGTGGACGGGGGAAGAACATGGAGAATGCACACAGGGCGGGAATCAAAGTAGACCTGAAAGCATGGTTCAGGGGCTGTGAAACACCGGGGCTCTTCGCTGTGGCACCGGGTCGCTGACTGCCAATCCGCGCAGGCAGAAGCTCCCACAAACCCTAACCTGGAGACGCTCACACGCTGACAGGTGGAGCACCCTGCCCCTGCCCTTTCCTCGACTGTGCTGGCAAAAGAAAGACCAAGTTTGCCACACCTTTAAATCATTCATCAGTTTTCTTTGGGATCACGGAGGGGGGGGGGGGCGCGTTCATCCCAAAGTGAGGTGAAATTTCCGCTCAGACAGGTGTGACCAAAAAGACCTTAGCAGGCAACCTTTAAATGTCACTTCTAATGGTGATTTGGATACACACGGGGGGCGGAACTTTGGAGAGAAGTGTCGGCAGCGCTCACACAGGATTACATAGCAGGCAGTCATCGATTCATTTGAGAGCGAATACAAACAAATTGACAGTTCATTTCTCAGGGCTCCATGCTGGCGGCCAATAAAATCTGGGGAGCGCTGCTGTTTAAAGGACAACAGCAGCAACAAGAACAACGAGCACCACTACAGTGATGCGAAAAGTCTGAAGACAATTTCTACCTGAATTCATTACCATAACCGAACAAACACCGAAGCCCTGCTTTTAAGTAGCTTCTGGTAATGGAGGGCCATACTAGACGTCTTCAAAGAAATATGAAGTACATTCTTCCATCGCAATCTAAAAATTGCCTCATTTATTCCGTAATGAACGCGAAAGGAATAAGTGTTTCTTTTCCTGATTTACTAGTTATTTCACAGCTGTGTCTCGGAGAATTTCACATCGCTGTCTCTAATCACGACATCATTACGGGGATGGAATACAGGGGTCATCACGTGCAACGGCCGAGCGGCGGGCGGCTGGGGAGGTGACACCACCATCCCCCAGGCTTTGAGTATCATCCAGGGAACTAACGTGGGCCGCGGGAGCTTCTCGTGCCAAGCTCGATTGGCGGGTTCCCCCATGATCTCAGCAATGAGAAAATAAACAGCACTGCGCTGCAATCTGATGGGCCTGACCCTTTGTGACCTTTTCCCGTTCACGATTAAAAGGAGGAGCGAAGAAACTGGATAACATCACGCTAATATTTCCCTGGAAGATATTATTGAAAGTTGCTGGATTAGAGTTGCGGGCTCTCGGAAAAAAAGAGGGAAAAGTTGGTAGCGAAGTAGAACTGACACACTCCTTCTCATCTCACGCAGTAGCAGAAAAACAAACACGCGGCAATACAGATCATGAATATTTAATTTGACGGTACTTCTCTTTTCCTGTACAAAACAAAAACAAACATCTGTGGCGGAGTTTGTTGTCATCGCGTCTATAATGAAATCGTTTGCATTTGATACCCAAGACACCGTTCTACAACACCTAAAACAAACAGGTGAACTCCAACCTTCGTATGACTTCGTTTTAGGTACGACTGAGATGCTGTCGTTCCAGTAAACAGCGCCGCTGCATCCACCGCAACCTCAGGGCTCTTTGGAACCACTGAATTGCAAAGACTTGAACCGAAAACGCCCATATGAACACGTATAGCTGCATCTTAGAAGAAGCAAGTAGCATAAGAGGGACTGAAATACAAATACAAGAGGCAAAACGTACACAAGGATTGTGCAAAACAACAAGCTTTCTGTTACCAGTGTTCATTCACCACTTTGCAAATCCCAATTGAACAAAGCCATACTACTGACATTTTCTCCATGTACATGGAGGGTGCATTTTAAAGGGGAAAAAAAAAAAACCTTATGCATTTTGAATGGCTCTGTCCTCTGATATGACGAAGCTCACTAAAATAATTATTTTCTGGAGTCATGGCGTTACAGCAGACACAGAAGGCCCAAGACTTCATTTGTTAGCGAAAGTGCCTCTCAGCAGCAGACTTCCTGTTCAAATAGACGGAGAATAATTTGTTTTGTAGAGTACATACTTGATATGACGCTGTGGCAGGCCCGGGCGGACGGAGAGGGGGAGGGGGAAGGATTCACCATACCTGGGGATAATAACCACCGCTATTTCAAACCCTGTGCCCGACATTGAGCGAGGGAGACGGAGAAGGAGACGGAAGCCAGACGCAAGCATTCAGAGCACGAGACGCAGACGACCTCGCCCAGTGCCGACCGCACCTCAAGACCCCTCTCGCTATACCGCTTCCCGGTTCCCCTCTTTCCTCCCCTCCCTTCCCCGTGACCTGATCCTCTGTCTGCCTCAAGGGAAAAATAAAGGACACAAGAGCACTCATCAGGCCTGTCTACTTGTAGAGTTGACCATGTTGAACACCTACATATTCTTACCATATAAACAGACAGTTCCCGACTTACGTAAGAGTTTCCGGAAGAAGAAAGTTGAAATTTATGCGTGTTGGAATTGGCACAATCCTCCACTGTCAAAGAAAAAGCACTTAAAACATTTTACTTTGATGGTTTACTCGGTGCAGCCAACCAACATTATTGCAGGGCAATAAAGAAGCCCCAAAGTGCTTTGCTGAAAGAATGGATACTTCAAACTTACACAGCACAACCTGGGAATACCTTGGCCATGTACAAATACATTCCTCCAATCACTGCATAATTACTTCAGTAGTCAACTCTCAGCAGACTGTGACCAATGAATACCAACCACTCTGTTTGGAAATGTTCTACAACAGCAGCTAAACATTATCAGTCTAAAAGGTCTTAAACAAATGCAAGCCCTATAGTATCACATAATGAGCAAGAACAAATAAGTGCACACCATGCTCTCAGATACAAAGCATCTTGAGACATAAAACAACATCTTAGCTGTCAGTAATACTGATTTTGGCCTGACATGGCTTGTACATTTTATTCCACACCACCCATTAATTACACCTCATGGGTTATAAAGCCAAAGTATACAGGCATGTATGCAAGGCGCTGAGTCAAACCTGACCCATTGCGACCACTGGCGTAGTTTTCAAGGTAAGGCAAGGGAGGAACAGAGGTGGGTTAAAGCCAAAGTACATGTATAAAATGCACAGTTTCAGACAGATAAAGATTATAAACCTTTTACGATATATGAACGACAGAAAATTACATTTAATAATTACGGCGTTAATGATATGAAGCACTGTACTGTATATAGTAGCTATAAAGACAAAAATACTTCAAAAATGTATTTACAGTAATTTATACATTAGTAATAAATACATACCAACCAACCAATTTCAATAACCGCTTATCCCGAGCAGGGGAACCGGAGCCTATTTCATACAGTACAACAATTAATATTTTTTTCCACTTAACTATACTTTTCTACAAAGTGATGTGGAACTCATTGAGTACAAAATTGCATTTCACCAACAGACAGATACAGATACTTGATTCTGTACAGACTAATGTCAGCACTTACACCTGCGTACCTTACATACACAGGTAGCTGCACGTAGAACTGGAATGTATATAGAACATATTGTGTATATACAGAACTGTATACATAAATAAACACTGATGGTAATACTTCACTAATCGATGTGAAGAAACACTTGGGTTGTGAAAGTGCCAAAAACGTCTGTGTACTGTGGGATGAAATCCATATGAACATTCAAAATCCACACAGACTGAGTGGGGATCGAACCCACGTTCTCTCACCCCATGCAGGCACTATAAGTCATTGAAGGTAGCTTGAAATACAAAAACATCAGCTAAATAAATAAAGAGGGGCATGGTGGCGCAGCAGGTTTGGCAGGCTCCTGCACTCTGGTGGGTCTGGGGTTTGAGCCCTGCTTGGGGTGTCTTGCAACGGACTGGCGTCCCGTCCTGGCTGTGTCCCCTCCTCCTCCAGCCTTATGCCCTGTGTTGCCGGGTTATGCTCCGGCCCCCCGCGACCCCGCTTGGGACAAGTGGTTTCAGCAAGTGTGCGTAAATAAATGTAAACTTGTATCATAGTACCCTAATACCATGCACCGTGTCGGCTGTCAGCTGCCAATTTCTGCAATGACCCGATCTCTAATCTCCCTGAAACGTCTGATTAACTAGGAATTTATAGCCAGGTGTCCTACAACGGCTAAATGCATTCCTGGGAGGTAGCATTCCATTTCCAAGATTCATGCCATATTTTTGCCAGCTTCATTAATACAAAGAAAGGGAGTGGTGGCCAAGATGGCTCACCAGGGTGCCAGAAAGGTGGAGTGCTCCACCAGTCTTCCTATCGTTCCGGTCCGGCTCAGAATTAACTCTGGGAGGACAGAAGAGGGGTGGACATGCTGGCAAGTAAAAGAAGCAGCTCCACTTATTGGTTACATCGTGACTCAAAAAAGCAGGTAAGAACAAAAGCGAACCCAACAAGGGAACCTGCTTTCCATTTAACAGCTAGCTAATCTCGGCAAGGACCGCCTGCTATAAATGACTCGTAAATAGGAAGCGAGTGGAGGGCTGGCCCATTAACAAGATCACTTTTGGGTAAGACTGGTGGGGTGAATTTGTGAGAACACTCTTGAAAACATTTCCGTGGCTCAAACTAACATCCCAGCCCAATGTGCCGGAACAAGACGCAAGCTCTCGGGAAGTGCGTGACGGACAGGGGGGCGGCTGCCACCTATCTGCCCATGAAAGAAGAGACCCCAGGGGGAGGACATCACACTGGGGAGCCTCATCAGATGGGGCAGTGCCAAGAGCGGCGAGGGTGGCGTGCCGCCTGTGATCTCCAGCCTGCCGAATGAGGCAATTAAAATGGGGGGTGACAGGGAGACAGATGCGAGTCTGCATGGGCAGGACACGGAAGGCGCGAGATGGGGCCTTTGATCAGCACCTGGCAAGCCAGCGGCTCCTCTCAGGGGATGGACCCATTACCCCGGCTTATAGGGAGCTCTGACAGGTGGGAGACTGGGATACTGACTTAGGGCACACACTCAATTAGAAGACCCTATTCAATCTGCAGCTAATTTTCAAAGCCTCGAATGAGGCAATCTTCATAAAAAGAGATTGGGATGGGGGTGGGGGTTATGCAGATAAAATTTAAATGGAGATGAAAATGAAGTACTGAATTTAACAAAGATCACAGCACTGGTATTTTGAAGGAACAGACAGGAGAGCATAATATGACAAACAGTGCTACTGTGTTACCGAAAAGACTGATAATGAAGGCAAAAAATGTGATAAATAAAAGGGCAGAGAGGGGAAAGGAGTAGCAGCTCAAAGCATGCGCACTGGAGGAGGCGTGCACCTGTGTTCACCCCTTCCGAGTTGGCGTAGGTGTTGTGCTTGAAGAGGACATGCAAGAATCGGGCAAATGGATACAAAAAACATGCTTTAAGGACTTGAGCTCTGTGATACCATGCAGCACTGCCTTTAAAACACACAGAACAGGGTATGACAAACAGCTGTTTGACTTTTCTCTTAAGATGCAATGCAACCACCATAGCCTTAACACGGGTTCTCAGCACTTCTCTTTTCCAGCGCTGACACCTCTCCTATGTTTCTGTGTGTCTAATGAAATGTGCTGTGCCTGGTCACGAGTGGAAACAATACAGAATAGCTAGCTGTAGATCTGCTGCGTAAGTACATATGTTCCAAAATAGAAAAAAAATTCCCCTTCTTTGAGTAATTACCTACCAAACAGCATAAAGAACATGCAGAAGAACACACCATTTCCAGTGATTGCGATGTACAGTCTGCTTGGCCCGTTGGTGCCATGCTCCCACCGTTTGTGAGTATATCTGACTGCTCGGGGCAGCTGGCTCACCGGAGGCGACAGGGTAGTGAATGGGGAGTTTAGGATGGCTGTTTGTTCTCTCTGGGTTTTTGTAACACCAGCAACACTAACTCTCCTATACTTTAGCTTTCTCTCACACACACACACACACACACACACAGAAAAGGTATGTGCTAGAGAAGAGGAATGGACCTCATTCTGAGCTCCACCTGCCAGCAGCACAGTGCCTGCGACAGACCACGTCAAGCCCCCATCAACACAGGGGTCCGATATGGCGTACAGAGGAGGGAAGTGTGTGTGGGGTACTGGGGGAAGGCACTGCAGTAAATCAGGGGCAGTGCAGAATTGTAGCGCTCACCCCGACTATACGGCCCCTGCTTGCTTAGCATTCTTCAACTGTGTTGGCCCACTCCTTTTATACCTTCCCTAATGTCCTTTTCTTGATTACAACCATTCATTACAGCCCTGTAATTGCAGGCTATGACTTAACATGCAGAAAAAATCAAAGCGGACGCTGCAGCACCGGGAGGTTAAACGCAAACGAGGACTGGGAGGCCTGTTGTAACCCAGATCGAATTAAGGGAAAACATTTTGCTGGTGCCCAAATACCAGGCGTTTGCTCCCTTCTGCCATCGAACGTCGTCGCGCCACTGAGCTGCTCGGCCACAGACGCTAATCGGATGAGAGGCGACCCGAGTCCGTAGGCTAGTCCGCAGCGCTGAAGCGCTAATGTCACAGGTAGCCGAACAGAATGCGTGTTAGCAAAAGTGTTAGCAAAAGCAGCCTTTTTTTGTTTTTTTGTTTTTTTTTCTTTTTGCTTAATTAGCCCTCTCCCTTCATTCTGAATTTACAGAGTAATTACCAGGCCTGAGGGGGTGCCATCCAAAAAAATATAGGAAATGGCCAGTGACGGCATCCGCTCTCTGTACAGTAGCGGATGGCTGGCGCTCTCCTGCATGGCTACAGACTCGCAGGGAATTAAAAATACCTTCTGGAAAAAGAGCAGTGGGTTTAACTAGACCCCCTAGTTAACTAGGCTGGGGTTTGGCTGTCAAGTGGAATGAAGTTGATATAGCGCATCTGCAAATCGCTAGGGAAGAATTTCCCTCACCAAAACCAGTGAGGTAGTAAGTTAAAGAATCACCAACCGCTGATTAACTCCAGGGATTTTTTTTTCTTTTAAAAAGGCACTTTCTCCATCATGATGCAATGAGGTTCTGACAGAAAGAAATTTCCGCCTCAGTGCACCAACCTCGACATTAATGGTCAAGGATCAACCTCTATCTGGAAAAGAACGGATGGTTTGGTACGTGTTCCGGAAACCATTTTGTACGAGACCGACATCGCTGCGGGACTCCGGAGCCTGTGTAAGATGGCGCTGTTGTTGGCAGAGCCACCGGGGAGGGACTGCCAGGGAGAGATTGTTCTTGCAGTTTGCACGGCCAGGCTGGGAAGGTTCCACGCGCCGATGAGCTTGCGAGCAGGAGCATGCCTGTCCATGCTGGGCCACAAGCATCGTGGGGCGAAGGTGATTGCGGAGTCCAGCCACACGGTGGACAACACGGCTGGACGGCAGTTCATGTTGTCCAGTGAGTCAGAGGGGAAAAGGATAAAAAGGATGGGGTTTCAGTACGATTAAAGAGGCGGCGGCAGCAAAACCTGTGGCGTAAACGTGTAGCACATCAAGTGGAGCCTTTACTTGTCCAATACTAGAGCGACCCCCCCCTTCTGAATTCAGCCAAATTTCACCACCATCTAGGTGAACAAGTTTGTAAACTTCTTCCTGACTGCAGAAAGAGGAGTGCAGCTATTAAACTTGAAATGTTTCCACTTCTTTCATGTCCGTTTCTAGTAAAACAAAATACCATGTGGAATGGGGAAAAGGAGGAGGAGGGGGAGGGGGAGTTAACAGCTCCCTTTCCCTAGATGCTAAATTAAGTATGACAGACACAAAGACTAATCACCTTCACAGCTACAGCCCTGGCTTCATCTTTTCGCTGGCTTGTGACCCAAGGAGTTGCTATGGCAACAAACAAAGTCTAATTTATCTATGAGTCACATTTGCATTATGTCTGGTCTTGTTGAATATTCATTTGCTTTCCTGCATTTTGTTTTACCTGAGATATTTACAGATTAAGGAACAAAAAAGATGCTTCTTAAGAGTAAAGATCATATTCTTCCAATTGAAATAGATTCAAAGCAAAAGCACAACATACTCACCATCTACCAAAGGCCTTATTTATTCCTACGTGATACTACCACCAGCCGCAGAGATGCAAAAAGGGAGAAAACAACAACGAGGAAATTTTGGTAGTAAATAGTGTGCGCCATTTCAGTTGAATCGCTTGTCTCGTGTTTACCGTTTATCCCATCTAATCCTCACTAATCTGAGCGCAAACTGTGTTAGCAACATGTGTGGAGTTGTTTGCGTGTGATGTAGGTCAAACTGCATTCCAATTTCCAGAAAGCAGAGCGAACCCACGCGGGCCTTGCACACCCACCCTCCTCATACGTCTCGCTCAGTGTACGGACAGATGACACGAGAGCGCCCACGGGTGCGCTTCGTAAAACGAACAACTCATTTCTAGCTAATTCTGATCAAAAATGATATCCAATTTCATCTGAAGTTTGATGTGAACTGATTCTTCATTTCACTCACACAGGTGGCACGGTGGCACAGTGAGTAGCGCTGCTGTTTCACGGTGCCTGGGTTGTACGAGAGGATGCGGGTTCAATTCTCCCTCAATCTGTGTGAAGTTTGCATGTTCTCCCCGTGTGTGCGTGTGGCTTTCCTCCCAAAGTCCAAAGACATGCTTTTGAGGTGGACTGGTGACTCAGAATCACCCATAGTGTGTGAGTGATGCACTGCAAGAGGTGTATGCAGCAGCGTAGTTCACCTTGGGCGAATAAGGTGTGGGCTGATACATACATAATGTGCGCTGGAAGTTACGTTGGAGAAAAGTAACGTAAACGTAACACTACATTTCTAGAACGTTTATCGTGAGGTTGAGGGTCACACCAATAATCCCTCCAATGACTGCGGGAAGTAGAACGCACCGATTCTGCGGGAGACCAGAATTCCTCTCCAAACAGATGGGAATCAAAGGCAAGGGCTACAAAGACAAGGTCTCAGGTCCTTACCCACAATCCCACCACCATAAGGTTCAAAGCCACGTCAGGACTGCTGCCAGTTCGCAGGGCAATAAAGAGCAGTCCATTTTCAAAGCCGGCCAAAAAGGGCGATTAGCGAAAAACCTCTAGTCTCAAGCGTCAGCTTCTGAAGTTCAGCCATCTCAAGGAGTCACCGCCTTGCAACGATCCTAACGTGATTCTGCCGGACCTTCCACCGTAAAAATCGTTACCACACTGAGCCCTGCCTCTTATCCAGCGTGGCAGTCAAAGCACAATTGTAAAAGACAAGGTAAAGAGAAAAGTAAGTTTACAGTCAAGGTAGTGTCACATCCTGGAGACTCAAATCAAATGGGAAATCAAGAGTGTGAAACACAGTGGCCTTTAATCACTGAATACACTGAAGCAAAACAGAAGAAAACATTAGAAACAGCCAAGGCTGTAAAACATGTCATTGGTGAAAATACACTGAAAGAACTGAACATAATACACCGATATGTGTCTGAATCATAAAATCACTTTACAGGCATTGAAGCTCAGGTTTACGTACCCCATGTTTCTATGCAATGCATTAAGACAATGCCATCTAAAGAGACATAGGGTCAATTAACTAACTTCAAAGAACTAAATGAAAAACTAAATGAAAACACTAAACTTTAAGAAGTAAATTTAAAGCTCCACTTATTGCTCAATACAGATGTAAAGTCAGACAGTAGGTAGAGTACTGGTTAGAGCTGTCGCTTTGTAGGCTCACAGGATATGGGTTTCAGTCTCATCTCCTGCTGTAATACCACTGATCAAAGTACATACTTACCCAGAACTGACATAGTAAGAACGTGCAGCTGTATAAATGGGTGAAGCAATGTAAATATGAAGTTCATTATCATTAACAATGTAAATGTGTCAGCTCAATAATGATAAATTATTATAGGCTATGTGCATTTTTCCCAGTAAATTTCAGTTCAAGCACAGCCAAATAATAGGTAGTCAGCATCAACTACCCAATAATTATAAAAGTTCTACGTTATAAACTTATAAATAATCTCCAGCAGCCTTTCTGCTGCACAAATCAAAGGGGAACCAATACTTTACTGATCAAAGCACTGGGATTTCCTTAACTGAAAGTTTTTCCCCCTCATTCATCCACCCTATAAGATGCTCACCGTGTGAACACTTTGAAGTTCTCAGAGGGATTATTTATTTTTTTTTTTGTTTTATAAACTATGATCCATTTTTAATTTAATAAGGAAAAAAAACATGTCGTGGTGAGCTTACCAGTTTTCATCCTGAAACAACAGTAATATGCAAGAAAGTATGAAATACATCATGAACAAAATTTGTTAACTGAGCCATATGATGAGGAAATCCAATAATTTAACAGTAATACGGAAAAATGATTTGAGACGCACCTTTGAGGAAATGCCTTTTAGAAACGGTTCACAATATGTGGCATTCAAAGGAAAAAATGCAGAATTGTCTTTTGAGATTACAACTTAACTCATACAGTGTACGGATGATCTAGCAGTAAACCAAACGCTATTCCCATACCTTTGTCATTCTTGTTTTGTGTCACTTTCACCCTGGTAATTGTCACCACAGAGCACTGTACAGCTGCACTGTTGAAAGTTGCTTATTCTTGTCTGTACAAACAGCTTTAACTTGAATACCTAATGCACTTCACAAAGGGCATACACTGATTACGAGCGACACACGCGCCAAACACAGATGCAACAACACAAGCAAGAAATCTCATTTTGTAATCCATCTACAAACAACAAGAAATTCAATTATATAAAATGCCTCTGAGGTGGGAGTAACAGGAAAGGAAAAAAAAAAAAAAAAAAAAAAAACTATGTTGAATGGGAGAGTAAAATAATAATAAAAAATGCTCTTTAAAAATATGGCTTTACCAGCTTTCCTGAATCACAACACTGAATTATAGAAGTTAGAAAGAATCATAAAAAAGGGATAGAAAATCCATAAGAATCGACAATGTAGTTAAACATTGGGGCTTGAAAAGAATCAACAAGATGCAACCAATTTCCCATTCTGTTTGAAAAATTAAAGCAGCGGTGAATAATGGAAAATAGGTGTACTGGTAGACTACAGGATATATAGAAACAAATGCAAATTAAGTCTTTTGTTCTACTGAAAGTAAAAAAAAAAAAAAAAAAAGAAATTATATTAAAACATACTTGAGCTCAGCATGGGTTACCACAGGTGGCTCAGATTGTACATATTTCAATTGATTCACACATTAAAAAGGATGCAGCACCTCATAAATAAATATTTATTCAACACATCTGTTTCTTTGTTTCAATTACTTGGGCTTTATTTGTGGAAAGCAACATTTTTCTCTAATACAAAACAATGGCTTCAGCAGTGTGTTCCAAAAGAAAATACAGCACGAGAAAGCTCTATTAGTTTGGAAAATACAATTTAGGTGAGAATAAAAAAATGTGATCAGAGGCACTTCTCTTCGGAACAAAAAAGAAAAAAAAGAGAACAAATTAGGTCCTCGTGTACACAATTTTGTAACTGCAGCTGCACAATTACAAAAATATTTTTCAGAGAGCACTTAATTCAAATATAAGGACCTCTGAAACTTTGCCTGCCTGCTACCTTGAAATGAAGAGATCACCTGGATCAGAACTGTATTTCGTTCAAGAACAACAGCTTAAAAACTGTGTAATGGCAACAACTGGTGTAACATCTGCAGTGGATGACTTGAGGAAGGTCTATACATCGCGTGTACTGTTGGTATGGGTTACACATACAGGTAACGCATCATTTGTGGTCTAGTTTTTCAGAACAGTACTGAAGTGTGTTTTCCAAGTATGATCATTATTATGCTTCTTACCTGACATATATGTATTTATTTATATAGCAGGGTATTTTACTCCAGCAGTTCAGATTGAGAACCTCAGTGCTTTAGCCCCTCCTCTTAAAAGGTTCAAATTATGTGCCCTAAACATGTACTTAGCGGTCAACGGTTCTACAGTAATATATTACAGCAAGTCACGTGGACAGGGAATAGACACAAAGCCTCTTCTGAGCTGCCCTGTAAATTATGCTCTACAGTAATTTGGGATAGTGCTCCAACGACCTTTTGGGACTAGGGGCTTTGCTGATTTAACCGACAAAATGTTCGTCTTGTCCATTTCTTTTCCAACAATGACTGTGCCAAGGATTCAGTATGCATTACCTGTGGAAATTAAACACAAAACAAATCAAAATAACAAATGTACTGGACAACGCATGACCTTTGCTGACCCACATGTACCACAGAATGAGTGTCAAAATGAAAAAGACCTATGTGCATAAATGCACCATTGTGCTCACAGGCAGTGGTAACGCAAAAAACACAAACCTGGTGTTCACAACTTTATTGTATTCATTTTCTTTGACATGCAACCTTTTCCCTGTTGCTTCTTCCTGTCCAATTCGTAATCACAGGTTTCCATTGTTTGTTCACCTCTCATCTGTGCCCAGGGTTGCTCTCCTGTACTTTGATATCCTAGCCTGTGACATTATCTGCGCTCATTCATGAACACAAGCAAAAGAAAACAAGCACAAAATGCCGATACAATAAACAAAAGGTGCTTCCACTTGTATTCTGGACAGCGAGTTCTAGCGTTGAGCTCCAAACTGACAACTGCCACAACTTGCATCATATCAAACCATCACATCACATGTGGGAAACATGCAAGCTGCTGCAAATAAAAGCATCTTTGAAGAAAAAAATGTTGGGGAAAATAGTGTTGTTTCAGAGCTACCCCAAGGTCGGCCCAGCGGACAGTCAGGCTTCAGGGCCTGTTTTCCCAAATAAAACTCCAGCCGCTGACACGTTTCTGGTCGACTCCTGCAGAGTCACAGTGGGTTTAACACCAATAGCGTGCCGTTCTGGCAGCTGGTTTCATAGCAAAGTGTACAAAAAATAATACCGGTAATCTGCTGAGGTCAGAAGCAATCCATAAATTATCCCAGAGACAAAGAGGCCGCCACCGTGCATTATTCAAAAAGAATCGATCTTCTTTTGTGATTCCAACACTACAACCTATTCTTCTTGCTTATCAGCAAACTTCTGCTAAAGCACAGTGGTCAATTATTAAAATCAACTTAAAAATTTGCTGCCTCTGTAAACAAACAGGGTTTTTAAGTATTTATTTTGCCACTTGAACTCAGCAATTTTTAAGTCAAATGGGCATTAACATTTATTATCAAAATACATCAATTTTGTTCTGATTTAGTGTGATAGCTAATTTATTTGGGGTTAACAGCATTTACATTTCTTTGTTGTAAATTGATTTTGAACACTAAGGTTAGGCTCTCAGGAAAAACTATGTAATCTATCCTGCGTAACTCTCGACCGGGCACGTCCACTCTTCACCTGGGCGCACAGCTACACCTGGTGCAAGCTCAATGTGTCCACTTCAGAAGAATCAAGAAAGACTGTAAAACTCAAAAACTTGAGAGAGAGAAAATTGTGGCGAGAGTTTGTGGAACATTTCGGATTTGCGGTTTGCTGTACTGGAGTGATATCTGAATGAGTTGTGACTGACAAACTGATTTATTTGGCATCCTAATTTGCCAGCCCTTATGTGTTACGTTTGAGTTCTCAGTCATTCTTAGGATCTGTTTGTTCTTAGGTGTGAAGCAAAAATCCACTGACATTTACTTAGCTGCTTTACTAAGAGTTTGTTTTTGTGATGAAGATTCCGTTATGGCCAAGAAGAAGAAAAACAACCACAAATCCTCCAACAACAAACTGCCACACCCTGGTCATTCCCCAAGCCCAACCCTCTCCTGAGTTCTACAAATGCAAAGCTTTCACATCCAGTCATGAAACTACCTCTGCAGTATAGCCTCTAACTCATTCCCAAGGCAAACACAAAGTGAACGTGAGCAAGACTGCCAAAGGAGGCTACTCACCGATCAAATGGTAGGAGGCATCACGGAATACGTACATCATGGAGCTCATACAATAGCTCTTAGAAAGAGAATAACATCCATGTTTCCTTTCACAGACAGCGTACACCAAATAACACACCTATAGTAAAATCACACATTGAAACATCTGGCCAGTATCTTGACAAATAAGTTCTGTAAATGTAACATGATAACACAGTGCTATGATGAAATGTATTATTCCTCTTAATAACTCACATTATAAAACAGCAAAGATAGCAAGCTATAAACCAAACACTAAACAGTACTTGCAAACAACAAAGATTTTTTTGTCTGACAGATGAATATCAAAGACCTCCAAGCTTTCGTAGGTGTGATTCTCCTTTGTTGAGTGTCCCAGTGACAAGAACAGGCGCCAGCTTCTAAGCCTTCGCCCCACACCACCCTCAAAAGTCCCCCAACTCCCCCTCCCCAAACCTCCTGCTTCACTGTCAGGCCTCCTCCACAAACCACCCAAGAGAATTAATCAGCCTTCATTTCCATTCAGTTCAGAGTCTTCCACGAGCAAAGACTGGGGAGAACAGGATTTCGAACTGTGCAGCTCCTTCAAAATGAACTCCTTAATCCACTGAGTAACCAGAGCAAACTCTCACAACCTTTACGGAGGAACTTTCCAACTTACAGTTATAGACAGATGGAACCTTTTTTTTTTCCGATATCTTACATGGGAAGATAACCCTTTCTGATTTGTGATATTTGATCTTTTAAGAGTTTGCACTCATAGCCCAGTCTGTCATTACCTCTTGCTGCTTTAGGATTTCTCTTTTGGCGTTTCCTCATTTTTGGGTTTGATGTGCTACATTGCTTTTTGTGGGACATTGAGACCTATGATGATTTCAGTGTTCAGTGACTAGGAAAAAGGACACTGCCCTTAGAAAACTGACTGTGAACATTTTGGAGAGAAGAACAAATAAAAGCCAAGCAACTATAAAGTCCTGAGGTCAAAGACTGGTTGCATTTATTAATCGCCCTAATACCCCTAAGGAACTCAGTCAATTTGGCTGCCGTCTTTTCCTCCAGATTCACAACATCCAACTGGACTTCTGGGGGCCTCATTCATGCCCCTCGAACGAACAGCAACATTGGCCAAGACTGAAGAGTGGACAGAATAACAGGCAGTGTTACGGTGGTAGTCTTCAAGTCACCCTCCCATCACGGTGCCTAATGTGCTGACAGCTTTGTGTTTCACAGAGACAACATGTGCCCCCATCCCAAAAGGAGCTCAGTCACGAACATGGAGGAGGGAGTAATGCCCAGAGATGACATCCCCGATGGGTTTCAATCAAAGGACTGACACATTAAAGCGGTTCCATTTAGAGCCCAGCACCCCAGGGGGTTCAGCATGGGGACCAGGTGTCTGCACTCACTACCTGGTGGATATCCTGTCAAAGAAGCCTTTTGTGACATTTGAAAGGGGGGAGGAGGGGAAAAGAAAAAATCAATTTCCCCCACCAGCATCCCCCCAACATCCGCTTCCTTTGCTGGGTACCTACTTAGTGCTGCAGATATGAAACAAACTCCCAGACAGCAAAGGACTGAACGCTGGAAGTAATTAGTGGTCCTGATAATAGGATGAGGGCAAGCAAGGTTGCCACTGATCTGGCCTAATTGCTCAGATGCCTGCCAGCCCTGGGTAGGACACCGGAGGAGATAATGGCCTTGGCATGCACTCCGAAGGTGCGTCAGTAAGGTGGCTTTTAACAGAAAGCGAGCTGAAACCATCATACGCGCAGATCATTATGAAAGTATTTTTCAAACGGTAGCGTGACAGCGGCACACAAAAAAACTCTTCAAACAATACAGACATGCCCTTTGGTAATTAAACCATTACTGTCATTTCAGTAGTAAAGGCCACCAAACAGCAAAGAAGGGATGAAAATTATGGACCTTCAACAACTACACATTCCAGGGTATCGACAAAACCCCTGCATGGTCAAAGCACAACATCCGCTCAAAGCCTTAGCATGTCAGCTGCTCTAAAGCCACGGGTTTTCCACTTGTTGGCACTGCACTGTACCATTTAAATTGTGCATTTAGGCTCACATTTTAACAAAGGATCTGGGCAGTTCAAGCTTTTGTAATTACACAAACCTTTTTTGCAGCAAAATGAAAAGTCTGTGACAAAATGTGCAACTCCACATAAATGAAAATATATTTGACATAAATGTTGTATCTCTCACACACACACACACACACACACACACACACACACACACACACAGCTTGACAACACAGGGGTTACCTGACAGCAGGGTTTCAGCCAGTCCTTTGGTTGTTCTTGCTTACCTAGCTAACAGTAAGGCCTTGGATAAGCCTCAAGATGTCATAAAACGACTTACCTAGAGAAAAGAAAGAAAAAGGTGGGGGGGGGGGAGGGGGGTGAAAAACGGTGAACAATGACACGCACTCAATTTCTCCGTTTTCTAGCAGAAGCAGTGACTCATTGCTCTAAGTGAGACGACACACATGCACATATGCAAGGGGAAAGTGGGGCAGAGAGACACAGAGACAGCAAGAATGAAAGGCAAAGAGAGAAAGACACAGTGAATGAGAGAAAAGCCGGCACATCGGCGCTGTGTCCTCCGCACCAATGCCATTAGGTATGCAGATACGCACCCCTGGCTAGTGCGCCGCCACGTTCAGATGGGATTACCGCGCTCGCAGAAGTGCAGACGGCCAATCCCCTGACTGGAAGGCACAATTAAGTGGGAACTTCGGAACCGCATGCAAAATCGCAAGAAGACACCAAACATTTTATTTTCTGCATAATATTAGACTCCGACTGATTAATAATTTATTATCAACATGCTTTTTGAAATTAATGCCCGTTTTTTTGAAGCTGCTTACTGGGAGGGGATGCTGTCTTGAAGGATGGGAGAGAAGTGCTGGTGCTTTATAATGATGACACCCAGGGATTGCAATTAGGGGTTCACATAATAATCTGCAATCTTGTTTTATTAGGTAGATGTGATGGTAATGACTAGTGCTTCATGCAGATAATTGCGGCACCAGTTAACCCGGCGATGTTCCACGAGACAACACCGATGTTGAGGAAAAAAGTGCCTTTTTAATCAAGGTAGCAATCATCGCAGTTCACCAAAAAGCATAAAAGGCACACATTACATTGCCATGATCGCAGCCCCCCCCCCTTCATAGACTCATGCATAATGCACTAGGAAAGGCTTCACTTGACAGGACCGTGCCGAAAAGAAAAGTAAAAATAGTAGAGTGGGGTGAAAAGGGAACATGGCAAAAGAAGCAAACTCTTCAGAGTGGAGCAAACCCATTTACTGTACATCCCCTCTGAACAGGCCAGGGGATCACCCCATGTGGCATTCCAAGAGGCACTCAGCCACAAAAAATTACTATGTGAAGCATTGTTTTTTCATTTTTCAATTTGAAGGAGTGCTCTTTTTAAGAACCCCTTTCAATACATCCAAAGAATTTTTTCTTCTTTGTATTTCAAACACCAGGTTTCCGACAGTAGGCTGAAAGATGATGAGTCATTTGGCATAAGTTATTGGCTGTAATATTCTAAATTCCAACCGCATATCAACTAGTTCATGAAAAGGCTACCTGTTCCAAATCATTCCTGCAAAAGTTATATCAACTAAAAGCACAGTTATAGCTCATGGAAACACTATTGTTGCCACCTTTTGCATGCATTACTCTGAACAGCACACAGCAAAACCACCTTATGTTGAAAAGATGGTTTTTCTATGTTTAATTCATGGTTTATTTTTAAAGGGTCACTTTCTCCACTTGACTAACACCTGTAAGAGTTAACTAGCATATGCTGATAACTGTAATTCCTAAAGGTATCCGTTCAGTAGAAATGTTGATCTGTTTTTTTTTGTTTGTTTGTTTGTTTCAAAAAAACTTCAGTAGTAAAGTCTGTGTGTGTAAACTGTGTGCCACTGAATTAAAAGAAAAGAAAAAAAAAAAAAAAAAACCTGCAGCAGAGTTTGCAGCTGATGCACCAATATTGCACCAATAAGAAAAAGCAAAAAAAAAAAAAATCACTGCAACAGACTGGGGCCCTATCCACAATGTACCCCACCAGCCTTGTGCCCAGTGATTGCAGGATAGGCTCTGGACCATCACAACTCTGACCAGGACAAGCAGTAAACAAAACTGAGTGACTGAGTACATATAATTATATGTTCGTGTGTATTTTAATGGGATTAGGTAATATTTTGGTCATAAATGGGTACAAACTTTGGAGCCAAAGAATCCCTATAATTTTTTTACCAATGTATGTAATGGCAGTTACATTTTTGATTATACTTACATTTATTCATTTAACTGAAACTTTTGTCCAAAGCAACTTACAACATTAAGCTACTTACAATTATTTACCCATTTAAACAGTTGGGTAATTTTACTGGAGCAATATAGGGTAAGTACCTTGCTCAAGGGTACTACAGTTGGAGGTGGGAATCAAACCTGTGACCATTGGGTCCAAAGGCAGCAGCTCTAACCACTACACTACCAGTTGTCCTCGATTAATGAGGTTTCACCTTATTAAGGGTTTTTAGGAATTCATTTCCTTCTTAAAGTGGGGTGAGAGTGCATTCAGATATGTACAAATGAGTAGGGCCATGTCTTTACTTGCTTCTTTATCGAATCAAAGTGAAAGGGAAATACTACATTTCCTGTTGTCCCTAAAGCTTCCTTTGACCACCTCTGAGACCTTATAAAAACTCCTTTCAAGTTGGCTGAATTCAAAGACATGATGTTTCCTTTCAAATCAATGCCAAAGTTTTAATATGAAGAAAAACACACACTAAACACACAGCAGAATCACCAACCCACCTGAAACATGTCAATGGACTGTGGATGGAAACCAGAACATCCAGAGTAAAGTTTACATTAATCCCAGTATCTTCAACCTTCTTACCAATTTACAATGCAAGTATGGTTATAACACTTTTTTTTTTTTTTTTTTTTTTTTTTTTTTAAAGCAACCCGCGATTCCTCAAGAACACAAATGTTGCGTTAATAGCAGAACTGACTGCATTTAAATACACAGAATCATCACTGGTTAGTAATGGTGTTAACTGAGCTCAGTTCCATTAGTCACAAATGGAATTTGTGACAGGCTTCAATGGAGCTTCAAAGTCCACACTGAATTTTAAAAAATACTGATGCTGACACTAATGAGCCATGATCCCATTAAAATTAAAACATAAAACACAAGTCATATTCGCTAAATGTTTTCAAACTTCGTGTTTTCATTTATTTTTGTTTACGCATTTATTAACTTGTTTCTTTTTTTGGCTGGACCTCAGGGAACGGGATCTCTCTTGACTGGAAAGTCTGGGGAAAAAGTGGCAGATATAGCGAGGGCCAGATGGAGGGGCTTTGGCATGTCTCCGGCGAGCGCTGCTCAGTCCAATTGCCACACTTAGCAACAGAGCAGTAGTGAGCGGCACGCCTATTTCGAAACACGCAGGCAGCCTGTACACACCGAGCCAGAGCGAGGGGCTGGAAGACAGGACGGAAAGCAACTCGCATCTGTGTAAGCTGTTCTGACTGGAACAAAGCACTTCAGTGTGGGGGGCGGATGGAGAGGCACCCCCTTATTGGATGAAACAGCCAAACAATGCCTCCGATTCCACTCCAAGTTCAAAATGATGATGGGACGTGTGTTCGCTCCAAAATATCACTAATGAAATGTGTCCGACTAAAGACATAAGGAGCTGGTTGTAGAGTGATAATGAAGGAAAATGTAAGCTCATTCTGTTGCTGCCGTATCCGGTCATGGGTAACTGCCATGAGCTTGTTCCTCTATCCATTTTTTTAAAGGACTACATTTTGTTAACAATTATACCGAGTTTCATGCCGTCTATTTGATTTTTTTTTTGTGTGTGTGTTTTACAACTATAATGCAACTGAAAAATCAAGAAAAGCAGCGAGCTTCAGCTTGTTTCTATTAATGGCAGCTGTTTAAGGCACCAGTTCAAGTCCCATGATGGACTTTCAAACCCCCCGTTGTACCATCAAGAAAAGTAGTCACCATTCAGAATAAATAAAAAATTAAAAGTATACAGGTGGTCCCCAGTTTACAATGGGGTTATGTTCCGCGAAATCCATCGGAAATCGAAAATATCGTAAGTCGAAAACGTATTTAATACACCTAATACGCACCGCTGCGCGACAGATTGGGAGATGCGGTCACTGCTGCTGCCCAGCATTGCGAGAGAGTGCTGCACCGCATATCGCTTGCTCGGGGAAAAAATTAAAATTCAAAATTCGAAGAACGGTTCCTACGAACTATCACCAGCTTACCATCATAAAGTCGAAAAAATCCGAAGTCGAACCATCGTAAATCAGGGATCACCTGTAAATGTATCCTGCAACATGAAATGGAAATTGTAAGAAGCTGTAAGCTATACAAATCACTTTGCATAAAATCAAGAGCTCAAAAAAGTAATTAAAAATCCAGGATTGGGATTTGTGGAAAAAGCCTGCCTCTCCTTTACTAGCAGTAAGGTGAAAATGCAGTTTTCACTTTCACTTGGGTGTGCTTGTGGTTCACAAGCTTGGAGCCTAACACACATATCTTGTGTTTAAGGCCACCATAGTAAAATCTCCATGAGCAGAAACCCAAAGTTCTAACTTGGATCAGCAAAAAGGAGAGGCGGCGGCAGAGGGATTCCCCAGTAAGCCAGAAAAGACAGCCTTGTGCCCTGGGCGAAGCTTTGTCCTCTGTGCCCATGGAGCAGCCAGGCCTTCTGCTGCAACTGTTTGCAGGAGACCCCGCTTCGATTCATCTGTGCAAACACCTCCGTCGGGTCAGGAGCCTCTTCCCTCATTTGAGCCAACAGCTTGAGTTTGTTTCTTCCTCGCACCTGGATTTTGCCTTTATTAACAGACGAAGCCACACAATGTGTTTTCCTTGACTTTACCCAAAAATGCAGATTTGGACCAGCAGTCTTTTTTAGGCAGGGTGGTTACCATTCCCCAACCAGTCCAAAAGCATACTCGCTATAAATCACCATTAGCAAATGTCATCAAATGACACTGTTTACAGTTTAGCCATACACGGATAAATGTTAACAATAAATAAGTGCAAATATCACTACTACAGGTTATCTTTAGTTTCAACTGTGCCCAAATGTTAAGACTTGGACAGAGGAGACAACATCTACGTAAGCGAAAGAAGCTAAAGCAAACTCACACAACAGAGGTAGACAATTTGATGCTCTGAACGTTGTGTATCTTTTTTTTTCCCCTGATACTTTGACAGCCATGAGGCTTACATGGCTACAGGGGTCTCTGATTGCCTCTTCATTCAACATAACGAAGTCTAAAGTTGAGTTTAACCACAAGGAAAATTAAGATTAGAGCTACCGTTGACTAATGTGCAGGTACTTTGGACCACAATAGCTGAGTAATCTAGAAATAACTATGTTGCTCACTGTTAGCTGAGAAATAAAGCCATGAATGATGTCTCTTTTTAATAGCTAATTAAACTTTCACAATGACAAAATTTGATAATAAATCATAATATACTACAGCTAATTTGTAGAGGGAAATTGCCAGAGGAAAGTCGGGTTCTGAGAATGTTTAGAGTACACATATTTTGACAAGTATTCCACAAAGACCTGACACCTTCCGATGAAAAACAAGATGCATGTAAACATTCGGCACTGTAGAATGCATCGGGCCTTTTTCTCCACATGCATTTGTATCTAAATATACGTATTAATCCCTTTTGGGAGCGTATGCTGCCCCGGCTGATGACAACATTCAACATGTCAAGTTGCCTCCCTGCCGACCTGATTCAGGCCCCCAGGGTCTCGTCCAAATTTACCTGTCACTCCTGCGGCCGGTCTGACATGTTGGCAAGGAGGCCAAAGGATCTTGGATCGGTAATGGCAGCTGCAATTCACTCGAGCCCTGACTTATCGCCAACAGGCAGGTCCGGCTCCCTGAAAGCCAACTGGGCCTTTACGTCCAATGGCCTAGACATCTCGCGCATTCATTTCCGTTTGACCCGTATGGTCAGACAATCACCAGAATATGTTGCCTCAACGCCCTTAGCAGGGCCGAGAGCTAGCAACCACCACCTTTCTCTTTCCCTCCATTTTAATTTGCAGCCACAGGTGAACGGAGAATTTAGCGAACACCAATGTTGACAGACCTTGGCCGATACTCATCTTCAGTCAGAACTGCCCGACTCAGAACGCCGAAACGTGATGCTGAGCATTATCAGCTCAATGATTATTAAAAAAAGTAAAATTGTAATAAACAATTATCTTTCCAAATGTTTCTTTGCGAAAAAGAAAGATGCAGAAATTCAGTGCTACACTGTGGGTGGTTAATCCTCACTGTGCAGTGTGCCAGCCTGAATTACCGGCCCTGATTGATGCGTGTGCTCTGTGCTTTTCACGCCTGACAGCAAATTCTGAATTTCGCTGCATTAGCAGCCTCTCATTACATGAGAATATATAACCACCCTCGACTGCAGTGATGTCCCCTGATTTACTTACTTATATTTTCAAGGTGGTGGGGGTGGGGCGGGGTGGCGATGGAGTGGTAGTAGTGGTGAAATTAGTCCTATAAATGCTGTGGAATTAAACTAAAACATGGAGATTACTTTTCCTCTTCTTCCTTCTTATTATAGGAGGGGGTCTTGATAATCATGTTATCTGTAGAAACTCGAAGGCCCTATTCTGGACTGAATTCAAAACTGATACAGTTCCTGTAAAACCACAGCTTGGTACAACCCTGGAAAAAACATCAGCAGTGCACAGTGGGGTGGCATTTATTTTGCTTCATGCACTTGTACTGAAAACTACTCAGTCAAAAACCTGGATTTATTGAGTAATCCACACTCGCTGGGTTTCCGTATATCATTTGCAATCCCGGGCCATGCTTAAGCTCATTGTTGGCATCCTGACCAATCAAATGGCTGTTTTGAATTTTAGCAATCCCATCTGACCCCAATCAAAATCTAATGCTGTATATTACTTAATTCAACCTATCAAGCTCGTGTTGCTTTAGAGCATGTCGATACCAACCAATCAAAAGCTTCTGATAACAGATAGATGCAGGGCGTGTATTGGCAATGTTAGGTCTGAACTGAAAAACACCAAAAGCATGCTGGGAAATGTGAAATGGTATCTGTACATCAGGAAAAAGGCTGAATTTTGCTCCAAAACCCTAATAAGCAACACAAAGAGAGCAGGAAGAAAGAAAAAAAAGTCTTCCGATTATCATATCAAGTGTTTCTTCAAAGTGGATGGCAAATTGTGAGTTATTCCAAATAGTATGTCATCTTTTCAACATAATCAGTCCTTGATGTCTATGATCTGTCAGATCAAATGACAGTACATCACTCTGTGGGAGTCTATAGCCTGCAAAGCCCTATTCATAGCTAACATGCAAAACTTTTGCTTTCATCTAAAAATTTACTGAAGAGTACTATCACTACACTTGTTGAGGTGGAAGTCTACAGCACAGGGGGAAAAAAAAAAAAAAAACTGACCTACTACATCCCTGCAAAATAAAACTGAAGCAGTTTGTGTCTTAAAACAGTGACCACATGATAAACAACTTATCTGTCAAACCAATGACATTTTCCAGTAAACGATAAGCACTTTAGTCATAGTGCTGTAAATTCAGTTTACTAGTAAACCCAAGTCGTGGTGTTCAATGAGCAGCAGTATCACACAAGGTCTTGCCCTTTTAAGTGCCAAAGTGCTTCAGTTGTACTCTAGCTCTTGGTATGTAGGAGAGAAATAGTACTGAGCAATATCTCTGCCAGTTTTCAGCAGTCTCAAGTCTTCAAGAAGGTCTCAGAAAACGTGTCAAATCACAATTGCGCCCTTATGTACAGAAATGTCTCTAAGAGCTTGTTTGCGTATATAATATTCTTCTCCTTTTGTCTGGGTTACACTGGTTAAGGTTTCGGACCTTTTCACTTGTCCACGGCTGACTGAAAACTTCATTTCTCATTGTGTAGTTGTGGACCCAAGCTGCATAGGCATCTGTAATATTTACTATTTTAAGGGAGAATGATAAAGAGAAATGTGGATGTGCAATGTTTTCTTCAATAAGCTCAGAAATACAAATTTTAGAAAACAAAAGAAAACCAGGACGAAATTATCTTCAGCACAGGGAAATAAAAAATAGGAATTTAATAAAGATGCATAAATGCATAAATGTTTTGCTCGATTCACATGAAAGAGAAGGAGATGGCCTGTTTGGCTAACGGGCGTCTAGTGCCCAGGCGACACATGCGGTACGTAAGACGAAGCAGAAGACACAGCTACATCACACGATCACTCCACTTAAAGTAGGAGGAACTTGCATAATGAAGACTAAGGGGATTAGAAAGCATCTCCAGCACAGCCCACATACTTTCACCTATTTCGAGAATACCTTCAGGCTAGAGACGTATTTTTGCCCCATTTGCCATTGCGAAAACTTAAAGGGATTAGGGCCGCTCTGGCGCCAAAGCATGCTCTTTCCCTTTACACCAAAACATTTGCGCCCATTTTAATGTAACCAAATCCTATCTAATGGGAGTATAGTGGAGATGGGTTCTCAAGGTCTTTAAAGTGCTGGTGCTTATCAGAGCAGCTGTACAAAGATTTAAATCAGAATTCAATGCACCGGTAAGGGCTTTGGTCGGAATCAGATTTGAGCCAACGACATCTCCTGTGAGTGCAACGTGTTATGAATATACTCAACTGAAACACGTGTAACAATTACTCCAAATAACGTCTTGTTAATTAGAGAAGAACAAGAAGGCAAGCTGGAACCCACAGTCTTTAATTATTTCACCATTGATCCAAAATTTGTTTTCTTTGCCTCAGGAGCACAAGGTGACACAGGTTCTATATAATATATATATATATATATATATATATATATATATATATAGTTTTTATTATATAGATATAGCTCTGTGTATATATATATATATATATATATATTATAATATACACACAGCTATATCTATATAATAAAAACTATATATATATATATTATATATTGGATAATATTATATTATATATACACACACACACACACACACACACATACATAATAAAAACTATAGTTTTAATAGTTTAGTTTTTATTATATAGATATAGCTGTGTATATATATATGTATATATATAATATATATATATATATATATATATATATATATATATATATATATATTGGATAATATTATATTATATACACACACACACACACACATATAATATATATATATATATATATATATATATATATATATATATATATATATACATAAACATAATGCTTCTGTACCCATGTGTTTACATACTTGCCACATATTCCTAACCAAACAACAGGATGTAGATGCGGAATAGCTCCCAAAACAATCAAACCCCGCCAATATTCTCTACTCTGATTAGTAGATAAGACCTCTCAAATGAATACCATTTGCTCAGCAACAAAGGAACAGCCAAATAAGTAAATAAATAAATTAAATTATTAAGGCTAAACAACAATTGTTCCAAAGATATTTCTACCGCGAAGAAGCACAATTAAAGCTCAGACACTGGTGAGACTCTGCGGCAGGTGGAGGTCAGGAAGTGGGAACCTGAGTCTCCAGCATTCCCTGGGTCACCCGCTTGTGTCTCAGGCCAAGGAGCCCAGAGAAAACGGCTAAGAGAACGCTCCCTGGCACTTGCAGTCGATAGCAGGCCGAGCCCCCTTCAGAACGGCGCAGGCTAATTAACACTTTTAAGCATCCCCTCAGGTAAAGAGACTGGATCAACAAGACAAGCGGGCGCAAACAGGAACGGATGCCGAACAGCTGGTGCCGTCTCTGCACCGAAAGAGAAGAGGATCTCGGGCTGATATCCTGAGCCGGCGCCAGATACGGCAATATGTTCGTTGTCGGCACACGGGCACATGAAGTGTGGAGGCGAGGGGAGGCACAGAGAACCGCAAAGAGCTGCCTTCTCAGCTGAAACGCATTAGGTGGGCACTTTGTCTTTATTCCGAGGGAAATAAATAAATTACAGCATGTCTTCCATTCCACAGTGCCACTGCCAGGAATATGAAATGAGTGCAGCGTTCTGCACCTAATGCTGTTTTCTTGAAGGGAACTCAAAGGGGGCCTTGCTGAAGTTCGGTTCAAATAAAGGTGTTCTTGCTTTGTCACTTGAACACACTCTCGAGAGCAGCCGTGGGGTATCGTGCTATTGCGTCTCAGCTTCCGTTTCTCTCAGCCGCGCTCTTATTTGGATATGTGCGCCGAATGGCACTTGTCCGCCACGCGAGGTGACAAAACGGGAAACAAACCGCACGCTCTTTGGCGCCAGAGCGGCCCTAGCTGACGGGATCACGCGCTGGAGCGAAGTGCAGAAGTGGACTACGGCGCACGAGGATTACTCCAGCCACGCACGTCCTCGATTCATACGTTGCTCTCGTGCGATATCGCACCAAGCTTGAGCACATCCAGCTGGGGGTGAGGTGGAGCAGAGCGTGGAGCCACGGGCACACCACCTCAAAGCAGAAAAGTGGACGCTGCTCACCATGCGGGCAGTTTGTGTGACCTTATGAATGCACCTGAAACTTGGACTGCATGGAATAAACACCGCAAACCCTTACACGAGGAGGAGGCCATAGAGCATCTATTCCAAAGTGAGAGATTTCAAAGGACCCAGAATAAGAAAAACTGTCATTCTTCGTGAGAGGCTGTCAGAGAGATGAAAGAGGTTAGGTTGGTTAACGTGCAGGAAACTCCTTCCTTCTGTCAGCTGTCTCCTAGAAGTGGACGCCCCGCTTTCGATATTCCAATCATGTGAGCATATTATAGCCACTCTGGTAATTCTCCCCTTCAGCAGAATGCAGATTCTTCTCACTAGTTTCAACCAGTCATGCAAAGATTTGCTAAAATTTGACTCTTTAAAAGATTTTGCGGGACGTGGAAGGCATCGCCCAAAATGTACATCATCCGGACAAACGTGTTCCGATTTCAGCCGCAACATCTCCATCCCCGTGACTGGAAACGCTCGGCAAAGACAAAAAAAGATGATGGATGCTTGATTAAAGCCATTTATCACTCTTGATTTTGGCTGGGAGATCTGGCTCGTAATTAACGCCTCAGTGCAGTTATCTCTTGTTCGTTCTGACCGGGCAAAGGTGACTCCTCTTGCGGGGGAGGAGGGATGATGGGCCAGATTGGGGGCAGAGAGAAGCGAGAGCAGAACAAACACACTTTTGTCCGTTGCCGTATACGGTCAACTTCCTTCAGCCCTTCTGCTGTACGCCACTCTGAACGGTTTCACAATATTTAAAAAAAAAAAAAAAAAAACACTGATGTTTTTCTCTTTGTTCTTACTATTATTCATTGAGTTACAGTACTGAACCAAAGAACCGGAGCATGTTAGACCACCCGTATTGTAAGGAAATAAACACCATCCTGGCTTCAACAGCCGTTTCCAGAAATGGACCTCATGTGGGCCTGTGCGATATGAAGACACAAAATGACGTCTGACAAAATAAATAAATGCACTTTTTGTCCCCCAGAGCTGTCTCTCTTGTTCTCTAGGCTCTAGGTAAAATGTCAGGCCAGCAGGAGAACGGCTTTTGTGCTCTTTTAGTGACTAGAGCCAATCAATATTCTGGGCTATGCAGAAAAGGAAGGAAAACACACGCAGACACACACAGACAAAGGATGAAGTCACCAGCTGACCCCTAGATCCTGGAAAAGGCTATGCGGAATGGCACCGACCTAGGAAAGGTAGGAAAAGAGGTATCGGCGGCACTCTGATACCCTCAGGATATGGAACTTCTACAAGAGATGTTAGCCGGGAAGCACGGCAGTAGACAAACGTGCATATAAATAAATAAAAATCTCACAATCAAGCACGCAACAACATTTCTGGCCTCTAATTTTCAAATGGTCGAACTGGCCAGCTGTCAAACTTCACAGATTGCACAACAAGAGCCAACGTTAACAACACCGAGCGCTGCAGCACATTTCTGTATATCCGCTCACAGGTTTGCCACGCGGGAGTTTTGGAAGGCAATTTACAAAATAACTTTTCACCGCTTAGAGCTCAAGGTCCGGCTTTAAGGGATTATGACACAACCTGCCTCATTTTTCCTGATGGCAAACAGAATGAAACCATTCAGCCAAACATGCATCTGTTGCTCGCATATCTAGCTGTACCTACAACGCTGTTTATATTACCTGAAATATCTGTTTTTTTCCCCCTATGATTTTTAACAATTTTACCAATTGACTTAATCTTTTAGCAACACCTGTTGTCATCCATTTCAGTTTTTGATATTTATTTCACAATCGTTTTCATGCCACTAGGCAATTTCACAGTGGGGGCTGTTTTAGTAAATCAAATGTAACTGACAAATTGATTCTACTACTCTCCCTTCAACAAATGCATCAAAATATCAAATTTTCTTTATCTCTTTGTTTTGGAAAATTGCATTGTTCAGTCTAATGAAATGGCTTTACCCACAGTAACGGAAAACAGGGCTGCACTCGTATTGTTGCGATTAACTTGTGATCCATTGTGATTGTCATGTGGCTTTTCTTGTGAGCAAAATGGGGAGGGAAAAAGGAGGGAAAAAAAAAAAAAAAAAGCCAGACCTTCAATTCCCGAGCTAAAACATGGACCGCGAGTCCCTACCGTTGTAATTAAAAGTGAGATCCCCCAGTTCTTCCAAGCCTTAATGTGGCTTTCACCGTGCTCATCTTCGCACAGATACTCGCTGTTGGGCCTCCCCTCCCCCTACTGTTGTTTATTTAACCTTTGGGAAGTCCTCATTAACTGACTCACTCCAGAGACCATATTGGATTGTCAAGAGAGAGCTAAATTAACAGTGAGAGCACTGACGTGTCTAAAGCCTTGAGCTGGGATCATGGTGGTCAGTACGCTCGCAGTAATTACTTCATGGGCAAGAACTAGTTTTCTTAAGTGATTAATAGTGTACCTTTCTTTTTTTTTTTTCCCCTCCTCGCCACCTCACCACCTCCCACGCAGGATGCACTGTAAGTTTTCTCCCTGCTCTCTTACTCGCTCTCCAAAAGCAGGGTTGCGGATTGAACGAAGGCTCTTCCAGACATACGGAACACGAACGGATGCTGGTTCTCCAAGACTCCTTTGAGAAGCGCCGTGAAGAATGAGAATAGGGGTAAAAAGAAAAAAAAAAAAGCTAAATCCAAACAAAACTTAAAAGTTATCCACACTTTAACACTATTCTGGATACGGATGGAAAATGCAAGTGCGTAATTAAGCAATTCATTAGAAATGACAAAACGCAGACGAATCAAAGCATCCGTAATCATCAATCAGCCTTACGACTGGGCTTCGCTTCTTCCTTTAAACCGGCAATGTAATTTCTGCACCGGTGTTAAATAAATAAGTCCAGTAACACCTAACACGTAATAGGGTGGGGAGAGGTCGTGGGTGTACGAAGCTGGTCCACCCGGGTGCTTGAGGAATGGCAGTACTTGTCATTTTCGACACTTCTGCCCACCACGGCTGGTAGCACCTGATCAAAGGTGTCAAGCCAAACCGTGGTCGGGCCTGCGGCTTTGTGGTGCGTGTATGTGGGTGGGCTAGGTGGTGGAAATGGCCCCTGCAGGCTGAAGAAGTCAACCCTCCGATGCCGATTTAACTGAAACTTCGTAAGCAAGACAGGTCAGGCGGCCCATAGGCTCGGTAATGAATCCCAGCGCAGAGGTTTTTCTCCCACTCAGGCGCTGACATGGACGCCCGAGAGTGCAGGGCTCGGGGGGGGTTAAGGGGAAAGAACACAGACGGGCTGCGTGCAGGACGACGCGGAGAGGGGTACAAGCTGGGCCAGAGCGAGGCCCCAACACTAATTGACAGGTGGATCTTGCAGGCCGTGGCCTTCACCCACTGCCAGGGCTTGCAGCGGCCCCGGTTTGCATCCCGTAATTGGGCAGCAGTGGCCGTGCGCCTTCCAGTGCCGGGCCGTTCCGGAGCTGCCATTCCACGCAGGAGAGTACCTGACAGGTTTCCTCAGAGACCGTGGGAGCGACCGCATCGCCCGGGCTCCTGTCAGCGACCGCAACTTTCATTCACCTGCCCCGTGAATGCTTGCCGTCATGGCACACGGCAATCGTCCCGTCGCGCCTTTAATGCACCAACCTTCTGAGCCTGGATATAAGCGGGGCACGTAAAGGTGCGACCGCACACAACCGCAAGAAACTCAATTCGACAACTGTATTAATGATGACTGAATGTAGCGTATAATTCCAGGTAACATTCAGTGCATCTCTCAAAGCCTATACTGCGATTTCTATGAAATATGTATTTTTCTTCCCACGTAGTTCCTTGAAAAGAGCCTCACCTCTGCTGTGTGCTCCGACGGAGGAGAGAGTGCAGTGGTGGAAGACGGCGCCCGTCTAAAGTAAACAATGTCGGATGCATGAGATGCGGTCACAGGTTCGACGTCCCGGGTGGATCTATACATCTATTGTTTGTCTGCGTGATTTGCTTCCAGACAGACAACACTAAGGAGTACAGTACCAAAGTTGTTAAACAGTTCAGAAAGTATGAGCACAACAAGCAACAAGCACACTGGAAATGACCAATTTTTCATAGAGTTATAAATCAGTGCACGAGTTCATTTCCTTGCGTATACTGTACCTCCAGCTTCTGTCCACCCTTTTAATCATTGGACTGATTATTTTATTATGCAAATACAGCCCGCTCTACGTTACACTGCAAGGCTTTAAAAACCGCAAATTGCTATTTTCTTTTTTGTGCAAGTCCAGTCCTCTGATTTCTCCTCTAAATGCAAATCAGGAGATGAGTAATGAATATTTCAACCCATTTCTGAAGTGTTCGCCCACTCTGAACACTCTTTATTCAGAAGAGAAAAGCACAAACATCCTCCCGCACCCTTTTGAGTACACATTTGCGGAGCAACTAAACCCCCCTGAGTGATTTTACATTTCTCTTCCCTCTCTGCATTATCAAAGCACTCATCCCCACTCAGGCTAGGAGGTAAATGCATTCAAGTCATTTCTCTGTTTAATGGCTTCTGGCCAAGTGACAAACACAAGCTCTGCTTTTTCGCTGGGCTATCCAACTTTGAAGCGCCTCCCGGTTCATTTACACGGAGCGAAGATTTGATGATTGTCCTTTACATTGGAAAATTTTCAAAAGTCCATCCCCTCACTGCAGAACGGCACAAAGTTTCAAGGAAGACATTTGAGGTACATGGCCACGTCTTAGAATTTCAAGACGTGCTCTAGAAAAAAAACACGCAAGAAACCATTACCTACAACAGAATTGAACTGGGTTACCAAATGTCCACGTCAACAGCGCTGACTGTGGCCACTAGCAGCAATGCGTTCACAGAAGAAGGGTCCGCTAAGAATTCATGACTGTACCACAATGTCCGGCAAGAGTTCATGTTTGGACAGAAAAATCAGCTCAGACAACCCCATGCAGATTTCCAAAAAATTCATCACTCCCCATGTGCATTTTGCCTATCGGGTACAAGTTCTTAGGGTTTGAGTTCCAGTCTTGAGGTCAGCTTTCTCAGACTCGGCAGAGCTCGCACAGGCTTGTGCCGCATCCCCCTCCAGCATTTTAGACTGTATTTATGAGCGTCAAGCTTGTCTGGAGATTGGGCTGGGATATTGACTTCTCCAGCAGCCTGCTGCTCTAGCAGCAGATGGTCATTACAGCTAGGCTTCCTCGCTTATTTCAGAGCTTCCCCATTATTCCTTCCATCGCTTGCTCGGCCTGCTCGCAAAATGTCATTGCTGCCTTGTAGAAGAAATCACAGGCACATCACCCTGGCTCGCCCTTTCCGAAGCATGTCCTGCAAGAAATATGTTTCTCCTTTAAGGGACTCGGGTTGGGGGGGGGGGTTGATGTGGGCGACCCCTAAATTAGCACTGGCTGTGGATTGATTCAAGCGAGGAGTGATCTGTGAGGATGTTTACTACCTTCTGCTTTTCTCTTTGTCGACTGCAAGGTTTCAGGCTACGCCCCCCACTGCTTCTCAACAGCATGGTCATCTGATACGGTTCGAAAGCTCAGCATCGATAGCGAGAGCGAGACGACATTCTGCTGGTAACAGCGGTGAACATCCCAAGAACAACCAGAAACAAAGTGCTGCTTCAACTCCTCATGCCATGGTGCTTCTGACAACAACGAGAATTCATAGTAATACTCATGTCACCACAACAGACCTAGAGGTCAATTTCCATCTTGCCTATATAGCCTAAATGCATCGTTCTGGTTTTTTTTTTTTTTTTTTTTAAATTAGAAAGAAAAAAAATATATTTTTAAGAAGAGTCTGCAAAATGTCATATACATATTATGTGTACATTTGAACAATATATACAATGTCATTTTTTGGAATAATCACAAGTTAACAAAGTGATAGAGAAACTGAAAAAATACAGCGTAAAACTGATAAAGAGCATACATAATACAAAAGCCTGAATAACAAATAGGATAACTTTACATAATGTGTGCAATGTGGTGATGGACGAAAACAAAACTACAGCTCTCTATACTTTTACATTTATTTACTTAGCAGGCACTTTTCTCCAAAGTGACTGCCAATGAACTCTATGCAGTGTTACCAGCCCACACACCTTATTCACCAAGGTGACTTACACTGCTAGATACACTACTTACAATGGGTCACCCATCTGTACATCAGGGGAACACACACACTCTCTCTCCGTCACTCACACAGTATGGGGGAACCTGAACAGCATGTCTTTGGACTGTGGGAGGAAACCAGAGCACCCGGAGAAAACCAACACAGACACGGGGAGAACATGCAAACTCCACAAAGACTAAGCAGGGATCGAACCCACACCCTCTCACACCATCCAGGCACTATGAGACAGCAGCGCTACTCGCTGTGCCACCGTGCTGCCCGTATACATATACATAACAAGAATGCACAAGTAAGAGGAGTGGCTCCAAGATACATGACGAAACTCTAGACTTGCATGCTTCTAGGCCCACAGAGAGGACGCTGTCTGTCCATTACAACCTGTCTATTCAGCTTTCACGATCTCCACACTGAACACTATATCCTGTTCCGTAACTCAAAACCATCTTTATTGCATGCCTCTACCCCAACAAATGGTTTTTTCACTTCTTCCAAGGAACAAGTATACTACAACGTAATGCATTTTTACTTCCACTGAAACCAATTAATTCCAACTGGACACAATAAAGCAGCCAGATATAAACCGCAACGCGTGTTCTGAAAACATACATAACTTTTAAGCAGATTTTTTTTTCTGTGCGCTGATTTTAAAGGTCTAATTTGATGAGATAATGAAATTTAAACTGCCAGTTGTCGTGAAACAGAATTAGATTTTAAAAATGGTTAACTCCTGACCCATTCCTCACAAATATATCCATGTCTTATCTCACCGCTTGTTTCCTCTTAATGGTAAAGCGCAACTGTAATTACATGGTGAACTGCAGTGATGACTGCAAACAAAAGCCAGACTGGAGAGACCTGAATCAATATTCAGTGTGTCAAAGGTCTGAAAAGGCAGTTGAGTCTGCAGAAGTGAAGGAGCACTGCTCAGCCCCGTAAGGGCAACTAATAGGGGTCCAGAGGAACAACCAAGCACTGGCGAGCAGTCAATACACTCTTTCACCGCAACCACAATGTAGGCCCAACATGCACCAGTGCTCTAGGTTGAAAGGTTGTGAGGAGAGATTTTTTTTTATTATCATTAGTCCCAGGCACCAACTTATATCAATTTATACAGCAGGATATTTCCTCCAGTAATTTCGAGTTAAGTAGTGTGGCCGAGGGCACAACAGCATGAGCCCCTACTGGTACGCGATAGCGAAGAAAAGCAAAATTCCTCCGCCACTGGGCTGTGTGCTGTCCTATTTGCCCTGTTATTTATGTACTCCCCATTATTTAGAAACGTCACACCGCTGTAAGAGCCTGGTGACCGCTGTGGCGAAGATGGCCTCTATCATGAGTCCATATCGCTGTGCCCTAAACTGCTCGTGCTACATACTGAAAGACTACTGCTCATTTTTTGCATCATTAACGTCTACTGCATCAAATGTTCCTCATTTTTGGCATAGTAGCTGTGCAAAACGCTACAGAGAACAGCAGCAGCTACGGCTATGAGCACTGAAAATAATGCCTGTCCAGATATGCTTTGAGGGAGAACACCCAAGCACTACCACCTTCTCATGGCATTATTTACCTAACCAGTGTAATCCTAAGGAACCACGGATGCTTAGCATCATCTTGTGCGGCAACAATGACACCAAAATTATATGCATTTTCTGTACAGAGCATGAAGCGAAGTCATACATTAATGCCATTAATCAAACGTAGTAACACTTCTACATGGACTGGAAAGAATTTTATTACTCATATATCTAGTTGTATCAAGGATTTGCTGACTTACCACCTGAGTCACTATAAATTAACTGTTAATTAACAGCTTAGCTGAGGCTTTTACCCAAAATGACTTACGGTACAGTATCCGACTCATCTGTAGAAAGATATTTTCACTGGAGCAACTCAACATAAGCACTACTACAGCAGTGTCAGGGAGTGCAACTCTAACCAGTAACCTTTAGATTACAAATCCTTAACCATTTTCTTACCTTACCCTTTTACTATGCTGGACATGCTGTCTCTTTTCAATTCTGCTGCTGGATCAACAAACACTCTGCAGATCTGGCAAGTGGACAAACACTAACTTTTTTTTAAAAAAAATACCTATTTTCTTATTTGTCAAAATAATTTTAAGTAAAAAAAAAAAAGACTTACCTTGTGAGAATGCACAAGGCTTACGGAATGAGAATGTCCCATAATGCTCCCACAACCGTACTGTTATGGATTTATTTCCAGTTGCGTTTCTACATTTTCATTTCGTAAGACACAGTCCAGTCAAATGAACTTCATCTCCTAAAGGCTGAATTCAGCTGATGTAATGAGTAGTTTAGTGTAATGGTCTTTTTCCACAGAGTAACCACTACAGCGACATCAGCCATAGCTGTGCATTGGCTGCCTGATCATATAGAAAGCCTTTAATGCACTTTTTAAAACTTTATGATTAATTCTAAGTAGATAAATACGATAAAAAAGTACTATTTTTATTTCTTCACATTTACATTTATTCATTTAGAAGATGCTTTTCTTCAAAGTGCTGAACGCTAAAAGTAAAAAGGCATTTCACAATAGTGCATGATTGGTGAAGCAATTAAAAACACACACACACAATCTGAAACCACTTGTCCCAAGTGGGGTCACGGCAAACCGGAGCCTAACCCAGCAACACAGGGCATAAGGCTGGAGGGGGAGTAGACACACCCTGGATGGGACGCCAGCCCATCGCAAGGCACCCCAAGCAGGACTCAAACCCCAGACCCACCGGAGAGCAGGACCCGGTGCAACCCACTGCGCCACCGCACCCCCTTAATTTAAAAATAAAAAAAAAAGCATTCCTATATATTATATACAGAAATGGTATATAGACACTTTGCCTATATATTATAAACGGCACAAAGTCTTACCAGATTTAGAAATAGTCAATAAATGTTCAAGCTGGCTAAGAGAAAACCATATGAATCATATTGGATAATGCATCACACAGCACTGATAACTTAATAACTTACAGAGTTTATAAACAGAAAGGAAAACAGAATCAAATTAAAGGAGCTGATCCTTAACAATGGTATTTAAATTGAATTAGCTGCAGTGAAATTAAATCAATAGTTTTCAACTTGTCTTAATTACTAGCGTCATACAAATGTCTATCCACGCAGATGCAGGTAATATATGAGTCTGGAATTGAGAGCAGTTCAATTTTTAGAAATACCCGTGCGAACCCGGTGTGAAATTTTATTCTCTTAAAACGAAAAAAGGCTCCCGTTTTGGCAATGCAAGACAACGCCTACAACCGCTTGTCCCAAGCGGGGTCGCGGCAAGCCGGAGCCTTACACGGCCACACAGGGCACGAGGCCAGTCCGCCGCAAGGTACTCCAAGAGCGGCTCGAACCCCAGACCCGCCACACAGCGGGCACAGGTGAAACCCACCGTGCCCACGCGATTAATGCATATTTTCTCAAATCTTTCAATGTGTGTACTGGTAAAACTGTTGCATGTATCAGATGACTGCACAGAGCATAGGCTAAATGACACAGAAATCGCACGTGTGGTCAAAAAATTAAAAATGTCATCCCACATAGAGCAAAGCTTGATGCCTGGACCTGCCTGCATTTACAAGGAAGTCCAAAAGATGAATCCTTCTGCAAAGGCTCAGCACCGGTGGGAGAACTGAAGTCCTTCATTAAAAAATGCGAGAACCTGGAAGACGGAGAGCTCTGGGTGATACGCAGTGACACACACCAAGTGCTGCCAACTGGGGAGTGTTAGACAAGTGCCTCTCCCACTGTATCTGCAAGCGGCAGATCCGCGATGCTGCCCGCGGCTACCTCTAAAAAGTGATTAATTCCCAGGCAGATTGTGACAGTTATGTTCAAAGATGAAACTGGACCATTAAATTGGTATTACCTTAACCTTATTACGCACATTGTGAAATTGTCAGGTTCAAGTTCACGAGAACTTCTGAGCGCTCTGCCCTAAGTCGGCTGTCAAGAACCCTTCCGCGCGCTGTGCCGCAGACCTCCTTCAGAACCACCTCTTTTCAAAGCGCGAACCAGAGATCCGTTCCCGCTCTTCCGCTCGGTCAGTTCCTTGAGCGGACGGCCCGTGAAATTATTGCACGCCGCACGCAGGCAAACGTAGTGTGAAGCGCGGGAACCTGCGGTCGTCTTTTTCTCCAAGTAATCCGGCAGGCCATCTCAAAAGGTTACTGTTCACAGAAGTGCTCATTAAATTCGGGAGATCTTTGGCAGAGAAGATGACCTTAATTCATGACTTCCTTTGGCAATACAAATGAGTCAGTATAAAACACACTTGCTCCGGAGCTAAGGGCCTTCCTTACTTGAGTTCAAAGCTGAAGTCATTATTAAGGTGGGAGACACTAGCTGTACAGGCCAAAGGTTAAGACAACACTAATGAGTGACACCTCCAGAACATGCAGAAGGAGACCGCAGCAACGTGCAACTCCGACACCAATCAGACACCTTCTCTTGATTTGTACCCAGTCCTCCGCATTTCCCAGCTGAAGTCTGCTCCGTATTCTGCCGGGTATGTTTTGTGTGCGTGTATACCCTGAAACCAAGTTCTCATCCGCAACAGAGCAACCCCCTTCCTTTCCAAGTACGGATCTGGGTGTTTAGTAGCAGCAGCAGCAGGGTGAGCCTTGAGCGTGCAGCCGGAGAGCCTCGTCAGGGCTGCTAATTGCATTTGGTCTCCATCGCTGCGGCACATTCAAACAGACAGTGTGTCATGTCTGGTCCCAGGCCTGCACAAGTGAGTAATTGTGCTCTCCGGTCCAGTTTGAACCGCAGCGGGAATCTGATCATCTGCTGACGAATGAGGTCACCGCCAGGAGGTGGGGCCGCCACTTCGCCTCTGGCTGCTGGGAGAGCGAACACAAGACTACCTTGTCCAAACGAGGGATGTAACCAAAATGAGAACAGACAAACGGGGGCATAAAGGCACCTGAGCTGTGCCTGCCGGTCAGCGTCCGCCTTGTAAACAGGAGATACTGGAGCTCTTATCTCCCACCGCAGAGTCGCAGCTGAGGACACCAAGCTCTAACCATGAAGATGCCAGGTCAAGTCCCAGGAAGAGGCCTGTTCAACTCTCCTTGATGGAGGAAACTGACCAATATCCCACCAATAAAACATACAACTGTACAACAAACAGGTTTAAAAAAAAAAAAAAAGATATATAGGATATATACGTATATATAAAACACATTTCGGCAAAAGCACTACATTTTGATAAACCATGGATAGAACTTTAAATTTCCAAAAAGGGGGCAGATACGTGACATTACAGGAACCCAAACGTTAAATTAAAGGTTGGTTAGAACCCTCAAAAATAAATGCCTTAAAATAACATTGATGGTTTTTGCTGTAAATTATGCCTGTAAACTAAGGAACAAAAAAAAAAAAAAAAACTGTTTCGGAGGACAAGCTATTTAAACTAAATAAACGCTGAAAAGGGATGATGTTAAGTTCCTTTACATTGGCTGTTTCACCAGTAAAAGTACTAAGATTGCAAAACAGACAAAACATCCAGAACGATCAGCGATATGGATGCTTTATTGTGTGGTATCAAATGACGTGCCTCGCTACACTTTTTTCAAATGCATTTTTGACAGGGTACGAGCATGACCTTAAATCTCTTGTGTTAGGGTTGCAATCCATCATTCGTAACTCCATCCCACTGCAAACCTAATAAAGCAGAGGTAATGGTGCACTTTGTAAGGCTTATAAACTAGGGAACAGAACCCCAGTGACTTACAACAAGGCTACTTAAGTGAATTGGATAATTTCTGCTCGTTACAAATTCACAAATTTGTTGAAAACTAAATATATACAAGTTATGAATAAGTTTAAGAAGTAAGCTGAAATCATTTAATTTACTATAACTAAATGTATTCAATAATTATACTAATGGAAGGCACATCTCAGTTGGGGGGTGCGGTGGCACAGTTGGTTGGGCCAGGTCCTGCTCTCTGGTGGGTCTGGGGTTTGAGTCCTGCTTGGGGTGCCTTGCGATGGACTAGTGCCCCACCCGGGGTGTGTCCCCTCCCCCCTCAGCCTTACTCCCATATGGGACAAGAGGTTTCAGACGGTGTGTGTGTGAGAGATATCTCAGTTGGGGAACGGAACAGCAGGCATCGAGCCAACTGCAGTACTGTGTTCGTTTTTGTAAGTTGCGCAGGTGTTCACACACCATTTTGCTAGCTACGGGAACGCAGTGTGTGATGTCACGGAGAACATTCAAACGAGGCGCCCTCCTTGCAGTTATTGTGATCTCCAGAGATTCTTCAGCAATGGACTTGTGCAGGTGAGCTCTCAGGGCTGCTCCTTGTTTATCAGCCTTGTACAGTTTCTTTGGCATCACTAGCTACCTATTTACGTTTCACAGCATCTATAGCTTTAAAATCATATGTGGAGAAAATCAGAAAGTTCTAAAACCAGCCACTGTGTGATGCTGCTGTGCCTCATGTGTTGATTGTTTGCAACCACAGCAGTGCCACGCAGCAAGTCTTAAAACTCATTGATTGTACTACACATTCTGCCTTATGAATATTTTTATTAGTGAATATTGGTTAAACAAAAAAACCGAGAGGTGTTTATTTTAGCGTTCACCATTCTACATATGCAGTAACTCCCTAGAAAACAAGGATTTTAAAACTACTTGCTGAACACCAGGACATTTTTCTACTATTTCGCCCTGGCTGGATTAATAAGTCGAGTTTTGGACCAGCTGTTAAAAATCGACGGTTCTATTTCATCCGTCGTTAATTTGAAGTGCGCTGCATGCCCGACGGCACAGGTCCCAGTCCAGAGTCCCGCCGGGCACCGGCAGTCCGAACTCTGAAGGAGTTTCTCAGTTAACAAGGCTGCCGGCGTTTTCAGTCTCCGCTTGGCGAGGTGAAGGTGCCGACTTGGCCTGACAGTGAAGCGCTCCGGAGACCCAGCTGCGTGGAGCAGATCTGACAGACCAGAGAAGAACCCGGCAAAAGACGGATTGCTCCGCGCAGAGGAGTCGGGCACATTCAGCACCAAAAGAAAGACTTCACCCCAGGAAGCACCGGCCTGAACGGACCTTACTTTCCGTAATTTAAGGGTAACAGCCGTGGAACTACAATACAATAACATTTAAAGCCATTTAATATATTAATGCTGATCAGTCTTCTAAACAGAGGAGTTATACGAAGGTGCGGTGGATAGATATTCAAATTCCACACAGACATTACCATTAGTGCACACGATCAACACTATCTCAGTGCAAGATCAGTCATGACTTTTTGGGTTGATCTCAATATAAGACGATGATGTTTTACCATAATCAAAGAGTTAATCCATAATGAATTTCTGATATGAAATTATTAACCTAACCAAATCGGTGAGAAGATTACCTAAGCATATTCAATTCAGTCAGCTCAATCACTCCTAAGTAATGTGTAAATACAGGATCTATTATCTCAGACCTTAATTAAATGAAAACGCTCCCTATCTCTGGCCTTAACAGCTCAGTAAATACAGCTGAGCACATCTGATGTTGAATTAAATGGGTATATTAACTAGTTAATAAACGAGTGCTCACACAAAAACAAATGCAAATTATTCAATTAAAAATACTATGGATTCATGCGTGGGGGATGTTTATGCCGACGGAAAACTACACGCTGCAAAAGGCACGTTTCAAGATATTAAACTGATAAGCCTAAAAGAAGGGGGTCAAGCAACGTAAACTTTGCAGGGTTTTTTTTTTTTTTTTTTTTAATTAAATTTTTCAAAATTTAAACCCTATAGCACTTAGTATAAAATATATTATCCCAAAAATTCTGTTTATGCTCTTAATATGGGCATCTTAACCTATTTGAAGTTTAGTGGTTAGAGTTGCTGCCTTCAGAACCAAAGGTTGCAGGTTGGAGCCTCACCGCCGGCTGTAGTACCCTTGAGCAAAGTACTTACCTTAAATTGCTCTGGTAAAAGAAACTGCCCAGCTGTATAAATGGGTAAATAATTGTAAATGCACTCATACTGTAAGTCGCTTTGGAGAAAAGCATCAGTTAAATGGAAGTTTTATGCAGCTACTTATGTGATGAACATTGGTTTTTATGGTGGAAAGTAAACTGTACTGAAGAATCACACGTCTGCATCTTAAGTCTCTCTTTCTCCTAATGTGATGCACACATTGTATTTTCTATGAGATGTACATCGCTTTGGAGAAAAGTGTCTGCTAAATGAATAAATGTGAATGTAATGTAATGGAAGTTTAACTCAAAGTGCTTATTATCATAATCCAGGCCGCCTAGAGTATCCCATACCACTATGTTAACACAGCCACCCTCATCTCATAAAGAAAGAATTTCACAGAAATTTATGATCAAATTAGTCTCTTTTCTGGAGCTCAAAGTGTATAGTCTCCTTTAGCCTTATGGGGAAATTTCCGACTCAATTATACTACATACACACTGATTACAATCATGATATAAAAAAACTGTTGGGGAATACCTACTGACCTGCATGAATTTAGTGTATGACTAGTTTGACCATTGTGTTATAATCAAGTCATATGCCTGTTCCTGTATATTTGTCAGCCTGTCAATTCCTTTCTGAAGCATCAACTGCAAAAGAGATCCTACTCTGAATGGGACCCGCCTAATTGAAATTACATGTCTCAAAAACTATGAGCAATAATGTGCACAGTATGCATAAACATGTAGGTGCCACACTTGACAAGATATTGTTGCCTTTAAAGATGTTTCAGATCTGTTTAAGAAGCCTCTCAGATGGCTAAAACTTCAAGGTGTTCTACCGAAGAGAGTGCAGTTGAAGTTCAATTTGAAGACGTCGTGCATATAGCAGGCAATAACGAACGTTTTAGTTGGCACACAGAGTACAACTTGAGACCTCCTCCTTCCCCCCAGTGTTTGCGCTGGAACAACACATCTTTCTGACCGTGGTTTTCGTTCATTACAGAAAGACGGTCCTTGAGCCCCACAATCATCCATCTGCTCTTTCTATACGTCAACATTTTGTAAGGATAGAAAAATACTAAGGAAGAAAGAATCACGTCTCCATCTTGCTATTTACGTAGGTAAATTCAAATTGCCACTTTAAAGGGGAAAGCTCCATTCAAAAATCACCAACAACTGTGGTCAAGACAGTAACTGATGACCAATCCTGCAAAGAGTACGTGCAAAAAGACCTACATTTAGTGGCCAATTTTTTCCAAAGTGCCTTACAATGTTCAGCTATTTACAGTGAACTGCGTATTTATACTGCTGGGTAATTTTTACTGTATGAGTTCAGGGCACCTTATTGAAAAGTATGACAGCAGGAGGTGGCATTGAAACCTGGGTCCTTTGAGTACAAGGTGACACCTCTAATGTACACTAACTACTGAACCTATGAACCACAAGAATATACTGACATGAACAATTTACTTGTCTGAATGCTATATTGTATAATAAGGCTTTGTTGGATTTATTTTTTTATTTTAACTAATTTCACACATTCATGTTAAAATCTTAAACTCATAATATAGACGCAGCAATATTATATTTTCACGCTACTCTACTATTTTCACTTTCTTTCTGAATCTTTTTATTTTAAGCACGACCAGAAAACTTTTTACTTGCTGACCATTTTAAATAAAAGGCAACTTGAAAGGAGTCACAAACTAAAAGTTTTATACACAAAACGCAGTCACCGCTGGACACCAAAACACTGAGACCCAAACAATAAGAAATACGGTGCCTTGCAGCAATGCGAGCAGCCAGTGTTATCATACAGCGGATGGAGTGGTCGTCCTCAAACATTACCTCCAAACGTCAGGACTTGAAAATACTATTACAAGGTTAATGGGACGAGAGTCCAAGTCATTTTAAGTCACATATGTCTTAACTCCAGAACCATCTGTATATGGCTTTATAACCACACGCGCAATAGCCAGGAGATACACAAAATTATATTTTCTCCTTCAATAAAGTAAATGCACATGAAAAGCTGTGTTATTTTTTAATTGCATTCTGGGGGGATGGGCAGTGCAACAGATGACCCCCAACTGAAGAGGGTTAGTATGTGCACACGTGTGTATAGAAAATGGACTTGCTACACCAACATATACTGCTTTTGGCACTCTAAGCATTCATTAAAAATAAAACACACACACAGAAAAAGCCACAAAAAAAAATTTTTCATGGTCCAATTCAACGAAAGCCAAGGAGGAATTTAATAGCAGGCAAAAGATTTCAGTGCAGACTTATGAGAAATTTAGAAGAAAAAATACATTAAGAGCTGACAAAACGGAACACAATAAGGATGTTCTTAATATGCACTGCACTCACATTGAATTGTACCCTTCTTTTGTGGTAGGCACTGTGTGAGGAAGTTAACTGTTCAAGCAACAAAGACCAGAGCAACCGAGGAATGAGAAAATTAGTCACATAAATGAGCCAACACATAAATGAGTTCTTCTGCCACAATACGCTGATTATTCTGTTATTAAAAATCCCGAGCAGACTAATTCAAATCGTCTTCTCTGTGTCTTATGGCTTTAATACTACGTCACTGACTCCTGAGTGTTAGAGAGCCAGCACAATTCTTTCAAGAGGCTTGAATAACACCCAACTTAGCCTTGACACAGGGTTGATTGTCAAAGCAACAAGTACATAAAACTAGAAAGTTACACAGCAGGAATGCTATTAAGATGAAAAAGAATGACCGAAAGAATGAAAAGAAGGAATGAATGACAGAAGGGAGGAGGGAGAGAGAGAGAAAAAAAAAATTTGTTAATCCCAGGAGGAGATTATGTTCGGGTGTAGTAGCACCCAACACATGTATACAAAGACATACACTGATGACACAGATTTAATTTATATAATAAAAAAAAAAAAAAAAAAAAATCAATAAATAAGTCAGGTAAATGAATAAGTTGTCCAGATAAATAAGCAAGTGTATTCACACAAGAGAAGGCAGAATGAAGTCATCTTTAATAAAGGCCGATTACTGGCTGTACCGAGCATCTCACGCTCCCCATAAGTCGAAAAAGTCTCCCAAAGCTTAAAGAGCGAGGGCTCAAAAAGAACCAGGATCAATATGAGTTTTACAGCTAAAGAGCTGAAGCTGCGCATGTTCATTTGGCAGCCATATAACAATCAGATGGGGGGGACAAAATGTTCTGAAAAATGTAGTGTAATTTTTAACGCCTTCCCACGGAACAGAAAGCGTCGTTTTTACCAAAACCTCTTGCCACAAACAGTTGAAGCGGACAAGACAAATAACAACCCATAGAAAATTTTTTGTGCGAAAGCAGGTCTAGGAAAGAGAAGCTACTAACGGCTCTTCCCTTCTCTCCAACCTGGGCCACATGGAGAAAGGTGTCAAGTCCCAGGTTGCTCACCCAGGTGGGTCGTTATCGGTTTGTTTACTCGATTCGTACCTAGTTTCACAATACAGTCTCTTGTGCAACGGCGACTCACTACGGGGAGAGCAGCTACTCCACACAAGAGATTCCCTCTGTTCGGATGCCATCGGCTCAGAAGGACGTCCAAAGCCAGACTCATTGTTATAGGTACTGAAGATCTGCTGGCATCCACACAGTCACACAGCTGATGAATAAATGAAGCAAAAATCTGCAGAGGTCCAAATTTTACATGAAACATTTATTTGTGTACAGCACAGTCTTGTGCCGATGACAATTTTTCCACTGGCAATGTGCATCTTCTCCCGAAGAGCTACGAAACTGGCGGTGGTGCGTCATGTCAGCAGGTCAAAAATCACAAAGGTTCCTGTTGACACCATTTGAAATTCACTCCTACTGAATTCCGTGTGCTAACTAGCACACACTAAGGCACTCTGCTTTTAAAAAAAAATAAAAATAAAATAAAATAAAAAGTTGTGCAAAGAACTGCAGCGCCACACTGTAGTTACCTGATTTCCATCAGCATAGTTATCATTACCTCCACACACAATGGAGTCCCATCGTTATGTTAATGCGGTCAGCATCACCTTTTCTCACTGATGCCATTCAGATAAAGGGACAAAGGCTCGTGATAAACCGGGCGACACGGATAGCGACCTCCAAAAAAACTGGACGACGCGGAAACAACATATCCTGGGAGCTACAGCAAGTAAGGAGCTTTAATTTATGGAGCGCATGATTTTTACGCCCCAGCCTACTTATTGCCTCCGTTTCTCCAGCCCTCTCTGTTCCTCCACATACAGCCCATTGCAAACGCTGTTCCCTATCCCACAATGAAGCATTATAAAGCAGTGATCTTACACTGTGGGCTGAGCCTTATTTTCTTTCTCTTATAGGCAATTCAATAATTTGACAGGATGACAGTGGGCATCTACTTCCAGACCACTCAGCCAGTTTCCCCACCACTTGTTTAATTTCCTTCTTTTAAGTTCACAAAATTGCATCAGAATAAGAGAAAAACAAAACCGGTTGAATGAGGTCATGTACTGTTTTGGAGCCCACTTGCAAATTTTTTGCAACGCATATCTGAAATGTGTGAAAAGAGCTACAAAACTATTTTAACGCTGCTTCTGGAATCTGCAATTATACAAAACTGTTTACATAAACCAATCTTAACTACTAAAGCTGCCCAAGGTCGAGACTTGCATCCTACAGTTACTGCATACCACTCAAAATTAAAAGTACATACTTCACCCATCTTTGAAATCAACCTTCAACAACTTGTGTAAACAAAAATCATGCAGTAAAAACAGGTCATTTTAAATTAATTTAAATTTTTAAGATGACTTTTTTAATGAATTAAACCAGAAACAAGACTCTAATACTCCACAACTGCACCAGGCACCCTTTCGATCCTGTTAAAAGTCAACTGTTTTCCTCCTCACTCCAAAACCCTCTGCATACATTCATGGTGATTTAAAATATTTCTGTGGAGGCAGATCCTGGAACATGAATTTTCAAGGTGTGTTCTGTTCTCTCCCTTCTGGAATTCACCATCTTCACTGATGTTTATCCTCAATTGGCTGTCAAAACTCTGTCGAAACAGACTCCCCGAAGGAAAGACAAAACAAGATTAAGTTCAACTAGAATTAATCTGCTCCTAAAAAATTGGCTTTACTTTATGATCCTTCTAAGGCAGACAGTGTCAGGCTGACGTGAGGCTGTATTTCCCTCCGACGTGCCGCAGGGCGTATGGCTACCAGCTTGCGGATCGCAGGTGCGTACCAGCAGGTGCGTACAAAGCCTAACCTTGTAATTCTCCACTTCTTGGCAACTTGCCTTCTTTTTATACTGCACAGAAAAACAGCAGTGCATATTTTCAAAATGCACATCTTCAGCATAAACCATGTCCATTATTCTTGAGATTAATGTTAAAACTATGTTCTACTGTAACACATGCAGGTATACACTGTCTGTTCCCACTGCTACCCATCTATCTTCATACTGTAAACCAATGCTGGTACCACCATAGCCCCACGTATACATTTCTTTTCTTTTTTTTCCTTTTCTTTTTTTAAACAAACTGAGCTTCCCAATCAATTTTCCTTCATTTAACTGCTCGTTGAATTCACTGCACAGTTCAGGAGTTCTGAAAATGAAAGCGCAAGTTGAGAAGTAGGTTTAATTTTATTAGTCAAGAAGTACCTGTAATAAAAAGACAAAATGAAAAATAAAGAAACATTTCTTCCTGGAGGAAAAAAAAAAAAAAAAATCAGCAGTTATATCTCATATGTATACCTCTGCTCTTAGCAATGTTTCCTTCCCATTTGCCTCAGTATAATTTATAAACTCAGAATTATTAGTGATGCTGTCTAGAAGTTAGCTGAAGTACTCAAGCCCTTAGTGTTACTCTACAACCCGTCTCCATTCTTTAAGTCATGTGTCACGTATATGAATTAATATATATAGATAATACAGACATACACAAACATGCATTTTTTTCCCCCCAAGTATTATTTGGGAAATTCAAATTACAACGGGGACTTGAGACAAATTGAGAAGAATCCAAGAATCAGTAGAAGCCCTTCATGACGTGAGCCGAAATGTAATCTGACACTCTTGATGCAGCACTTCAAAATGTCCTCACAGGCTGGTTAAAATCTCCCAGCATATGGCCTGACTGCAAACAAAGGAGATTAATCTCTTCTGAGGCCACTATTGTGATGGGGTCTTCGACTTGTAGCAGCTCCTGGGGAAAGGGAAAAAAAAAAACGAGGGGGGGGGGGGGGGGGGGGGGGGTTTGCAGCACTGCTGCAATCGTTTTTTAATATGGTATTGATGAGTGAGGTCATCAGTGATGATTAAAGTCTGTACCCATCATGCTGTTGCTCTGAGTCCATTGCTGCCTTGATGAGTCGGTGAAACTCTGCCATGAAGCAGGGTGCTGCGCTGCACCTAAATCCTAGATTTACGACTCTGAAAGGCATTGATGGAAAGGAACATTACATCATGGCTAATAAATGCGATGGGGCCCAGATCCTCGGTGTACAGCTTGCTGGCAGCAGGGCACGCTCCTAATGTTATCAATAGTGTGGGTGACGTCCGGCCGAAGCACACCAGCAAACAGACATGTGGGAAGAGACAGATGGGCGGACAGACCCATGGTCACGACAAACAAAACCACCGTGTGACTTGCGCAAAACTGGAATGAACAAATTATGAAATGCAGCATTTTGGTGCAAAATTTATCCATTGAATTTGTCTAAAACAAGCACTGCTTTTACATTTCAATCCATATTTTTCTCCACTCTCTTATTTCATTTTAGACGCAGTCAGATACTCAATTTTTTGGTCTCTTGTTAGAAGCACCAAACCCAGAGTAACTGAGCAGGGTTAAAGGCAGCCACACACCTCCTCTAGTATGCAAGGCAAGAGCCACCCACTACTTCTCACAATATGGGCTGCAGGCTTCCTCAAGTTGAGGTGAGCGCTACTGGCCCCATTCCGCTCGCCGCCCTGTGGACACCTTGTTCACTACGAAGCTCAGTGAAAGCAATGAGGGTTTGCGCTGGGTATGGACAACCAGCTCTTTTATGGGTCCAGTCTGACGTGATACAATTCCAACAGAATCAAAATTCGGCACATTTAGATTATTCATATCGATTCCTTAGGCAGGCAATTAGTGGGGAAAACAATTATGTAAAGGGTGATTTGCAGGATGCAGGATATTTGTTTTAAAATGATCCCTGAAAGAATATTCATAACAGTATATGTGTGTGTGTGTGTATATTACACATACACCAACAAGCTTGCCTTGTAGACCACAGCAGTGACACAGCAGTTTACTGATGCGCCACTGAGGAGGTCCACGTCTACATTTCTGTTAGGCTGAGGTATGTGCTGAAAATACAATGCCCACAGAGATCACAATGCGCAGCAAACAATGGCTACAAGGGCCCTTAAACATTTATCGTTGTTGCATGTGCCATGTCAGTGAGTATCCTTTACCATTTCCACCACTGAGGAAATCTGTCTTCTATACCTAAGGGGCAAAACACTTTGACATCTTTTTTTTTTTTTTTTTTTTTAAAGAAATAAGAAAAAAAACCTTTTATGACAGTTTAAGGCACATAAAAAAATAGGTACCACACTAAGTACAATTCAGACTTATTTTACTCTACTACTGTAATCCATCCACCCACCCAACAACCACTTGTCCCGAGCAGGGTTGAGGCAAGCTGGAGCCTAACCTGGCAACACAGGACGCCAGTCCGTTGCAAGACACCCCAAGCAGGGCTCGAACCCCAGACTCGCCACCAAAGGTTTCCCTCCAGTAATACTTACATAGATAAATGCCACTCATATATTTCACGTGTTGTGTGTGTGTCAGAATACATATCACCTTCGACCATGTGCTGTGTATCAGTGATACAATTAAAGACATTCGAGGTCTATATCTGTCATTTCTAAAATAAGAATGGACCAAAACAGCGGAGCAAAAGCAGTGAAGTTTCCAGTTTAAGTTCCAGTAACAAAGTAGCTCAGCAAATGCACTATTTTCCCAACAATGGCACAGCTCGGTTGTCATACTAAATCTCATCATCTACTGGAAACATTATGGGAGATCATCTGAAAGTGTTATGACACATCTGTTGGTGTACTCTCTGAATTTGTCATCCTGGCACAATGAATGTTGTGCAAGATGTCAGATGTATATATAAATTTGTTTTCCCTCTTGATTGACCTAAAGCAACCAAACTTCATAAGCAATAAATATATACAAATGTACTTGTTAAACATTAGTAAGGGTAAAAATGTACAACCTTCTTACATAAAATCTTCACAAGCAATAACTTAGCATGCAAATATTTGATATGAATATGGAATGTGAAGACTTCAAACCTTCTGGTAACCATACCAGCCAACTCAGTACGTGCTGGATTGTCAATACGCATCACCACAACACATTTTATGGTGATATAACAGCTTGTATGACAAACCTTTAAAGCAAATAGTGTGTGGAAGTATCGGTACAATTTTTTGGACCTGAAAAGAAAAATGTATATGCACACACACACACACACACACACACACACACACACACACACACACAACTTCGACAGAAACAGATGCCCATGTCTGCCATTCCAAATAAACAGTGCCGACATACAGTTCGATAAAACAACAAGACCACAGAATTAAAATAATCATAAATTTGGTCTGGACCGCAACTTGAATCACAGTCAAATCACACAAACTCTTTCAGACAAACCAAAAACAGCCTAAATTACAGTGTGTGAACAAGCATAGCAGTGAAAAAGTTGCGGTGAGCTTAAGATTGTGGCCTTGGGAAAAATTCGACTTAAATCCAATTAGACATGCAACTGAGATACAAATTAATTTGTCAGTGATAAGAAAAACATGCTGCATCATCAGTTCATCAAGGAGAGCGAAGCATGCCGACATGTTTGAAACAATTACTTTGAAAAAGGCAACGAAAATTACATGCATTTCAATGAACGCACCACACCACTCAAAGACAACACACACACACACACACACACACACACACTTGCTGAAGCCGCTTGTCCCAAGCGGGGCCGTGGCGGACCGGAGCCTAACCCAGCAACACAGGGTGCAAGGCACCCCAAGCAGGACTCGAACCCCAGACCTGCCAGAGAGCAGAACCAGGCCAAACCTGCTGTGCCACTGTGCCCCCCCCCCCCCCCCCGAACAAACAGAAGGACATTATTTACACTATCAGTCGAAGCCCTCCATCATCTTCATTTTCAGTGAACCAAGAAGATGCTGAAAGGGACAACTGACCACGAGCAAAGGAGGGAAAAAACACAATTTGCCTTTTTCACCTCCAAAACACAAGACAGAGGTACAGTGACTTGCTGTAAGAATTTAAGCCTTCACGGGAAATCAGACTTCATTGAGCTCTAGTGGAATTTCATACTCGATTTTAAGTAGAAGACGACTCCTCATCTTGCTTGCTAAGCTGACTACGGCAGCTGCGGAGTAAACAATGAGTTCGGCAAACCTCGCGCGAAGGCCGGCACTATCGCACAGCAGCATCTACAGGAAGAGTAATCCTCTTGACACTGTTCTTTTCACATTTCCCGGACTACAGAAATACTTTTGAGGCCAATCCATCCCGCAAAGGGATAAACAGAGATCCAAACCTTACGCTGACAAAATGAAGGGATAACCTGGTTGGGTATGCCTGTGAACTTTATTTTTTGAGCTGGACCACTGATGAATTGAACAGCCAAAGAAAAAGAAAGAAAACAGTCAAAGCCCTGTATTTACTGTAATTCTCCGTATTCAAATGTGATTATTGGACTTCACATTTTAAAATCTCCATTCAGTTTAGCAGCGACTTCGTAGATTGCCTATAATTTGCTTTGTGGGGTGCTGAAGCACAGCCCAATGATACGCCACCTCATATTCTTCATTTTCATTTCGGAAGGGGAGCTTGAGAAATATGAAGGCAATCTGAGGGATGTCAGCGCTTTGTGGAGTGATTTTTTTGCATTAGACAGGAGAGAAATTATAGGCAGTTAGCGGGAGCTTAACTGAACTCTACAAAACTATTCCCATTAAATTCAAGCAGTGGGCAGTGAGTTACGGGCCCAGATTGTGGTAGGAGGAATAATTTGCCTCCTGCAATTCTGCGCCATCTGCTCTCAAGGTCCAGGGAAAAAAAAAGAAAAAAAAAAAAAGATCTCTTTCAATAAGTTAGAGAATGTACAATGGCCTGGTCAATTCATGACAGTCTGGCTTGATGTGACTGTATACAAGAGCCCAAAGAGAAGGTCTTCCTTCTCCATAAAAGCACAGATCTGTAATAACATGCTTGACAGGTTTAATAGTCGCGTGGGACATTCGTTGCTAAGTTTGCGGGTCAGAACTACACAAAACTGCTGCTACGAGAGGTGATCAATTCAAACGCTTTTAGAGAGACATGCGCTTGCGCTTCACCTCCTGGCCCTTTGCCTCTCTCCTTGGTTATGCAATGTGTTCTGGAGGCAGCTTCAGACAGAGCACCTGACTGGCACTCTTTTCCCCACGCGAGGAAAACGTGCTGCGTCAGCGCAATTCGGCGGCGCACTTCCTGTTGCTCACGCATCGAGCGCGCCAAGTGTGCGGTACATCACCTCTTATCGGTCCTCAAGCGTGTCATGGTGAACAATGGGGCTTCAGCTGCAACAGGAGGCGCTCACACAGACCCTCGTCATTACCCAGAAAGGCAGAAAGAAAGTGCTTACCTAAAAGGGAAAGATAAGGGATTATTACACCGATGCATTACATTATACACCGTCTACAAGTCGGCTCCCCAAATAATCCAGCACCGAGCAAACAGTGCACCGCAGCACAAGGTCACTGAACCGAAAGAACTTGAGGGAAAAATCGCACACATTGGCAGCTACCAAGTTTGTACAGTAAAGTACCCGTACAAAACAAATGAGCTGCTTCCTATTCCATCCATCACCAATAACTGCTTCTCCAGTGCCGGGTCACGGTGCTGCAGAACCTATGCCAGAAGTACATGGACTAAGGCGCTCCACATTCTGCACGGAATGCCAGCAATGTCTCGGCGCAAAACCAAAATGCCTTCAAAAATTCATTAACTTTCTTTTAAAGCATACATGAGCGTGTCGGCCTCCGTAAGGCTGCAGGAAACCGATATCATTAAAACACTGGCGCACATATTCGCGCACACAAAACACATGGGGAAAGTGTAAGAATTTGCACCTAGATCTTTGCAAAGATGTACAAGAGCAGCACACCGGCAATGCAGCAGTAGCTTCTGAGAAGTGCGAAAGCAATATTCTATCAATCATAGAATGGAAGCTACAAAAGAAAAACGTAATTTATCTGAAAATAACTTTATAGAGTTGCCTACCTACCACCAGGTACTCAATATGTCTGATGTTATACAATGTGCTATTAAAATAAATATAAGCGACGCAGCAAAATGAACTGCACTGGCTGGGACAGCAGGATGGATGCAGTACCACAGGCTTGCTTAAGTGCATAGCATGGGGGAGGGGGTGCATTAAAAACAGAGTCTTGCATTTTTACCCAAGAATAAAGGCAGAAGGGTGGGCGCGGCAGGTCCCGATGGACCACGGCATCACAGCACTCCACTTCATGGTGCCAGCAGACAAACGGGTCCCTCGTCGTCTTTATGCGGCACTGATTTCATTCGCTAATCCTCAGAGGGCTTAGGAGTAAGTCAACCGGAGCCAAAACAGGGCACTGCAGGGGACTGGCCAAATCGATACTGGCGATGTTACCCGAGCCCGGCCCTTCGGCTTTCGAAGACGTTTCTTGGTATAACCACAGACAAGGAAAGCACCCAGCTGGAATGCATGTGCTGTGAAGACAAACTAAAGCTTTCGACATTTTTGCACGGTAGTTCACAAGTAAGAGCCCGACAAGAACCCAATAGACGAATGCAAATTCTCTGAGCGGGATGCAGACGTCGTGAAATGGGGCTCCTATTTGCTCCTGCCACAAATTATTCATACTATTGACACTGGGCTCATGAGGGAGCAGCACTCTCACACACTCCACTCACGAAGCCGCAACGCTCTTCACACCGTGGGCGAGGCGATGAATCAAAACCAGCCGCGTGGCGATTTAACGCCATGCAACGGGGGCCAGGACGAGAGCCACGGTCGTATACTTTAGCAGAGAGCGGGCGAAGTGGCAGCTTGACGATTCATATGCAAAGGAGATGTATTGCTCACGGTCAGGCAACGCGCGGATGCTGTTGTCTCACTCAAATTATTTATAGACCCCTGGCACCGCTCCCAAAGGGTGCATTAAAAATAAATTAGCACGTGCTCCTCGGGATGACCTGGTTCGCAACGTACCATCGCAGTTCCCGCGGTGCAGATCTCGCCCTCCACATGTCGATCGCAAATCCTCTGTGAGGAATCCCTTCAAATCTGTACAGGATGTTACCGTCATGTCAGCGCCCCCGCGTTTTCATCCCCGTACTGCAACAATTACCACGAGAAATGCGTGGACTGCCAGGTATTACTCATTGAGCACGCGCAGTACGCAGGGTTGTGGGGTCTCGGTAAACTCGAGCATCCTGCCAGAGGCACACCAGGGCCACTAACATGGAGGGAGTCTTTCTGGCCAAGTCTCATTGTAAAGGGAAGGAGGGAAGCAGACTGTCAAAGCTTCCAGTATAAAAGGTTCAGAACCAATGGGACTGTAAGTCCATTAAGAATACAATCGCTTTTTGTTTATGGCTGGAAGCCTGCCTCCTTTAAACTTCACACGCCAAACAATGCTCTGCCCAAAGCCGATCTTTTAGGAGGAATTACTATCCCAAATACAAAGATCTTCATCTGGGAATTAAAAAGGTTTTAGAAACCATTGTGGAAGACCAACTGCAGCTTAAACTATCCACGATGGACTCCGTGGCCCATCTCATGCATTTGGTATACGGCTCCTTTTATGAAAATCATATATTTGAAATATGTTCAATAAAAGGTTCCCTTTTATCGTACCAGACAGGGCTCTAGTGCTTATCACATCCATTTTGCCTATATGGTAAACAAGTCAGCAGTGCCGCTAGGCTCAAATATTTCCCCTCCATGTTAATGGGGAGAGACAAAGGCAGCCAGAGCAGATGTAAAAATCAGGAGGGGGGCTTTAGTGTGTGATTACTGCAATCACTTCATCGAGGGGGAAAAAAGTTCCTAGGAACATGACTTATTGCACATTGCATATGTGCTGAGCTGCACATAAGATTAAAATCCTGTTTCAGGACTGCATGCGAAATGGTGATTTTTTTTTTTTTTTTAAATAAATCCCTACCGTTCACTGCAGTTACAAATACCCATACGCACAATCGCACACACACCCGATATCGGAATTCTAAATAAATAATTAAATAAAGTAAATAATTCTAAAAGTATTATCTAAATACACTGAGTGTGTACACAAGTCAGTTACTCAGTCTTGGGCAAACCAACTGATCAGTACATTGGACCCGAGAAACACACACACAAAAGGGGGTCTTCGGTAAAGAGCGCTCCGGCCACTCATTTTTAACACTGATGTAGGGGGTAAGGTTAACGGGGACTGCAACACCTCGTTCGTGGTGCAGGCCCTAAAATGATGACAGAAACCAGCCGTGGAAGGAGCAACGGTATGCGATAACACCATAAACCATCTTCTCAAGGGACAACTTGGTAATTGAACAGCTCATTAAAGTAAAAACTACTTTAATTATTAATTGGCCATGTCAGAGTTGTCCTTTCGGAGTCAAATTTAATTTCCTCTCGGAGCAGGCATGGCATTTTAAGGCCGGCCTTATCTGCTCAGCAATTCCGCCCTCAGGAGAACTTTAAAAATCACACACCTGACATCCCCGTGAGCATTTCATCTTTTGGTGCCCCCCACCCCTTCCTGACTTATTACCCAATCTTTAAACAAGTTTTTTTTATTCCAAGCTATGCACAAAGGTGGGTTAAGAGCTTTCAGTGAGACCTTAGGATGGAGTATGCTCCTCAAAAAGGTACAATTTAAAGGTATAGATGTCTGTTGGCAGCTCTGTTAAGGACAGAAACCGCAAACTTGACAGTTGCTGCTTCGAGGCTAAACAGAGGTCCTACTCCTGTACATGTGCAATGTACTGTAGTGAAACATTCAGCCGGTATTCAGCATGGCTCCTTATATAATACGAAAATCAATTTGGCCGAATATGATATGAGCTACAGAAAAGAAACGACTTTCTATATTGAAAGTACTGCAAAATCACACACTGCAAAAAAAAAAAAAAAAAAAACCATATTCAAACATTAAACATAAGTCCAATATATACAATACTGATATATAGTGTGCAAAAGATTATGGCATAACTAGCAATGACTCAACCTTCTGGCTATAACTCCTTTGTACATATGCAGAGGCACATACAGTACTTTTCTAGAGCTCTTACTTTCCCAACACTGGTTCTTCACCTCCCTATAGTGCAACTTAACAGAACAGTTACACTTTGGTTCAATAGTTAACACCAACTATAATAAAATGCTTTAGAAAACATCAAACAACAGTGTACGAAATGAAAAGTGCAGCGTGGAAATGGTGCGTAATTTATTTGTTTTGTATGAAGCCTCAGCAATGCCATCAAGCAGAGTATTACCGCAGAGCATTTAATCCAATTTCCTGTGCCGAGTTTTCCTCAACACCTCCTCAGGCTTGGCAGGCCGCCACGAAGGGAACCGTCTCTCCAGGCAACGTCTTCATCTTGAGTTTTACCCTGAAGCCTTTAAGTGACGATGTCCACCTCAACACTTACCATTGTCACTAAGTGAGCAATACTAATCCGGTATAAGACTTGACCGAAAGATTGACTTAAGTCAATGCATTTGGTAGGAGAAAAAAAAATGTACTATTGTTTACTCCTTTAGCTGTTGCTCCTCTTCAAAGCAACTTATAAAGTGAGGTCCATATACTGAGCTACTCTCAATGACTGACTCCTTCACGGAGCTGGGTAATTTTGTACCGGAGCTATTCGGGGTTAATACCATGATCAAGAATACTACAGCAGGACTGGTCTTTCTACTGCAGGGCAACAGCTCGAACAACGAAACCATCTACTTCTCCTGCATCGAACTACTAACTTCTTTAACTCTTCCAACATGATACATTTTCACCCAAAGTTTATTCTACATTTCATACCATTATGATCAAGAGTGCATTTATAAGGGCAGGCCAGAAGAAGCAAACTTCTAGAATATGAAAAAAGTCTGACGTTAGTTTCGATCTCATAATTTAGAAAAATATAAAAATGGAAAAGATATCAACATTTAAATAGAAATATTAACATTTGGACATCTCACAGTTTTTCCCCACTGCATCTATGGTCTAAACCAGTGCTTCTTGACCTTTTCTGAGGCAAAAGATATCTTTAAGAATTCACATTGCTTCTTAGAAAAGGATTCATTTAAATGAGTAAGCCTGGTGGGGGGGTGCATGCTCTTAATTTAACTGAAATGTGATTTTCTTTCACATTTCTTTCAATTGTCAATTTCAAAGCATGCCTGCTCTTCACTGACCGGCCAAAACCTATTCACAGACCCCAGGTTAAGAACCCCGGGTCATAAGCAAAAATAAGACAATATCCTATCAGCGTCACGACCAATCTGGGCAGAAGTCTACAGGAGGTGAAGAAGTGTAGTAAAATTAAAAATTCTGGTAATGCACCTGGGCCTGGCTGAAAGCTATCCATCTGGCATTTACATTAGAATTAGTATCCTGCGTGCCTGTCAGAATATCTGAAAAACCTCACATTTCAGCAGCTTCAGAAGCAGATCAATTCCACGCGGGGGTCAATACCGTTTCCAACGCCACTCATAAACAGACAGCACGGACGGGAGTCCGATAGCGTCGACGTGCGGGCCTTGCGTTCGGCCGGCTTGAGCCCCTGGTCACACGTCCCTCCTGCGGTCCTGCATTCCACGCTTGTGCCAGCGGTACCCCTTCATATGTCTATTGCGTTCTCAGGTTAAACTCGTTTTTTCCGTTTCCCTGTACAGCTTCCAGCCAAAGCTTTATCTATCCTGCAGAGTGTACAGTACGTAATATAGAAACATGACTACTGGATGGATTCAAAGGAACTCCCGAAGCAAAACAAACCATAGAAACAGCTTTTGTAATTACCATATTTGGTATTCATGAGGGCCATTTCACCACACGCTCACAACAACAGAAATACCCCGCTCATAAGCCTGCGGTGCACTCGACACAGGGGTCCTACAGCCCTGGGACCGGCTGCGCACCAGGAGATCCTCTGCTCTCCGCTTCAGCATGTGGCAGCTGAGCATCTCTCTGCAGGGTCTTGTGATGGCGAGGAGCGAGGGGCAGGATCAGTGTGGGAGGCCATGGAGCTTAATCCCTCCAAGCCTTGTGGGACTCTGGTCAGCGGGGCGCGGGTCCGCACTGTGACTGCCCCACGTGTGGGCAAAGCGGTGATCCCCGCCCACACTTGGGACGTGTCCTAGCAGCTCAGGTGGAAAAACAGGGTGAGGGAGGGGGAAGATTCTCTTTCTTTACAAATCAAACTGGAGAAAATCCACTGGGGCCCTTGCGGCTCTGCCGACTACCACTGAAGACGAGCCAGATTTTTTAGTGAGAAAAATAAAAAGGGATTTTTTTTTTTTTTTTTTTTTTAAATTTGAATCTAAATTACTTCTCTTAGCCTTAAGATAAGTTATGGAAGGGGTCAAGGAGGAGACATCTCAGTGTCAGTCCAGATTGTCCACTGATCCCAGTTTACCACAGAGATACTTTCGACGGCACCCCTCCATTTACATTAAACACTCCGGCGCTGCCGCGGGGTCATTTAATTAAAATGGGCTGTGCGAAGCAGAGCGGGGAGGAGACGACTAGGGAGGCAGCGGACGTGTCAGGTCCGCATGCCGGCACACACACCGCCAGAGAAGGCAATCAAGACAGAAGACAGATGTTGGTCGGCGTGGGCCCAGGGCTCTGGCATTAGGTGTAGGCCTTGAAAAGAAAACGTCTCCCAGCACACTGCATCTTAATTACAATCTTATTAAGCGCAGTCTTAATGTTCGACAGCAGCTTAAAGGAAAGGGGAGGTTTGCGGCAGGTCTCGGCCACCCGCATGCAAACGTAGCTCTTGCAGCGGCGGGCCATCGCGACCAGGACTGTTCTGTGAGAAACCGGCCAAATCAGCACTGGCAAAAAAAAAAAAATGAAAACATGCTTTCATTACCATATTTCTGACAGTCACACATTATTTGGTTCCTTGTTCATTTTATGTATTTTATGACTGGCGTCCTGTCTCGGGTGTGTCCCTTCCCCCTCCAGCCTCGCGCCCTGCGTTGCCGGCTTAGGCTCCAGTTCAACGCGACCGTGCTCGGGACAAGGGGTTCTAGACATTGTGTGCATGTGTGTATTTCATAGATTAGGACTGCAGTTCTCTTTCAAAGTCATGAAGAAATGAAAAGGCAACCTGTACTTATGGAAAAAAGAAATGCACAACGAAGCTTTGCTTTCACATGATTATTGGCTAGAAAAATCTGTATATGAAGACAAAGCAAAGAAGTAAAGGAGCTTTAGAAAAAGAAAGAAAGAAAAAAAAAAAAACTTTATTCCTCCTTTATCTTACACGAAATGTGACAGAGATGAAAGAAGGCGAGTAGAGTTCACTGGCGAGTGGGGAGATGGGAAGACGGCAAAGCTATCCGCAGTAATATGTTGCCCACATTCCCTCTTCTCCCTCACTGATCCCCGCTCATCGGAGGCAAAGCCTGTTCAAAGCTTGTATGTGTCACGCTTTTTTCTAAGAAATAAAACAGCTTAGCTGACATGGCCCTTTTAATTAAAATTGTATTAATTCTGATAAAACCAGGAAGCACGCACAACGAATAAGAATCGAGCCAGATTGACAGGCCATGACACATCGGAGACGTCACGACACTCGGCGAACGTAAACAGCCGTTTATTTATATCATTCCGTGTACATTTCAAAACAGTGGAGTTTGTCGACCCACGCAGCAATATCTGAGACCCAGACGGAGAATAAACAAGATTTGGGTATGAATTCTTGCACCCACATGAGCGGAGCAGCAATAAAGGTTTTCCTTCCGTGGCCCAACGTTGCAAATGCTACTGAAGTCACAACTTAACGTTGCCGCCCTGTTGCGTCCTACTACGAAAAATCCCAACAGTGCACCGCACCTGAAGGCAACTCATCTTCCTCTGAAAGTTTACCGCGCTCCCTGATGTCGGGGGACCACCGAGTCCGACCGTCACTCCGCCTCAGCGTTTTCGAATTTAATAACTCGGAGCGGAGAGGTAAAGCAAACAATGAAATCGGCCACCGCTATAAAAACATTGCCGTTCTTAAAATGGAAGCGTGTGCCACACCCTCGCAAGATTAATGACGAAAAAATGGGGGGAAAAAATGAAATCAAGCCGCACGTCGCATTAATCACAGTCAATGCAAGGCAGGAAATTAAATGAGGAGACAAAGAAATAAAAGGCCCTCTGACCCCAGGATATTGAGAGCCGCTGCATTTGCCTGCCGCATTTCATCAATTTATCATTGACACAAAGGTAATAGAGCCTCAGAGTCCCCTGCTAACGACCAGCGACAGCCTCCTCCCAAAATAGATGAAAGGTAGAACATTACGAGGGGGATTATGAAAGGTGAGACTGTGCAGCTAATGAGTAATTAGAAGGTTCTATGGAGGGACAGGCCGAGAGCCAAAAGGCCAGGAGTAATTTGAAAAACTCGACACGGAGATGACACTAATTGCTGCCGTCAGGGTGGCATTGATTTTCGTTCCGAATAAAAACGGGGCCTGCCGCTCTTGACAGACTGCGCCGACAGGTCCCCGCCTGTCACTCTGCGGCCAACCTGGGAGGGTCGCGCACGCGCCTCTGCAGACCTCCCGAAATAGGACACGCCGTCATGCCAGGAATGACCTTCTTGTGGGTTGGACCTTCCACACGGCTCCCGCCTCTTCCCCCTCTGGACACAAGAGGAACTCGTGCCAAAATCAAGCGGATGCCTAATAATTAACTTCTCAATCACTGAAAACACGCTGCGATTTTCATAAAAATCTTACGTTAAAAAAAATAAAAAAATTATGCAGACCTAATTTCATTTTGATAGACAAATGGGTATGTGTTTGCAATATATACAGGGAACGCACAGCAAGCAAAAGCAGCCAAATAGATGCATACATCAAAGGTTGCCATTACGCACTTGGAACCACCAGCAAGAGCAGTGGAGCGTCCCCAAGCTCTCCGAGTGATCAGTCCCCTTCATTTGTCCCTCCCACCAAAGCCCACTGGGCAGGAATCAAAAACCTCCAATCGACCAAATTGACTCGGCTGGCTTGAGGACCACTTGCTGAACGTGTGGTGTACTTAGGAAAGAAAAGCTACCAACTCCCCACATTTAGCAAAAAAAAAAAAAAAAAAAAAAAAAAAAAATGCTTTCAGACTAGTTCTGTAGTCTCACTGAGGCTCTTAAGGATATTTCACTGCTTCCATAGGAAAAATGCACTGAGAAACAGTTCACTGGAGACCCAAGCAGACCATAAACATGAATATATAGATACTCAGTGGAACACTGAACCACGATGCTGTCATCATAAAAAGTATATATTTTATATATCATACCAAGCAAATAAACATTACAAAGGAGCAAATTACAAATGCATCCTTTTAGAAAAGATGGGAGAGCACGTAATTTCTTCTGATGCCTGCCCCTTTTTTTTTTTTTTTTTTATCTCCTCCCAAATTAATAGGTGAAAAGTACAAGTCGCAGGACACAGGTCTTCTTAAAGGGAATTAGGAAAGTTGTGAAGAATAGTTATTTATTTTGTCCCGAGGGGATCTGAAGAAGATCTAAAACACAAAAAAGAAAAAAAAAAAAAAGAAAATAAAATGAATACAGCTGTCCTGGAAAGTGAATCGAGTAACAACTACCTTTGCTGTTCAGAGACAAGGACTTCCAGAGCAGAAACATGAGACTGAGGGGACTGTACCACAAAAGATTATGTCCCCAAAAAAAGACTAGGAGAACCATAAGCAGACTGCAAGCGTGTTAGGTTGGAGGGTAAGGACATACAAAACTGTTTCGACCAAGATGGTGAGTAAAGCCAAGGAAGTGTGAAGTCAAGCTCTCGCTAGTGACATTCAGACTGGCTATGTAGAAGACTGTTAAAGCAAGATGTGCGTCATCCCGACTCTGCTGTGCCACTAAACCATCTGAACGTTTTCTCTGTCGTGATTCTATGCTATGCCTTGTGGAACAATGGATTAGTTCCCATTCAGGCAGGAAAGAGGGGGGGGGGGAAAAAAAAAAAAAAAAAAAAAAGTGTGAACTGAACCAGACTGGAGTTCTTATTTAACACCATAGATTATACTGAGGAATCTCCAGGCAACCACGGTTTGCCCTATCACCCATACCACGCAATGAAAAATTTCATTTCCGGTAACTTTTCCAAACAACCGCATGAGCGTTCGTATACTGCTGAACACGGCAACTTCCCATCCAGCACTCTGCCCTATCTCCATCTCCCAATGCTGTTTTTAACAGTATTGATTGCTGTAGTGTGAAGATATTGCAGTTTCACTGCAACACAGACATCTGCTGGGCTTTGGTTACAAACGGATTAAACCACGAATAAGTTTGCATTGTTTGTAAACAAAGACGACTGCCCCAACCTGCACAGCCTGAAAAGAAAACTATAGATTTCTGATAAAGATGCACCCTTCGAAGAGAATAAATCAATCACTGTCAAGTTCGCGTCGGCTTTGTCCACAGTGGACTAACAGTACAATTCCAATGCAGCTGTCCACACTGAAGATCACACCGATGATGGCACTTTTCAATGTTTTCTTAATGTCAGGATCTGCTGTCTGTAGTGTGCTGTAAAATGTGCATCTCATAGTGTCTGACATGATATATGTGCATCATCCACTGGTCAGTGTACAAAGTGAATTATTTTGATGCAACCTGGTCAAAACAAACAAATAACCTGTCCATCTGAAGAGAATGCAGGAAAGCTGTGCCAGCTGTATGAGGGGAAATCAGACAAACTCCTAAATGCCCCACAACACCAAATGCTGGGGTTTGCTGCCAATGGGGAGAACACCGAAATGAAGCAGAGAGTGAAGTGCGGCACAACGCAAGTCCTTCTACCTAAATATGAGCCGAGTCAAGTAATGGCAGCGGAGCACAAAGTGACGGATTCAGGACTGAAGTCTAAAAGAAGCAGCTAAGTGTTATTTAACGTTCACGCATTGCCTTGATGATGCTGCAGTATTTTGTTAATCTCTTTAAGAACCAGAAAGTTAGTTACGACAGATAAGTGTTAACTGGAGCCAAGGGTCTGCTCCCTCCTGTATTTCCCATTTGGCATCAGCGTCTCCCAGATAAATAATTCTGCCAACCACAGTGGTTTTCAGGAATGTTACCCCCATGGTTGCCAAGGGATTTGGCATCGGTGCCAATCCGCAATTATCATTCTTACTGCAGGCCAACTCCAGGGTCCTTTCTTCACTTTGACCCAGAGCTGATCATGGGATGGTAATTCCTAGATCTCCCAAACAACCCCACCTAGCATTCCATGCAAAATTAGTACACAAGAAAACGTAGCAGCGGGGGGAGGGGGGGGGGGGGGGTCTTAATGATCTGTAATAGTAGCGCGGGGGACTGTCTCAGTCACCTTTCAACTATCCTTAGTGTAACCTTATTGCAGCTTTTTTCCTACCGAAGTAATTTAAACTATCACAGAGAATCTTCAGATTTCATTTAAGCCTTTTGGGGGATGATGGCATGCACTGACAATGGCCATCCGTCTTCCTAAACAGTCCTAATCTTAACGGAGAATCCAGACCCACAATTGTGCCTTTGATCGATAGCTCTCCGTTTCCCCCTCGCGAGGGGCCTGAAGACATTCCATTACCGCAGCCAGAAAACCACAAGGCCAAAGGGGGCTAGAGAGGGAGATGCAGGCATGTTTGCTTTCCAAAACGACAAAAAAATTCCACACATCGCCCTGCAGGAGGGGGAAAGAAGAGTGAAAATTTTTTTTTTTAAAAAAAAAAAAGCAGTAAGTGGTGGGCTGCAGGTATCGGCCGCTTTGCAATGCCTGACCGCCTGTAGCTCTACTCCGGGAACGCGTCAGAGCAGCTAAAGGAAATGTCCGCTTGCAGACGAAGCCCCGGCGGCAAACTCCTCCATCGATTCATTCAGTGAATTGGTTCCCATCTCGGCGCCACGGGCATTAAGAGAGACGCTCGCCGATACGCTGTTCTGCTGTCAAAATAACAAGGACTACAGGTAAAGTCAAAGGCTTCAGCGCTAAAAGGAAATGAAAGGAAGGAAAACAAATAAAAGAAAAAGTAAAATTGCCTAGCGATAAAAGGGAGGGGGTGGCACAAGACGTCTGAAGTGAATCATATTTCTGAGGCAGCTTTTACTAATACAGAAAGTATTGAATATGAAGGAAAGGTGAAACCTCGGGTCTGACGGCATTGGACAAAGGCATTAATCAATTCCACGGAACGTATTCATATAACCGGCTCCGCTGATATTGTTAACGTTATGAAGAACTGATGAAAGAAGAAACGTTATCGCTCTTAGTTATTAGCTCTTATCGCCACGATGGCTGAGAGGAACCTCTGGGTGTGCTAGCAATGGGCCGAGGGATTGAGACTTGCTTCCTGCCTGCAGCCCTCGGAAGGTACGATTACAGGGAAGGGCTGTAAGGGAGACGCGCGAGGGGCAGTGCAACAGAAAGGAAAACAAGGTTCAAGTGCTTCCAGCGTAAGGCATACAAACCAACGCAAGACCCTTCGCGGAAAAGTCGCACAGTATATTCTTGAATTGGTAAGAAAAATTTTAAAATGAAAATAAAAACTAATGAGAAGAGTTACTTGATAGATAATTTAGGGTCCTGCCATTTGTGACTTTTCCTTATATTTTGTAGCAAGAACAAAAATGTACATCAGAAACACCCTGATTTTGATTTGGGAATGTGTGCTCTACCAAGTGTTGAGACAAGTCCTGACAAGTATTGAGATCCTCAGCATGGAAAGGAATAAACTTCACTTGTTTTAAACAGAAGCAACTGCACACCTCTCCCAATCACACAAACAAACATGAAGTATATTGCCAGATTATTATAACTTGCATAATGCTTTTATATGAAGCTACCCACAGCTGTTTGCACTGACGACTATTTTAAATGAGTAACCGTCGCTCTCTATCTTTGTCACAGAAACGCTCTATGATGGACACTCCAAAGACTACAATTGTACACCGTGGTTAAGAGCACAACACACACACACAATGCAGCCTATGCTTTGTTTTTGATGACAGGAAACTATTCAAAGGCACCTGTAAACACCAGCAGGTGACCTCATTTCCTGCTTGCTCCACAGAAGGAGTCGGTGCAGAAAACCTTACAAAGCACGCAGGGTGTTCGAGTCCCTGGTGGGCAACTTGTGCCTGTACGCAGAGCACTTAACCTGCACCGCTTGTGTGCAATCTCCAAGGCGTTCAAGTGAATCTGTGCACTGAGCAAGTTGATGCATCTTCAAAGCAAAGAAATGATGTTATTAATAATTTAATATCTGCAGTGAAATTCATACCTAATCAACATACATTTGACTTGCGGCCACAAACGGTATTGTTTGCAAAGTGATGTAACGCGATAACGGAAGAAAGCGTTCTCTGCCACACCAGGGTATCACACAGCCAATAAGAAATTACAAAAGCATCAGTGCTTCCGAAATTGTTAAATAAACACACTGCCAATAAAATGAAAAGGGAACAGCTGAGCTGAACTCATCATGCATCGTAACAGACTCCCGCCAGCTCACAGAGCGAGTCGGAAACCTCCTGCTGAAACTGCCTTATTTTTGGGCCTTTATATTCAGGGCAAGAAGAAAAATGTATGTTCGGGAGCGCCGATGGGGACTGAAAGTGTTCAGTGTCACTCCATGAAAAGCTTGCTGGGTTCTCCTAACCATCAACAAGGAAAATCACCATCGGCACGCGCAGTTACTGGCCACAACACACCTTTCTAACAGCAAACTAATTCCTTAAGAGAACTTTCAAAAAGCAAAAGCCCTGTTAGCCAAAGCTGGGCGGCAGGCGAAACCATATTGCTTTTCACGTGGGAAGAAATACTACCATCTCGCACAGACGCCCTGGCCTCTTCACGTATGAAAAGGCGTCTTCGGTCCCCATCAAGATCCCCTCAAAGCGCAACAAAACGGAAATGCAACGCTGACTCCACAGGTGTCAGTTTGTGCAATGCCTTCATTATCGCGCTCATCTGTTTTCCTCTCCCCCTGTTTATCACAGCATCGTCACATGGCTAAGTGCCTCCCCCATCAATCATATTTATAGTCCACGGGGAGATTTATTACACCTGAAGACAGTCGGAGATGAGATTCATGATTTTCAAATTAACGGAAGAGGGTGAACAAAAGCAAAAAAAAAAAAATAATAAAATTTAAAAAAAAATAAAAAAAAAAAATAAAAAAAAATCCACGGGGGGGGACATAGCGCACACTGCTGCAAACATCTAATAATCACCTGGCCCAGGTTAATGGTGCCTTTCACAGCCAACTGGAAGAAATTACCAACAGCTCAGAGCTGCAAATAGTTATGCTGTTGGAAAGTTTACAGCCGTACACTATAGCCCCCACCTCCCCAAAACCACAAAGACATGACGCAATGACAGGCCAAAATATTCCATTTAGGACAAATGACTGGAACTTTGTGTGGAACTTTTTTTTTTTTTTTTTTGGTTTTAATTATTCAAGACTCACTTTGAAGATGAGAGCTGCTTCCATTAAAATGTAGAGGAGTGAAAAATGAGAGCTGTGAAAAGCATTCGCATCTGGTCTTGAAAGTGTTAGAAAGGGCCATTTTTCCCTGCGACGTCTGCTTTATAGTCACAAAATGTTCTGCAAACATGATCAGGAGACTGGGGAAATGACATGATTAATAACTGACAAATACAACAACAAACTGCTGGAGCGAAGTGCGATATACACAGTAGTGCTCTGAATTACCTATGTTCCAGTTAAATATTAGTGTTGGTAACAAGAGCATCTGGGCTACTTCTTGCACACGTTTTTCCAGAGAGACTCGAGACTCCGGGCAAACGCAGTCAGTAGCACGAGGAGGAAGAGAACTAAAGCTTGCGTGTGCAGATGTGAAGATACGTGGAACACTGGGAATTTCGCCGAAATCAATTCTCACGTGGCACTTTGAGAAGCGGCGCCTTTTTTTTTTTTTTTATTAATAATCTGCACTGGCGTTTCCGCTCATTTTTAGCTTTCACAGAAATGACAGCCTGCGTCACGTCATTCTTCAGTCTGAGGGGAGGAGAAGAGACGGAAAGAAACGGCGATCTGTTTCGTCTCATAAAGCTGTGACAGAAGAACGTGTGTGTCCAGGGGCACTGGTGCGGGGGGCTCTGCTGACCTGCTAACCAACGCAAATAATAACCTCATTCAATGGCCTATCAAGACGGGCACCTCCTCCTTCCTTTTCCAAATGCGGCACAGACGCCGATGCAGGAAAAGGGGCCGACAGGATGCCGGACTGCTCGGCAAAAGCGTGGAGCGAGGGCTGGCGTGACCTGGGGTTCCATCTCGGAAGGCCTCCTCTGCAGCGGACCTCCTTCGTATTTCCTCGGAATGCGTCATGAAAGCAATTAAGCGGCCGCGTTAAAGCGAGAGCTGTTCCGCACCACAAAAGAACTTAGGCGGCAGCCAAAGCGCTCGAATTATGAATTTCAAACTTACCCACAATCGCAGGATAAATTAAACCGACCGTGAATCCGATGAGCAACGCATTTGCTCGAGCGTAAACAACGTAATCTCAATTACATATTTATTTAGTTATAAGTGGCTCAGCCAAGAAACAGTGGGGTCAAAGGGCACAGAAATTCTACTGGTTTCACCAGTCTCTTCCCTTAGAACCAGCGGAGTCGCAGGGAGCATTCGTTTCTCTTCTGACATACGCATCTGAGCAAGAATACAGAAGTACTTTCTATCTGTTTAACACACACACAAACACACACACACACAGCAGAAGTCAATACCACCAGCTGAAGCTGTAAATTGCCTTTCCAAGCAAGGCATTCAGTGTCCGCTCCTGTGGATATCAGAGCCCACAGCATGGGGGCTTCAGAGCGTCTCAGCCAGTAAGGGCGCGCTTCCTGAGCCCAGGCTTAGCCCCGCAGCAGCTCTGAGCTTGTCATCCGACGATCACCGACTCTGGGGGGGCGCGCACAGATGCGGACTCACAGCTGACACCCTGATGCCGTGGGTGGGAGGGTTTAAGTTGTCAGGAGTATTTTGACTGCCAGCAGCGAGCAACACACCAATTCCCCTGGTCAGCACTAGCAGCTATCTCCCCCGCCCCGCAACACCCTGCATGCCAACGGGGAGAAAGTGATGGGCTTCGAAGAGAGGGCATCTGAAAAACAACATGCATTGCTTTTAAGGCACCAAGCTGGGCACAACGAGTTTGCTGGACACCAGCATCTCATAGAATATCAGAAACAGCCCAAGTGGGACGGAACTTAATTCACATACTTACCACAAACTGGGTTGTCCTGCTTCTGTTAGGTAGAAGGCAGTTTCTTCAGACTTTTTCCACTCTTAATTCAATATTTTTTTTAAAAAGAACAAGTGTCGGCAGATTGTCTTCTCTAGCTGGTTTTTAGTGCCGGTTTTTTGCTCGCCCCCTCCCCCCACGCTTGGCGTTCACTGGTTTTTTTCTGGGAATTACTGATTAACAACGACCGAGTTGTTCATCCAACGAATTGCCAAATTTTAAATCAGGCTACCGCCATACTTTGTGTTACTTGAGGAACACCTGTAATGGTTAATGATAATGATCTCCAATATTATCTGTAGTGTTTTTATACTTACTGGAACATCCTGCTGGACAAAGAACACAGGTGCAGTTTACAACTTCTGTCCTTCTGATGTACGATACTCAAGCAGCAGTTATGTCCATTATTTCCCGGAAAATACTGCAGCTGCTGCTATTTGTCCCAACACAGAATTTAACATCTTTGTTTAGACGTGGAAACCCAGTGCGCGTAATACGACCACGGACGCAAGAACCATGACAAAGGCTGTGTTTCTGCAGCAGGTGTGGAGCATTGCGGTGCTTTCAAACACTCCCTTTTACTCGCTGCGACTGGAGCTCGGCGCAATCCGAGGCGAGCGCGGTCTCAGCGAACTAAACAGCAGTACTGCAAAAAACACTCACCAGAGGAAAAGCAAGAGTCTTAGCTGTTTTCACAGACCACAGTTTTAAGGTTTTCATCTTGTTTTTGAGAGCAAGATGTCCTTATACCAGCTTGCAGACAAAATGAGTGCACTGCCCATGGAGCGACTTGTTTTCTTCACAAACTCCTGTGTTACTCCTTATGGATGCTTCCCCAAGCTGAACTGTTTCACACCGGTGTGTAAAGACAACTGAAAGGCACAGAGCTAGTGAACAGTTCCTTTTAAAAACCTCACACTGACTGGAACAACACGAGAGAAACGGCAACTGGCGTCCATGCATTAACTCTTCTTCCATCCACTAGGAAAGAAAAATGACTAGCAGGCAAAAATGCAGCTGTACTGAATCAAAAGGTTGTGGTATTACAGAAGTATTTATCGTTATAAAATAATGCTGCGACTTTTCGTTCTGTGGGACTCTTTTGTAAGGGCTGACTATACTCTGTGTGTGTGAGTATCATGCAAGAAAACGCAACAAATTGCATTTGTGATTTGAATGAAGTTGAAGTTTAAATGATTGTGTACTCCACCATGCTACAGCTTTCATCTAAAAGTAATTCCGATCAATCCTTTCAGAATAACATTCTCTAAGTGCAATACATTATTCAAGGGAACATACATAAATAGCAGAAAGAGATATATGTTATTGCAATCTGTGTTCCTTAAAACAAGTCCTGTTTGTCATGATTATAGTGAACCACTTCGTTCAAGATAGCACAGTCTGAAAAATTCATTAATTGAACGGCTCCGTCAACACTAATAACATCACTTTGTGGGGCATCAGGATCACAGCTGAAAACCTCCAGTCCATTCAGAGACATACGTATATTAGATGTGTCAGCATTTGCACTATGTAACATTGCTGCTTAAGGGTTGCAGTTAATACATTTAGCCGTAATTTCATTTGGTAAATAATGCAACTACGCAAACCATACATCACATGGTATCAGTGATTGTGTATGTGAATATCTTCTGTGTATTCTCCTGTTTGAAACAACAACTTTAATATAACTAATTACATTGTTTGGCACTATGCTGTATATGTTCCATGAATTACTGCAAGCAGCCCTAGTTCCAATCTTTTATACTTTTGATACTGGGAAATTAATAAAATTCATGAGAACCCTAGTGCGGAGCATCAACATAGTGTCACCTAAGAATAAAACAACGCATTCCAGAGGAGAAAACAGGCAAAGAAGGAATAAGCAATTGAGGCACATGACGACCCCGGCCTTTTACGAGTGACTTTGCCTCTGAGAGTCAAATGTTCTTTGCAGTAAAACCAAATCACACTCAACTGCTCTCTTTCATACCTCTCTACATTTCTGAAGCTGAAAGGTCAGATGCAATCACTCAAACATTAATGCATAGTAAACTATTTTTTCCTCTGACGGTTGGTGGACAGGATGCATTCCAACAAAAGCAAGCGGCATCAGAAGAGTGCCCTGGTCTTGAAAATTCTGCCATACAGCACTGTACTCCTTTTCTTCCTGAAAAACATGAGAAATTACACTTTCAAGAAATCTGCTGGCCCTGTCACTCTTTGTTGCCATATTCCAGACAATGGAAGTAAGAGATGACCACAATGGAAGCAAAAAAACCCTTTGTGCTCAAAGAAGTGAGCCACCGTAGCTATCTTTCCAGCTATCTTCATCCCGGCATCCAAGAACCGCGAGTCAATATAGAACCAATGACACTTAATAGACTGACTGACAGATATGAGCTTTGAAAGTCCTGGTGGGGGAACAAAAAAGAAAAAGGATGACAGAAGAAGTCTACCGGTGATGTTTGGTGCAGACACGAGATCTGTCGAACTCTGCAGACACAAGCACTGAAACACCGTGTGAGGGAAAGGGCCAGCTCTGCTCCAATGTGTTCGTACAACTGCTTGAACATACCTACCAAATTATTCGCAGCAGGGTGCGTTCCAGACAGTTGGGTGTCCAAGTAAGACAAGGGGGCCAAACTCTGGATAGGCTAGTCAACTGCTATCACGCTCAGAGGAGTCTGCCCAGCCCAGACTAAAAAAGTGTCAACCTCTCCAGCTCAGAATGCAACGTGCAAACACCTCTAAAGAGCAGCACTTCCTTTTGCAGGAGTCCAGAAGGCTGAAAAGAGAAACCGTTAGTATTTGAGCAGGTTTTCCATAAGTAGTAGCCAAAACCCATGTTAACATGTGTGACTCCATATTTTACATCACTGTGTAAGAACACAGCTGATGACTGTGTGAAAGCTAGGCCAGTTAAAAAACAAAATAGTCAATATTCCATCCAAGAAACAACAAGTGTTAAAAGATATAAAGCTGCGTGTCTCAATATCCAATCACCAGCATATCGAGCAGCAGCCTGAGGGCTTTTGAAGAGCTCGTTTGACAAGCATGTCATCTAATGTATGTTGCACCTCTAGCAGTCAATACACCGCTATGTTGAGAGGACGACATTAACCTACAAAAGGTCTCTTCGCCATTTGGGTCAGGAATGGTCCAGAGCTAGCAGAACATGAGCTTCCGCAACTGATCTCTCAAATGAAGGGAAAGGAAGGAGGAGAAGGAGAAAAAAATAAATAAATAAATAAGCAATGATGGCAGTTTCAGATCTGCTATTGAGCAGATCAATATAATACAAAAAGAGAAGAATCCTTTTAAATGCAATGCAAAGTTATTCAGACTGAGCAGTGTCTGTTCCAGACAACGTACCTTTCATGGAAATTACTAGATCAATAGCAAGCGAAGTGGAAGCATGTTAGTGGAAACAAACATTTTCATGTTACACTTAATAAGACAAGGCTCCACTGCCCAAGTACTACTGATAGCAGTAATAACATGAACACAGTAGTCATATCTGCAATCTGATGAAAAGGTAGTCAAAGAAAACACAATACCTGCTGATGCTAATCCTTAGCTACGCTTATAATAATGATAAATGCAGACCGAAACACACAACAAAGGTCTATTAATCCCACAAAAGATGAAACATTTGGCCACCTCCATAGTTAAAATTTACATCTGCTACTAAAAATTAATTTAACCTCACTTATCCATTAGAGATGGAAATATGGAGGTATACATCTAAGCAATTTAAAATAAAACGAACAAAACATTTACTCAAAATACAGTGTCTTTCAAAAGTATTCAGCCCCTCTTGTCAAACTTCTTCCTCGAAAGTTTCTCCCCAAAAGTACTTCCCACAATGCAATTCAACTCATTTGTGTCGGAGACAAAATAAAATATCAACTGAAAAAGCGGAACACTTTCAAAATTAATTTACACTTTAACCTACACATGAAATACAGTACTGGCATCCTGTGCCGAGTGAAATCTACTCTCCGGCACAATTTGTATCTAACTGACTACATCCATCCCGCCTTGGATGGTAACAAGCTTCCCACTGTCTCAGGCTAAAAGACAACCTCACAGCATGATGCTGCCATCTCCATGCTTGATTGATTGGCACCAAACATAACACTTCACTTTTAGGCCAAAGAACATAACTTCGGTCTCTCTACATCACAAGATGATCTTCCAGTATGTATGAGAGTCTGTCAAAAGCCTTCTGGCAAACTGCAGGTGTGACTTTATGTTGGCCTTTCACTGAAGTGGTTTCCATCAAGCCACTCTCCTGTGGAGGCCAAATCTGTACACTATGCTTTCCAGAAACCTCACCAGCTGACCCAGAATGTTGCTGCATGAGTTGCGTTCAACTTGGCACAGCATTGTCCTGCATCTATCCTGGTTTCCATTCACTGGTTCTGTGTAGCCACCCGCATTAAGGTCAAGTTCTGGTTACAGCCTACAAGACAGTCAGATACCCCAATGATCATTCCCTATGCAAGAGCAAGAACACTGCATTGCTCCACCACTGGCTGTTCAGCTGCGCTGCTTGCAAGGGTCCAAAATTGCTTCAGCTTAGATGTAGTGGAAAGAGTTGACTCCCTCCTTCATAAATGCTGAATCCCTTTCAGCATTAAAGAAGAATCTCAAAATATGCTTTGGATTCACCATGTCCCTGATCTCCTAACAGCTACATACTATAAACCTGTGTAAATCTGAATTACATTATCTGCCATGACCATCTTTGTATTTCCTATGTGAGGCAGGTCTGTGGGCAGATACTTGCGTAATGTAAGCTGGCAAAAACAGTGATACAGAACAAACTGTGCTTCAGCAATTGTATCTACATCTAAAGGTCTTCGCCTGTTCTGAAACAGTGATATGTCACTTAGGAGGAAAGTGTGCAGTAAATGAACAAATGCATCAACGGTGGTTCAATCGAAGGTAACAATGGTGCCTCAACACCTGAGCTGTATGTTTGGCGGTAGTTTCCAATCGACCTCGAGACATGAGGAATTCAGACGTTCCCCCACGTTCGTGTTGGAACAATGCATGGAAGAAATGTTGAACTACGTCTGCACCATCTCTCTTAACATAAAAACTGTGCAAGGAGACATTATGAGTCAAAATCAACCTGAAAGCACTTAGCAGACCCTACTTGTACCAAAGGGACTACTGAATTTTGTACAGTGCTTCTCATGTCAGACAATGAGCTCCATGACAGACATCGGTTTCATAGCTGGCCTCTTAGTTACTTTCCAGACAGTTGCACCTTTCACCCAGTTACTTGGAGAGGTAGGATGCCCTAATGTTGATAGTTGCTGGGTTGTGCCATAATTTTCCAATTATATAACTGGTATAACTGTGCACTACGTAACCTTCTGCACCTTTTCATCTCATAACACCTGTATTATCAGCTGCTGAGTCTACACAATAGAGTACCTAATCTGCTCTTTCAGTTCTTAGAGCATATAAACATTTATTTATTCTGCACTCAAAGTTGAACACAGCAGAATTTCAGATCAACACAGATCAACCTTATTTTCATTCTAATGGGACCTGAAGAAAACTAAATGTACCCAGAAATTTAGATTACTAACAGAATGTAAGTTTACCACATTAAGTTGGAATTCAGGTATTTTTTTTTTTTAAATGCAAATCCAACTAAACCAGCCCTCATTGCTTTTAATATTGTAAATAGAAATAATGCCCTTTACCTACAGTTTAATTTGACCCTGCAACATCACAAAATAAGAAAAAAAAATGAAGAGCGAATACTTTCTAAAGGCTCTAAATATGAGAAACTTATGGAAACATTAAATTGAAGTTCGGCTTGTGAACCAGAAAGTCTAGTCTGCTTCCAAAATGTCACACAACTACCTCTTTCACCTGGCTGCATCTTTGTGTGGTGTAAAAAAAGTTCATCACCATGAAAAGGGAGGGTTACTACATTTGTCATTTTCATTAGTTTAACAGGCACCAAAAGAAAAAAAACGTTTTCCAAAACCTCCCTTTAGTGTAAGAGAAGCTACTGTTTGTCATACGGCTATGTGTAAATTATTGTTGTTGGCACCTCCTGCTCAAAGTAAAAATGGATGATTCACTCCCAGGGGCACTGACATTATGAAAGTTTAATCAACACGAACAGGAAGCAACGTTTGGTCCCCCAGGAAAGTGCTTCAGGCCATGAACTGGCAAGTTTGGCAAGAGGTCCCATATCGAATTTAGAAGCAATTAAAGAGAGCCAACACAAACACTGGCAGAGGTGCAACACAAAGAACAGGCTGCAAACACAGAAACCGTTTCGGTGACTCCCTCTCTTCCAACCTGGAATGTCCGTGAGGTAACCTGGGGCAGAAAATGATTTTACACCGTTCCGACACCTCCCCTCCCACGCATTATAGCAGTTTACAAGAGAGGACGAGGGGTCTGTTAATCATCACAGTCGCACGCCATTGTGGGACTTTAATTCATCTGAAATGAAAGCGGAACTTGCCCGCTTTCTGGTCACGATTCCCACTGGTTGTCAAGGCGATTGGCTTTGTCGTGCTGCTGGAACGAGAAACACTGCGGTATGTGTTTTTAGGTATCAAAACAGCCAAGTAAAACCCTGTATCACTGCACACTATTAACTCTCATTAGCAGAGGCGCTAAACACTGCTGAAATGCCGTGTGGTGCCAGCACTAAATGTTAGAACAGGCACTGAAAAGGCAAGAGGGGAACGGCCTGCAGTTAGGGTCTAGTGGACAGAACTGTCCAAAAGTGCTAATTAAAGGCTCTCCGGACGCTTGATTGCAAACCTTGGAGCACGAAGGCGCTCTGCACACCTGTCCCCAGCGCCAGTCTGTGACACTTTCATGACAGCAGGCTGCAGACTGGATGGTGGCTGTGTCTGGACTGCTCAGCTGCGCTGAAAGGCGCGGCGGACGGCACCGGAGGTGTTTAATTAACATTTGCTTTGATAAGTCACTTTTTCGGCAGCCGCAGGTATTTTGTCGAGGTCAAGGCAGTAAGAGGGCGAGTGCCTGGAAACCCCTGGCGAAGACAGCCAGGCTGCCGTGTCGTCATCCCCCCGCACCCCCGCCTCCTCAGACTTCTCACCTGCTAGCAAAGAGGTCACCGAATGACCGCAACCTGGAAAAATCATGTTTTTTTTCCTTCTTTTTGTTCAAACAGTTGCTCAGTTCTTCAAGACAGGCAACTGCTGCAGAGTCAAAAAAAAAAAAAAAAAAAAAGGGGGGGGGGGGGGGGAAGCTGTAGAGCAGCTGGCAGCTCTCACTGCTACAGAAGATGCAGATGACAATAAATCCATTCCCTATTGACAATTTAAAGGAAAGTAGCAATAACAACCGCAACCCCACGGTCTCTGCTGCTTCATAAGAATGAAATGCAGCTGGAAACATTAAAATTAATATCTGAGCAGGGCACACGGACAGATTTCAAGTCTGGACAGTCTTCACCAGACTTTCGAGATGTGCGACTCGTGTTTTTTCGCAGACGTGTTTTTAAGCATTCACCTCATTATGCTGTTGGGGAGGTAATAAATTGCCCCTTCGGCGACATACGGAATCCGCCTTATTAAGAAATAACTGAGCCTGCGACTAAGTACATAATAATATGAGTAAGCCTAATCAGATCTATTACAACCCTCAGCATGACAGTCTCGCTACTGGTGGAATACCGGTGCACACCTTGACAGAAAAAGACGTGGTAAATGTCACAGGTGGCAGAGGCAGCGGGGGTGGCCCTAATCTCCATTTCCCTGCAAGCCGCGCGGGTTTCCAAGGGGAGAGGCGGGGGTGGGCGCAATATGGCCAGTTCCTTCCCCTGGCCTCACAGTTTGACCTCCACGTGTGTGTCTGCCATCCTGATGGGGCTAAAAATGATTAACGAACAATAGGGGTCTGGGAGGGGGGGGGGGGGGGGGGGGGCGGAGGATAAATAAATTAATACACTGAAAAATAAATCAGGATGGCTGCCATTACAGTGTCTGAATTCACGTGATAATCATTCCAACGGCTTTGCAGTACAGACGGCACACTTTCTTCTTTCAAAACAAAAAACAAAAAAAAAAAAAAAATACAAGCGACACTGAAGAAGTCAATTTCAGTCCAAGAAAAACAGTCAATAAATAAACAAATGGGAGAAGAAAAGACAACAGGCATTGCAGGCCTTTCCAAGAGCACGCCACGTTGCACTGTGGGTATTGTCGTGGCCTGAAGCAGCGCGCCAGTATGGCAAGCCGGTAGCGCCCAAAGAGGAGCGCAAGACCCGGTGCAGCGGCTCCTTCTGTCGCAAACCCCCCCCACCAAGTGTGCACTCTCCTACCCTGCCTGGCATCCAGGTGGCCAAGTCCTCTTCCAGCTTTCCTCCCCAACACGGCGCATCGCCACCCAGCAGAGCTCGGGGCACGTGGAGAGCAGGGATAATGGGCACGCAAGGTGCCCTGGAGGCCGGGGATATGACACTAATCGCCACGGAGCGCCTGCCACATATGGTAAAACCCATCGCGTTGTATGGCAACTCGGGGCCTCCCAATCAGCTCAGTGGACATTTTACAGACAACGGGAGTTTGCACTATGGGCTCTGCTGATAATAGCATCCAGTGATTATCTCATGCGCATTCTAAGCTGTGGGGAAAAAAGCTACAACACACAAACGTTGCCTGTTTATGCACAACAATTCCAGGGCTGATTTATTCTGAATTAATTTCCTACAAGAGTTGCAATACAGCTGTGCAAACTAATCAAAATGTAAGGTCTAAGGACGTTCAACCACAGACAATTTGATTGTACATAATCTGTGGTAACTTTTTTTTTTTTTTTTTTTTTTAACTACTTCATATATAATGGTCATTTCCATTTTCTTTTAAATTTTTTTTTGTTAAAAATCTTTTTTTATACATTTTATTTTTAACAAAACAATAGTAATTAATGTTCTGATGTTAAATATAAAAAAGTTTTACAGGAAACAGAATTAGAGTGCTTGGGATCATTTGCAGCTGTCAAACATACTGCACTTCAACAGGTTCTGAATACATTTTCATAAACTGTCCACTCGTCACCATAATTGACTAAAAATCTTTGTTAAGCTCTAAGACTTATTTTAAACAGGTTTCAAACCATACTGTTTGAATGTCATTCATCAATAGCAACAAGGAGACAGACTTTTCTGTGCATTTTTAAATCACTGCAAGTACTATAATCATCTATAGAAATAATAATTACAATAATGCATTAGTGTAATACTAGAATACCAAAGACCAAAAATGATTAACCTGTTTTTTATATATATATATTTTTTGTTTTAATGTGTGAAGACCACAATGTCAGTGTCATTTTGTGCCTTTTCCTGTGGAATGATGGTAGTAGTAGAGAGCAGAGACAGGCATCTGTCCAAGAAAGTGAGTTTCTTCTCACAGATGAATGGCAAACTTAAAACATACACAAGAAAACAGCAACAATGAAAACAACGGCAAAAGCAGTAAACAAAAGCATTTCCTACTGCATGCAGCGCACTCTGACGACCTTCAAGAAACACCAGCGGTGCTCAAAAGAGCCCTTTGCGTGGAGAGACTGCTTCCACCGCGCTCAGCTTTCTGTTCGTGCGATGAGACGTTTCCTTCCGTGAGGCGTCACAGCAGGGCCTGCGCCGAAGCCATTGCTACTGGGTTGCCATTTTTACAAGATGAGATATGACAGGTATAGTAATTGTCACATGGTTGTGTGTATGTCATGTGGAGCTGGCATCCACGCGCAACCGCACGCCGGACGCCCTCTGCAGCAGCTGCAGTTCATCATCCTAGACCGTCCATTCGCTCGGCGTCGGCGTCTCACTTTGCCGAGTCCGTGTCCGAAGCCCTCAATGACCGAGGAAAAAGGGCTCGCTCACCCTTGCCCTCGCCAGCGGACGTGTCGACCGCAAGGCCTGCCCACTGTAATTCCTGTCCGTCCAACATGAAAAGGCAGCTTTGAGAAGAAAAGAGTGCCATTGCACACCATTGCATCAGATGAGGCCTGGCCTGGATCTGCATTGCTAAAGAATTCATCATCCGCAAACTAACAGCACTTCAAACATCAAAAACAACAATGCTCCGTGAGTGATTGATCTCCTTGGCACAAACACCATTTCTGCCTTTCAGACAGCGACAGGGAGCACTGGAGTCACGCACTGTGACGTCAAATATCAGACCGGCATGGATCAGAGACACCTGACCGGCGGCCTGATGCTCTGCTTTCCAGGCGGAGGTGGCCATAACCGGCGAGCCCAAGTCTCAATACCGCTGTACTAAAAGAGGAGCGGTCCTCTAACATGGATTAAAACTGAGCTCTTTCACAGGAATGCACAGCACATTTAACAGCAGTCTGGCACAGAAATAAACATTTGTTTGATGATCCAGTTAAGTACTTTACTGTGATATTGCTCTGCATGTTGAACCTCATGGGGAGTTTTTTTTTTTTTTTTTGCACCCACCTTGCGATGCCATCACAAATAATTGGCTTGAAACCAGTTTCTGATCGTGGTTCTGATTTCCTGCTTTAAACGAAACAATTTCCACAAAGCAGCCGTGGAAGTGTCTACGTGTCCACGCGGCAGGGCAAAGTTGGAAGCGTAGTGGTCAGACCTGCAGCCTTTGCACCCAAAGGTCACAGGTTCGATTCTCACCTCCAGCTGTAGTACCCTCGAGCAAGGTACTTACACTAAATCAGAAGTGTACTTTTTTTTTCCCCCACCCACAGCCCACAGATGACTGTGGTCATTTGATGCGAATACCAAAAAATCTCAAATTAAGAACACAGCATCCAGCTAAAACAGGTAATTACTGTAAAGAGGGGACTGCTTGCACTTCTCTTTAAACTACAGATCCACGCGGTTATGCTTTTTTGTACCCGAATAAGGTGTGTGGGCTAGTAACACTACATAGTATCTGTTTGTAAGTCGCTTTGGACAAAAGCATCTGCTTAAGTGGAAAAAACGTAAATGTAAATATAAAAACGCTGCGCCTTTCCATTCGGCTCCATCCTATCTACGGCTCTTAGTTTCCTGGTTAATAAATTTTTCATAGAGAAGCAGTAAAGGGTCATCAGAATGATCCATATGAACTTACAGCCTTTCAGATGCTAATGTGAAGAGAGGTGTGTGGCATACTCCATTTCCTCTCCCATTGTGAGGCAAGTGGTATTTTTAACCACATTGCTCCCTCCCAATAATGAATCACCTCGTTGCACCACTGTCCAGGGGCACCTGTCTGTCCCACGCTGGACGCGTGGATTTAGGACAGTGTGGGATGCCAGGGATCACTTACCTAGAGGAGAGAGAGAGAGAGAGAAAGAGAACAGGAAAAATCATTCTGCACATACATTACACAGTTTGCGGAACACATTTTGCCATTAACTCTTTATGCCATAAAACAGAATAACGAAAAGATGACACACACACACACACACACACCATAAGCTGCTGTGCGTACATTGTCAGCGGACTGTAGAGATTAGGGCATATATTGGAAACCTAATACAACAGAAAGATCCTCCATAATGCGGGACGGCAAGCTTAGGCATCTCTGGTTACACGTTTCAGATCGATCCAGTCCATCATAGTTAAAAGGGAAACCTGTTCTAAAAGGTTTCTGTTAAAGCAAAAATACAATTAAGCACCATGACAAATGGGTCAAGATCATTAGCAGCCCGGAGCGGCGTATGGATTTACGGAACTCTATCCGGCCCCGGATGGCCCCCTTAGCACCAAGTTTGCACTCTTGTTTGTCGGAACACAATCTGTGAGGAGCTATCTTTCATCTTGAGTCAGTTCATACAGAAACAAAAAAAAAAAAGGGGGGGGGGGGGACAATTAGATAAATTAAAATGCCACACAACTGTCAACTGCCAACTCCTTTACCACCCAGATGGAGAGGGGGGGGAATGTGCATGCAAATCATCGGACGCAACGCCGGGCCCCACGAAATACAATACGGTCTGAACGGAATTGCTGATCTGTGCTTGTTCGCAAAGCCGAGAAGAGACCTAAATATTGGATTTTCTGAAATGAACTCAATATTTAGCAAACTGATGCGTGAAGTACTTAGATTAGCGGTGGGTGGGTGCGTGGGGGGGGGGGGGGTGCACATAATCACAACGGGGAGAATTACTATTTCGTTGAAAGAAAGCCTGGAACGACACAGGTCATAAATTTCAGCTCACAGAATTAGATTTAGGACAAGAGCGTTTAGATTCAATTATAGAGCGCTTCCTCAATATAACACAACCTTCCCTGGTAAAACACAAGGACTACATAAACCTGTCACCCAATTTTGGCCCCGCCGACCACTTTACCGCAGGGGAGCGCAACTTTAACGACGGGTCGGGCCACAGTTAAACGCGTTCCATAAAAGCCGGGGCGCCCGAAAGGGAAGCGCGCGCAACTAGCTGGGCGGCGCATGTGTAAACTCGCGCTAAAACTGACTCGAGCTCCGCCACAGCTCCGCAACTCCAGCGAAAATCTGTCGACGCTGTACGAAACAAAACGCGAGGACCGAGCCCTGACATAACGTCCTAAGCAAGATAATGAAAAAGCACCGGTGCTCTGCTCACCAAACATGCGCGACATACACACCTTCCATTCAATAAACATCCCACAATATTACTGTGGTATCTGCAATTACAGCGTCCCTTTCTCATTTCTTTTTCAATCATCCCCACCGCACTTATAATCAGATGCTCCTGTAAAGCAATCAGCTGTAGAAAAAAAAAAACATTTCTGTTCTTGCCAGTAGTCGTGTTTTATAGCGAATTTCGCTGCCTGGCTTGTACCAGAATTTACAGAGGCTCCATTGTGCTGCAGGTTGGCACAGGGGTGCTACAAAGTCCAGCAGCTGAATTCCTCCGAGTCGGCGCAAAGACAACGGCTCTATGGTTCACATAACGGCGCTTCGAAAAGGGATCCGATTTTAAGTTTAGCTTTTTGTGGTTTTCATTTTGGCAGTAAGGCACAAGCCGCCGATTTCCGTGGCCGTTTAGACATACCGTAGTCAGTGGCAGGCTTTCTTAGCTGTGCCATATTGCTTTAAGTAGTGTCGCGAGGTTCACGTGGCCAAAGCTGCACCGGACCATGCGCACACGCTCGAATTTCTCCAGCAGATCGATGCGATCTAATTTTAAATTCACAACGAAAATCCTGCCGTTCCCATTTTTAAAGAACGTCAGCGGCGAAGCTCACAATTCCAGCAAGGCCTTCGCGGACTGACGATAAGGACATTTCACTCTACGACCACAACAAACAAGCAATTTACAAATATACATTTCACAAATTACATTGCACTGTCTGTGACTGGGGGGAAAAAAAAAAATAAATTTGAAAGATTTTTTATTTTTTTTATACCAGACAATTAACATAGGCTACAGCCCATTTGAAATGCTGCTTTCCAGTTCAGTTCTGCAAAGGGAAAATTAGCTTTTAAAACTACTTTGGTAAGCGTAAAAAACTCAATTATGCTGAACGGTGAGCGAGTGTCAAACCGAGAAAGGAACTGAGGTAGGAAACATATATGTATAAAGCCCGAAGTACCCATAGCTGCTTATCAGGCTCCGGCGATACCATCCCAGCACACGCAGCGGTGTGCGCGCATTGCGTGGCGCAGGTACAGCAGATGCGAGGCAACCAGCGCAGAAGTACACACTTCAGCATAGAGCCGCATAAGAAATGGGCAGGATTTTCCCCCGAGCTAATGCAACACTGTGTAGCTCTTTGTGTTATGGTCCACATGCAAAGGTCACTCTCATTAGACTCACGCTGAGCAGTCACCGTTTTCCGCAGGATCACAGCGCGATGCCCTAACAACGCAGACGCAGCTGCGCTGCCCACGTACCCGTAGTCTCGCACGTCATCCACATGAACCCTGCGACTCCCGGGGAATCGTCTCAAAACCTCCCTATCGTTTACCTTCGCCCAGCCCAACCCCGCAGCTCCTGTGCTGCTCGTTGAGATTTCGGCCTCACCGTCGTCGCCCTGGCTATCCCGACCGAGCGAGCACAGGCTCGACGACGCGGAGCGGTTGTCCTGCAGACGGGAACTGCTTTCAGGAGTTAGAAGGCGTAGCTTTCCGCTGGGATCGTACGGAATAACGTAAATAAAACGGCGCAGCTTGTGAGGCACGGCTGCATTGTGGGGAAGAGGAGGGGAGAGCGAAAAAACAGCAGCAGAAGGCTCCCGAGAACTGGGGACTTCATTACTTTTCCCGAGCCTGTGCTTTCTGACAGCTAGCCTCTCTTCCAACCTTACACTTCTGTTCACCCTCTGCACAAGCTGCCTTTTCTTTATGTTTCTTCCCCACTTTGTGTTTTCCTCCAACTACCATGACACCGCGTTCAATCTGTGCGCGTTAAAGCTGACCCAAGCGGAGACGAGCGGAGATGACAGGCAACAACTCTTGTATGCAAATACACAATAAATAAGTGATGGCGGCGGAGGGACAACGTCATTAATAATTCAGAGCACCGAGACAGTCTTTCAGACAGTGGTCTCAGGTTGGGTGCGCATGATGACAAACTTCCCACGCCCCCGCCCTCTACCCAACTCCCTTCTCACCGAGTGTCGTGGGCACTTCGACAGGCGCTCAGCAGTGATCCTCCGAGCAGATGCGACAGAGCCCTTGTTAGCGCCCCCCACACACGCGCACGCGCTCACACTCCGCCCCTTTCCAGCTGCCAGGTGCAAGGACAGCACGGCGACCTCGAATCTCGCCCCCACCCCTCCCTCCAGGGACCAGGAAGGGCAGGCTCTAATGGACACGCATGCTGACAGGAGTGCTTCTTAGATGTTCTGCCGGAGGCCGCGGCGGCCACAGGGTACACGCTCCTCCACGCACCTTCTCTCGTCACCGGTCTGTCTTTCCAGCCATCAATAATCCCACGATGACCCAACCGGGACTCGGCATTCAGCGCAGCATTCACTTCTGCGCTGAGGAGGAGCTCGAGAAAAGTGTCGAAAAACATAAAAGTAACTTGAGAATAAAGTTATACTCAGTCATACCACATCCGTATATAAGGCTACATTAACATAAGCTTGTTTAAGGAGTTTCAAAGCAGACAGGCTCGTGACATCTCCTAGGTTGAGAGATATAAAAAGGAAAAAAGCCCTATGCTACATAAATATTAGTTGTAAGAGAGTTATATAAAAGAAGAGCTTCTTTGACTTCTTCATATAAAGATCCCATGCCCTTAAAGGTAATTAGTGAAATGCAAATCCACGGACTTCCGAGGAACTTTTAAAATTGACCCACGGATTAGACTTCAGTGCGAGAGGGCAGTCCGAAGCGACGCGAAGTGCTGCTACAGAAATGTTTCTAAAACAACTCTAAGTAGGTGTACTAGAGGGTTGTGGATTCACTCAAGTGTGTTTAATCTGTCAAATTCGGTCAGGATCTACAGCGGGGTGGGAACGGAAGCCGGCTTTCCTCCGGAGCACTTTCAGCACCGAGGCCTAGAGCGGACGGCTCATGTCGGGAATGCAGAATGTAGCTAAAATCTTCAGTCTCATTAAACTCTATAAAGGATGTGCCCGCTTAGACCCCTGGCCAAACATGAATCGCGTCTCTGTCGATAGCTGATTAAAAGAATCGCAGAAAGAGGGCTGGATTACAGGTCTGTGATCTCACTTGGAGTATCTGCCGCAGATTACAGCCTGAGGCTGAGGGCACTAGGGAATCGCGTAGGTTGGGGGGAAAATGCGGCGCCGCAGGGTCGGCGTTGCCAACGGAAGCTAATAGCCTGGGTCACATCACCTCTGAGGACGGCAATATCGGTCACCTGGGGATCAAACAAAGGAAAACAAGACAGAAACAACAACTCAAGGTGGCAAAAGAGCTTTAGCCCGAGAGAACACCTCCAACGGCTGGATTTTATGACTGCAATCTTTTAAGCATTAACCATAATATCCCTATTAAATTTCATGGACTCAATTATTTCTAGGGATGATTTCTTGTACTTACACAGCTCTAACCTGTGTAGATACAAATTAAATAATAAAGCCCTGGCAGTGCAATGTGTAAAAAGTGCTGGGGTTTTGGCTTTGATAAGGATTTGGTTGCCATCTGCCTTGCTTTATTCATAACAGTCTTTCTCACAATATGAATACATTTATACCATGTATGACGGCCAAGCTGCATAATTATATGGAAAAAACGGGGTAATCCAACGTCAGAAAAATTTTACCCTGAAACAAATCATTTGTTTATCGTAAAAAATGCAGCATTATGTTCATTGGGCTCAAATATATCATCATGCGTCTCGCCGTATTCAAATCCTTTAAGCTACTTTGAGCCAAATAGTCCAGACAGAGTGGCAATATCCAGCAAGGCGTCACAACCGCTGCCGGAGTCTTTCAGAGCTATTCTGATCTGCTTGATCGTATCAATATAGCTATTGAAAAGCTGTCATATGGCTGTGGCATTCACTTCACTAAGGGCACAGGGTGCGGGAAGAAGTTTTTATCTCTCCCAGGGTTAACAAATGATGGGGGGCGAGGGGAATGAAGCTTGGGCAGCTCCTGTAAATCAAGAAAAATGGCGACCGGGAGCACAGACAGGGTTGCTCTCAAAGCGGTCCAAACTCTCCGCGCCCCTTCCGTGAACTTACTTGGAGACAGCGCGGTGCTCAACGCATTCGTATTCAGAACACCCCAGCTGCCTGTGACATGACCATCCAACAGTGGAAAACATTAAGTATAAGAAGACCACCCTGAACAGCTTGTTAATTTGAGTCCAGGACTCAGTCAGATACATGGGAAACAGAACCTGTACATCGCCTGCTGTTGAAGAATAAAAACGCAGTAATATGTGAAGTGGTAATGTATCAGCTGGCTGTCATCAGGTCAATAACATAAAAGTGAGACCCAAAGTGCTATCTGCAGGCAAAGGCCTCGGGTAAAACCAGGTATCACAGAGGGTCACTGGACTTCACACCAATAAGCAAAGATTTCCAAATGTGTAGAAGGGAGGACCCTTGAGAGCCAGCGACGGCGTCTGAATGAAAAGAGCCCGAGCAGAGCTAAGCCAACATGCTCTCCTGCAAAGCACAGCAGCAAGGTCAGGACTAAGAAAAATATAGCGGTGGTGGGTGGATCATAGTATTCAGGCTTAGACTGGGGCACACCCACCGGGAGTAAATGAAAACCAGGTTAATGCATTCAGCTCTCATTAACCCTGCTGGAAGGAAACACCCATATCGATCGGTGGGAAGAGATTAAACGGCAAGGGGGCAAGACAGCCCACCGGCAGCACCAGGCATGCGGGACCATCTACTCAAAGACTGGCAAGGAGTTAGTCTGAGGCCAGCAGCCTGGCACTGAACTGGTGCAGTACTGAGGATAAGCAATTAACTGGGGGGGGAAGTTTCAGACCACCTCTCAAAACAGTGCAACAAGAGTGACGCAGTTGGCATTGCAACGTCACCCTCGAAAACAGCAGAATTATTTGAACCCGAGCAAACCGAACATTCCGCATATGCAACAGCAAGAAATCCGTACAGACACTTACACTGTTTTTGCTGTCGAGTCGGAGTATTGATTACATGCAACCTTGGGCAAGTGATGCGTCTGTCATTTAAAGTGCAAGGACCCTCAAGTAGAAGAAAGCTCGATACAAATGCCTTTTTATAAAAGTGTGATGGACTCCGTTGACTTATGGTAAGGTTTTCAAGTTCGAAACAGAAAGGTGATTTACTAGTAACTGGTGTAAGTTTAACAGAAAGTAAAGTTTAGTAAACAGAAAATTAAACGAGCCTCTCGATACAGCAAACACTGTCTGAGCGTACGCTTGTTCAGAGAAAAACCCCTCCGTCTCATACTACATACTATAATAAATCATTTATATCACAATCACATCCTGAAAGATACTGCGGAGAAAGTGCAGACACGATTTTTTTTTTTTTTTTAAAAACAAACAACTTGTGCACTGTTAATGCTAAGGTGAGTCTGCTACCATGCGAACAAGTGTTCCTTAAAAAGGCAATAAGACGGCTGAGCGTGTATATATAAAATTTTTTCTTTGAAATTACCACAGCTCCATTTAGCGCAATATATGCCAATCCGCTTAACTGGTGCTTCCTCCAGCTGCACAGAGTGCCTGCGAAACGGCGCCCATTAAATTGTTTCACAAGGGGACGCCGTGACAGGTAAAATGCATCTCCGAAGGAGTCGGCAGCGATGAAAACAGCCAGTCCTGGATGAGTATTACTCCCCATTCATCATTCTTACGGGTTCTCCCATTCCTCCCCCAGAGCTTATCGTCAGCCTCTCCTGGTCGACGGTGCTCAGTAAATCCGCAGCGCTAAATGCCTTTCTCTAAAATCTAATGGAAGAGAGTTGACTGCAGATTAATAGACAGGCAGAGGCTTCAGGTTGAATACTAAGACACGCTATGCTGTCTGCGCAACACAAAAAATACAACCATGGGCGATAAGTGCTAAGCCTGTGCATCATTTGTTTCCCAAAGCTACGCAATTTATTTCAGAAGAGGTGAACAAATTTGCTCTGAATAATAAACATGCCAGAAAGTGAAACTAAAATGATTTAAAAAGAAAACTACCTGGAGAGGAGGAAATATAACCTAAACTAGTGGTGCAGTGATGCTGCTACCTGTTGCAATCAGCATCAGGCTGATACAGTGCTTAAAGCTTACTTGGCATTTGACAACTATATTTTTGTAAGGACTTGCACAAATTGTTAAAAAAGGAAAAACTGCATAACATCAACAAGTGAGGAGCTGAAGCTTTAACAGGGACAGTGAAACAGCTGACAGCAATGTGAGCAATGGCAAAACGGTGCGAGAAGGCACACGTTCAGAAGGCTTTAATAGAAGCAGTTTTATGAAAGAATCGACTCCATCGGGAGCACAAGATGCACACTGCCATAAATAATACCACAAGGTTAATGTTCCAACAGAGAGGTATTCAACAGTCCAACTGCCTTCGACAGCTCCGACTAGTTGGGACATTTCTGTGCCATGTAAGTGTTGAGATTGAATGGCTTTTCAGCGCAGCCCTGGCAGGTTGTTGATGAGAGGAGAACCAGACAGATTCTTCTTGACAAAGGCAAGGAGACAGATTCTTCTCGTCACACGCTAGTGTGGAAGGGAATCAAAGATTGTTGCTTCCTCAGTGCTGGAGCTGGCAGCCTGACCTCTGCAAGGTGGGCTCGCCGAGGAAGGACCGCACCTGAATTTCAGCACCGGCACGAATTGCCCCCGCGCACGTTGTCGGCTTCTGTAGAATTTAATCAAAAATCGGAACCTGGCGCTTTCCTATTTTGTTTGCTCATGCTTAAAGAAGCACACTACATTGGAAGAAAGCAAAATGTTTTCTGTTGAAAAACATGGCGAAGTAAAATAACAATACCAGTCAATGATCTCAAAGTTTTTTTTTGCTAAATGCGGACCTTAGCACAGCTTTAGCTAGTCACGTCATTTAATCATTTTAATTTAGAGGTACTTCGGATACTGTTAATTAAATACTCGCTATAAGTGATGACCTTCATCGAAAGGTATCTTGGCACACCTTACCAAATTCCTACCAGTCGACAGCTCCAAGACAGACCCCACAGGCCTTCTGCGTCATATTCTGCTTATGGTCTATATTTACGATACTTCACACTAGGAAAATAAAAATCCTGTCACTGATGGCCTAACTGATCCGTCTCTGATCAAAAGTGCAGTTAAGTTGTTCTGCTTCCAGAAAATGTTTAACCAGTTGGTCTCCCCTAAAAAATAACTTTACCTATTAACTTTACCGCAGCACGTGGCTTGTTGAATGTTGCAGATTTAGCACAGAGTGTGTGCTTGTTAAATTTAACATTCCTGTGATTTTAAAAAATGCAAATATTTGTGACATTGCCTAATAAGTTGCCTGAAATACTTTTCAATGGCTCTCTAAAATTGAGAAGCGCAAATTTGCTGAAGAGACAGATCTGACATGGCAACATAATAAAACCGTGGGTAAAGCGATGAAAATAAGTATTAAATCTGATCTAGACAGCTGGACAAAATATAATAGTTGACTATAAGAGCAAAATATTCACAGAATCTGAGAACTTTGTCATTTTTAATACGATGGCACCAACTCTGGAGGGAGCGTCCAAAGACTAACAGGAACAAGTTTAAAAAAAAAAAAATTTTAAAAAATGTGCAGAAATTCATCAATAAGCAGACCAACCTCAGAGCCATAAAGGAACGTAATTTTCAGCAGTTTAAGTAAATGTATCAATTTCTATTTCATTAAGTGTATTAAATACATACGTAATTAAGACTTACACCTGCATAACACAGAAAAACATGTTCATATCGGTAACCATGTCCTCGTAGCGGGTCTTAAGGTCACAGCACCAAGAATTTCAAAAGACTGTTGAAACAGGAGGAGACAACTGGAGACCAGCTAAACACCTTCATGTGTATATCTGCTTTCCATGTGCCATCTGTGTCTTCATGAGCACACAGTGAAACATCATCTTAAACATCTACAATAAGACTGACGATCAAAGACTTCAGGCAACGTGTGGCTGGACTTCACTAAGCACCATTAGAAATGCTGCCTACCATACATACTTAGGAAGGTATTATGCAGGTGAACCTCAAGATAATATGCGTCCACCATCCGGACCTACGACGGCCATTCCATTACCCATACGATATTGTTTCTGAGCCCTGATCTCTGGTTGTATTGTCTAACGATGACCACTACGGTGGCCGTACGACAACACTGGCTGGCCGCACTGCCGCATGGCACCAGATTTCTTATTCTTTAGGTTATTCCTTGAATCAGTGTTTGAGTGTTTAACAGCCACTCTGTTTGTTTACAGAACGCTTTGGGATTCTCCTCAAGTTACCTTGTATTTAAAGTGAGTTTTCATTAATGAAAACTGTAGAGTATTAACTACAGTACTCAAATTAACTGTACTCCATTTCATTTTGTACAGGAAAAATATAGCAAAGCACTATTATACAACGTAGCATTCATCTATTCTGTTTGAATATTAAGTTTCATGTAATATGGTATAAAGGGAATTTTTAACTAACGACATCCACTTATGACAGGGTTATCAGAACAGAACCGTGTTGTAAGTGGAGGAACTCTTGTAAAAACACAAGTCTTACCTCCTGAAAATACATTTTTTGCTGGGGTATTTCCAATTCTAGTACATTCGATCTTAAAATTCACTAACAGATCCATCCCCCCCCCGATTTGAAGGAGGTAAAGATTAGAACAGATAGGAAAAAATATTTCCAGGGATTTATTTCTTGAAATAAAATTTACACCTCCTGTCAAAATAAGAGATGTCTTGCTACAATTTGGGAGCATTTTCTGAGGAATTGCATCCCCCATCAAAACTCTACACAAAAAATCTGAAAATGCATAAAGCCTAGTCATCTGTTGATTTTTAATTTTTTTTTTTTTTTTTTATGGTGGGTGAAATTCTGAGTGTTTACAATCAGTCAAAGGAATGGGTGAAAGAAGGCGCCTCCTCCATACACTCGATATTAGCATCATTTAAAGCAAAACAGCAGCTGGCACACAATCACAGCTCGCTGCCTACCCTCTCAAATGATTTAATTACAAGCTTGCAGATGACTAGGTATTTTAAGCCTTCATTATCTGACAGCACCCGTGGTTGGACGGTTATAAATGCAGCAGGTTTGTACCAAATAAAAGACTTAAAAAATAAATAAATAAATAAAGGCACATTACTGACTATTTTTTCCAGATTTCAATTTTTTGTATTTAATCTGTGTGCCGCTAAGCTGTCTTCTTTCTAATCAGTGTTCGTTAATGTGATTCTAACGGTCCCCAAAAGCAGACGCCCTTTACAGGAGCGGAAATGCCACAGGGTGGGGCAGGCGCAGGTCGTCATCCGTACGCAACTTGTTTTACCTAGACAGCTTTACTAAATGCCCAGCATGCTCTGGATGTCCTTGTCTTCCGGGCAAATTCACGTTACCAATAAACAGTGAAATATTCGACTTCCTTATTCTAATCTGCAGAGAAAAGCTCAGAGCAAATTAGATGTGTTTTCCTGCAGTTTTCAAATTACTCAGACAATCGAGGGCCCACACTGACCATTTCAGAAAATATAAGATGCTAATGACTGCCGAACTCCACACGAACTTTGCTGAGCATTTTGTCCGCCGTGTGAAGCGCTGTCATAGAGCACGCTGCATAATGATTTTCCAGTATTTGCTTCTAAAAAGCGTTGCCCTTCACTGAGGACGCATCTCCTGTTCCCGTTAGCAGTGTTAGCGCTATTTTCTTGGCCTTTGTCAAGAAATCAATAGAGAGAGACACAATAATAATTACAAGCCATTCAAAGTCACCATCACCTTCCAGGAAGAGATCTGCATATTCCGTGTGACCTTCACTTACCTGCAGATAGCCTACGGAAAGTACCAAATTGTGTCCACTACCTCCTATCCCCCATTCATTTGGAGTGAGCTGTGCTTACTATAGTCAGAGAAAATAAAAACAGCAAACAAAAGTCACCGTACCAATGGGTTTGATTAATTTACCACCGTACGTATTCATTTAAGTAGACTCTAAATCAAGCTAAATGTCACATCCTGACGCCGCCCTCCTTTTACCAATATCATTACACAGCATTTTTCACTGTAATGCATCCTTGAGGCCCTAAACAGTAGGAGCAACAGGGATAACAGGAGGTTACTGCAGCATAAATCATGGAACTGCATGTAAACATCAGTGAGTGACAGTTCTGAAACCGACACTCACAGACAGAGATACACCTTACGTTGCTCCTGACAGCCCGCAGAATGCTAAATAAACTGTTAAAAACAGCCCATTTAGACATTTAACTGTCGACGAAATGATAGCACGGTTCAAACCAATATTCTGTGCCATTTCTTTTTTTCAGCATCTTCAAAAGATGTCTGTGAAGTCTCAATAAACTGCTGAAGGAAGAATTCCAAAGGAAAGTCCCATGATGAACAATGCATGATGGAACAATGCATAATTTTCAAACACTGTCATTTTTATTTTCCAGTATACATCAGAATGAAAAGTTGGCAAAATTAATGGAAACATATCATTGATTTTGCAGTAATTTTAGTTCTTTAATGCTGTGCTTACATTCTAATGCTGAAACGTTCTCGACACAAGAAGAGTCACGCTGAGCATCAAGGTGATTACCTCCACTAAAAAGGAAGCAGACTTAATGAGAACGCAGCGATTAATTAATCACCTGAATCAAGTTACCTAATAACTGTCAAAAGCGGTATCTCGTTGCCACCTGGCCCATTTCCATACTCTAACCATATTCAGAAAAGCACAGGATATGGATCTTGTGATGTTTCCCCTTCTTGACGAGGGAAACGCGGGGGGAGGAAGGCGGTGCAATCAATGATATTCAAAGAGAGAGAAAAAGACGGCGACGAGCTCAGCTCAGTCTCATACTCTGCCTTACGTGCAACAGATTTTTGCATAAAACACTAGGGGAGGTAGGATGTAGGGGAATATACAGTACACAAACACGGACAACACTCGCTTGGTCTACTGCTTCCTTTCTGAGGTGCCTCAAGAGCCACCCAACCCAAAAAATAAAAAAAAAATAAAAAAAAATAAAAAAAACACCATTAACAGGAAAAATCATTGTAAACGTCTTAAAACCACCTTGAGCAGGAACTGCATTAAGTCTCTTTAAACACGTGCACACCTACATTCATAAAATCACCTTCTCCAGCGATAAAGGAGCCACGACAAATAGTGTTTCTTATCACACAACTCAAATACTGGCAGTAAAATGCAAGAATCCAGACTTACGATTTAAGAAAACCGACAGATGAAAGTGACAAACTATTATTTCAGTCTGCGTACAACCAGATTTATAAGCGCCCTGAAATATTTAAATACAACCATGTATCGCTGAGCTACAATATTAGATATATTAGATATTTTACAGGCCGCAATTAAGGTAGCAGTTACGGACATGGACTTGTAACCTGTAACTGGCTCAAGTCCCACCGCTGCTTAGTGACCTTGAGCAAGGGGCTTGAGGTGAACTGTTCCTATAATCACACAACTTTATAAAAACAAAAAGTTCTAAGCATAAATTAAAAACATTGCAGTAGAAGTAGTAATAATAATAAAAGTAACAAAAACAACAATTTTTAAAAAAAAAAAAAAAAACCTAGATGCCAAAACATAATCGGAGTAGCTCTAGTAAGAAGGACAGTTAACCTGATAAAGATTTGTTTGTGTGCATTCTGAGTATGTTGGGATATCATGTGTGGAACTCCATGTAGCCCCTACTGGAGCCATATAAATACAACAAACCAGATGATCATCTTTCAGGTCTGTGTGCACTTTGGCACCTTGGCATTTCACAGTGCAAGCAAAAGCTCAGCGTTTAGTATTTTTAATTAAGTCCTGCAGTTCTTCAAACTCCACAGTGGCAGATACTTTCAGACTAGCCACCTTTTCCCCAGATCCCCAGGGACCCAATTAGAAAAATAATATTAATAATCCACGCTCCTTTCTCAGCCCTCAGCTCCCCATTCTCGTGGGTGTGGTGCCCTTCTGCCGTTGCCCCGTATTATTTCCCCACGGTCCATCAACTTTTATGGATTTGGTTAAGAATCTGAAGACGTAAAACTGTCATAATCAGCTCCCCTATTTCAAACAGGGGCGTGCTCCGTGGCATTTATTGGAACGGACAGCAGGAAAGAGTTCTTTTCCCCACTCCGCAGACATTTCTAAAATATTAATTAAAGTCAAGAAAACCCTACTGTTTCTGCACTGGGAAACATTTCCTGCAAATGAGGCAGTTGACATTAACAAAATCAAACTAATAAACCTGACCAATTAACAATCAGTAACAAATAAATGAATAATAATGTATTAAACAATTACTTGCGTATAACAGAAGACACCACGGTTTTAAGTCAGTGGTACGTACGCGTCTTCTGGTAGCTTTGAAATCCAATGAAATGCATTAACCCCAGCTAATTCCATGTCAAAGTCTAACTGGGAATAAATAAAAAGTCTGAAGGCAGGGTGAGATTTTTCTGTCTTAGTGATGTATTGAGGTTCCATTAATCTAGATTTGTAATTCAATAAATCATTGATGTGTTCTATGAATAACGGCAGCAAGGCACACTGGGTGAGAAAGGTAGTGGTCGTGCAGCTGACGCAGCGATCCGCGGGCTTGTATGCAGCAGCTGCGCCAGGCGGCTAAGCTTTTCTCGCCGCCAACAGGTACAGTGCAATCGCAACGAATTACCAACCTATACTGCTAACAGTGAAAAGGTCAACTCGAGACTTTCACTTCACTGCCAAAACATTTCTAACCTTAAACTCATGTTTCTGTAAGGTAGGTCTGTGCTTTCAATCTGCGGGTTACTGCAACTTCATGGGAGCTTCGTGGCCAGGCACTCGGAGAAACATTTTTATTGTCAATTTGTGAGATAAGTCGACACTTCAGTGCCGCACGGAGGGAAATTATCAAGAAAAAAATAAAACGCCTCCATGGCTGTAAGAACTCATTTCAAAGCTGGCCAATATTTAAATGCAATGGGATGAAACAAAGCCAGTAACGTGGGGATCCGGTATGCGACACCAAGTAAGATCAAACAGCATAAGGTGAAATAATGGTGCTAAACACAAGGTCTTCCATCAGAATTATCAGAAGGCATACTCGGTGTAAAAAATAACAATGAACTCGGATGCTGGAATGCCAATAATATGGAGTAAATTAGAAAAAAAGAGAGCTTTAATACTCTAATCAGCATTTCTTTCACTAAGCTCAAGTTTGCTTTCTCATCTGTTTTTTTTCCCCCTAAATCGATGGTCAAATGTTCGAAATCACAAGACGGTCGCTAGAAAAAGGTATAAAAACAAGAATGTGAACAAAGTACATAGAAGTCAACCTACTGGTCCTGGTTCCTGCCTCAACCACTGTCACACAACAAGGCTGAGCCAGTGAGTAGAGTAGTGAAAGTCTGGGTATTTGCCTAGCTACTGCAAAGGCCCTCGGGTCAATATAGTGATCATTCTTACTTCAAGGTCACCGGGAGTGGGGTACACAAGCTCTACTCTCCTCCACCTATGTTTGCCTTGCCTTGAAAAACTTCACCAACAATCAGCAATGATTAGCAGAGAGCCATGGGGCAATATTACCTGGCTAGCATATCACTCCACCTGCAGCATAGGAATGCAGCTCATATCCAGCTCAGAAAGTACTAAACGGTTAAATTAACGCTCAGTAATCAACATACTCCTCGTTATACTTTCTGCTCCGTTTTAAATTCCCACTCTTTTCTTGCAGAAAGACACGTACAGCCAGCTGAAACTTAATCTTTAATTCCTCACTTTCTACTGGCTTCTTCCCTGGATGTAAAGTACCAATCAAACCATCTGCAAGCAATAAGTGCAATCATATATCAAAGGTTGGTACTATTTTAAATAATAAAAAAAAAGCTTGTTACCTTCCACAGGTCACCAAACTGACCTCAAAAATCTAGCAATAAATATCCTCATAATAAATTGAGAAAATGGATTCCTAATCATGAGCCATTTCATTCCACTTTATCCCCAGATAGAAAAGACATCTGAAGAGGGGGGGAGAAAAAAAAAAAAAAAAAAAAAAAACCTTTTTCATCATCATTACCATACACAGGAGATGAAATATGTTCTGCGGCTCTTGCAGCCATGGCCATTGTAACTGGGATAAAGGGGTAGTGTTGCAGTGCGAGCACAAAGGGTTAAAGAAATTTCCATGTGGAGAAACTGCAAATGACTTGCAGCGATTGTATGTTTCGGTGCTATCGGATAAAATGCCACTCAGTTCTCCTCTTCCTCAAACTCCCTATGCAAATTCCTCCTTCCCACCAGAGCAAACCGACTCTCCTCCTGCTGCCTCTGCCGTCAGGCTGATAAATTGCCAGGGACTGAATGAGGTTTTACAAACAATCCAGCTTCCATGCCAGCAAACCAATTATCATAGCTGAGATAACCTCTTCTCCATCAAGAGGAATTAACCATTGTTCCACTGCTGTTCTTCATAGGGCGACACCCAGCCCTCTCAAGGCAACCTCGTCCGCCATGCTGTGCATCTCTCCACCCTGACTCTCATCAAGTCTTATTTACGTTTCCTTCCAAGATTCGAAACCGACGAATGGCACCCTTCTGTACTCTTCTGTATATTTCACCACAAAACAGCAATAAACAGCTGCTGTACTTTTTTTTTTTTTACCCCTCTCTTTTTTTTTTTTTTCTTTGGGCCAAACTTTGACTTTAGAGTTTTGACCTGTGCCACAAACCACATCTACTACTTTTGTGAACTTCTTAATATATTCTTTGTCTGCTTAAGCTTCTCCTCACGAAGCCAGAGAGCTCTGAAGGTCACTTGGGTTTCAACTCCTGAAATAAAAAGTGTACGAAAAATTAAGAGAAATACAGAATTGTTGAACACAAACAGAACGAACATTTTCAGTGTTTTAACCCATTTCCACCCAGATTAGGGTCTGAATTTCACACATCTGCAGGGTGCACCAACTTCAGTCTTCACCAACCAACTTAACAGGTGAGACAACAGTCTAGGAGCCATTACCCAATTCCCCCTACTAGGCCCGCGGGCAGCAGCGTAAGGGTAAGCGCCATAGAGTCGATATCGATTCATGGAAATCACACACACAGTTCTCACAGTAAACGAGGCTACAGGAGCGCTTTACGGATGCATTCCTGGGAAGAAACCCACACGAACGCAAGAACAACATGCAAACTCCACAGAGAGTAATCCAGAACCAAATGAAGGTTCAAAGAAAGTCCAGTGCAGTAGGGCACTCCTGCTACCCACTGTGCCAACATGCCACTGACATTATGTCTCAGTGTGAGTAAAAAATATGGCAGGACTGCAACCGCCTTCTTTATGCAAGAAAAGGTAGGCACGCTTTGCGATTCGTGGACCTCCCAACCACACATAGCCAGCGTGGCGTGGCGGGGCAGGGACTGAGTCCAGGGGCCCCACCACAGAGCACATGGCAAATTAGCACTGGGATGCAAACAGAACCAGCTGTCAACCAGGAAGTATTTGACATTTAATAATGAAGGACAAAAACAGAAGACTGGGACACAGTTTCCTAAATATTTTCATTCTGATGTAGATGGAAGTGTAGCAAGAGCCTCTGTCGCACAAATGGTGGAGCGCGTACGGAAAGAAAATGTTTTGATTACAATAAAGCCACCGTCACAGTGAACTACCCATCCAAATAAGTGTGCATACAATCCAATCACTGCTTCTGTCACTGTACTGCTCCCTCCTTCCCTGAGCAAACACGCAAAAAGACTGGGAATACATGTTAAATAAAACAGCTCCAGCAGAGGATGAGCAGCGAGGGTACTGCAAAGAACATAATAGCAGTTTGAAATAATGGCTTCAATTAGACATCCGCTGAGAATCCGTGAGACTATTTGTATATCCGTTTGTGTGCGCACTTACATGTGTAAAACCACAGCCCAAAAAAATATAATTAACATACATATTTTTTGTTAAAAAAAAAAAATTTTTACATTTATTGCCATAATAACTGCCCGGGTGCATGTGCGCCTAGGTTTCGCCCATTTTAAACACCTACATTTTCACAATTACTTTTTAAAGTGGATCATCATTTCGCATCCAGTTTCTAACTGCGGTTTACAGAGAGTGAGGGAACAAAGTTGTTATCCATCTGTAACACAACAGCAGACTTTGCGGTGTCTTTGCTGCCATTGTTAAGAGGAGATGTTCCCTCCACCGAGGAGGGGCAGGTGAACACGGCTTCTAGGTTCCTCCCTTCTGTTTTCCCACTTTCTCGCCACAGGATGCACTCAGCAGCTGAAGTCCTGCGGCCTCTCAAGGTTAAACGGGCCCAGAGCTCAATAAGGGCCGTGGGACCGTAGCCAAGAGTTGCAGATAAATAGGCCTGGGCAAGATATGTAAACTCATCTGTCTTCACTGTGTTTCATGTCTGCCGCTTTGCCCATTGCAGTTCTGCTGATCTTTAGCTGGAGTTCATCCAATGTCGCATTGGATCAGACTTAAATAAATAAAGCTAAAATGAGCAGTCAACCTTTTAAAACACATAACTCCTTATTCTGCAGCGTTGCTTGTATTCTGCATGACACAATACAATATAAAGACATCCATCCAGCACCATGAGTTGCAAATCACTATCCTGATGCTGATGAATTAGTTATATACACGTAGTCCTTGACTTACAACCACCCTAACGTACGATGGCCATCCCATCAACCTTTTTATATTATTTCAGTCGCAACGTTTGGGTGTAACGTCTTACGCGGACCGCTCCATCTGCTGTATAGCAACACTGGCTGGTCATCCTGCCATGAGGCATCCGTACTTCTTATTGACCCAGTGTGTCTCTCAGTGACTCCATTAGAAAACCATTGCTTTAGATGCAGGACAGTTCATTTCTGATTCCATTCAAGTTAGTTTTTAAAAAAAAAAAAAATAATGGCTGCAAGCGAAAATGTTAAATAAAAATCAGAAGACAACAGATTTAGGAATGAAAGTGAAAACAACAGGGCGGCATAAAAGTATACCATCCTGTGTAATAGTATTCTATATTTGTGATATATTCGCAAAAAATTAGTGGGGGGAAAAAATATAATGTTCTATTACACCAAGCAGCATTTATTCATGCAAGTTGTTTATACATCCTTATGGTTTAAATAATACAGCATAAGGAGCTTTGCAATTTACAACAAAGCCATCGGAATGGTACCCTGCTCACTTTGCCAAGATTTTAGCAATCGCAGCAGAGCAATACTTGCTATTGTTCATTATACTGATATGCAGTCATTTTTATTAGATAATTAAGTAACTCTGGATTGATCCCTGTTTGCATCAAAGCATTGCATCAAGCAGTCATCAAGTGCGAGCAGGACAGCTGCTGCGCGAGCAGACATTCTTCTTCAGATGCCAGCAATCCAGGCCGGATAGAGATCTAGCGGCCGCCTGGCGTACGCACCCACTGGCTATTTCGCTACCTGCACTCAGTGCTTGGAATTTACTGCTGAAATTATCATTACAAGCAGACATTTTCCTCAGAGCTTTTTAATTTTCCATTTGAAATTATGGCATAACAGTGCAGCGTTTTCACCTCATGTGAATAAAATACTCTCCAATTTAGAGCGGACTAAACAGGCTGATGGAATTGTGCATTGCGGCCCTGTGTTCCCACTGTTCCTAGGTAAGAGGTCATGTTGTATCAGTTTTAGCTGGAGGACACAAGCAAGATGAATTTTAGTGTTTCGCCACATGCTTTAGGTGCTCAGGAATGCTTTGAAAGATGAAAGATGGACATTTGAGAATTTCTTAAGCAACATGAAAAAACATCGGAAAAGCAATGGAAAAAGATGCACTGCGATAGCTGCCATCGGCGTGCAACAGTTTGATAAATGTTGCTTTGCTGGCTACGTGGAAATAAGCCAAAAGATCACCGCAGCATATTTATTGCCCCAGACAGTTTCAGATTTATCTGAGGTCACGGCTTAACTGCTGATAAGCAAAGCTGTGACCAGCAGGGACAGATGCGGAGACTACACACGTACAGTCACGGCCCTCCCTCACAAACAAACACGGAGAATTCGAAAAGCACCCCGAACACCAAAACGACAGCAGCCCCAGCAAACAGAATCATAAATAAGTCTAAAACACTCATGCTGCTCAAAAAGCTTGTCCCATTAGTTTCAGTTACAGCAGGAGGCAAAGGAAAAATCGATGACCTCGAACATTTAAGATTAAATTAACATTGTGGGTAGTGCATAAAGAACAGAAAGTACTGTGACACTTGAAGAAGTACTGGATGAAGAGGTGGAAAACAACACTGCAATAAGTACATTTTTTTGACAATTTCCTGGCAGCGTTTTTCGTAAAGGATTTCTGGCAATAAGAAAATGTGCAGTCCCTGTGAATGACAGTAAGGGTTAGGGTTTCCGTACCTACGCGCCCAATCTATATTTTTACATAAGGGAAAGCAACTCAAGGTATAAGACACATCCAAACAAAAGGGGAAAAAAAAATTAAAAAAAAAAAACCAACAAGAGGCAAAATTATGCAAGAGTACAACTCATTTGTTCACTGACACAAAGCGGATGACATAAGTAATGTTGATAATTAAAAGGTACATCCTAGAAGGTGGCATATGAGGCATCTACATACATTAAAGACATGCTGCATAAAAGAGGAAGAAATTCACCTCAGGAAACAAGTGATGCAATCATTATTCATGACTTAATACAGAAGGGGGCTGAAAAAGGCAACCATTTGTATTCCATCCTCGTCGGGCACATCAATTACGCACCGAGTGCCGCAATGGACCGGTTTTGCCGAAGCACTTCATGTACTTACACTCCTAACTTAACCTGGTATGGCTGTCAAACCTGCGAGACACTTATTAAATTAGCGAGTCTCTCAAAACCACAAAGCGCTTTAGATTGATTTATAGTTTGTCACACTTGCTAACAATAATGTTGACAAAATGAGAGTGAAGAGAATTCCTGTGTGGTGTGTAATTAATGGCCAACTTTCTGCTCCCTCCCAGGAAAGGTGACCCGATAAACCTATCTTAATGTCAAGACTCCCAATAAAATCTATAATAAAATGACTCATTGTTCAGCAAAAGATCTTTGAGCTAAAAAATTATTAATTTAGGCATAACTAATGGAGAGCGGCTTATCGGTAAAATATATAACAAGGTCTTCCTGCTGCACTCGTGACCTCATTCACACCAGTTACATTTCCGTCACATTGTACAAAACAAGTAAAATTCTCTTTGTACAAAAAGGCATCAGCTAGGCAAGAGAATGTCAATAAAGGTAAAAGTAAATGCTTTTGGTCATCAACAGATGTAAAATTTAGTCAGAGGATGGGGGGAAAAAAAAGTGTTTTTTTTTTTTTTTTTTTTTTTAAACTCGGTATTTGAAAATGTTAAAATGTACCTTGCTGCAAATGTGCTGTGTAGCAAAAATAACACTGATCATTTATAATATTCCCTTATTCAACAAGAACACCAGATTTCTGAGCACCTCACCTACAGCAGGATTAGAGAAGAGAAACCAGTAGGACATTAATAGAACCGCAGTAGTAGCGCAGAACCATGAATATGTTGAATGTATTAAAAGGCGTATGGACTAGTCACTCTGAGAAGTTTCCATTCAAAGTGGAAAGTGATACAAGATTCATATGAGTAGAGATTGTGGGATCCACCACATATGAAATTCATAAGTCTCACTGCCAAGTTAACAGACTAGCGCTCACACAGAAACAGTCCAAGGCACAATGCTGACACTGCTCAAAAGTTCAAAGGTCTGGTGTTAATATGCAACTGCATGATGATGTCCATCTGTGGTGAGAGAGCTGCTGTCCACCACCCCTTTCCCAGGCCACTCAGACACACAGCCCCCCTGCAAGGAGCCACAGGCCACTGAGGCCATTGAGAAGAGGGCTCGGGGAAACCTCTCCCATAACAGCTGTACCAAATTACGTTGCAAAACATCCTTTCTTCCTTAGGGGTCAAAACATCCAGCCTGTCCTAAAAACCAAAGCAGTATGACGACCACATCTCAGCATCTTCCCAGTCGTCGCGGCGTTACAGGAAATAATGAGCAAGGCCTATCAATGGACTAGCCAGACTTCCCAGGATCCTGAAGACAGAGACTTCAAGAATACCCCAAATTTCCTTCTCCTTGCTACCAAATTAGGTCAATAATCACTCTGCACTTTGAGGTCAATGAAGCCTCCAGAAAAAGGAAGTAAAGCTGTTGTTTAACCAGTCAAATTTCCCAACTGGGAGAGCTTTCCCCATTTAAAGTATTCTGGTTCCACAATGATCCCCAAACAAGGTTCAAAACATCACTTAAAGTGAAGACGGAGAAACTGATTTTATCGTTCTCTAGGCAGTGGGAAGCTGCAAAACGGCATTTTCTGAAGATGAGTAACATCTTTGCACTCAGCGTTTTTTGGACTTAAATTTTTTTCCCCAGATTTCATGATATTTATGACGACTTCTACGAAGACACCAACATAAGCAGGCCAATTAATTATTGAAATTAATTCCCTGGCTCTTGATGATAGATGTTTTAAAATACTATGTTACAGAACACAGTACATGAAATGAAATATAGTCACTGAATGGACAGAATGTGCAGCAGGTGATGAAGGACACAAAGTAGTACCCCAAAGGAAAATCCCTATTCCAGTACGCTTCAACAAGGTACTTAAACGTGAACTACTCCAGGAAACAATTGAGCTGTACAAACGGCTACTGACATAGCACTAAAAGCAGAAATTAAACCGATTACATTTAGTAGCCATTTCAATATCCATCTTACCACACATTCCATAAAACAGTACAATCATACAGTATGTGAGGGAAAATTATATGGAAAGGTTTAAAAAATTACCTTGTGAGCTGACACCTTGTTCGGTACACCTGCAGGCATCTTCTCGCCGATGTTAAAGGCGACCGATTTTCCACTTTGATTTTCAAGGAGAAGTAAAACATATTTGGATGTACAGGCCCTGTCACCGGGCATCTGACCCACAGCAAAATTGCTATTGATCCACCGCAGTGGCCATGTTAACAAGAAAGCAGCAGTCTCCAGCAGCTCGCACGCACAGGGCAACCACCCTGCCAGCTTCCGCTACCCTCACTTGGCACCTGTAGCCTTGGCCACCGCGATGCTGCCGGCTTTATCTCACTTTGCATGCACCAGCAGGTGGATCCCACAAACCAAGTTCTCAACCGTTCGCTCCAGTGCTTCCCCAAAAAAGGTGTTTCAAGTTGAAATTACAGAACTAAAATATAGTTTAAATGTAATAAAGACAAGGTTACATATCTTTAAAAAAAAAAAAAAAAAATATATATATATATATTATAGGTACTTGACATTTAAAGGAAGCAATGAAAAAAACCATTCACTTTATGATGCTGAAACCACTTTTAAGAGGTAAAATCTGTATTCACTGGATGAAAAGAACAAATAAATATTGTCACTTCTGAGCCCCTGACTATCTTTCCCCATTAGATGCTGATTTGTGAAATAAAATGGCAACTCGTAGCCACTCTCAGATACAAGAATGGGGTAATCTGATCAATCTGTTTATCAACATAACCAGTATGGTATTTTTATTTCCTATTGGAAGCAAAAAGTTTTTCTTTGTTCCTACTGAGGCTTCTTCTTTAATTTATTGACAAAATGTGAGAAAACAATAAAGCCTTTCCACCTGTTGCCAACTCACGCCCGGTCAGTGCCTAAAGCAGCCATGATCTCTTAGTGTGACGGAGGTCACTACCAAAGGAGATCAGGAGCCGAGCAGCTAATAAAAAAGTACAAAGCTACAACTCAGACTTTGGGGGGGTGGGGATGCCACAAGATCCAAAAGTGATGCACTCCAGAACTTCAAATTAACTGGGGATTTCAAAATAGAATAAACGACTGCATTTGTACACTGGCACTACCGATAACGCAAAAAAGCGGATAACGCCAGAATTGCAGTCGGCTTTGTATCAACTTCGCATTGTGATTCATTTGTATTAAAAATGGCCTACTTTGAGGACCATTACAAGAAAATCATTTATAGTTTGTGAATCATTAATTACGAGAGTAATTATTGAAGCATTACTGCCTCTGTGTGAATTAGCCAGAAGCTTCAAGACTCAGGGGAGAGATGCAACAAGGGGGCTAAATAAAGATTCCATTTGCTTGCCATCTCCCTCAGTTCCAAAAGTAGTCTTAAGTTTTAAAAGGGTCAGATTAAGGGAGCTTTAAAAACAATCAGAGCTCCTTGGAGAGCCCTTCTCCCATGCATCTATTTCAAGAATTCACAATTCCCCTCGGCCGCCACGATGGTTGAACATGAAAAATTAATACCGCTTGAAGTGCATTGTCCTCCAAGTCTAATGTTGTTTCTTACAAGTTCTTCTTTATTCTTGTATGAGTGAGAGCATATTTTATTATTGTGCAGAATATAGGTCAAAAATGTGTGTTGCCACTCAAAACTGATTATATATCGGAACAAGCATTCTGGCAGATGGTTCAAGGTCCCTTTCAGTCTAAAATCAGTCTTTAAAAAGCAATGGTACATAATTACCTGTTCAAATAACCTGATAAAATGATTACATGGAAAACTAATATTATAGCACCGCTTATTATTATTACTACCATTATTTATTAAACCCTGACCCCCATTCTCCAGTATACGAGACCCCGACTTATTTTCACTTTGAGTTTATGACATTTATGACATTCTAACCAGGGTTTTAAGAAATGCCATAAAGGGCAAAAAAGCTAAACTATGTCAGATGACTATCTCAATCCACAAGTAGCAACATGACCTTGCATAAGCCTGCCACAAGTGATAGATTAACCTTGTGTGTTTTGTTTTTTAGGCATTTCAATTTTAAGAAAATTGAATGGTATACTTTTCTTTTTAAAGCATATATGACATGCATCCTTTCAGGGTACTACTGTGAAGTGATTATCAGGCCCACAGAAATGCCAGGTATTAAATCGGCCAGAAAAAATGTTCCTATGGTTTTTAATCAATATACAACTTCCTACACTGAGATTTGCTTGAATGGAGACAACTGGCAAACCCCAAAACACATGAGGATTGCTCATAGGTATCCCCAAAAGTGAACACTGAACGTCTCCCCTCTTTATTACAGTCAAATTCATGCGTTCCGTTTGATAGAATTCCTACCCGCACATTTTCATTTTGTCACAAAGCTATAAAACGCCCTGGAATGTGTATGTGTGTGTCAGAGACTAATCCTTTCTGTTGTTTCACCACCGAAGCCGTGTCCCTCGCCCTTTTGTCTACGCTGAAATCACCCGGTTTGCTTCTGAGCACAGAGTCACATAGTTTTCCACATTTACATTAACGATAATGTTTAGATACAATTTCTCGCTGAATGGCCACTTCATAAGGCATCGATACAGTATAGCACTGGCATGTCAGTGAATAGGAGTGAAGCTGGTGAATATCACTAACACTATAAAGGGTACTTTGAAAAACCTACACGCTGAACAACCTGGTCACTGGAACCAATTGCTGTCATTACCTCAGAAGTGTATGTGTGTATATAGCTAAGTGCAAAAATTTTACAAATTGTTCTTTTCTTTTAAGCCTTTTTCATGAAAAGTGTAGTTTTGCATTTTCTACATCAGCCTTGCTGAATTAGAGTTTATCAATATATTTCTTGATTAGTAAAGAGTTCCTTTAGTTGAGTCAAGTTTCATTTGTCATTTAAGAATACAAAAAAATAAAACTATTAAAAGAACAGGAATTCTGAATGTGATTGTAATAAAAGTCGCATTAAGGCTGTAGATGAGAGCAGGAAAAAAGAAAAAAAAAAAAAGTTTGTCTGGAAAAGACTTTTGGATTGCTACTGCTTGCCCTACTTCTAAAGAGGGCTACTTACAACCAACAACAACAACCTCATGCGGCATGGTTGGCATGTTCTTCCCAAAATCACTTTGGGTACCAGACATGCGCTGAATTTCATTAATAAAACAAGTTGCTCTGGGTAAAGGAAGTTAAAGAAGCGCAATAACAGTTAAATATCTTATTTCATGAACAAGGGGATTTGCATGAATTAGGCTGCTATTTTCTGTTTGTGGCCACCTGTAGCTGAAAAACACATCAAAATAAAAATATACATAAATAGAAAACTATAATGTGCCAACAATATACAGTAGAGGCAGCCCACAGTTTCAGGCTGCCAAGACAGGGGCTGATTAATCTGAACCGAGAAGTGTAGCTCCGCTGTCTTGGAGAGACACAACCACCCATCAAAAGGACATACAGATGGCAGCTGAGAACGGAGGTCCCGCTCAAACCGATAAGCCCAACGTCAACATCTGTCTGTCTGGCTTTCACTGGGACCCCATTAGCTATGCCCGTTCTCTCACTGGCCATCCCCTCCCCTGCTAGGCTTACATGCCAGACAGAGATGGGGCTGGACCCAGATTAATTGCTTAAACCCATCCCCCACTGGCAACACAGCCCTTTTTTTTTTTAAGAACAAGAAAGACATCTAACCATGTTTGATGAGCCCGGAAAAAGCAGGTTTGGTGGACGAGCGATGGAATTGTTTTGCTTGAAGCCACATAGTTCATGTTTCACGTCATTTTGGAAATGAGCTTGTACATCCGGGTGAGCCATGCATCACTTCAAGTGCCACACAACAACGGCGGCCCACGTCCGTCTTCCCTTCTGAAGGCTGTTGCAGCTGCAGCAGGGCAGGCTGCGAGACCCATGCGGAACAAAAAGTTATCAGCACAAATGGACTCTTGCTAAATGCAGAGCTGCAAAAAATGATCTGATGAATGTATTGCAGAAAACACAATGAGCCAAACAATTCCTTCCCTACATAGTGTTTGCGCAGCCAGTTAACAGATGCCAATTCGTTGGAAGGAAGGAGAGCATTTACTAGAGAAGCAGCTTGGGTCCAAGGCACCTGACAAAATTTTAAACCTCTGGATACAAACAAACCACAAAATGCTAAGCTTGTGAGACTAACAAGGACAGAGAACGACTTGATATGGCCCAAAAAAAGACCCTAATTAAAGCCGTAACATCCCAGCAGATTCCTTCCCAGGGGATAAAGAAATTTCAGTCTGCAGTTCTGCCTTGTAATACTTCTTAAATGAATAAATATACATTTTCAATTATGAGTTGCATGCTATAGCCCCATTTTTTGAGTATGAATTGCTGACGGACAAAATATACTTTAAATGGCCAATTCTGATATGCTCCAAAATTCAACTGTCAGGCCAAATTCTAAGAATTTCCTTGCAAAAGTCTCTCTATAAACAACTGTGGTTATAAAAGTGCTGACAGGTCTAAGCAATTTATACATAGCACTTCAATGATCAAAAAAATGTATTCTGTAATTACATACCTTACATGATACGAAAACATAAGCTAGAAAAGTGTCGTCATGCAGTTCAAGAACTTAAACAGAAGTAAAACTTCAAATGTCCTTTCCACATCTTGCAGCAATGAATAAATGTCTAAAAATGGGGGGGGGAATCAGAAACTCTTCCCCATTCCATCTCTGTGCCTGTTGATAAGGATAGATGTCCTTTTTCCAGAAAGTTAAAAACCTCAAACCACAAATTCAATTCAACCTATTTTTGTAACAAACAACAATGCAGAGGGATACCAAATTCCGTTCCCAAAATGTCCGGGCCAAATTAGAGCTGAAACACATGGTCATCTTTACAAAGCCTTCAGCCAACTCGGTGGTATATATACAGTTGTTACCTGAAGTTGTGGCAATGAACACACTAATAATTGCAATAATAAAATGCACTGCTGTACGACTATTTGAAGCTAATTTTCCACCATGACAAATTCCCATGCTGTTCAGCAGCTGCAATGGGTGTGGACTGTTCGCTTGGGTTGCAATATATCCTGAACAAAAACTGGTATGAATTCCACTAGGTAAACTGGATAAAAGGCAAGCAAAAATGCGCTGCCGCCACCGTAGAAGTCACCGGTCATCTGCTCTTTACTGTAACTACAGCTCCAGAAGGGTTTATGGGGATTTAGCTCACAACTGGAGGTGAGTCCATGCTTGAGCGCAGAGGTGGTGGAAAGCAGAGGAAGTGGTTTGCAGGCTATTGGTTTTATACTGCACTGATGTGCACCGGTCCCAGACAAGGGTACGCGGGCTGTCTGCAAACTTGCATAAAACCCCCAGCGACAGGTTTATAAGGTGTGAAGTGGGTCACGGCACAGTGTGATTTGTAACAATGCCGTCATTCTACCATGGCAGTGGCCACCCCGCACGCACCCCTGCCTCACAGCCAACTGATACCGAAGGAGGTCGAGCGTACACTTCCCCTCAAAGCAAGGACTTGCATCTGAGAGGAAAACAAGCCTTTAAATTAACACAACAAACATGGTATTGGTGAATTAGCAACATGACAACACTGATGCCATATTTACCTGTGCAATGATGTTCACACTAACATCACATTTTTATGAGTTTGTTTCAAGGTTTCAAGTTTTATTGTTATAGGTACAAGCGCCGTGTAGAAGTACCACGAAATTCTTCTTGAGTGCTTCTCCAGACTATGAACAAAAGAAATAGCACAAATGAATACAACTGCACAAATCAATACAACAATAAGTAATGCTATTAACAATAAATAATCAATAACAGTAGACAGCCAGAGTACTTAAAACTGAGAATGCTTCAAGTGACAGTGTAATGTGTGAGAGTTTGTGTGTGCCGTCCTGCAGCAACACAACTTACGTTTAGGCTTTCAAAAAAAAACTCAGACTCTCTAAATTGGACAGCGCTTTGCCGCGCACATACACGCTCCCTTTGCAGGTTAAATTAAAGCCCAGCAAGAATCCGAGGAGGAGGAAAAAAGTATGAAGACGAGAAAAATGAGTGCAAGCAGCAGCAAAATCTCTCTGACAGCTACAAATCCACTTTGAGATGTCAGAGATGCAGCCACTTCACAAATGTAGGCCAGTTTCTGTTATTACTTCTACAGCATGGAGCTATGGTGCAGTTACCCATTTTGCAGTCAGCCAATCATACAAGTCTGCTTTCAGCAAAAGGCTTGTTGCTGTGAATGAACAGACTTCTTGAAAATACCAATGTGACGCTCTCCATTCACATTCGATGCGTGTAGCAACATAAAAAGCTTTATGAACTGTAAGCCACACACAAACTCCGTAGAACCCGGCATAAAACCACTAATGCTTCACCCAGGAAAACTAACCACCTCTGAGCAAAGGCTGCATCGCTCAGTGCAGTTCGGCCCCTTGTTACAAAGCTGTCACTGCCGGCAGTCAAAATATACCGCGTGTGTGTACGAGCGGGGGGGGAGAGAAAAAAAAAAGTTGTAAATTCTCCTGATGAAATTGGAGTTTTAGGGCAACTGCGAGTGGCGCTAGACAAGTGCATGCGGTTGTTTGCCCATCTCCCCCCCTCAAGCCCGACATCATCTTTGTAACGGTGTTTGGCAAACAATGAAGCTGGGGGCCAGCAGACGATGGGGCTGCCGTGGGAACAAAGTCATAATCATCGCTACAGGACCCCCCTCTTCCTTGCTGCAGAACTCAGTCATTAACACAGCACAGTCATGAAAGAAGCATTATTTCCCAGGGTTTGAAGGAAGCCTTTTCAGTTTAATTGAGTTCTCACCGCAATGTACAACTTTTTCAACTGAAAAGGGAAGGGAGAAAAAAAAAAAAAAAAAAAGTTCCAGATCCAGGCTTCTCAATCATTTTCATCTTGCGACACTAGGCTTTTTCTGAATCATGAACTCTGCTCTTTGAAGTGATAGGTCAATAACAGCATGGCGTTTCCATGGAGAGTGTCGCCATGGGGATTGGTTTCCATTTAGTGTGTAAGGGAAGGTGAATATTTTACCTTGATCTCCAGGATGGTTATTAAGTACTCAAGCTTCTGCTAACAAATAAGTTGTACCCTTTTCTGCATGGCCAAAGGGCAGCGAGTCTTTCATCATCTCAAAGAATAGTCAGCTGCTCCATAAAGCTGCATTTCAAGGCTGACAAAAACCTTGAGCAAGTATGGATTCAGTACATAAACTGCACCTTGACTGCGTTTGCACTTGGAAACAACGTTACAAGAAAAAGGCCCTCAACTGACCCTCTAACTCTGCACTTCCATTGTTCAAATCAAGCAAGAGAACTGGTTCAGACTTAACTGAAGATTCCAAACCCCATGTATTCATTGTCACATTGAAGCAAGGAACTCTGCACAACAGGACTCCATTTCCCTCCAGGAGAGAAGGAAACTACATCAGCTAAAAACATTACATTTAAAAGCTTTTTAGGTCTCCCCTCCAAAATTTTAATAATGGATGTTATTGCCATTTCTTATTGACAATCATTCTTCCACTCTGAATTGCTCAAAGTTTTAACACCAGTGTTTTTAGCTTGAAAATAAGTCAGAATAGTTTTGAACAAGTCAGAAATGCAACATTTTAAACTCGCCTGCAACTGATTACTGTAACACAAAATGTGAGTGCAACATTATAGTTCCACTTCCTGAAAAGAGCGCATACCGTTCCAACGCGAGACAACGAGAGTAAAGCTAAAGGGAACTGTCACTGCAAAACGGCACAACCAGATTAACTAAAATTAAAATGGACTCCATTTAGATTCACTGAGAGGCAGCAATTTCTTTAAGATACTTGCTGGGACAAAAAAAAGCGATATTCATCCTGAAACTCATCTAAACTCATTAAAAAGTTTATAAATCACAGTAAGCTCTGCAGTCCTTTGCCTTTCATTTCCAACTAAAGATGGAAGTCCAATATCATTCTGAAAGTACCATTTAATTTGCTTTAAAGCGGTCACCATGCCTCCTGTAATGCAGAAGAGCTATTTAATTGACCTTATAAAGCAAATAAAGCGTCCGATCATTTCTAATCGATCATGAGGCTCCCAGGGTATCTTGTGGCATTTCTGCTCTTTTTATTTCATTTTTTGCTTTCTCTGAACCGCACGCACAGTGGTACAAGGTAGGGGCTGCAGCCGAGTCCCTTTAAAGCGGCTACTCGCCTCTACAGGATGGCATTCTCGTTTTGTGCTTTCTTTTTACCGCGGGACAACGGGAGAGCAAGTGCTAAGGAGCTGGGAGCCTCAGTCAACGATGACAGAATCCAGCAGTTGGCACTTTACAGATTAGAAGACCAGTCACTGTTGTTGCACCCCCTCCCCAAGACTAAGCAAGAGGGCCAATGGAGACTTCCTCCAAAGCCCATTTTCACCATGTTTCCAAGCAAAACCAAAGGATTTCAAGGCTCCTCTGAAACAGCTCCCAAAAACCAGCTTTGCTACTGTAAAGTAGTCTAAAGCTCTAATTACATTTTTGGGCTCGATTAGCAGAAGGCATAATTATGCTACCTTTATTATGTAAATCAATTGGCTGATTTCAATGAATTAATTATCCTTGTCCCAAGTTTGATTACTAAATCAGTGTACTAAAACAGTTTTAGTCCCTGAAAATGTGTCTTTCCTCTTCTATAAAGTGCAACAAACAAAGAAGTGTAATATATGTTTATGTTCTGCTTGAAAAAGCATATGTTAAAACATTATGATAACAGGAAACATTTCTTAGTGATAAATAAAACACGTATTCTTGATTAAACCTGAAAATTCTGATCATCCAAGCGTTTCACAAATTAATGCTGCAAAGTGTCTATATGCACACAGCTTTAGTCACACTTCGGTCATGATAAACTCTACCTAGGGTACAGCAGTTAGGAAGCTAAAAAGGCTAACAGTCCCAGGTGGGTGCCTTCTTTTGTCACCCTAAACATGTTACAAAAGAACTGCTACATAAAATAATCAATCTACATATAACAGTTCAAGTCTCTTTAGATAAAAGTGTTTGCTAAGCAACTACCACTAATCCATTGGGCAACCTTTTGAACGCAAGGTCAACAAAAATCTAAGTCAACGGGGAGGGGGGGGGGAAATGCATGAACAAGAGCACAACAGAAGCCTGCTCAACAGTTTGGAACCAATAGGTCGAAATAAAAGGCTATTAAAAGCAATCCTCTGAGATTTGAAGGATTAACACCAACTAGCAAGGCCAAAATTCTTGAGAGCAAATGAGAACTCTTAAGTCAATCAAAGTTAATCAAACACGGCCCTTGACTTGTGCAAGAGTCTGAACTGACAGAGAGATGTTCCCCATTCTTCGGGCCTCATTATCACAAAGGCTCAACTAGAAGAGGAATCCCGACTGAATGAAAGAGGACAGTCTGATAGGCATTGAGTGTCCACATCCATGTAGGGCAATCAAACCCCAAAAGAACAGGTCATTACTCAGTGCTTAAACACTAAGGCACATGTCAGAGCTTAATAGGTCAGCAAATAGAAAGAAAAAAAAAAAAAAAGATTATCAGGTTGGAAAAAATGTTTTAACCTTAAGTACAAGTAACAGATAATATCGTCCCTTTAAGTTCATTTTGCAGCAAGTCTTCAGCTATTGTTGTGTGTAATTAATAGGACGGCAGCTATACTGTTCTGCAAATTCCCACATGACAGAATACTAATTTCCACAGCCGTGATTTTAAACACTTCCTTCCTGTGCCAGATAATGGAAGCGGAGGAACCGCAATTAAATATTGCTCAACCTTTGCAAGATTACCCCCAAGAACCAACGCACAAGGAGAGTGGAGCTATTATGAACCCAAGACAGATTAAAATATGACATGAATACTAAGATGCAGGAGAGGCAGCTGCAACAACAAATAGGTTTGCAAGAAGGATGAGCCATTTCCTGTGCTTGCCTGCTCTCGACATTTCAGTTCTGTGGGCTTGCTGGGGAGAGGGGACCTTGATTTTTTTTTTTTTTTTTAAAACAGCACAACATTCTGTTTTCACCTGGTGGAAATGCACGCGGCATGCTGCAGAATGCCCACAATCGAGGTGACCGACAACCACGGTGGCAAACCGTCACGCCCCCACACCCCTCCAAAACTCCACAGCCCTTTGCCACCTGCTCAGCAATCGCAGTTCCACCTCCTGCCTCTCACCCCCGCCTACCAAACTGTACCTTGTGTGTGAGATATCCAAGAAAATGACTATTATTAAACACTTCAGCTCGGTTCAAATACAGAGGAGCAGGCATTATAAAACCAAATACACACAAGCTTCTGTAAAGAGGCAGCAAGTAGAGGCTCTATAATAGACCCTCCATGACTCAATATCAATTGATGATACCATGCTAATCTACAGAGAGGAGTTATTCCTCCAGTGGGACTCAAAGGCTGTTAGTGTACATTTTCTAGGCTCCATTAGGACCTCCAACTGTATTTCTGCAGCAATAACTGACTGGTGCTTATGAAGGCACAAGTTTCATTATTCATTCCAAACAGCCAATAACAGAACACAGGACTATGAAACAGGATTCCAGCTGTCACAACAGAGATCATTCAAACACGCAGTGAAGGGAACATGGGCAGACATGGTGAAGGACCACGTCCGAGCCAAGAACCGTTACCCACAAGCATTTGCCACATTGTCTGCTGTACGGAGCCCCAGGGCCACTTTCCCAAGCTCTGCATGCCCTGCTCCACCGCAAAGACTCCTGCGTATGCCTTGTTAAATGATTGAAGGTTCCACAATGTTATAGGGAAGGATGCTGAGTGACAGGGAGGGACAAACTGCCCTTTCATCCTCTAAGATCAGGAAAGGACACAATGTGGCAATTAGCATGGCAATTACCACCTACGTCACCTCTTGGCAGAATAATAAGGCCTCATAAGACAAAATCTTGTTGTATAAGGAGGTATCATTCTTGTCCATCTCACACAAACACTAATAGTGTATTCAGGATTGTAAGTCTTAAAAGGAATGAAAATATTTACTGAAACTTTGCCAAAGCTCATAACAATATATTTCACCTGCAGTTTACAATGCATTTCTGCCGTAGCCTACTTCTTCCAGTATGAAAAAAGTTCAAATAACTTTCCCAAAATAGAAAATTATCAACTTATCAACTTTTCATTTCCATTATTAATATGATGTTTCTCCACAGTGATCCAACTGCTAACCCAGTAGCTCATGCACAGATCACAGCATTTGGTCATGCCATTTCTCCCTTCTTATCAAAGACTTTGAAGGAAATTACAAGTAATCCGGCTGGCAGGGCTCAGCTTCACCAAATGCAATGACAAACAGTAATAGAAGCCATAGCACCAATAGTAGCAGCAGCAGCAATTATAAGAAATCTCACCTGTGCTGAAGTGTGTTTAAATGTCACAGCTCAGTCCCACTAACATGTTTTTGCTCCATCCGTGACACATGAATATCATCATCGTTACTGCCTGATGGAAAGAAAAAAAAAACCACACAGATTGCCACACTGCCAGTGATCGGGACAAGAAACACTAAAATTATCAAATTTGCAACCATCTTTTCAGTCTTTAACGCTGCATCTGGGATACTGTCATTGCTTGGATAATGTACAAAGTACCTGACATTTCAAGTCTCATCAGATGTCGCACAAAACCCCTAACCTTTTATCTTCAGGAATGTTACTGTGCTCCTGCAACATAGCAAAAAAAAAAAAAAAAAAAAAAAAAAAAAAATTGTCTATCAGAAAGAAGAAAAAGACTAACTTTGCTGAAAACCAATTTCACACTGCAGCACCAAACCCAGAACAGACTTTCCCTTGCAGCCGCTAAAGTTGGACCTGCCTGTCCCGCATAGGCCTCGTCAACCACCAGCGAGCTTGCAGCACACGTGGCCATCCCCCTTCCTAAATCTTCATTCGCGAAGCCAAGCCATGAGAGTGACTGAAAATCCCAAACTTTTTCCCCTCCTCAAATTCCATAGCACTAAAGAAGTGGTCTCACCCAGTGCTAGTGTATCTGCATGCATTGCCAAGGGTCGACTCTTACGCAGCATAAGTTTGGAACGGGCAGAGCTCAAAGTCCCCTTCTCACCGTAAGGTGACTGCAAGCAAGTGGTTATACCCGAAAAGTCTTACAAGGCCGGTTGCTGGCTTGATGGAGATTACCACTCTGGAGCTCCGAGCTGTCTGCATTCACACTGATCTTACCTGACCCAGTCACATGACCAGTGCAACATATGAACCCCAGCATTACAGGGAGTGTGTTCTTTTTGCCCGCTTCTGAAGCAAACATGAAGTCTTCACTAACTACTCTTCTAGTGAAGTTTTGGATCTTATTGACCTGAACACATGATCTGAAGGTTGCTGGCTCATGACCCTTCTATAATGATGGAAAGGAACTTTATTACTTCATTCAAAAACCAAGATGTTAAAATGAAATCTCTCACTCATTATCTTCCTTTATTGGAAATAATGTAATGAAAGCATACAGAGCTCGTCATATCTGTGTAGTTTTATTAAGATCAGTCATATAATGTGCATATAAAATTTCTGCAATCCTTTATAAACTTTTTAAATATTCAGGTATTAATATTCTCATTGTTTGATTTATATGAATTATTTTCTGTTTATAGTTCTCACACACTTCACTAAACAACCGGGGATACAACATCTGAAAATGCTACGTGGGCAAAGGGTCTTATTTTCTCAGAATAACAGGTCGGCAACAAAGTAGACAAACAGTAGTTAAAGTTAATGGTTCACTTATGATTATGTTATAATAAAAAAACTGAGCAGCAACAGTTCATTCTTTTGTTTCAGCCACCTCAAAAAATATGGATGCTGCTAAAACACAATTTTGAAATGCAATGTTGTTAAAGCATAACCAGAGCACAGTGGTGGGAATTTGCACCCTTCATCAACCATTCATGAGAGCGAGATACAAAGAAAAAAACACATGGTTCATCATTGTCAGAGGATCAAGGGCAGGTCTCCCAGGGAAAGTGAACTTCCTGAAACTCTCACATTGCAGGGCTCTACAGATTAGGTCCTTCTTTCACCATTACTGCAACTTACCAACGCTTAAATGGAATCACTCTCAGTGAAACATTAAAATAACACAGGGGCAACACACCAGAGGCATTTCACCTCAGCTTTAGTTTTTTGGAAGAAAGTATTGTAGAAGCTTTTCCCAAAGTATTTAAACTATATCAATATCTCCACAAAAATCCATTTACAGCTCTATTAAATGCAGTACGGTCCATTATTTAGCAATCTGAAACGTATAGTGATTGGAGAGTGAACTTAATTATCTAACTTCGGTTGTTATACAGAAGTTTCCGGCAGTAGTACGAAAGTCCTAGGGTTTCCCCATCTGTGCTTTAAACAGATTAACTTTATTATTAAGGCTTTACCACAATGCTTGGACAAATTTCTTGGGTATGTCTCTTTTCTTAGATGGTTAGTAGCAGAATCTAAAAATGCACCATTACATGTCACGTCACTGTACATACTAAAACTGGATCCCCCTTGTCCCCAAGCAGCACAACAAGGGAAAAAAAAAATACACATTGAACACAATAAAAACTATTTTCTAACATCTCATGTCACATCACATACAAACATGAGCTCACTACTTGCCATTTCCAACTAGCAAAAACCAAACAGATATCATGCATTGCATTTATAAACTTGTATTTTTAGTTGCAGTAGCAGAAACAGCTCGACTCATCAGTGATCGGGTTAGGTAACCATCCGCCGTATTGGTGCACATTTCACTTTCCTGCAGGATCACAATTTGAACGTATGTGACCGCTCACAGCACCGCAATTCCTCTTCTGCTGCACCAGGTTTTAGAACTTCAAAACCCATGAAAGCTTTTAGCAGTACTGAAACTGTAAAATGCTTTTTTCTCTCTCACTTTCTTCATTCTTAATCTTAAAACATCATTCAAGCTCTGTCATAATCTCCCTATTCTTACTATATCAGAAAACAGTTTTCAAAGGAGGTCTCAAGCTTAGGTTCAGATCTGCTGATTTTCAGGCAGATTTCCAGTCAAGCCATCTTTTGCTCATCCATTACACTGATTGGTATCTTAACTAAGATTAAAAAAAAAAAAATTGTTGATAAATTTTAGACTTAAAGTAAGCTGTAGGCATATATGGAGACTGATACATTTTCCTCCCTTTAAAATGCTTACAGATTATCATATTTTTCCCCCAAACTAACAACTGTTCCAGCTACAGATATGATGAATACACTAAAGCAGTTTTGCCACTAATTAGTTTCTTGGCAAATGCAGTTTGACAGTATCAGCACTGGGAGTGATTAATATGCTTTACAACATAAGAAATGGCAAGGCCGTGTACCACTCTTAGAAACACAGAAGAGCACAGGGCAAACATGCCCTTGAAAGAGTGAAATGAAGCAAGAGACTGCAAAAATAAAAACTGAGGTATGGTCCAGGGGGGAGGGGCCACAATTTTTTTTTAAAAAAAAAAAAAAAAGCTCTCCAAAAATACTTCCTTCCAAAGACTCAACGGTTTGCTTAGAAAATACGGAGGCTTCGGAGCCAGCGGAATAAGGGCCCCAATCAAAGGGGACTATTCTGGAGACCTGTGTAGAGAAATGGCTTTAATCGGCCCCCTGAAAAAGCATTTGTGAAGCAAATCGGCTCAAAATTCCTTCCCGATACAGAAGCTGAGCCATCACCATGATGCATTTCAAACGGCGTGGGCTGGAAAAATGCTGAATTTGGGAGGAGACCACAGGGGCAAACTCAGGATCAAATTTTACATCTGATTTAACAATCCCACATCCAAGCGAGCACAGTAGATTCTGCAGAACTGAACAGCAGGATTCGCCTTCCTGATTAGCTACATCATTATTTCCTTCTCCTACAACAATGTTTTTCTTTTTCTTCATTTTAAGAAAGAAATGAATCTCTCCTGGTGATTTCTAAAAGTTACGAAAGTCACTAACATTTAAACACAATTCTTCAAATATCTATTTTCAATCACGTTAACTTCAGAAACTAATACACTGTGCCTGAGATTATCAAAAAAAGTTTCTTAGAAATGGACAATTTCACAAAACTATTTAAACACCCTGCAAATCATGGATCACAAGTGTTCTCCTTTATGATGTGTGAAAATGTTGATGTTATCAAACATTTTGGGAAATTGGTAACCACAGCAATGACTTTTAAAAGGACAAATACCATTGTCCTTTTTAGACAGACCTGAAATACTGACACACTGCACCCAGAACTAATTAACAGCGTGCCAAACATTTGATATTCATTGTCGGCAGTATCAGTTCTGTCAATTACTGAAACCAGTATATTTGACCTTGACACATTCACATTTCTTTGTGCTGGTCATGATAAATTATGATTACCCGATGAAGAACATCTCCGTGCAAAAACACCACATTACCACTAGATTGAAACTATAAATATGACAGCAGGCCACACATATAGATTTGTGTGTAAGTACTTTCATCGGACATTACATTATGTTTTCAGGATAGTCAGTTACATATATGGAATTGCTTTACAGGCATATGATTTATAAATACTGTATTTCATACAACTGCATTTTACCAGAGTACCTCAGGCTGAGGTCCTTGGTTAAGGTTGCAACAGCAGGACACCCTTCCTGAAATACATAAATTCAGAGAAATTCAGATTTAACATCCAAGATGATGTCCCTAAAGGATGCCTTTACAAAATATGAATATGCACACCCAAAGAATGCATTTTTAAACTGACTACGTGCCCTGCAAAGAAAGATTTTAATGAAAGGGTGTATGTGGCTAATTAGCTGAAGACTAAACTAAACCAAAAACACGCAGAGTAAAATTGTTATCAGGCAAATTAACAACTGCTTGATGTGGCTGAGAAAGGGCAAAGTAGCATTCATATTATAGTGCCATATCTGCCATAAGATATGGGCAATCATGTTTCACGACAGATGATCCCATGTTATGCACGGAAAAATTATGTGATGACTAGCAGCCCTGCAAACTCAGTACAGCCACGCTCCGAGATACGCCCCCTTTAGTTAAAAGAATGTGTGTTTACAAGGAGTTTCATTTAGCTAGGGGTTTCTGGTAGTGTAGTGGTTAGAGCTTCTATCTTTGGTTCCAAAGATTGCTGGCTTGAATTCCATCTCCAGCCATACTACCCTTGAGCAAGGTACTTACCTCATTACCCAGCAGTACAAATGGGTTAAAAAACTGTAGATAGCTTAACATTGTAAGCCATTCTGGAGAAACATGTCAGTTACATGAATAAATATAACAAATGTAACATGTTCAGTTTGAGAATTCACCGTAAGGGTTTTTTTTTTTTTCCTTTTCCAGTAGCACATTACCTTTGTAAGGTGAGGGAAGACTGTAATAAAGCCTCGTCATTATGATCAAGAGAGGTCCCAAACTCAGAGGGTGTCTATGGAATGACAGGCAGCCCCCTTTATATGGGGAGCGTGCTCCACATCCATGGACGCATCAGGGAGTTGTGCCAGCAGCATTCACGTTCAAAGCAACCCAGACAGCTGTCCCATCGTGCCATAGTGGGCACAACGCCACATTGTATGTGGGTTTCCAACAAGACATTTGCCTTACTTCTTCAAGGAAAGACCTACTTTCTAGTCAAGCACCGGCAGAATATGCCAGAGCTCAAAATCCAGCACCGTCTGTTGACTTTTCCATCCAATATTTATTTGGATTATTTATTTATTTTTTGATAGATGTTCATTCCATGTGGCCTTCACTACTGGGCGGTGATCTATAATCATCCACAGCCCAAATGACGTCCTTTTTAACTTGACCTAAAAAGAACAATTTACTGTCCGGCCTTCTGTCTTGTTACTAGGGTACTCTATCTCCTCGACCCAAAAAAAACCACATCCAGATGGCTGTTGTGACCTGTCCAGTGTATGAAGCATAAATACATCCATTAGGTTAAAGGGGAGGAGGGAGACCCTGGTGATGAGAACATTTGGAAGACCTAACTAAAAATACATCAGAGTATACCCATCTCTACTAAGTGTTCGGTAACTTAGCCAACCTAATATCTGAAAATCTCCTGACAATCTCTATTGAGACATACATAAACCTTTAAAAAAATATACTTGGAGGCAGTATAAGCGGGTATTTATTGCAAGACTTACCTGGAAAACATTAAGCTGCATAAAGGAAAGTCTGGAAAGTATATATCATTCTATCAATTCTTAAACAGAACATACACATTTATATATAGGTGCGCGCGCGCACACACACACACACACACTAATCCTTCACATTACACAGTTAATTACTTTTGTTTTACAGAAAAAAGTTTGAACTAAAAAATGTGACAAAGATTAATTACATCTAAATGAATTTAGATACATTTTTTAGCATGACAATGACAGCACCAACATCCATCCATCCATCCAGTTTCAATAGCCACTTGTCCTGAGCAGGGCGGCAACGACGCAGAGCCTATTCTCGAAGCACTGGGCGCAAAGCTTAGGGAGGTACATCCTGGACGGGATGCCAATACATCACAAGGTAACCACAGATGTGTGCGCACACACACCAGGGGCAATTAGTCTCTCCAATCCAGCTTAACTGCCTATCGTTGGACTGTTGGGGGGAAACCCACACAGATATGAGGAAAACATGCCAACTCCCTATCCTCTCACGGCAGACAAGCACTGTGAGACAACGCTACTTGCTGCGCCCTGTATTTGTAACAAAATTATTTCAGGTTTGTCTTTTAATGCTATATTTTCAGTCATTACCAATATCTTCTTGGCCAGTTCAGGACTGCAGTGGTCCACAAGAATACCCACAAGCGCAGGATGTAATACACAGTATACTCTGGATGAAAATATTTTTAATGAATTCTTATGACAAAGAAGTGAACAAGATCACTACATATCTGACTCTGCAAAGCATGAATACACAATAAATAGACTAAGGACTGAAAGACCCCAGTTTAAATCTCAGATCTGTTGTAACACTTGTTCAATGTTCTTACCATGAATTGCTTCAATAAAAAAAAAAAAAAAAAAAAATTACTCCGCTGTATAAATGGGTAAATAATGACATTTATTACATATAGCTTAATATTAAAGGCTGCTTAGGGAAAAAAAGCATTTAATAACGACTTCTATACGAGATAGGTGTATATAATTTCCCCACTTGATATACCATGTCTTAGTTTTTTCTAGGATTTTTGGCAAACAAATACAAAAGTAAGTGCAGACTGCAATACGGAGGAACTCAGAAGTGCTTTTGACTAGACATCAAAGAGGAACATACCCACCCAGTCCTGCTCTGAGTATTCTCAGAGCTTCAGCCTTGCCTCTACTATATCACTTTCTTTGCTGCAGTGTGATGGAAGAGAAACTGATTAAACCACAGCACTGAATAAGTAAACACAGATTTCCAAAAACACAGCACCATAGTGGCGCATTTGGCTTGTTCTGGCACGAAGGTTTGTGCGAACAATAAATAGCTCTGCTTGAAGATTAACGCCATGGTCCTGGTGTTTTGAAATTAATTATCATCCTCAGCCTACCTCGGCATCATCATAACTAAGCTCATTCTGTGATATGTGAGTGTTATGTGTTGAAATCCCATGGCTTAGATAGAAAACTTGATTACATAAAACTTACCCGAATAAAGACCTTTAACTGATTTATTATATATTTTGTATTAACACAAATTCATTGTTTTCATAACTGCTGTAGTACAGCACTTTCTATGGAAAGATCCCCTCAGCGAAAAGTACAAATTATCTCATGATGTGTTTATTCAGAAAGAGATATAAACAGAAAAAAAGAAAGACCCTCTTAACTGCCTAACCAGCGTACCTTCAAGAGGGGACTAGGGACACGCAAATTACCCAAAAACAATGAAACTGGTCTACAACTGCATTTAACATTTATATAATTAGCTGATGCTTTTCACAAAAGTGACTTACAATGTTAAGATACCTACAACTATTTACCCATTTACACAGCTGAGTATTTTTTTTTACTGAAGCAATTTAGGGTAAGTACCTTACTCTTGAGTACTACAGCAGTAGGTAAGATTTGAACTTCAGAGCCAAAGGCAGAAGCTCTAACCAATACACCACCTGTTGCCCCAACTTTTCATTTCCTTTCTTTTTAAAGACCAACACAGGCAACAGTATGCAAAATCTACCACTGGCACTTCCATGATGAATTTTGTCCAATGAGGGTTGTCAACAATGGGTGAGATGGTGAGTGCCCCATTCTTACCAAAGTCAGAAAAAAATCCTTTAACGCTGAGATTAATGTAACACGTTTTTAATTTCTGTCCAAATAGAAACTTGGGCATTCACAGTTACTTGCTGGGCCAGCAATATAACAAAATGTAGGTCTGCCCATTGCAGTGACATATACAGAGTGTTGATTTGATTGGGCCTAAATAAAACAGTAAATAGATAATCTGACTGAATACTGTAGTTGTGTACTGCAATGCATGTGCTTGGAATTTGGGCCACAAAGAATTGCATTTTTATCTGTCATTGTGTGTCCAATCCTGTAAGCAATCAATAGATAAAAATAGGATGGAGTGGAGAGCCCTCGAGAGATGGGGCTCGGCTTCATACATAACAAGCCAACATTACAGGAGCATACTGCCTTCACATTATGATGAAAAAATGTGATCCATAGTAAAGAAAGCATGGAGTCTTGAAATACACATCTGTCAAATAAAGGCATCTTTGTTCTATATCGTAATGGACACTGCAAGATTCCATGGCCCACTTTTACAATAACAAAAAAAAATTGGACCATTTTTCAAACACCTACAGCTCACCGTGGGATAAATTTTTCTCCAGCGGCTCACTCATTCACCTCTTCTTCCTCATTCTGTCTCTCAAAACAGATCATGACATTTGTTCTATTTTTGCCCTTCAAGGAAGAGATCGACACAATGGACAAAGTAAATGTTACAAGCAGATGAACTGGCCCAAACCATTCCATGCTGGCACATTAACAAAGACAGCAAAGAAATGCAACAAGACAGGATCACAATCTGTAACGCTCTCTACACTTGGGGCCCGGCCAGTGGTGAAATGGCAGTACAGAGGAGAGCGAGAGAAGCTTGTCAATTCATTCAAGGGAATCAGACTTTGGTTCCTCGAAATTGCACAACCGTTTTATCTTTTAGCATGCATGGGGGCTCCGGCAATCTGCCTCAAAGGGAGCTGGGAACAAAATAAAGAGTTATCAAAAGAAGAATTGTTACCAAGAGAAAAAGCTTACAGCATCCAAGTCACTCGATATCCTGGGGACTCCCGAAATGCTGACGTAAGCTTCCCCGACAACACACAAGAAGAGCTGGTTCTGGATTACTCACTCAGCAAGTACTTGCCTGGTTCAAGATTTGAAAATACAGAAGCAAATGTGTAGACTGAAATACAATTCATTATAACGCCTTTCAACATTTGCAGGCCTTTAATAACAAACAAACACTGAATTAATAATGTAGTGTTAAACTGTATTCTGGTATTAGTGACAATTTTTAATTATACCTACAGAGGGGATAAATTCAGGAACAAAATGTCAAGATATTGGGAATGCATGACAGAACCAAGTCATTATTCTACAGTACAACTAGAACACAAGAATAAAGGACCAATGGAACTGACTGACTAAACTGAAAACATGTTCCACCTCTAAGTCAGAGCAGGAAGATTCTAGGTTCATAATGTAACAAAATTTAAGTTAAAAAAAATTTTAATGCGAACTACTTTAACTTCATACATTATATTTCTTTGGATGCAAGACTATTTCAGGAAATAACCCACTTTTAGTTTTACAGCAGACTAATTTCCTGAGCTTATAATCCTTTAATACATGAAGAATGCAATATGATTTGATGACAACTTGTTAAAAACTATTAGTTCTTGAGTCTTCAGACAAAAACTGGGTACAATGGTAGACGGGCCCAAGAGAAGAGGGCTTAGATGTTGTATTGTTTTTTCAAACTACTTTGCAAGTTGTCACACTGGGACTCTTCTTCAGCAATTAAAAGGGGGGGGGAAAAAAAAAAAAAAAACCTGATTTCAACATTTCAAATTTATCTGTTACATTCTGAACGAAAGCCCAAAACCCATCCTCTTTATAAACTGCAGGATCTTTATACACACATCCTCATGATAGTATGCTGCAAACTGAAATAACCTTGGAATTTGCAATCGCTTACTTACGTGCCTAATTTTAACTCAGGATGATAGGAAGCTGCCCTTAGTAGGCACTTTAACATAAATGTTCCTACTCTGCCTTCTTTCAGTTCACTCCCACTTTATCCGAGGAAGAATAGTAACACTCTCTCAAGGTGGAATGTTACGTCCATTACAGTCAGTGATGAAATGATAGCTGGCCACCTGATCCCACAAACAGTCATTTTTAGAACAGTCAGCTAAAGGCATTTGATGCCCTGTGTGTAGCAAACACTGCTTTTGGGATACTTTATGTACCTTGGCAGCAACAGAGTCTTCTTGAAATGGTGTGCCTCTGACTCAAGCCATAGTGCCTCAGGGTATTTTTATTTATTATTGGATGCCCTCAGACTACAGCCAGTGCATCTGTGTATGATGTTCCTCCCAATACACTGTGGAAAAGTCATTTGTCAAGATGAACAGAAGAAAGGAGGTCCGGCCAGCTGGACTACAGGACCCCTCATCATTAATATAACAGACACCAAATTAAGTCTTTTCGACAAAAAGGCACTCTGTAAGACCTTATGGTTTCTGAATGTTTTGCCAGAAAAGAAGCATTTATAAAGGCCTCAAAAATCTATGTTAAATAGATCTAACACAAAAATTAAAGGGGTAAAAAAAAAAATTAATTTATAAGACAAGAATTAAGGATCAAGAGAAACTACCAGAGGACACAGAAGAGGGGCTGTTAGCTTTGAAAAGACTACACTTTGGTCTAGACCCGAGTAAGCTGAAAAAGCTTGGAACTACCTTTGCATCAAACCTCCTACTGATCAGACTTAATGAATATTTTATACCGGAGGCCAACCATTGTTGCTACTTACCTCTGTACCTAGAAAATGAAGCCCTGTATACTCCATAGGTAAGCATTTACAGGCTTCAACCATCTACCTCAAAGAGCGACAAATAGGGCATTTAAAGTCTTAATGAAGTAAAGCTTCACTCTGAAGTGATTGACCTTGATCAGGAGACATGTAAGGATGTTGTACAGTGCTTGAAAAAAGATTAAAGCGTGCCTAATAGATCATTGTAATCTCCCCTTAATTGGAAATCATTTTAATGCTGCAAAAAAGCAATATGAAGTATGGAGAGCCGATTCTTTATCTACGCACTACTTGTGAGAGCAAGGGTAAGGAGGCTGGGTCCCATGTCTCAGGATGCAATTCCCCAGTTCATTAACTACCTTCTGCATAGGTCTACAACCCACATTAATAAGATGGGTCCAATTTCCCACGAACGTCATGGTATACTCTAGGAATGACTGATGATGCTTACTGAAATAGAAGACATACAAACTACTTTCACTTTATGTTGCCACTAGTATTAATTCAAATTAAAATAGAAATTTTCTTTTCTCTACATACATCCGGGTCAATTACACACAAGAGAAGTGCAACATAAATGCTAAAAAAAAAAAAAACGATTTAAACTTTTTTTTTTTTTTTTTTTTAAACTAAAGAAATTTACCACCATTCCAAAATACATGATGTAAAACAAGCACTTTCTTATGGGGAAGATGCCCTTATTTTTTAAAAAAATTAAAAAAAAAAAAAAAAAGATAACCATATATTCTAGTAAAAATGCTATCACAACAAAGATCCTCATGAGCTATACAAACCATTGCAGGCCTCATTAAGACCTTTCAGTGGAGTGCTGTACATTTTCTTTTCTTTTTCCTGGATGGTGAGGAAGGACTACTCCATTCAGAACTAAAAGAAATAAAAGTTTATTAAATGCAGAGGAGATAATTAGGGAAACAGCTGGATTACTCACAATTAAATTTGCCAAGCTGTTTCCAAGAAAGTTCAGCAAGGATGCACTCTGTCCCAGCAGAAATTACGTGTAAATTATCTGTTGCTCTCTGACAGAAACCTTACAGGCACTGTTGTCAATAACCACATTCTTAATGAATATCAATGAAATTCATTTTAAATATGTATTGTGTTGCATGGTGGAATTGCATCTGAATTTGTCAACAATCTAGAACAGTATGAAAAAAAATTTAAAAAACCTACAGGACTCCCATGTCACCAAAATAGAAAACCCTGTGTAAATATTTCTCTCGGTAACAAACCTATAAGCTTCTAAAGTCCAATTGGGGAGTAGAAATGCTACGATAATACTGTGATGCATTACTATTAACAAATTTATGTTTTTAACAAATAAATGGTTACTTTCATAGAACATTATGCATTATCTCCTAGAATCTCTACAAATAAGAAGCTACTAAATCCCCTACTGGCAGGGCTTCTTGCATCTCATCTTCTACATTCGAATTTAATTCATTTAGCACAGTTTTCTTCAAAGCTGCTTACAGTGAATACTATGTGGTATTATATTTTCCATCCAAGGTGACTTACAGTATTAGATACAATACAGTACACTACCCACCTTCAATCACTCATTGACACACCAGGGTAATGTAAGTCACTCAGTCACTCACACAGAGCAATTTATAGTCACTAATTCACTTGAAACATTTCTTTGGCCTCAGGGAGGAAACTGGAGAAATTTAAGGATACCCACATAAACACAGGGAGAACATACAAACTCCACATAGGCCGAGAGGTGAATGAACCCACATCCTCTTGCACTCTCCAAGCACTGTGAGACAGCAGCATACTCGCTGCATTAGCATGGATGGCACAGTCTCTTGTTATACTACTACTAATTTTGTGTTTAATGTTACTCTTCACAGAAAAAACTGAGCGCTCTTCTCACCACCGGCCCCCCAATTACAGCTAGTGGCCAGTTCAAAACCCTCCTCCTGACCAACTGATCTCTTCATGGTTCTAGACCTCCAGACCTTCACCTTTCCCTACCATCCACCATGGAACCTCCAATCCACCTCTGGCAACCTATCCTCCATACCGTTACTCTCCAGACACACTAAAAAGCATCACTCATTCTCTGTTCTCACTGGCATGAGCTTCCTGTCAACATAAAATCTTCCCCTGGTCTCCTGACACATTGGCACCTTTTGAAGACCCACCTTCTCACACTGAGGTATCAGACAGCGTAGCAGTCAGGGTTGTTGCGGTGTAAACTGATGATTAAGTCAAATCTTGCACCTGCTGCAGTGCCCTGCAACAAAAAACTTGCCCTAAAATTGCTCCACTAGGAGTACACTGATATATATACACAGGTAAATGACTAAAAGACACTCTGAATAATACCAGTAGCTAAACTGATAATAATGGGACTTTGGAAGTCAGGTCCACTGTGTCACTCGCTGCTATTTTTAAATTGTCCTCTAGTAAATAGCTTCTTTTTAAAAAAAAAAGAGTCTCATCATTCTCTTGCAAAACAAGTTTATATCTTTTTCTGTACATGCAATTATCAAGGTATTTCAATGTACTCTAAGAAAAAAGTATATTACTTTTCCTCTGGAAAAACTAGGTTTAGCTGGTCTCAAAGAATCATTATCATCAAATTTTCTTGCAGTTTAAAATTCATATCACATTTAAGAAACAGATTGCCTAACTAAGCATTACTGACCCAGGGACATTTCAAAAATGTGTTTAATAATGTTCAGTCATTCCTGCAGATCTCTTTATGAAGAGTAAAGCAAAGAATCAAAACATCAGCATGGCGGCAGACTCCAGCCATATCTCAAAAAAAAAATAATTGTAGACAAATTAGCTGATCTACCAACCATTCTTGTTTTAAGACAAAGGGTATTAGTCTGGCTACCAAGAGTATCACTGCATATTCTCAAAACTGAAAAAGGGAAAAACAACACCTCATAACATGGGGTTTTTTAAATTTAGCCTAAATGTTTGCGTAAAAAGACAAGAGTAACTTTAATGTGTTGCACTGGACTGATCCCCCAGCTGGAATTCTGAAAGGGAAAGCTTTTCCCCTCTTCTGACCAGTTACCTGCACATTACAAGGTCCTATGCTATTGTACACACCCCTGGCGCTTCCCACCACAGAAAGTGGTTACACAGAGGAATCCATTCACACATTTAAGAACAGTAGAGTACAGAACAGCAGCACCACAAGTTAAATGACAAACAAAACAAAATGCAAGTAGAGCTGAGGTAGGTTTGACTCTAGATGAGCAAAAGCAAAGCAGCATGTCTGTCTAATCAGGGATTTCTGTTCCAGAAAGAGGAACTCTCAACTCACGCCAACGTCATTGTGAATGCAAATCGCCCAAGCACATTCGGCTGATTTGGCGAATCCTCAAAAAGAAAGCTGCCACTTATAGAAAATGTATAGCCCCCGTTTAATCGTACTAATTGGGAGGCTGATGGCCCTCATTCATTGTTAATTCAACAAATTTGAGTGTGCATTCAGACAAATCCTGACAATTTGCATTATTTCAATTACAACGGCATTATACTTAGAAAGCACATGAGACTTCCCCAAATGAAAACCTGCCCACCCAAGCGTGTTTAGAAATGCAATATTTGTTTCAATTGCCTCAATATCACAAAAGCTATAATCACAAAAATTAAAGGAGAAGAGCAAAGCACACAAGCAAGCACTACAGATCAATACTTTAAAGGTTTAAATAGCACATCAAACTATACATTCTGCACATATGCTGCTTTAACAGTGATGCTATGAATACAGACTGAAAGGACAAACTAATTTCACTCAGGCACCCTGTTCATCAGCAGGTGTTTGCCAGCAGCATGCGCTTCCCATTTGGGACACCCACTTACAACCCTAATACCTGTGAGAACAGTGATCTGCACAGAGAAAGCAACATTCATAAAATCCACAGAGAGGTTCAAGAAACCCAAAGCATTTTTTCAAAACCCACACATTGCACATGGTAACAACAGAAATGTCAAATGTCAGAAAGACCTCTAAATCCCAGACAAAAAGTGAGACCAGTTATGTACAGATATGCTGCAACCAAAGTTCATGCCAGTGAAGCACACATTTTATATACACACACACGGTCCCCAATTTATGATGGTTCAACTGACAATTTTTTCGAATTTACGACGGTGAGCTGGCGATAGACATTCAGTAGAAACCGTACTTTGAATTTTAATGTTTGTCCCGGGCAAAGGATATGCAGTGCAAAACTCTCGCGCGATGCTGGGCAGTGGCAGTGATCCGCATCTCCCAGTTTGTCACACAGAGATGGATATTAAATGCATTTTCGACTTACGATATTTTCATCTTACGATGGGCTGTGCGGAATGTAACCCCATCGTAAGCCTGGGACCACCTGTGTGTGTGTGTGTGTGTGTGTGTGTGTATATGTATATATATATATATATATATATATATATATATAAAGCAAAATTTTTCCTCAAACAATGGAATATGTGCCATCCGTTAGCAAAATTTTTTGCTAAGAATTTATTATAGAAGATGAGTCACCATCCAATACCCACCATTTCATCACATCATACAACAATGACTTGCAAATGCTCTATTGTACTTAACATTTCAACCCACGAAAATGGTCATTCTTCTGCATTTGTCAGAAGAAATTACCTGAGAGTTAAGTCAATTTTTACAAAACCCAAACAATATGAAGCATGGGAATAACTGAGAACAAGGTAGTTTCTGTGTAACAGAACCTATCATATCACTCACCCAGACTGTCACTATTCAGAGCGAAAGGTTTCAACACATAAACCCAATATGCTTAACAGCCCTATGAAGAGATACTGACATTGGATTTCTGTGTAGTCGCACAACATTTATATGTTAAAAATCTACATATTACAATAATCAAACAAGTGAAATGCACACACACTTTCAGAACGCTTGTCCCATACGGGGTCACGGGGAACCGGAGCCTACCCGGCAACACAGGGCGTAAGGCCGGAGGGGGAGGGGACACACCCAGGACATGACGCCAGTCCGTTGCAAGGCACCCCAAGAGGGACTCGAACCCCAGACCCACCGGAGAGCAGGACCCGGTCCAACCCACTGCGCCACCGTGCCCCCACAAGTGAAATAACTGATGTCTATTTTAACCATTTAACTGCACTTTAAAAACTACTGCTGCAGCTTTTGTGCCAATATGTGGCAGAGATCAAGAAATTTAAAAAAAGGCTGTTGGTTTTTTTTAACCTCAGATTGCAATTGATTTTAAAAATCACACCAAGTTAGTGAAAAAATTAGCCTAAATTTTTCTAAAATTAGCATACTGTATTGTGCAGCACCACCCAGATGAACTTCATAAATTCTGTACTGTAGTTGCCTATAAATGTTTGTTACGGTTCATCTCTATTAAGCTGAAGCCCTTGTCCACAGGATTTACGCTAGGATATTCTTAATATATGATAAAGGTGTTCAATAAAGGGTAGGTACATCAATAAAGGGTATTACAACATGAGTGGTACTTGAACCAGTAACCTTCAGACTGCAAGGCAAAAGCCTTAAATTCTATACCACCTGCTGCTAAATATTGAAATATGAGTAATACGTGAACAGGCGCATGAGACGTTACATGCGATACCCTGCCAATGTAAAACTGAAGTCAGCTGAATACAGACCTTGGAAATAATCGAGAAGATTGGCGGTCTTCGTAGCTCAATACAGACCTTGGCTTTCATTCTGGAATGCTTATGAATCTACTATTAAAAAAGTAAACACGGGGAAAGCATATGCTGGTCAATGTGAAGCCAGTCCAGCTGGGCAGAACCAGTGAAACACTGGGGTTCCAGTAAGGATGCAGAGAGATCCACGGTCCCCAGCCCAGCCCAACACCGCTGGTGGAGCAGCTCTGACGACTGGGTGGGTGCAGAAAACACCTCCTCCTCCAGCCCAGCCCTCTGTCTATCTCCGAAACGGCCAGAAAGAAAGCGTCTCAATACGCATCAATCGCTCGTTTTCTCACTCTTCATTTCTCACACACGAACATGAAGTCTTGAGCGGGTCGGAGCCGAACCTGTTGATACGGGGGAACTAACTTACACACACGGAGGGGGGGAGAGAAAGAGACGCGCTGTCCGCTACAAAACGCTACAGGTGTTGGCTTTCAGCTGCACCTAGCCGGCCAATTATATATTTTATATAATTAATAATAATGAGGCTTGAAGTTCCAGGCGTGCGATCGGAAGCTTCGCCCTGCACGGACACGAGGTTCCAATTCCATCACGCACAACCACGGCATCACACGGCACGGGCACACACGACGGCGCGCGTGTGTTAGAGACAATATTGCATACATTTGGCTAGGCTACACCCCACGAACAGCCACTCCCGAGTCCCGCTGATGAGCCGATCTTACAGAACGAAAAAACAAAACTATGCGTTCACGGTATCTAAAGATAACGTTTGAAATTCTCCGCGAAACTTCTCTGTACACACACTGACACTGCAGAAAATTCCAATATATTCAATGACAATACTGCCGCTAGCAGATCCACTTTGCGTTCGAAATACTGTAGGCGTCGCAACTTCAAGTGAAATCTCTGTCCGGAAATTTTAACGGCGCCTTTTGCTGGCAGAGGACTGAAATCACGGGACATTTTACTGTTATTACGTGAACGGAACGCACGCGGTGTGTGTGTGTGTGCGCGCGCGCGCACACAGTTCCTCCAACGCGGACGGAGAAAAGCTGCAGCCCGCGCGGCGGGCACCCGACAAAAACACTTAGTTAGCGTGAGCAGCACCGCCGGCCACCGCTCCTCCTCCACACACACAACATGCTTTACACAGGGGCTGGAGCCCTTACCACATCCCGGCTTTATCTGCACTGCTTGTTTTCTCAGTGACACGAAAGAAAGAAAAAAATAAATAAATAAATAAATAAGCGGCCGCACTGACTCCGCAGCTAACTGGAGGCTGACCCCGGAAGCCCCCCGCTGTGTGTGTACACAGTCCCCTCAGACCCTCTCTCAGTTCCGTTGTGCTTGTGCGCGTCTTTCTCTTCTCCTAATTAGTTTTAACTATTTACAAAGTAGAGAGCGCGAACTTCCACCCGCCTCTTTCTTTCCCCACTTCGGCTGAGCCGGGTTAGGGATCTGTGCGCTGCTTCTGCTGCCGCCGCCGCTGCTGCTGCCGCCGTACACACACGGGTGGTCGCTAGTGCCGGTTCCGCGGAAGGCTGAGCTCCCCGCTAACTAGCGGCCGACCGGCGACGGGCGCTTCCTCCCGCTTCGTCAAGAAGTCAGTGCGGACGGCGGCAGCATCTGCAGAAAAGCGCTGTTCTCGACTCGAGGGAAAGTCTGCTGGGGGCAACAAACGTCCACTTTAGTAGTGCGCTCTTCTCCGTACTGGGGAATCCGGTCGCTTTTTTCGAGATGGCGATGAAACTTGCGAAGCGCCGCCGCGCAGTTTCTTCGAGCAGCTTCTTCCGTAGAGTGACCCCGCGCTCATCCCACCGCGCGCGCATCCCGCCCCACTCCGCGAGCGCATCCCTGCGCCAGCTCGCGCGCGCTGCCCCTAAACTATTGTCCCTCCTCTTTGTTGTCCGCTGTGCTCCACACAGAAAAGGGGGGAAAATAACAATAAAAGGTGAGGTGCTGCCAGACTTGCGAAAAACTCGCAGTCTTACCTTTGAGAAGAAAAGCTGCCGAGACAAGGGATAAAAAGAGAGACGCACAGAGAGATCCGCTGCCCGTGATCGCCATGTTGGACACCTGCTTCAATCTGGAGGCGCTGCTTCACCTAACGACAACTGGCTTCGATAATGATATGCAGAGGGGGCGGGGACTTGCGGAATATTAATTAGGAGGCGTGTCCACTGTAGGGAGAACTCGTTTCGCGGAAACCTTCGTGGTCCTTATCGCCTTGTCCTTCGTGTGTTGCGCTGTTCTGTCTTTATTGAACAGTAGAAGACAACATGTAACCCGTGTTCTGTCTGTTTTGAAATCAGAAGGGAATCAGGGAGTTTTTCAGTTATGACGGAAAGGAGCATGAAAACACGTAATGACGATAAATGACTCACATGATAATATACATAGAGAAAATGAGTAAGCACTAATACTATTATATGAACGATCTAAACACTCCAGCCAGGTTATTCTAAAGTTCTTCGCTAGTGCTTAATGCCATTGATTCCTATTATTTATGTATAGAGAGTGATACAATGATTAAATGACGGTGGTATACCGGTTCACAATAAATAGCGTTATGTTTGGACATAACGTGTAATGATGTTTGACAGTAAACCACCAGCGTCTCTTTACTAGTTCTTTTTCAGGCACAGACATTAATCTGCACAACCTGTCTTTTTCCTCTCCTTGGCTAATTAGAATTTCTTCACACACATTCAGTTCTATATTATGTGTTAACAATTTACACACTGACACTGAATGACAAAAAAAAAAAGAAAATTTCCAAAGTTACATTTACATTTATTCATTTAGCAGACGCTTTTCTCCAAAAGCGACGTACATCTCAGCGAAAATACAATGAATGTGTGCATTAATGATTAGGAGAAAGCGACATAGCCGCAGATATGTGATCCTTAAGTAAACTTAGTTTGTTATTTTCCACTGATGAACCGATGTTCATCGCAGTAGGTGCATAAAACGCAGGATAGATGAATCCAGATCACCTTCCTACAATTTTTTTTTTTTTTTTTTTAAATTAAGGTACACAGATATTCATATACACAGGAGTAGCGGCTGTGTAAAAGCTTATCTGGGCATGATCATAAAGTTATGGTGCATGAACATTTACACCATACATGAGCTGGAGAGATCTTGGGCGAAGTGAGTCCGGAATGGGTGAGTTTTCAGACCCTTCTTGAATGTAGACAGAGTTTCAGCAGTTCTGAGTGAGAGGGGGAGGTCATTCCACCACAAAAGAGCCAGAACTGACAACCTCCGCGCTTTACCTTTCGTGCGCGTGACCACCAAGCGAGCAGAAGTAGACGAGCGAAGGGGCCTGGCTGGGGTGTAGCGGTTGATCAAGTCTTGTAAATAGCTGGGAGCACTTCTATTGATGCATTTGTAGGCAATAACCAGGGTCTTGAATTTGATCTGGGCAGCTATAGGAAGCCAGTGCAGAGAAATGAGTAAAGGAGGTATATGGGAACGCTTTGGCAAATCAAACACAACTCGTGCGCCAACGTTCTGTATCAGCTGCAGAGGTTTGATGACATTAGCGGGAAGGCCACAAAGTTAGACTCAAAGATTTAAAGTTAGCTATGACATCTACTGCTTGGAGGCTCTGCTTATAGCTCAGTATGGATGAGGGTTAATAGCTTTGTGGCCGACCGACCAACCGACCGACCAACCATTTGACAGGCTCTCTAAGGTCCAGATCGCAGTCATTCATGCTCTTTTATGAGAACAGAAATGTCTGAATTACAGACCCTTCTTCAAGATCATGCTGCTCATGCAGTTCACCCGATTTATCAAACCCTTGCCAGTCTTCGCTTGATCGCAAGCTGTTTTGCGCTCCCTTTATTGTCCCCTGCGGACTTGTAAAACAATAGGTTGGCATTCACATTCATAAGATATAAGTGTTCCTCGAGCAGTTTTGGAAGTGACAGAGAAAGTCACTTCTGGCTCCCACAATGCTCCACGGCATCATGTCTAGGCCCCATATCTCAGCATGTACAAGGCCTGGTTGGGTTCGCGGTTACGTGAGGATATTTCACGTAATAAATCAGCAAACCGGAACCCAAATAAAGCCTTTAACTTTGCATTGTATTGAAAATAGAACCAAGCCTTTAACACTGCACGGTGTTCCACTGAGAAACAGCAGGAAGATAAAAGGTTTGCAGTGTTATTTATTTATTTATTTCCCCCTTTTGCAATGGGAAGCCCGAGAAGAAGGGTACACTACCGAGAGGCACCTAGGTGGCCCGTGTGTTCGAGTTTGACAGGTCGGCAAGGGAAATGCCAGTTTAAGGGTTCAACCAAAGTCAATCACTGCTTTATGTCAGCTGGAAAGCAACATTGTTAAAAGAAATAAGGATGAAGGAACAGCGAGGAGAAAGCTAAGGAAAGTCTTATCCACAGATCAGCTTTCGCCATGGGAGGAAGTAGGGCCATGTGGGACTTTGCAGACAAAAGGTAAAATACAATGGCGTGCCTTCTATTCACACTTGTAAAAGCTGTAAGTAATATGTGATTATTTATGAGTCAAACTGGGCTTCTAAGTAGAAGGTGGCCCTATGTCTCTGGAATGAATGCAATATTTTTCTTCTGTCCTTTAAAAGCCGCAGTTAAACATTCAAAGCCTTGCATGCCATTCTATATGGAATCCTTTCCTAGTAGCCATGACTGTGGCATGTCGTTTTCTCCATTGTTTGTATACTCTTTCAGGGCGTCGACTCTAAGAAGCTAGAGTTCCAAATATTATACTTAAAAGACCTCTTATTGCTCTAGTAATTCTACGACCACAGATGCATCCTGGATTAACTCTCCCCTCCCCCATCATGACCCCCCCCCCCCCCATCACCCAGATCTCACCCTGGAGTGCAGATAGACAGAAGCAGACATGTAAAGCACACAAGTACTATGTGGCTCTAGAGGGAGTTTGGCTCATGAAGATTCAAATGTCTGCATTGTTTTTTAGGACCCAAAAAGGCTCTGTAGACCCCAGACCTCATGCAGCAGGAAGACCACATGGCACACTCATTATGACCGCCCCCTAGTGTCCATTCCTATTGTCTCCTGTCCAGGGCTGCACTTGCTTGCTCTGTAACTGCAGTCTTAGCTCTCACTGTAATCATGACACTCCTCTTTTCATTTTAATCCCAAGGTTGCATGTGCATATAACATTTGATCATTAAAGATTAATGATCTATTGGGTTTGTATCTCCTTTGCCACCGTTACTAAGTCTAAACAACTAAATTACGGTCTTGCTCCCAGTATGAATTCAATAGTTCAAATGTACCGCATAAAAAAATTTGAATTTCTTCCTGTAAAGCTGAGCTCTCAGAGGCTGCACAAATACTCTCTCATCCCCCAGCCATAATTTTTCTGCCTCAGCTCAGTCATATTTTTAGTTCCTAGCCAGAGAGATTAACCACAGTTTAAATCTCAAATCCTAATCACACCAACGTTTCTTGCTAGCTCTAAGTTTCGAAAAAGCTGAGCAAGCACACAGTTCACCTCTGTAGTCATTTATAATACAGTGAAGTGGCATTTGGATATTTTTCAACAAAGAAATAAAAAAAATTAGATAATCAAAAAATGTATGAAAATTGAGGGGTCACACATATGAATATATTGGCAAAATCATACATACAAAATACGAAAATAGGAAGGCAAATAAAAATGCAAAACCTGAATAAAAACAAAAAATCCGTGACATATTTTTAGGAATCATTTCTGGTCAGATAACAGTTATAGCAGTTCAAAAATGAAACTGCCACGCTTGACGTGTTTGATTGGCAACTGGGTCTCACAAAGTCTAGCAGAGATTCACTAAATCCCAATTTTGATTTTGAAGGAAGTGCAGATCTTTTACAGTCTTGAAAATAGTTCTCACACGACTTAGGGTAGCAGGTTGTATGGTGTTTAGGGCTTCCGCCCTGCACTCCAAGGACTCAGGTTTCACTCTGCCTTCTGCTGTAGCAACCTTGAGCAACGTATTTACGTACCTTTAGCTGCTCCAGTAAAAATTGCCCATCTGTGTAAACAGGTAAATCATTGTTGCACGTCGTTTTGGAGAAAAGTGCCAGCTAAATGAACAAATTAATTACTTATTATATTTGCTCACACTGTCTGAAGCCGCTTGTCCCGAGGGGGGTCGCGGCGAGCAGGAGCCTAACCCGGCAACAGAGGGCGCAAGGCTGGAGGGGACACACCCAGGATGGGACGCCAGTCCGTCGCAAGGCACCCCAAGCGGACTCGAACCCCAGACCCGCCAGAGAGCGGGACCTGGCCAAGCCTGCCGTGCCACCGTGCCCCCCTTTTTATTATATTTATTTACATTTAAATGTCTTTTAGGGACAGCAAAGCTCTCTTACAGATTATGTCCTCTCATCTTCTGTCCCGCTTGTCCTAAAAGGGTCGCGGTGGCAGCAGGGAGAGCAGAGAGGCCCAGCCGCCCCTGTCCTCCGCAACTTCCTCCAGCTCAGCCTGGGGGATCCCCAGCCGTTCCCAAGCCAACTGTGAGATATAATCCCTCCAGCGGGTCCTGGGCCAACCTCGGAGCCTCGTCCCAGATTATGTGTCAGTTTTATATGTTTTTGAAACATGAAATATAGGTATGAGTATGGGTGAAGCATTATGGAAGAAGGATTGGTAGATGTTACAACAATCAGAAATAACCTTTCTGCTCATCATTTGTCTGTGGATCAGATACCATATATGAGAATAAAATCTGAGGAATTCCAGGGGTGCCACTTTGTGTCTGAACACTGTGTATCTCTTGCTTCTCCAACAGCATTCACTACGCTACGTTTAAAACTGCCCAGGAGAAAACGGACAGGTTACTAGGTATGAACATAGAAATTCCTCTATCAAGTGCCAGCAGTCCACATTTACACAAGGGACTCAATTCAGATGTTAATTCATCTCATACTTCATATTCCTCAAACCTTGACATGTGAACTCTTGTTAGGCAGTATATTCTGTTTTATACATGCTGAGAGGTAGTCATATTAGAACTATTCTTCTTTGCATAACTTTAATGAAGTTCAGCTGTCTGCTTGCGGCAGTTTGACTGCAGTATCGCGCGTTAGTACAATAAAGCAGCAGCTAATGGTAATGATGGTTTAACTGTGAGATTACTGCCTTCTTTGGTAAGATTCGTAGACCGGCGAGTCCCCAGATCGGCTCCCCGAGGCTAAAGAACCCCTGGAAAACTGAACTGTAGGAATTCCTGACCAATGAATGTGACTGACAGGCAGCCTAAGAGGAATGGGAATGAAGAATTTGCAGTTTGATTGATATCCTTATTTATTCCAATTCAGAAATGAAATCATAGTTCAGGTCTTTGGGCCAAATGCTGTAATTTAGAAAGCACATTACTTCCAAGCTTTTCTCGGGCACAGTGTTTTAAGGTAATAGAAACTACTTTGTCTTTCTCAATTTTTCTTGTCATGCTTTGGATAATGTAGTCTTTTTTGGTTAATTTAGTCACAATTATGTCCTTTCTAGTGATAATTTAAGTGAATTAGTATGTTTCACTGCCAGATGTATGGACAGTGTGGAGAGAAATGGTAAAAATGACCCTGTTACCTATTATAACACCAGAAAAGATCATACCATTATTCATATAACATCTACCCATTGTATAAGTATTCTCTTAGTACTGCAGGCAGTTGTAATGGATATTAATTTAAATTTTAGGGGGAGCCTATACAGAAACAAATCTGTGAATAACATTTAAAATTCATAAATTCTGTGGTGAATAAGGGGTTCCGATACTGATAAGCACGTGACCCAAATTTTCTCATCCACTAATACAATATTGAACGACCCTTCTGGACCGTACTTGACAAATAAGATGTATTTATTTTAAGCCTTTAGCTTTGTTATTTTATACAATGTGTTATTGTAGAATAAGGGGGCATGGTGGTGCAGCAGGTCTGACCGGGTCCTGCTCTCTGGTGGGTCTGGAGTTCAAGTCCCGGTTGGGGTGCCTTGTGACAGACTGGCATCCCGTCCTGGGTGTGTCCCCTCCCCCTCCAGCTTTATGCCCCGTGTTGCTGGGTTAGGCTCCGGTTTGCCATAACCCCACTCGAGACAAGCAGTTTCAGCCAGTGTGTGTGTGTGAGACATTGTCAAACATGACACTTGGACTTTTGTAACATGTTATGAGGATTTTTTTGGGATCATCATTATAAATTTTACCAACATGTTGCTCCGCAGATGATTATTGCTTCACTTTATCATCACCATGTTCAACTTTTCATTATTCTTATAACAAACAAATTCTCACAATAAATATTTGAGTCTTCCTCAGCCGATGGTATTGTCCAGTTCTATAGTTCCATCTTCATACTCTAAATATTCTGTTTTTGAGCTGTTCATCACTCTGTCTTGTTGTTTTCTTGGCTATGATTCCTGCAGGTTTCTGCCAAAGAAGGCCGTGGTCATCTTCGTTTTTTCCATAATAACTTGACGTCTATTCGATATGACGCGTATTTAAACTACATTATAACTTTCTGTGATGGCCAGTATATTATCTCAAACATTTCCTAGGCTACACAATGAATGTGGAGGACAGACATGCCTCAGGTTATTTAGCCTTGACAAGTAATTGAAATTCTGTTCACAAAATGCCCTTATCCTTACAAGTTTTTCATATAGTTTAATATTTTATCTAACAAAAATTACATTCTGGCTGTAATCATCTGTCTGTTTCATAGTCACCCTTTGACTTCTGAAGGTTTAAATTCTAACATTAATTTTAATGCACTGGGTGTATTTGTCATTTCACTTTTTAAATGAATATTCAGTGTAAATAGGAGTATAGTCACTGCATAGAGAAAAATTACAACAGAGATGTTACAACATGTCAAATTTCAGCACAATAACAAATTTTTAATGCTTTGCAATTAGGCCTACTTGCTCAAACTAAACTCACAGCTAAAACAAAACTAAAAAATATAAAAATTATTACATGGGACTGCCCATCAATAAAATTATGTTGACTTTATAATGTAAATTAATTGGACACTTTCTTAAATTGTCTGGCAGTCAGAGGTAGCATGGGAAATTGCTAAGGTAATCCAGGTAGTGCTACCCTTGTGCTGCTCATTATGCAAATCTGTCTCCAAGGCTCATGGGGCAAGTGCTTTGATTTTCTGGAGATGGAGATGAATTAAAGTGAAGTTTATGCAGGCCTCACATTCCAATTATATAACTCAGTACTTGTATAGAACAGAGGATTGTACTTATGTAGTCAAAGCCAGGCATTAGTTTTTGTGTGAATGCAGAGGATTTAATGGTAATGGAATATTTAACAATGAAATACTGACAACACTAGGGTCATTTCTGACATATTTGTAAAGGGCAACAGATGTAGAGCACAGTATCATTACGTTGAAGGTAGAGTAAGGAGACATTGAAACGGCTTCTTAGGTCTGCTGAACACCTCTGTTTACTGAAATGTGAGATCAGCTAGAGGCAACACACATTTCCATCAAAATAGACGACTGATCAATGAAATATGGAGTACAGATGCTCCCCGACTAACGATGAGGTTACATTCTGACAAACCCATCGTAAGTGGAAAAATCGCAAGTCGAGAAAGAATATAGTATCGGACGTAGAGAACATCACAGTCTAGCCTAGCCTACCTTAAATGTGCTCAGAACACTTCCCATAGCCTACAGGGGGCAAATTTAAGCAGGAGACGCAAATGGGTGTTAGGTAGACATGATGGGATACAAAAACACAAAATAAAAAAAACGCTTTCAACACAGTATTGGTTGTGTACACTTATTCGTGTGATCGCTACAGAAATGGCGAGCGTGGTTGAGTGAATGCTGCGGCTCGCTGCCATCGCCCAGTATCGGGAAAGAGTATCGTACCTCATGTCGCAAGCACCAGAACAGATCAAAATTCTAAATTCAAAGCAAAATTTCTACGGAATGTGTATCGCTATTGTTCCATTGTAACTTCGAAAAACTGTAGGTCAAACCATTGTGAGTAGAGGAACTTACTTACTTGCATCAGATGTGTTCAGTAATACTTTCCCACAAACCACACAGTCCTGTCATGTCTGGCTTTGGATCTGTTTGAAATGTCCAACAAAATGCCCTGAAAGTGACATGAAAGTAGTAAACAATATTAACAGTCAAACCATTAAATTCTTATGTGAACTGAAGTGCTCTCTGCATGTTGCTCCCGTTTGTTAGACTTGTAGCTCTAACTAACAGATTAAATAGCCTTGAGCCAGCGGTAGAAAACATAAAAATGACTTCACTCTGCTCAGACTTGGCAAAAACAAACAGAGAGACATGTAATCAGTTTAAGCAAACCAACGCTGCTATCAGATTAGAAAGAGTCCCTTAAGAGAAAGTGCCCATTCCATAGAGTGTGACCTCCGACCGAAACGGTAACATCCTGAAATCCCACTGTAATAGATTACAGACCCTCAGTAGCTTGTTGGATCAACATTTTTCTTCTGGAAAGGAACCATAAGGGCTCTTCAGTTAATGAAATCTCCGTGTTATTTATTGATTTGTCTCAAGGTCTTTGTTCGTGTCTATAAATGGAGCTATTTGACTTAGCGTAAACATTGCAGTGTACATTTTGTCCCACGACAAAACCTCCCTCGAGTGATTTGTCTATAGTGGACATTTCTAAACATCAAAAGTGCAAACTCAATGGACAGTCTGATCAATACAAACATAAAATGGGAATTGTATTTGTTCCAGTCTTAAGTGATTTATTGATTTGCTTGCACATTTATCTCAATCCTGCACAAGACATCTGCTAATGTATGACTCTTCATCCCTTTGGCTCCATCCCATGGGATGTGAACCTGCAGACAAACATTTGACAGGTTCTGATGACATCATTTTTGTGCTTTAGTCACCGCATAACCGCGACTGCAGCATCCCCACCACGTTGCGGCACTGACTGTATCCACACAGAAGACCCTGTGGGGTCAGCATGTGGACACAGTCAGTGTTGTAACATATAATGTGTCCTGAGGTCATACAGAAACTCTCAATGCAAAATCATGCCACACCCACACATTCTTCCACTTTGACCTCAAATCCACATCCATTTAGTTATTTATACAATTATTTACAGGGGACCGCACATTGCTGTTAACAATTCATTGGACATGAACTGACTATGACAAACTATTCTTTCATGTGCTATAAAGTAACTAATGATGACAGCCTGAGGCAAAGGGGGGCCATGAGAACAGCCACTGTCATGTCCTTGAATGTACAACACAACATGACACACACACACACACATTTTCAGAACCGCTTGTCCCATATGGGGTCACGGGGAACCGGAGCCTACCCGGCAACACAGGGCGTCACAACATGACATACTTACTGAACATTTCAGCAAATGGCAGCTGGGCGGATGTGTCTACTGGAAGCAATTTACTGAATAGTCTGAATAAACATCACCAAAAGAAAACCTATGGAATATAGGTTTTTTTTATTTGGATGAACCTCTTATGATAAATGAAGGGGAATTTCTTCATGTTATGTGGTCTGTAAGTGCTGGACAGAGCTCATTTTGGATAGTCTATTTATGGGGTCTGTCTTGGGTAGTCCATTTTTAGGGAGTCAATCTTCACGAATCTATCCTCTAGGTCAATCCCAGTGGATTATGAACTGCACCAGAAAGTGATATTTAATGTCATTGTACATGTCTGAAATAAACCAGTGCAAGCAATCAACTGGCAGGCAACATTTAAACAAGCATGAAACTGAGCCCACGAATTGTCATTTTCTGACCATTGGAGCAGATGCAACAGGTGAAGTATTAAATATGGAAAGTAGGGAGGTGAAATAAATGAATTCACTGAAGCAAACTTCACAAGGAGGTGTGAGAATGGCAATGGAACTACATTTTGCTCCAAGGTCTTTACCATTCTGCCCTTGAAAAAAAATACTTAATTTGTTTCCAAAACTGTCCTGCTGTTTGAAATGAACAGCCTTACAGGGGTTCTGCTTCAAACTGATATTTTAAGAACACTTGCTAAGTAAATGATCAATACAAAAATGATAGAAAGATAAAGGTAAAGAAATGTGCTGCCCACGTCTGCTGCAAGCTCGCTGGTGGTTGACGAGGCCTATGCGGGACAGGCAGGTCCAGCTGCAGTGGCTGCAAGGGAAAGTCTGTTCTGGGTTTTGTGCTACAGTGTCACATTTCTTCCTCCATCTCCTTTTGTCCTCAAGACCCGCCCTGTGTGTGTTCCTGAAGGAGAAGACAACCTGGTGAATGATGTCTCTCCAGGCCTTGCAGTTGGAGGCTAGAACATACCACTGGCAGTGGTCAATGTAACAGGTACCAAGGGATTTCTTAAGAGAGTTCTTGTACCTCTTCTTCGATGCCCCTCTGTCACAGTGGCCAGTGGTGAGTTTGCCATATAGCACAATTTTGGGCAGGCGATGAACCTCCATCCTGGAGATGTGCCCTGCCCAGTGCAGCTGTGTCTTCACCAGCATGGCCTCTATGCTGGTGACCGCCACCTGTTCGAGGACTTCAGTGTTGATGATGAAGTCATCCCAGTGCATGTTGAGGATGGTGCGGAGGCAACGCTGGTGGAAGCGCTCAAGGAGTCGCAAGTGGTGACAGTAGGCGACCCGCGACTCTGAGCCGTTGAGTAGGGTGGTCAGTACAACGGCGCTGTACACACTGATCTTTGTGCCTTTCTTCAGATGTTTGTTCTTCCAGACTCTTTTGTACAGTCTACCGAATGCACTGTTTGCCTGTGCCAATCTGTTGTCAGTCTCTTTGTCGACCTTGACGTTTGAGGAGATGATCCACCCCAGGTAGCTGAATTGGTGGACTGTCTTCAGCTCTGACTTGCTGATGGTGATGCGGGGAGGGTGGTAGTCTTTGTGAGGTGCAGGCGCACACACACACACACACACACACACACACACACACACACACACAATGTACATATATGCCATCACACAGCCCAGGGATTATGACAGTGCTACCATAACTTAGTATTAAGTTTTTACCAAAATTCACATATTTAAATGCTATAGGTGCATCAATATAGTTTAATCAGTTGACGTTGACCTCAGAATTATTTACATTCACATTTATTCATTTAGCAGATGCTTTTCTCCAAAGCGACGTACATCTCATAGAAAATACAGCGTGTGCATTACATGAGCAGAAAGAGAGACTTATATGTAGACGTGTGATTCTACAGTACAGTTGGTTACTTTCCACCATAAGAATCAATATACATCACATGAATAGCTGCATGAAGGTTTATCCAAATAATCAACAATTCCTAATCGCCTTCCTTCTTTTTTAATTAAACATTCACATTACAGTAGTAACTGTGTGAAAGTTTATCCGTTAATTATTTGCAGATGTTTCATTAGCAGTCGAGGTGGTGAAAACGAATGTCCCCGAGCTACCTTTAGCTGTAATGTCAATATATTGTTTCATGTTTCAAAGTAACCTGGACAGAAAAATAAAGTTTTTCTCCAAAGTTATTTCTTAACTGGAAAATAACATACTCTCATTATTCTATGCGCTTTGGAGTCTGAGGTCTGCTTTTCTCTCATTTGGCAACAGTGGTCATCGCAGTGGGTTTCCTTGGTGAGAGAAACTGCCTCTCTCTTCAGGGACCACTGCTTCCTCCTGGACTCCAACCGGGCAGCCTTGTGGATAATAAGCATTAGCAGAACTCAGCCTGGTGATCCTGTGACACCATCACCAGACAAAATGTCCAGCACCATGCTGCCCGTACAGCATCTTTTCCCGAGGCTGTAAAGCGTTGCACCCCAACTTTCATATTCATGTGGCCCCCATGCAGGCTTTGGACCCCAGTCCGGTTGCCGACCAGAGGGGAACTGCACCCCGACCGAGTTTGGTTCCCCTGAGAATTCATTCCTTCGACAGCATCACTCTCCCTCTCAAAGGAGAGTTTTTTTTTTTCCTCTCTCCACAGTTGCCTCTGGCATGCTCACCGAGAGTGCTACAGAATTAATACTCAAAGGACCATTGCCACCTAAATGCTTCGAACTGGATCTAACTGCCGTAATTAGACCTGTGCGGATTGAATAAATCTGTCTGCACAGTTCTGCCTGTCGTGTTGTGATTGCATTTTTATCATCGCCCACCTTACCACCTGACAAAAAGGTCGCCTCCCATAGGAAGATTCAATCCATCATTGCTAGGTGCTTTAAAAACCCCACCCTGGAATTATGAGTTTTCTAAAAAAATTGATTTCAACGATTTTTTTTTTTTTTTTTATTTTGAATAAATAAATGTGCTTCTAGCCTTCAGATTGTACGTAGTTACAGATAACACTCTGGCATCGTGACATATGTGATGTCAGTGCTTGATGAGATTTTCTGTTTGTTTTGCTGATTCCGTATTTCTCCTCCCTGATGCTGTTTTAATTGCAGGTGGTTTGTACATTTGTAAAACATGCCCTGGGGCATCTGTCAGTTTGGTGAAACATATTGTAACCCCTTATGCAAATGCCAGCTCCCATACAGACAGAAAGGGTTTAACAGGGTCAGAATTGTTTTCCTCAGTAGACCTTGATAAAAAGAAATGCAAGATTTATCAGAATTGTTGCTCATTTCTGCCACTTCTGTTGTGTAATCAGGGTGTTTAATTTGTTTCACAGTTTAAATAAAGGGAGGCATGGTGGCACATTGGACTTGGGCTTCATCCCTGTTCAGTCTGCGTGCAGTTTGCATGTTTTCCCCAAGTTCACGGGGTTTCACCTCCCACAGCTCAAAGACATATGCTGGATCTAGATTGATGGCTCTAAATTGCCTGCAGTGTGTCACGTGTGTGTATTGTTACCCTGTGATGGACTAGTGTCCTGTTCAGGGTGTACCCTACCCAGCTTAGCATTCTGTGCTTCTAGAATAAGCTCCAGACCACTGTGACCCTGTGTTCAGAACAAGCCGTTTATTAAAAGTGAATGAATTTAAATTAAAAAAAAATCTTAAAAAGTTTTGAGTAAAATCTGAACCAGCCAAAAATTAATTTGCTAGCATTCTTAATCAAAAGTCATTTGTATATTACCAACATGGGAAAAAAAATTCATTTATGTGACCCCTTGACATTTTCCGTTCTGTGCACTGTGCTGTTATTTTAGTTTAAATGTACTGTAAAAATGAATTACAAATGACCTACACATATTTCAGAATCAGAACCTTGGACAGAAACGTGTGGGGTCATAGCATTCATGTAGTAAGAAAAGAACACTCACAGTACAACTTAGGCCTGGGCGTTAACACATATATATATATATTTTAATTCTGAAACATTTTGAAACTAGTTATGTCTACAGCTGATAGGTGTAATCACATTATTTTAAGTGTTTTACTTTTATAACCCAGAGGAGGAAAAGAAATCAGCATATTACTTATTTCAATTAATTTGCAGTGTCTAGCACAAAAAAAATATCTAATTGAACATTTAATCATCTTGGTTTGTCATTATGAATGCACAGTAAGAACACACCTGTTCTGGTGCGTGATCTGCCGATTCCAATTGTCCTCCTCTACATTTTTGCCACATTGCTTTGTACATCTCATCCAGTCCAAGATGCATCCTTTCTTGTATTATGTGTTTTCCAGGACTGGCTCTAGATTATCAGAGCACTTCTTAAAAACGCCGTTTCTGAAAATAAATTGATTCATGTTATTTATACGTGAGTAGGTACAGCACATATCTATATACAGGACATATCCGTATACAATGTCTACATATAACATATTTGTATTGTACACTGTGTGATATTGGAATCTTAGAAAATATTTGCAGTGTACAGTATTGAGAGGAATTACTGAAATATGTCAACATATATGCTGGCAGAGGCTTCACTTATTTGTGTGTTTTTGGAATTAGTAGGTGGCATTAGAAGGATAATTCCCTTTTAGCACCAGAGATCTCTGGAAATGAATGTAGTCGTCTGTGCACTCGGAACAGGAGAGGGATTATAAACATGATGCTGATTCTACAGAAATGGATTTATGGATTAAAAATAGCCGTTGGTCAGGCCTGGACAGAATGGGCTGCAGAACTTCCAGAAGTAAATTAAAAGTTGAATGTGGTGATTATGATGAATGAGACTCAGTCTGATCATTTTTGTTTTCCTGCTAGATTACTAGAAATATTCAAATACACACACACACACACACACACACACATTTTCAGAACCGCTTGTCCCATACGGGGTCACGGGGAACCGGAGCCTAACCCGGCAGCTCAGGGCGCAAGGCTGGAGGGGGAGGGGACACACCCAGGATGGGACGCCAGTCCGTCGCAAGGCACCCCAAGCGGGACTCGAACCCCAGACCCACTGGAGAGCAGGACTGTGGTCCACCCCACTGCGCCACCGCACCCCCTCTCTCAATATTCAAATATCCTATTGCTAAATTAGTGATAAAACATAACAAATAAATAACTGCAGGTGTGTAAGACTGAAGGACATAATTTTAAATATTTAAAAGTCAAATGTAAATCAATAGAACACAAATAATTGCTTTTTATGGCTGTTTTTTTTGTGTATTTCATTGAAATACTGTCATTTAGAATATTACCAGAGAGACGATGGATTGGAAAGAGACAAAGCAGTCATTTAAAATATGGAGCATTATTCTGATGATCTGATCTGTGCCAGTACACATTAATAAATCTAAGCAACCTCTGAATACATGTGTATCTGCAAGTAAGCAATATGGGACAGTTCAGTCATGTCTTGCCAGTGAACGGTTGCCAGTTTGGACCAAATCCTGGGCCTGCTAAAGTTAAGATGCTTCAAATTATGAAGGTGATAGATCTTTTTTTAAATGCAAGCTGCTGGGAAGATAGGACATGCGTGGCCAATTTATCCGGAAGGGGCGAGACTGATAATGCAGCTTATATGGCTTATGTGGATACAGGCGAGTGAAATTATGTGTGAGAAATTGGCATGTTTTTAATATCATGATTTCTTATGCGCTGAAGCGCCGTGAACCTGACATTTCGTTTTCACATGACAGACGTTTCAGTGAAGATGAAGATACGCTGCACCTTGATCCAATTCACTGGATGACCTAGTAGAGATCAAGCTGTGTTGTAAGAGATGTGTTCAGGGGCTGGATGCATGTGGTCACCTTTGTGTTACCAGAGGGATCTTCAAAAGAGTGCAGCCACCCATTCCTCCATGAAGTTAGGCCATGAACCTAATTCAAAAAAAGCTCATCTTTCCAATTCATGCTGCTCGGGACCCTTGTCACCACACAGCTCATCTTACACCAATGCCACACTGACACATTGTGCCCCCCCAATGTTCCTTACAATGAGCCAAATCAAAGTTCATGGACGAGAACTCACCAAAGTCCATGTGGTAACACGTTACAGGTCAAACATAAATCTGTCCACACTAACAGGCTGTCACGCAGAGCGGGTGACGCGGAAAGGCTAGACTTAAGTGCAGAATAGTTCATTCAGAGCAGAGGGATCAGACGAGTTCTCACTGTCGGGGATGGGCGGTGAGTTGGTCGATTGGCGGTTAGAGTGGGAGCAAAGATCCGTGGACAAAGTCAGGAGACAAGGCGAGTGGTCAGGAACCAGAGAATGAAGATCTGGAGACGGGGATGGGGATGAAGGGAAACAGGACATGGGACATGGTGAAGAACGTGGGCGCTGAGAGGGACGGTTGTCTCAATGAGACTCCACGAGTGAGAGCGGGCTGGGGAGTGTCTTTTGAAGGCAAGTTCTCCAATTGCTACCACGTGCTTTTAATCTGAATTGGGTGCTGCTGTTTGAGGTGCGGCCGTAGACGAGACACAGGCCTGGATTTGTGGGAGAAATGGGCAGTGAAGAGATGCCCATCAGCTGGGACCAGACTGAATTTGTCCTTCCTGCCCAGTGCTATTTATCTGTGTTGCAACAGTGCCTTGGATTCTGACCTTGTTAGTTGCTCTCACCATCCATAATCTGCAAGAGGGCTTGTGGTTTTTCTGAGCTTTCACTGGAGGATTATGATGTTCTGGATAGTATAACATGTCATCCACCTTCCCCCACAAGACTCAGAGATCCACTTTCAGCCTACAGCAAGAAGCAGAAACTCTGCTGTACTGGTTATACCTGAGATGATGGTATAAGTTGCTCACTGAAAAATCTATGACATCCCTAGAACCATTAAAACAACAAAATGAATTTGTGCTCTGTATTTCTTCGTAAACTTGCTTAGTAACATCCAAGGACAAAGAATAATGAGTCACCAAAGCAATCTCACTTTATCATCAGTCTGGATGCCCTTATGTTTCAAACATCAAGGAGGGGTCAGGGTGGGTAAAGTAATTTTATTATTCTCTTTTGTAGGTTCCGGGACAAAATTTGAAACAAACATATTTTAGGCTATAAATTGATTTCTAACGACATGCAGTTGCATTTACAATAACTTAGTCTCCAACACATTCTATAGGTTTATTTCATACTTAGTACATTAACCAGGAGAATACCAACAAGAGCTAACATGACAAAAAGTGCAACCCACATTTAATTCTCAATTAAAATGTAGCTCTTGTGACCTTCTGAACAGGAGAATCAAAATATCCAATAACTTTATGCACCATGAGAAGACAGCATAGGCCAGCCGAGACCAAATAAGCAAAATCTTGTTTGAGGAATTCATAATAAAATGTAATAAACCCAGACCTGAATATATACCAGTGTGAGTGTACAGTGGCACTGGATTGAGTCTTTGATGAATTACCCTCTTCACAGGTATGAATCCTAGAGAATGAGAAGGGAATGAGTGGTGGCTTCCTTGGGCATTAGCTCTTGATGTACACCTAAAACACCATAGAATAATGGACTCCAACACCACCTTCGATCCACCCTGTTTGCCAACTATTTTTGGGATTTGGGGTCACCGTCAAAATAAAGAGATTACATTGTAATGGCAACCAGCTCTATGTCCAAGAGTACTAGCTGACACAAAGAATTCATATGTGTAGGAGAATTGCTGGCCAAGAGGTGGTGGTAATGGGGTAAAGGTCATCCAAAGCTCTGTGGAGCCAGCTGAAAGCAATCTTACACCTCTCAGAGCATTTGTTAACAGTAAGTCAGGCTTTCTACCTCTACAAATCTGGCACTGTCGAGTACTAGTAAAGGATACAATCTAGTCATAATATTCTGCATCTGTCTGAGCTGATTTGCTATAAAGGTGAAATATATTAAAGTTCATTATTACGTCTGTCTTACTCAAAAAAATGACCATTGTACATAGCATTATGATTGTTTCATAGTCCTTGAAAAGTCCTACAGGGCGGTTTAAGACTCTGTTGCAATTGCCAAGCAGACTGTGGAAGAACAGGTCTGATTAAAGAAACAGCTTCGAAGAAGTACCTTTTTCTGAAATAATTACGATGGTGTAAAAAGCAAAATTTCAGTTCCTAATGTTCCTTTTTTGTTGTGGTTTAGCAGTTTTTTTTTTTCTCTTTTGCTCTGGTTAAACTGCTTTGGGGCAGCTTCAAGATAATAGAACTGGAGGCACAGTTGCATACTATATAAGGCTTGATATAATGAACAGACCCTATTGCCTGACCACTGAAAATGTAACAGCTCAAGATTGTCATTGCAAACGGCTGCAATATTCTTATGTGCTCTACTCCTCAGTTCATAATGGCATCAAAGTATGGTTGTGTTTGAGGGCTGTCATGTTTCTCAGCTTCACGCACACAACCCCTGTATGCACAGCGGTGATTTACACGACAAGGCACATCCTCTGACATCTAAACGCAGTCATAATGACAAGACTTTAAAACGATGGAAGGTTGTGTAACATGCAAAGAGATGAAGCTCATGAATATTTTCAAATTTTTTTTAAAAAACCATGTATCCTCAAGCTGAAAATTGTCTGAGAAAAAAAAAAAACCAAAGGACCTAGAAGGTGATTGCGAATTCCCTGCACTGAAGAAAAATTACTTTTTCCCCTACAACCATCATATCTCTTTAATTTCTCTTAAGCACTGAGAATGTATCTGGGAGGAACTGCTAAGCTCAGCTCTTTTTTGATTACTTATCACGTATTCTTGTCATGTCAGGACATATTTCAAGACAATATCCTGCCACATTTGGGACTTATTTTGTCAAACTTGTTTCATGGATTATTATTATGTTGCTTTGCTGGCATTTTTGCAATAATAGTTTAGTATCTATACCCATTAATCAGAGAGAAGATATGCATTTTAACACCTTAACACCCTTTTCACTTCAGTGCACATAGACTGTTTACGTATACATGTGTATGTAGAACAGTATTAGCAGATGACCTCAAGACCAAAGGATGTTTTCTAAAATATAATAAACACAAGAGCTACTGGAGATGCCTTAATAATAATACTACCTCTCTGTTTTTTTCTGCCAAAAGTCCCACGTACATTTCTTTACTTTCTCTATTTACAGCAGTAAGGCATTTGGTAATGTATTTTTTTTGCTTTGAAGGAAGCAGGCTTTCGGTCCTTGGTCCTTATTAGAAACTGGTTACTGAAAAAGAAAAATCTTCCTTGAAAGTGTTATGTTACATTGTCATTCAGTACATTTCTTTTTTCCCTTATCTACCCTCTGACCACTGTGGGTAGACAATCACTCAGTCAGTCATACACATTTGATAAGTACTTATCCTGACCATGGTCTCTGGGGTCCAGATCCTATCCTGGAATCACTGGCTGGAACGCTGTGGGGTATGGCCGGGATTGGACATCAGTCCATCACAGGGTAGTCTTACACACACACACACACACACACACACACACACACACACACACACACACACAATGGCAATTTATAGTTGCCAATTCACCTGAACTAGAACTCTTTGGACTGTGGGGGGAAACTGGAGCATCCAGAGAAAACCCACACAGGCACAGGGAGAACATGCAAATTCCACACAGACTGAGTCAGATTCGAACCTATGTCCCAACAGCCCAGGTTGTCAGACTGAAGAGAGGACACAAAGGAGACTGGACCCAAGTGCAGGTGAGTTTATCTGAAGTTGAACGGCAAAGCTGGAACTCGTAGCTGGGGATGGACAAAGGTTCAGGCAATCGGCAGCCAGAGTGCGAGCGAGGATCAGAAGACGTAGTCGAGCAATGAGGCGAGGAGTGAAGAGCCAGGAGATGAGGAAAAGGTTGCGAGGGTGAAGGGGAGCTGCGCATAGACCGCGGTGGGTGGAGGCACAAAGGAGATGGCTGTCTCAAATGAGATTCCACAGAGAAACGGTGGTGGATCAGCTCCCTTTATACCTGGTCTGGCCGGTCTGGATCAGCTGCCTGGGGTGTGGTGCGGGACGTCACACAGGCACTGTGAGATGGGAGTGCTACCTGCTGCACTACCATAATAGATATATGTTTAAGAAATTATAGCAATAAAAACGTAGAAAATCAATAATCATTGGTCATTGCAGAATTCTGTGGTAATATAAGGCTGTTGTCTTTGAAAGGTTAAGTCCTGTATTGTTTTCAGTCGTTTTATTCCCTCTTATAGGACCACAGATACTTTCTGACCTGTCAAAGCATTTAGTAAATCCTTTAGGAAATCACTAAAAGAATCAGTCACATGGAAGTCAGTGACACCCCTATGTTTTCCTTAGGAAAATGCAAAATGACTGTAAATAACTGAATCGTTAGATGCCAGTGTTCTCATTGTGCACTTAATTGTAATTTAGCTGCAACCAAATGCTCAACGTTCCTCTCACATCTACACAGTTGGGACTTCAAGACAAGAGAACGTCAGTCTTTGTATGTACACATTCGTGTGGCCTTCATCTTTGGAAACCATTTCCACTATGGAACCATGCTGTTTTTTCCATTACAGAGATAATGGAATCACAGAAAGTCCCAGAAACATTATATTCCTTCTGCAGGTAACCACTCAGTTCCATACAGACTCCCCGTGATAATGACCGGTATCGTTTCGACCCACTTAATTGCCACTTTAGAGTAATGAACCATTAAGTGTGATCCCCAATGGAGACTGGGTAGCTGGCACTCCCCGACACTTTGACTTTGCACATGTGGGCGAAATGAAGGCTGAAAAAATGTGTAAATCGGTCAGGCAGGATGGTGACATTTCCTAAGTCATCTCTTCACCTAAGGGCGTGCCACTGCAATGAAGCCAATGGCCTTCCAGTCGTCACTGTAATATCCTACCTTGATGCTTGTGCAGTAAATTGGGTGTCTGGATAGTTCTGGTATCTACCAAAAGGAAAAAATAAAAACATGCTACTTTGGAGAAGATAGTGCCCTCTGTTAATTTTATGCTTTTTTTCACATCGTACAAGCTAGATTTGTGCCAGACAGGAGGCGACAACTTTTTTTGCACAACTTTGCTGTTCAGTTGACACTTTTGTCAAAGTGAGTCACAAATGTACCTGTTTGTGAAGATTTTTTCATTCACCCATTCAAGTTAAGTACCATACTCAAAGGTTATGTCAGCAATATGTCAATTATGTAAACCAGCAAGCTTCAGGTTAAGAAGCACCTTCCTTAATCTCAGTGCTTCCTCCTGCTGAGGTTTTCCTCTCTTCCTCATGCATGGATCCCCATTGCTGTTTTTGGTAATGACTGGTGGAGTCAAGCCCTAAGTGAGGAAATCTCTCAGAATTCTGCCCTGGATAATGAATTATTTTTTTGGTGGTTGATTCCTATCACTTTTGTTTTCTGACTTGGCCGACAGGATTCAATTACATTTATTTATTTAGCAGACACTTTTCTCCAAAGCAACTTCCAATGAACTCTATGTACTGTTATCAGCCCACATCTTATTCGCCAAGGTGACTTACACTGCTAGATACACTACTTACACTGGGTCACTCGTCCATACATCAGTGGAACACACTCTGTCACTCACACACTATGGGTGAACCTGACCAGCATGTCTTTGGACTGTGGGAGGAAACCCACGTAGACATGGGGAGAACATGCAAACTCGCCACAGACTGCACAGGGATCGAACCCATGTCCTCTTGCGCCACCCAGGCACTGTGTCACCGTGCCGCCCATGTCATGTCACTGAAAACTCCTTTCCCTTATTTTGTGTTTGTCATGGCTGTTGCATCGTATTGCGGTGCATTGTGTACAACTGGTCGTCTTGAGTGGGGTTGCGGTGAGCCAGAGCCTACCCGGCAACACAGGGTGCAAGGCCGAAAGGGGAGGAGACACACCCTGGATGGAATGCCAGTCCGCCACAAGGCACCCCAAGCAGGGCTCGAATCCCAAATGTGCCACACAGCAGGCACAGGCCAAACCTGCCACGCCACCATGTAATGGTTATAAATCAGATTTCTCTTACTGTGCTTCTTAACTTTTTAAATGTATTTTCATTTACTTGATACGCTTGCCTTAGTCTGTGTTGAACAGTTTCTTAGGTTTCTGACCTCAGTGCAGCTCCATATCCATAGTTGAAGTACACCGTACATTAGTATTTCCCCTTAGAAATAATTTTGTCCTATATTTTTCAGCATTGTCAGATAACGCCTTACAAAGCTGTACCAATCTATTTAAGTTTCATCCAGTCCCTTGACAGAACTTCCTCCTTGAACCAAAGCAGGGCCAAATTAGAACTTTGATTTATGGGGAAATCTCAGGACTCATAAAAAAGAGGTTTCTCTATTAAGGAAAAACCCAAAAGTGCATGGAAAAGAGCAACAGAGCACATCAGTCACACTCTTGACTTACGTACTCCTGCACCTGCTTTGTTGGATTAACGCAGTTTGTCTGTGACGCTACATTTCCCTGAGCATGGTGAGAAGCATAAAACATGGGAGAGGCACCAGTCATTATTTTCAAAACGAATTTAAAACCTCAGCCTTCTTATTTCCCATTGAAGTAGCACCCACTGCGAAAAAGTCACGTGTCTTTTGGGGAAATGTATTCTGAAACGTGTGACTTCTCCAAGAACATTTCAATATGACAAAGTAGACGTCTTTGTTTTTGTTTTTCCTGTGTCGTGGGGGTGGATTGCCTTTTTTCCACCAATCCCTGCCCTCTTTGCAGAGCTCCGCATTACAAACATTATGGTCTTGTCACCGAGCCAACATGTCAGCTGTGTGTCACCTCTCCCCCACGAACCCCCGCACGCCCGCCTCTCTTTGACAATGCCTCCGAGACACTGCGTTGTCAGTCATAGAGATAATTTGACAGTGCAGTGTAAACAGGAGAATAAACACGGACTTAGCATCAAACACACAGATCTCTTCCTAAGGGAGGAAGTGGAGGGATCTCCAGTTCATCTGCTAGAGGCCATCTATAATGTTCCCCCAGTTGCATCAAAATGAATCACCAAGACGCAATGCCCAGCAAAAGAGTAACAGCAGAAGTATAAATTCTTCTAACACGTTTTACCAGTGAAATGAGGCTAAAAATAAAACCATGCCTGATTAATTTAAAGCCTTTTGGGAAAAGGTAACAATTAAATGCTCGATCTGATGCTAGTCCTGTATTTAGTAGTGCTTGTTTGAAGTTAACTTTGCATGTGTATGTTTTCTTCAGGCTTTGTCTTGAATTTTTATTTGTCTTATTGTTTACTTGACAGCAAGCTGTGTGTAATTCAGGTAAATGCATCTGCATGGTTTTTTTAATCAGCAAAATTGTATAGCGCTTAGCCAAGGCTTTTAGTTTATGTGACAGGTTATGAACTTTCATTTGATTTATGATTGTCATTGATCAACAGAATGCAAATACCAGCTACTACTCAATGTGCTGTATTCACCCATAAGGCTGAGTCATCACATTATTTCCAGCATCCAGCACTGTGGAGGCTACGCTAGAATTCCAAGTGAAATTTCACCTTGGCTTAATGATGTCATCCCGTGGCATTGTAAAACCATGTATACTGGATGTGCAGATCATTGTCTGTCTGGTTTCCAATTCATAGCACAGTTCAATGAGGCAGAGCACAGCACAGAGTCATAGTATTTATCCAGAGGGTTGTTGTGAGAATCAAACCAAGAGACGGAAAGTCAGGCTCTTATACTAAGGCAGTACTTAATGAATAAAAGCTGTGTTTAGAGTTTAACCTAGTTTAGTTTAACTTAATTTTGGTATAAACTTTTTGACACATTTGCAGATAGTGATGAGCACTGTTACCAAAGTGGAAATTATTTGCCAGTGCAATATTAATAAAGTACACATAAACAGTTTTGAAATGTGTCTTTAATTTGACTACCTGTAATCGCTTATAACCGATGAGTAATACAAGCAGATATATGCATTGGCCTCTGAAGGGAAGGCTTCTGGTAAAACCCGTGTTCTGTTTGACAACTTAGTGCTTAAACAAGCTGGCACAAGTGCATTTCAAAGCTATGCTATGGTTCTACGTTTTCATTTTTATCAAGACGGGCAGCAGTGGTAAGTTGTGGTTGAATGGTGCTGTTTTCATTCTCCATTTTAGTTTAACAAGCTGATCTTCTTGCAATGTCAGGCAAGGGAAGCAACCTTTCAGGAATGTATCAGAGGACCGCGGATGTGTCCCCAGTCAAAGATTTCTTTTAAATGACAGGAAATGCCGTTCGGGCGCGTCAGGCATTGCCTTCAAGGGGTGACTTACTGACAGGAAAATCCACAAAATCCTGGAGCAACTCAAAGACACTCATCGCCATGCCATTCCCCAAGGTTTCAGGATTTGTCTTCACAGCTCTGATTTCATCTCCTAGCTTTAGGAGAGATTCCATTCTCCCTGTTTTTAATTGCAAGCCATTACAGTGGAAAGAACTGCCAGTGGTAATGCTTTGCCTTGACAACTTCTTAATTGTAATGTTCCTGTCAGTGTCTTTACTCATAAGAAGCAGTCAGTAAAATCATCAGTCTCCTTTCCTTTCAGCAACAAAAGGTGGAGGAAGAACACTCTTACCTTGTCTGTGTGTGTGAGTAGGGCCAAGATTGTGACAAGTGCTAACGTTACGTTCATCTCCTGCTATTGGGTCTCCTAATATCCGGTTTCTCAGGTATCAGGCCAAAGATTATTAATATAACTTGTAATGTCATTTATAAAGTCTGCTGCATCTGGTCCAGGTCGCTTTGGTGCGATAACCTGAAGCCACTTGAGAAAATTGTGTCAAGTGGCTGTATGAAAGACGATCTGAGATTGACTGTGTTTTAATTTTATTATTATCGGCTTGTTAAAATATGACATACAGCCTGAATGAAAACCAACTTGCTGTTACTCTATAGACTCAGAATGTATACTATGAAGGGGGTCTCAACACCATCCGTATCTGCAGCACTTGGGTGGGGCAAGAAAAAAGTGCAACTGTAACAAAGTTTTCTACAAATTTCTGTATTTATTTATAATTTAAAGTAGAAGAAAACACAAGTTAAATAAAAAATAAAATAGTATATATAATCAAGTTCATTGTTAATTCAGTTTCAAATGTAGACTTCAAAATAATGCCAGATAAAGAATGGTGAGGAAGTTTTTTTAGATACAGACCCATGTTTGCTGCTACAAATAGTCTTGCAATTGAAAAAAGATTCATGGCGATGTGTATGATTCCATACCTTTTGTGCAGGCAGTGAATTTAAAAATTTTTAGGTTGCTTTCCAGGAACATACTGCGAAAAAAAAAAAAAAAGGTGTATAAAAGCAGTTTTTGTTTTTTAAAAAAAAGTTTACTGTATGTATTTATATATACAGTATACATAGCAACTGTAATAAAGGTTTAGATATAGACACTCCTGCTTTCAACCCAGATGTGGTTATCTAATTGTACAGTTTGAAAAAGTCACTGTTGCTTCCACAGCTTTTTATTTCGTCAAATTACAAAAGTTAACCATACACTTTTCAAATATTTCTGGTTGCGTATGACTTTAACTCAAATAAACTGCATGTTCTTAAATGTACAATGCAACTCTTTAGTATATCTAAAAGATCATTCATTATCTGACAATTAGGGCTTTATATTTAAAAGGCATTACATACTCCAGCTTCTGTGACAAATAAAGTACATTCATACTGTTAACTGACACAGAACAGAGAATGGAATCTACTCAGCAAGTATGCATTTTTAACTGAAATGAATCACCATGATGTGAAAAAATTGAATTTTGTTCATTTCATTCCTCTATTAAGCAGTAGCTTTAAAAATTTAAATTTATGCTAAATTAAGCAATTTGACATTCACTTGATCCATATAATTCTATTAATCGCTATGTCCCTCATGACTGTAAATTCTTGGTACTACTCTTGGGCTAGAAAAGGTTCATAAAAATGAAATAAAAAATGTATTAATTGTTAGAACGATGGTTACACTGCTCCTGAAAATATATTTCAAAACTACCATTAAAAGTAGAAAATTGCCACAAGGCTCGTATTTGCAGAAGTTTCCTGAATAAATGTTGGCTCATTTAGTCTAACATTGTCTTCAGATTTAATGTTTGCTATGGGGCTGGCTTAGACTTTATCATGCAAAGATAGCACAAGTCTAAAAAAAAAAAAAAAAAAAAAAAACAGGTAGACCAGAGCTGGTCAATGCAGCTGGTAACTGAATATTTATTTTTTTATTATATACTTATTTAGGGGGTGCGGTGGCGCAGTGGGTTGGACCGGTCCTGCTCTCCGGTGGGTCTGGGGTTCGAGTCCCTCTTGGGGTGCCTTGTGATGGACTGGTGTCCCGTCCTGGGTGTGTCCCCTCCCCCTCCAGCCTTACGCCCTGAGTTGCCGGGTTAGGCTCCGGTTCCCTGTGACCTCGTATGGGACGAGCGGTTCAGAAAATGTGTGTGTGTGTGTGAATCAGATATAAATAATGGGAGGCCAGGCATTAAATAATAGAGGAACTATGAGATAGACACTAGAAATTCAATGAAGAATGCTAAATGTGACAGAAAGCTGTTGCTGGGAACAACTGATCACCCTTTTATAGTCATTCAGAAGCATTTTCCAGTAAACTGAAGGACGGTACTCCGGATCGGAGAACTGGCTCTGGTCAACAAGGAGGCTGTGTCGGACTATAGAGAGAGCAGCACTTCAGCGTTCAGTGCAACTCTTACATCCCATCACGGCTGAATTTCATCAGTCCGCGCAGATGTCGTCCCAAACACCTCAGCAACCTGAGACTTGATTTCGTAGCACAATATTAAATTACAGTCTCTTCATAAAGAACAGAATAGAAATATAATAGAAAAAAGAAAACGGGCATGAAAAATAGCAGAAGAAAACAAACCCATGTATATAAGGTAAAGCAGTCAACCTGGAGTGAATGAACAGAAATAATCAGTCCAAGGAAATGTCTAAGAATAACATAAGAAACATGGTAGTGTTATGAAATGTAAGGCTGCTGGGATTAAAAAGCACCCTTCTGTTAGATATTCTGTTGAAATCAACTGAAAGCCTAGTTCTTTCACCAGCCATCTGTGAAATATATTAAAATACACTCACACGCTCCTTCCTATCTATCTATCTATCTATCTATCTATCTATCTATCTATCTATCTATCTATCTAGCCGTCTGTCTGCTATTTAACAGTATAACAGTATAACAACTATTACTATCCAATGAATTTTACTAGCTCATAAATTGTACAGTAAATACCATCTTGCTATTTTATCATATCACGACTTCAGTGCACTATTTAAGTTTCAGGTATTTCCCTGAGTAGCTGTTTTTCTATTTAGAAAAATGGAAGATTAATTGCACATGTACATATGGATATTCACTCGAATATTATTTTTTTAAATCAGAATCTCCATTGCCATTGTGCGTGCATAAGTGGAAGAGTGTGTGCAATTGCCTTGTGATAGAATGGTGTCCCATCCAGAGTATGCCCTACCTCACACCCAGTTCCTTCAGGATGTGCTTGGACCACTTTGACCCTGGATTACGAACAAATGGTTTTGATCCTGGATTACGAACAAATGGTTATCAAAAATGAATGAAAACTAGAATTTCACTTCATCCATGAAAGTGACCCACTTAAACCCATGAAAGATTTGAAAATCATTTGTAGAGATTCTGAAGTTTGTGGAGGTAAATGCACTTCCTTCCATCTCTTAAAATCACTAAAAGTTTAATTTTAATTAATTTTTCTAACCTGTACAACTGCTTTGGACAAAAGCATAATTTCCTGGGAAATGCAATCGGCATGTATAAAGTAATTAACTAGTATTTTTTTCCAACAGCCATTAGACAATAAAAGTAATATGATCCCTTGCTTCAGAGTGTCACAGCTAAATAATCAGAATGTGAAATTTCCATAATTAGCATTTTCCCAAATTAAAAGCAATTTAAAACAATTCAGGTAAAAAGAAAGGTGAGTAACAAGAAATGCTAGTCAGTTAAATGACATTCAAATGAATTTTTAAGTTCAGTGTTGAATGAAGTCAAGTAAAAATTTGTTTAAATGAAATGCAAGTATTACAGTGCAGTGAGTTTTTTTAGGTTGGCAGCACACGCGCAATTCAACTGACAGAGTGGAATAAGTATATGTCGAAAGTCATACCAATTAAAGTAAAAATGAGAACAGCCTGACATAATAGATGACTAGGATCAGTCGGATTATACAATATCTTTGATGAAACATTCCATTTGTAACCCGTTTCTCTCCGCAATATCCAGAAAAAAGCCATGCACGAACACAAATAAGCATACAATAACAATGCAGAAAGAAAAAGACAACACAAAATGTCAAAGACACAGTTCAACGGTAGGCAGATTCATTAATTATAACTGTTTAGTAGGAAGCAGGTAAAAAATACTTTACTACACCATAAATAATAGATTCTTTCTATGAAAAATCCTGAGATGGAAGCTCTCGCTGGCCTTGGTGCAAAAACTAGAAGGACTCCAGGCAATCATTACAAGTAAAACCTTGCATGATAAAGACCTGCACTTATCTTACAACTATGAAATATATTTTAAGCAGTTTGGGTTTTTAATGAACTCAATATGTAGAAATTCTCTTGAAGGCTGACAATCAAAATGACCTTCAAAGTCTGTCATGGTTAGTGCAGCCTTGGAAGCTGGAAAAAAGGCTAAACAAATCATTCAATTACAAAAAACCAAATCCATTAAAGTGTTTGAGTATTGGCATCCCAAGAGAGATATTTTAGTGCGCTGCCTTGGGCAATGTCACCCCCAATGTTACTACACAAACATCTTTTGCGTTTTTGCCAATTACTCATTTATTAATATTGGTTATATGTGATTGTTTGAATTGATTTTTTTGCAGTTTCATAACAATCTACAGCATTTGAAATAAAAATATTGCAATCCCTGCAGGGCACAGGTGCAAACACATAGAAATTTGCTTTTGTGCATGCTAAATGTGCTCTTAATGGCTGGAAACTCATTGCAGGAAGTGCTTTCAATGACTGTTTTTTTTCCACTGTTTCCCAAACTATGTCTCACATAAACTCTGATCAACGGCTCAGAAACATGAACGAGATCAAGCATGATGTTTCTAAATATCTTAACTTTTGAAAGAAATAATTGGCATGATATAAACATACATTTAAAAACAGGATCCAATAATATTTTTACCGTTTTTTTTTTTTTTTTTTGAGAACAGACTTTTTTGTGTAACCAGCCAAAACTGCATGCTGCACAAGGATATTTAATTTGGGTCCTTTAAATACATGCTTCCTGGGATGAACAGAGAAAGGATGGTTTATTGGCACATTTCTCTTTGGGCTGCAATGCAGAAGCTTTTCAGGCTCGCAGCAACTGCCATCATCATAAAGGCGGAGATACTGGGCAATGTTTACATGTGCAGACTTCGTCATTTCATCTTTTCTTTCCTTTTCTTTTTTGTTCATACTCATCGTATTCATTGTACAGCAGGTGCGGCACGTAAAAACGTAATGCATTTCTTGCTTTTATTCAACTGACAAGAATACTTTCACTGTTCAATGACATGTCATAATATCTTGGTAAAGGCTAAAATGTCAGTGAGAGACAACCATTAAAATGAAAACAAAGGATGCAGAAATGCAATCCAGTTGCAAATCTCTTTCAGTACACAACAGATTTGCCAGTTTATGAAATATGATAGAACAATCCATAGCAATAATGTGGTGAAATTAACCTACCCTAACAATTCTTTCCCCTTCTCGTGATATTGGAGTCCTTGTGTTTCTTTATCTTGGTATAATACATGATCTAGAGGGCTTGATTTAGGGAATATATCACTAAGCAGATGTGATATCCTAGACTGAAGCTGTTTTTTTTCTAATTAGTTCGTGGGCAGATCTCCTGATATTAAGGACTTCACTGCATCAGCCCACTCTCCTGTTAATTCATCAACCATTGAGGGATAATCCACTGACCTCTCTCATTTAGACATCAGCAGAAGGACACAAAAATCTTGGTCTAAAAGCAAACAAGGGACAGCGACACTTGGGTTTTATGAGGAGTCTGATGTCTTGACTGAAGCCAGCCTGACTCTTGCTTGCAAAGTGAACGCAAGAATTATTCATTTAGTAATATCATCCATTGAGAATAAGAAGCCAGTGAAAAGTCTTTGATTGCTGACGTGCGGGACAGACGATTTTATTAGACAAGCAACAGGATCAGGTGCACACTCTGCTATAATTATTATTCACTGATATTTAGCTGACACCTTTGTCTAAGTCATCTTACAGTGTTAGATAATTAACAATAGAATGAGTCACACATTTATACGGCTGGGTATTCTGACTGTGTCAATTCAGCCTAAGTGCCTTGATCAAGGGTAAACAGCAGGTGGGAGATTTGAACCAGGAACCTTCAGATTGCACAGTGACAGCCCTAAACACTATGCTACCTGCTGCCCTAGATAAGAAAAGAAGGTAAAGTCACAACAAGGCCAGAAACAGGTTTTGTATGGCATCACGAGGAACTGTCACAGCGCGAGGCAGAGAGACTGTGACAGGGTAGAAACATTGTTTAGCTCCTTGCTGGGCTGTGAATTTGAAAATAAATAAGACGCTAATGGAATCATATTTCATGCACAGCAATCCACTCAGCCACAGCAATAATATGCAAAGAGGCATTGTGATTGCGGGTGTGCAAAAACCTGACAAAGGACAAAGAGCCATAGCAACAGGAGAGAGCTCCGGAATAAGGAGAAAGCATGAGGAACTGTAATTTCAATCAATCATATTGATAAAAGTTGTTTAAAAAAGGAAGAAAAGGCTGTCCATCTCGAAGTTTCAGTGGCACGCAAATGAGTAGCTCCACATCACACTGCTTCTAGCCACAGTCATTAAAAGCAGTGACTCCAGTCAATGGTACATCTCAAAATGTACCAGACCTAAAGTGGGCCATCTGAACACAGCGCCTGGAAGATTGCTCACCGCACATGTGTTCTGTTCATCTAATTACCATCTGAATTGAATAGAAATGGGAAGTCTTTACCTACGTAGATGGAAATGTTTGGAAAGGAACTAGGTGAAGTACCGATATTCAGTGAGAAACCAATTAAAACACTGCAGGATTTAGTGTTGACCTGTACATGCCAGGATCAGCATCTGGAAAACCTCCAGTTTCTCTCCCAGGGTGGTCTTTGTTGGACCACTTGAGTTCTTCCGGAGCTGCTTCACTCTTAACTTATACTCTCCCCAACACCGTAAATCTTCTCGTAGTCCACTCCAGTTTCAGAGCTCTGGTGATATTTTTCTGTGCCCTCAGTGGCTCTGTAACTGTGCTGAACCGTTTCCTCCTTGCTCCTACGCCGCTGAGTACCTAACTACGCCTCCAGAGTCAAAGGCATTGCTTGTTCTCTTCCGTTGCCACCGAACACCAGCCCAGAACCATCAAAAATACTTCCTACCATCTTCTGAAGCCTTTTCTCTTTAGATAGTCTTCCTGATGAATTGTGAACCTGAATATGTGGGGCAAGAATGGGGATCATATTTCAACCATGTTATTGTAGCGGTCGCCTCTAAATATTCCTGGGTTATTTAGGGAAATGTCACAATTTACGGAAGTGTCACATCTAATGCAGGCCCATTTTTCATCATAGCCCCTTGGCTGGTTGTCTCAGTTTTGGAATGGAAAGTTACACTAAAAAGATCTTCTACTATAAATGAACAATTAGACATTACCTTGTTTTAACAAATACAGGGTAACCTATTTTTGTGCTTTTTCAGAACTCACATTCCGAAAGGTAATAATATTAAAATATAAATATTATGCCTCACCAAGAAAGAGGAACATTATGACAGTCCTAATTATATACTTACCTACATCTGCTGTTGCAGCTTCAGAAAAATGGGAGATTTCTGACCCCGTCCAGCTCACTGTGCCGCAGATCAAACTTTATCCGAGGTGATCTGATTTTGTTAGTCACGTCTGTGAGGGTTGCACACTTTCCCCGAAGTGACAGATTGAGGTTGTTTAGGCTGTCAGAGATATCGACGAGGACAGCCAGAAACCGTTTACTGCCTGTAAACATCTTGTGCAGGCACTGCTTTTCTCCCTTTCGTGGGGAAAATTATGCTGCTTCCTTCTGAAGGGAGATCACGTGCTTCCTTTCCTTGACAGTCTGCGCACTTGAATTTGGAAGGGTAAAACTTAGCATTCACCAGGAGTTCACTTCTGCCACTCAGTAACGTGCCAACGCCACCACACATTGTGGTTTGCCAGTTCTGGAGAACGTGTTGATGGGCAAAATAGTGAGAAATTCAATTTTTTAGACCTTTCCCACAAAGTGTAACTATGACTTATCCTTGCAGATGATCAACCAGTACCGCACCAGCTCCTAGCACTGTGTTCCAATTAATCCCAGTTCACACCACAAATCACTGGTCAGGTTACAAATTGCCTATAACACATCTGCTTCTAACTGGTGTAGGTCAAACATAGTAAAACTAAAAAAAGTTGTGCTGAAAGATTTGTTAGAATTTAGCTCATTAACACAGTAAATCAGTGTTATTTCCTTCTTTGATTCCGAGCTTAAATGTTACACGTGCCTCGGTTGAAGGGGCTTCCTCTTTTTAACGCTGTCTTCAGAGCGCAATTTACACAACAGTGTTTTGTACGATCAAGGCCCATATAATGAGGTAATGAATTTGGATCAAAAGCGTCGTGATCGAGATATCCCCTGTAGTTCTACGCCAGCTTCTTAATATGCAAATGTATATTCATTACTCTGCAGTTTACAACATCAGTCCAATCAAAATCTGTTTCCTGCAGTCACTGCAAGCCTTTGTTGAGGTTAATCCTCCAATTCAACTGCATTATTATACTAACAGATGTGTGTTTAACATCAATCTCTGCCAATTAGAATGTCAAGCTTTGTCAATGAAAACGAATGATTATACAGGAGATTAACACAACCAAAAACAGTTGCTTCCAACAGGCAAAATTTTAACCAGTTTTTGTATTTATGTAACATGAATTATCCATGTGATATGCATAACGCATGAGACATGTAATTTGTAAGAGAGATTGTTAAGACCACTGAAGGCCAGCTCCACCGTAATAGCTGAAAAGCAAGTTATTGTCAATTAGCGACATAACAAAATCCAAATGCATGTTCAAGGTCAGACGCAGCCAGGGGTGGTTTAGTTGGCTTACTATTTTGCATGCCGTAAACCTAATAAATCAGAAGGAACAATCATCATTTATGGATGCCCAAAAGGGCCAGTGTGTTTCAATAATTGCTTTGAACGTTAACAAATGGTAAAGATAAGACTTTCAAAAAAAATTCTGTAGAGACTCCCTTCAGAGCTCCAGCTTTTATGTTGCTCCCATGGGCTTTCCTGTCTCCTCTTCCATTCTGGGGTTTATTTTCGGTTGATGTAACTCAGATGCCCTCTGAATGTGGAGGCATCTTTTTTTTTTTTTGTCAAAGTGCCAGTTTGTTTCGCGATATCTTAAGCTCACATGGAACAATTTTTTTTTTGGTAAAACTTTTAAATATATTTCCTGTTTTCACTTCAATAAAAGTTTTGCTGGTATAGCCAAAATTCCACTACAGTATTAAAAAGCAAAAAACAAAAAAATAACTTAATACTATTATTATTGTGACTCAAAACATTTTTACAAGAAAGTTTTTGATAGTAAGGAGGGTGCGGTGGTGTGGCGGAGCAGCGTGTTTGGCCAGTGCCTGCTGTGTGGTGGGTCTGGAGTTTGAGACCTGTATGGGGTGCCTTGTGATGGACTGGCATCCCGTCCTGGGTGTGTCCCCTCACCCTCCAGCCTTGCGCCCTGTGTTAAAGTCTACAACCCCGCTCAGGACAAGTGGTTGTAGACTTTGGTTGGTTTTTGATACTTTTTTATGTTTCCAAAGTTTGACAGTTTTAATACAAGTGTCATACCAAAGAGTTACACTACACTACAGAAAACACACACACACACACACACGCATAAATGCAGGCACACAATGACTGCAATCACTCTTCACGTAGGTACACTTCTCCGCAACCACATTGTTAATTGGGCAGCTGCTGCATTAGGTCTTTGTGAATTTGAAATAGCGGTGTGGTACATCAATACAGAATAATGAAAATGTTTCGCATCTCCACCTTAATTACCTTGCTGATGACTAGCACTGAAATTGATCCAGGCAAAAGGCAAGCATTTCGCTTGATCAAGAATTGCATGGTGTCTTACATTAAAATAGAGGCATGCTTACAAAGTTTCTCAACGGCTTAGAGAACTAATTAGATTTATTGTTAGAAATGGAACTGATAGGTTTAGAGACTTCCATTGCAATTCAGTGGGATATTAAAGGGGAAAAACTGTTAAAATAAAATGTGTATCCCTTTCATATAGTCAGAGGTATAAAAATCCCAATATACAATATATTTTTGTTTCCCAGCATTTATTTAACTCTTCGGTGTCTTCAGAATCATGGGACCTCCTTCTTGCAGAATGCAGTTGAAGTGATTTCAAAACGACAATCTCCAGCATCGCATGTCTCAGAGCCTTTGAAGCACTTTAAACTGGGCCTCAGATGGCACACACACTGATAGACTGAGGTCTGTCTATTGCCCTGCAATTTAAGGAAAAAGAGCGTTTTCAAATGACACTCAATAGCAACTACAGGGATTGCGAAAAATTACGAACAACAGATGTTGAGCAGTCCAGGAGCAATAAGAGCCTCCTGAATTTGGTTCAAACAGTTGCTCTCTAGCATCACACTGTTGATGTTGTTCTTTTTTGTCATTCCTGTCAATGATAAGAACTTTCCTTTTAGCTTCTCACACTGCACATTAGCAACTTTAGCAGAGTTTATGTTAAGAAGATGACCTAGTCGGTACCATCAAAACGACTCCCAAGGTCACTGAGAAAGGTAGAGCACTTCTAGTCTGGAGGGACCTTTCTTATTAAAGAATACAAGCTCCTTCAGATGCAGAAGAACTGACATCTCTGTGGGATTTCCATCACTGATGCTGTACACAAAGCTTAATTTCTAACAGTGTTCACATTTACATATCTTACTTCCTGCTAAAGAATACTCAAGGGAGGCTTTAATAATAAATGCATCCTTTTTTTTTGCAAAATGGTTCTGACTCCATTGTGCAACACAGAAAATCTAAGCTCTGTTTAGACAGCCACACATTAGCGGCAATTAATTATATCTGTTGACTAGGGTGCTGGGAGTTCTCAAAACAATACTTATCTGCACTCCTCTTTTTTCCATTTTGACATGGGCAAATTGGGCTAACTATTCAGAGAAATTAATATTCTTTCTCCCTATACCCCGTTATTTGTCGTTTATTAAGGTTGTTGTAATTGCTTCGGTGCTTTGGTGTTTTACATTCAGAGAATAAAGTGCTGGCGATGTCAAGATCATGTGATCGTGTCTTTTGCTCTGTTATTTTCTTGTGGGAATAATTCTCTGGGCATTTCAGTATTTTATTACTAGAAGGTCTGCTGTACTCAACTTTGATCCCGACTGGAGAGTCACATTCCTGGCACCACTGCCAGTGCTGTGCTCTGTCACCATGGATGCCTTGCAATAGTGTTCCGCGTCTTCAACCAGGGAAATGCAAAAGCCATCCACTGACGGATATTCATAGTTTATTGTACCGTGTTCCTCTCTGTTCACCAGGAATGGTAGAATTCACTCTAAGATCGTCCTCCCCTTTTCCCACAAAAATAGGTGAAGATTATTTGGAGCTATTGGCATCGAGATGTTTTGAGGGACCACAGGCCCACAGAGAGAGCTTCCCCCAAAGCAATGTTTTATTAAAAACTGCAGTCCTTCCTCAGCCCTTCAGTTCTGTTGCTTTTCATCCCCTCAGCCCCCCCAAACACACACACTGGCACCCTCCTATCCTCCAGCCCCCCACCTGTGATGGCAGGAAGACTGAGTGCAGCCTCAAGGCAGTTGTTAACTTTCATTTTCACACACAGTACACCACCATTAATTATTTAAAAGCAATGTATGAATAAAAAGGAGGAAAATATTTTCATAAATGTAGTGGGTTTCCAAAGATTAAGCTATCATTCTCCCCTTTTCCCAAGCGGAACTGCACAGAAGTTTTGTAAAGAGCTCTGTGCAGAAATTATAAAAGACAAAAACGGAGAGGAACGCATATTCATTAGCTGCCTAAAGCTAGGCAATGTCATCTTTGATTTGTTTCCTAGTAACAACTTCGTTTGCTAGCGAACCAGGACTGGCCACCAGCTGAAGAGGAAACTTCAAACAAATCGAGGTACAAACAAGCTGCAGAACTGAGGATACTATCATGAACCAAGGTCTTGGCGATTTATCTTATTAAGGATGCAGGTAGCTTGGTAGGCAATAGTGGAGTTTATTATTCTTCAAATCTAATCTCTTGCTTTCAAGAAAATAGCACACAGTCCCAGCATTATTCATTCTGTTACTGCTGCTTTGATTTTCAGTGTGACCCTATTCAAATTGTATATATTTTTAAGCCTATTTTACCCAAATGTATATGATTGTATGTGCAGAATCTATACAAAATTTCAAAATTATTACATCTTATATATTGTGAACTAAATATGTATATTATATATGCAACTATTATTATTATTATTATTATTATTATTATTATTCATTTAGGACAATAATGGTAATGCTATTAAACACATAATAATAAACAAGTAACCATCTTGTTTTAAATTTTTCAAAAACACAACACAGCCACATGAGGTAAGTAACGATTTTCACGCTGCCTATTCAACAGGTTTGCCTTTGAATTCTTCAACTGGGTTTTGCAAAATTAATTGTCTATTGCCATTGTGTAAGAGTTATGCCAAATTATGCCAAACCTTTTCCCTCATAGCCCAAAATTAAATCTTCTTTCTGATTTGATGGAACATTAAGAGATACACACAATTTCCGTGAAGAAACCCATCGTACCTAAAATATCCGCTGCATGTATAGCAGCTCCTGCTCCTATGTCACTGAGACTGAGGGCAGAAACCATTACCCAAGATATATGTCATGTTTTCTAAGGTACAGTACATTTAAAATACTAAGATGTGCGTGTTTCTCATTAAGTGATTGCATGGGTTTTTGAAGTTGGATCATTAGTGACATAAGTGCTGTTTGGTGATTGGACAGCAGCCATGGAATGTGTTCATTTGTCTGCGAGCCATCGGTGTGTTTGTTTGTTTGCCTGTTTTCCTCTTCCTTCCTTCTCGGGCTCCCATTCCCTGGATCCTTCTTCTAGGTGTCTGTTCCTAGTTAATCTTTATAATCCTCCAGCCACTCCTCAGGAGTTATGGAATCTGATATTAGATAGGACATTTAATTAAAATCATAATTAAAGATGATCTAATCATCAGCACATACACCTGCTACTCTGCTTACAAAAAAAAAAATATTAAATTAGTCAGTGGAGGTTTTGGGTTTACATGTGTTAAGTACCCCTTCATTCTTAATGGGTTTATACGCCATATGTTTTATGTGTTGGTGGAAAATTATATTTTCTTTTCATCTTCTTGTGTGGTTCACTGCATCTTTTTGAATTGCATTAATATTTTATGACGCTTACAGACATGAAGTTATAACTCAACTGCTGAACTGCAATTCAGCAAATGCTATTCTTTAGATAGATAGTTGTTTTTCCAGTATGGACAGCATGTGGACAAATGAATTGATCCTGACATGGAAACATAACATCTCGTCATACGTGATTTGTTGACAGCCATCTCCAGTTTGATGACAAACCTCCATAAATGTATTAGTCATCATCTGAAAATTATATTTTCAGATTGTAATCATTTTTGTATTTTACAAGTGTGTATATGCACATTACTTATAATAAATCATTTTTTTTTTTATTATTGTTGGCCTCACCAGAACCAGGAACATTTATCCCTGGACAGGATAGGTAATCCTTTGTTAAAACCATGCTGCTTCTGCCATGCAGCTTGACAGCCCAAAACTTTTCATATTTCATATGTCTATGGAGGGTAGAAAGAGGTGGTGTCAGACTCACACTGTCAAATCAACAGCACATGGGCATGTAAAATACAATAATGTTATTTTGTTCTCATGAAATAATTTACATAACAATTCCATCATGTGTATGCTTGATGTTGCTGTAATTGCTCTCATTCGAGAACACAATAACTCAAACGAAAGTGTATGTGTTGTCCTCAGTGCTGATTGTTCAGCATGCTCTTGCAAATGAAGGGACCACAAGACCGCCCAGACAGGTGCTGTGGAAGATTCTGATATGGATGTCAATTAAGAGGAAGAACAGAAGACAACTCAGCTAATGGACTCCTTGGGGCAATGTGGCTAGAACACCTGTTATCCATTTAACAAATAAATTATTTTTGGATAGACGGTCCTAATAGTTCCTAAGAATTTAAGCAGATCATTTGCCGTGGTTTAGGGCACCAAAATGGATCTTTAATTAGTTCGAAGTTAAAGTTTGGCTGCAAGACTTTTCAGCCATTGCTTTGGCCAACCTCCCCGAAGCCTTTCGTCATGATGCTATAATTGCACAATGACAGAAGTTGTTGACCCAACTTTTGTTCTTAAATTACTCACTTGGGAAAATCTTTCTCCTTCTGGATGCACACTGCAGTTCCAGCTCTGCAGACATGCTTTCCATGTCATGAGCTCTGGTCTATGTGCCACGCATGTAAGAATGTACAATTAAGTCCATCGCTGTAAAAGGCAGCAGGTGCTGCACGAATGGGCTTGTGAGAGGCTTAGAGATTTAAACACATGAAGGGTTACTACTATTATAACCTTGAGCAAGATACTAAAATGAAATTCCCTCAGTAAATATTTGTCTGAATACATGGGAAAAGTATAAGGCCTTAAGCAAAGCAGAGCACTCTGAGTAAGAGCATCCTCTAAGCAACTAACAAAGCTAAAATGCACAGGTTTATATGTGTTATACGTGTTTAATCTTTTATACCACTGTAAAAGTGTAAAATATAGCAATACAAATGCCATACTAGAATCTGAGATAATAATAGTGAAATATTCCAAGCCACTAGTATATAATTCCTAAGTGTGACAGAATGACACCTTAGACTGCACTGATTCAAATATGCATCTCTTTGACATGAGACCGCAATGTGACTAGTGAAGTGTACTTCAATAGCGGAACAAGTGAATTTTACCTTTTTTTCCAGGTTTTGGGTTTGCTTTTTCCCCCACAAATGAAATCCATCTCGTTGTTGCTTGATGTTACAGAGAGTGCAAGTTCAGCCTAGTAACCTTTGTCTGCATACAGCTGTTAACCTGTGACAAGTTTCACATTAGTAAATATCATTGTAGACAGAAAATAGTATCCCACAGAGGATTAGTAAGAAATCATAACTAGCAAATCCAAAGTCCTCATGGGGGTGGGATTGGGAGGTGGGCTGCAAGAGGAAGCAAAGCATGAAAGAACCTTTTCCAATTATCGCAACCACTACAAATAACCAGAACTCAGAGTGCATAGCACACTACTTGCCCAACTCCACAGAAAAGTTTGAAAGTCCAAAGATATCCTTGCCTCAGGCTGACAATGAAGAAAAACTTCAATCTTCAAATTTCAAAACTATTTGGTTCCTGGGGTGTTTTTTTTTTTTTTTTTTTTTTTTTTTTTTTTCCAGCTGACAGATATTTGGCTCTGGCGCCAGCGGAGGGTTTCAGTGCATGTTCGAGCAAATGGTCACTGTGGACCGTACAGTTAAAAATGCAAAGTGAATAAGTCGATGGGAGAGTTAAACTGGCTCGCGTAAAGGCTGTGTGACCCTACGATACAAAAGTTAGAATTTTGTAGCTTTTGGAGAAATGGAGAAGTAAAGTAAAACTTTGCTTTTTATAAATACGCTATACAGTGTATCTCAGAAACAGCATATACCCCAGCCCCCAGAGGCTTGTCCTGATCCTGATCTCTTCTTCCTCCTCCACTCCCTAGAACAGAGGAGTACCCTACTTCATATGATGAAGTAAAGACTAATGCATTTTCCCATCTTCATACCGTAGGGCTTAAAGGAATGCTTTGAAGTGAGCTGAATTCATAGCAATGTGTTTAACGTTCATGTGGCAAGTGGAAAAATAAAACTATCAGAATACACGTCCATCAATAAAAGCATGCTGGGCCAGGAATGTTATCCGATACCGGTATTGATATCGATGTCGAGTTTAGGAAGGAGAGTACGTGTCGAGGGAGATTCCATGGCTGAGATATCAAAGACGTTTCAAAGCAGAATCACTCTGATTTTGAGCTCTGCCAATCACAGCGAGTACAGGGAAAGTGCATGACTAATTCATGGGGATAGATAACGAAAATAGAACCAACATATGCCTGTTGCCATCTAGCCAATTTCCGAATATTGCAATGCATCATTGTTGTGCCCACAGTTTTCCTCACTGTTACGCCTCGTTTCTGGTAAATGCCCTTCTGATTCAGATGAAATTGCCAAGTGCCCGTACTTATTATTTTCTTCTGGACTACACTAAGCTGCAATGCAAACAAAATGAATATAATACGCCAGCAAATTCACAAACAAAAAAATCCACAAAATAAGGAGTCCGAGTTTAAAAAATATATAAATCCGCTGGAAAAAAAAAAAAAAAAAGACTACTTACATTGAACAAAGCAGTTTAATTCTCAGGTTAGTACTACACGCCACGTGCGACAGGAAAATAGGTCAAAAATATTTCAAACGAGCCCAACCTGTCAGCGTATTAAAAAGACAATGTTGTACACTTTGCTAATAATAACCGATATCAGTAGAGACCCGAACACCTGCTTTTGCAATTTCACTCAAAACACATGCAATTAACCTCATAGACAGGAGCGGGAGCAGGCGTCCAGGGGACATGTGGGATAGAGAGGAAGATTAAGCTCGCTCTGGCGCTCCTCTGACTGCCATGCGCGACTCGCACGGCTGCCATCTGGCCGGAGTGCAGGCCAGCCCCCTGGGCCCCTCCACGCCTGTCTCCTCACCGGGCCTGGAGATAGAGTCTCAGCACCAAACAAGCTTAAGGGGACAGCGAGACACTCGAGCGCAACGGCAACTATGACCGCAGCTGCCATCGTTCTACTTGTGAAGCTTTTTTCTGCTAGTGTGTGTGAGATGTTTGCTTACATATTCTTCACTCGCACCCCATGCCATTATGTTTGCCACTGGTGGTGAAAGCACACGTGCAGCACTCCTCTCCATAATGACTTGTTACCGTTGACAGTGTTCAATCCGTCACATACTCATTATGTTCGAGTTTAGAAGCGAGAAGGTGGCATTTTACTGCTTGGTCTCAGGAGTGAGAGGTTTTTCTCAGAAATAAGCGGAGGTGTTTCAGACACCCTCAATGCTATAATGGCTCTCTAAGTGTCTGGTCTCTTCTTGGTTTATGTAATAGCGAGAGTTTTGATATCAGCTTTGCAAAAAAAAAAGACCTATTTGAAAATTCGGTGCTGATTACACAGCACTGTTGACATGGGCTCAAACCTAATATGGCAACTGGCAGTGATGAATCAACCGAATTGCATCCATACATTTTGTTCTATTCAATAAAAGCCTTGAGGTTAGTCATGCATTTATTTTCGTGGGCAAATGATTGCAAAGGTAGCATTTAATTTTTTTTTTTTTTTTTTTTTGTTTAGGAAATAATATGTAAAGTAGAGGTTATGCATAAAAGGACATTTTAAACTATCGGGCTTTTTCAACCATGGACTGAATTTACATTTATTCATTTAGCAGGCACTTTTCTCCAAAGCAACATACAGTGATTAGAGACCTTTATCCAGGGAGACTTCACAGTGCTTGACAAGCTACACTCGCAACAGTCCTTCAGCAATTTATACCCCAAAGCAGCGTAACACTCGAATGTGCACACATTACAGGCATCGCGAGTCCCACTGAAAAAAACACCTTTGGACTGTGGGAGGAAACCCACACAATCACAGAAACGCCACACAGATTGACCAGGGATCGAACGTGTGCCCAATTGCGCAGCCCAGGCACAGTCAGACACCAGCACTACTCAGCACAGCTCTGCCGCACCTGCGACAGATGCCTGGAGTCTAATTGAAATCCCCCTTTTTTGGAAGTGAAGCTATGGGGCAATAAAGATATACTCTACCATGCAGAGAAGTCATTATTTGTTGTAATTATGCAATTAATTATATATGATTATGTAAATTAAGCTTTTAAAAATTCAGGCTTGGCAGGTACTATGTGAAACTGTAGATTTGGAAGGGTATAGTATAGTATCAGGTGTTGCTCCACCCAGGATCCAAGTGATATTATTAATGGCCACACCCATCCAGCCCCATGGCCACACACACACACACACACACACACACACACACACACACACACACACACACACACCTTTCTCACCAGGAAAAGGCAGCATCGCCAAGTGCTCTACATGTAAATCATACCTTGACTAAAGCGACTACAGTGCGATACAGCATGGCTCATTCTGGAGGATAACTCCAGCTGCCATGTATGGTCCTGTCAGCCTGAAAGAGGTACGTTATGCATTCCTGACAGAAAAAAGAACTATTCTTTTCAGACAGTAATTAAGTTATTCAGATTGTACCTAATTGTAATTACCCTTTCTGGGGCTGTCAGACTAAATATGATTTTTACCCCAGCGGAGATGTATCTGCTGACAATGCACTGCGTTTTTCTCAGTTTTCTCTAAAATCTCTTCTCTGATTCTGTATATTTTAGCAGAACATTCTCTGGCTCCAATGAATGCGTAATCAGCACCGAAGCTTTAAATTCACGACAGGACAATGCAGAATCCACAGTTCTTTATTTAGTTTCTTAAAATTTTGTGCAGCTAGTGCAGCATTTAATACATGAATATCTGCACCACAGTGAACTACAGATATATACTACATTATATACAGTATGTATGCATAAAGAGAGAAAAAGTGAAGCAGTCTTTCGCATGTGCAGTATTTATACATATAATGCACCGTATGTATGAATATTTACAACATTAAAAGTATGACAGTATTTCACTATATACTGGATACATGCAGTAATGCAGTGCAATCCTAAATCAGGAGGCTCACAGGCATATGCCTCTGGCTATTTGTTCCAAAAATGCACAACACCACCAATTAGTTAAATCAGGTGCTGCTGTGTGCGGCACAAGCAAATACCTACAGGACATGTTTTCGTGTGGACCCTGATTGAGGAAGAGGTCTCAGCAAGCAAAACAGAAACATGAAACATAAGGCAATATTACTGCTTCATTATGGACCATTTCTCAGTAGTTTGATGTTTTATAGAGTGCTGATTTATCGTGTTCGAGTAAGAAGCTAACCCCGTACAGAAAGGTCAAACGATTTCTAGCAGCAGGCAATCAAACACTCAGTATCTTAATATACATCTTGATAATATTCCCAAGTAATAAAATCCTCTCTAGGCATCAGCGCAGAAGTCTTTTTAGCACTGCACTCTGCTCTTGTGGGTCATTCTCAAACCTGCGTTGCTGCCCCAAGTAAAATGTTTCATATCTTCATATCTGCTGCAATAGTGGCGAAAAAACTAATTTCGTTACATTTCATTATTATATTAGATATCCCCAGGACTCTGGCATGATCCAGGCACACAGATACTGCAGTGGATAGCGATGGGTTATTGGTCAACAACAAATACTGCAGATGGAAAGACCAAGGACTTTCAGCCTAAAGGTAAAGTTTGGCTGCAGTCATATAACACATGCAATCAACTGAAATATTCAGTTGAGTAAATATTTCAAACTGCTCGTTCTTTTTCATGGAAAAATCAATTAGAGAATAAAACATACTCAAATTCATTAATACAATGTGACTGGATCATGGGTACTGTCTGTATATTAAAGCCCCAATGGTGACACTAGAGCAATAAGCTGGCTTGGGTGCGCTCCCTGCTACACCGTGGTACAGCGAGAACTGTAACTTTGCAAGTCATCGGAGGTTATACGGCATCACGGCCTGGAAGTGATGTCTTTCCAGTACATTCTCTATAATTTGCCCACATTACCCTCTAGAGGCACGCTACGGTAAAACAACATTCAGTAGACATTCCGGAAACCCTAGAAACATTTTGTATGCATTCTTGCCGAGAAAAAAATGTTTAATTTATAATTTGAATCATAAAGTACATAAATGGAAACATGCCTTGTGCTTGGAGGTCATCGGGCAAAGCCTGTGTAAATTTAATACAGTAACTAACTAGCCTTGAAGCGATCCGCTATGAAAAGGCACATCGCTGATTGTTTCAAATGTTCCATCAAAACAAGACGCTTGAGTCTTAATGCTTAACAGCCTCCAGAAATGAACCAAATACTGTAGCTATGAGAATATAGATTGTAGCCTGGACTAGTCACTATAGGACAACAGGAAGTGCGACGTTTAGGGATGCACATCTGTAACCTGACAATTCAGTTTCACTTCCCACAAGAAAATGAAAGCTTTAGATACATAAACGGCATGCATGTAAAAAATTGCACTGGGTAAAGGCTTTAGTAATGGAACAAAAACAACAACAACTGTAGCAACAACAGCACTATTATTAATAATAATCCTAGCATCTGCAGGGAAAAACTCAAGACTTCTGCAGGAGTAATAGCATACGGAGGTTAGCATGCAACACGATCTTATAACCTTATTAACACAGTGATTGATCAATCAAACTGTGATCTTCATCTACTCAGGAACTGCATGAGACTGTGAGGATCTAACCCAACCCTTCACACAGTGTTTCCTTTACATCGAAACTGAACAAGTCCACTGTAACTGCTGACTGTAAACTATAAAAAGGACCAGGGTAAAGTACCACACGCCCTCCACATTACCAATCAGACAAGGCTAGTGGAGGTACATTTTAAGGCAGTATTGCAGAGGCCTCCCTTTATATGGTGGCTATTTATGGAGGAGCAGATTGCAGTTCAACCCTGAGAATTTCCAGCTTTCCTTTTGATAAATGTCTCACCTCTTTATGAATCTGTCCTTTCTTGCCAGTATTTTTAAAATCACTTACAGAGCCCTAAATCACACCTCGAGCAGCTTGGCACTGGTGTCGGTTCAATGTGATTGGACGCAAACCCGGGGTCTGTGTTTAAGGGGGACTGTCAGTCAATTTATAGATGCATCTGCTGCAGGGAGGACATGGATCGCACCGCTGTACACAGTTATGTGGCTGCTTAGCAGCTGCTTTCATCCAAAGCAGGATAAATAGCTTACAGTTGTAAAGTTCATGCATTTAAGTGGCTGAATATTTTTCCTTAAGCATCACACCACTGTCTGTAAACAAAGAGTGTTCTTCCTTTAACTCCAGGGTTTGTTAAATTAGAAACATGTCTACCCCAGGGTATTTGAAGCATGGTGATATATCAGTGCACATCATTTCCAGACTGAGGCACTGTATTGATTTCAAGTGGGACATATCATAAACCCCGAAGTGCCAGCTGCATGGAAAATGCATATTGCTAAAGCCAAAAATTAAGGGTATGATTTCCTGAAAGACCGGCGACATCATTCTCTTAGTAAGAGCAGTGAAAGAAACCTGAAACAAACTGCTTTGTACGTGTCTTTACGGAGAAGTGTCTGCTAAATGAATAAATGTGAATGTAAGTAAATAAACTGGCGGGGACAATAAGGGCTGCATGAAAAAGTATATGATGCTTTACATGTGCTTCATTTAAGAGCTGATGAGTTGCTAATAAACGGCAATTTTTTCACCGGTCTTAAGCATCCAGTAGGTCATTTAAATTGGGTCCAGTGAATAGGTTTCATGTCTTACAGCTCAAAAAAAATACACTTTTGCAATCATGCCCGTCATCAAAATACAAGCTACAGCCGCTATATTTCTGAAGCAGAACAATTTCATGTTGGATTTGTTAAAGGGACTTTAAACCCATGCGTTTGTCTTTTTTGGCTTTGAAGAGATGACATTTGATTCAAGGAGACACTTTGAAACTTTTATTTTTGGTGGTGTGGAGAAATACAAAGGAAATTTTATATTAAAAGCAGGCAGTTAACCGTTTGAACTGTTGTTTTTACAAGTAGCAGTGGCGTACGCATCTACGGGCACAAAAACGGGAATCAAACGAAAAGCAGGAGACCAGGAGCCACAGCAGGGGCCGACCTGAACTTCTGTGGCAGATCTCATCTCTGAATGTCATCTTGACTTTGAGAAACAGATGCCACCAGAACATATTTCTTATTAATGGAGCATCTCTTCTTTTATTTCAGCTGGGTGATTCTACAAGTGCTGTTGCGCTAGAAAAAAAACTAATTGAAATGGCTAGAAAATTATACTATTTTAAAATGCAGTATGTAAAAATCATTGAAACACCACTACGGATCTGCAGTAGTTTGCAGACACAGTGTCTTTCTTTTTCAAATTATGTATGCAGGAAAACACGAGGTAAATTCAAATTCTGGCAAAGTCAGTTCATAACAGAGAGAAACTTCAGGATGATGCAAACAAAAAGGACTGCTGAGGTACCAGCGACCAACAAACAACACTTCCATTACAAAAGAAAGCTGGACAACAACTTTCTGAGCTAGACCCCCTCAGCTGTCCCCCGTGACAGAACGATTCCAATTATCTTCCATGGCACTACAGCATACCGGCCTTAAATTAATGTAAAAATAATAGAAAATTATGGAAAAAAGGCAAAATGGTAACAAACGAAAAGATGTCTGGAACTTCTTTAATGAATGTTAAATAATTAGACAGACACGTTATGAAATTTCCTTTTACTTCTCTATTAACTGCGGAAGGGATATGCCCCTGCTCTGCATGAGCTTTTTAAATATGACCCTGACAATTATTTTATAAGCTGTGTCACCTCAACCAGTCAATTAAGCAACTGCCTGACAAACATCTCAATACTTTTGGCGCGCCGAAGTGTTAGGGAACCGTCCAAAAGTTCTGTGCAGTATTCCAGCTGACGCACATCCTTGCCTTTAATTTGGAACTTTGCACTACACATAATTGGAGGAAAAAAGTACCCGGTTTGGTGATCTCTAGAGGAGAACATTTTCTGTTAAATTAACATGTTGTCATCTGTTGTCTTTTTTATCTCCTCTCTTACAGTGATAGGTGTTAGCTGAACTTGTTCTTACAAGCTTTTTGCACCTTTAAAATGTACGACTCGCGCTGCACATGCGCTAAAACATCTTTTTAAACTTCTTATTAAAAGACTGCTTTCAGCTGAAGTCAAAGGATGTGCATGTACTGTAACCATGACACCGAAAGTACTTTCTCAGATTTTACATAATTTCACACACACACTACAAAAGTTTTAGGATCGTGTGAAAGAATGCTGTAAAATCAGGATCCTTCCAAAAATAATGCAATGCATAGATTTTAATCAAAAACTTCGTCGAAGGTACAATAAACAGAAAAAAAACAAATCAAATCAATATTTGGTGTGACCACCCTTTGTCTTTGAAACAGCACCAATTAGATACACTTGCGTGCAGTTTAAGGTACTCAGCCAGTAGGTTGTTCCAAGCATCTTAGAGAATTTGCCACAGTTCTTCTGCAGAGATTGGTTGTCCCAGTTACTTCTGTCTCTGCAGGTAGTCCCAGGCTGGCTGTTGCATGACACCT